>NC_138993.1:51979160-53218910 GCF_964341445.2 Mesoplodon mirus | reverse complement strand
ATGTGACGTAAGCAATACATTAAAAGTGGTTTTGCTCTTGTTGTTGCTTATCCAGCACCTACATATTTTTCAGTGTGAGGATTTTTTAGAATATGTAAGACATCCCTACTGCTGAAAGTAGGAAGCACACACAACATTTCAAGTAACTTTAACACTCCTTTAAATAACACAAATTTTAACTTGGTTCATCTCTTTACACTGATGCTTCAGAAAAGCGATGGAGTGAAGGAAGTCCTGTCTTTAGATTAGATTTCTTCCAAGTGATACCACAAAGGCCTTAACATGAAGTGAGGGAGAGAAAATGTACCCCCAAAAGATTTTTATGTGAAGATACTCATAGTCCTCCTACAACACCTCAAAACTAGACTATTTTTAGGCTTCCATCTCAGGTGCTTCACAGATGGTGAGCAACATACACAGATGACTCATTTCAACTTCCTGTGTGATATTCTGACGCAGAGAAGTTTTCTTTCCATTTGTGAGCCAAATTATACTTTCCTCACTACTAGTATGGACTCCACATGATGTTGATTAGATGTCCATACCATAGTTTCTTTCAATATAAATCCTTGGCATTATTAGTGACCCCTTGAAACACCATTGTTTTTTTTCTATTCCAATTGCCCTTTGTGTTCCTTTCACAGAATCAGTAGTTCACTCAGTTACATATAACTTACTAAAAGGTATTTCTTTTTTTTTTTTTTTTTTGCAGTACGCGGGCCTCTCACTGTTGTGGCCTCTCCCATTGCGGAGCACAGGCTCCAGACACGCAGGCTCAGTGGCCATGGCTCACGGGCCGAGCCGCTCCACTGCGTGTGGGATCTTCCCACACCGGGGCACGAACCCGCGTCCCCTGCATCAGCAGGCGGACTCTCAACCACTGCGCCACCAGGGAAGCCCTAAAAGGTATTTCTTTAAGTCAATTCTAAAGACCATAATAATAAGTCTGGCCATGATAACTTCTGTAACTGTTTATTAAGTAGACAAAACCAAATATAGAGTTTATCTTTCTTGTATGTCTATTGCCATGAGACATAAGGAGAATATGCAGACATCTGCTACAGTTAGAGCAAACTGGAAAAACTCTGGAGATTAACTGTATTGGACACCAACTTGGAAATATATCAGTATTATACATTTAGAAAAATGAAATCCAGAGTTGCTACCCAGGTTTTTTGAGAAAATGTTTTGCCAATTCAAATATAAATACATGTGGTAGTAATCAATGTCTATGGATTTTCTAGACTACTATTAAAATGAATGCATCTATTTGTAATGGTATACTTAATTTAAAACTTCTATTGTTTAAAGTTCTAACTGTTAAAATACAAAGTTTTAGACACTTCAAATAAAGAGTACTAACAGAATGAAGAGAATAAAGGAGAAGGTGAGAAAAAAGGAAGAGTAAAAATGTGAGAGAAGAAGAAAGAAAAAGAGAAAGCATAAAGTGGAAAAAAAGAATTGGGGGTGGGCAGAGAAGTAGTCTGAGAGTGAGAGAAAGTTGGAGGTTGAGAAGCAATAGACATAGTAAAATTATGCTGAGTGTGTAGCTAGTAACGTGTATGTAAAGCACTACGAAACTTATTTCTAAAACTTATACCTTTAATCTGAGCTCCAGATTAATGTTTATAATCACTTCCTGCATTCTCCCATTGGATGAATGAGACATCTCAAAAATCAACAGGTTTACATCAAACCACCATCTCTCCCTAACTCGCTCTCTTCCCCCAAACATATATATCCTGCTGTACCCAATACTTCTCATCAAAGTAACTAGTATCCTCTACTCATCTACCAGGTGAGCTGTGGCAAATCCTATCTTTTTCTCCTTGCATATAGATAGAAAATATTTCCCAGCATCTTTTGTAGTTAGGTATGGCCATGTGACTGACTCTACCAACAGAATGTGGATTAAAATGACATATGCTACTTCCAGATCTTAATCCTTCACACTCGCTCTCCAGGGGAAGACTCAGAAGCTCTAGGATGAAGAGGCACTAAAAGGAAACAGCATAGGTCCCTGAATGATTTAGAATAAAGTCTTCCCCTATGGCAGACTCTTAGCAGACTGATACATGAGCAAGAAATACATCTTTATTGTATTGAGGCATTGAAATCTGGGAGAATTATAAAGGCTTACCTTCCCAATTAAATTGGTGTCTTGAAGTAAGGAACTCAGATAACAAACACCAAAAAAATACATGGCATTGACCTATCGGTTGGAAACCAAGCAGTAAAGAAGCAGCCGTCATAGGTTCTGAAAAGATGGTACTATATGTTGTACAATAGCAAAATATTTAATAAAACTGTTGTCCTCCACATGACAACAAAATCTCAGCATCTAGGAGAGGGAGCTGGCAAGAATCAGAATGTTGTGTGTTACCTGTTACTGACTTCCTCAGGCAAGGTATTACAGGAAGGAGATGAGCTTTAAAAAGAATTGCCTTGTTTCAAGAAAGAAATTAAACAACAAGAACGTACAGAAGTTTATAAAAGCCCACTGCTGCTAGATCACTAGTCACGAAAGCTTGATAAAAGCTTCCAGCAAAAACTGTTCAGTAAAACTTCTCAGTGAAACAAAATAACTCAACCTTGTGGCAAAGACTGAATAAGGGTCCTAACCTCGTTCCCATGCTTATTGTTGGGGAGAGCCTCAGGTTGCCTCTATTATGTTGAGAGAGAAATATGAAAAGAACTAGGAAAGAGTGTGGTGATTGGTACATGGAACTGACTGGAAACAGTCAGATCAGGAGCCTACTACTGGCATACCTCGTTTTTTGCACTTTGTAGGTATTGCATTTTTTACAACTTGAAGGTTTGTGGCAACCCTGCTTCCAGCTAGTCTATTGGTGCCGTTTTTTTACACAGTATTTGCTCACTTTGTGTCTCTGTGTCACATTTTGGTAATTCCCACAGTATTTCAAACTTTTCATTATTATTATGTTTATTATGATGATCTGTGATCTTTGATCCTCATATTATAATTGTTTTGGGTCTCCACAAACTGCACCCGTATACGACAGCACACTGAACTGATAAATGTTCATGTGCTCTGGCTGCCCCGCCGACTGGCCCTCCCTCTTTGTGGATCTGCCTAGTCCCTGAGACACAATAATATTGAAATTAGGCCAGTTAATAACCCTACAATGTTCTCTAAGTGTTCAGGTGAAACTTGAGCACTACCTCTCACTTTAAATCAAAAGCTGGAAATGACTAAGCTTAGGAAGGAAGGCATGTCCAAAGCCAAAACAGGCTGAAAGCTAGGCCCCTTTCTCCAGTTAGCCAAGTCAGGATACAAAGGAAAAGTTCTCGAAGGGAATCAAAAGCACTACTCAAGTGAACACATGAATGATAAGAAAGCAAAACAGCCTTATTGCTGATACAGAGAAAGTTTTAGTGGTCTGGATAGGAGATCAAACCAGCCACAACATTCCCTTAAGCCAAAGCCTAATCCAGCGCAAGCCTTAACTGTCTTCAATTCTGTGAAGTCTGGAGAAGAAAAGTTTGAACCTAGCTGAGGTTGGCTCATGAGATTTAAAGGAAAGAAGCTGTCTCTATAATATGAAAATGCAAGGTGAAGCACCAAGTGTTGATGTAGAAGCTGCAGTGACTTATCCAGAAGATCTAGCTAAGATCACTAATGAAGGTGGCCACACTAAACAACAGATTTTCAGTGTCAATGAAACAACCTTATATCAGAAGAAGATGCCATCTAGGACTTTCACAGCTAGAGGGGAGAAGTCAGTGCCTGGCTTCAAAGCTTCCAAGGACAGGCTGACTCTCTTGTTAGGGGCTAATGCAGCTGATGACTTTAAGTTGAAACCAGTGTTCATTTACCTTTCTGAAAATCCTAGGGCCCTTAAGAAATATGCTAAATATACTCTGCCTGTGTTCTGTAAATGGAAAAACAAAGCCTGGATGACAGCACACCTGTTTACAACATGGTTTACTGAATATTTGAAGCCCGCTGTTGAGACCTACTGCTCAGAAAAAAATTCTCTCAAATATTAGTGTTCATTGACAATGCACCCAGTCACCCAAGAGCTCTGATGGACATGTACAAGGAGATTCGTTTTCATGTCTGCTAACACAACATCCATTATGCAGCCCATGGATCAAGCAATGCTTTCAATGTTTAAGTCTTATTATTTCAGAGATACGTTTTGTAAGGCTATAGGTGCCATAGATAGTGATTCCTCTGATGGATCTGGGAAAAGTTAAGTGAAAACCTCTGGAATGAATTTTCCATTCTAGACGTAGTTAAGAACATTTGAGATTCATGGGAAGAGGTCAAAATATCAACATCCACAGAAATTTGGAAGAAGTTGATTCCAACCCTCATGGATAACTTTGAGGGATTCAAGACTTCAGTGGAGGAAGTAACTGCAGATATGGTACAAGTAGCAGGAGAACTAGAATAGAAGTGGAGCCTGAAGATGTGCTGAATTGCTGCCATCCCATGATAAAACTTTAATGAACAAAGAGTTGCTTCTTATGGATGAGCAAAGTTTGAGAGGGAATCTACTCCTGGAAAAGATGCTGTGAAGATTGTTGAAATGACAACAAAGGATTTAGAATATTACATAAACTTAGTTGATAAAGCAGTGGCAGGGTTTGAGAGGATTAACTTCAGTTTTGAAAGAAGTTCTACTGTAGGTCAAATACTATCAAGCATCATTGCACGTGACAGAGAAATCATTTGTGAAAGGAAGAGTCAATCAATGTGACAAACTTCACTGTTGTCTTATTTTAAGAAATTGCCACAGGCCCCCAACCTTCGGCAGCCACCATAAGTCAGCAGCCATCAATGTCAAGGCAAGACCCTCTACCAGCAAAAAATATTAGGACTTGCTGAAGACTCAGATGATGGTTAGCATTTTTTAGGAATAAGTATTTGTTAATGAAGGTAGGTACATTTCTTTAGCCATAATGTTATTGCACAATAGACTGTAGTATACTGTAAACATAACTTTTATATGCACTGGAAAACCAAAAACTTTGTGTGACTCGCTTTATAGTGAGATATCCACTTTCTTGCAGTGGTCTGGAACCAAACCCACAATATCTCTGAGATATACCTTATTTTTTTAGACAGTGGTACTGACAAAGAAATTATGAACCTGGTCTAAATACTCATGTAAGTGTTCAGGGAGCCTTCAAACATCTCTCAAGCAAGAATGCGCTATGAAAGCTGCACATCCTTTAAGAAAGGCAAACTCTCCACCATCTACTTCAGATGGGGTCAAGGAAGATATGGACAGGCAACAATCTTCCAGAGGACAGAACCAGGGGTCACGAACCAGGGAGCTTCTCCAAGACCACAGAATTGGGACTAATCAAGAAAATTCCCCTACCTCCAAGATAAGGGACGTTTCATAATGTCTACCCAGTGAATTTCAGAATTGCTACATACCAGTGACTGAGCGCTACCCATTCTGCTTCTTTCTGAATGGAAGTGTTTATTTGTGCTTACTTAGGCTCTGCAACACCATTGTGTGTGGGTGGAAGGCAGGTAGAAAATCTGTTATTTTACTCTATAACTCATTGAACTATGAGGAGAAATACCTCTCACTATAAATCATCTGGAGAGTCTGCACTCTGAGCAGGATGAATGACTAGCCGGGACTTTAGGTTGTCTCCATTGCTAAAAGGCTATTTTCTATATGAGAGAGGAATAGTGAAAAACACTCTTGGTGGTTGGAAGGGCACACTGTGTTTGTGTCTTCAGCGAAGTTTATTTTCTCCTTCTTTTGGACATCCAAAGATACTACATTTCCCAGGCTCCTTTGCAATTAGGTGTGGCCATAAGGATAAGTTCAGACCAATGAATGTGGCAGAAGTGATATATACAATCTCCATGAACGGACTCAAAGTCTCCCCACAATCCTCCACGTTCTTTTTCTTTCTGTATCAATGGCTGGATGGAGGATCAGAGGAGGACTCTGAGGCCCTATAGGATAGCAGAGCCAAGAAATGGAAGGAGTTTGGTTCCCTGAAGGAATGATTTGAAACAGTGACACCCCCGCCCACCACTACCAATGTGCACTGGACGGTGCCATGAGAAAAAAAAAGAAATCTTTATTGGGTTAAGTGCACTGAGACTTGGAAGTTGTTACAGCAGTCAGTGTACCTTGACTAATCACTCTCTCAAGCTGAATACTGAAAATTAACCTCAATTTTCCACTCTCTCTCACCTCTTAGGTATCGTTTTTATAATATGTCTATTTTGGTGCCTAAGTGTATTTCAAATCCATCTCTTTCTCACTGTCCCTGTTGCCACTGTCTTAATTCACGTCCTCATAATCTTGCATCAGAATTATTGACACAGTCTTCTAATGAATAGCCCTGTATTCCAGTTTACTGTGTATACTCCTAATCATGTTGGACACCGCTTCCAGCAAATTTTCTAAAATGCAGATCTCCCTACTCAAGATCCCTCAGTGGCTTCTAAATGCCTTCAGAGAAATTCTAAATGCCTTAGCGTGGACTATAAGAGCTTTCAGGATTTTATCACTGTCTACCTATTTGGCCTCATTTTCCCCCCACTCCAGCACGTGCTCTCAGAACATCTTCCATACAAGAGTATTCTCTAGGATTTCCAATTATGCAGCTCCCTTAAGTAACAGGCTATAGCCTGGTTGCCTGCTTAGGATATGAATAAAAAACAGATTCCTGTTCTCACTAACTTATTCTGGAACCCTCATGCTTTATCCACTGGTACCCTCATTCCTCACTCTTCATCCATGACCCCAACTTCTTTTCCTTCTTACTAAATCATTGGTCCATCTTCTGTCAATGTCTTAATTTCACACATACTTAGAATAGTGGCAAACCTTATTTCTCCTCACGCTAGTGTGACTCCACTTGACTTCATCCCTCAGTGCTGTATTCCTAATAATGGATTTCAGGGTAACACCCTCCACTGTGCCAGCAGCTACCCTGTCTGCTCTTTCCCAAGACAATCAAGCCTTGACATTTCTCCTAGTTTTCCCACAATGGAAACTTTGTCTGTGCTCGCCTCCTTCTGGGAGTTGAGAACAAGACTGGAACCTGGGCTTCTTCAAGCTTCCAGTCCAGTGTCCATCCTCTTTATTTAGAATATCTCCTCCTACTATTTTGCCTGGAAATTCCCAGTCACCTTTAAATCCCTATTCAAACGTTACCTCTTTTGTGAAACTGTCCTTGATCTTCAAAGCAGTTTTACCTTCTTTTCTTCATACTCCCACAGCACTTTTTAATACTCCTATTTTATCACTAATGTATTGTATTTCACATCTTGTTTCTTGTTCATCTCTCTGTAGGGTATATATTGAGGACAGACGTTGTCTTCTTCATTCTTGCTTGCATGCAAAAGCAGGTGTGTTTCTTGAATAACTAGACTCATAAAATCACTAATCCCAAAAATGTAGTTGAGGAAGAACAAAAACAGTGGGATTCAGCTTGTCAGCATGGAGTATTAAAAACACTGAGCTGGGTCAAAAGACCTGACTCAGTCTCTATCTCCAGGAGCAACAAGCAAAGCATCTTTAACTCCCTAGATCAACTTGAAGGATTTTCCAACTCCAAATTCTAGATACCACCCAGACATATTCCTCCCATACCAAAAGTAGCGGGGGATGGGGACACATACAACAATTTACCATGGACAATACCAGACTCTGAGCAGAATTTTTTTTGGAGTTTTGTGTGGTCTAACTCTGACCAACTCACTCTTCACACATTAGTACTAGTAATACTTTGTTAACCAGAATTTTATTTACTACATCTTCTCCCTCTAGTAAAATCAAAACTTCTTGGTTGCCTTCTCTACACTCTGTATTTTCATGAACATGCCTTTTTTAATTTGGTCTGTCTGATCACTGTCCAGCTTCCAAATTAGCAAGAGCTTCTTCAAAGGTTTTGCCATTTCACTGTTACTTCTGAATATGTAAACAGAAATACATTGATTTTAAAAATAATTATTTCTAAGTCAGAAGTTAGCTGCTTCATGAGAAATTTACTTGTAGGAGAAAATTGCCAAAGATATTTGGCTTGGTTTAGCCCAACTTGGATAAGGGGCCCAAATCTGTCATAACTGATACTTGCCCAGGCTCATACGCAAAGAGTGAGGAACATATGTATGTTATCAAGCCATTATCTCATTACCGCCATCAGTTCTGCGTGTGTGCTGGGCAGAGACGCATCTGTCTGCTCTAAGCCTGAGAATGAAAGCTTAATGCCAACAGTTATCAGGCTGCTGGGAAAATGGTAAAAGCTAGACTGTGGTAAGATTAAGATTCAACTGTCTACACAAGGAAGTTTAGAAGGCTTGGGGGAAAAATTGGCCTAGTGAGAAAGTTGACTTTATGCTCCTTTAACAAATTTAAAAGTCTTAATACACACATAAATAAAGGTATCAATTTTTCAAAAAGGCCTGATATCTCACACACCTAATAGAAAGAAATTTTTATAGTTCTAACTACTGGTTATAGTTAAAAAGGTATCTCGAAGTTCCCACTATAGTTAGAAATGTGTCTTGAAGTCCTCTTTAAATTAATATATAATTATATATAATTTTAAATGTGTCTTCAAGTTCTGGGAGAGAAACTTCATCTTGTTCCTTTTTTATTTTAGGATGATTTTAAAAATCAAAACAATGTCAGACATACGTAGAATGGGGATTTTGAATAGTTTTCCTTCTTTCCCACCGGGTCTTAATTATTGGGCAACCTAGATCCTATTCTCCTATATCAGCAGGAAGTTGCAGAAATGACACTAGCCAGACTGTGGGACTGTGGGAACATAGACCAAAGTGTGACTTTTCCATGCACTTTTCTCCATTAAGCCAAGAGTCATATAAGAAAGACTGTGGAAATTTCTGCTCTTTTTGGCTCCATTTACCCAAATATACACTATCTGTGGTTTAAGATACAAGTCCTATATTTCTCTGAAATTCAAGGAAAGCCAAACTCCCCATAAAATTCATTAGTCAGTTAAGCAAATATCTAGTGTGTCAGTGCCTAGGAATATTCAGCAACAAATGTGATAATTGATTCAGATATTTTTAGTGACCCTATTTCCATTCCTCTAAATTTAGTATCAGAGCAAAACCAATGGATACACATGTAAATTTTGATATCTTTAAAAACTACAGCAGATAGAGTTTCTATTGCCTGATTGACTCCTCAAATTCCTAAAGCTAAAATTTTTTTCAACCCAGCATAGTGACATATTCAAGGAGAGGGGATAAAAGGTAAATCATGCCTGAATACCTTTAGCATGAATAAAATTCTAAAACTGAGTCGACAGCCACAACCTCTCAACCCCCAAATTCCTCCTATTGAGAGTCACAGTCTAATTCCCCTCTCCTTGAACCGGGACTGGCCTTGGTGCATTGATTGATGAGTAGAATAAGGCAGCTGGGTTTTTCTGGCACTTCTGAGACTAGGAGATAAGAAGTCTGGCAACTTCTTCCCAGACCTTTGGAACTCTCTATGTGGGAGCCCTGAGCCACCATGTAGGAAGTCTGACCACCTTGAGGCCACCATGCTGTGGAAGCTCAAGTGAAGTGAAGAGGTGCTGGAGGGTGAGACCCTTCATGGGGAGAGAAAGGCCAAGGAACAATCAAATATGTGGCTGAGGAAGCCGCCTTGTAAGTGGATTCTCTAGCTCTAAAGGCCTCAGCTGATGTCACAAATGGATTACAGACAAACCATCCACTGAGCCTACATCAGAAAATCCTGAGCAAAATAAAAGGGCTGTTTGAAACCATTAGCTTTAGGGATGTTTTTTATACAGCAATAGATAAAATAGAACAGAGTTTGGTACCTGAATTGGGATGTCATTATAACAAAAATTTCAAACATGTAACATTGTCTTCTGGACCTCACAGTGAGCAAAAGTTGGAAGGATGTTTTCTCTGGGCTTGAGGGCTGTGAGGAAACAGTGACTGAAGGCTGGAGGGAAAGGCCACCTCTATTTCGTAATGGTAGGAAATTTGGCAACACTATGCCCTTACGGAATTTACAAAAAAGAAAATATACCTCATGAACTGATGGATTTGTCTAAAGAAATTTCCAGTTAGAATGCTGAACTTGACAAGCAGCCTCTTACACCTATGCATGAGAATGTACAAAAAGAAAGAAATGAATTTTTTAAAAAAGAACTGTTCAGCTTTCAAGCAGAACTGAGAGGAAATATAAAGGAGCCAGAACTTGCTGGATTAAAAAAAAAACACAAAACTTTTTAAATCCTAGTTTTTCCAATCAGCAAAGGACTCTCAAAATAAGAAATGGCTTCCAGGTAAGTACCAAATTTGGGGCACTACCAGCAAAGCATCGCCATAAGGTGACTAAATCAAGGATATGGGTAAGAAAGATTAAAGGGTGTGTATACTAGGGCTTCTCAAGATCTTAACATCCTGACTCTCAGATCCTTTCTCCCAAACAAAAAATCTTAAGGATATTGTTCCCAAGCATCCTGACTCTCCATCCTAGGTTTAAAAAAAAAAAAAAAAAAAAAGGCTGATTTTGGAAAGAAGCATGGTCTGGCTTTGGACTAATGGAGTGGATTATAATTTGATACACACAAATCCACAAAATTTTTAGAGAAATTATGTCAGTTTGAACTACAATTACAAATGAAAAGAAGCTTTTGAAGCCTTGAATTGTGGGGTGAGGGAGGAAGGAAAAAGCAGAATAAGAAAACTAGTCAGCTGGAAATGAGGACCACTCCATGTGGAAAAGGAAGGATTGCTCAGTGGGCAGGTCCCAAAGGCAGAGCAAATAGCCAGGGAGAATCATTCTCAGGGAGCAGGACTGGGCCCTAATCAAGGAAGTGGCAACACATGCCCAGCTGTATTTCATCATTGCTATGACCCACTGACTGCTTGTATGGCTTCTATTCCCCCCGACTTTTGAACTAAAATGTCTATTGTGGTTCTCCTATGGCAGGGCTACCATTTTATGTTGGGTGTTGCAGAGAGACAGAAAACTCACCTCTCTAGCTCACAGGTCTTCAGACTTGTACTCAAGAAACTTCACCTGAGAAACATATCCATATCTGGACCTGAATTAGCTGATCAGATCCCAGAATTCAAGCTAATGCTGAAAAAGGATGAGATTGAGAGGCTTGGAGATATGTGAATATATTGTGTGTTTGGGAGGAAATGTAAATAACTTGTGGCCAAAAGGCAGACAGTGATAGATTAATGTTGACTACAAATTCCTTGCTACTTCTCCTATTGAATCCTGACTGGCCTTAGTGTCTCGCTTTAACCTACAGAATATAGTATAGGTGACACAGTGGGACTTCTGAGACTAGATTATAAGAAGGGCTTGCAGCTTCTGCCAGGGTCTATTGGAACACATTCTCTGAGAGCCCTGAGCCATCATGTAAAATATCTGACCATCTTAAAACCACCAAGCTGTGAGAAGCATAAGTCATCTGCAGAGACCCTGTTGGATAAGACACCATATGGAGTGAAAGGCTGAGGAGCACTGAGGTGCCGAATAAGTGCACGAAGACGCCATCTTGGAAGTGGATGCTGCCATCCCGAGCTGCCCTTGATGACATCATACGGAGCCATTCCCAAATTCCTCATCTACATTATTGAGAGGAAAGAAAGAAAAAGAAATGGTTCCTTTAAGCCACTAAGTTTTTTTGTTTTTATTTATTTATTTATTTTTGGCTGCATTGGGTCTTTGTTGCTGTGCGCAGACTTTCTCTAGTCGCAGCGAGCAGGGGCTATTCTTCGTTGCGGTGCGCGGGCTTCTCATTGCGGTGGCTTCTCTTGTTGCATAGCAAGGGCTCTAGGTGCGCGGGTTCAGTAGTTGTGGCACATGTGGCCATTAGTTGTGGCTCGTGGGCTCTAGAGTGCAGGCTCAGTAGCTGTGGCACAAGGGCTTAGTTGCTCTGCGGAATGTGGGATCATCCCCGACCAGGGCTCGGACCCATGTCCCCTGCGTTAGCAAGAGGATTCTTAACCACTGTGCCACCAGGGAAGTCCCAAGCCACTAAGTTTTGATAGTTTGTTACACACCAACAGAGAACCAGAACATATTTCTTGCTTATTTCCCTACCATGTTCTTTCCCAATTTAAAATCTATTTTAGAATCTTTCCCATTAGTTTCAGCTTTTGATATAAGACACGTACTTCCAGAACTGCCCTAGTAGTAGAACTCATGGTGTTTTTCCTTTCACCTTAGATAAGTGTCTAACTACAAACATGAGTACTCCTTACTAGTTTATCCTTTGAAAACATGCAGCCAAAACTGAACTCATAATTCCACAGAGTGCCCTGCTTTTTAACCACAGCATATGTTGACGTTACCCATTAGCTGGTAAATGCCACTTTGTTCCTATCCTTTTTTTGCTAAAAGGAGATAAAATTTCTGTACTATCTTACTGTACTGGTCCAGCTTATTTTTGTCATTTGGCTTAAAGACTACAAGTTTTCTCTTCCATTTGACTATTGCAACTGAAATGCAGCATCTGTGTCGTGAGGAAGCCCAGGTCACATGGAGAGGCCCTGTGCAGATTTTCTAGAGTACTGTCAGGCAGTAGGAGTTGGCAAGACACATCCAGCTACATGTCAAGATTTCAGTGGACCCCTGCCTACTGTGTGTCTCCCATTTCCACCACCGCTACCACCGTTTTTGAATAAGGATGTCTACAGCAGTTATCTTATGCTTGCTCTTCCATGCCACATTAATTATTGGAGACGGGTAACTGTCTTTTTAGTTCACAGATCTTCTGACCAAGAAGAATGAGACTCAAGGAGCTGTACTTGATGATCCACACCCACAGAACTCATCAGAACTGGACCCCATTTTGATAGTGAGATTCTGGACCTCAAGCCTGACTGAGTCTGAGGCTGAAATGAAGTGAGATTTTAGAAGTCTTAGAAGAACATAGGGGTAAGACAGGAATAAAGACACAGACCTACTTGAGAATGGACTTGAGGATATGGGGAGGGGGAAGGGTAAGCTGTGACAAAGCGAAAGAGAGGCATGGACATATATACACTACCAAACGTAAGGTAGATAGCTAGTGGGAAGCAGACGCATAGCACAGGGAGATCAGCTCGGTGCTTTGTGACCGCCTGGAGGGGTGGGATAGGGAGGGTGGGAGGGAGACGCAAGAGGGAGGGGATATGGGAACATATGTATATGTATAACTCATTAATTTTGTTACAAAGCAGAAACTAACACACCATTGTTAAGCAATTATACTCCAATAAAGATGTAAAATAATAATAATAATAAAGGAAGTCTTAGAAGAAAGGTGAGTATATTTTGATGAAGAGATTGCTATTGTAATAGCCAGAGTATTGACTTTAGACATTTTCCAAAGATGGCTATAGCAATATTTTTAGTCACACATGCCCTTCAGGAAATGGCCACTCCTCCATCAAGAATTAAGGTCTCTTTCTTTTCCCTTTGAAATTGGACTAGCTTTTACAACTGCCTGAACGGATAGAACGCACCAGAAGTGATGCTTGTGTGACCTCCGAAGTTAAGTCATAAAAGGCAATATGGCACACACACACCCCTCCCTCCTTCTCCCCTGTCTCATCTCTCTTGCAAAATGCTCTCCCTCGGAACCCAGTCAATATGTTTTAAGGAAGCTCGGGCCACACAAAGAGGCCCACGTGTCTATGCCATTTGGCCATAGTTCTGGTCATGGTCTCCGTTAGTCAACAGCCAGCACTAACCATCAGAATGGGGATGGGCACGTCTTCAGATGATTCTAGCCTCCAGACTTCAAGCTGCCCCAGCTGATGTCACGTGGGAAAGACTATCACCATCGAGTTCTGCCCAAACAGAACTCGATTTATGAACAAAATAAATGTTGTCATTGTTTTAAGTCATTAAGTTTGGGGAAATAGACTTTAGAGCCTATCAAGAAGACAATTTTTCTTCCTCCAATACCAGAAACACAAATATCCCTGCCACAACCTGTGTTTATCGAAACTATTGCATACTTGGATGAAGAAAAATTAAAATTTCCTGTGAGGATCACCTACTGCAGACAATCTCCCAATCCTTGCCAGAACTGAATGGAGTATTGCTGTGCTCAAAAACACAGATGCTCCCTGTTTATTATTAAAGGCAACAGGGTTCCTGGCTGGGTTGGAACTGAGACTCAGAATGTCACAGTGTGAGATCAGTCTCACCCTACTCCCCACATGGCTACAACTCCTCGAATCCTCTCCACAATGGCAAATGTAGGTACTCAGTTCCTCCATGGAATTTTTACTGAGTGCCTGGAGTATGCTAAGGACTGTTCCATAAGCTGAGCATACATCAATAACAAATAAAATAACATCAATAATAAACAAAAAAACCCTGCTCCCCTGGACCTCAAACTTCTCTTCAAAAGAAACAAAATAAACAGGTAAATGAAAGAATGTGTTAGAGATTATCACGCTGTGGATAAAATGAAGCCAGTAAAAAGGATAGGGCTACCAAGGCGGGAGCAATTTTAAAAACGAAAAGATAGCATGGAAGCAAAGCCATGAGAGAGGTAAGGGAGTGAGCCCTGTGGCTGTCGGAGCCGGGGGTGGTCTTCCAGACAAGGGCCAGGAGGAAGAGGTGTGTGTCTGGTGTCCTCCAGCATCTATGGTAGATGGAGAACCTTAGTGGAAGGCAGAGAGTACCGATGGACCTAAAATAATCATCAGTGAGGGTTTTTCATAGTACAGTAAATTCCCTACATACAAATGAGTTCTGCTCCGAGAGCACGTTCGTAAGTCCAATTCGTTCGTAAGTCCAATTTGTTTGTAAGTCCAACAAAGTTAGCCTAGGTACCCAACTAACACAGTTGGCTATATAGTACTGTACTGTAATAGGTTTATAATACTTTTCACACAAATAATACATAAAAAACAAACACAAAAAATAAAGAAAACATTTTTAATCTTATAGTACAGTACCTTGAAAAGTACACTAGTACAGTACAACAGCGGGCATACAGGGGCTGGCATCGAGGGAACGGGCAAGAAGAGTTACTGACTGGAGGAGGGAGAGGAGGTGGGAGGTGGGAGAGCTGAAGGATCATCAGCAACAGGAGACGGAGGGCCAGCTGCAATGTCACTCACGCCTGACGTGGATGGCACAGGTTCTGGCTCCTTGCTGGATTCAATTCTATCGACCCTCTTGAAAAAACGATCCAGTGATGTCTGGGTAGTAGCTACTTTTTTTCTCATCATAGATGACATCCTGGGCTTGAAATAACGATACTGTACTACTGGACTCTATAGAGTACTCTAAAGTACACAAAAGCACAACCACTTGTAGAGGATGCACGCACGTGACAAGGTACACCAGACACGTGAACTAACTTACGTGATTAGACATGCAAACACATGTTCGCATCTTTGAAAGTTCACAACTTGAAGATTCGTATGTAGGGGACTTACTGTAGCTCAGACTCAAAATCATGGTGGTGAAAAGCACAAAAGCAATGATTCCAGGCCCAAGTGAAGCTGTACTTGAACCTACACTGGTGCCCAGCCTCCTGGAGTACTGTGCCCTATGGGAAGGTGAAAGTTGTGTAAGAAAACTGAAAGTCCTGAATCTAAGTGACTGTCTTACGGTCTAAGTGACCCTAAGTCTATGAGACCATCCCCAGGCCAGGAACTGGGTGGTAAAACACAAATATTTAGGAAACAAAAATATTGTTAGGAACACAAATCATTCTTCCATACGACATCTCCTTTCCTTCCCTACATAGGACCTGTGCTCTCTACTCCAACCTCATCCTCAGAAAAACACATGATTTTAAGCACCATTTATTTTGAATTAATCAAGCTTACTGAAATGTTGTAAAAATAGCTCAAATCTTTTTTTCCTAAACTTTTTTCCTAAACAACTTGAAAATAATGTGTTAATGGATGCCTCATGACCCTGGCATATATTTGTGTTTATTTCATACAAACAAAGACATTCTCCTACATAACTTCAATAATCACCGTCAAAATTATGAAAATAACACTGATAATTATCTACATCTAATTCTTAGAACTGATTCAAATTTTACCAATTAATAAATACAATTTCTGAAAGAACTGTGTGTTCTTCATTTATTGAGTACCTACTCTTCTTTCCCAGGCAGTGCTCTGACCACTATTCTAGGCAGATGCAATCCATCAGTGAACTAAACAGATAAAGATCCCTGCCTTTGTGGAGCTTATATTCCAGTGGGTGGAAAGAGGAACAGATTAAAAAATGATAATGAGTAAATTACAGAATACATTGGATATATACAAACAACTGCTATGGGGGGAAAAGTAGAAGAGGGTAAAGGGATCAGGGTGGTAGGTAGAGAAGTTTGCAATTTAAAACAGGGCAGCCAAGGTTGGCCTCAGTGAGAGGCCGACAGCCACTTTTCTCCTAAATCTCCAGAAGTTGTGAAGGAAACCAGGCATTTCACCATGGATGGAGTGTTACAGTACATACGTGCAAGTAAAGTACAATGAGAGAAGGGTGAGTTGCAGGAGATGAGTTCAGAATAGCAAAGACCTTCAGGTTTTTATAAAGACTTTGTCTTTGATTAAGAGTGAAATCAGGTGAATGGATAAACAAGATGTTATACACACACACACACACACACACACACACACACACACACACACGATGGAATACTACTCAGCCCTAAGAAAGAATGAAATATTGCCATTTGCAGCAACATGGATGGACCTAGAGTTCATCATACTAAGTGAAGTCAGACAGAGAAAGGCAAATATCATATCATTTATAGATGGAATGTAAAATATGATACAAATGAACTTATTTACAAAAGAGAAACAGACTCATAGAGTAGACATAGAAAACAAACTTCTGGTTACCAAAGGGGAAAGCTGGGGTGGGGGAGGGATAAAATAGGATTTGGGGATTAGCAGACACAAATTACTATACATAAAATAGATAAGTAACAAAGTCCCTGTCCTGTAGCATAAGAAACTATATTCAATATCTTATAATAAACCATAATGGAGCCTCCCAGGCTTTCTCCCTGCACAGCCTGGGAGCGACAGCCCTTCCCTCACACCTGACTGGGCCTCTGGGGTGAGGAGGTGCTGCATGAAGGGAAATCTGAAGCACAGAGAAGTTAACTGTCTGGTCCAAGATCACAGACCTAAGCTGTGAGACTTGAGTTGGTGTCCTTCATGCATCACATCTTCCCATCACTTAAGAAGCCACTGAGATACTTGCATATTTATCTGTCTCCTACCTGCCATGAGGCTGGCAGGATCTTGGTGCTCCGGCTGGGTGTCAGGCTTGAGCCTCTGAGGTGGGAGAGCCGAGTTCAGGACATTGGACCACCAGAGACCTCCTAGCTCCATGTAATATCAATTGACGAGAGCTCTCCCAGGGATCTCAACACTAAGACCCAGCTCCACCCAATGGCCAGCAAGCTCCAGTGCGGGACGCCCCATGCCAATCAACTAGCAAGACAGGAACACAACCCCACCCATTAGCAGAGAGGCTGCCTAAAAACATAAAAAGTTCACAGACACCCCAAAACACACCACCAGACGTGACCCTCCCCACGAGAAAGGCAAGATCCATCCCCACCCACCAGAACAGAGGCACCAGTGCCTTCCACCAGGAAGCCTACACAAGACACTGAAGCAACCTCATACACTGAGGGCAGATACCCAAAACAAGAGGAACTATGAACTTGCAGCCTGCAAAAAGGAGACCCCAAACACAGTAAGTTAAACAAAATGAGAAGACAGAGAAATATGCAGCAGATGAAGGAGCAAGGTAAAAACCCACCAGAGCAAACAATGAAGAGGAAATAAGCAGTCTACCTGAAAAAGAATTCAGAGTAATGATAGTAAAGATGATCCAAAATCTTGGAAATAGAATGGAGAAAATATAAGAAACGTTTAACAAGGACCTAGAAGAACTAAAGAGCAAACAAACAATGATTTGTTCACAATAAATGAAATAAAAAATTCTCTAGAAAGAATCAATAGCAGAATAACTGAGGCAGAAGAATGGATAAGTGACCTGGAAGATAAAATAGTGGAAATAACTACCATAGAGCAGAATAAAGAAAAAAGAGTGAAAAGAACTGAGGAAAGTCTCAGAGACCTTGGGGACAATATTAAATACACCAACATTCGAATTATAGGGGTCCCAGGAGAAGAAGAGAAAATATTTGAAGAGATTATAGTTGAAAACTTCCCTAACATGGGAAAGGAAATAGTCAGTCAAGTCCAGGAAACGCAGAAAGTCCCATACAGGATAAATCCAATGAGAAACGCACCAAGACACATATTAATCAAACTACCAAAAATCAAATACGAAGAAAAAATATTAAAAGCAGCAAGGGAAAAACAACAAATAACATACAAGGGAATCCCCATAAGCTTAACAGCTGATCTTTCAGCAGAAACTCTACAAGACAGAAGGGAGTGGCAGGACACAGTTAAAGTGATGAAAGGGAAAAACCTACAACCAAGATTACTCTACCCAGCATGGATCTCATTCACGTTTGACGGAAAATTAAAACCTTTACAGACAAGCAAAAGCTAAGAGAATTCAGCACCAACAAAACAGCTTTAAAACAAATGCTAAAGGAACTTCTCTAGGAAAGAAACACAAGAGAATGAAAAGACCTACAAGAACAAACCCCAAACAATTAAGAAAATGGGAATAGGAACATATATATTGATAACTACCTTAAATGTAAATGGATTAAATGCTCCAACCAAAGACATAGACTGGCTGAATGGATACAAAAACAGGACCTGTATATATGCTGTCTACAAGAGACCCACTTCAGACCTAGGGACACATGCAGACTGAAACTGAGGGGACTGAAAAAGATATTCCATGCAAATGGAAATCAAAAGAAACCTGGACTAGCAATTCTTATATCAGACAAAATAGACTTTAAAATAAAGACTAGGGCTTCCCTGGTGGCGCAGTGGTTGAGAGTCCGCCTGCTGTTGCAGGGCACACGGGTTCGTGCCCCGGACCGGGAAGATCCCACATGCCACGGAGCGGCTAGGCCCGTGAGCCATGGCCACTGAGCCTGCGCGTCCGGAGCCTGTGCTCTGCAACGGGAGAGGCCACAACAATGAGAAGCCCGCGTACCGCAAAAAGGAAAAAAATAAATAAAAATAAAATAAAGACTATTAGAAGAGACAAAGAAGGACACTACATAATGATCAAGGGATCAATCCAAGAAGAAGATATAACAATTGTAAATATTTATGCACCCAACAGAGGACCACCTCAATATGTAAGGCAAATGCTAACAGCCATAAAAGGGGAAATTGACAGTAACACAATCATAGTAGGGGACTTTAACACCCCACTTTCACCAATGGACAGATCATCCAAAATGAAAATAAATAAGGAAACACAAGCTTTAAATGATACATTAAACAAGATGGACTTAATTAATATTTATAGGACATTCCATCCAAAAACAACAGAATACACATTTCTGCTCAAGTGTTCATGGAACATTCTCCAGGATAGATCATATCTTGGTTCACAAATCAAGCCTTGGTAAATTTAAGAAAACTGAAATCATATCAAGTACCTTTTCTGACCACAACACTATGAGACTAGATATCAATTACACGAAAACAACTGTAAAAAATACAAACACATGGAGGCTAAACAATATGCTACTAAATAACCAAGATATCACTGATGAAATCAAAGAGGAAATCAAAAAATACCTAGAAAAAAATGACAGTGGAACCACGATGACTCAAACCTATGGGATGCAGCAAAAGCAGTTCTAAGAGGGAAGTTTATAGCAATACAATCCTACCTCAAGAAACAAGAAACTTCTCAAATAAACAAACTAACCTTACACCTAAAGCAATTAGAGAAAGGAAAACAAAACAACCCCAAAGTTACCAGAAGGAAAGAAATCATAAAGATCAGATCAGAAATAAATGAAAAAGAAATGAAGGAAACAATAGCAAAGATCAATAAAACTAAAAGCTGGTTCCTTGTGAAGATAAACAGAATTGATAAACCACTAGCCAGACTCATCAAGAAAAAAAGAGAGAAGACTCAAGTCAACAGAATTAGAAGTGAAAAAGGAGAAGTAACAACTGAACTGCAGAAATACAAAGAATCATGAGAGATTACTAAAAGCAACTATAGGCCAATAAAATGGACAACCTGGAAGAAATGGACAAATTCTTAGAAAAGCACAGCCTTCCAAGACTGAACCAGGAAGAAGAAATAGAAAATATAAACAGACCAATCACAAGCACTAAAGTTGAAACTGTGATTAAAAGTCTTCCAACAGGGCTTCCCTGGTGGCACAAGTGGTTGAGGGTCCGCCTGCTGCTGCGGGGGACGCGGGTTCGTGCCCGGTCCAGGAAGATCCCACGTGTCGCGTAGCGGCTGGGCCCGTGAGCCATGGCCGCTGGGCCTGCGCGTCCGGAGCCTGTGCTCCGCAACGGGAGAGGCCACAGCAGTGAGAGGCCTGCATACCGAAAAAAAAAAAAATCTTCCAACAAACAGAAACCCAGGACCAGATGGGTTCACAGGTGAATTCTATCAAACATTTAGAGAAGCATTAACACCTATCCTTCTCAAACTCTTCCAAAATATAGCAGAGGGAAGGACACTCCCAAACTCATTCTCCAAGGCCACCATAACCCTGATACCAAAACCAGACAAAGATGTCACAAAAAAAGAAAACTACAGGCCAATATCACTGATGAACATAGATGCAAAACTCCTCAACAAAATATTAGCACACAGAATCCAACAGCATATTAAAAGGATCACACACCATGATCAAGTGAGGTTTATCCCAGGAATGCAAGGATTCTTCAGTATATGCAAATCAATAATGTGACACACCATAATAACAAACTGAAGGATAAAAACGATATGATAACCTCAGTAGATGCAGAAAAATCTTTCAACAAAATTCAATACCCATTTATGATAAAAACTCTCCAGAAAGTAGGCATAGAGGGAACCTACCTCAACATAATAAAGGCCATATATGACAAACCCACAGCCAACATCGTTCTCAGTAGTGAAAAACTGAAAGCAGGGTTTCCCTGGTGGCGCAGTGGTTGAGAGTCCGCCTGCCGATGCAGGTGACACAGGTTCATGCCCCGGTCCGGGAAGACCCCACATGCCGCAGAGTGGCCAGGCCCGTGAGCCATGGCCACTGAGCCTGCGTGTCCGGAGCCTGTACTCCACAATGGGAGAGGCCACAACAGTGAGAGGCCCGCATACTGCAAAAAAAAAAAAAAAAAAAAAAAAAATGAAAGCAATTCCACTAAGATCAGGAACAAGACAAGGTTGACCACTCTCACTGCTATTATTCAACATTGTTTTGGAAGTTTTAGCCACAGCAATCAGAGAAGAAAAAGAAATAAAAGGAATCCAAATCGGAAAAGAAGAAGTAAAACTGTCACTGCAAATGACATGATACTATACATAGAGAATCCTAAAGATGCCACCACAAAACTACTAGAGCTAATCAATGAATTTGGTAAAGTTGCAGGATGCAAATTAATGCACAGAAATCTCTTGCATTCCTATACACTAATGATGAAAAATCTGAAAGAGAAATTAGGGAAACACTCCCATTTACCACTGCAACAAAAAGAATAAAGTACCTAGGAATAAACTCACCTAGGGAGACAAAAGACCTGTATGCAGAAAACTATAAGACACTGATGAAAAAAATTAAAGATGATACCAACAGGTGGAGAGATATACCATGTTCTTGGATTGGAAGAATCAATATTGTGAAAATGACTATATTACCCAAAGCAATCTACAGATTCAATGCAATCCCTATCAAATTACCAATGGCTTTTTTTTTTACAGAACTAGAACAAAAAAATCTTAAAACTTTTATGGAGACACAAAAGACCCCGAATAGCCAAAGCAGTCTTGAGGGAAAAAAGCAAAGCTGGAGGAATCAGACTCCCGACTTCAGACTATAGTACAATGCTACAGTAATCAAGACAGTATGGTACTGGCACAAAAACAGAAATATAGATCAATGGAATAGAATAGAAAGCCTAGAGATAAACCCACACACATGTGGTCACCTTATCTTTGATAAAGGAGGCAAGAATATACAATGGAGAAAAGAGAGCCTGTTCAATAAGTGGTGCTGGGAAAACTGGACAGCTACGTGTAAAAGAATGAAATTAGAACACTTCCTAACACCATACACAGAAATAAGCTCAAAATGGATTAAAGACCTAAATGTAAGGCCAGACACTATAAAACTCTTAGAGGAAAACATAGGCAGAACACTCTATGACATAAATCACAGCAAGGTCCTTTTTGACCCACCTCCTAGAGAAATGGAAATAAAAACAAAAATAAACAAATGGGACCTAATGAAACTTAAAAGCTTTTGCACAGCAAAGGAAACCATAAACAAGATGAAAAGACCCTCAAACCCTCAAAATGGGAGAAAATATTTGCAAATGAAGCAACTGACAAAGGATTAATCTCCAAAATTTACAAGCAGCTCATGCAGCTCAATTTCAAAAAAAACAAACAACCCAATCCAAAAATGGGCAGAAGATCTAAATAGACATTTCTCCAAAGATATACAGATTGCCAACAAACACATGAAACAGACATCACTAATCATTAGAGAAATGCAAATCAAAACTACAATGAGGTATCACCTCATATCGGTCAGAATCAGTCATATCGGTCACCTCAAATCGGTCATCAAAAAATCTAGAAACAATAAGTGCTGGAGAGGGTGTGGAGAAAAGGGAACACTCTTGCACTGCTGGTGGGAATGTGCATTGGTACAGCCACTATGGAGAACAGTATGGAGGTTCCTTAAAAAACTAAAAATAGAACTACCATATGACCCAGCAATCCCACTACTGGGCATATACCCTGAGAAAACCATAATTCAAAAAGAGACATGTACCCCAATGTTCATTGTAGCACTATTTACAATAGCCAGGACATGGAAGCAACCTAAGTGTCCATCGACAGATGAATGGATAAAGAAGACGTGGCACATTCCATTCCAATATAATATACAATGGAATATTACTCAGCCATTAAAAGAAATGAAATTGAACTATTTGTAGTGAGGTGGATGGACCTAGAGTCTGTCATACAGAGTGAAGTAAGTCAGAAAGAGAAAAACAAATACCATATGTTAACACATATAAATGGAATCTAAAAAAAGAAAAAAAAAATGGTTCTGACGAACGTAGGGGCAAGACAGGAATAAAGATGCAGATGTAGAAAATGGACTTGAGGACACAGGGAGGGGGAAGGGTAAGCTGGGATGAAGTGAGAGAGTGGCATGGACATATATACACTACCAAATGTAAAATAGATAGCTAGTGGGAAGCAGCTTCATATAGCACAGGGAGATCAGCTCAGTGCTTTGTGACCACCTAGAGGGGTGGGATAGGGAGGGTGGGAGGGAGACACAAGAGGCAAGGGATATGGGGATATATGTATACGTATAGCTGATTCACTTTGTTATACAGCAGAAAGTAACACAACATCGTAAAGCAATTATACTCCAATAAAGATATTAATAAAAAATAAACCATAATAGAAAAGAATATGAAAAAGAATATATAAACATGTATAACTGAATTACTCTAGGTATACCTGTAACTAATATAACACTGTAAATCAACTATACTTCAATAAAAAATAAATAAAAGAGTGAAATCAGGAGCTATTGCAGAATTTTCAGCTGAGGAATGACAGGAGTGGACAGTCAGAATTACTAGATGCAATGTTGAGAAACAAGCTGTAGGGGGAGATATGGTAGATGCAGGGGTATCTGTTAAGGACAACTACAGTAATCCAGGTAAGAGATTATGGTGGCTTGTCAGTGGTAGTACCAGTGGGTAGGTGAAAAATAATCAGACCAAATATTTCCAAGATGTAAGAAGGAAAAGGCACTTGCCTACAGGTCCAATAGAGGGATGAGTCATGAAGAGAGACCTTTAAGGTGGTAGCAGGCAAAGGCAATGCAGAAAACCAAGGAGGGTCAGTGCCACCGCATGAGTGACCTCAATGGACACAAAGTGTGCAGCATCCCAGTGCAGCAGAGACCTGGAGCAGGTGCTTCAGAATTCTGGGGAGCAGTAACAGAGCAACCAGACTCAGGCAGATTTTGAGAAGCTTTATCCTAAGTGTCTGTTTCCTGAAATTAATCACATAATTTGGAAGGTCTGGCATGATATTTTTGTCCTGAATTCTATACCAAAACTACTGATTTAGCTTTCCCGGTAGCAAAGCCTCAGAACTTCATTGTGTTTATTGTGGTACTTCGTCTTCTCCACTTTCACTCCAAAACTGTGTAAGTATAAAGAAAAAGAAAAATTAAAGGCCAGAACAAATTACAAGACAGAAATGGAAAACTTCATAATACACATCAGCCCCATAAAGAGTGCTCTTTGTCGCAGTTCAGCTTCTAGCCTCCATTTTTGGGCTTCTTTCTTTACCTTTTAAAAGATTCAGAGGCATTATTGGCTTAAGGTCGTAATACACGGGGATCTCCCCTCAGATGCATTTGGCAGGTATTTATGTTTGGGGAAATCTTTAGACTTAATATCCATCTTATTAATACGGTGAGGTTGTAAGCTCCTTGAAGTGATGTGGACATGGGTATTAACACTAAGATCTCCTGAGGCAACATCCTCCCTACGACACAATTTTCCACTGACTTGCCCTCCACCCAACCAGAGAGGTAGAGTCAGGGCCTTGTGTCTACAAACACCTACCATTTAATGAAGGAGGAAAAAATGAGGGGCTAGAGAAGAAAGGTAGATACCAAGTTTGCCTTACTCTGAATTTTTTTTCTCTTCCGCAAGAAAAGAAGCCAGTTGACACTATTCTCCAAAACCTCCAGAAACTGTCAGAGACTGAAATTTCAAATATTCCAAAAAGCCTCTTTTGGTATATGAACATTTTAAGAGTATCCTCAAATTTTTGATACATTTTATTTTATTTTTTTTTTTTTTTTTTTTTTTTTTTTTTTTTGCTGTACGCGGGCCTCTCACTGCTGTGGCCTCTCCCGTTGCGGAGCACAGGCTCCGGACACACAGGCTCCGCGGCCATGGCTCGCGGGCCCAGCCGCTCCGCGGCATGTGGGATCTTCCGGGATCGGGGCACGAACCCGTGTCCCCTGCATCGGCAGGCGGACTCTCAACCACTGCGCCACCAGGGAAGCCCCTTGATACATTTTATTAAAATGAGATAGATAACGCAAAAAGGGGAAACGTGATGGCTAAGTGGATTTATTTCCATTATCAGCATTAACATTCTCCAAGCAGGAAACTCGTTCTCCATTTTTTCCTTCCTCCAAATCCACTCAGTCAAGCAGTCCTGTGTCAACATTTCTATTAACAGTGTCTCTGGAATTCCTTTTCCATTCCTAGTCTCTGCACTGATGCCACTGCACCCCTTCTTTACTCTAGGATCACAGCAGTGGTCCCAGATCTGACTTTCTACGTCTGTTCTTTCTCCTTCACCCTAGCTTCCAAATTAATCTTCCTCATACACTTTCATAGGTAACTCCCCTGCTCTGAAACCTTCCGTAATTCCCCAGTGCCTACAGAATGAAGCCCAAAAGCTGTACATAGCTGCCCCCTGGTGGCCACCTGCTGATTCACTGCGCTGGATTCTAGACTCGGCCTACGCTGCAGAGAATAATAGTTTCTCGTGGAAGATGGAACACCTTCTTACGTTCTAAAGAAGGCCAAAAGTGGGAAATTAAGAAGGTAGAGAGAAGGCTTCTCTTTCACCTCTGGAGAAGAAAGCACGCATGACGAATAACCTTATGCTCCCAAGGCGACACTAGTCTTTCCATATGGCTCTTTTAGAAGGAGCTTTCATGTTGAGGTGGATCTTCTCCATTGTTTCCATCTTTGAGTGCTACACCAACTGTGGAATTTTCTGGGCAAAGCATCAATAAGAACTCCCTGATTTACAATTTCATTGGCCCCTTGACCTTCTTTCCTAAAAGCAGAATGCTGTAAATTTAGATTCCATTCTTGGAATGGAACATAAAATCCCGAAATTAATCAGAAAATAACTTTTAAAAACACAAAATTTGCTGTTCCACACATTAAGAATGTAAGACCAAACATTTACTGTTATTTCTTAAGCGTTTCTCTGGGGGATATTTTTCTTTTTGTGGTCTGGACAAGCTAACGCGTCTTAAAATATAAGTGTAAAGGAGTTTTAACATGGAACAATTTTGGTCTCGGTTTCAGCTGAGGTCTTAATACAAGTAAGTGCCAACTACTCCAACATTCAAAAATACAATCTTTATGCAGAATTAGCAAAGTAATGGCTGGAAAAAAAAAGTTGTGACATTGACCCCTCAAAGAAATCTATACCTTTATATAAAGTATACAAAGGGTATAACTGGAGGGCCAAGAGGAATTGGAAATTGGAGACAGGGTTTCTTTAGAGACAGTGGGAGCTGTGCCGCATCTCTATCCTCTCCCGTTTTGAGAGTGAAATGAGAGTGTGATATTGTCTTCCAAACTCAAGTCTAATATAAGGATCTTCAGAAGACCATTCAGAGAGCTCGAAATGTGTCTCCTGAGGTTTGAAGGACAGAGTGAACTGACGTGTCCAATTCACCTATGTAATCCAAGGACGAGGCTGGCTGGGCAGCAGAGTACAAGCCGTAGCTTGAGAAAGAGTATCATCCATCTGGATAGAGAGTCTCATGTGTGCATTTCTCATAACACCAAATGTGGGTCACGAGCAAGCCAGTGGCAGAGAAGTCATCTTAGATCCTGTGCAAGAGGGTCTCCTGGAGGGAAAAAGAAATAGCAGAAAGCTGCTGGAGGAACTGCTGGAATTCTCATGAAATGACAACTGAATCCTGAACGATCGTGACAGAAGATATACTCATCTACATCAAGGAAACTCATGGATAAGACCCATGAGATGGTGGAGGATGGTGGAATGTCTTCAAAGAACCCAAGCACCCTTGAGATGCTGTTGTGGTCAGTGTAAATCCTCATCATGTCAAAGACATTGGAGAAAGATCCCTTCTGTATGGAGCTTTCTCGAAAAACTGAAAATAGACCTACCGTATGACCCAGCAATTCCAGTCCTGTGTATATATTGGAAGGAAACAAAAACACTAATTTGAAAAGATACATGCACCCCAATGTTTACAGAAGAATTATTTACAACTGCCAAGGTATGGAAGCAACCCAAGTGTCCATCAAGAGATGCATGGATAAAGGAAACGTAGTATATACATACAATGGAATACTACTCACTTATAAAAAGAACGAAATTTTGCCATTTGTAGCAACAGGGATAGACTTGGAGGGCATTATGCTAAGTGAAATAAGTCAAGTAGAGAAAGACAAACACTGTATGATATCACTTATATGTGGAATTTACAAAATACAACAAACTAGTGAATAAAACAAAAAAGAAGCAGACGCATAGAGAACAAACTAGTGGTTACCAGTAAAGAGAGGAAAGGGGGAGAGGCAACATCGGGGTAGGGGGATAAAAAGGATTATTATGGGATTTTATGAAATCATGTGTGTGAAATTTTTCAAAATTGTAAAACATTATAGAATTTAATTTCTTTCACTCAATAAAAAAAAGCAAAAACAGAAAGATCCCTTATGCCTCTTCTGCCACTTCTACCCTTACTAAATTTACTCTAGAGAAGTTAACTTAGTAAGGGTAGCCCAGTGACGGGGAAAGAGGAGTAGAGGTAGTAGGCATGGAAATAGAGAATGAGGTAACCAAGCCCCTAGTCCCTGCATTTAACTAGATGTATTTCTCAACTTAGGCTCTTAATGACTAAAAGTGACTAGAGGGGTTGGTGTTACTGAAAGTGACCAAAAAAAAAATCATGAGCCTACTCTACATTTCACCTGGAAGCAGAAATATAACATTCCAACTGCACTAAATATTAGAGCAGAATGTCTCGAAATTTGATTGTCAAGGTTTATGAATAGTAGATGCTGGTGGTAGATGGGACAGTTTTCATGTAATTCAATCAAATTTTTCTACTTCAAGAATCCCTTGTTCTTCTGCTGGAGTGAGACCTACCTATTTCAAGAACAAATGTTCTATGGTTGCTTGTTAAGTTATAATTCCAGGTATTTTGTAACACAAAGATTTATATGTCATAAAGACAAAAGATTCTGGTCAACTAAAAGAAAATTATCTTAATATATGTCAATTATGACTCATGCAGTGAATTTAAGATTTGGTACTTTATAAAAAGTTGTTTTCTCATTGTTTTTGAGTAGCAGGGTTTTTTTTCCTGCATGTGTCTGGTCATGCACGCACGAACTATGCTTGATTTATCTGTATTCTAAGAACATTCGCCTTGAGTCTAGAAGTGTGAACCCCAGATATTGGATCATTGCCACCTGAAGCTTACAGTTAACTGTAGAACTGAGAATGAATCTTGTCTTAATACTGTTATAATATGACTTGATATGAGTTAAGGTCGATTCAACATCCCAACTGTAAGAAACCTCAGCCGCCATTAGGGCTAGAAGGTACCCTTGTATTAATGATACTCAGAGAGCCACAAGGGGGTCTGTGACTACTCCCTTTGCCCCTGCAGTTGGTTTAATATTTAGCAAGCACCTGCTAAACGAGGGGATACATGGAATACGGTGAGACGGAGGTGCTGGATATTAAAGAGAACCGTGTGAGGAAGTTTAGTTTTCACCCAACATCTGTCATTCCTCATACCAAGTGAAAAGATAAAATTGGTTTCATTCTACATGTATTTTAAAGGATAAATAGGCACTTTCAAATATGAATACTACCCTGCCTGGAATTTGCGTAGCACTTGTTCATCTACTACATTATAATATCTGCCAGAGAAAGGGACGACACTTTTTTTAACCATCCAAAGATATGTGGAATGTTGATCCTGCTACGCTGAGTATAAGAGTACATTAAAAATCCAACTAAAATATGATTCAAACCAAAAAATAGTAGGAAATAAAGATAGGTAGGTAAAATGTAGCCTAATTATAAAAGTACTGACTTATACTTCTGGTCATCTAACCATGACAGAGTAACAAGGACTGCATTTACCCACCTGCCTTAATTTTTTTTTTTTTTTTTTTTTTTTTTGTGGTACGCGCACCTCTCACTGTTGTGGCCTCTCCCGTTGCGGAGCACAGGCTCCGGACACGCAGGCTCAGCGGCCATGGCTCACGGGCCCAGCCACTCCACGGCATGTGGGATCCTCCCGGACCGGGGCACGAACCCATGTCCCCTGCATCGGCAGGCGGACTCTCAACCACTGCACCACCAGGGAAGCCCAAACTGCCTTAATTTTAAAAAGAAAAAAAGGAGGCAAAATATGTGAAACAACACTTTTTCAGACTGTGGACAGCCGGTAGTGTAGGACAGTGATCTCTGAAAGAAGATAAACAGGGTGAGCTCACAGTGGCCCAGCTCAGCTCACTCTTGCCTCAAGCCTAGAAAGGGTTTTCCAGCACAGCTGAGGGAGAGGAAAACCACACAGGGCTTGATAGACCCCTTGAGTAGAGGACACAACTGAAAATCAGGAGACCAGGGCAGCTAGAATGGGCAGGGCAGAGTGCTGTAGAGGAGAGAGGTCAGAAATCCACAGAGGCTCCCATGCTTGAGTCCTGAATAGTGAGTGAGGAAACTACGGAAGCCAGAGGAAGCCAGAAAGAAGCAGGAGGAACAATCCCTGGAGTTCACACAGGGCTACGAAGAGCCCCTCTTCCCACCAGCCAGAGTGAAAAGACCTTATCCGCCAGGGAGCAAGGAAGAGAGGCCTCAGAATGGTACTACCCCAGCAGTGCCGCCACGTGAGACACAGACTACAGGCTACTCTGGACCTGCCTAAGAAGACCTAAAAGCAAGCCTCAGGAGGATCAAACAGATGCCCAGCCACCTAACTGCACCCCAGAGCAAAGCCCAGAAATATTTATAGGACCAAAAGGAAAAAGAAAAAAAATTCAGCACTCAACATTGTACAATTCACAATATTTGGCATTTAATCAAAAGTTATCAGGCATGCAAAGAAGCAAGAAAATATGACCTGTGACCAAGGGAAAAAATTAATATAAAGAATCTTAATCATTTGGGATAGTTTTGTTTCCTGAAGGGGAGAGTGTAGGGGTCCAGGGGTGAGAAATAAAAGATTTTAATGAAAGATGTAAAAAAAAAAGCTCAGTTGAAAGTCTTAGGTAGAAAATCCAGAAATGAGGTAATAATGTCCTTCTCAAGAGCTACTGCTCTTGAATAAGGGAGATATGAGATCTGTTTTAAATGTATGAACCATGGGGCTTGCGTATGGCAAATCATGAAGAAAAAGATGTTTAAAAGCTCCATTGTTTTTTAAATTAATGTAACTTGGAAAAGAATGTGATCATAAGCCAACAAAGGAAAGCTAGAAGATGATAAGATCAGCCTTGGAGAAGTTGAGTGTGAGGTCATTGTGGGTCACATCCAATTGAAGACCGGCCATAGGAGACAAAAAAAAGACAGAAAGAGCAGAGTAGATGGTGCCAGCAACCCTGCCACCTGCTCCTCCTGCTTTCTGAGAGTCAGAAGCCCCAGGGAGGGTGGCTTTGTTGCTATCCTATACATTGTTGAGTCATCCAAGTTAAATCCAAAGAGGAAACCCCATTCAACAGCACAACTCTATGGAAAAACTAGACTTGTTTCTGGATAACCTGTAATTTTGTGGGGAATTCCCCCTAAAATCAGGCTTCTGGGAAAGCCTGGAAACTCACAATTTGCATCCTTTGAAAGCTTGTAGACCCTTGCACTGACGCTCACTCTTTCTCTCTGGGCCCTGGTCTGCATCTCCTGCTCATCTGTGCCCTCTAGGCCCCTCTCTGAGGGCTCTCTATAGACTAGCTCCAGGCAGGTTCCATCCTGACTGGGCCTCATGGCTCCCTTCCTTCTCAGCCTGTGCATAGTGAAATTATTTCCAGTGAGGTGATTACCCTCCCAGGGTATACATCTCATGCTCTAACCTAGGGACCCGCAGCCTGGCTAGGAGTACCAAACCAGTAAGTTGGCATTTACTCTGGACTTCAGTTTCATTAACTGAGCTTCACCTGGTTGCTCAGTCCAGAAGTCTCATTGACATGCTTTTCCCCTAAATGTCAGATGTAGTTTGCTTTAGTCACTGTTCAGTCCATATTGTGGAAATGAAAAGTGCTGTGACCTCCAAAACTTAGTTTCTCCTTCACAATACTTCTGTGGAAAGTACTTATATTGTCTCTCAGTGATTATCAGCCTGGAATCAGAGGACTGTAGACTGTACCTATCAGTTTCCACAGTAATCCTATGTATTCTGTTTTGTGCCTATTTAAATATATTATTCTGAGAAGGTAGCTGTAGGTTTCATCAAACTTCCAAAAGCTTCCATGGCACAAGAAAGGTGAAGAAACCCAATGAAAGTAGCTGTCTCATACAGAGCTCTATTCTTGGATTCATTCGTATATTTGAAATATGGACTACCTAGTAAGGCATAAGGTAGTTTGGGGGAAGAATGGAAAGTAACAAGATGTGTAAGGCAGAGTCCTGGGCAGTTCACATCTACTTTGGATGAATAAGCCATATACATGAAATCTATGTAAAAGCGGGACAAAATCACTTTCTACCATATTCCCCCGTTCTATTTTCTCCATTGGTCTAATAATAGTTGACATTATCTCATCTGTTTCCACTCTCCTTGCCTGTTATTTATTGTCTATCTCTCCCACTAGAATATGTCTTATTCACTAAATCTCCAGACCTAGAATAGTACCTGGCACATAAAGGGAACTCAATAAAGATGTGATGGCTGTATACATGAATAAGTAAATAAATGAACAGAAAGACTAGAGCAATTCTAAGACTAAACTACATCCAGCCAGTACCATGCTAAAACAAAACCAAAAAAAACCTTATGACTCTTCATTTCTAGGTATCCATTTCTTTCTCTCCCCAAAAGCCCACACTGAGAGAAGCCACTTATATTCTCTCCTACTCTCTCTCATCCAGGGACCTCCCTTCACCCCATGCCGTGTGCCCTGTTTTCTTCCTTTGTCCTCCTGGACCCACCCTGCTCTCTACGAGTGACCGTCCTCACCGGGCGGCCGCTGGAAATGTCACTCTTCTCCCAAGCAGCTGCAGCCTCCAGAATTTCTGGGGGATGAAATTCTCCTTGCCACACATCCTTGAGAGGCTAAATTAATAACGTAACACCAACAAGCGCCTAGGACTTCAAAGGAGGGAAGGGTCAGCAGGCCCTGGGGTTGTCAAGAAAAACTTCATGGCAGGAGTGCGACTTGAGCTGGTGCTTGAGGGATTAGGTTTCGAGTTCAGACCCATGGCCTGTCCCAGGGCAGGGCCCCATGCAGTACAGATCAGCATTCGTAGCCCTCGCTGGCTGACAAGCCAAACTTTGGAGAAGGGAGTTGGAGCTACTATTTAAACAGGCCCAGAAGGATCCTCAGCACCGTAGGTCCATTCACAGCTTTAGTTCAAATAAAACTGAACTCGAAATTCTCTGAGTAAACTTCATCACCTCTCAAGCACTTATCCCTTCAGCAAACCGTGGCATATCCCCTGATTTATGAAATCTTTAGAAGGTGCTAAAGGGCCTGGAGGATATTCGATTGCAAATTCCTCAGTGCCTCTCCCTCTGGGACTCTTATCATGGCAGGAATGCTCATATTGGGCATTTCACTAGGACTTTCCATGCAAGGTACCCAGAAACGCTTCACACATATTATCTTATTGTAATTCTTAATTCGAATTTTGCATTTTACAAATGCTTCAGGAGGGCTTCCTGTTCCTCTAACATTTCCTCAGGTTCTAATCCCAAAAGTACCCACCTACACGACCTCATGATACCTGAGCCTACGACCAACAGAGTCACTCTTTTATTTCCAGCAGGCCATGTTTTAAATACCAAGGCATTGTCTGGGATGGGTAACCTCACAAACAGATACAGCACTTTGTCAGGCCCAGCCTGGTCTCTTAAAAAGTAGAGAAGTTCCTAGAGAAAGTGAATCAATTCAGATTGTGGGCGTAGAGTAGGAAAAGAGAGGATAAACGTTTCAGACCATGAAGAGGGGAGAGTGTGAGATGGTTGGGCAGTGAGGCAGCTAAATGAAGTCAGGGAAAGCGATGGGGTAAATGGCCAAAGAGAAAGAGATGGTCCCCAAGCCCAAGCTGAGCTTAGTGGATGCAGGTATAGGTGGAACCAGCCTAAGTGCTCAGAGCTGTCCAAGAAGTGATGAAACCAGAAGATGCCCTAGAACCCATGTTCTTAGTGATAACTTTAGAAAATAGAGAAAAAGAATTTAGCTCTAAACAAGACAGAGAGAAAAATTAACCCTGATTCTTCTACCATCTCAACAAAGCTCTGCTACAGATTTCCATTCTTCCATAATCTTAGAAATCATTTCCAAGGATAATTCCCATAAGCGTGCTCTCTCCAGTTTCCAAACCCCTCTTCCTTCCTTCCGGAAGCCGGTCAGCATCTCACCGTTTAGCTCTTAGCAGCTCAGACCCGCTTCTACCTTCTCCTGTGGTCTCAGCTTGGTCCCCCTGCCCCCCGCCTTCAGCCCCAGCACAGGTCCCCATGGCCCTTCTCCTCTCCTGTCCTCCTGAAGAACAGCAGCTGGGGCTTCCCTGGTGGTGCAGTGGTTGAGAGTCCGCCTGCCGATGCAGGGGACACGGGTTTGTGCCCCGGTCCGGGAAGATCCCACATGCCGCAGAGTGGCTGGTCCCGTGAGCCATGGCCTCTGAGCCTGTGCGTCCGGAGCCTGTGCTCCGCAACGGGAGAGGCCACAACAGTAAGAGGCCCGCGTACCGCAAAAAAGAGAAGAACAGCAGCTGGTTCCCGATATGACGTTACCATTCCCCTGCACCCTTCTATCAGCAATTGAGTTGATGGCACTGAAATTCATCATTGTTCCAAATGTGTGTGTTTTAAATTTAATTTTTTAAGCTTTTTTAAAAAATTAACTTTTAATTCCTAAAATCTACCTCTCAGATATAATCTGCCCCTCTCTCATATACTCTGTCTTTCTCAGTTTAGTAAGTTGAGCTAGACACATTCTGTTCAAAGAACTGTGTGAGAGTGATGATTTCCCTATCAAATTATTCTCATTTGTAGCTGTTTTCACCATGAATAAAATAAGTGCCCTAAATTCTATCTTTTCCTTTCCACAATATGTACCCCAATTCTGAGCATCTTCTTTTGAAAATAAAATATTAATCTTGGTTCTTCTCTCCAGACTCCTTTTATAGCCGTATGGTTTTAAATTTTCATGAAAATGTAAACAAAAACTGCTGCTTCTTTCTAGAACTGAATATTTTCAATAAAGTCACTTGCCTCAAACTGGGAACCCAGAATAATGAAACATGTGTTTGGCCCCCTGTCAAAAGAAATACTGCTTTCCTGTTCCTCTCACTGCCGGTCCCTCAGCCAAGCACTGGTCCCTGGGGATCTGTGAAGTTTCCACATCTCACTTACTTCAAGAGCATAAGAGAAGGAATCTTTCTAAATTACCCAGTACTAAGTGATCAATTTAGGTAAAGTGCTGTCATTTCTTCATTAGAATCATTCTCCGGGATGGAATTATTACTCTCTTCCAATCACCTTCATACTTTTTTGACTGAGATGCAAAGATTAATAGAATAATATGATAAACTGTGAAATAAAACAAACTGCTTTCTTTCTTCTTTCACCAATAAATCTCCTTGTCTTCCTGAGTTACATTTTGTCACTAAAACTAAAGATTCTTTCCTTAGAAATCCATCAAATTAACTGTGCCATGCTGTGTAGTGGAAGACTCATTCAACTAAGTCAAAACACCTTGGTTCTATTCCAGAATCTGCTTCTAATTATGCAGTTCTAATTCCACTGGGTCTCAATTTCCGCATTAGTAAAATGAGCAAGGCAAGCTCTATGATTACCACACTCTTTGCAAACTTCATTATTCATTCTTTCGGTATTTATTGAAAACCTACTGTATGCCAGGCATTGTGTTAGGCACTGGGTATATAAGATGCCTCTAGGAGCCCACATAGCGAATGAGATTGAAATATAAACAATATCCATGGAGGAAAGGGAACTTGGAAGATACATACAGAGGAAATCTAAATATTCCTGGAGATGGGAGTGAGGGTGGTGCAAAAGAGATGACTGTTGGACAGGGACTTGTGGGGTAAGAGGTAGTCCAGCAAACAAAAAGGACAGGATGAGGGGCTGAGGATGGGGAGAATGCCAAACACCGAACAGAGAACGGACAACAAGATAATATACTGTTAGTTCTTTAGGCTTTCTGCAAACGCAGACATATGAGAAGAAATGGCATCTTAGGGATGGTAGAGATGCCTGGGTTAGCTGGAACTCGGTGCACGGTGAGGAATGGCGGTAGAGGAGCCACAGAGAAAAGCTGGGGCCGCATTGCGTAGGAGCCCCGCGTGCAGCAGGGTTTAGGCTTCACCTGGGCAGTGGGCTGCAGCCAAGGTGTTGAAGCTGCAGAGCATGTTGGCAGCAGTGTGGGGATGGACTGGCGATAGCAGGTCTGACAAGATCGGTTGGAATACTCCTGCAAGAATCTAAGGAAGAGAGAAGGGGGACCCAAGATAAGGAAGTGTCAGTGAGGATGCAGAGGAGGGACCGTATACAACAGAGATCTCTGAGGTGTAAGTGACTGGCCTTGCTGACAATTAAATGTGGGTGGAGAGTGAGGGGAAAGAACTGAGACGATGTGGATGTTGGTCCTGCTCATTAAGATGGCGTATGAAGGTGGAGGTGCAGTTATGAAAGGCAAGGTAAGATGTTCAACTGGGGCCGTGTAGTGCATGAAGTTGTCCTGAGGACGTGCAGATGGTGCTATCCATCAGGTAGTTGCACAGTCAGGTCTAGAGTTCAGGAAATGGCTCAAGACTTGGAGGTTAAAGGCCTGTGGTTGCCAAGGGGGAGGGGGTGAAGGAGTGATGGAGTGGGAGTTTGGGGTTAGCAGATGCAAACTATTACATATAGGATGGATAAACAACAAGGTCCTACTGTATAGAGCAGGGAACTATATTCAATATCCTGTGATAAACCATAATGGAAAAGGATATGAAAAAGAATGAAATGAATGAATGAAATGAAAAAGAATGTATATATGTAATATAACTGAATCACTTTGCTGTACAACAGAAATTAACACAACATTGTAAATCAACTACACTTCAATTAAAAAAAAAAACTGCCAGAAAACAAAAAGGACTTGGAGGTTAATATGAACATCAATAATAGTATCTAGATGGTAGAGGTGTTTTGACTTTGCTTCTTCTCCTCTTAATGTTTTTCTTACATCCCCTGCACAGTGCTGTTAGGATTAGAGGCTTTTTTGGTTGACTGATTGCTTGAGTGGTTGTGGTATTCCAGCTTCTCAGAAAATTCACAGGACAGAAGGCTGATTTCTCTTGCAATCTGAGGAAGGGACCTGGCCTTACAAATGGAAGAAATTCTTTTGGAAGGGAAGTAACTCCATCTTTTAGAATGGAAGTAAATTCTAAACAAAGCATCTTTGTCTAATGCCACACCACAACACCATTTCCTAGGATTCTTCGAGAAAAATATCCATAGTTAAGTGTTCAGTGGATAGAGAAAAACGATAGAGCTGTAGGTGGATCCAAAAGAGTACACCAGTGAATGTGTAATCTGAAAGTGGGGGTTTCACTCCTCACTCAAACACCAAATCGTGCATGTAAGATTGGTGTCATTTACTGTATGTGCACGTGGGCAAGTGCTGAGGAAGGTGCAGTGGTTTTCAGCCTCAGTGGGACAGACATAACTGGTGAAAGGTGATAGATGGAGAGAAAATGGCAACACAAAGTTCCAGGCTGTCTGTGCCTTCAAGGTCGGAAAGTTTAAGTTTTAAGGTTTAAGGTAGACGGATAAAGGTAAAAAGGGAAACAAACTTCCATGTCCCCTGCTCATGCTTAGAAAGGGATGGCTTCCTTATCATTCTAAATACATTTAAAACTTTCATATGGCCCATAATTTAGATAATAAAATTTCTACCTGGATCTTCCAAGTAATCTATCTGCTGGTAGTTAAAGTCATGAAGCCATGAAAATAAGTGTTCTCCAAAGAAAATAGATAGAGTGAGAAGGAAAAAGGGTCAAGGATGGAAACAAATAGAACGCTAAGACTGGCTCTTAAATTGTTTCAGGTAACAGACCATTAGAGAATCTGTTTATAGCTATGGACCATCTCCCCAGGGGGGAAAAAATGTTAACAAATTTTAGCATGGAATTTAATGGGATTCACTTACTCCAGGATTCAAGGATCCCAAGTCAAGGAGAGGGGGGAGGGCTTCCCTGGTGGCACAGTTGTTAAGAATCCACCTGCCAATGCAGGTGACACGGGTTCGAGCCCTGGTCTGGGAAGATCCCACATGCCACAGAGCAACTAAGCTCGTGTACCACAACTACTGAGCCTGTGCTCTAGAGCCCGCGAGCCACAACTCCTGAGCCCACGTGCCACAACTACTGAACCTCGCATGCCTAGAGCCCGTGCTCCACAACAAGAGAAGCCACCGCAATGAGAAGCCCACTCACTGCAACGAAGCCAAAAATAAATTAATTAATTAAAAAAAAACAAAGAAGCTACTATAGTGTTTCTGTGCATGAAGAGAGAGACACTGAGAATTGGAAAGTGTATGTACAAAATGTTACCTGTCAATTACACCTCAATAAAACAATGTATATATTGTACATTCCTTACATGAGATTCCATGCATACACAACTCCATAACATGGAAAACTATAAAGCAATAAAAATAAGCTACGGATTTATGCTATACCATGGATGAATCTTAAACATTATACTATGTCAAAGAAGGTACACACAAAACAAGACAATGCATTGTAAGATTCCATTTATATAATGTCCAGAAAAGGCAAATTTAGAGAAACAGAAAGCAGATCAGTAATTGCCTAGGATTGAGAATAGGAGTGGGTCCTCCCTAAAAAAAGACGTGAGGGAATTCAAGTCATTGAATTGAACATTTATGGGTGAAAATTGTTTGTACAATACACCTTGATAAAGCTCTTTTTAAAAAGATGTCTCTAGAAGCAAATGAGCACCTCAGGATTTTTAAATGGAGCTTGGATATTCGGAAGGCATTGTTTCATGATATTTGGAATTTACATTATAAAATCCTTCTGTATCAAGTTTTGGACAATCAGATTGGTTCTTTTCAAGGAATCCTATTACATCAAGCCACTGGACTGAAACTGTAATTGCAGAGAAGATTAGTCTAACAACTATCTTCCATTAAGTACTCTAGCAATCTTTGCAGTAACTTCCTGTGGTCAGGAGGGAATGTGTGACCGTGCGGTTGATATTCCATGGGGATGACTCCATTGTGCTACTATTCCTTGGATAGTTGAAGTGGTTTGGCTTAACACAAATCATTTTTTGTCCTTGGTAAGAATTTGCTTAAGTAGAACCGTCATCATTACACCATTAGGTTGAATTTTAGGACTTAAGCTTGTTTTGCTGGCTTTTGGTCCATTTATATTTGGCTTTCTTAGGAATTAACCACAAACCATTAGTGAAAACAATACAGAGGCCTGGAGGAAGTCTGGACAAAAACAGTTGAGGAAGTCCTTAGCAAAGTTTCTCAGACGTTTTCCTTGAGTTCTCCAAATACATTGACAAATTAATGACCTCTATTAAAAAATCATTAAAAAGAGAAAATGTCTGGAACTATTTCCAGAGGATCCTCTGAACTCTCCTTACATTCTCCCCTCCTCCATTCCCTGTTCCAGGACACAACACCCCACTAGACACACGTAGCAAGATGCCAAAACTGTATTAATTTTTAAAAGAAAAACAAAATTAAGTCCTAGCATCTATACAGAAAGAGGAAAGATCTGGAAGCCTCTTTTAAGTATGCCTGAAATCTACTCTACCGCTACCTCCAAGATTCTGATTAGTGCAGTCAAGAGGGATGTAGGAATATTTTGCCAATGGGGTAAGGCTGTCTTTGGAAGAGTCTGACATGACCCTCGGGTGGGAGAGGGAGGATGTGTGGATGCCAGGTGAGGGTGAAGGGTAGCACATGTTCTCTGAAAAGTCTACCTAGATTAGTTTGCTCATAGGAGTTAGATATTTCCTCAATACTCCCACAATATCACTCTGAATATAGCTCCAAAATATAAATATTTTTGTGTTTATCATATTGTATTGTCTTTCTCCCTCTAGAGATACAACTGTAATCTAACACAGGGCTCTCTCCACAGTTCCTGGCACACTGCCTTTCAAAGGGTGTGTTCTAATGTCTCTAATAAAACTGTAGAAAGGTTGTTATAGAAGTTTTTGTAAATAAAAGTAATTATGAAGTGAAATGAATTTATTGGAACAATGACATTGATTAACAACACATTTTACCTGGAGAAAGAATGTTATCATTAAGATTTTTCCATCAGATTTTGTACTCAGTAGCCACATATTTGTTTTTGTAAGCCAGTTGCTTAGGTTAATGTGCAGCGTACTATATGCCTTTAGCATCAAAAAGAGTCATGTTATCACTAGGAGTTTCTCTAATTAATGTCATGCCAAAGAAACGTTCAAGCATGCCTTCATAATGCTTGTGTAAAATTTCTTCCTGGTCATTATATTATGTCAAGTCTAAATATAGGATTTGCTGTATGTAGTGCTCTTAATCCTTTGTGTTCTGCCTTGTATCTATAGCTGTTGCCACTTGTTTTGCAAACCAGTCAATCTGTTATGGTGATGTCAATATTTGGAGTTATATAATAGTTATATAATAGTTTCTCCTTAAAGGTGAGTTTCTCCATAGCAATATCATAAAATATTTAGATCTGACAGAACACTTTATAATTAGATGCAATGCGCATTTGGAAAAGCCTAATAAAATGTACCCAATAAGAAATATAATAAACCAAGCCTGTAAGACCATCTCTTACTCTGTGTAATGCTTAACTCAACATCATGATTTTCACAGGAAAGTTGAACTCTAATGACTGAAGGGTCACTAATAAGAGAAGGAAGGGGAATAGATGCAATCGCTTCCCAACACTTTTATGAAGCTGATTTCCATTACGCTCAAAGCATATTAAGAGAATGTATTGATTAAATAAGTTACCACTAGTTATTTCATCACACAGTTAAACAACAGGAAAACTAGACCAACTGATACAAATCTGCCCATGAACACATAGCAGGGGAAATGGCCACATTCCAGTCACTGCCATTTGGTGACACCTCATTGAAACACAGATAAGGAACAAGAGAAATGGTTGTGAACTTTCTTTATCCCGGATAGTTAAGAGGATGTTTACTTCCACTCACCTTAATGACTACATATCAGAAGTTCCTCTATATCTGACCTAAAGCAAACAGATCTTTTTATGATTTATTTCACTACAATTTCAGCTTTTATGAAGACTCTGTTGAGTCTGAAGCCTAGCGAGATGTGAATGGTCCTTAAGCAACAAGGGAGCTCAAATGCCCAAGTAGGTAGATAGCGTGGCTCCTTGTTCAAACACATTTTTCCTAAGTGATCCACAGTGATGGCAGGAGAGAAAATGATGTCTCTTAGAAAGTCATGACTTGGCTAAAGTTAAACTAGTCTTAATAAAGAGCCTAAGAGAGAGGAACTCAAAAGAATGTTTGAAAAGCTGTCTTAGAGAAACTCAACGAATTCTACTCATTTGTTAGGTGTCTCAGAAGGAAAAAGTGGGGAAATCTACATTTGGGAGTCTCTTTAAACCTTCTAAAATAAAATGGTGATCACTACAACTGAAGTGTTTAATTAAAGGACTTCATTTTTAAATCCAAAGTTCAAGGTATACATAATTTATACGCTTCTTTTCCTTATGTAATTTTGGAGAACTATATGATGTGAAAGAGATATGAGACATTTTTTATCAAATCTTTTTCCCTAAGAATTAGTAAGTAGTAGGTGTTTTGACTGGTAAAGATGAACCTAAATTTATTCTAAACTCAGAATAAATTCGACTAATGAAAACTGGATTTTGCTCATGGCCAAGTGATTAGTTCATTCCTTGAGTTGATATTTTAATTCTCTAAAAACGTTATGCTGTTGTAAATTGCTAGACTTCCATTTGTTCAATGTGCTCTACTTTAGAATAACCTTCTCTCCACCTACCCTAAAACCGAGCATTGCTGTATGAGCAACGAGCTTGGGGTCTATTAAGCAGACCCGGAGTGGAACCCAGATTTTTGTCACCTACTCAAGGCGTGACCTGAGAACAGTGCTTAACTTTTCGTAGGCTCAGTTACCTCATCTGTAAGAAGAAGCCAATAATAACTGCCCCCAGAAAGTCACTATAAAAATTAAATGAGATAACATATTTAGAGTGTTAGGCACGTATTAGATCCTTAATAAATATCATTTTGCTTTCTTCTTCTTCTTGTAACACTGAAAATAATACATTTTAATATAGCTAATGGGTTTTTATGTCCAGAATTGTATTGATACTACAGGACACAGTAGACTAAGAGAAAGTACCTATTTGCAAGGAGCTTACACTTCTGTGTAGGTAAGAAGTTGTAAGAAATAAGGCAGGGTTTTCCTCTCTCACCACTCCACTTTGTTTCATCCCCTCCACATCTTTGGTAGGAAAAGGAACTTTCATAATAATAATTCATAGAAACTACACTTTGAGAGAATGTTAATATTAGCAAAAGAGAGAAAATTTGGATTTATAATCATCTACTTTACAAAATAAGAAACAAAACAAAAGCCGGCCCTTTAGGAGAACCGTTAGCATCTACAACACAAAATTAAAAGGGATTACCGACTTGTGGGGGGGGGGGGAGGGAGGGTGTGGGAGTTTGGGATTAGCAGATGCAAACTATTATATATAGAATGGGTAAACAACAAGGTCCTACTGGATAGCACAGGGAACTATATTCAATATCCTGTGAGAAACCATAATGGAAAAGAATATGAAAAAGAATGCATATGTATGTAGAATTGAATCACTTTGCTGTACAACAGAAATTAACACAACATTGTAAACCAGCTTTACTTCAATAAAATTAATTTTTAAAAAAAATTAGAAGGGGGCTTTCTCTCTATTTTCACGTGAAAACCAGCAATAGTCTAGCACACTCCAAGAGTACTAGCTTTGAAAGAATTGGAAGGTAACATCTTTGCCATGGACACAGATTCTCATGATGGATCCCACTCACTACTAAAAAAAAAAAAGAGATACCTAGAGCCATTTCAACTGCAGAGGACATCCACAAAAGGAAGGCAGAGGGAGAGAGAAAGAATATGGTAGATGCTGCTTGTAGACTGGAGCAAACAGATTGGTTGGTTCCCCTTTGGAGACTTCAGGAATACTTGAGTGCAGAGGGGTTTTCAGGAAGGTCTTCAGTTCTGCAAGTTGAAGCTGAAACAGGTCAAATTTGTAATGATAATACCAAATGCTATCTGCCAGACATCATTCAATATGATTTACTCACATTAACTCGTGTGAACCCCCCAACTACCCTGAGAGGTAGGCACTATTACCATCCTCATGATACAAATCAAGGAACTGAAACTCAGAGTGGTTAAGTGGTTTGACCAAGGGCAGGTAGCTAGTGAGCTGTAGAGCTGGCCCCTGTAGGCAGGCCACAAGGGCTCCAGGGTTTTTTTGCGGTACGCGGGCCTCTCACTGTTGTGGCCTCTCCCGTTGCGGAGCACAGGCTCCGGACGCACAGGCTCAGCAGCCATGGCTCACAGGCCCAGCCGCTCCGCGGCATGTGGGATCCTCCCGGACCAGGGCGTGAACCCGTGTCCCCTGTATTGGCAGGCGGACTCTCAACCACTGCGCCACCAGGGAAGCCCCAGTGTCTCTTTTTTAATAACAGCTTTTTTGAGATAAAATTCACATACCATAAACTTCACCCCTTCAGAGAATATAGTCCAATGGTTTTTAGTATATTCAGGGTTGTTCAACCATCACCACTAATTTTAGAACATTTTCATCACCCCCAAAATAATCCCTAAACCCCTTAACAAGGACCCCTCACTCCCCACTACCTCGAGCCCCTGGCAGCGACCGATCTACTTTTGGTCTTGGAACTCTTGTCAAAGCACCACATTCTTTGAGCAACAAATCTGTACCAAGTAATCTTCGTTTTTCTTCTCTCTTCTTCTTTTCCATGTATTTTTAATTTTCTTAAGCATTTTAAATTGCTACATTGCCCTGAATTTCTCCTTGCCTATGCAGATCAGTGATGCCCATGTGCCAGGGCTCTTTAATCCACCTACATTCAATGTCTTTTTTTTTTTTAATTCTTTTAAGTCTATGGCTCAGAGGCAACAGTTCTTTTATCATCAAAATAGGCCAAGTGAGGCAATGAGTTCATGCTTAAGAGTCTGGGACTTTAAGAGTCTGGGACTGGTAGGGAAAGGACAGGTAGAATGAAAGTGTCTCGACTTCACTTTCATAAGCCATCTGAATGGTGTTATTCCCGCTCCCATCCCCAGCTCCATCTGGTACCGTTCCAGTTCTCAGCATCTGCAACAATGCCTGGCATACAGCACCTCTGCCATAAATCATCGCTGAGTGAAGGAAGGAATTATACATCTTTCTTTATGACATGTTTAGAGGCTTATTCCTCCCATAGAGCTACCCAGCTAGACTATCATTAATTTCCCTTCAAAAATTACCTATTAAATGGCATCCTGATGCCATATGTAATGTACAGAGATATGTCAACTGGAGTGTGTTTCCTAGATGGCTGAATTCAGTGAATTCTCAGAATTCTTCTCTTGGTGAGTACCAAATTATAAGGAAGTCCCCGAAAATAATGGCTTATATGCTTTTCCCCACAGAACATGAAAATATAAATACCTTCATACATAACTCACGTTGCTTCTCTCATGAATGTCTGTTGGCACCTTTGTCCTAGTTTACCCCCAGACCAGACTTCTTCAGCGTGCACAGAGGATTCCAGCCTCTGTGATGTTCTCACCGTGCAGACAGGTGAGGGGAAGGAAGAGAGGTGCTGGGAGAGAGATACAAGTCTCCACACACATCTTCCTTTCAGTTCAAGTATGGAAATGGAGATCAAAAGCCAAACCCGCAGACACACTGAACTCGGCCGGAGCCAAGAGTTACCTGTGAGATCGGCAGTTCCAAAAGGCATCAACAGGCATCCTCCTGGTAATCGCCAGGTGGGAAATGTCATCCCGTTGCTTGTGACAGACATGGCGCAGCTGTGCTTTGCTGAGGGTGAACCGAGGCCGGCCCTGAGCGGTAACGGGGGGCCAGCTGCAGCCTGCGCTCTGCTTCCTGCCCACAAGCCTCTCCTGCTCAGGGCTTGCCAAATACCCCGGCGATTAATCACCCTGGAGAAGTGGGTCTAAAACGGCTGAAATTGCCTGTGGAAGATTAACTGAATCTATCAGATTTCCAGCCAGAATTAGGGGGTAGGGGTGCAGCGGGGCTGAAGAGTGTCTTTTCATTGGGGAAAGGTTCTCAGCCAGATTCATTGCAAAGCTCTCAGGCTGGTCATTCCAATCCTGACTGAAATTTAGAGCCTCTTCCAGCCAGAAATCCTTATTCTTTTTTTTTTTTTTTTTTGCAGTACGCGGGCCTCTCACTGTTGTGGCCTCTCCCGTTGCAGAGCACAGGCTCCGGACGCGCAGGCTCAGCGGCCATGGCTCACGGGCCCAGCTGCTCCGGGGCATGTGGGATCCTCCCGGACCGAGGCACGAACCTGTGTCCCCTGCATCAGCAGGCGGACTCTCAACCACTGCACCACCAGGGAAGCCCAGAAATCCTTATTCTTGAGGAAGAGACGGAGAAAGGACATTTTTCCCTTTTTTTTTTTTTTTTTGGCATGCTACAACAGAAGCTTTATTCAGTTCATTCAGAAAACATTGGCAAAATTAATTTCAGTTGCAAATTCACAGATACAAGCTTCAAAGTATGAAGCTGTATATAACAAAAAATACAGGTAATATTTATAACAATAACTTACAGATACAAACTAATGATACACTACAATTTCACAAAGGATTGTAAACATTTTGCACACTTGTCAGTCCTTTCTTTTAGGCAAAGTGCTCTTTTGATGACAAATAAATATATTTATTTGCCTTTATGAATTCCTGGTGTGGAATCGAAGGTGTACAGCTCGAGCTAATACAGGTGGCCCTGTGGCCTCAACTGCCATCTGAAGAGTAACTTGTATGTATTCTGCCTGCTGTTTGTATAAAACAGCTCTTGTGCACCAACACTCACCCTTCCCTGGGTGGAGAATTTCAGTCTCTGTCAGGGGTCTTGGGCCAGCAGTCTCACTCTCGGGGGAAGGTGAGCCTCCCAGCTGGGCTTGAAGGGCTAGTCTCGGCCCTCTGAGAAAGACACAGCCTCTAGAGTCACACTGCCTTGGGCAGAGGAGCTGCTTAGGCCACACACTGCAAAACCATCGGCTGCCAGGGAGCTGCGTGGAGCTCACTCACCCTATGCCTGAGGCAAAAGGCTTGTGGGGGCCCCAGCCCTGGCATGGGGGTGATGGGCAGTAGGCATCTCCTAGGGTACCTCTGATCTCAGGACACTGAGTGGTGGGTCTTGGGTAACCCCTAGGGTATCTTTATATTCATGTATAGTCGTTGTCCTTAAATACCCCAGCTTCAGGCCACCAGGGAAGTCTCCAGAGACTGTCACTTCACAGAGGGAAATGACTGTGTCTTCTTTCTAACCTCAGAATGTCTCATTCGACTCTCTGTCTTCTCATTCCTTTAAAAGTGTCATCACGACATGATCTACAGGCAAGCTAACTTCTTTCTATTTTAATCTGTTCATTTATGTAACATTGACTTCTGCCAAACATGCTGTTGTTTTTATTTAAAAAACTATGTTCGCATAAATATCTTCTTAATAACATAAATATTTCTAAATAACACCTAAGGAATATATGGACCACCCTAAAATAGAATAACCCTTTAGGTTTTTACATGGGAAAGAAACCCCAAATATACTGGAAGGCGAAAAAGCGAAAACAGAATGTTTTGAATGAGCTCATTTCCCAAAAGATAGTCATACATACAGAGAAAATAATTGGGAAGGATATGCATTAAGTTGTTGACAGCAGCTGTTTCTACAAGGAAAGATTACTGAGGACTTTTACTTCCTACATTTTTAATGCCTGTAATATCTGAAGTGTTTTTAACAGATCTTGGTAGTTGGAAAAACAGTTAAGATAAAAGTAACTGCCAGGCAAAGCCGATCATTAGCTGTGATTTAAGAGCAGAGAAAGCTTAAGGCCCTAGGGCCTCACCACTCAGAATGTGGCCCCCAGAATACAAACAGCAGGTCACCTCGGGGCTTCTTAGAAATTCCGAATCTTAGGCCCCCTTTTACGTCTATATTCACATCTACATTTAAGTGGAAGAAAGCATGGTCTGCCCATATTAACTATTACCTCCTTCACCTGATGCATGTGATTCCTTTTTATAATAATAAAAATAATTTTCAGAACTTAGAAAGATATCTACAGCTATTTTATTTTATAACTTGTACTAAGAGATAAACATATTTTTGTAAGAACAGATTTTCAACCATTCAATGACGATGGACTAGGCTCCCACTGAGAGGGAGGCACTGCTCTCTTCACTGAGAAGGTCAAGACTGAATCCATGTCCTCCAAGTAAAAGAGACAGGAATAAGCAGTCGAATGGAAAATGTGTAAAAATGGTATAAATAGGACTGCCCTGGTGGCGCAGTGGTTAAGAATCCGCCTGCCAATGCAGGGGACACGGGTTCCAGCCCTGGTTCAGGAAGATCCCACATGCCGCAGAGCAACTAAGACCATGCGCCACAACTACTGAGCCCATGTGCCACAACCACTGAAGCCCGCACACCTAGAGCCGGTGCTCTGCAACAAGAGAAGTCACTGCAATGAGAAGCCCGTGCACCACAATGAAGAGTAGCCCTCGCTCACCGCAACTAGAGAAAGCCCAAGCAGAGCAACGAAGACCCAATGCAGCCAAAAATAAAAAAATAAAACTAAATTTTTTTAAAAATGGCATAAATACAAGGTAAAAAGTGATAAAGAGCCACAACTAATCAAAAGGCTGTTGTGCTATTTGGCTGAATAAAGAATATCCAATAATATCTTTGCTAATCTTGCTGACTTTTCACCACTCAGAAGTAGAGGAAGGATATTGATTGGAGTAACAAATTCTGGAGTTAATTGTGACCATCAAGGAAGGATAAGTTGGTGACATAAAACTAAAAAGAAACTGGGGGTGGGAAAGTAACAATGTCATCTTGAGCTTATCATATTCACAACAAAAGAACAATGGGTACAGCTAGATTTTAGACAAGCCACATTGATCTGAGCATCTAAGATGAATACAGTTCAATCAGAGGAGAATGTCCTGAAAACGAATCATTCGGTCTGTACATCTGCCCATTGTCGAGACTGGAGGAGAAACATTTGTAAAAAAACATAAATGGCTCTAACAAGAACTCTCTGGTAATTTAAAATTTTAGAAGGTCACTTACAAACAATAAATGGGTGTGTAGATAATCTAGTGTTTATGACATGCCCCTTCAACATACTTGTATTTGATTTTGGGCCCATGTGAATACGGAAATTATATTTAAAGTTTTACTCCTAAGTCCAATTCATAGGAGCTTAGACTGGTGAGCTAAAGATGTAAAGTCTTAGGGAGAGGTTGATCTGTGTGCTCCCTTGGGAACTAGAGACTTGTAGACTGCCAATAAGAGAAAATGACAGACTATGCTGGTCATTTTCTGAAGGAAGAAAATAAAAGGCTGGATAAAAAAGGTGCTTTGAAGTATCATTACATGCATGACTTTGGTGGACAGCCCTGGAGGCTGGGGCAAGAGAGGATGCACTGACCATTTAAGAAGCAGGGGCTATTCACGCCTACAAGCCTAGAGTCTGCCACACATCTGGAACATTTCAATAGAGGCCTCGCAGATAAGATTGACAGCTTCATGTCAGACACAATTAGAGGAACCAGGGTTTCAATCCCTGATATGTAAGATGAAAGTAAAGTAGGACAAAAGCAGAAATAATAGCAACTCTTTAGATAAAAGTGAATAGGTCAGAGATGTTTGTGAAATAAATAAGAGAGATCCACCCAAGTCACCCTCCTTTGAACCCAGCAATGTCTTGACAACCCTCACTGACATTCCAACACTTGAGCGTAAAGAAATATTTCAGCAGAATCATCCATCCAGGATTCTAGTCCTCATTATTACTTGTCATTTCTAAAGAGCAATATCAGAGCTTGTTAGTTCATCTCTATAATACTTAAATGGAAATATACAGAGATCATGTTTAACACATGTTTCTCACATATAGCTCTTCTCCCCAACCCTCCACAAAAAGATAGAAAGAGCCTCTGATTTAATGGATAAAAGATGCTGCATCATTCGAATTATTTAACATGTGGTCTATTTCACTTGGATTTAACTCTCAGTTAAAAAACCTTCAAATTTTTGAAACCACTGCTGTCAGACTAAAACAATGGAATTAAAGGCATTGGTTTATATTGTTACCTCGTTCAAGTAAAGATTTGAGGTGACTTACAGCCAAAAGCATGTGTAATAAAATTAATAGTATAGAAATTTAAAGAAAAATTAGAACCCGAGAGAAGGAAAACAAAAAAATATGACTACTCTGTGCTTTATGGTTCGCAAGATTGCTGTGCATGAGTTGTCAAACCCTGCCCTGGTCTTTCTGGTAGAGAAGAATTGTTCTCATTGTCATGAAAAAATATGAAATCTCTACCTATGAAATGATGTAGAAAAAGCACGTGTTGGGACTTTGCTGGTGGCACAGTGGTTAAGGTCTGCCTGCCAATGCAGAGGACACGGGTTGGAGCCCTGATCCAGGAAGATCCCACGTGCCTCAGAGCAACCCGTGCACCACGACTACTGATCCTGCGCTCTAGAGCCCGCGAGTCACAACTACTGAGCCCGTGTGCCGCAATTACTGAAGCCCACGTGCCTAGAGCCCGTGCTCTGCAACAAGAGAAGCCACCGCAACGAGAAGCCCGCGCACCGCAGCGAAGAGTAGCCCCCGCTCACCGCAACTAGAGAAAGCCCATGCGCAGCAACAAAGACCCAATGCAGCCAAAAATAAATAAATAAATGTAAGAAAAAGCACATGATTGCTTTCTTTCTTTTGTTAATATATGGACAAGGTGGGGTCAACACTGACCTCTGGCTTTCTGGAAATCCTGCAGCATCGACTGTGCTACTCAAAGCGTATTCTCAGGACCAGCAGCAACAGCATCAGTTGTGGGCTCGTTAGACGTGCAGACGCTCAGCCCCCACCCAGACCGGCCAAATCAGGAGCCGCATGTCATGTTTCAACATTTATAAACTTCATTTGATTTTGTTTTTAATGTTTACTGAAATATAGTTGATTTACAATGTTTGTTAGTTTCAGGTACACAGCAAAGTGATTCAGATATATATATAGTATCTATATATTATGTCTATATATTCTATAATATCTATGAATAGTCACCCCTAGGGATACTTCTAAGTATAATATATATATATATATATTATATATACATATAAAAAATATATATATTCTTTTTTGGATTATTTTCCATTATAGGTTATTACAAGATATTGTAACATATAGTCAGGAGCTGCTTTTGAACGAGATCCCCAAGTGATCCACGTGCACATTCAAGCTTCAGAAGCACAGATCAGTGACACTGATGATCACATACTGTCTTGTTTTTGCATAAATGTTTAGTATGTGCCTACCTAATCTTTTAGCAAACTATCAATTGCTCAGGGCAGAAACTAGCTTATTCCTTTTTTTCTTCCATGACACGAAGCACACCGAGAACACTGTAGCAGAAATAAAATAATTTTTCAATGAATAAATAATCATAAAAGGAAAAAAATTCGACCAAGAGGATCAAAATCAATTTATACAAGATAAAACTATAGTATATATTATACACCTTAATAACTTGATATTATTTTAAATAACATTAATAATGACTAATACTTATTACTTATTTGTGGCAGGTACTAATAAGCACATTTTATTATCTTCTTCACAGCACTATAAAGTAGTACTATTACCCTCGTTTTATAAATGGGAAAATTGAGATTTGAGATTAAACAAAGTGTCCAAATCAACTGCTCAAATGTAGTAGAACTATAGTTTAAACATAGGGTGTCTGATTAAACAAACCATATTTTTAGCCACAATTGTCTAATGAGAGCTTCTTGTGCCTGGGTTTCTGAGTGATATAAAACCCCAGGACCAAGTAATGAGATTAGAAGGTAGGAAAGCTCATAATGGATCAAGTGATTGGATCTGATCCAAGTTGATAAGTGAGTATCTCACATTTTTAAACAACGATAGCATGCTTACATTTTTGTGACTGTAAAATCACAGGCCTGCTTTTACGAATTTCAAAAGTATATTCTAGTATCAATGGAGATGAACATAGGGAAGTGAACTGGGTAATAAGTCACAGTAAGAAAGCTTATACATTACAATGCTCCAAACTACAAAATATTTAATGAATATTCATCCCTAGGGATGCTTCTAAGCATAAACTATCTATGTTTCCCTAGACAATAGTTGCCAAAGATAACTTATCCTTTCTACAGCTAGGGAAACTGAGGCTCCAATAGGTCAGCATGAATCAGAGGTCCCTTTGGGTGACATGTGTGTTAAGTTATCCATGTTTGTCATGATCCACTACATTTTCTCTCTCCTATTGATGGAAACCATAAAGAAAGAAGATAGCAGGTGTGTGTATCTATTTACATGGGTGTGAAATATGTATATAACGAATGTCGGACTTCCTTGATGGCACAGCAGTTAAGAATCTGCCTGCCAATGCAGGGGACACGGGTTCCATCCCTGGTCCAGGAAGATCCCACATGCCACGGTGCACCTAAGCCTGTGCACCACAACTACTGAGCCTGTGCTCTAGAGCCCGCGAGCCACAACTAATGAGCCCGTGTGCCACAACTACTGAAGCCCGTGCGCCTATAGCCCATGCTCCACAGCAAGAGAAGCCACTGCAATGAGAAGCCTGAGCACCGCAACGAAGAGTAGCCCCCGCTCACAGCAACAAAGACCCAACACAGCCAAAATTTTAAATAAATAAATAAATAAATTTTAAAACAAGGAATGTCATCACAGGTGAAGGTGAATGTGTAGGTGGAAAGATACATGAAAGGTGAGGGTCGTGACCTGCAAGGAAGATGATACATTCCTCCTAAGGGCTGGAGTTTTCTTTTATTCCTCTTAACATCCCCAGTACCTAGCACTATATTTGGTACTTAGAAGGTAAGTTTTATTGTATGAGTACCTACTGTGTGCTTAGCTAGTAGGTACTCAAGAATTACCTGTTGAAACTTTACAGTCACATATCTAGTTTTGAGTACCAGCCTGACTAGTACAATGATTTTAAGTTGTTTCACCCATCTACACCTCAATTTCCTCATCTGTACAATGGGCACATGAGGCTAACTTCATTAAGTTATGAGGATCAAGTAAGATAACGTAGGTAAATTGCTTAGCATGGCCCGTGTCACACTAAGTGTCCAATAAATGTAGCTAGAAATATGAACCTTCCAGTGAGGTTACATTCAACCTCAGTTTTTACCCATGACATCTTAGCCCAGCTTATGATTTTTTCAGATGTGTAGACCAGAAAGAAACATGAGCTGACTGCCTTTGAGGCAGAGCCAGGACCATGACAGGCCTTTGACCAGGTCTACTCCTCCTTAGTCACCATTCACAGGAAAAGGTCTTTCCTTAAGATATTGAGTTGTCTGGGTATCTTTCTCCATTAGAAAGTCTCTCTTCCAGGCTCTTACACAGCCCCAATGAGCAAATGGGTTTCCCACTTAAACAACAAGGAAGATCCTACAGTGGAGTTGCAGCCACAAAGGTCAAATTTGTCATCTTCATTTACGAAGAGGAACTGTACACACCACTTCCGCTGCAGAAGTAGGCTGCTCATGGTTTTGTACTGCAGGAGATCACTCATTCAACTACCCCCAAATCCAGATTTCCTTGAAACTTGGTGCCTTTGGGTTCTTTATATTCCTTTATCTAGGCCCTAAAAGGACATATCTGGTAGACAAATTACCTGGAAACTCAAGCCTTGTGCAGCATACTTTCATGAATGATGAAAACAGGAGGAAATGAATCCAATGTGTCATAAAGGAAGAATTAAGTCCTGGAGGATGGCAGAGTTTCTGAGGTCATTCAGACTGTGACCATTATGATCATGTTGACAAGAGGCAGTGTAGTGAAGAGGTTAGAACAGTTTTAACTACAATATGGTATCCTGGAGGGAATCCTGGTACAGTAAAAGGACATTAGGTAACAACTAAGAAAAACTAAATAAATTATGGACTTCGGTTGATGTTAACATCAATATTGGTTCATTTTTTAAATTTATTTATTTTATTTATTTATTTTTGGCTGCACTGGGTCTCCACTGCAGCACGCGGGCTTCTCATTGCGGTGGCTTCTCTTGTGGCGGGGCACCGGCTCTAGGCACGTAGCCTCAGTAGTTGCGGTGCACAGGCTCAGTAGTTGTGGCTCGCAGGCTGTAGAGTGCAGGCTCAGTAGTTGTGCACGGGCTTAGTTCCTCCGCGGCATGTGGGATCTCCCTGGACCAGGGCTCGAACCTGTGTCCCCTGCATTGGCAAGCAGATTCTTAACCACTGCGCCACCAGGGAAGTCCTGGTTCATTATTTATAACAAAATGCGTCATACTAATATAAGACATTACTCATAGGGGAAACTGGGTGTGAGGTATGTGGGAACTCTGTAATATCTTCTCAATTTTTCTGTAAATCTATAACTGTTCTAAAAAATAAAGTTTTAGAACTTGGGGAGAGGGAATTGATGAGGGAACAGATGAAACAGGATTAGACCCAGAAATAATAATTACTGAAGCTGGGTCATGGGTACGGGAAAGTTCATTACACTGTTCTGTCTATTTAGCATGCTCGAAATTTTCCATTGAAAAAGTTTTTTTTAATAACTTTCAGTAAGAAAATAAGATTAAGAAATACTGTTCTAGACAACATTTCCCCCACAGTTCTAAATTTGCAGATGCTATACATCTATTTCCAATTAAATTGACCCATATTAATATTCCAGAGTAGACTTACTCTCTAGCTTTAAGATTGTTGCTTCTTATTGCTTTGCTATCTCCAGCCACTAGGCTTGGGATGAAGGCTATGTAATGAGCTAGTGAGTGTCCACCACAAGCAACCCTAACTCATATATTTTATATGATTTATTACATAATGGATAATATGTAGCTTTTTTGTTAAAGTTGAGTAAATAACAGAATAATGGTACTTGATATCTTAAAAATCTTTCAAAATGATCATGAAACAAGGAAAAATATACTCTCTCACATATCTTCTAAGACAATTTACTCTCAAAAAAACTAGTCAAACTACATAGTTAAATGCAATAAAATAATAATTAGTGTAAGGGTACCTTACAATGAGGGTAGAAGTAAGTATTTTATAAACAGGGAAACTGAATGAGAGATTAAATCCAAACTCACAGAACTGGTGAATGACAAAGCCAGATATATAAACAGAAGTCTGAACGAAGTTAGAGCCCATGGTTTTTGAATAAGATCAGATGTCTTTCTTCTAAACTATTCAATATAAAGACTCAAACTGAAAAATCTAAATCGCACCCTTAACCTACAGTCAACATCCTTCTTCTCTAGGATAGAGACCAATGAGTCAACACTAGCATTCTAGGAATTGTGCCACCATGTTAGAAGACATACATATAGCCTAGGTTTTATTCTTCTTCTCCTTCAGTTCCCCTGTGCAACTCATTTTTCTTTATATTTATCAAGGTAATGCAATTATTCTTTTTGCTGTATTATTTAATCCCCAAACAACTGTTTTCACCTTTTTTGCCAGTGGCAAAGTTATGTAGGGTTATAGGGTTATTAAGTTCCCACCTTACAACACAAGGGAGTTTTGCTATTATTTATTAAATGTGCTGGACTGCAAGTGTGCAAAATATTTGCGTACAAAAGCAAGGTTGACCCAATTTAAGAAACTGCCTGCAGGGGCAGAAATAGAGACACAGACGTAGAGAACAAACGTATGGACACCAAGGGGGGAAAGCGGCAGGGGGTGGTGGTGTGATGAACTGGGAGATTGGGATTGACATGTATACACTGAGGTGTATAAAATGGATGACTAATAAGAACCTGCTGTATAAAAAATAAATAAAATTCAAAAAAAAAGAAAAAAAGAAACTGCCTGCAAGAAGAATTATGTGGGAGTTGCACAATCCAGAGTTTGATATTAACGAAAGAGGAGTCTTGACAATACACTCTACAATCCGGTCATTTCAAACCTCGCCTCCTTGATTCATATATTCTGTTGTATATTTATTGACAAATATTTATGAGACGTACTTCAGGCTTGATAACACACTGAGAGTGGCCTAGGGAGTAACTCCCAAATCCAGTGCCCCCCTCCACTGCAGTGCATTCAGGTGGATGAGGCGGAAGTAAGAGAACACTGGATGTGAACAACTCCTTCAGCAAACGTCCACCGCCTTTCTGACAGCATGATAATACTTCACACCTGCTCAATGAAGAGCTTGATGAAAGAATGAATCATACCTGTAAACCCTGGACGCTTTCTGAACTAAGGTTACCATATACAGATTTCACCCAGGTAACACTTTTTTTTTTTAAATTTCTTTTATTTATTTATTTTTGACTGTGCTGGGTCTTTGTTGCTGCACGCAGGCTTTCTCTAGTTGCGGCGAGTGGGGGCCACTCCTCGCTGAGGTGTGTGGGCTTCTCACTGCGGTGGCTTCACTTGTTGCAGAGCACCAGCTCTAGGCACGCGGGCTTCAGTAGTTGTGGCTCGCAGGCCCAGTAGTTGTGGCACACGAGCTCTAGAGCGCAGGCTCAGTAGTTGTGGCGCACGGGCTTAGTTGCTCCGCGGCATGTGGGATCTTCCCAGACCAGGGCTCGAACCCATGTCCCTGCATTGGCAGGTGGACTCCCAACCCCTGCACCACCAGGGAAGCACCCAGGTAACACTTTAAGAAGCTGCATGATTTCTGTGTGCCACCAAGAAGACTCACGGTTTCGCCCTGCTGTTATTAATGTAGCTTCCAAGGGAAAAGGCAGTTTCTTGCCAGGGGCCTCAGGAACATGTAGAAGTCTCAGAAACACTGAATTCTAATGCTGGTGTTAATCCTCAGCGATTTTTTTGAAACTCTGCATGATTTAGCTTCACCTACAAAAGACCTAACAGAGATTTTCTACAGAACAAACATCAGCAGAGAGAATAATTGTAAGGCCTTTTACAAAAACAACTGTTAGGACTATTTAGAGACAGCCAGCAATGTACAAACCTGTCCCCACTTGCTGAGAAATCCAGAAGCTGTTCTGTTGAACCAGCCTAACTCACCCAGTAGACAAGCCTCCCAGCCTAGCTCATGACAGGTCTTGCCATAATTCAGCTGGAGCCACTGGTAAATATCCACCTGTCTATTACTCATTAATAGAGACAGGATGTCAGCTGTTTCCGTGACTTGGAGAAACATAGGCTTTTACCACCTTCTGGCTTACTCTCAAAGTAATATTAGAAACAATAAGGCAGACAAAGAAAAAAAGGACAGGAAGATGCAATGTCAAAAATAAAAATAAATCATCATTGTCTGATGGATACAAAGATTACAGCCTTTAACTTGCTTTACAGGTTTTCGTAATTCAACTTCGGCAGTTTGGTCACCTTCTTGGGAAATGGACAAAAATAAAAGTCTCCAAACTGATTTATATATTAGCACATTGTATTCTGCTAAGGCTGATAGGTATTTTGATCTTGGGAAGTTATTAACCCCCATCGGTGATCTTTCGATTACATAACTGGTGCTGAGATCTGTTTGGGCAGTAAATAATTTGTCATACAATGTTTAGTTATGATATGATTAGAGATCTTCTAATTTGAATATTAAACAGAATTGCTTCCTGTCTTCAATTTTAATCTCAGGATGTACTTTCTGTGTCAGTTACCACACCAGTGGTTGTAACAAATAAGTGTGCAAATTCAATGGTTCAACCCAACCCAAGTTTATTTCTCACTCATCTAGCAGTCCAGGGTGTGTGTTCTGGGACAGCAATGAGCTTTCCATCACACGAGGAGTCAAGAACCCAGGCTCTGCCCGGGCCATGGCTCTCCCCTTCTCCCATTCCTTAGAACCATGTCATCATCTGCATTCAGCAGTGGGAAGGGACGGGAAGCATGAAGAAGGTACAGCCCTGATCAGATGCCTTGGCGTTGAAGCGACACACGTCACACATGGGCAAGGGAACTAGAGTCAAGGGGACTCTCACGTGCAGTCCTTACGGGGAAGCCACTTCCAGGGCGTCTACACCTTGGAAGGAGGAACACAAATTCTAAGAGACAGTGAGCGTCCCCTCTGCCGCAAGCACAAACCTATAGGGATGAGACACACAAAGCGAATTATTCCCAAATGCCTCTCCAATTCATTGGGCAATGCCTGAAATTTTACAAAGTCTTTTATTTAGGTTCAGACTGTGACCACCTGTTACAAGGTAAACGTGCTTCCAGCTGTTCAGTTATTTACATCGTGAACGACTCTCCTTTCTTTAGAGAAGATATTGGTAGCGTGAAAGAGGCATGAGAAGAGGAGAGCCTGAGTACATGGAGGGGAGAAAAAGGACCAGGAGGCTGGCTGTGGAATTCCCTCCTCTGAGGTCTTCTCAAACCTATAGCCAGAGCCCTGGGACCCGCAGAGATACCTTCATCCTCAGCGAAACTGCAGACAAATTCTGACCCTGACAATGAAAACTGAGGAGCCTGAATTAAGTAGCTCTGGAAACTCAAGGTCAGTCACACCTGCAGCCAGTCAGGCTCTGGTCCTATAACCAGGACTAGTGTTTGGCCTTCGGTCAGCTGCCGTGACAAAGTCCCTGCCTTAAACAATTCCTATAACTGGCTCTTTGCCTCCATATCTGAGTAATGACTTAACTTAGCGTGGCAATTTCATGAGCATCAGTCTTATATAATCTTTGCAATAATTAATGTGTAGAGGAGGCATTACTATTCCCTTCATAAAAATGAAGTAGCAGAATCATAGGCAGGTTAAGTACTCATTCGATTAATGCAGCTATTACATGGCAGAGCCAAGAGCTGAAATCAGACCTCTCGTTCCCCATCCAATATTCCTTCCACTAGGAAATACTGTCTTACTGAATATGCTTCTTCCTCTAGGCCTCAGGTTTTCGGCCCACTTGCTGTCACAGTCCCCTAGCCCTCTCTGTGTCTAGAGTTCTGTTTCTTTGATGCCTTTATCCCATAGATAATTAATTATGGATCATTACTATCTGCCAAGCACTTCCAAACCAAACAGACTGCTTCTCCTTATAGAGGTTAGTCTATTCACCAACAAATAAGTGTATACTTTTAGATAATAAGTGCTACAAAGGAAACAAATGGTAAAATACAAGAAATGCAAGTGGCAGATGTAGAGACATGGGAAGAGGAAACCTACTTGGACAGGGCTGTCAGGAAAGCCTCTCTAAGGTGTTATTTAAGCCAAGACCTGAGAAATGTTGGGTCAGCAGTGAGAAAAAAGTGGTGGTATTTGTGGGTGGGAGTCTCTGGGCCAAGAAAGAGACAGACAGGAACAAGGAAGGGGAAGGGAACCCCTGGAACTGAAGCAGGGTGGGGGAGAGGAGCAAAGGTGTGTTTGGAGAAGTAGCAAGGTCCAATCATGGAGGAGTCTGGATTCTATCTGATTTGCAGCCGGGATCCACTGAAAGGTTTTTTAAACAGGAAAGTGATGTGATCACATGTATTAAAAGATTAGTCTCGGGCCTCCCTGGTGGCGCAGTGGTTGAGAGTCCGCGTGCCGATGCAGGGGATACGGGTTCGTGCCCTGGTCTGGGAGGATCCCATATGCCGCGGAGCGGCTGGGCCCGTGAGCCATGGCCGCTGAGCCTGTGCGTCCGGAGCCTGTGCTCCGCAACGGGAGAGGCCACAACAGTGAGAGGCCCGCGTACAGCAAAAAAAAAAAAAAAAAGATTAGTCTCCCTGTGCTAAGGAGAACAGAGGGGGAGAGGGAACAGATGAAGGCACAGAGGCATTCAGTGGCCCAAGGATGAGGGGATGGTGTCTTGGAATATGATCGTGGCAGACAGATGGAGCTCAGAGCAGAGCTGAGATGTACTTTGGAGGTAGACTGACAGGACTTGCTGATGGAATGGCTCTGAGCACCAAGAGAAAGGGAAGAATTAAGTTTCTCTTTTCCAGCCTTTGGCTTTTGCAACAAGTTTCTAAAGGTAGTATCTTTTCTTTTTTTGATATAACTTTATTTTTTAAATTTTTATTGGAGTATAGTTGATTTACAATATTGTGTTAGTTTCAGGTGTACAGCAAAGCGAATCAGTTATACATATACATATATCCACTCTTTTTTTTTAGATTCTTTTCCCATATAGGCCATTACAGAGTATTGAGTAGACTTCCCTGTGCTATACAGCAGGTTCTTATTAGTTATCTATTTTATATACAGTAGTGTGTATATATCAATCCCAGTCTCCCAATTTATCCCTCCCCCCCATCCCCTGGTAACCGTAAGTTTTCTTCTACATCTATGACTTGTAAATAAGTTCATCTGTACACTTTTTTTAAGATTCCACGTATAAGCAATATCATATGATATTTGTCTTTCTGTGTCTAACTTACTTCACTCAGTATGACAACCTCTAGGTTCATCCATGTTGCTGCAAATGGCATTATTTTGTTCTTTTTTATGGCTGAGTAACATTCCACTGTACATATGTACCACATCTTCTTTTCCATTCCTCTGTTGATGGACATTTAGGTTGCTTTGATGTGCTGGCTATTGTAAATAGTGCTGCAATGAACATCGGGGTGCATGTGTCTTTCTGAATCATGGTTTTCTCTAGGCATATGTCCAGGAGTGGGATTGCTGGGTCATATGGTAGCTCTATTTTTAGTTTTTTAAGGAACCTCCATACTGTTCTCCATAGTGACTGTACCAATTTACATTCCCACCAACACTGTAGGAGGGTTCCCTTTTCTCCACACCCTCTCTAGTATCTATTGTTTGTAGATTTTTTGATGACGGCCATTCTGACCTGTGTGAGGGGATACCTCATTGTAGTTTTTATTTGGATTTGCATTTCTCTAATAATTAGTGATGCTGAGCATCACTTTTACGTGCTTTTTGGCCATCTGTATGTCTTCTTTGGAGAAATGTCTATTTAGATCTTCAGGCAGTATCTTCTTCAAGTGCTCACTCACCCTGATGGTAAAACTTGGTTAAGCTTTTGGACTGGGGAGGGACGGGACTTGGCTCATTTTACAGTGACTGTATTTCTCAATTCTAAGATTCATTTTTTCCATATTTTAATGCGTCTTAACATTGATATCAAAGGAAAGCTCCAGAGCAGTAAGCTGTAACAACACTGTCATCGCTTGTAAATATGTGAACTTCGCCTAGAGTAGAAGCTCTCTGCTCAGACTGTCAAGTCACCTAGGTTATTCACACCAACTGCACAACAAATGGTGCATTTTAACGTCTTATTTAACATGCTTGCATAGAGATTACACTATAAAGCTGTCTTGAAACAATAAGGTATTGTGCAGAAGAATAAGAAATATATAAAATAAAGCCGGGAGACACAAATTTACCATAAGTGAACCACATATTTGACTCTGGAAAACTGTTTGTTTTAACATCAAACAATGAGCTAGTGTTTTCCAGGCTCTAAAACCAAAAAAGAGCCCAAGGAGATAAACTGGGCTGAGAGGGTGGGAAGTGGCTGGAAGAGCTGTCATTGAGAAATGTATAAATGTACTGTCTGTCATATGGCAGGTAACGTATTGAAGACAGTATAAGTTGCTCAATCCATCCATTTTGTGATTTCATCATAGAATTTTCAATGCTAGTAAAGGTTAATTTGAGCCATTCAAGTACTGAACGTCTATCTGACTAAAACATTCATCTGACTTTCAAAGAAGCTACTTGAATTCCAGTGAGATGAAATTCAATTAATTGTAGGAAGATGATATGCCAGACATTTTACTTGTACAGTAAGTCCCCTACATACGAACCTTCAAGTTGCAAACTTTCAAAGATGCGACTGTGCCATCGCCTGTCCAATCACGTAAGTTAGTTCACGTGTCTGGGGTACACTGTCACGTGCGTGCATCCTCTACAAGTGGTTGTGCTTTTGTGTACTTCACTGTACAGTAGTGCAGTATCTTTATTTTTGAGGCACAGGACCCAAACGTAGAACAGTACAGGAAGGTTGTAACAGCCGTTCAGAAGTCAATCCAGTGCTACCGTGTCATCTATGACGAGAAAAAAAGAGCCACAACCCAGACATCCCTGGATCGTTTTTTCAAGAGGGTCGATAGAATTGAATCCAGCAAGGAACCAGAACCTGTGCCGTCAGCGTCAGGCGTGAGTGACATTGCAGCTGGCCCTCCGTCTCCTGTTGCTGACGATCCTTCAGCTCTACCATCTCCCACCTCCTCTCCCTCCTCCAGTCAGTAGCTCTTCTTGCCTGTTCCCTCGATGCCAGCCCCTGTATGCCCGCTGTTGTACTGTACTAGTGTACTTTTCAAGGTACTGTACTGTAAGATTAAAAATGTTTTCTTTACTTTTTGTTTGTTTTTTATGTATTATTTGTGTGAAAAGTATTATAAACCTATTACAGTACAGTACTATATAGCCGACTGTGTTAGTTGGGTACCTAGGCTAACTTTGTTGGACTTACAAACGCGCTCTCAGAACAGGACTTATTCATATGGAGGGGACTTACTGTACTTTGATTTTCTCTGCTTTAGCAAGTAAGAAATGATTTTGATTGCCTTCTTGCGGGGAGGAACACCTTCACCCAGGAAAGCTAAACAGACATTGGGTGTCTAATGTCTAAACCTTACCCAGTATGCTATCATGCATGACAATAAGAGAAAGAACCAACTATTTGTATTCAGAGGGTTAATGCAACCTGATCTCTAGGTGGGTGACCAGAGAGGATAAGGGGCAACCAACCTGCATACAGTAGCTCTGGGCTGAGGGGGCAACACCTCAGCACTGATGCAAGGACCAACCTTGACAAACCATGCTGACACATGCCAGGAGCTAGATGTGAAAATAAACAAATCTCAATGATGGCCTCACATGCAGTGTTCTTGGACACACCCATGGTTCTTAATTAAGGTAGCATGGAATTATATACATGCTTCACTGTAAGAAAAGCAATTATAAAAATCCCAATTCAGGGAATAAAAATGGCATCAATATTATGATATTAATGTAAAGTACCAACAAGCATCAGATATGCAGATAATGCCGATGGGATCAAGGATTTCCTTGAGGAAGGATCTATTCCTCTTTAACATCGTGTTTTAGTTGAGGACCACATCAATGAAAAATAATTTTGTTAACCCATTTTTGATAATTATTTGAAGATGCCCAGTAATTGGTCTGGGTTGACATCACAGGGACCAATACTGCATTCATTGCCTATTCTGAGCAAGACACAGTCAGTGTCATTCATTCTTCCTTAAATATCAGAATTCTGTTATGACCCACTGTGTTAGCTCAGGAAATGTTTTCTAATAAATGTCAGACCACCCCCACACAAAAGATTTTATTCCCATTTTACTGGTATGGAAACTGAGGCTTAGAGAGGCTTTGAGACTAAAGTCACCCAACTAATAAGCATAAGAGCCAGACTCAAACAGTTTTTTCTCCTTCTTCAAAACTCTTCCTATTCTTGTTTCCATGTGGCAATCTTCCTGAGAGGTGGAAATATTTGAATGGGATTCTTATCAGATGTATCAGAACATATGGTATTGTGCTTCAAAGTATACTTCAGGGGGCTAGTTAGCCCCTAACCACCAGTTTCAACTTAGAACTCTTTCCCGGAAACTGCCTTCAGAGCCTGTTTACAAACTGCAGAAGATAACGAGTCTGAAGTTTATAATCATCTCTCAGAAAGAGAATAAGTAGCTAGCTGCCTCCTCTGTGCGAGTTTAGGGACATGAAAAAGGCCTCAATGTCTTCCCCCAGATAACTCTCTCACCCACTGGGTGAAGCCTGAAATCCCCCCAATAAGAGCTTAATTCCTTTAATTTAAAAGTTTGATCCCATGTTAAAATGGAAAACCCTGCAAGAAGAGTAACAAAGGATCTAAAAGCAAAGTGCCAAGCTGGCTCATTCTTGCTGCAATTATTCTAATTTTCTCTTATCCTATTGTGAATGCTCACTTATTCACGTTTTTTTTTTCTCACTTTTGCTCCTGAGTTTGAGAAACAAACTCATGCTGGAATGCTAATATCTATGTTTGTAATTAATGTCTTATTTGCCCGAAGTAATTTACATATTTTAATAGTTTTCTGGAAATACATTCTTTTTTTTTTTTGGAAATACATTCTGATTGGTAAAATTTTCAAGCCAATAGAAACTATTTTTGGTGATGTATCATCCCATGCTGATAATCATTTTTCAATCTCTTAAATTCCATTTCTTCTAATTAGAATATGGTTTCGGAGAATCAATCAGATTTCATATGGAAACATGTTTTGCAGTCAAAAATTCCTAGGAAATTTCAATCTATCCCAATTGTTTTCTACAAGAAGAAAAGTAGAATTACTGTCACTCTTTGGCATGAGTAGAGGTCTTTCAAAAAATAATTGACACAATGCATTTGCTATTCCTTTTAGCAACCATGCAGAATTATTTCTTTTACTACCTATAACTGAAATACCATAAAAAATCTTATTTCCAAACCACAGAATGACATTTTAGAATTTAGAACATGGATGTTTTTATCCTCTTACACGACCAAACAGAAAGTAGTAAGTCCAAGAATAGGCAAACTATCAAATTAGTAGTGCATAAAAAATCCTAAATACTCATCAAATATCACCTTCACTTTGTGCTGCACAGAAATGCACGCAGATATGAATAGAAGAAACACAGCCACGTCTGTGTTTGTGAGAACAGGACCTCATACATCAAAAAAGACCATATTACATTCCCATTTTCTTGTTTCCTCAAGTTCTGTCACTCATTTAACATTGACTTAATACTTACAAAAGATAATTGACAGAAAGTCTTTCTATCGGAAAGGCACAATTTAGGTCACATATTTTGCTTACTCTGTTTCTAAGTCTTGAAGCAAGTGGCAGTGAAAAAAGTTATTCTCACACCCAGCCTGCGGTGATCAGTATTTGAAACAAAATGGGAAAACAAATCTATAACCACCCCACTTAATCTTTAACCTTGACTTTGTCCCTATCCAATTCTTATAACTAAGAATATTCAGAGGAATTTTTTTAGATTGGAAGGAATAAAGCAAAGACAGAGAAAGAGAAAGAGGAAAGAAAATAAAATCAGTATTCTAGAGAGAGTTACACCTACTTACAGTAAAGCAAAATAATTAAAGACAGACCCTCTTTGCTTTCCCTCCCTCAAGCACACGGTTAAATAATTTGCAAAATGGTGGGGCAAAGAATCTTTGCTTTCTTCTTGCATTCTCCGCTTTCAGTGTCTCAATACCTTCAGCAAGTTTTTTGGTTCATCAAATCCCCTCCTCGTATTCTATTTAAATGACATTAACATTTGCCCACTGGGAATAGGACTGATATTATCAACTTACTTGTAACAAAAGCTATGAAATTTGAAACAGACTGTGGGAAAATGTTGGCTCAATGGACAGTACTATATTTCTGTTTCTCTTTTCTGGGCCAGAATGTCAAAGAGATAAGTCTCTGAATTCACACAAGTTACTTTCCCTGCCCTGGTTGCACATTGCATGGCAGATGGCCGAGTGTGGACTAATGTTCTTTAGTAACTTAAGTGTGGGATGGAACCAAAGCCAAGTTATTATCTTCACTTTTTTTTTTCTCTTGATCAGAGAAACAGCTTCAAAACTCATGACCCCATTCTTAAACAGTGAAATGTCTTCTTTTAAAAAATCCTGGGTCATTTTAAGAAACAAACCAGGGAGAGACTATAGTCTATGCTTTTGTCACAAAGCTACAAGAGCAAGAGGTTTTTAATAAATAGCTATTTTCCAGGCAATATTTTTCTTTCATTGAAAAATGTTTTTATAATATACCTACCAAATAGTATATAAAACATTCTTTTGTATACATTTTATATAGAATGTATATAGAGAAATAGATGTTACCAATATAGCACACGACTCCTGGGTTCCCCTCCTTGAACACCTCTCCCTTCCCTCCAAGGGAAATCACCATCCTGAATTTATTAATCATTCCTTCCCATTTGTAGTTTTACTTTGTATATGTGGTCCTTTCCTTTTATAGTTTTACTTTGTATATGTGGATCACTAAACAATTTGTTAGTTTTGTCAGCTTTGAGCTTTACATAAATAAAATCACGGAGTATGCATGCTTACACGATTTGCTTCTTCCACGTAATATATTTTAAGATTCATCTATGTTGACATTGTAGCTTTCATTCATTTATATATACTGCTATATAGTATAAATACACCAGAATTTATTTATACATTCTATAGTTGGTGAACATTTAGGGCTTTTTTTCTGGTTCTTAACTCCTCAGAATCATGCTACTATGAACATTCTTGTACATGTCTGATAATGTTGCCGTGCAGGAATTCTTCCAGGAGTTTTATCAAAGGGTCCTAAACACAAACTCTACCTTTACTGGATAGAGCTAAACTCTTCTGCAAAGAGACTCTACCAGTTAACACTCCCACCAGCAGTGGATGAGGTTTCCATTGATCCATATCCTTTCCAACAGCTGGTACTATCTAACTTTTAATTTTTGCCAGTTTGATAAGTATTATATGGTATTTCATTGGAGTTTTATGCTTCATTTGATTACTAATAAAAGTAAACATTTTCAGATGTTTGTCAGCCAGTCAAGTATCCTTTTCTATAAAAGACAAGTCTGTTCATATCTTACCTACTTTACTATTGAGGAAATTTGTGTATGTCTCTCTTCTTTATTAGTAGGAACTCTTTATATATTTACAGTACCAATCCTTTGTAGTTGTAGATGTTCATAATATCTTCTCCCAGCTTTTTGCTCATCTTTTCATTTTCTTTGTAGTTATCAAAAGTTGTTCATTTTAATGTGGTAATTCATCAATTATTCTATGGATGGTTTGAATGTTTAACGTCTTAAAAAATCCTTTCTTGCACAAAGACTATAAAATCATATGAAATAAGTGATGTTCTTGTTTCCTTTACAGTTCTTTTCCTCCTTTCCTCTTCTGTCTGCCACCTAGCCCATGCTAGGACCACTTTCTTGATTATAGCCCAGTCCAGTCCTACTCCCTGGGAATAATTCTCTATTATTCCTGGCTCTATGCTCTGGTTCTACCTTCTGAGTCATCCTTCCTTTTCCATAAAAAATAGCCCAAGGTTACAGCAGAGTAGAATTCTAAGCTTGTTCCTGTTAGTAGTAAGTTGGAAATCCAAAGTCCTCTTTTCACTTTGTGCTGGCTCTGTGCTCTTCACTCCAAGCTAGAATAAACAGATATTTAACTTACCAGTATAAAATGCTAAGACAGATAGCAATAAATTAAAAGTATACTCAATACTTATATAAAGAGATAATTAAGAAAATAAGCAGTTTTAATCTCCGATGCCAGGCAGACTTTAGTCAAACACAATCAAGCACTTGCTAGCTCTGTAAACATGGGCTCCTGCAAGTTCTCTTTATTTCAGTTCTATTATCCTAAAATGTGGATAAGGAATGTAAATGAGTCAACATTTAAAATACTTTCAGGACCTGCTACATGGTGAAAACTAAATACATTTTGGTTATTGAAAAATGGTTCTTATTCCTTCCCACATAGCATTTATGTTCAGATTAACAAGAAAAAGTTGACAGTAAGCAAAGAAGAATCACAAGCTATTTAGCCATTTGAACCAAGATTTTTAAAAATATAATAAGTAGTGATAGAATTGTTTTTGCAGTTTTATATTGTTTCATTTTTTAAATTTATTTATTTTGGGGGTAAAAGCAGTATTGTTTAATGAAAAAAAGCACTGAACAGAGTTAGAAGTCTTGGCTTTTCATACTAGTTCCTCCTCTGACCAATAACTATTTGATGTGAGTAACTCACAACCCTCTTGAGGCTTAGTTTTTATATCTGCAGAATAGGAATTCTACCCCTGCTCTGTTTTCTCTCAGTGGTTATTGTTACTATCAAATGATACAATGAGGCTATCCAAAGGAGACAGAATCATCACTGAGTTCTGTGATGTGTGGTCTCCCTTTTAGACCTCTCAAATACCCTGATTTTGAGCAACTCACATATAATGAAACAGACTCAGAAAGTTTAAGTAACTTGTTTCAGCTTACTTGTTAAATAGTGGAGCTGGATTTGAATCGAGATGTGTCTCCAGCCCACACACTTTCTCATGACACTGCACTTGGAAAACGAGCATCCTTTTGGCATTACGTCCTGGATCGCGTTAACCAGGATGAATGAGGTGGACTCAGGAAGACAGACCTGGAAGCAGGTGTGCTCACAGAGGTGAGGGTGGGGAGTGAGTGGGGCAAAGCCAGTGCTGGAATGAGAGTCAGAGAGCCAGAGCCTAGGTGGGTAGCAGCAGAGCAGTCGGATAGATGTAGGAAATCTAAAGGAAAGAAACACCTGGATGGAATGGCAGCCATAAGGGACCCACAGGTGAAGAGGCTTGCAATCAAGACAGATAAATTAGCTTCAGCATAAGGACGCCAGCAGCAGACAGGGGAACCTCTGAGTTAGAGATCATGGGGAGGGAGAGATTTTTATCTGTTTTGCTCACTGCTGTACTCCCTATGCCTGGTAGATAGTAGGTGCTCAATAAGTAATTGTTGGATAAATTTGGGGGCTCTAAGAAGAAGACAACAGAGTTCCAGAAAGTTACTGAGACAGTGAAGCTCAGTTATCAGAACTAAAAGATCACTGCCCCCTAATCAGCAGGAATGACTTACTGCCAAGTCAAGAAACCCTGTCCTACAGGGACCTCTGACTGAAAGTCAAAAATAAACCTTGGAATTCAGGTAAGGTTAGACCAGCAGGTGGGAGTCAAATGACTTGACTACAGGGTGGGAGAAAGGACTAGGGGAGAAAAATCAAGCCCATCTCTTTCTCAATCTTACCTCACGTTGCTTCATGAAAGTCCTACCTGTCCTAACGCCATTCCAGCTGCCACCTCCTCCCTGGATCAATGAGCATGGGCATCCCGGTACATTTGTAACTGGGCTCTGAAAACATTTTCTTCAGGTAGCCAGATCCTAGTTCTCACTCAAAGCTCTCTTTGAAGGCAGAACCCTAGCCCTCAATTCCAGCTGGTTCCTGCAGAATTCAGTCTGTGTTTCTGTGGCCTCAGTTCTCTGGTGGCCCTTTCATTGATACGAACCACAAATTCATAATGCGATTGTTTTTTGATACAGAGCATTGCCATCACTGAAAAGGAACTATCAGAATGTACCTTTAACTCTCCCTGGCAGAGAAGAACGTCCATACTGACCCCTCCCTAGAACCGGACCCAAGTCTGTCATTGATGTTGAACTTATGGGAAAGGACTGTGCTTCACACAGGCCCATCCTCAGTTTTCACTTTCTCCCCTCCATCCCCTCCATGTTAGTGATCTCTCTCTCCTCACTCCATCCCTAGAGCTTAGCAGGAATTGCCATCTTGTTTCATGGCCAGAACTGACTTTACGATGTGCAGGTGGTATCCTTATCTTGCTAACTGTTCCCAAATATGAGTTCTGGAAAGCTGCTTTATTTTCAGAACCTCTTAACTCAGGATAAGGTATGGGTCCTACAAACTGTTAGAAAGCTTTGGACTTTGGTTTAAGGGAACTACTCATAATCTGCTCCAGTTATTGAAAATAGCAAAATAAAGGTCCCTGTGGTCTTTCAGTATGCCGGTCTCCAAATACCGAGAAAATAACGTATCAGCTGAGTTGGACAAATGAGTTGGTTAACAGTGCTCTGAAAGGAGATAACACTTAACCAACATCATCCTCTGTGCAGTAGAAAAAGAAGGGCCATGATTAGCACAGAGGATTTACATTTATTTTTCTGTTATGATCTGAGCTTAATCAAAATATACACTGGTCATATTTATGTCTATCCAACACAAAATAATTGAGTAAAAGCAATCATTATCTATCTTTATTTTAACACCTGATACAGATGCAAATACTCCTAGAATGTCTACTGAAGCTTAACGATCAAATTAATCGTAGCAATTTCCCACAGAAGAATATTTAATGACATTCTAAAATGTGGATAAAGGGAAAGAGTAAAAAAACATTGATTTGGAGACAGCATAAAAGGCAGATGTCATCAGTAAGATTACACTTTGAATTTTATTTAATGTAGGGCAAAAAAGAAAAAAGTGCTTTTCTCCCCACTATATTTTTTCTTAGAGGACACTGGCACTTTTTGTCCCTCAGAAAATTACTGGATGGAGGAATACAAATGCTAACAAAAACCTTTTGGCTTCTTTTCAGTTCCTAACACATACTCTCGAGTTCACGCTATGGTTATCAGGAGAAATCTATGGAAAATAAAGCTGAACAGAACTGCAGATCATCACCTGGCTTAGCCTTGTCAAGCAGGGATGAGACCGGAAGTGCCAGGCGACACTGACTGACAGAAATGAAAACCCGAGAAGAAAACACACTGAGGAAAGGATAGTGAGAAACTTAATGAGATCTGTACCCTGCCATGGCCAAGATCAGAGAAAAGTGATATACGTATTATGTGTTCCAGCAAACGGATAAGTTCCAGCAGCCTTTCTTAGCCTTTCCACAACCCTCTTTACACAGTCCTGATGATGGGCAGAGGGTCATTTGGAGAGATAATATTTCTAATTGTATAAATTATATTCCTGATGTCCTAATACCAAGGTTATTACAGTTCAAAAATCATGCAGTGGATTATGCAAGGTCATAAGTTAAAGAAAAAAGATTTGGAAACCACAGGAATTTTTAATTTCCTAGGATTTTTTATTATATTCTTTGTTTTAATTGTGGTAAAATATGCATAATATAAACTGTACATTTTTAAATGTGCAGTTCAGTAGTATTAAGTATAGTCACACTGACATACAACCAATCTCCAGAACTCTTTTAATCTTGCAGAAAACTGAAACTCTATTTCTATACCCACTAAACAACAACTCCCTCCCCCCAGCCCCTGACAAACACCATTCTACTCTCTATTGCCATGAATTTGACTTCTCTAGGTATTTCATATAAGTAGAATCACATAGTATTTGTCTTTTTGTGTCGGGTTTATTTCACTTAGCATAATGTCCTCAGTGTTCATCCATGTTGCATATGTGTCAGAATTTCCTTCCTTTTTAAGGCTGAATAATATTCAGTTGTAGCATGTATCACATTTATCCATTCATCTGTCGTCGGACACTTGGGCTGCTTCCACCGTTTGGCTGTTGTGAACAACGCTGCTACAAACTAGTCTTTCCACTTTAATCCTGTGTTTGTGCCTCAGACCTGCGATCATGAAAAACTGCCATATCAAGTCCTCACATTCCTGCTGAATGGGAAGACTGACCACAAAAATGTGATGGCTCTCCTACTAAGGTACTGAATCCTACTAAAGAAAGGCAGAGTTCCCAAACATATTCCATGCTCACAAATTTCTTGGTCTGTGCTATTGAGTGGGTGGGATATCAAAATGAGTAGGATAGCACTGTGTCCTCTGAGACTTTTTTGAACTTATATAACCCTGCCCCATCCTTCCTCCCTTCTGTTGTTTTCATGTGTATCTATAAGACACTTACAAAAACCTTAGGGAAGAGGCATAACCTATGAACTTTGAAAAATTATATCCCACCCGGGGAGAAGGAGGTGTGTCAGAATCTGGGGCAAGGGGCCAATGTGTATGACTTGAAAAATCCTGTACTTTATCCTGACACACATAACGTCTTGAGACCTACACCAATGGCTCCCTGGCTTTAAGATTTGACTGCCCAGTTAAATGTAAAAAAAATATTCCTTAAAGAAAAACATTCAAAATTAAGTAGTTTGGAATTTAAGGAAATTCCTTAACTGTAAAAGATTTAACTCAATGAAAACTTCACTTCTTTGCTGGAACAAATAAAAACTATCTCAAGCACATCCCACAGGAACCATTTCACCCACATGGTCTGTAACGTGCAATTAGCACCTCACTAGTTACAAGTCAGGTTCCTCCCTTCCTGCCCCATGACCTTCACCAGGCCCAAGAGAAAGAGCAGGAGCTGTTAGATCCGTTTCAGGGGTAAGAAAACTCATGCGCTGGGTGGGCAAATGAGCTGCCATAGGCACCATGATCAGCAAATGGCAAAAACCAAATGTAGAACCCTAGACTTTTCTGTGGAACACAGAACTGAGAGTGTTTAGAAACCTTTATAGCAATTTACAAAGTACATTCTCTCTGTTGAATCTAAAAAATAAATTAGGGTTTGTACTTTATGTCCTGGGAGTTTTCATTTCATTTCTCATAATTAATTTCACTGTATTCTATAAAGTATATCAGCCCACAAAAATTTGAGGGTTAAAGAAACTAATCCTTCACCACAAAGGGTCTGAGAAGCACGGTTGGACTCAAATTCCTCTCAAAAGCAAATCAACCCCTAATGGGTGTAGGTGAAAATAAGCATGTATCAGGAATTCTATACACCATCTCAAAATACTTTGTAAGTTATAGTTAAGAAATGCAAATATTCACAAAATATGAGAATTTTCTTTTTTTTTTTTTAGATGTTGGGGGTAGGAGTTTATTAATTAATTAATTTATTTTTGCTGTGTTGGGTCTTCGTTTCTGTGCGAGGGCTATCTCTAGCTGTGGCAAGCGGGGGCCACTCTTCATCGCAGTGCGCGGGCCTCTCACTATCGTGGCCTCTCCCGTTGCGGAGCACAGGCTCCAGACACGCAGGCTCAGTAGCCGTGGCTCATGGGCCCAGTTGCTCCACGGCATGTGGGATCCTCCCAGACCAGGGCCCGAACCCGTGTCCCCTGCATCGGCAGGTAGACTCTCAACCACTGCACCACCAGGGAAGCCCAATATGAGAATTTTCTAACCAGCTTATCAAAAACAGCATACAATGCACAAAGAGGTAAAGACTGCACTTTAAAATAGCAGATGTCAAGGACAGAATCTGAAAGTGAAGGTTAAATGTTACCATGAAGGACACAAGATGCTTTGACAAGGCATAGTTCCTTCTTCATGGCACACAGAAGAAACCACAGCCCCGCACAACCACTGCCCCGTTGCTGACCATTCCAGGGGTCTCTGGTTGTCAACCATTCCTTAGGTCACTGAACCTCCCTGCTGGAGAGAACATCCAGTGTCTTCTCGTCACCTAGGGTCACCCCACAGGTCAGGAATAAATGGGAAAAGGGGTGTCTTTGGCACCCAGCTAAATAACCACGTCATCTGCTTAGTGCAATCCTGTAGTGTTTTCTTTTTTTCTTTTAGATAATAGTTAAATTCAGGTTCAATACAATTTATAGTATTAAAACCAGATTCTTTTTTGAGGTAATAAACTAGGTTCTACAGTTTCTCTCTCTGGTAAATTGGTCCTTTAAAGCCACAAAGTTTATAATAGATCTGCCACGAACACTCTTGTAAACATGAATTGTTTCATATTCAGGTTTCTTTTCGTTGACTTAATTTTCAGGTAATTATACTCTTTTGTTCCACCCCAAGCAGCAGTTTACCTTCCTTGGTATTTATACATCCCAATAATTGCAGATGGTTATCAAAGCCTATCTTTGCTGTCGCTAAGCCAAGATGAACCTATTTAATTCCCTTACCTGTCCTCTTAAGTCAGTCCCTCCAGCCCCCTCAATCATCTTCCTGACTCCTTGTCTGAACGTTTTCCAAGAAAACGTCTACATCTTTCCTGGTCTCAGGCTCCCAGAACAAATGTGGTTTTCAGGTGCCATTTCATCAGGATCACTTCCCTACCCCGGGGTAAATCTCTTGAATTCTTCACATCCCTTTGGTCTTTTTCCCTCTTCCTATATCCAGCGTGGGTCCAAGGTATTTTGCTGCCCAAGGCAAAAAGAGGCTTCTCTTCTTTTATGCCACGTAATTGGATTTATTTCAGAAAGTTTCACATTCTCTCCTCCACTCTCCCCACTCCTCCTTCTGTTCCTGAATTATAGATACACTGCTAAATTATCTGGCTGCAAAAGACCATCAACAAATCCAAAGTCTTGTAGTATTTGGAAAGGTCAAAGGCTCTAGGAAGCAAAAGTGTGGACTCATTAAGTCATTTCTAAAAGCCTCAGTGTCCTCGTCTTTAAAAGTGGGCAATGACAAAAATAAGAAGATGTTTGTAAAAATATGAAAGAATATACAAAATTATTTGTAACAGGGAAGGAATTATATAAAGTAAGCTTTTTGTTCTTTTCTATAGTAATTCATGCTTTGTTTGAAATAATAAGGTCACAAAATGACTTAGCAAAAGTAAATACTGCATGTGGAAGAAATGCTACCAGTAATCCAGACTTTATGCTTCCTCTCTCAAAAGTCTTCAAAATCATGAAAGGTCTGTTGCTTAAATATTGTCCTGTATATTTAAGGGCTATAAGTATAGTCCTATCCGGGAAGGGATTTTGTATAAGGATGAACAGTTGGCCTGCTGGACATAAGGACTGCCTCACTGGGAGAAGGGAGAGCACAGAAAGCCCCTCCCACAGGTAGTGGTGCAATTGTTAAAACTTTCCCAAGTGGAGATCTGGGCCTCCGCACCATGCCAGGGAATGCATGCGCTGATGCCACATATCAGACATTTGGATGCATGTTGCTGGGATCAATAGATGCTTTGGGGAAAGACCATAAACTCCTAAGAGTGACTGATCACCAATTAAAGTATAATTGTTCACGCCAGGGGCCTCCTCAAGCTGTACACAAAGAGACTCTCATCTTTTACAACCAGAAGGCAAGAAAACTTTAGGATCCAACCCCAGAATTACTTTAAGAGCAGCAGAGCTCCAGGAGAGGTTGTATTCTCAACCTTGACCCATTCACTACTCCAAGGTCAGGGCTCTGATTCTGAAGTAGTGGGAACATAAGATATGGGGTGAAGATATCTGAGTTGATACATTAAAAAAATTTTAAATCCTAAGATTTTCCTGAGCCTTCTGGGCCTGCAGAAGTGGTCCACTCCTCCCTGTTAAAGGCTAGTGTCAATGTAACTAGTCACTAAACAATCTATGATAAGGAATAGAAGAGAGTTTTGTTCGAGCCAAGTTGAGGACTCTAGCGAGGGAGACAGAGATTCATTCGAGAAGCATTCAAATTGTGTTCCACTGGACTACAAAGCAGAGGAGGCTTATCTAGGCAAAAACTGCAAAATTGCACAAATTGTTTGTCAAGAATTAGGACTGGAGCTGGCAAGAAGTAAGGGGGCTTGTTGAACAAAGATTGGTCACATAGTGACAAGGGGAGACCTCAAGACCATAAGGTTGCAGCTAGGAGCTGGTAGCAGATAACTGTTTTGAGAACAGCTGGTGGTATCCTTGAATTTGATACAGTTCAGAAAATTCAGGTTCTCAGTGATGCAGAAACATGTCTGAAACCACATCCATAATGGCCACTCGGCTCCATTTTGGATGCCTGAGCCACCGTTACTCCATTTGATTTTTAAACGATTTTAAATATGTCATCACTAGTGACAGACCTCCCTTTCTTAAAAATCATGAAGGAACTTCTGCCTTACAAGATCACACACACACACACAGCATTCTTGATCTACTCCCACTTCCTGGCCACCAGACAATAACTAGGACTAAGTCAAAATAAAATCCTGCTGAAGAAGTATTGGATCTGCTAACAAAGCAAAGAGATTATACCTTAATATTTCCTCAGGGCCCAAAGATGTAGCAGCAGAAACTGGAGGAGTACAAGATGGAATTCCAAGTACCACATCAACAGGAGCAGAACATACAACTGGACTAGAGAGTTTCTAGGATGGCAGCACTCTTCTGTGATACAGAACTGCACATACCGGCAAGGACCCAAGGAGATAATACTCATACATTGCTAGGATGGCTCTGGGAAGCTTGGAGAAAGTTTCAGCACTCACTAAATGAGTAGAAATGCCACAACTATCATGGTTAATAGTAAGGAAGGGGTCAAAAGACTCAGAGACGTGGGCATGCTAGAGTGGAATATAAATGGTAAAAATGAATGCATAAATGAATAAATATCTTCCCTTACCTTGGAAAGACACATTTATACATTGCTGCCAGAATTTTCTTTCTAAAACTCAAATCTGATCACAGTACTCTTCATTCTCACATACCAAACAAAATTTAATTGTTTTAGATTTATTCTTTTTATTTTTATTATCTGTGCCTGGCATGTATTTGCCATATCAAAAAATACTTGTTGAATAAATGAAAGGACCTGCTGAGCTCTCAAGACTCAGTTCCTCCCACTACGTTCTCTTCTAAATACCTCTCATTTGAAAGGACAGACACCATGTCTTTCTCACCACTCCCCAAATACGACAACGGTTCACAGCCTGTGCCTTTATATAAGCTGATCACTCTGCCTCAAATGCTATCTCCACCTTCTTTCATCCATTCACCCAACAAATATTTACTGAGTGCTACACACACCCTCCCTGCCAACTCCAATTCACTCTTTATGACATCCTCTCTGAGAAGGGGTTCCTCTCTTCCCCAAGATAAGCGGGCTTCTCTGGGCCATGGCACCTTGAACCTTCCCCTCTAGACACCTCCCCTTTGAACTGCTATTTGTCAGATTACATGTCTTTCTCTCCACTTCACTGAGTGCACTCAAAGCAGGAAGACCACCCTCTAGCTCAGACCCCAGTGAACAGGAAGATGTGTTGCAGAATCAGATACCTATTTCTTTCATCTGCCTGGTCTCATTTTCAACGTTCTTGTAGCAACACTCCTTCTTCTTTGGGGAACTAGTGCACTCTCCCCCTGCTCCCCACTCTGTGTGGCTCCAACTGCCAGTCCCAGTTCATCAGACATGGGTATCACACATGCCCTTAGTCACAGAGGTGGGCATGTGACCCAAGCAGGGACCTGTGTGGTCCCTGCACAGGAAGGAGCTCCCTCTTCCCAAGGGGTGGGGGGGTCACTAACGTAAAGCAGCCTGTGGCCATGACCTCCTGCTCTCAACCACATGAAGGAAGCACATCTGAAATAGGGAGAATGTGGCCAACGAGCTGAGAGAAGTAGAGTGGGGAGAGCAGACCTAACGTTATTTTAGTCTCTGAAGCCCCCGAGGCCAGATGCACCCCGAGTCATTCAGGTAAATCATCCCAAAAACTTGTTGAATGAACACAAACAAAATTTAAAATATACTTTCAAAACAGTGTTCATTGTCAAAACTCAATTCAAACATATTAAATTATTCCATAAATTATTATCGAGCCTCTACTGTGGGCTGGGCATTCTTTTAGATGTTAGGCTGGCACAAGCAACTTACTCTTTTCGTAATATAATGCTATTTGAAATTAGCACTTACCTCAAAAAAAGGAAACAAGCCCTTAGAATTTTATTAAATATTTGTATTTTAGAGTGATAAACCCAGTCTTTTTTATTGTATCTATTCTTGGTTATTGGGATAATTTATATTCTAATGTGAAAGCAGATAATAGTCCTCCAAAATGGTATAGATATTGCATCAGTCATGCAAAAGTCAGCTAAACAGTAAACATAATATAACAAATGAGGTCAGGAATAAAAATGTATATTTTACCCACAAATGTATATATTTACCCACAAGGATTAAGATTGATTTGATTCTCAATAAGGCAAGAATGATAATGTAAGGATCGTATTACTTGTTAATGATCTAACTAACTTGCCACCTAAACGCGTTGACACATTTCCCCTGAAATAGAGTAGCGTGGAGTGGAGGTACCAGATGGTATATTCAAGAGGTCAGTGTTCCTCTTGAAAAGCATGCAGCCTGAAACTTAACATCCCTAAAGCTGTGATCTATCCCAAACAGAATACAGGATTCCTACCACCTGGTACTGTGAATCCTGATGGTAGAACTTTGGCATTCAAGGATTAAGTACATGAGGCATAAACTCTTAGAGAATAACTCAAAACAGTGACATGTATTTTTCCCAAGGCACCAAATAACAAGGCTGGTAATTTCAAGCAAATCTCTTAGCTAGACCTATGTGTGTTTCCCAAATCTGGCTATGTCTCAGAATCACAGCTTTTTAAAACTAAAGCTATCAGGGTACTTACCTACCAGTCAGATTCTGAATCAATGGATCTAAGATAAAGCCTGAACACCAGTATTTTTTTCTCAGTTCCCAAGATCAAAGCAATGCAAAGCCAGATTTGAGATCTATGACTCCTATCTGAATAAATCTTTCTTTTTCTCTACCAGTCATCATGCACACTCAACTTTTTTTGATGTCCATTAAGTGAGATATAAAATTTCAGCTAATATTGAAGAGATGGTTAACTTGCGTCATGAAGCTATACTTAGGAAACGTGATGTTTTTCCATATCCAAGAATTGGGGAATTCATGAAGATCTTAGAACACAACCCTCCTGAATATCAAGAGTCTACTATATCTTATAAATTTTAAGATTGCAATGGCAGCTACATTATATTTAAAATCTTGAATTTTAGAACTCACATAGACTTGGGAACTCATTCAGTCTAACTCCCTCATTTTACAGAAGAGAAATCAGAGCTATTGATGTTAATGTATTAACATCATTAATGGATTTCATTCAGGTGGCAAATGAACTCTGAAATGTATATTTTAGTGTAAATTTTTCAAATTCTGCTCTGGTGAACACAGCAATCTCCCAAATCACAAAAGCCTTCCAAAATACTGAAACTGATCTGTGGGGTGCCATTGGGTCAGTAAATTGGGAGCTGGTTCCATCTGTAAAAACCTCTCAGTTGGCAACCTTGAGTACCTTCCACCTATTAAAATGGTCAGTTGACCTGATCATTTATAAAGGCTCTAATCTGAAAAACAAGGAAATTTCTATAAATCAAGTTGAAAAAAATGTTGACAGAGTGTTGTGTTCTAAGATGGAGAATATTCTAAAACAGGGTGTATCATAACATAGGTTTGTGGCTCAGGGTTACCTCCAGGAAACACTCAAGGCTTCTGAAGTTTGATTAGTGAATCTAAGCAGATTCACTTTCTAATCATAACAAACATAATGTTCAAAAAGAATACTACTTATTGGTTTTCAAGAGAATTCTACCTCAAGTGAAACTGATACAACATTTCTTATAGACATGCACAAATTGGTTCATTTGTATACAGTGCCAGCTTTGATAACATTGAGAATAAATACACTACAAAGTTCTCAAAAGTTATCTTTAGATGTTTAATACCTGTATAATTGAGGAGACTTGTGGCTTTAGGTGACTTATAGTAAGTCACCATTTTATATAGCAACACTCCAAAGAAATCTGTCAAGTTTAGACTAAGTTTGTACAAGGCAAGACGCAGTGTGAAACCTATCTCAGACCACTTCAGACATTTTTAGCATACATATGAAGCTGGCCAGAGACAGAATGCCCATACCAGATCTACCACAAGTCTGTAGCATATGCCATTGGTCAACTATGCTTCAGACCGTGGGGGAAATATTCCTGAGATGTAGGTGATTTTCTAATTTGTAACAAACAGAGACATAGAACCAGGCCGAAAAGGGTCAGAACTTGAAGGGGGATTATTTCTTTTGTTCATTAATTTGCTTATGCAATAATCCCATATTAAGCACATTCATTACAAATACAAACTAGCAACTTAGATCTGGAATTTTCCGCTGATAAGTTAACAGGTTATATAGTATAACCTTGTCTGTTTGAGATTTACTGAACTGGAAAAAGAAAATTTATTATTTCAGTCTAAAAATTGACTTAGAGAAAGAAAAATACATATTCTCAATGAGTTATTCGTACTGTAGAAATTATTGAAACTGTTATTTAGGAACTATCGCAAGACTGTGCTCTAAGATTTTCCCAATAAGGAAAATAAATCCTCCTCTGAGTCTCAAATCAAAACCAATAAGTTCAAGTACAAAGTCAACAAGTAAGGTCATCCCATCTGTGAGGATTTCTTTAAATAGTGACATAATACAAGGTGGATCCCTCCTATTATTTAGTAATTTCATCTTAGCACATCTGAAATTTTAAGAAATAGTAATTTTTTTCTATGCCATCAAGTTTACTGGTTATTCATTCATGAATAATATCAGAGATAATAGATGCTACATTTAGAAAACACAATGTCACATGCTATACCAGGAAGTTTTTAAAAGAAAAGAATGGTTTGGAAAAAATAGAACTCAACATCACATTAAAGAAATTTTTATTCTAAATATATTAGAGGAAGTACTTGGAGGGCATGGGCTCATATTTCTGGTGCAGAACTTCCTTTCAACTATTTCTACTCAGTCAACAAGTTTCTCTTTCCAAAAAGACGTCTAACCTCACCTAGGCTGTATAATTTTTCTAAAAGCACTCAGTTCTCAAAATGGCCAGTGTCCCAAACTTTCCTATTTGAAAAAAAAAAAAAAAGGGCAAAAGACAAAGAACTCAATCTAATGATGTGAATTTCTCTTTTTTCCTATTCAAGAATGAGAAGTATTTCAAAGTAAAAGGTTAGTGACATGTAGAAAACTCCTTGTGCCATAATGCACAGTATAGAAAATACTTAGGACACTTATAATACAATATTGTGTTACCATAAAAGGTTTTATTTAAGTCCCTCATCTTTCTCAAAAATAAAAAAGCTTGGAAGAACCCAACAGAAAAAGACATCTTAACATCTTAACAATGATTAAGAAATGAAATTATAAAATAAAAACTTAAGTATTGAGGAGAAAGCAAATATTCTAAAAACATAATTGAGAGTGAAATTTATCTGTGATCATCCTGAGAGGTAGGGATAAAATAAGAAACACAATCACCTATGTTGATCCTCTGAATGTAGAAGTGGAAGCGCATCAACTCCTTGACTAAAATAGTATTATTAATATCATCTAGGATTTTATACTGTGTGGCTCAATAGCTAATGTTCTTGACAATGGTTTTCCAACAAATACAGAAGTCCTCTTTAAATGACTCTTTCTTATATAACCCACAGCTTTCCAGAGAACACATCCTGGAGATAAAAATAGGGTCATGAGAAGAGTATTCTCCAATTCTATGCCAACTGAGAAAGTGCAACCCATGGTAAATTCCTCAACAAATGAAAAGTCCCCAAGAAGGGTCTTCTTGGCTACAATTTGGCATCCACCATTTTCTTTCTCTCCTGTTCTATAGTGACAGCTCTGTCACTGCTGAGGCCAAAAATGGCGGCTACATCACTGTAGCTCACAGAAGTGGCCATCACCAATGGTTGGCAAGGATATTAACGTTGTTGCTAAGAGTTGATGTCTGTCCTGAGACTGCCACCTTCCATTTGAATACACTAAGCTTGACTTTACCTTAGGGGCTTGCCCTAGCTATTCCTCTGCCTGGGAAGCTTTTTCCTCATGTCTTCATGTGGCTAACTCCCTCAGGAGCCCGTGTCTCAGCTCAGATAGCCTATGTTTCCCTGAACATGCTACCTAAACTTATCATTATCCCCTAGTCCCTCTCTACCCCATAACCCTGTTTTATTTTGGACTTGGACCAAGTCACCAAAACAATCAATCACTCCTTTCTGATTCTTCCTAGAGGACCAAAAAACAAAACCAATCAAATCAAAACAAACAAACAACAAGAAAAACACTTAAAGTTGGCCACGTTAATGGGCAGATAGTGGGATGAGTTCCTCAAAGTTATGCAGCATCAAATAAGTAAAAAGCAGTCAGTGCCCTCCTTCTATCTGGTTTTGAAATTCAGGTTTACTTCCGATGGGTCCTGATTGGACCTTGTGCAGCGATATAGCAAAATGTTAAAAGGTAGCAAATATATTTCAGGAGGTTTTTCCCAAATTAAATATCTGCACAAGGGACTTCCCTGGTGGTCCGGTAGTAAAGAATCCGCCTTGCAATGCAAGGGATGCAGGTTCAATCCCTGGTCAGGGAACTAAGACCCCACACACCATGGGGCGACTAAGCCTGCAGTGCCTCAACTACTGAGCTCACGAACCTCAACTAGAGAGCCCACGTGCCGCAAACTACAGAGCCCACACGCTCTGGAACCCGCACGCCACAACTAGAGAGAAGCCCGCGCACCACAAAGAAGAGCCCACGCGCCCCAACAAAAGATCCCACAGGCCTCAATGAAGATCCCACGTGCCTCAACTAAGAGCCAACGCAGCCAAAAATAAATAAATAATTAAAATAAATAAATAATAAATCTTAAAAAAATCTGCGCAAATTAATAAGGTTAATGTACTACTAACCTCAAATTTTCCATTTGTCCCCAAAGTACAATCAATTAAACATATTTTTTTAAAAGAAAAAGTGCTGATCTCTAGAACAGAGGTGCTGGCACATGTGGTATAAATAGGAAGAATTTCGACTGAAACGAGTACATCTCTGAGAAACAGGCACTCTAAAACTTAGAGCAGTGAGGAATCCAGAAAGTTTAGTTAGGTGTGAGAGGAAGTTCTTTATTTAATGGCAAGCCAGAGCATGCGAAGATGGCAGAACTATTTCATAAGATTGCACAGTGGCTCCTTACAAACTGAAAGGATTATTTAGCCATAATCTCCGTACTTCCCAAAACAATGACACTGTGATTACAGCACATGCCCAATACGGATAAGAATATTTTTATTACTCACCAAGTTGACTTCAAAAAGGTTCAGGATTCGTTTGCAGAATTTAAGACAAGATTTAAACAAGTAAATAAGTATTTGCTTAGGTTGTCCTTTTTGAATGTTGGCATGAAATTGAGGCTGGTTATGAAATATTAATATGCCGACTGCCATGGTGTAACCTGAACTGGATGACCTGGCATTGCTATTGAAGTCTCAAGGCCACAACAAGGTATATTAAACTTTGGGAAATACAGTCACAGGACACAGCAGCAGAACTTGCAAAAAACTCTGCTGTGATATCGCAAGGACTGTTTAGTTAGTATCTATAGCTCATGTTTCCCAGCCAAGTCTCTTAGGACAAAAAAGTAGACTTGGCATTGCAAGGACTCATCTACCCTCTCAGACTTCCAGGACCAAGTATTCACGAGACTATATGAGAGTAAACTTAATTTTTTTCCATTATAATGTCTGTTACAAAATTGGTGAGTGACTTCAGGAAAATATTTTGACCAAATCTAAAGATAATAAACAAAAAAGAGTTGGTGGGGGGGGATTCAAATTACACTTCTTCCTATTTCCTAAAGACAAATTTGTCCTGAGAAGTAGAATCAAACATCTTTAGTTTAAAAATAAAAACTAGGTTAAAAAAAAAAAAAGAAAGATATACCATGCTCTTTGATAGAAAGGCAAAAATATCAACTTGGATTTTTCCTAAATTAGTATGTAAATTAATTCTAATAATCATGCACATGGATTTTTTAAATTAGATAAACTAAATGAAAAAGAAAATAAAAACTTAGAAATAAAACAACAAAAATAACCACAAAATTTGATGAAATAACAATAGAATATTTCTATATGGTAAAAAAAATATATGTGTATATATATATATCTTAAATCAAGTCAAAATGCTAAAAACAAACTGGAAATATTATTTGCAATTCACGTACACAATGGGGAAAGGACAGTCTCTTTAACAAATTGTGTTGGGGAAACTGGACAGCCACATGCAAAGGAATGTAACTGGACCACTATCTTACATTATACACAAAAATTAACTGAAAATGGATTAAAAACTTGAACCTAAGACCTGTATCCACAAACTTGTAAAAGAAAACATAGGCGGTAAGCTCCTTGACACAGGTTTGAATGATGATTTTCTGAATCTGACACCAAAAGCTAAAGCAACAAAAGCAGAAACAAACAAGGGGGACTACATCAAGCTAAAGAGCTTCAGCACAGCAAAGGAAACCACCAACAGAATGAAAAGGCAACCTACTGAACAAATGAATGTATTTGCAATTCATATATCTGATAAGAGGCTAATATCCAAAATATATAAAGAACTCATACAACTTTATAGGAAAAACAATTTTTTAAAGAGCAGAAGACCTGAAAAGACATTTTTCCAAAGAAGACATACAGATGGCCAACAGGCACATGAAAACATGTTCATCATTAATCATCAGGGAGATGCAAATCAAAACCACAATGCGATATCACCTCACACCTGTTAGAATGGATATTATCAAAAAGACAATAAATAACATGTTGGTGAGAATGTGGAGAAAAAGGGACTCTTGTGCACTATTGATGGGAAAGTAAATCGGTGCAGCCGCAGTGGAAAACAGTATGAAGTTTCCTTAAAAAATTAAAAATAGATCTACTGTATGATCCAGCAATTCCACTTCTGGATATTTATCTGAAGAAAATGAAAAGACTAACTCAAAAAGATATATGTACCCTTGTGTTTATTGCAGCCTTACTTACAATAGCCAAGATAACCTAAGTGTCCATCAAATGGATAACTGGATAAATAAAATGTGAGATATAAAATATATATATATATATATATATACACACACACACGTGCACACAATGGAATATTACTCAGCCATAAAAAGAAGGAAATCTTGCCATTTGCAACAACATGTATGAACCTTGAGGGCATTATACTAAGTGAGATAAGTCATTCAGAAAATAGAAATACCATATGATTTCTTGTATACGTGTAATCCAAAAATAAAACAAACAAAAAAACTCCACAAAAAACAAACTCATAAATGCAAAGAACAGATTGGTGGTTGCAAGAGCAGGAACAGGGGATGGGGAATGGGTGAACTGAGTGAAGGGGTTATTAAGTAATTTTTTTATAAAAAGAAAAGTGGCATTCTTGGAATAGGCTGCATACTCACAAGAAGTAGAGAGATAAAAACACTAGATATACTTATTTATTATGTGATGTGATACAAAATGGTTTGTGGAAAATGCTTTTGAGACACCATATCTATGGTGGTAAGGAACTAATTTTGGATCTAATCATCATTCTTTAGAAAAGATTGTAATCCAAGTTAGAGTTAAATAAATAAGTAACCTTAAAACAAAACTTTTTAAAACTCAGTATGAAAACTTACGTTATAGAAACACAACTGAGATTTTATGGATGTGGGTGGTTAAACATATGTGGGCCACTGAAAATTTAGTTAATCTGAAAACTTTCAGAATATATTTCCTTATATGTATTTGTCCATAGTAGGGTTAAAGCTTTTAATCTGCAGTCTGTCTAGTGATCAGAGAGGTAATAGTTAAGGAAGAAAAAGAAAGAAAGAAAATGCCCCAAACAAACTGAGAATAATATTTGCAATTCATGTCAAAAAAAGTCTAATTTCTCTAACACCAGTAGCTTCTAAATATCAATAAGAAAAGACTAACAAAAAGCAAGCCAAGTTTAGAAGCAGATTAGTCACTGAAGAATAAATACAAATGTCTCCTAAAAATATGAAAAGATCTTCAATAAAGAGTAATTTTAAAATGCTAAACTCTACTGAAATTCCATTTTTCACCCACCAGATTAGCAAAGTTCAAAAAGTTTGATGAGGTACAGTGCTGGCAAGTATATAGTGAACCAGGAATTAAGCTGCTGCTGGTGTGTAAATGAGTCCAAACTTCATGGAAAGCAATTGGCAGTATCTATCAAAATTTACATGTACATACTTATGGAAATTCCGCCTCTAGGAATTCATCCAGTGGAAATACTTGCACATGTGCAAAACAATATTTACATAAAGATCTTCACTGTAACATAGTTTGTATTAGCAAAAGTTTGGAAATTGCCATCAGTAGGGCATTGCTTAAATAAGTGACAAGTCATCTAAACCATGGCAGCACTCTTGCTTTTCTATATGATGATCATTCTCTAACATCTGCTTTGCTAACAGGCTGTATTTCGCTAATCCTCTCCCCATCCCTAGGAGATTAGTCTTGAAGAGTGTAAGTCGATCATGGTCCTTCCATTCTCCTTGTTGGAATACAATAGAACCTCCAGACCACTGTCTCTGGAGGAAACCAGTGGCTGGGGGATAGGAACTGAAAGGAGATTTACTTTTCTCTAAATGCCTCTTTGAACTCTCTGAATTTTTCAACAAGGACAAGTATGTACGGAAAAAAATACATGAAATTTGTAAATAACATCATCTTCCATTTTTAATTAAGAAACTGAGGCCTAAAAATTATATTTTTGAAGGTTTTGAAAGTAGCAGCAGAAATGAAACCTAAGTCTATGTACTCTAGCTGTAAAGTGAGTCCCAGCAAGGCCCAGCTTATCTGGATATAAGGTCTGTTATTATTTGCTTTAATATCATCTCTTTTCCCTGGTGAATATGCAGAATGGTTTAAAAACTGATAACCTGTAAATTCAGGCAAAAGAGTTCAAATTCTGTCTCTGCCACTCCTTGAGAGCTATATGAGTTTCAGCAGGTAATGTACTTATTTGCACCTCAGCTTATTCATCATCAAACAAGATAACAATGAAACCTCGGGGCTGTGAGTATTCAGTTACAGCTGACCCTGGAGCAACACAGGTTTGAACTGCAGGGGTCCATTTGTAGGCGGATTTTTTTCAATAAACACGACAGTACTACTTACCCCTCCTTGGCTGAGTCTGCGCACGCAGAATCGTGGATGCACCCACCTTGGGACTTAAGTAGCAGTGGCTTTTGATGTCCATCGCGGGTCCTGGAACCAATCCCCCCAAGATACCGAGGAAGGACTGTGGTTTAAATGAGATAAATTAGAAAAAGCTGTTAGCCTTGTGCTGGGCTTTTATGAGTGCTCTAGTGGACATCGGTTGTTGTAACGTGCTCACTTAATGAAAGTACATTCAAATGAAGTTTTGGTTCAATATTTTGGGAATTTCTCAGCATTTCTTAAAATAATCTGAAAAACCGCATCAGGGATCGTAAAACTAAGATTGGGATAACTCCTTTTAAATCAGCTAAAAGAGTATTCTGAGCAGTGTTTCTCACACTTAAGCTTTGCCTGAACATTGGAATTACTTGAAGAGTTTTTTAAACTACTGATGCGTGAGTCCCACCTTTGGCGACTCTGATTTAATTGGTTTGGGCTGCAGTCTGGGCAGCAGAATTTTTAAAGAATTTTTAAAGGTCTAATGTGCAGCCAAGGTTGAGAACCACTGGCACAGACTCTTCATAAATCATCTGCTCTTAAGTTATAACTATTCTCATGGTGTTGGTAGAGGTTTTGAGGGCTTATATATTTCTCTCAAAGATTAGAAATTTCATCAGGACAAGAATTATCTCTTTCTTTCTAATTCTTTTTCTTTTCAAGCTCTGATTTCTATCTTTCCTTTCATCTCATTAAGTGCCCAGTTGATTCTCTATCTTCTTCTGTTGATTGATTGGCTATTAAAAATTGCAAACTCTGACAGCAGCTGGAAGCCTACCTCCTTAAGAGTTTTCCTCAGGCTCTTTTCTGGGGCTAATGGCGGACTCCGGGAGGGCTTATGCCAAAGAGTACTTCCCAGAACTTCTGCTGCCAGTGTCCTTGTCCCTGCAGTGAGCCACAACCACCCTCCGCCTCTGCAGCAGACCCTCCAACACTAGCAGGAGAGGCCCTTTAATCATCAGCACAATGTATGGCACATGCAGAAATCGTTTAGACAAAAAAGTGTTTCAAGAGAGATTCCAGGAGAGGGGGAAGATGGCGGAAGAGTAAGACGCGGATTTAACCTTCCTCCCCACAGATACATCAGAAATACACCTACACGTGGAACAACTCCTACAGAACACCTACTGAACGCTGACAGAAGACCTCAGACCCCCCAAAATGCAAGAAAGTCCCCACGTACCTGGATAGGGCAAAAGAAAAAAGCATAAACAGAGACAAAAGGATAGGGACGGTACCTGCACCAGTGAGAGGAAGCCGTGAAGGAGGAAAGGTTTCCACACACTAGAAGCCCCTTCTCGGGCGGAGGCTGCGGGTGGCGGAGGGGGAAAGCTTCCGAGTCGCGGAGGAGAGCACAGCAACAGGGGTGCGGAGGGCAAAGCGGAGAGATTCCCACACAGAAGATCGGTGCCGACCGGCACTCACCAGCCCTAGAGGCTTGTCTGCTCACCCGGCGGGGCAGGCGGCACCGGGAGCTGAGGCTCGGGCTTCGGTCGGAGCGCAGGGAGAGGACTGGGGTTGGCGGCGTGAACACAGCCTGCAGGGGGTTAGTGCGCCACGGCTGGCCGGGAGGGAGTCCGGGAAAAGTCTGGAGCTGCCGAAGAGGCAAGAGACTTTTTCTTCCCTCTTTGTTTCCTGGTGCGCGAGGAGAGGGGATTAAGAGCGCTGCTTAAAGGAGCCCCAGAGACGGGCGCGAGCCGCAGCTAACAGCGCGGACCCCAGAGATGGGCGTGGGACGCTGGGGCTGCTTCTGCCGCCGCCAAGAAGCCTGTGTGCGAGCACAGGTCACTCTCCACACCTCCCTTCCGGGGAGCCTGTGCAGCCCGCCACTGCCAGGGTCCCGGGATCCAGGGATGACGGCTTCCGCGGGAGAACGCACGGCACGCCTCACGCTGGTGCAACGTCACGCCGGCCTCTGCCGCCGCAGGCTTGCCCCGCCTCCGTACCCCTCCCTCCCCGCGGCCTGAGTGAGCTGGAGCCCCTGAATCAGCGGCTCCTTTAACCCCGTCCTGACTGAGCAAAGAACAGACGCCCTCCGGCGACCTACACGCAGAGGTGGGTCCAAATCCAAAGCTGAGCCCCAGGAGCTGTGCGAACCAAGAAGAGAAAGGGAAATCTCTCCCAGCAGCCTCAGGAGCAGCGGATTAAATCTCCACAATCAACTTGATGTACCCTGCATCTGTGGAATACCTGAACAGACAACGAATCATCCCAAATTGAGGAGTCTGAGCCGTGTGGATGAAAGGCTCTTGGTGCTGCAGCCAGGAGTCAGTGCTGTGCCTCTGACGTGGGAGAGCCAACTTCGGGACACTGGTCCACAAGAGACCTCCCAGCTCCACAAAATGTCAAACGGCGAAAATCTCCCAGAGATCTCCATCTCAACACCAGCACCCAGCTTCACTCAACGACCAGCAAGCTACAGTGTTGGACACCCTATGCCAAACAACTAGCAAGACAGGAACACAACCCCACCCATTAGCAGAGAGGCTGTCTAAAATCATAATAAGTCCACAGACACCCCGAAACACACCACCAGATGTGGACCTGCCCACGAGAAAGACAAGATCCAGCCTCATCCACCAGAACACAGGCACTAGTCCCCTCCACCAGGAAGGCTACACAACCCATTGAACCAACCTTAGCCACTGGGGGCAGACACCAAAAACAACGGGAACTATGAACCTGCAGCCTGCATAAAGGAGACCCCAAACACAGTAAGATAAGCAAAATGAGAAGACAGAAAAACACACAGCAGTTGAAGGAGCAAGATAAAAACCCACCAGACCTAACAAATGAAGAGGATATAGGCAGTCTACCTGAAAAAGAATTCAGAATAATGATAGTAAAGATGATCCAAAATCTTGGAAATAGAATAGAGAAAATGCAAGAGACATTTAACAAGGACCTAGAAGAACTAAAGATGAAACAAACAACGATGAACAACACAATAAATGAAATTAAAAATACTCTAGAAGGGATCAATAGCAGAATAACTGAGGAAGAAGAATGGATAAGTGATCTGGAAGATAAAATAGTGGAAATAACTACTGCAGAGCAGAATAAAGAAAAAAGAATGAAAAGAACTGAGGACAGTCTCAGAGACCTCTGGGACAACATTAAACGCATGAACATTCTAATTTTAGGGGTTCCAGAAGAAGAAGAGAAAAAGAAAGGGACTGAGAAAATATTTGAAGAGATTATAGTTGAAAACTTCCCTAATATGGGAAAGGAAATAGTTAATCAAGTCCAGGAAGCAGAGACTCCCATACAGGATAAATCCAAGGAGAAACACACCAAGACACATATTAATCAAACTGTCAAAAATTAAATACAAAGAAAACATATTAAAAGTAGCAAGGGAAAAACAACAAATAACACACAAGGGAATCCCCATCAGGTTAACAGCTGATCTTTCAGCAGAAACTCTGCAAGCCAGAAGGGACTGGCAGGACATATTTAAAGTGATGAAGGAGAAAAACCTACAACCAAGATTACTCTACCCAGCAAGGATCTCATTCAGATTTGATGGAGAAATTAAAACCTTTACAGACAAGCAAAAGCTGAGAGAGTTCAGCACCACCAAACCAGCTTTACAACAAATGCTAAAGGATCTTCTCTAGGCAAGAAACACACAAGAGAAGGAAAAGACCTATAATAACAAACCCAAAACAATTAAGAAAATGGGAATAGGAACATACATATCAATAATTACCTTAAATGTAAATGGATTAAATGCTCCCACCAAAAGACATACTCTGGCTGAATGGATACAATAACAAGACCCATATATATGCTGCCTACAAGAGACCCACTTCAGACCTAGAGACACATACAGACTGAAAGTGAGGGGATGGAAAAAGATATTCCATGCAAATGGAAAGCAAAAGAAAGCTGGAGTAGCAATTCTCATATCAGACAAAATAGACTTTAAAATAAAGACTATTACAAGAGACAAAGAAGGACACTACATAATGATCAAGGGATTGATCCAAGAAGAAGATATAACAATTGTAAATATTTATGCACCCAACATAGGAGCTTCTCAATATATAAGGCAAATACTAACAGCCATAAAAGGGGAAATTGACATTAACACATTCATAGTAGGGGACTTTAACACCCCACTTTCACCAATGGACACATCATCCAAAATGAAAATAAATAAGGAAACACAAGCTTTAAATGATACATTAAACAAGATGGACTTAATTGATATTTATAGGACATTCCATCCAAAAACAACAATACACATTTTTCTCAAGTGCTCATGGAACATTCTCCAGGATAGATCATATCCTGGGTCACAAATCAAGCCTTGGTAAATTTAAGAAAATTGAAAGCATATCAAGTATCTTTTCCGACCACAACACTATGAGACTAGATATCAATTACAGGAAAAGATCTGTAAAAAATACAAACACATGTAGGCTAAACAATACACTACTTAATAACGAAGTGATCACTGAAGAAATCAAAGAGGAAATCAAAAAATACTTAGAAACAAATGACAATGGAGACACGACGACCCAAAACCTATGGGATGCAGCAAAAGCAGTTCTAAGAGGGAAGTTTATAGCAATACAATCCTACCTTAAGAAACAGGAAACATCTCGAATAAACAACCTAACCTTGCACCTAAAGCAATTAGAGAAAGAAGAACAAAACAACCCCAAAGTTAGCAGAAAGAAAGAAATCATACAGATCAGATCAGAAATAAATGAAAAAGAAATGAAGGAAACAATAGCAAAGATCAATAAAACTAAAAGCTGGTTCTTTGAGAAGATAAACAAAATTGACAAACCATTAGCCAGACTCATCAAAAAAAAAGGGAGAAGACTCAAATCAATAGAATTAGAAATGAAAAAGGAGAAGTAACAACTGGCAGTGCAGAAATAAAAAGATCATGAGAGATTACTACAAGCAACTCTATGCCAATAAAATGGACAAACTGGAAGAAATGGACAAATTCTTAGAAATGCACAGCCTGCAAAGACTGAACCAGGAAGAAACAGAAAATATAAACAGACCAATTGCAAGCACTAAAGTTGAAACTGTGATTAAAAATCTTCCAACAAACAAAAGTCCAGGACCAGATGGCTTCACAGGCAAATTCTATCAAACATTTAGAGAAGAGCTAACACCTATCTTTCTCAAACTCTTCCAAAATATAGCAGAGGGAGGAACACTCCCAAACTCATTCTACGAGGCCATCATCACCCTGATACCAAAACCAGACAAGGATGTCACAAAGAAAGAAAACTACAGGCCAATATCACTGATGAACATAGATGCAAAAATCCTCCACAAAATACTAACAAACAGAATCCAACAGCACATTAAAAGGATCATACACCATGATCAAGTGGGGTTTATTACAGGAATGCAAGGATTCTTCAATATACGCAAATCAATCGATGTGATACACCATACTAACAAATTGAAGGAGAAAAACCATATGGTCATCTCAATAGATGCAGAGAAAGCTTTCGACAAAATTCAATACCCATTTATGATAAAAACCCTCCAGAAAGTAGGCATAGAGGGAACTTTCCTAAGCATAATAAAGGCCATATATGACAAACCCACATCCAACATCGTCCTCAATGGTGAAAAACTGAAAGCATTTCCACTAAGATCAGAAACAAGACAAGGTTGCCCACTTTCACCACTCTTATTGAACATAGTTTTGGAAGTTTTAGCCACAGCAATCAGAGAAGAAAAGGAAATAAAAGGAATCCAAATCAGAAAAGAAAAAGTAAAGCTGTCACTGTTTGCAGATGACATGATACTATACATAGAGAATCCTAAAGGTGTTACCAGAGAACTACTAGAGCTAATCAATGAATTTGGTAAAGTAGCAGGATACAAAATTAATGCACAGAAATCTCTTGCATTCCTATACACACACTAATGATGAAAAATCTGAAAGTGAAATTAAGGAAACACTCCCATTTACCACTGCAACAAAAAGAATAAAATACCTAGGAATAAACCTGCCTAAGGAGACAAAAGACCTGTATGCAGAAAAGTATAAGACACTGATGAAAGAAATGCACGTTTCCAATAATAATTATTTTGATTGTGAAAGGAATAAGTGAAAACCTTAGGCAAATGATTAAATCGGTTCCATATAACAATCATTTAGCATCCCTCATTTAGAAGAGAAATAAGTTCCCTTAAGACTTTCCTTGTTTGCCAAATCTATCAGATCCTACATCCCTGTCTAAAATTTAATGTGGTTACCCTTATTCCCAACCCTGTAAAATTTGTCATCTAAACACAAAGCAAGTATGTCATTGTTGAGATATTCCTTTTCCCAGTGAACTCTTAGAAGGAAGATATGATATAAAAAGCAAAGGGAAGGCAGCTAGTAGGCATTCATTCGCTCATTTATTCATTCCACAGGTGTGTACTGAGAACCTGCCAGGTGTCTTGAGAGCCTGCCGGGTGGCCAGAGCTATGTGAGGATCTGTAGTGAAGTACCAACCAGGACCAGCGGGGGAAAAGTGATAAATGTTACAACAAGGAAAGATGGCGATCATCAGCAGGAGACCTCACGGAGTCAAAAACTATAGAAGTGGGCTTCCCTGGTGGCACAGTGGTTGAGAGTCCGCCTGCCGATGCAGGGGACACGGGTTCATGCCCCGGGCCGGGAAGATCCCACATGCCGCGGAGCAGCTGGGCCCGTGAGCCATGGCCGCTGAGCCTGTGCGTCCGGAGCCTGTGCTCCACAACGGGAGAGTTCACAACAGTGAGAGGCCCGCGTACCGCAAAAAAAAAAAAAAAAACCTATAGAAGTGAAGCTTGAATGCACCGTCCAAATGGGGCTGGGCAGGATTGGTGCCCAGGCATGGAGAACAGGAAGGTCTGGGTGAGAGAGAGCACGGTTCGTTAGAATAACAGAAAGAAAGTGAGTATACCTGGAGTGTGTGAGAGGGAAAGTGGTGAGAGAAGAGGCTGGAAAGGTAAACAGGAACCCTAAACCTTGGAACCCCTGTCAAGGGATTTGGATGGTATCCTAGGGGCACTGGGAAATCATTAGAAGATTTGAAACAAGAGTGGGAGCCTCAGATTTCTAGGGGTTTTTTGTGTGTGTGTGTGGGTTTTGCTCTGTTTGGTTGCAGTTTGGAGCATGCTTTTGAGAGGAGAAGGCACGAGGCAAGGAAACTGGTTGTAATACTCCAGGGGAAAATCCTTGTGATCTAGTCTTGTGACAAATGGAATCAGAGAAAGGAAGGGGGGAGCATTCTTCCTAAAACTCAAATCTGATGATGTCACTCCCACACTTGAAACTCTTCAAACTTTTCCCATTGTTCTTAGGATAAAATTTCAAAAACTCTTAAGACGGCTTAAAGGGCCCTTCACGTTCTGGAACCCCCTTCCTCCCCGCTTACACACCGACCCTCTCTGCTCCTTGTATGTACTAAGCTCTTTGGACCTTGAGGTCTATTACACATAAGCTGCCTAGAAACTTCATAAACTGTTTGGTTTACTGAGGAATAAATGAATGAAGTGAATGATTTAAGAGATATGTATCAGTTGGGCTTGTAATTGATAAAACTTGGAGGGGAGAAGGACCTCAAGGATGAAACACATGTTTCTGGCTTGACCAACTGGTTGGTTTAGGGAACCTCTGAAGAAGAAGCAGAGAAGATCGTTCAATTTGGCTTACATTGAGCTTGAAACGGCTGCAAGTTATCCAAGAGGCGATCCTAAACAGGCTATTGGACCTCAGTACTTAACATACACCTGATTCTGTGCCAGGCACTTTCACACCTATTATCTCCTGTAATTAACTAAAGCCAAATATAGATGAAAAACAATTAACTATATGATCTAATTTTAAAACAGGTGCTGCACTAATTATGTTAATCCAGACTATGAGTAGCCCACATCTATTCATCTGCGGAAATGAGAAATTTATCCCTGGAGGAGTTTTAAACTATTGATTTCAATCACTTCATTTCCAAAGTATCCCTATGGCACAATTATGGGAAGACTTAAAAAACAAAAACAAGTGTAGATGGGTTGGCGAATAATTTTATTCCCATGGAGCCATTTTAGCCTGGCCCAGTCTTTGGCATGAGTAATCATGGGGCCCAGCTCATTTTAAATAAGCCCAACAGAGGTAAAGAGGAAAATGCTCAGCCAACATTCTGCATTCCATACCACCCTCAAAACCAGTCCCTGCAAGGGTTCTCCCTTCCTACTTTTGGCAAAGTATTAAAAGCCAGACCTGTGAAATATTTCTTCTACCTGGTTTATATATTTTATGTATCTTTGTTTCATCTCCAGGTGCAATATTAGCATTCCAGAATACATTTCGATTGCACCCTTCAAACCTGCGGACTCTAAGTTCCCCAGCAATAGAACCAAGCTCCTTGCTCCATAATATTTTAAAACAATGTTTCTCATCTATAGCTCAGCACACTGGAATCAACAGGGCTGATTTCTTAAAACACAGACTTGGGTTCTTACCCCCAGATCTACTAAGTCATCATTTCTCAAGACAGGACCCAGGACTCTGCATTTGTAAAAAGCTACCCAGGTGCCATATATATTCACACTAAAGTTTGAGAATTCGGATAATTTTTCTTAAGTAAGGTAGACAATTCTCACTACACATCTTGCTCTCAGAAATAGTTATGCCTTCTCACAGAGAAGTAATATACCAGAACAATAAATACATTCAATAAATTAATAAAAATTTGAATCCACAAGTAAAAACAAGAGACTGTTTGAACACTATGAATTGGACTCCTTGAAAGAAAATTTTGGAAGATTTTACCCACCTACTGCTGCCACTAGAATAATTGCTGGAGAACAAATATTTTACATAGAACTACTAAATACCAGGTAAGTGTTCACTGATTACAAAAAAGTAAGCTAATTAAAGGGGGTACTTTATTTTTTTTAATTTTATTTCATTTTTTTTAATACAGCACGTTCTTATTAGTTATCTACTTTATACATATTGGTGTATATATGTCAATCCCAACCTCCCAACTCATCCCACTAAAGGGGGTACTTTATAATTAAGGTATCTTATTGAGAGTAGGGAACATTCACGTTACAAAGTAATTCCTGTGTTATGAGGGTTTTGTTTTTAGATTTTGTTTTGTTTTGTGCATATTTGTTTGGTTTTTGGTAAGTGCTTTTCAAAGACGTTTTCTAAAAGGAATGGCAGAATTGACTCACTGAATTAAACCCTCAACTATTGCCCACAAACCTTCATTCAATGTCTGTATCTTTCCCATAGAAAGATTGTGTGTGTGTGTGTTTATATATATATATTTAATACTCAACCTAAATACAGATATTTCAGTGTGTTTAAAACTCTTGTTTTCCGAGACAAATAAATACTGTTATTTGAGAGATGCTGGACAAACAGAGATATGTGAGACTTAATCTCTGCGTTTCTCTGCATTTTTTAAATTTGAAAAAGAGAAGACAAAATCACTTTTGTGAACATTTTCATTCACAAAGCTGCAGTCTTTCTTTTATTATTCAGATACTGAAAGGTTAATTTTTAAGTACTTTTCGTTTGCGAAATAAATAGAAAATTCTATTATCCGTCAATTAAACATAGGTAAGAAGTAACAGACTTTGAACAGAGGAGAGATACATATTATGCATGCAAGGAAAATTAAAACTCGAGATGCTGCTGGGGTGCGGGGCACGTGCTTTGATGTACAAAAGAACCATTGTTCGTGTGGGACAAAACCTCCCCAGTATGGAACAGAGATAAAAAGGCGGGAGTTTCTAGCAGATCAAGGTCAACTGAGATCTATGAATAACATAAATGCTATTAATCTAGTACCGAATGAATCACGGGAGTTCAGCAGGGTATGGTTATGTGGCAGTGTTCGTGGCAGGCGTGTTTTATGTCACTTTTGTATTAGATAATGAGCATATTCATCCAGATTCCTAAACACCATCCAAACTGGCACAGAAGAAGCCTTAAGGAGCTTGAGAGAACAAATCAAAGAACTAGATCTGAAGCTCAGAAAGGTAATAGGGATGTTCAAACAGTGCGGCAAGTTATGTCTGCAGGCATCCGTACAATCTCACCCTGCAGGAAATAGCGTGAGAAAGGATTTCTTAGTTGGATGGCTAGCAGCTTATTATGTATAATGTCGCCTCCCTCATTATGTCCTGGTTTAATACTTAGAAACGATGCAGACAGTAATACCTTAAAAGACTGGATGCTGGAAAACATGGAATTCTTTTCCTCTGATGACTAATTTAAAATACAAAATGAGCTACTTCTTTCTTCAGGGAAACATTATAAAATCAGTAAGTATCATTCTCTTTTTTTTCAGATTAGAATCTACCTAAACGTTTGGGATTCCTTTCATCTAAGTCTTATTGAAATATATATTTATTTTATATATATATATATATATATATGTTTATTTATTTACATTCCACATCCACTTATATTTTTTTATTTTTAAGTCTTTATTGGAGCATAGTTGATTTACAATGTTGTGTTAGTTTCTGCTGTACAGCAAAGTGAATCAGCCATACATATACATATATCCACTCTTACTTAGACTCTCTTCCCATATAGGTTATCGCAGAGTATTGAGTAGAGTTCCCTGTGCTATACAGTAGGTCCTTATTAGTTACCTATTTACATATAGTAGTGTGCATATGTCATATATATGTGTATATATATACATATATAAATAGTAGTGTGTATATGTCAGTGTGTATATGTATATTTTAAAAGCACAATTAAAGGAGTTGAAAAAAGGAAAAAAAGAGTTGAAAAGGAAGGAGACCTGGGCAGAAAACAGAGGACTTGTAACTGGTGCTAGTAAACTAATCCAACAGAAAATAGGAAGGAAACAAAAGAAAGAGAAATAAGAATAAAAGAAAGTAAAAGTAAGGAAATAATATAAAAGTGAATTTTTTTAAAGTAGACTGCAAAGCAGTATACTTTTCACTAAGGGACTGCATTTCCGTCCACCCAATGGAGCATAAAACCTTATAGAAATACATTAAAAACTCACAAAAAGCAAGCACCATAGAAGATTGGCCCATGATGACATCTTAATTTGAACACAGCTGGCCACATGTACTGAGCTCCTGCCGCTTAGACCCTGTTTCCACTTTATTCATTCTTTTATTCAATAAATATTAAATGCCTTGAATTGGGCATTGAGGGTACAGCGGTGAACAAGACATACATAATTCCTGCCTCATAAAGCTTGTTGCTTTAAGATTTTTTTAAGATCCAGAATCTCAGAATGTGACCAACTGGAAATAGAGTCTTTGTTAGGATTTTGAGATTAAGTCAACCTGGATTCAGAGTGGGCCCTAAGTCCAAGGACTGGTGTCCTTACAAGAGGAACAGATGTAGAGACACAGAGAAGGTGGCAGAGGGAAGGTGGAAGCAGAGATTGAAGTGATGCATCTACAAGGCAGGGAAAGTTGAGAACTGCCAGCTGCCCTCAGGAGCTAAGAGGGCAGCACGGGATGGTTTTCCCTCAGCTTGCAGAAGGAACCAGCCCTGCTGACTCCTTGATTTCAGACTTCCTGGCCTCCAGAACTGTGAGAGAATGAATTTCTGTTGTTTTAAGCCAACCAATCTGTGGTCATTTGTGATGGTAGCCCTAAGAAACTCAGATAGTGATGCACAGAATTAATGCAGACGTCAAAACCCAGACTACAGTACCACTGAACATGTGAGCAGCCAGAGGAAACAAAAATGCAGACATCAACAAAATCCTTAATAAAGGAACCAAAGAATGAAGGTGGGCTTGCCAACAGAAGGGACTTTAAGATGATCTAGCATCATCCGATTCATTTTAGAGCTGAAGAAACTGAAGGGATCTGTCTTTTGGCTTCCTTTCTCCTTTGTCTCAAGTGAGATGTAGATGGTCTCTTCTGTGTCAGGCAGGAAATCTCTGTCTGGCTGACACCCCGAATGATTCAGCTGGATTCCCAGAGAGTGGGAAGTTCTCACCAGCAAGATGGTAACTATAAAATGCTTTTACTCTAGAGTACTTAACCCGTAGGTCACAATGGGAGAAGCAAGAAATATGGACTCCTGTCCTTTAGAAACACGTCCACAATCCCAAATATGAGACCTGTTACATTTAAGCTATAAGTAAAGTCAAACAAGTATATTTTTGGTTCCTTGGGTTAAAACTAAAGGCTTAAAACAAGGCAAAAGAAAGGGAAAGTGTAGAATATTTCCACCAGTGGCATTTAAAACAAGGGCAGGATGTTGCTATCTGGCTGATAGCAGACCAGTTCTATCAAACCAGAAAAACCGGACAACACATACACACACACACACACACACACACACACACACCCTATTTAATTATGTTGAAGGACTACGAAAGTAGCCAAAAGCTTGAGGGGGTCAAGATCCTTGGCAGAAGGAAAGTTAATTGAGAAGCTGGAGAGAAAGTGGCTGCTGAGATGCAAAGAAACTGAGCACAACCGTGAACAGTCTCATGGGACAGGAGAGTCAACAACGGGAGCTCAAGACCATCAGGAGACACAAGGTGTGAGGAACCAAGATCCCAGAGAGAAGGGAAACACAGGAAAATAAGCCGCTTTTGCTCTTGAGACGCTCATCCGTTCGTCTGTGGTGCAGGCCAAGAGATGAGGAAGCGGATCCAAAAGGTGCTTTGCTAAGCGGCTGAAACACTGAGCAGAGCTATTGGCAGTCTCACTGTACTGGGAGATCCAAAAAAAAAAAAGAGTATGGGGGCTGCCACCATGGAGGTGCCCAGGCAAACATTTCAGGGTTTCAAGTGAGATTTCCTACACCTTCAAGTAAGGGCAAACCCCAAGTAGAGACGCCTTAAAGATTGGAACTCGGCCCCAAATCAGCTTGTTCCCTAATTGGTTTAAGGTGATCTGCTTGTCTACTACCTGCCTTCCAGAATCTAAAGAAATTCTCTCTGAAGAAAGAGAACATCTTCGAGCCTTTCTACAGTTTTTCACATGTGAGGTCCAGCCTTCCCTAGAAGATGAGCAGACACACTCGAGAGAAAGAACTAGAAGGATAAAAACCATCATGGAACCAGACCCAGTTATGATTCGGATATGAAAATGATCAGACCCAAACTTTAAAACCAGAGCAGATTTGCACATCCCTTTACCACAGACAGTTCATAAAGCATCACAGACAAACTTGTAGTGCATGAAACTAGAATGGGACCTGGCTAAGCATCTTGGTGACTCAGAAACTTCTCCTCTGAAGGCTGTTGTCCTGAGGAAGAGGAGGGAACTCTGACCATTGCCCCAGAGGCTCAGTCCTGTACCCCCTTAGTGGCTGAAGCCAGTATTTCCCAAAACACTACCAACCTGGCAGTCTGCATAAGGGATATGCAGACCAAGTCCTGGCACAGGGATATCCTTGAGGTAACAGCTTCTGGGACCAAGACAAGCAGGCAGAAAGGAAAGTGAGGGGGCCCCTGGCTTTCCCCACTGGCAGCATCAGAAAGGCTCTGAACGGAGAGAGGAGCTCTGATGCTGACAGGTGCCAACCTGGGAGGGAACCACTGGCTCCACGGTACCAGGACAGGCGACGGGCTTTGCTCTGGTCACTCACGTCTGTGCTCTGGGTGTCTTTGCATGCTAAAAACCAAGGACAGGGCTTCCCTGGTGGCGCAGTGGTTGAGAGTCCACCTGCCGATGCAGGGGACACGGGTTCGTGCCCCGGTCTGGGAAGATCCCACATGCCGCGGAACGGCTGGGCCCATGAGCCTGCGCATCCGGATCCTGTGCTCCGCAACGGGAGAGGCCACAACAGTGAGAGGCCCGCGTACCGCAAAACAAACAAACAAACAAAACAACAACAAAAAAAACAAGGACAGGGATTTTGCCCTCTCTCTCCCTTCCCCTAATGACTTTTAGTGGTGAAGCAGTTAACGCAGTATTCCTCCTCTTGGCTGGGACTTTGCATTTTTTATTGGCACCGTCTTATCCCAGGAGACAATAGCAGATTGTGTGCCGTGTTCGCAGAGGGATCTTGTCCTGGCAGGCAGGCTTCCAGTCAACACGCTTAACATCCTCTGCAGAGACCGTGCCGCGTGCCTTGTTCCAACCTGACTTTCAAGTGTCTTTTATAAAGACAATCATCCTAATCACAACGGGCAACTGCGTGAGAAACTTGCACAGATCTGAAGCCAGAAATACTCCTAAGAGAGTTTGATGGAGAAGCAAAGAGAGAGAGAGGATGCCCCAGAGAGTAGTAGGGAAGGTGGCCTTGACTGAAATCCCGGGACCAAAATGCTCCTGACCTCCTGCCTGTTCCCTGATTAGAAAAAGCCCTTCTCTTCCTCATACCTCTGACCTGGTTAACAGCCCTAAACAGCTTTCTGTTGGGTAATTTTAACCACAGCCATCACCCAGGTAAGGAGCTTTCCTGGCAGAAAGGTAAGAAATTTCAAGATACGCAGAACTGCCAACCAGGGCCCGAGGGTCTGTGTCCCCGACCAGCGGCCACGCCCTGAAACCACAGTCCCTCCCCAACAGCCAGGGGGAAAGCACCCCACAGGTCACCCCCAGGAAAGGCTCTCTCGGGCGACGAGAAATATGAACTAAGAGAAACAATGACTAAAGCCCTCATATAGGCACAGTTCATAAAGCACAAAGCATGCTGGACTTCCAGATTTCAAAAACGTATGTGAAGAAGACAGATTTTAAACATAAGGAGACAGATTCATCAAGGTAAAGCAGCTTGCCAGAGGTCACGTGGCTGGCAGATGACAAAGCTGGTTATTCAAATAAACTTTCTGGAGGGGAAATGACAAATCCATCACACAGAAAAATTCCCAAATAATTTACAGAGATGCTCTGCCCTCAAGGAGGTGGCACATAACTGCCCACTCCGTACGTGTGGGCTGAGCATCGTGACAACCTTCCAGGAGGACGGCGTGGGGTCGTGAGGGTAAGTTCACTGTGGAGAAACCTGACACAACCTCAGCCATCAGGTGGTCAATGGCAACATCAACACTGATAAGTGACATGGATAGTATGTCCCCTTGATTGGATGTGATGAGAATGGCACTTTACCTCTGTGGTCTGCCTCCCAAAAACCCATCAACCCAGTCCAATCGTGAGAAAAATAGCAGACGAATTCCAACTGAGGGACATTCTACAAACACCTGACCATTCTACAAACACCTGACCAAACACCTGACCACCACCTTCTCAAAACTGTCGAGGTCAGCAAAGACATGGAACATCTAAGAAACTGTCTCAGCCTAGAGGAGCCTAAGGAGGCATGATGATTAAGTATACTGTGGTATTCTAGACAAAATCTAGATGGGGAAAGGTCATGAGGTGAAAACTAAGGAAATCTGAATAAATTATGGACTTCAGTTAATGATGATGTATCAATAGTGGTGCATGAATGGTAACAAATATACCGTGGTAATGTAAGATGTTAACAATAGGAGAAACTGTGTGCCAGGTAGATAAGAATGCTCAGTAGTATCATCTCAATTTTTCTATAAATCTAAAACTGTTCAAAAATTAAAATTTCACTCGACTAAAATGCCTGAATATCTCTGCCTAACATCTTTCTACAACAGCACACAGTTCTGTCTCTTATTAAGGAAGCATTTTCTTGGTATGTAACTCAGTTAATTAAGTCTAACTCCCTGACCAGACACTAGATTCTGAGAAAGCAGGGACCACGCCTGGTTTTGCTGAGCATTTGACCCCTACCACTTTGTACAGTGGCTGGCACATAGTATGTGCTCAATAATGCTGAATGTATGAAACTAGTTCCAAGGGTGTTTAGAACAGCTTTCTCTAAACACATTAAATTCAAACATTCAACGCTAGGTCAGAAAGGATGCTAAAATATTTAAAGTATCAAAACAAGAAAACAGGATCCCAGCACTGATTTTAATTAAGGTATTAATTCTGATGGTGGGGATTAACATGGACATTTAAGAACAAAGCACAAAAATATCAAAACACTTAACACACACACACACACAAAAGAACAAAACACAAACCATATGCTCCAGCAATCCCATTCCTGGGCATACATCCTAAATAGATGAAAACTCTAATTCAAAAAGATACATGCACCCCAATGTTCATAGCAGCACTGTTCACCATAGCCAAGACACAGAGGCAGCCCAAGTGCCTATTGATAGATGATTGGTTTAGGATGTGGTGTATATATATATATATATATATATATATATATATATATATATATATATACACACATATATATAATGGAATATTACTCAGTCATAAAAAAAGAATGAAATATTGCCATTTGCAGCAACATAGATGGACCTAGAGAATATCATACTAAGTGAAGTCAGACAGAGAAAAACAAATATCATATGATATCACTTATATGTGGAATCTAAAAAACTAATACAAACAAATCTATATACAAAACAGAAGTAGATTCACAGAAATAGAAAACAAACTTATGGTTACCAAAGGAAAAAGGGAGGGGGAGAGGGATAAACCAGGAGTGTGGGATTACCAAATTCAAACTACTGTACACAAAATAGATAAGCAACAAGGATTTACACAGGGAACTATATTCAATGTCTTATAATAACCTACAATGGAAAATAATCTGAAAAAATATATATATGTATAACTGAATCACTTTGCTGTATATCTGAAATGAATACAATATTGTCAATCAACGATATTTCAATAAAAAATAAAAATAAAAAATTTAAAAAAGAACAAAGCACAAACTAGAGCAAGGTTACAAGCATGAGTTGGAACCCACATTACAAAGAAGAGGAATCAAAGAGTCAATGAACTTCAAGATACATACAAACAATGTGGTATCACATTAAAAGTCAGTGTTATCCATGTGTACTCACAGAAATACAGCATTTGTAGGCCTGAAAGTTATCCTTTCACTTTCTTGGCTTCTTGGTTTTATTAAAAGGTCTTTGTACAGTCTGAGTTTCCCTACAGAAAGAAGACAAAATATTTAAATGGTTACAGAATAGATAATCACCCCATGAGGAAAAGTTAAGAAGTTGAGAAAGGTTAGCCAGAAAAGGAAAAAGCTAATAAGTGATCAATAAAAACTACTTAATATGTAACAAGTGTCTGTAAGGAGAGACCTGACTACTTTTGTGGCTTCGCAGAAACCACATAAGAGAAAAATTAGCTTAAATTGCCGAGAGCCTTTTTCATCAGAAACTTCCTCTCATATCTTGGATAGCTTTAAAATCAGAATGGCCAGCCATCTGGTTGACATGGCCCTACAAAGAAAGAAGGGTGGCCTTCAGGAAAGTTTTTTAGATCCTTATCAATCTATGATTCTATTATTTGACTCTGTCTTGACTCTGCACATAAATAAAATGATGGCCACAAGGCTTTCTTCCATCACCAGCCAGACCACAGTCTTCACGTGGGCAGAAACCATTTCTGTTTTGTTCACCTCTCTCCTCAGCACCTAACCTTAGTGCCTGGCTTTTTGGTGTTCAATCAACACTTGTTGAACATGCACATTAATAAGTAAATCAACATTGAATCATGAAAAAGATGGGCAATTATTTTCTGCTTTTTTAGACTTATGAGAACTCAAACTAGAAGAACAAGAGCAAAAGAATGTTGCTATCGTTGATTTCTATTCAATCATCTAAAAGAACTTAAGTAGATATTCTACAGAAAAGCCTAGGAAAAGGCATTAACACAGTGCCTGACCCACTATAGTCACTATGGCAAATATAATTTACAAAGATCCCCACGTTTAATGTATAACCCGTCCCACTCTTCTTACAAAGTGACACTGACACACCTCCATTAGGGTCCACATTCCCTCTTCTTGAACCCAGGCACACCTTGTAACTGTCCTAAATGTTACAAAAATGATGCAATGTTATTTCCGAGTCTAAGTTATACAAGGCAATATACGGCTTTCTCTCTTTCCTTTAGAACGTTTACCCTTGTAACCCAGCTACCATGTTGGGGAGAAGCCTAGGCCACATGGAAGGGCCACAGGTGGTGACCCAACATCAAGCACTAGACATGTGAGTGAATGAGACTTCAGAAGATTCCAGCCCCCAGCCTTCAAGCCTTCCCAGTGGGGCCCCAGTCACCATGGAGCCATCTCTCCTGTGCTATGCCTGAATTTTGGACACACCAAAATCATAAAAGTTAATATATGATTATTTTTATCTTAAACAACTGAGTTTCAGGTAATTTGTTACACAGCAATAGATAAGTAATACAGGGATTACTCAATGTTAGTTCAATTGGTTTAACTAGTTTGAATATCCCCAGGTCAGCTGAACAAATTTGCTGAATGCCTACTCTTATATGTCTGGCACAGTTTTAGGTGCTAGGAATACACACACTTGAGTCAGGCCCCTCCCTTCTACTAGCTTCCTGTAAGGGGAATAAACACAAAGTAAAACGTTCATTTCAGCATAATATGGTCTGTCTTCCTATTACTAGTGTATCCTTCCTGGCTCAAACTTGGATCCTGAAATGGGGAGCTGGTGACCCCTGTGGGCACCTCTTAAATTGATGGGCATGTGATCTCCTGGCTTTTCTTGTGATGGCGGGGACAAGAAAAGTAGCTAAAGAAGGAGGTAGAGGTTATATTTACAGTGGGCTGGGGCTCCTGAGGAGAGGGAGAGGTACAGAACAAGGACTGGCATCGTTTACACAACCCAGGCCTGATTCTGAGTCTCTTTGAGAGGGGAGTCCATTGAGAAGTGAAGAGAGTTAAGCTTTTGAAAGATCTTGTGACACCCTCAGTGCAGTCAGGGCTGTTTCAGGGGCCCAAGTGGTAAAGGCAGAGTCTGCAAGACATCAATACTGTGTTACCGTGTTGGTTATTTCTTATTAAGTTAATACATTCATGGTCTGGGTTTTTTTTAATTGTGATAAAATATATATAGCATAAAATTTTACCATTTGGGCCATTTTGAAGAGTACAGTTCAATGGCATTAAGTATATTCACAGTATTGTGCAACCATCACCACCATTTGTCTCCAGAACTTCTTCACCATCCCAAACTCAAACTGAAGCTCCACGTCCATGATAACTCCCCGCTCTCCCTCCGGCCAGCCCCTGGTAGCTTCCTTTCTACTTTCTGGCTCTACAGACTTGACTATCCTAGGTACTGGTTCATGAACTCAGGAGCATCCCAGTGAAATCTGAGACCGGCGCCTTACATGGAGGTGCAGGGAGGGACCGAGAAACAGGCAGCCCACTCCAGGGTGGTAGGTGGCAGTTTTAACAAGCAGGAGAACTTACTTATGAGGCTTGTCTTTAGGGGCCGCAGGATGAGTGTCTGTCCGCCCTGCCCGCCGGCATCTTAACTGTTTATGCAGACGCCTTAAGGGGGTTCAGTCACGTATGCATCAGATGGTCTCAACAACACACTGCTCCCTCCAGCCTGCGTCCTTGAAAATGTCTCCTAGTGTGGGAATGGTGAGTGAAATATACATTCACAGGACAGGGACGGGGGTAAGGAGCCTCCCATTGCCCGGGTCCAGTTCACGGGTGAACCAGCGGTCACGTTCTCGCGATGACCTCCTCCAACCTGCTACCCCTCACAACCTGCTCTGACAATTTTACACGCCCCTCATTTTTCACAATGTGCCCTGAGCGGTCAGCAAGGGGTGTCACTAGCGTGGAGGTAGTTCATTCGGTGGCCCTCTGGCTGCACTGGGGGCCGATACCACAGCAATGATATAGGCACGTGCAAGAGAAAAGACAGATTAAGAAAATGATTCCCAAAATAAGTAAGAATTTTTCCATTAAGAGTTCCATCATCCAAACTTTTGATTTTTTAAGTCCCCTGGGCCAGGGGTCAGATCATTCAGTGTTCACTAGTGTCCTCGTGTGATTTAATAAAGATGACACATGAGCAGACTCATGAGGTATGAACACACAACAGTCTGTTTGGATAATGACGCAGGTGCCTCCTGCAAGGCAGTAATAATGTCCAAGGCCATCCTGTTTTGGAGAACAGCTTTTCTCATTAGAGATTTCAGTATTCAGTAATGACAGGCTTTGCCAGGTATTACTTAAGTCTTGTTCCAGGCCAATGGAAGGGACAAAGATCGTGGCCAAATGATTGTACCAGTGGAAAAGGGAACATGCGCACCTGGCCTTGAGGAGAGGGAAGTTGGCAATGTTTGTTACTATGGGGTGGATTCTCTCCTGCATCCAGGGAAAACCCAGGGCGCAGCTGCCCAATCTCCCAGGTGGCATCCACAGCCACAGATGTGTACCATGTAACCACTGGGTCCCACTGCGGGTGACCCAATAAATACATGGGCATGAGCGGTGCAACAAGTCAATGCCACACCAGTCACTATCCTTTTTTTTTTTTTTTTTTTTTGCGGTACGTGGGCCTCTCACTGTTGCGGCCTCTCCCGTTGCGGAGCACAGGCTCCGGACGCACAGGCTCAGTGGCCATGGCTCACGGGCCCAGCCGCTCCGCGGCATGTGGGATCTTCCCGGACCGGGGCACGGACCCATGTCCCCTGCATCGGCAGGCGCACTCTCAACCACTGCGCCACCAGGGAAGCCACAGTCACTATCCTTTAATGTGACAGAATGACTGCACAGTTCCAGTGATAGCCATCCCTTATTCCTGGTACAATTGTGTTGGTTCTATTTAAAGTAATTTTTCTATTCCCAACATAGCAGTGCCCAGGTGCTCAAATGTCTATTACCTGGGTGAGTGACATGAACCCACCCCAAGTCTGAGTATAGTTACCCATCGGTCTGGTGATGGAATTTTTAGGGCCCTGTCGGTCAGTAGGCTGATGCTTGCCTGTGTAGTTTAATTGACAGAAAAAGAATACCTATGCATATTGATAGCGTGTGTCACGGGCCAGGTGTCCAGAGCAGTATGGGTGGTATCAGATGAATTAAGAGTGCTAGTCCTAGCTTGTTCTTCCCTAATGTACTGCTTTAGGGCCTTCCAATCCCCTTCCTGGAGTGGTGATGCCCACCATGGCAATCCTGACAAGCTAGAGAGGGGCAGCTGCTCACATACCCAATAGCTGGATTGATTCCTTTGCCAGGCATTCAAGTGGGCCAACCTGTCCCTGCTTGGAAACCCCAGTGAACGGCTTCAGACTCCTTTGGCAGTTGCCATGGGTGTTGTTTAGAATACACAGAATGTGCTGTTACCAAATTAACCAAATCACTGTCTATCAAGGGCAAGCCGGCATCCTTGGCAATATGCCATCCCGCCCAGGTGCTATGGTTGCCACTTTCTAAGTCCCTAATCTGCTGTGTCTACTGAAGGATCAGTTGCTAGGGTTCATACCCAGGCTAGGGCAGCAGCTTCCCGATTGCCAGGGGGTGTCAGCACCTTATGAGCCAGGACGAGGAAGACAGTGAGGGTGTCTTTCCACACATCCTGACCCCACAAGGACTTATTCATGATCATCTACCCTTCGGCTTCCCACTGTCCAAGCCACAGGGTTAACCCCTTTAAAACAGCCCAACTATTAGTGCAAAGGGTTAACGGCCAGGGCTTCTGAGTGAGCACCAGCCAGACAGCCCCGTTCAGCCCACTGGCTGCTGCGGTTTGTTCCTGTTTCCGTCCAGATGGTGTCAGTGTTGGGCTAATAGAGACTGCAGTCCGTGTGGACAGATGGCCCCAACTAGACCATCTGCACACCAGACATCAGTGGGAGTTTCCACCCTCCGTCTCTAAGGGCTGCAGGGGCCGCCACAGTTATGGGGCAGGGAGGGGCATCTGGGGGACCCACATACTCCACAGGGCCTGGAAGCACCCACATTTCTAGAGACAGTGGGCTGGCGGGCAGGGTGCTCCTGTGCTACAAATGGGTGTGTCATTTAATCAACGTGGGAGTTTAAGCCATGCCAGAGGTAGGTCAACAGAACATATTTTTAACCCACCGCTTGATAGGAAGGGAAGTTCTTGCCAGGATATATTGTTCCTTCATGGGAGGCTGTACCTGAAGGGGCTCTTGGTACACCGCAAGGAGCTAGTGCTCTCTGGGGGTATCAGGTTTCTGCCCTCTTCCAGAACTGAGACCAAAATCCTAGGGGTCCTCTCTCCTTCTGTTGTCTCTGCCACACTGCCCAACCCATACCTTCCAGAGTCACACATGCCTCTAATTCAAATGGTAGCCTGCTTGGGAGATGCCCAGAGCTTTCATCGGCTTCACTAGTTCATTTTTGCCTGCTTGAAGGGAGCTTGCTGCTCTGATTCCCAGGCCCACACGTGCCCTTTCTTTACCAGGCAGTGTAAGGGACAGAGGCACTGTGCCAGGTGGGAATAAAAGTCCTCCCAAACCCCAGAATCCCTACAAAGGCTTGCACTTCTTTCACCTTCTTAGGGGTTAGACAGGCTTGCACCTTATCAATCATAGCTTATGGGATACTCTGGGTCTTGCCCAACTAAACAACTCCCCAAAACTTTACAGTGGTGCCTGGGCCTTGAGTTTTCTGTGGGTTTGCCGCCCATTCTCTCCCTCATAGATGTTCCAGTAAAGTCTGCAGAAGGTCCTGCAGCAGAGGCAAGACTTCATATGTTAACATTATATGATCAGTGTAACAGGCCATTTTTCTGAAGTGGGAAGAAGAACAGGGCCAGATCTTGGGCTACCATCCCGCAACATACATGGGATGTCAGGGAGCCTGGGGGAACCACTTGTTGCCCCTCCCACATGAAAGCAAATGGATCTTACGAATAGGTGGCCAGCAGTGTATTGAAAAAAGCATTTGCTAAGTCTAGTACAGCATGGTACATTCCTAAGACTGCAGCCAAGATATCTAAGATGGTGGCAATGTTGAGCACAGCCCCATGGGTGGGAGCACTACCTTGTTCCGTGCTCAGTGGTCCACGATCATCTGCCATGAGCCATCTGGCTTTTTTTTACCAGCCATCCTGGGCTGTTGAGAGCACTAAGGGCAGGACATAAAATACCCAGTTCTTGGATGGTTTCTTTTTTTTTTTTTTTTTGCAGTACGCGGGCCTCTCACTGCTGTGGCCTCTCCCGTTGCGGAGCACAGGCTCCGGACACGCAGGCTCAGCGGCCACGGCTCATGGGCCCAGCCGCTCTGCAGCATGTGGGATCCTCCCGGACCGGGGCACGAACCCGTGTCCCCTGCATCGGCAGGCGGACTCTCAGCCACTGCGCCACCAGGGAAGCCCTGGATGGTTTCTTTCATTTCCTATGCCCCGAGGCAGTTAACATTGTTTGACAATTACCACTCTTCCCCAGGGGCAGTAGATTTACTGGTTCCCAGTTGGCATACCCTTCAGCACTGGTTTGATTACCCTAGCCTGGAGGCAGAATTCACTGACAGAGGTTTGCAGAGTTTGATTTTGTAGAATATCAGTGCCCAATCCGTTCTCTGGTATTGGAGAGATAAAAACCTTGTATCCTCGTGGGGGAGAACACGAAACTTGTAGTGTCAAAGGGACCTTCGCCCTCCAAAACCATTGATGGCACTAAAGGGACCAGAAAACTTCAGAGGGTGACCATGTATTAGAGTACATTTGGCTCCAGTCAACCAGAACTGTCACCTTTTGTTTATTTCTGCGGGAGTCAGTGAATAGTGAACTCAACAGGATGCCTCCGATAGCCTCCAATGGCCCTCACCTGGAGGTGATCTTGGCCTGCATCCTATACCCGGGGCATGGTGGCAGGGGGCACCCTGAATAGGACTGTATCCCTGAGGCCTCTGCTGGAGCAGGCAGGGCATCGGGGATGGTAGGGGCAGATGGGCAGGTCTGCACTGTTCAGGTTTTAAGGGTTTCCACAGGAGATCAGCACTGTGTTTCAAGTGGGTCCTGGCACCAATGAGGTCAAACCACATTTGCTTCCGCGTTACTTTTACGAGATTCTTTACAGACGTTTGGGATAGCCTTTCGGGTTTTTGAGCTCCCTTTCTATCTTGGGTCTCTCCCGTAGCCCGAACCCGTTCCACGGATTTGTCAGTTTCCCCCCAGATCAACAGTGGGTTGCCTAGCGTCACAGATGTCTTGCCCACCAAGGGGCTCAGCATGGATATCAGCGTCCAAGCTGGGTGCTGGTGGCGGACTGGAGTATTTTAGCCTTCATTCCTGCAGTGAATGTGGCCTGATCGGGGCTTTCAAAAACAGGGGTGTGGGGCTTCCTTGGTGGCGCAGTGGTTGAGAGTCCGCCTGCCAATGCAGGGGACACGGGTTTGTGCCCCGGTCCGGGAAGATCCCACGTGCCACGGAGCGGCTGGGCCCGTGAGCCATGGCCGCTGGGCCTGCGCGTCCGGAGCCTGTGCTGCGCAGCAGGAGAGGCCACAACAGTGAGAGGCCCGCGTACCGCAAAAAAAAAAAAAAAAAAAAAAAAAAAAAAAAAGTTCATTCAGACACCACTTACAATTATTACCGTCAATAAGTATGCCATAATTTGGAAAACTGTCTTCTGTGAATGAGATGAATGGCATTGAGAGCGTACCTGTTCACCCTCTGCAAGCTCTCCTACATCCACACCCAGGAGATCCCACCGTCTGGAGCCTTAACTCCATCACCCATTGTCCTATTAGGAAACTTGATCCACCAGGAGCCTCCTCTCTCCTCCCATATTTTGACCTCTTTCAGCTCTTCTGTTTCCCATCTCTTGTGCTAGGACTTTATCACCTGTCCCACTTAAGTCTCCACACTCTTCTTTCATCACACCCTACCTCTCACTTCCTGCACAGAAACACTAAACTGCTTGAGTTTTTAGCACATATTGTTTTCTCTCTTCTCGGTCTACAATTCTTTTCTCTACCTCCCCTCCCCATTTGAAAAAAAAAGATAAGAATCTATGGACTGAAAGAAGATAAGAGGTTTGATTTCTTTCTTTTTATGATCTCTAATTTTAAGTGGACACAGCATATGGACAAGTTATATACGTTTGCTCAGTTTTACCACCATCCCTCATTCCCAGCCACCATTCTTTTATAAAACTCTATTATAAAAATTTTAATATTTTTTCCATTCTTTACTCTGGCATCAAAAGACCTTGTGGATGTATAATACTGACAATAACACTACCAAGTCCACAAGTTCAGCTCTGAGTACAAAGTAAAAGAAATGTGTCCAAAATGTCTTTTGCCACAATATAAAGTCACTCTCAGCAGATATAACACAGTTTTCTATGTAACATAAATTAAATCTTTAAACCATATCTTGTTGCTAAAATAAAAGTGCTCTCTAATTTTATCTAGATATCAGACAATATACATATTTAGAAAGTTTGTTATACTTAACATAATGATCTTTCTATTACCAATTAATAATCATAGAATTACTATATATAATATAATGCTTTTGATTTGCTCAAATTATTTGACCAAGGTAATCTTTCCTAGAAGATTTCAAATGGATGAATTTTGTCATCAAGGTTTTTGTTCATGTCAATATTTGTAGGAAAAAAAAATCTAAAGTCAAATTTTTAAAATAATTTGACAGTGTTTATAGGAAAAATACTCCATTATAGAGAGAGACCTAAGCCTCTTGAAGATCTTATGAAATTTCTTCCTAAGTTTTATTTTTCCAAGGTCACAGGAGGAACAGAAATTTTAGTTTGCCACCTCAGTTTCCAAGTCTAATACCTGAAACTTTTTATTGCAACAGTAAAGCAGCACAAATTACAAGAACGTTCTTTCTTGCTACAGACTGCCCATAAATCCTACATTCCACTGGATTCTGGACAGTGGGTACTGGATGAGGCACATTTCAAATGCCAGTTTTTTTTTTTTTTTTTTTTTTTTTTTGCTGTACGCGGGCCTCTCACTGTTGTGGCCTCTCCCATTGCGGAGCACAGGCTCCGGACGCACAGGCTCAGCGGCCATGGCTCACGGGCCCAGCCGCTCCGCGGCATATGGGATCCTCCCAGACCGGGGCACGAACCCGTATCCCCTGCATCGGCAGGCGGACTCTCAACCACTGCGCCACCAGGGAGGCCCCAAATGCCAGTTTTTTATAGAACATGTCTACAAAAAGATTAATCATTTTAATATTGTTCATAGTTATCCTTGAAACCTGGTACGCTAGTAGTTAGAGAATATCCTATATTTTACGCTTCAAAGTTCTCAACCTATAAGAACATTTTTTGTTCTTTCACATATCTCACAGCTTTCATCGCAAACATAATCTTGGTTGTGAGGCAAGTGCCCTCTTTTCTTATTCCACTTCCTTCTGAGAGCGAATTGCCTTAGTCTGCATTTGGGGAAGCCATATGCTTCAGGGGAAGCTGGGTAATTCTGCCTCTGCTGTGATAATGAGATTGCCTTTGGCAGTGACTGGTTTGCGAATGACAAAGAAATGTGAGGGCAAATCTCTGAGGGACCTCTAGAGAGGTTTTAAAGCACACCAGGGGAACCCCTCTCTTTTCTTGTCTCTGGAAGCTGAAGCCACAGAAGAAGAAAGTGAGCCCATGAGAGGCTGTAGGTCGAAGGCCCAGGCATTAAAGGGAGTGGATGGGAGGGAGGAGACGGAGGGCAAAATACTTATAAACAATAGACAATATATATAAACATAAAATAAATAGATAGAAAACATATAGAAAAGTGTACAATAGCACGCTGACATAGCTTAATGCAACCAAAACTCCAAAGCAGTAGCACACCTCAACAAAAGAGAGACTGATGCAAAAAACATCAAGGAATGAGCTACAACTACATGTATCCCCTCACCATGTATCCTCTCTTATCGACTCTCTTCATCTCCCCCAACTGTAGCAACTTTATCTAGTCTTGGGGCTGGGGCGTTACCTGGATCTGTCCAATATTCTTTTATGCCTCTTGTTTGTGTCACAGAGTTATTTTACTTGGGTCCTTCAGAGTTCTGATTTTTGACACTGATTTCCTTACAACTCAAAATCTTTTTATCTTCAACTACTGTCCCTGCCATGAATGTTATACGTGCATTTGAGAACATGAAACTAAAATTGACTTTTTTTTATTAGTCAAGACCCTTACTTGATAGTCCTGGCATTGCTGTTCTAATAAGCAGACGCTGAGAACACTTAGTACTACCTTCCCTGCTGCCTGCCTAGAGAACGCATGGTATGACTCACAGGCAGATCAAGGAAAGAAGTATAGATTAATATTTTAGGTTATCATCTCATTACACTAAAGAAAAGTTTGCAATTATTTGGATATCTTATTTCAAAATAAGTATGGAAAAATGTAAGACATTTTCCTTTAACTTATCTTAAATAAGTGAAATAGAACGTTTATTGATGATGTATTGATGAACAGCAAACCTATTCATGAAAACCCTGATTCATTTTTATTTTCAGTTTAATTTTGACATACTGTGAGGGTTCTTTGTTAAAGATATGATGTCGGGCTTCCCTGGTGGCACAGTGGTTAAGAATCCGCCTGCCCATGCAGGGGACACGGGTTTGAGCCCTGGTCCAGGAAAGTCCCACATGCCGTGGAGCCACTAAGCCCGTGCGCCACAACTACTGAGCCTGCGTTCTAGAGCCCGCGAGCCACAATGACTGAAGCCCGTGTGCCACAACTACTGAAGCCTGCGCACCTAGAGCCTGTGCTCTGCAACAAGAGAAGCCACCACAATGAGAAGCCTGCGCCCCGCAACAAAGAGTAGCCCCCGCTCACTGCAACTAGAGAAAGCCCATGTGCAGCAGTGAAGACCCAATGCAGACAAAAATTAATGAATAAATAAATAAATTTTAAAAAAGAAAAAAAAGATATGATGTCAAGTTAAAACATTTCTTAAGTATATTTCCAATGGGACAACCTTATCCAACAAAAATCCAAAGTTCCAATTTGCCCGGCCAATTTGATGCAGTCCTGATGTGGATGTGGATCAGGACCGCAACAGTAACATGGGCATCAGTCACAGCCTTGGCTCTTTCTATTGAAGAACATTTCCAGTTCGCACTGGGAGCTGCATGTTTCACTCTATATGGGAACAGCCCTACCCAGGCTGCCTGCATCCAGGGTTTCAATGCAGTTTAATCCAGTCCCTCTACACAGTGTCTTTTCCTATCAGGTTATTTTCTCCTATCCCGGATTTCAGAGCCAGGTGACCTAGGTCAGCTCACCACAGCAGTGCTTCCTTATATAAGAGTTTGATGGGAAAGAATAAAGTCTACAACTTGTCAGCTCATTTCTGCTTGTAGCACTGCCAAATGTGGGGGCGAATTTTGCTTCTGTTTTGCTCTACATGCCAATGAATGGTTGGGTCATCCTTGGGGCTCCCTTATTCGTTAGTCTTCTCCTCCCATTCTGTCTGTCAAGTGAAGTTCTTTGTTCGAGACATAACACAGAAGGCCCTGCCGTAAGATTACTCAGCCTGCTGTGACAGTCAGCTTGACCATTAGGGTCCCTGGAGCTGACCAAAGAACCATGATCAGAATCTTCATCCTTTTGGCTACTGTTGAAAAAAGCACTGATGTCATATTCCATACAGTTTATAGGCTGTGATTTACCACTGCTGGATAATGGTCGTATTCATCGTTTAATTATTACATATAAAGCTGTCATGCAGGTCTTTATAAAGAATTTTTTCTTCAGTTGAATTTTTTCCACGTGATAAATTCCCATAAATGAGATTATTAAAACTACTACAAATGACAATTATGACAATTGTATAGAAATAAAATTTAGAGTAAAACCTTTTTTAGAAAAAAAGAGAACACAACTTGCCTGAAAATTTGTGGCAACTCTGCGTGGGGTCAAGACCTGGGAGGAAAGTGTCAAAATGAAAATTGTATTAAGGTAATGAGATTAGGAGTGATTCTTTTTTCAAAAATTTATAAACTGATGTTAAATTTTGCTGGAATTTTTAAAAAGAGCACTGAAGTTTTCTAATTATAAGGGACATGAGTTTCTCATTGAAAAAGTATTTATTCTTATTCTCTAAAGAGTATGTGGGGCTTCCCTGGTGGCGCAGAGGTTGAGAGTCCGCCTGCCGATGCAGGGGACACGGGTTCGTGCCCCGGTCCAGGAGGATCCCACATGCCATGGAGCGGCTGGGCCCGTGAGCCATGGCCGCTGGGCCTGCACGTCCGGAGCCTGTGCTCCGCAACGGGAGAGGCCACAACAGTGAGAGGCCCGCGTACCACAAAAAAAAAAAAAAAAAAAAAAAGAGTATGTGGAAACTTAGTGGGTTTTCTTCAGAACATTAGAGCTTTTAATGACATAGTCAAACTATACTGGTATTGTTTGCTGGGGTTTCAATAGTTGAAAAGTATCTAAAGAACAATAACAACAACAGAAAGAATCTCAAAGTACCCTGTTTTTATTGTGCTGCTCTTTCTCATAAATATGCACATTTGGGGAGTTGTAATAATGACTGATCTACTAATTCAACATAATTGAATGATCATTTTTTCATATTTTAGTCTTCATTCATTCAGATTTGAATTTAGTTTACATCTTGTATGTAGATTCCAGAGGAAAGACAAAGCAAACAATGAGAAGGAAAAAACACTGAGCGTTGGCTGGATTTGCTTTGTGTGAACAAGTAATAAAACATTTCCTCTATTTGTAAAATTGTCTTAAAGGATGGAGAATAGCATTAATGCATTCTAGTAGCTTACTTTAAATCAACATTTAAACTTAAGTCTTTATTCCTTTTGCTTCTAAGTATCATTATGTATCACTTTGTCCTTACTTCGACAATTAGGTAATCTCTAGCATTTAATAGGAAGCTTTTGTTTTATGTCTAGAATGCCCACGTTCGCTAAAGTAGATACTATTTTTAAAAATTAATGTGCCTCATTAATTTCATTCTGAAATCACAGTACAAAAGTGCTGTAGACTGCTGCTGTGAATGCTGGGTGTTTTTTTTCTTTTTCTGGAGGGGGGAGGTTGTGTGTTTTGGTTTTGGTTTGGTTTGGCTTTTTGCTTAAGATTTTATGCTGTATGGTGCGTGTGTGTGTGTGTGTGTGTGTGTGTGTGTGTGTGATTCCCACCTTGGTAAGTTTCAGCAGGGGAAATACAAGGAAAAAGAAGTTACAAGAAGAAAGCTTCTATCACCTCGTATTTGTCAATCTGGAAGAGAGTTTTGCAAATAGGTCACTCATTAAAAGTTTATATGGTAAATTCAGGAAGGCTCACCCCAGGGAGAGCAAGAGTGAAGGTTTTATAAAGCATTCTGGGTGGGCAGAACCCAAAGCTTACGTAAACCATTGCTCTTTCAAATACCCCTCTAGCTCCTCAATGAACATTCAGCTACTCCTTACCCTTAAGTAAACACACTCAAGAATCAAAGGAAGAGAAACTCGGTTACACAATTCAACAAACTATTCATTTCTCATGAACCTTTTACAGATATGTGAATGCTAAAGAATGCTGGACCTGGAGGAGAAGAGGGATGTACAATAAATTACTTAAGGAATTAGCAGTACTTTTTATTTTCTTTACTTAAGAATGTTATCTTTTCCATTTTTAAAGATTTTCGAAAGTCACCCCCAAAAACGTGGCCGCTCAGGTTGGCCTTGGGTGCGGGGCTGTAAAGGAATGTGCCAAAGCCACAGAGTGCAGTGAGAATTCTACTAGAGAGGAAATGGCTGCCTCTTCATCATCCTCCTCAGCCGGTGGGGTCAGTGGAAGTTCTGTCACTGGATCTGATTTCAGTGTCTCAGACCTTGCCCCACCACGGAAAGCCCTTTTCACCTACCCCAAAGGAGCTGGAGAGATGTTAGAAGTGGTTGAGAATCTGCCTGCCAATGCAGGGGACACGGGTTCGAGCCCTGGTCTGGGAAGATCCCACATGCCGCAGAGCAACTAGGCCCATGAGCCACAACTACTGAGCCTGCGCGTCTGGAGCCTGTGCTCCGCAACAAGAGAAGCCACGATAGTGAGAGGCCCGCGCACCGCGATGAAGAGTGGCTCCCGCTTGCCGCAACTAGAGAAAGCCCTCGCACAGAAATGAAGACCCAACACAGCCAAAAATAAATAAATAAAATACTGAATACATAACTACTTTAAAAAATAATAATAATAAAATAAATAAATAAAGTGTACCTTTCTGGCTCAAAAAAAAAAAGTCACCCCCAAATCTGTGGCATAATCAACAACAATATACACTAGAGATGGAAACATCTAAGATTTTTTAAAGCATTTTTAATTTTTATGGACATGGGCAACTAAATAGATGATCTGCTTCCTTAGGAAAGCATAAAACACTTCTCCAGTAAAAGCTAAAAATGATTCCTACCTCCAAGAATCTTGCTAGCTTTATTTCCCAGGTAGTTTTAGAAAAATTTCAGTTTATGGGCTCCATTGTACCTCTGGACTCTTTAGTCTCATAATTCAAGGTCACTACTTCATAGTTCTCTGGGTAACCTTGTTCCTAGAATTCTCCTTCCAAGCTCCCATCACCAGGGCTCTGGCTCTTATACTTTCCACACAGCATCAAGTTCAGGGCTTAATAAGCATAAGGCTTTACCTGCTTCTATTAGCATTCTTGAGATACATTAAAATAAATAGCCAATGACTAAAATTGCTTGGATTTTTCTCTACTCTAAATGACTTAAAAGATTACATACTTACTTGAATAGTCACATGAGAATTTCTTGACATTATTTTTCCTGGTTTAGATTTTTAGTTAACTACACAATTGAAATCCCTGTTATATGACAAGAGATTTCTGAATGAAACCTGGACGTTTCACATTATGTTTTGAGACTGGATCTTAATGAATACCTTCTGTTTTAGAGGGCTTTCTCTGGCCAGGAAAAGGAGTTGCTGCCTTGTTACTGCAGGCAGAGTAGAAGCCCAGGTCTCCTACTCAGCCTGTACTGACACCCAAGGAGGGGGCCCCCTCATTACTGCTGAGGACGGAAGGGTGTTCCAGCTCCCCACATGGTGTCCACTAACCCTGAGGAGGGGTGGCCTTGTTATCACTGGATGGCGGAAGTCCTGACTCCCCTCTAGGCCTCTCCTGACACCCAAGTGCAAGCTCCCTACTTGGCCTTCTCAGCCCAGGGGAGGGAGGGTGCCTCGTTATAGCCTGGCAAGCATGGAAGTCTAGGCTCCCCACTTTTTTGGTGAAGGTAGCAATGAAACCATGTTTATTTTCTGTGTGTTTGGCTGCAGCAGAGTGGCTATTGTCTAACAGTTTTCTGTCTTGTTAGGTTGGCCCTTTCCTGGTCCTTTGTAGAGAGATCAGAGTTTTGCTGGGGGCTGTTTGTGTCTGTGGCCTTTAGTGTTTCCCAGTTGCTGGCTTCTTTGGCTCCATGTCTGGGATATACAAAGCAAGGAAAATTCAGGGAACTCACCCCCATGTTGTCTCCTTGGTCCCAAGGTTCCTAGCTGGTCTGCCTTCTTCCCTCCACCTTTTCTTAGTTAGGTATGTTCTATGTAATGTTCAGATACAAGCCTAGCAAAATATGTGCAAGATCTGTATGTGAAAAATTACAAAATTCTGACTAATGAAATCAAAGAAGAACTGAATAAATGGAGAGAGTTTCCGTGTTCGTGGATGGGTAGACTCAATATTATCAAGATGTCAGTGCTTCCCAACTAGATCTATATAGATTTAATGCAATCCTACCTAGGATAGACTTTCACATATTTGGTCAGAACTCTTTTGAGAGCAAAATATTTGGGCTTTGAAGTTAAATGGAATTTGAGTGTAAATTGTGGTCATCTCATAATGGTACAGTTTCTTCAGATTTTGTTCTAGATAAAATAAAACTGCCTAAAAGATTTCAGCTGAGGACTCCAGCTTCTAGGAAGATGGTGTAAACATACTTTCCCAATTCCTCCCACTAAATACAACTAAAAATCCTGCTTTCACTACATCTGCATCAGAATTTTGCTACAAATTTTGATAACTTGTGTTTTCATCTTCATTTAATTCAAAATATTTTAAAATTTCTCCTGAGATTTCTTCTTTGAACCCCATGTGTTATTTAGACGTGTGTTGTTTAATCTCTACATATTTTAGGATTTTCCTGTTATCTTTCTGTTATTGGTTTCTGGTTTAATTCCACCGTGGTCTGAGAACAAACATGGTATGATTTTTATCCTTTTAGATTTTTGAGGTGTGCTTTGTGGCCCAGAATGTGGTCTATCTTGGTGAATGTTCCATGTGAACTTGAGAAGAATGTGTGTATTGTGCTGTTGTGGATGAAGTAGTCTATGATGTCAATCATATCCAGTTGATTGGTGGCGGTGCTGAGTTCAGCTCTGTTCTAACTGATTTTCTGCCTGCTGGATCTGTCCAAATATCCTGCCCTAGAAGACTTCAAATATAAGAATTCAGATAGTCTTGCGTTTGAGGCATGTGTATTGAAGACAGCTAATGGGACATCTAGTGAACAGCAGACCTAATGGGATGTATACTGTGAGTTTCTGAGGAACCCCAGATTTGGGCAGAATTGGGCAGATGTGCTCTCCCCAGGTAGTACTGGACCGTGGTGGGCTTCCCTGGGCAGGGGTGGAGCGAAGCATCCTTGGAGAACAGAGCACAGCTGGAGCTCCTGTGAGACACCAGCTGCAGGAGGAAGAAGACAAGCTGAGCAGAGCATACCCCGGTATGTACAGTTCAAATTTACCCATGAAATAAGTTATTCCCCTGGGGAAGAGCTAATAAAGTGGTGGAAGAGGTCAGGAGTTATACCAATTACATGCCTTCCACACAGATGAAACATCAAAAGTGGTGACCTCCCACCCCTTCCAAGAGTACACATTAAATCTTAAAAAAAAAAAACAACTCACAAACATGTAAGATATTAGCATTATTGGAAACATTTTCCCAGAATGGGAGGACCCAGAGATTTGCCAACTGCAGATGAATGGCTGAAGTTAATACACAGGATGAAGCTCACATTACAAGTAATGTCTCTTGCAGAATACTTTATATTCAGCCTTTACTCTTGCCTTCAGACAATGATACACTAGGTTTGCGCTAGCCAAGAAATGGTAAGAGAGAGAGGAGGGGGAAAGGAAGAAAGGGCAGGAAGTCAGGGAGGTAAGAACAAAGAAGAGACAGGGGGAGAGAAAGGCAGGGAAGAGGTCATCGCTGTTAACAAGGAGGTGTGAACAGTCCCAGGGTTTTTCTACCCAGAGTTGAGAGCGTGGTCAGTTTCAGAATCTGGACCCTGAGCAGGCAAGAGGTATTTCTCTCTGTAGGGCTTCTGTATATCTTATTGCTTTAACTTTTCTCTGGTAAAAATTATTTTTGTCTGGGGAAGAGAATTTGGGGTGGGGAAAAATGTATTTCTGATTAATATTAAGGGGGAAGGGCTTCCTTGGTGGCGCAGTGGTTGAGAGTCCGCCTGCCGATGCAGGGGACACGGGTTTGTGCCCCGGTCTGGGAAGATCCCACATGCTGCAGAGCGGCTGGGCCCGTGAGCCATGGCCGCTGGGCCTGCACGTCCGGAGCCTGTGCCCCGCAATGGGAGAGGCCACAACAGTGAGAGGCCCACGTATCACAAAAAAAATAAATAAATAAAATAAATCAGGTGTAAGGAGCTTGGATGGTCAGTAACCCTGTGGGCATGCAAGACTTGTAACTTCTTTTTCACGATGATGGCCTGAGCAGTTCTCCTGTCAATTTTGGGGAAACAGATAGTTATGCCTGTGTATCAGTTTGAACTGCTCTTAAGTATCAGTAGTAAAAAACTTGACTAATAACAACCAAGCAAATAACTTATTTTTCTCATTGAGCAAAAAGTTGGAAGGTAGGTAGGTAGGTCCAGGGCTCGTGCAATGCTCGATGATGTCAGGGAACCTCACAGCTCCTCCTTCCTTAACACTCTTCATACTTAGTCTACCAACTGTTGCCTCAATGGCACAAGATAGCTGCTTAAGCTCCAGATGTCACACTTGAGTCCAAGGCAGGAAAAATTGGGGAAAAGGAAAGGAGGGGCTTTAACCATCTGTTGCTTTAGCCAGAGAACCCTGGGACACAATTTTGGCACTGAAGCAAGGAAAATTAACTTTAAACCCAGAATCATTTTGTTCTTCTCTAAACCTGCCCAGGCTGGTTATCCTCATCAACCCCAACCCCTTTCCACCTAATAACCTGGTTCCAGAGAAATTCTCACCAAAACACCTGTAGGAGATCATAAGACAGGACATTTAAATGCTGCAAATACCTGATCCTGGAGCAGCCCAGCTCCCAAAGGGCTTGAAGCCACAAGTCACTCTTCATCTAGAGACTATAGGACCACGGAAATAAGCCTTGGTTTCTCAGGAATAAACTACATTCGCAGGAAGAAATAATACTCTCCCCTGAGAGCTGCCTCCTGGAATACAGAGAAAAAGGCACATTCTCTCCAACATTGTGCCTGGGAACATCTCACCTTGATGAAATTAGAAGTCATGCTGACATCACAGAACACAGGGCCATTCTAGTAAACTAATGTATGTGGAAAATGTCTGTGAGAGTATATGATAGTTAACAGTGGTTAGTTCCGGAGAGGGAGAGGGAGTTGGGAGATAGGTGAAAAGGAGATATCACAATTGATTCCATATATTTCTTGTACCCGTGTATTTGAAGAAGAGGGTGCTTGTACTATTGCTGGCTTCTGAAGTTAGTAATATGTCAAGTGGTAAAGTGAATGGCTCCAACGACAGGTGGAGAATCTCGGACTTGATTTTTTTAAAGGTGTAACCGTGTGCTGGGCACACTGGACTCTGAAGTTACACTGGGCCTGGATCCTACCCTCAGCGGAAGTGACTAGGCGTGAATGCAAATTACTCCGACCCAGAGAAGAGGTGAAGGGGTTCAGGTGCAGTATCATGGGAACTGAAAAGAGGATTAGTTCCTTCTGAGGAGGAGGAAAGAAGGAAGGGAATCATGTAAGAGATGGTAAAACATGAAACGTTTAAACATACGTGCACACTCCCATCTTTCCAAGATCTAGTTCCAGTGTCATCTCTGCAGTGGAGGGTGCCTTAGTTCTCTCAGAGATCAATTACTCAGGCCCATGATGTTTGTTCCCATCTATCTCACGTTAGCACCTTTTTCTGTTTATAAGTCTGCTCCCATTAGCCTCTGAGTTAGAGGCCAGAAAGCATCTTACATATCCAGGGACACACACAGATCCCGGCCCTAGCAGCTATGCCACCCACCCCATCCATCCATTCATTCAATTTGTCAAGATCTGTGCTAGGTGCTGGGGAGGCAGGCAAAGCTGAATAAGATAAAATATCCACCACTGGGGACAGAAACACAAAAATCAACAGTGATGGCGCAGTGTCATAAATGCCTTGGCGGGAATAATAGAGGGGTCTAAGAACCAAGAGGACCAGAGTCAGGGCAGGAGGATGAGAAAGGCTTCCCCAAAGAGAGGGAATTGAAGCTCTTTTTGAAGAAGATGGGAAGAGGAATAAGGTAGGAGATGGATTTCATGTGGCGACAAGAGCATCACCCCTTCCAGAACTATGAACTGGCACTCAAAAACATCTCACCCCAATTACGATCACGGTAGAGTCCAAGGGACTTAGCTCCAATCTATGTGTTTCCCTTTCAAAGTCACAGACATTAAAAAAATAAATAAATCCAAGACTAAGAACCCATCATTCCTAAGAGAAAGCTGGTGAAGTCATTTATTCTACAATCAGAAACCACCTGCCCACCAACCTATTTTCCGTTCACTTCCCAACCAGGATTTCAGTGCACCGGCTCCCTGAGCAAAAGTAATGAGTCACCAATGATAGAGTGACAGCGTCTCATCAACTCACCGCGGAACTCTGAGGGACTGGCCTGCAGGCTTCCGAGCCCGGGGACCTGTGTGCGCTTCCTCTGCCCCACCAGCTGGAGCGCTTCCACTCTTTGCATAACTGGGCCCCTTAAAATCAATGGTCATCTAGGCAACTGTTGCTTTAATTCCACTTGCCACAGAGGAGATACAGAGAGGCAGCACTCGATCCGCATGGTGCTACTATAATCACCCTTTCCAAAGGGACTGGCAGATAAAATGCCCGCATCAGGCAAGGGCTTACTTCAGGTCCTGGAGGCATCTGCTAACACTAACTGGCAGCCCAGTCAGCAAACACAGAGCTGAAAGATGTAATAGTAATGTCTACCTTTTCCTTTTGCATAAATCTCACCTAATCCTCAGGTACACATTGTGCTTCCCAACAAACAGATGGGGAAACTGAGGTGTGTCGGTTAAGCAAATTGCCTGAGCTTGCATGAGCGCTGATATTTGAGTCCGGGGGTAATCTAGCTCTAAAACCCGGTCTTCCTGTTACACAAAGCTCCCCTCTCTTAATCATCCACAGGCTCCTCAAGGATAGAGAAGGGAAGATACTAGTGGAAAAACACTATATTTTTTTGAGGCGAGAAAAATCAACTATATGGTAATTAATCCAATTCTGCTCGCTTTACAGGATTATGGAGAAAGTAACTGCCTTCTCAGCACAAACAGTTCTATTCTGTCCCAACGCTCCCACACTGCCCTGCAGGTACAGCCCTGCGGAGAGCCACGCTGTGTGTTTAAAGGCAGGAAAACCAGAAGGCTCTCAGTGAGAGAGGTCATGAAGCAAGAACTCCAGAAATGCTCATTAACCGTTTGAGATCTGTATTACATGCCTTTTCCTTGCCCTGCAAAGTCTGACTTATGCGTTGATCCGAACACTTGTAACTTCCTATCACTTATACACAAGGAGATGGATATAGAGAGAAACACATGATAAGAGAGGGATCAGCAGGACTACTAGACCAAAATCCCACAACTTCAAACTATGGGAAGGAAATGTGCTGTCACGGGGCAGATGTACGGCATTGGAACCTCTGGGAATTGAGGCTGGGATGTTAATTTCCCCCAAATTCCCAGTTGACTATAATGCACCATATTGAATAACAATCACAGCTCCAGAGAGATATTCAAAGAATCATTCAATCAAAAATTCACCTCTGGAGATCCTGTAGAATTAGGGAAATGTACGACCCAGCTGTCTCTTAAAAGTTCATAACCCTCAGCTGAAAATGGTATTTAAGGTGAGGGTTTCAGCCATTTTGGCGAGTTACTCAGTTTTTCTGGGTCTTTCCCATGTATACATGTTATTAAACTTTTGTTTGATTTTATCCCGTTTGAAAAAAGAAGGTTCATAAATCTCAGTGAACTGACGCTTTCCAGTCTCATCATTTAAAAAATCTGGATTTAGGAAGTGATATTTCACACTTTATTATATTAGGATGAGTGGTCACCAATGCTTGCTAGCAATTAAGGGTCTTTAGGTCTTCTCTCTGAATGAATAAAATGGGAATTAAAGGTTTACAGCCCAAGTGCCATAGTTAGTCAAACCAAATCACTATGCAGGAATTTACATGGCTGAGAAAACTAAGTTTGATGGAAAAGAAATAACATATTTCCACACTAGGGATTTATGCACGAGTACAGTTCTTATACCTCTGAAGAGTTCATCTTTCCAACAAGGTTATTTGTTACTCTTCACATTCTGAATCCTCCAGATTGCGTCTGAGCTTTGGGCAAACTTTTGTTGTATTTGCTGATCTCACTATGCTTCTGGTAAAGCTAAAAGAAGAAAAGAAACTGCTTTAAGGAAGGATAGTCTGTGGCCCCTCTCGCTGTCACTAAAGGTAAAGCACTGATTTAATTAAAACAAACACGAAGGAGTAGGAAAGTAATAAAGTGGGTTTGTTTGTTCTTTTTGTTTTGCAAGCTTGAGAGGAAAACCACCTCCAAGATTATGTGAACCAGTGTGTGATCTGGGCTTGCTATAACGTCAGCTGTTAAAGGGGCAATAACCCTATCTCTTCCCTATTTAGATGCTGAATTTTTTTTTAATGGTTTCCATGAAAACTAAGTGGGTTTTTTAGAAGCAGGTAGCTTAATCTCTCGAAACAAAAACAAACAAAAAAAGAAAGCTAAGTTGAAAACATCAAGAAAGAAAAGTGAAAACAAGCAAACATGTTGAGCTCAAAATAAACATTTTCTTTTTAACTGCTTAACTTTTATGAAGTATGGAATGAGCTTTTTCTGTTTTTCTAAATAACTTTAGGGAAGGTTGCATTTTAGGTCATATGCCCCAAATAAGAATACACACCCATGGGGCTTCCCTGGTGGCGCAGTGGTTGAGAGTCCGCCTGCCGGTGCAGGGGACGTGGGTTCGTGCCCCAGTGCAGGAAGATCCCACATGCCGCGGAGCGGTTGGGCCCGTGAGCCATGGCCGCTGGGCCTGCGCGTCCGGAGCCTGTGCTCTGCAACGGGGAGAGGCCACAACAGTGAGAGGCCCGCGTACCGCAAAAAAAAAAAAAAATAAAAAAGAATACACACCCATAAGCAGGTCTGATCTAAGGTGACGACTAATCTTTTGCGAAGTAGAAAGAAACATAAATTATCTTCATAAAGCTGATGCTTTTGCATTTATTAAAATTAAACTGCAATCTATCTCCCAACATACAAATTACTGTGACAAGTTAAATGATGTTCCCACACTCCAACCTAATTCCATGCCAGTTGTTTTCATGTAACATAAGTTTGATCATATAAACATTTTGTGAGGCCAAGGTGGTGATAATATACTGTGAATCAAACTGATTTTGAAAAACATGCATGACAGGTTCACATTTCCACATTTACTGAACTTTATTAACACGTATAAAACATGCTTTATATATGGGCACGGACATTCAATATTAAATGGCACATTGTCATCTAACAGTTGAACTTTATCAAGAATGAGGTTTTAGAACATAATACACTAATATTTCATGACTATTTGAAGAATTAAATAGCAAACAATTAAAATAACAATTAACAGCAGTTTAAACATACAAAAAGCTCAGTTTACTATTTACCATAAGCGGAATCATTCCAATACAACTTCTATTTAAAAAAAAAAAAAAAGAAAAAAAAATAGTACTATGTGTGTTCTACAGGCCAACAAAACGGGTGTCTAGACAGGGCTGACTGGGTGACTAGGTGACTCCTGCCCTAATACTGCAGTTACTTCTCTCAAAGGGCAGTGGGTTTAGGCAGTCACTTCTCAGCACAGTGTACAGGGTGACCATATAATTTCTCCTCCAAATTAGGACACTTATGAGAGAGGAGGCACTATATAAGGTAAGGAAGTAGGAATAACCAGATCTGTTATGAGCAAACTCAGGGTATATATGTCACTCTAGTTAAATACAGTGTCAGCTGCACTATCATTACCTTTGTGCTTTTGGGGACAGTATAGACCAGTTGAAAAAAATTATATTAAATTAAGAAACCCTGAATTTTTCTCCAACTGGACTTTCTGAACTCCACTTTTCCTGTCATCAGAGGTTTTGCTGGAAATATCAGTGATTATTGTCTTAACAGGTTAAAATTTATGAACTTCAAAGGCATGGGATATAGCTTATAGACTCAATAAAAGGCTAGAGATTAGTATTTTTTTCTATTAAAAAGAGATTTTCATTTTAACCAACTATAGAATTTGTCTTTTAATTTCTAAGATGTATCCTGAACACACCATATAGAAAATGTATTTTTACCTTAAATTCAGTTTATTTCATAAAAACATAAAAATGGATTTTTCTGGCCATAACTAGCTTATTCAAATATAATAGAAATAATGTAATATATTTTTTGTATTAACTTCCGAGCTCCAGTTCACACTCATTCAAAAATTGCTTATAGATACCCTAACGAGGATTTTGATTTTCAATCTTTAAGGCAGAGTGCAAAGGCAACTAAGTATCTCCAAAACACAACAGCAGCTACTCTGTCCAAGCTCACAGGAAATGAAGGGAAGTACGTAGGATCTGATAAATCCAGAAGAGAATGTTGTTTTTTAAAATAATATTCTGATTCTCCTGATTGGATGATGAGATTTAAGACTACCAATGAATTGTACCAATTAAAGAGGATCAGGTAACATCACACTTGAATCTTACAGATTTGGGGGGAAAAAAATCAAAACAAAAAGGGAAGTTTTGACATTGGGTCAACATCCACATGCAGAAACTAAGTATTAACACCACAGAAACAAAAATAAAATTTTAATAAATTGATGTATGATAGATGATCTAGATATTTTAACTTACTATGTATCATAGCTTAATTTCATTAAAAACTATTACAAAGAACAAAGTACAGGTCTACAGGACAATTAATGTGCAATAAAGAGATCTAGCACGAGTTCACATTTCTTCTAAGTAAATTTTAACTTTAATTAATTTCCAAATCAGGCAACTAAATCAAATATTTTGTTTCTTTACCCCAGGCTATTGTTTTACTTCAATGGGTGTAACAAAGGTACTTTAACCAACAATAAAAATTCTAGCAGGGGAGGAGAATAAATGAGGGAAAACAAGAAAATAGGAGGCTCAATTAGCAAAACAAAACATGTTTTATTTATCAAAGACAATGAAATAAATCAGAAAATACAGAGAAATACAAAAAAAGTTATAAAGCATAATAAATTTTATTTTTTCAGAAATGGAAAAATGACCCTGAATAGTTTTAGATGTATCTTTTAGTAGTCAGTCAGTGTCTAATAATAAACAAGCAATCAATTTTATATGTTCTATATAGCTGTATCAACTGATTTTTAAGTTTAAAAGATAATTCCCATCATTTTTAATGTTGCATTTCAAAAGCAAAGATATAACTGAAGAGAAAACAGATGAGACATAAAATGATTTGTAAAATGTAGTAGCTTACGAATGTAAAATAGATTCCAGTTGTAATAATATTCACACACACTCTCGCAACACACTCACACCCCTATATTCCACAGATACATTTCCATAACTTGAAAACAGATATTTCACATATCTCAATTCAGGAAATGATTTTTACAAGTTAATCCTACAATCAGAAAGCAAGAAGCTATTAAAAGCACAAGTTTTTATTTACTAAATTAAACTAAACATCTAAAGGAAAAAATATTACAATGATATTTAAAGATACTTTTTATTGGCTTTTTAAAAGACAAAATGCAAATGAGAGTATCTTATTCAGAAAATTAATTTTCAAAAATGTCTTAAATGAAATAAATATAATATCGAATACAATCTCTTCCTGCAAGAATCTCTAAGATGGACAATGCTAAAAAGCAAACTTCTCATTTGAGAAACCCTAAAACTGTCATGTCCCTATAAAAAAAAAAAAAAAAGATTTTCTTATAAAGGACATGTGGCATACCCACATTTTCTTAAAATTTGTCCTAGAACTATCTTTAACACCCAAATTTTCTATATATATTAAGTTCACTTAATTTAAAATTAATGAAGAGATATCTAGACACAATTTCTAAGAAAAAATGCAGAAAGTAATTTATGCATGGTTATTTACAGAAAGTTTTGCTAAATAATGATGTAAATATTGGCTCAACAATCTGACAAAGCCTAATAATCAGCACTGCAGGTTTCAAAAAACTCTATATATAACAAAGGATGTTTCATGTGTAGAGTTACTAGATAAATCTAAGAGCCAGAAACTAAAGTATTTGACATGGTTAATAGTTTCATTTTTATTATATTAAATGTCAGGTCAGAAGTCAATGGCATTTACATGCTGGAAGACTGTTTATCACTCAACTCTTTCAATTATATCAAACACTGATTAATCAAATGTGACTCCACTTTACTGCTACAACTTTATGGTTTCTTTCAAGTATACCCAAATCTTTTAAATGGGCACATATGCAACTGTGCAAAACAAATGAAATATAAATATTTAAGAGAATGAACAGAAATGGCTTTTAAGCATAAACCACTCTGCCATTCAGTTATGAAGCTCTATCTTTTCTTCACTAATTTGTCTTCTGCTTTTAGTAGTCTTCTATCTTATTAAAGTTGCAGGTTTACAGACGATCTGGAAATTTCACATTGATATAAGAAAGGAATGTCTGGCCGATGCAGTCTAGGGACAAAAAGAATTAGCCTTAAAATGTATTAAGTTGCAAACGACAGCATAATGAAAACCGATCTTATAAGCAGTATTACATCAAGTATATAATATCCTTTTGGTAAGAATGACATAAGGTAGCATATATCAAAATATATTCTAAAGTTTAGGTTTCTAACCATCTAGAAAATATTTACATTATAGTTTACTCTTGAAAATGCAAACAAGGTAATCACACTGAATATTCACAGAATATCATTTAAATTAGTAAAATTACTTTGCCTTTTATCTTACAGGTAATACCGACAAACTCTTAAGGTCACTGCTTATAAAGACATTTTACCAGTTAAAGAGAAAATGTGACATCTTCTAGGGGGAGGAAGAAACCTTAGTGGAACATTTAAAGTGATATTTAAATATAATCCAGAAATGCAATTGTAATCATTGTTCTCTTTAGCAGAAATAAGTAAATCATATCAGCTCATGTAAAACTCATATAAGCATAAAATTTAAGCAACCAAATCACAAACCATACAATTTATTTATACTTAAGGCACAGCAACTTGAAACATTTTGTACTTCAAGATACATCCAGAAGTTAAGTGCTTTAGTAGACATTTTGCTTATGCAGTTCAACTACTTTAAAAGTTCAAATCAATGAAGTGTATGGTACTTGCTTTAAAAGTATCAATAGTATAGCGAGTAGAGATATGAGGTCTCTTCATGTGAAGATCTACTAGCTGCACAATAAATAAATGCCTTTACTATAGACACAGCCTCCAGAAAATCACTGGATAACCAGTAAGACAACCTCTGCTCATTTCTTTATACTCCCATTTATTCAAGTTGCAGCCTTCGTTGTTGATACAAACTGGCACACATTAAGAAAATAGTAACAAAGCTCCTATTTTCTTCACACAACTTTTATTCATTGATCCAGTTTGTTAAGAACAGTGCATGGCAAGTTGCTTTTCAATCACAGATTTGTTTTTTTGTTTGTTTGTTTTATCCACCAGATATCTATGTGAATTTCACACTGTTTTATGCAAAATGCCCATTCTCTCTGTGTAAGTGCTTTGTTATATTTTGTTTTTCAAGCTTTCAAATGCTGTGCTGGTGGTTACTTCGTATACATCCTGTGGTCAAGCTTTAAAAAGAAATTTAAAAGTCTGATTTAAAGTTTCAGTTTACTCATAATACATTTTTAAAAATTAAAATGTATGAAATTCAATTTTAAAAATGGAAGTTATCTTAAAAGTCCACAACCTCTTAAATTTCGGTAAGTGACTGTTAACAGCATAAAAATCTATTAAATATGCTGAATTTGAGTAAACAACATGAGTACACATTAAGCATTTAATATGCATCTGGTGAATTTGAATACAAAAGGAATAAACAGTTAATATATTAATATTTCTTACCTCTATAATAAGAAGAAATATCTTGTTCTATGAGCAGCTGCCATGCTTTCAGACATGTTTCTGACTTTTAGATAATTAACAAATCCTCTGAAGAAAAGAAGCAGGCCTGAGAAGGTTGAAATAATACAGATATGTTATGTTCTTACACAGAAAGGGGACACAATAAATTTTAGATAGACAATTATAAACAAGATCCTCTTGGTCTAAAGAATTTAACATGTAGGATTACAGTCATTCCATAATATATTTTACATTATAATGACAACTCTATTGTAAGGAAATATAATAAAATTTTACTGCCACCCCCAAATTCTTTCAATTTGTTACACCTAGATGTATCTAAAATAAAGCAATAAATCTAGCCATGAAAATCCAAAATTACACAAAGATACACACTTACTAAATTATTTCTTATAAAGCAAAGCTACCTCATGCATTTAACTCACAGAAATCCCATTTTATACCAAACTTTTTAATTACTATAACTACTAAGCAAACTAAGACATATTTACTGATATAAAGTATTCAAGAGAGAACATATGCATGTAATTGCTAACAATTGTGGGATAAAACCAATAATAAGCCTGTCTAGCAAGATCAGGTGCCTGTCATCTGCAAGATCTGCATTTAGAGATATGTGCATTATGTAAATAATTTACTTATTAGTTATTATTTTCAAGTAATAAAAGACTAATTTGTAATAAAAATTAAGTTGAGAAAAATCAAGAAGACTTTGGAAGCAGCCACTCTAGTGATTTCTTAAATGATTTGAGATGTATCTTCTATCTATCTCAGTGTTCTCCTCTGTAAAATAGCATTTTTAAATAATAATCATTTACAATAATAATAATAATAATAATAATAATAATAATAATCACAGGTATCTTTAGTAATCAATAAAACAAAGCCTGTGAAATGCTTCAAAGTTTCAGGTGAAAAATATGAGCTAAGTATAAAAAGCATTACCATTATTAGTAGAGCTAAGTCTTTGATATACTTAAGCATACAATTCTAAGGGCAACATTTATTGACTCCAGTAAATTTTTAACTAGGTAATGGTGGGCGGGAGGGCAGGGACCAAAATATATGTACGCATGCAACTTTCCTCACCAGGAGGAAGAGTCTGTCAATTTAAAATGTAAAGTCTCAACTGAAATTTGTAACCCAATTCTAAGACAATAATCGAAGCACTAAAATAAGAAGCATGGTTATAATAAATTAAAGAGGAAAGATAGAAGAGATATACAAATAATGACTTAAACAAGTGGTATAAGTTTCACCTAAATCTGATCCCATCTGCTTCCCACATCCTCTTTCCACTTGTGACTCCCGCTCTGAATTCTACCCTCATGCCCTTCCAGATGCTGTTCAATGATAATGATATTGTGATCCAAACGTAAAAGTACTACTGAAACATGTACACCAAAATTACTTGTGAAATCCCTTCTTTTGTCTATGAAGCTGCTGATTCTAAGACACATTTTGTTCTGCTCAGGCATTTTCCAAAATAAGCCAATTCGCATCTAGAAACCGATCACTCAGCAGCTATTGTTTCTCAGCATTCTATGATGTGCTCAGCACTCTTCTGAGTATTATGTGAGAGGAACATTTTGATCACGAATTAAGTTTTCACATTCCCCTAAATGCTAGATTATGGCTCTGGTATGGAACTGGGGCTGTCCTCTGCATTCTACTCTGTCTCACAGTTGCCTTCCGAAGGCTCCTGAATCCGCTAATAATATTTATAAGCAAGTATCTCATTCAATATGCTTAAATACCTAACAGACTTCATCAATTTTTTCACTTTTAAGGAAGAAACTCAATAATGAGCACAGAATCAGTCAGAAAACAATTAACAATACAAAAAACTGGCTAAACTTTTGTACAAGTCTGACTCCCCAACAAAATCACAACATTAGAATAATTTCATTATAAATATTAGAGAAACAATCTAGGATTTTTAGTGACCTTAACCGACCACTAAGATTTTGTTTCCCCAAAGATCCAAAAGATGCAACAGCAGGACTAAATAAAAACTCAAGGAGAACACTGCCACCTACTGAAATGCTATTTTCTGTATAATTATGTTACTAGAGAAATGTGGGCTCTTAAACCTAAATAGAAACAAAATGTATTCGTCATGTCAGTAAATAAATTTGAAATGTGGATTAAAGGTATCATGTGATTTTAAGACTAACTTAATTCTCATATAGCTAAAGAGGAAAACACAAGGGATCAAAAATTGGAAATCCATAAAATTCATCAATATTAATAAAAGACATGCCTTGTAAGAAGAAAACTCAACAGAAGTACTGTGATCATTAGGCATGAAGCCTTTCCTTATGCCTGACTGATTAATGATTAATGCAGGGTACCCTTCCAAAGTGTAAAGAATGTTTCAATGATCCAAAAATAAAAGAATGAACAGAATATCCAACTATCCTCCTCTCAACACTTCCTACAATCATTAAAAGAAAATTATGCATGTATATTTTCCAAAATAAATGCTGAAGGCAACTATTTTTTAATCATTTTAGGATTTTCAAGTTTTGTAGGATTGACTTATCATTCGACCACTGATTCTTTAAATTGACAGGCTCTGAATTTTAACTCAGAAATCCAGAATGCTACATAGAATTATCTGAATAGCCAAGATGATATAAGTGTTTGGATATGAGGATTTTACAACGGGAAAAATTTTTTCCACATAAGTTATAAAACAGTATATTTACATCTCACATTTTTAGGAAACATCAAAGTTAAACTAAATGCAAATTAGTTATCCTGAAATGCATTAAGAATAAACTTACCAAGTACAAGAAATATCCACCAAAGCCAATACTGTCCATTGAAATATCCAGTAAAATAATCAGAAAACTGTGGAGTAAACATAAATACATTAACCGTATTTGTGTACCTAAATTTGAAAATCATAAGTCTTAGTTTCAGAATGATTTACCTCAAATAATCTTTAGCACTAAAAACAGCACAAAAAGAAAAACAGAAAAGAAAAAAAATGCTTAATGACATACACATATAATTATTTGAGAAAAAATAACAGCAAACACACTTATGCAAAATATTTTAGAAACAAAAAATAGTTTCAAACTGCTTGTAAAGAAGAAAGATAAGTGCTATATATCTGAATCCAACATTTTCTCATTAAGGAGTTCACATGTCAGTTCTTTTTTCATAATCTCTCAAAGCCACAACTACCATCCCAAACACACTACAGCAACCTGCTGCTTTAGATATTAACACCAAAAGCCACATTAGTTTAATCTTATCAGACGGGGATGTTCTGCTGACCTCTAAAAAGAAGAGCTTTTGACCTTCTATACACCCCCTACTGTTAATCACTGCCAAGAATACTAGGCACATAAAGACCCCCAACTCATTAGAGTCTTTTTATTTTCAAACTAGATGCTCCAGCATTCATTTCCCAACAGTGAGCTGAGAACAGCTAAATGAACCTTGAAGCGGCATTTCAACAGTTCCTATTAGTGGCCGTGGTAGACAGTTTATATTCTCTGTGAAGTGAGGATATGGACAGGCAGACGGAAGGCAGGGTTTGATGATACTGGACACAGGTATCTTCTCCTTGATTAGACTAGGGACATGATGATTTATTATCTTCGAAAAGTTTTCTTTTTAAATCAGTCTAATTTTCCTGCTTATTTAATCTACTCTGTTTCCATTGGTCTCTAAACCGAATCTGATTTAACTAAAAATGAGTTTGTTAAATGCAGATTTGTCCTCAGATGTATCTATCTCCAACTTTATAGGTAATTATTTCCAACTATTCATTGGTAATTTCCATAAAAGCTTAAAAATCTTATAGGTGTGGTTATAACAAAAATGCCTACAAATTGTAGTGTTACTAGTGAGGAAGCATATCCACTAAAGGTTATCTAAATCTGTTTTTAAAAGCTTTTAAGTTATTCTCACAGGAAGTATTTACAATATATGAACCATGATCTAAGTTCTCAGCTTAGAGTTTTAGAAATTACAAAGATTAGAGATTTCAAAGTACCATCATAGATGCAAATCCCACATGCTCCTATACCTTTAAGATATGTACAATAAAGGGAGAACTAGAAAATTGTAGAAATATAGCTTGTAAAGTAGGAAAGCACTATACTACTTTTTAATCAAATGATTAATAATTAGAAATAAAAGGTTTTCATACAGGTTTTAGAGATTATAAGAACAAAAGGAATAAAGAACCAAAGCAATACATTTTTAACTTTCTAATTTTTAAATATATTTAAATATATATATTTCTAATATTTAAAATATATTTAATATATATTACCCGACAAGAGGCAACCAGAAAAGAACAATGTCATTCTTCACCAAAAGTACGAAACTGCAGCTATTCTTTATTTATTCCCAAATGAAGAATAGAATTACCTTCACTTTGAAGTCAAAGAGAAAAACTCACCATGTAAAAAGGATAAGCTTTTGGGCTCATTACTAAGTTATCAAGTGTTCCAAAATACTAAAAGTCATAGGGCTGAGCCAAGCTGTGTTTTTGGGTTTTTTTAAATAAGTAAATAACTCATGTTGACTGGTCAACCGCAGGCTGCAGAAATCAAATTTTGGAAAATAAATTAACCAACAATAAGAATTTATCTGATTTAAATTTGAAAAAAAAAATTCATCTGATTTCACTTTATTATATAAAAGTATATATTTTATTAGTTGTAAATAGCATTTAAATGTGTGGGTAACTTTTAAGAAGAGTTATTAATTAACAAAGCCACTTTCCTAGCCTTACCTAAAGAAATCAGGAGAAAAGCTTTGTAAGAAGGAGCCAAAAGGGGCCTTCAAGAGGCAAAGGAAAAGAGCTGGGGGAAGATTATGTTAACAATACTACTGCCTGTAAAATGGGTACAAAAAATTATTCAGGGGCTAGAAAAGCTGTTGAGATAGGAGAAAGAAAAGGACTTCTTGTTATCTCCCTATACACTACCTTGTAAATGATACGAGACAGACAGAGGGTGATTTCCAGGGCCAACAGGAAAATAAGAAGAAAGGCTTAGAAGGAATGTAAAAGAAAAAAAGATGAGTTCTCATAACTACCTCAAAGGCCTGTACTGTACTTTTTTAGCTCTTAATGTTACCAAAAAAGAAAAAAAAGAAGAAAAATAAAAAAGAAACAGTGAGAAGATATTTAAGTCCATGATAATTTCACTAACCAATGGAAATTTTTATGTTTTAAAACTGATTTTAGGCAGACCTACACTATATCACAATAGTGGCAGCCATGATTTACTGAGCACATATACTTGTGCAGCAACTGAGCAAGGTACTCTCAATATGTCATGTTCATGCCTCACATAAATACTGAATGGCAGCTATCATCAGCTTACCATGAAGAAACTAATGCTCAGAACAATTTAAAAACTTAAAGTTAGAACACTGATATAAAAAAAGATGAGATTCAAACTCAGATTTATCTGATTTCAAAGTTCTTTCCACTTACTGAGACTTCCCTGGTGGCGCAGTGGTTAAGAATCCGCCTGCCAATGCAGGGGACAAGGGTTCAAGCCCTGGTCCGGGAAGATCCCACATGCTGCGGAGCAACTAAGCCCGTGTGCCACAACTACTGAGCCTGCACTCTAGAGCCAGCGAGCCACAACTACTGAGCCCGCGCGCCTAAAGCCCACGCTCCACAACAAGAGAAGCCACCGCAAGGAGAAGCCCATGCACCGCAACGAAGAGTAGCCCCCGTTCACTGCAACTAGAGAAAGCCCTCAGGCAGCAACGAAGACCCAATGCAGCCAAAAATAAATAAATAAATTAATTAAAAACAAACAAACAAAAAGTTCTTTCCACATACTAACAAGCTCTCATATAATACAGTCATAAAATGTCCACACCACAGAGATCACTATGATAGTTAAGGATAGAAGTTAAGAATGTCTCAAAATAATTGAGCTCATATACACAAAATGAACATCTGTGAACCACGTAGGAAATTTTATGTATTTTAATTTTAGAGACAAAAGTGATAGAGGCTATCAAGACACTCACCCTGACAATAAGGATCCATTTGATCAATGAAAGGCCAAATCCACAGATGGCACCATATCTTCCAGCTATGGTATTGGTGATACAGAAGGATAAACAAAATCCAAGCCAGTTGAAAATAAATGCCACTGAAAGCAAGAGAAATAATTAATTCTTTTAAAGACCACACTTTGGAAACAAATTAACAGAGACATAATATAAACATCAATAATACTTCATGACTCAATGGAAATAGCAGTTCTTTCTCTTAATTCTGTACTAATTAAGTCTTGTTTATAGACTATAGTTTACCTTTTGCAAATGTATTAGTTATTTACTATACATTAACAAGTGGGTAAGCTTGGTTTCTTGTCAGTTTGGTCAACAAGGATCAACACCTTACAGCTTATCACCAAAAGGTGAAACTGCATTTTTTTTTTCTTTTATACACACATTTGTTATTGAAGCTGCATTTTTAAACCAGTTAAAAATTAGGTCACAATGTAGCTGCCATGTGATCCTACCCAAAAAGTCTAGTCTAAGCCATCATCAGCCAGCCAAATTAAAAAGCAATATTAAAGATGAGCCGAATAAATTATAAACTATTGTTCCCAGAGCAGATACTGTTCATTGCCTTCTCTTCTTACCTAACAAAACCTGTTGTTCCCCTTCCCAGGAACCCACCAACCTCTAGAGCCTGTATTTTTAGGAAAGGCTGGACCCCATACTTAGCCCCCAAAGGTGAGTCCTCTCTGGGACAACCACAGAAGGCCCAAATCCCTTGCCAGTGAATTTTTTTTTAATAGGACTTCTGAAAAAATTCTTAAAAACACAGCAAGGAGAGGGAAGATGGAATATAGGTAAAACAACAGTGGTTTTAAATTGATCATTGTTGAAGCTGGGAGATGGATACACAGATGTTTATTATTTATTACACTCTTGTCTAGTTTGAGAATTTCTACAATGAAAGTTTTTTAAAAAGAAAAGAAGAAAAGGCCCTTCTTCCACTGGGTATCACGTTTAACTGTAATGCCTGGAACTGCTGCAGGGAGCTTGCTATCAGCCTGAGGATTAAACCATCACTCCAAATAGTGGTGGAGTGAAGAAAACCGAAGCAAAGCAAAGTAGAGCCACAGCACTGATGTGGTCTGTGCCTGAGGTCTGCTCATCCAGGGACTTCTTGTTTTGTGAGATAATCTCCTAACTATTTAAAACAGTTGAGTAAGGGTTTTCTATTTCTCATAGCAGAAACCATTCTGACATAGGTCCTTGAGATATAATCAGAGTACCTTATTTACATCCAAGATAGCAACATCACCAAATTAATAATAGTAATAATAATAAAACTAAAGATCAATTTGAACCTAAATCTTGTTCAGTGCCCAGCCTCTTACCCTAAATATCTCCAACCAAGCCTCAGGGAGAATAAAGTAAATTTCCTAGAGAAATTCTAGTTTTCCAGAATTCTAAAGACAAAGAGGAAACATTTTAGGATAAGTTTAAATGAAATGGCTATTTCTTCGAAGTAATGCCCCTACTCCTGTTAATTTCTTCCTTCCTAATACTTTCTAGTCGCAGCTTTTTTTTATCATTTATGGGACACTGTACTATATGGTGTGATAGTCAGAAAAATCAATTTTGAAATAAGAGACTCATGTTTGAGTCACATCGTACTCACTCACTAGATATATGACCTTGGACTCACTGCTGACTTCTGTTGAGCCACAGTCCTCTGATCTTTAAGTACCTACTTCACAAGATTGATAAGAGGATTAAGTGAGAATGTGAAGAGCTTAAGCATAGTACAGAACCTGGCACATGGTGACTGCTAAAAAAATGCTAGCCATCATCACTACCCATACAAAATGATCTCTTCACATTACAGACTAGGTCCCATCTTTCCTGCAAAACAATTTCAAGAGACACTACTATAAATAAAGCTTGCTTACTCTCTACCATACTGTACAACAGAGATAGGATATTTCCATCATTGTAGAATAATCTATTGCACATAGCCACTCTGTATCAAACTGGCTAATATTTGTGTTAGCTGTAGGGAAAGCACATAACAAAAAATAATTTTATATCTATTTAAACTAAAGAATTTATATTACCAAACAGCAGTAGAGATTCCCAACTGGTTGCTACCTATGTGTTAATGACAGGCTGAGGTATTTCTCTCCTCAGCCCTTAGGGCAGGCAGGTGAGGTCTGGGGCAGAGGACAGACTGCCACCAGTCCTGAGCACCTTACTCTTTCATCTCAGTGTGCTATAAACATTCTATCATTTTGCAAGCATGTCATGTTGTTGAAACCTAGGAGGCACTGATGGAGGAAATCCAAAACAGCAAAACATTCCAAAAGTGTATTTTCACCTTTTCACCTGAGTATGTGTATGTTTAGCTTTGGGGAAAAAATAACTTAAACACTGTCCAATTTCTTCAAAATCAGATTTACCGATATCTATTATATGTATCATTGTACCCAAAAGAGAAATAAGGTTCAAAAGAACGTGAGCCACCATGTTTTCTTTATGCTCTCCGCCAGCAGTATGAATTCCTGTAAATTGTGCTCATGTGATATAATTTGTTATAGACTGAACTCTGTCCCCTCAAAATTCATAGATTAAAGCCCCGACCTCCAGTGTGACTGTATTTAGAGACAGTGCCTTTAGGGAGGTGGCTAAAATTAAATAAGGTTATAAGGGTGAAGCCCTAATACAATAGGATTGGTGTCCTTATAGGAAGAGGAATAGACACGAGAAAGCTCTCTCTCTCTGCACACATGCAGAGAAGAGGTCATGTGAGGACACCACAAGAAGACAGCCAACTGCAGGCCCTAAGAGAACCCTCACAAGAAACCAAATTTTCTGGCACCTTAATCTTGGACTTCTACCCTCCAGAACTGTGAGAAAATAAATTTTCATTGTTTAAGCCACCCAGACCGTGGTTTTTCGTTATGGCAGCCTGAATAGACAAATGCATAACTTAATCATCTTTAATTGGTTTAAGCACTAGGAAAACAGAGAAGTTGTGACTACTGAAGCATAAATAGATTCACTTTTTATGCCCCTTGGCCTATAAAATAGCAGTAAAGCTGAATAGGTCTTTACGGTACAGAAAGAGCAAAGCATTCATTTCTGGATCCTCTATGACATGTCTGTCTCAGTTGTCAAAAAAGAGAATTTAATAAATTGTACACTAAACCTTAAGTATGTAAAATCCATAAAAGAAATAATGTGTAGTAGAGGCAGGTGAACATATACATGCCTAAGAAAGAAGACAAGAACAGAAGGACAAGTTAAGACTAAGAACAGTTAGGCTCCACACAAAGTCACAAGGCAAGTAAGAAGCATAGCTGGGACTGGAGCATCCAAGTATTTCATGCCTATATCCAGTGATCTTTTTATTATATATACCTCCCACCTACCCAAAGAGGTTAGCAGAATAATCTAGAAAGCAATACTGTACACTGTAGTTTATCCATTAACTAGTAAGGCTACACTTTAAAATTTTCAATAGCCACAAGATACTTATTAATAATAAAGGGGAAAAGAGTAACTTCATAGTGAAGAAAGCTGGCGGACACTATCTTAACCTGATGCAAGTTAGCATCGCTAGTAATAAGACATATCTAGAGGATTAAGTGAGAATGTAAAGAGCTTAAGCATAGTACAGAACCTGACTGCTAAACAATATATAATTTGTTGCTTCTGATTTGATGTACTGAAAAGAACACATCATTTCTGTGGTATTCTTGAGGGGGGAAAAGAAAAAAAGGAAAGAAATGCAAAACCTGAATCTAATCATGAGGAAACATGAGCTAAATCCAAACTGAAAAACATTCTACAAAATAACTGACCAGTATTCTTCAGAAGAATCAAAGTTGTTATGAAACAAAGAAAGACTAAGAAACTGTTCCAGGTTGAGGCAGACTAAGGAAACACAGAAACTAATATAATATAATCCTGAAATAGATCCTAGATCAAGAAAAGGACATCAGTGGGACAACTGGCAAAATCTGAATAAGGTCTACAAACTAGTTAGTAGTATTTCGTAATGTTAATTTCCTAATGTTGATCACTGGACTGAAGTTACATATGTTAACACTTGGGAAAGCTGGATGAAAGTTATATGGCAATTGTACCATTTTTGCAATTTTTTCCTAAATTTAAAATTATTTCAAAATGAAAAGTTTAAAAAGTTTTAAGTTAAAAAAATTTTTGATACTTGCTTTGAAAATAAACAAATGAATATCATAAATGAATGAATACCAATATACTAACATTAAGCACTTATTAATTTTTTTATCACAGAAAAATCCTCATTATATATAAATGCACCAGGTTTCAAACACAGTAAGTTCCCAGACAAAGAATAATCAGTTTCACTATACTTGATTCTGAACTGCATAAAGGCAAATTCCTGTCTTATCCTCATGCAATTCTCTTTGTTTAAACTATCAGCCATTGAGAAAAACATGAAGCTAAAAATTTATTAATTTTAAGACATTTCTACTAAATTATAAGCAATGAAATGACAAAATTATTTTTCTTATAAACAGAACAAATTCAATAAAATGTTCACAAATATTATGAGTTTCTTAAGGTGTAGTTATTTCTTAGATGTCCCCCCTTTCTGGATTCACTTACAGTATGCAGCCTCATCTAAAAGCTATATAAAAACATAGCTTTACATGAACAGAATAAGTCATCAATGCACTGTTTTTCAATGTGTAGTGCCCAGACAACCCCTTTAAGAACTGTCACTTTAATGACTCATCCATGGTAGGTACTTGAAAGAATTTACTGAATAAAGATGCTCAATATCACTAATCGTTGGGGAAATGCAAATTAAATCACAAAGAGATACTACCACACAACTATTAGATTTCTAAAATTTTTTAAACTGTTAATACTAAATGCTGATGAGGATCAGAGCAATAGCAACTTTCATTCACTGCTGGTAGGAATTCAGAACAGAACTGAAAGACAGTTTGGCAATTTCTTACATATCAGAATTCACATTTCAAAGCACCTTTCTAATTCTTTTTAAAGTTATGTATAAGTAACTTAATATCTTTTTAATTATGTTTCCCTAAAGTCTAAAATGGGAATAATGCTGGTGATTAATTATTACTATAGCATGCTGACGTGAAGATTCACACACACACAGTACGAAAGGCTAAACCTTAGAAAAGTTTTCTAAACAGAATCCATTACATTTTAAAGCATTAGAGTTCAAGGTCATTTCCACAGAATGTCAATTATCCAACGAACCAAACCTTAATTTCTAGCTTTTAACTAACATATAACTGACTTCTATTCCATTCTTTTAGAGACAAAATCTCTTAAAAGTATGCTCAGATACAAGCACATAAGGCACATATAAGGCATTTTTCAGTAACACTTCAAGGGATTAGGAGAAGCAAGACATTATCAGGGGATACACACATTTCGTTCTTTACATTTTCTGAACATGGACGAGCAATTATCTTACCAAATTTACGCATAAACTTTTTTTAGGGTTACATGTGGTAAGAGACTGAATTGTAGACATTGAAAACAGGGAAAGAATTAAACCAATAAAAGGTTTTAACTGAAATATTCTTATTGATAATCACTGAAGTTTTATTTGCACAACTTGTATAACCTGAAATGCTTAAATTATAAACCACGCTAAAGAAAATCTATTTCCAGACCTTAGAAATAGACAATAGAACAGAACCTAGACAATAGCTACTGAATAGTTTAGAGTTTGGAAAATATAGCAAGTTGCAATTTGTAGAATAGCCACTAGATGGTAGTGACTACAAATAAATCTATGCTCATTAAAGCAAATAAACTGAAGTAATGGCCTACAGCCTACCCAAAGAAATGTATCAGGAAATGAAGGTGAAAAATAATTTATAATCTTACTCTTATAATACTGGTGCAGTATTTGTAGAATAGGAAGCATAAAGATATAAACTGTAGAAACATAATTTAGTAAAAATGTAATAAAAGGCAGGTAATTTACATTAATATATTAAATGTAAATATTTATATTCATATTAATTAATGTACCACCAGTGGCCAAAATTAAGGTCAACCTTATTTTTGTGCCTAGGTTACTGTGCATTTACAACACTGGTGTATCAGTGAAATGCTGTCAGATCTAAAAACTAAAGATTGATAAGAAGATAGCATGGTTAAGTGAAATATAGAAATGGAGAGATAATAACTAAGCTCTGAGTCAAATAATTAGATGGTGTCAAATAACATGTTTTTATTCCTAAGAAACAGGTATTTATACTAACTACAAATAACTACAATAAATTTAAATTCTTTCTTTTTCTAATGAAGATTTCTTAAAAGACATAACCATGAAAGGAATTAATGTTTACACTACTCTTTTTGTAAAGAAAATATGTGGGAAGCCTGTTATTAATATAAAGGGTTACCAGGTTGAACTTAACCTAAGAAAAAAATTAAAGTTCACTAGACTAACAGTACAAAACAGAGTTATTTGTAGCCAAAGTGTTCATTTCCTTTTCATCATACTTAACATCATATCTAACTACAAATTATAACTAAAACCACAAGACACACATATTGCATATACATTAGCTGATTGCCAACCTGAATATAATTTAGTAAATCTGAAGAGAAAAATGTAACTGCCTGCCCATCCACACACACAGTTCTGAGTGGTTCAACTACTTCTATTCTTCAGTAGATGAAATGAAATAAGGAAAGGAAGCAAGAAACCATTTCAAAATGGAGGAAAAGGTAAGGGAATTTTCAGACTCAAAAGTAACTCAACTTAGGAAGTATGTATTTTCTATTTTGTCTATTTTTTTTGTCTATTATTAAAGTTGAATGTGTACTTTACATAGGTAAAACATTCCTCAGTTCTATCATCAAAATTAACTCTACAGCTGAAATAAATTAAATCAGCATTCTATCAAAGAGGGTATGAAAGCTTGGTCATTTAACCAGGTTGAGGGCAGAAATTAACCCTATCATAATCTAATAAATGTACTTAGTTGAATACTGGGTTTCCAAAAATTATTTTAGCAATTTAAACAGTTTGAGTGTCATAATATTATTTACTGAGTGTACCATGTGCCATTCCTGAGATAGGAACTGAAATAATGAAGACTATAATGAAGTCTTTCCACAAGTAGCTTAAGTCTACTTTATAAAGTCAAATGTTAATTTAAGAATGTTGCAAAACGTTAAAAATTTACAGTTTCTGGTCTTCTAATTACTCGCCATTCCGCACAAATAAGACAAACCTTCATACTCCTGTGTCTCAAATCACATTGTTCCAGTTCCCCAGAATATCTCCTTTTCCAACCCTTCCTCCTGTTTAAAGACACTCAAGTGAAAGTTCTCTGCTCCAAAAGCAGAATTTATCATTTCATTATACATGCTCCTATAGCCCCAGCATTCACATACAAAAACATATTTAGCTTTAAATATGCTTATATATATCGCTATACAGTCAGCATCTAGCATAATAACTGCAATACAAAGTTACCTGATAAGTGTTTAACAAATTCTAGGATTTGTATCATATGATCACAGTTAGTTAAATGTCAGGAGCAATTTATCTTTTAAACAAGGTAAGACACACACTGACAGTATCTGCCTTCCCTCACTGTCTATGTTACTTTAAATACATACACAACCAATAAATGCAAAAAAATAGTTTGGAAATAGTTTCAGTTTTCACTTACTGAAAAACGCCAGCATGAAAATCCCATCATTGCCCACTCTGAGCTGGTCTGCATCACTGAAGTCATCTCTTGTTGGACACTCTTCCTCTTGAATCTGTAAAACATAAACTATTAGAATAGCTCACTAAACTATTGATGATTACAACTTTATTATCTTAAGTGTAAAGATAAAAATTTAAATAAAATTTAATGTCCTCAATGTATAGTACAGGCAAAATGAGATAATGAGTACAGTATCTGATACATAATAAGTACTCAAAAAACATTAGCAAGTATTAATTTTTCATGGACATCCCTGAAAAGAGTAACTTTAAAAGTAAACACGGGGCTTCCCTGGTGGCGCAGTGGTTGAGAGTCCGCCTGCCGATGCAGGGGACACGGGTTCGTGCCCTGGTCCGGGAGGATCCCACATGCCGCGGAGCGGCTGGGCCCGTGAGCCATGGCCGCTGAGCCTGCACGTCCGGAGCCTGTGCTCCGCAACGGGAGAGGCCACAACAGTGAGAGGCCCGCGTACCACACACACACACAAAAAGTAAACACAAAAAAGATAAAAATTGAATAACATCGAATTAATGAAAATGACATCACAAAAGATCGATGTGACACTGCTGCATCAGTGTCAAATGGAAAGAGGATTTTTCATAATCAGTGGTGAACTCTAAATTGGTACAAACTCTATGGTTGGCAATATTTATCAAAAATTAAAACGTACACATCCTTTGACACAGTAATTCCAGCTCATGAAATATAAGAAATGATGTATTACAAATAATTCACTGCAGCAATGTTAATAAGAGCAAAAACTTAGACACAATCTAAATGCCCATCAATAGTGGGCAACCGTCAGGGGATAATTCTCTGTGAGTCTTTCATGTTTCTGCATGTCTCCCAGGTAGAGGCACTGGCTACCTTTTTTCTGTATTATCTTTTCAAGGATATTTATATAGTAGATGGCTTTGGGAGAGAGAAATAGTATCTCTCTCCAGAGCAGAGATGTAGGCATGCTTATTGGCCATTAGAAAATATTGGGTTCCCCTGAACTCAGGGTTCCGCACTGCGAGCACAGGCATCACTTGGCCCTCTCTGAGTTGCCCTGCAGGACCTGAGGCTCAGGAAACTGCCATGAGAACATGCTAATACCCTGGCTACTGCTACTGCTGTGAATAATAAAGTTTCTGTCTCTGACCCAGCAGTCCTGTCTTCTGTGAGCATCCACAAAACTGTGACAAGCTAATCAGTTATCTTGCAAGTAGGCTAAAGTCTCAGACCGTTTATAATTCTTGAGATCAATGAAATAAATTATTGTATATCTAAAACAATGAAATTCAAAAAGCAATGTAAAGATTTAAAAATAAATTACAATCTCCAAAATATATTAAGTGAAAATCGTTTGTAGTACAATACTTTTGTGTACAAAAATAATATACAAACACATTATTGTAATTGCTTATAAATGTCGAGAAACTTCTCTGGAAGCACGTACAAAGTCTGTTATCACTAATTGCCTCCAATATTCAACAAATATTGATAGAATACCCATTCTACATAAGACTGTGCTTCCTGGTACTTGGGATATATGAATGTACGTTAAAAAAAAAGATGTTTGCTTTTCTGAAGCCTATATCCCAGTGAGGGGAGCCGGACAATAAATAAAGACATAATAAATAAGTTACTTATACAAAAGGTATATAGATGCTCTGCAAAAAAAAAAAGTAAGGAAAGGATGTTTAGCAAAAAAAATGTAAGGAAAGGATGTTTAGAATATTTAGTAAGGGCTACAGTTTTCAATATGGTGGTCACATAAGCCTCATTAAGGTGACACTGAGCAAAGAATTAAAGGAGAGGTAAGAGAGTCAGCCATGCAGATATCTCATAGAGTGTTTTAGGCAGAGGGATAAGCCAGTGCCAAGTTCCTAAGAGAGAATCAGACCTGGCATGTTACAGAAATAGTAAGGAGGCTAACATGGTTGAAACCAGTGAATAAGAGAGAAAACAGGAAGAAATAAAGCCAGAGTCCACTAAAGGACACTGGATTTTACTGAGTGAACTGGGAGGTCTTACAGAGTTTTGATCAAATGATTGACATGACCTGATTTACAAACTCATTATCTCCATGTTACATATACATAACCTCATTGGGTGTTAATTTTCAATTCTGTGTTAGTACACACAGAGGCTCAGAGAAGCTCAGTGCCTTGCCCAAGATCCCATAATTAGTTAGGTCAAGGCAGGACTTAAATCCAGGATACCAATGTTCTTTCCATGCAATCATGGTAGTCTCACTACATATACTGCTTTTCTGAAAGAAAAAGACTTTCAAAACCATATTGCTCATTATTTAGGCAAAAAGATCCCTTGAACTCTGCAATCATATATCCTTATGGACTTATGGTCAAGTTAATAATTGGCAATGATTAAATACATATTAATGAATTTTTATATCATTTCAAGCTAATTCAAGAAATAAACATTAAAGCACAGTAGAAGGCCAAAAAACCACTGTTGATATGATGGCAAGAATATAAAATTTCATACTCTTTTTGAAACACCAGTCCAAGAGATTTTATCATAGGACATCATTTTTTTTTTCTTTTTTAAAATTTATTTATTTTTATTTTTATTTTTGGCTGCGTTGGGTCTTTGTTGCTGTGCGCGGGCTTTTCTTTAGTTGCGGCGAGCAGGGCTACTCTTCTTTGTTGCGGTGCACGGGCTTCTCATTGGGTGGCTTCTCTTGTTGCAGAGCATGGGCTCTAGGTGCGCAGGCTTCAGTAGTTGTGGCACTCGGGCTCAGTAGTTGTGGCTCGTGGGCTCTAGAGAGCAGGCTCAGTAGCTGTGGTGCACAGGCTTAGTTGCTCCATGGCATGTGGGATCTTCCTGGACCAGGGCTCGAACCTGTGTCCGCTGCATCGGCAGGCGGACTCCCAACCACTGCGCCACCAGGGAAGCCCAGGACATCATTTTTATTTTGCGGTACGTGGGCCTCTCACTGTTGTGGCCTCTCCCGTTGCAGAGCACAGGCTCCGGACGCGCAGGCTCAGCGGCCATGGCTCACGGGCCCAGCCGCTCCGCGGCATGTGGGATCCTCCCGGACCGGGGCATGAACCCATGTCTCCTGCATCGGCAGGCGGATCCTCAACCACTGCACCACCAGGGAAGCCCCCGGGACATCATTTTTAAAAAGATAGAAGACATATGCACAAAGATGTCCTTTACAACATTAACACTGGAAAACACAAACACTCTTGAAAAGAATCTAATTGTTCACTAGAGAGGGATGGCCACTATATTATAGTATATTGATTCCATGGAATTTCACTCAACCATTAACATAACAGAAAAATATTTACATAAAATGCTTAAAAAAATAAAAGATAGTAGCTATGCAATAATTTCAATTACATTAAACATTGACTTATAAACCCTAAAATTGGTAAAAAAAAAAAAAGAAAAAAAATTAAAATGAAGAGCTGTAATGGGACAACAGTCGTATTTTTCTTTCTAATTTCCCACAGTGGCTAATTTAAAGAAAGCATTCATTAACTTAACTAACTGTTATTTACTAAACACCAAGGACGTGCCAGATAATAGCTAGGTGCTAGAAATGTAAACACAAGGTCGTCTTGGAGTTGTTCACAATTTATCAAGTGCTAGCTTTTACATCAAAAGACAACTTACTGATACACAATTTTAAACAAGGTATAAAAAAATGAACCCTATCCACTATATATGGTCATAATATGAGACTAAGTGACAAGCCATGTTCTAAAAGTTTTATAAAGTGAATCATGTGAAACAAATATTTTTCAGAGAAGTATTAAAAATGGGCAATACACTTCAGTAGATCAATGAGTCATCAGATAATCATACCTGCAACCCTACTCATGAGAAATAAGAAATAGTAGAAAACAGTATTGTTTCCAAGTCTCCAGGCTACCTACATTCCCCCAAAGAGACTGGATTTAAGAAATAAACTTTCAGCTCATCCAGCTGAGATTCATTTACAACTGAATGTACTCAAGTGCTAATCAGACCAGTTTTTTATCTGAATCAGGTATAGAAATTCATACTGAATGACACTTTGCAGAAAGAGGGTGCTGGAGCACTGGGATAGAAACTGACGAATTTGAAAGATTTTTTTACAAGGACCTAAGTTATGTTAGTCTCTTCATACAACTCTGTTTTTGCTTTCCATAAAATTTTCCACAATTCTCACAAGCTAGAGTTACAATGGTATTGGAAATGGGTAAAAACAGAAAACTTTTCTTTATGGACATATTCCAGCTCAGGCTGGGAATCACATTACTTTCTAAAAACAAGACACTGGAAATGATGAAGGGTTTTTAACAGTAACACTTCAGAGTTTTCTTTCCAAAAGGTAAAATCACCTTTATGCTTACCTCAAAGCACAGAGAGCAAGACTTAATGATTCCTACTTTCTCTTTAGAGTTCTATCCAACTGTGTAGAAGTTAGGGCAATAGAGGACCCAAGGTCCTAAACATCCTTTAAGGACCTTTACCATTTCCAAAGTCCCTAGGAAAACACTCCCTGAGAAAAGGAGTTACTGTCCTACTTCACTGAGAGTGTGTGCATGTAAATATAATGCATGTACAAACACACAGGCACTAATAAAAACGCCACACCTTAATAGATCTATCCTCCTTCTCCATAATTCTCCCCTCCCAACATCAAAAATCCTTACTGACTGAGCTATATTTATGCCACGGTCTTAACAGAAACTTACTTCCCCCTCAGAAGGAAAAGAAATCAATAATAGGGGCTTCCCTGGTGCAGTGGTTAAGAATCCGCCTGCCAATGCAGGAGACACGGGTTCGAGCACTGGTCCGGGAAGATCCCACATGCCACGAAGTAACTAAGCCTGTGTGCCACAACTACTGAGCCTGAGCTCTAGAGCCTGTGAGCCCCAACAACTGAGCCTGTGTGCCACAACTACTGAAATCCACACGTCTAGAACCCGTGCTCTGCAACAAGAGAAGCCAGCACACTGCACTGAAGAGTGGCCCCCGCTCGCCACAACTAGGGAGAAGCCCACGCGCAGCAACAAAGACCCAACACAGCCAAAAATAAAACAATTAATTAATTAATTAATTTTTTAAAAATCAATAATAAATTTGAGGTTTACTACCTTTACTTATGTGCCCAAAACTATTTATGATGACTTTTAACTCTGTGTGTGTTGGAGGATGCGAGTGGGAACAAGTCTGAAGAGGGTTGTGGCTGATGAAAGAAACCTGTCCAGGAAAAACGCTGACCCATCAAATAATCTACGCGCTGGGCTCTGGCCTGATGGCAGCAGGATAAGAATGCTATACATACAAGCACCTTCTTCTCCCTTTTCCCCTCACCTAATTCTAGCTCTCCTGTGTCACGTGATATTTCTGTGTCTTTTTCCTGAACAAAATGGGGTTAACCCAGAATCTGACATCTCTAAAGACTAAAGCAAGAAATAAAGGTAACAAACTCTAGTCCTGCTTGCAGCCACATTAAAATGTACATAATTTCTACCTTTTACCTGACTGAAGAATAGCATACATACACCTCATTGATTCTCCATTACTGAGACAGCCACTCCTTTTACCAGAACAGGAAATAACACACGTGTGTATCACTGACTCTATTACTAAGACAGGGAGATGAGGGAGAAAAAAGGGCGGTGGAATCTTTGACCATCATTCCCAAATTCTAGGGTGGCATGTGTTCAAAGGACCAAAAAAAAAAAAAACAAGTGAATTGACAAACATAATTTTGTAGGCCTGGTAACTTCTTTCTTTGTGTCTTTAACCTACCTTGAGTTCATTCATAGAGTCACGAAACTGGCTATGCTAATATATAAAAAATGAATAGAAAAAAATGATCTATAATTAAAGTTATGCACCACAGAATCTAAACTATATAAGAAGGGAAGTAAGGACATTGAAGACACTTCATTGACAGTGAAGAGGTCAACGGGGTGGGGGTAACTTGAATGAGGGAGTCGGAAGTATGGGGGATGAAGGTTAGTGCATGAGATGCCTGAAATCAAGACTTAGGAAATGATAAATTATTGGTAAAGATTCCACCCAGGATGACCACAAGCGAAGACAGGGTGCAGGAGAAGACCAATCAAAATCGAAATCGAAATGAGAAGGTCAAGGAATGCAGAAGGTAAATTTAAATAGGAGAGTGCCCAAAAAGGATGACACCAATAAGTAGTAGTAAATACTAAAACAACTACAAGCACAAAGAACTATTTTTGATATTACTGAATATACGTATCAATTAACGCAAATAATGTTCTCAAAAGGAAATGATAACATTGTCTTACTCTTTGAGATGTTTCTGCTGCGGCTGCAGCTGCCATTGCAGCAGCTTTGGCCTTCTCGGCTTCATCATACGTAGGAAGAGAGGTGGCAACACTGTAAGGAGGTGGCACAGGGTAAAACTCACTGTAAACGTCTGTATCTGAAGAAAAGGGTTTTTAAAAAAGATAACCATTAAAACATACTAATATTATGTTCATAGCCAGAACATAATTTAATAAGTTACAGAACGCCACTAAAGACTATCACTGCTATTTGTAGTCCTATGTTATAAGCTATATAACATATAAATTACTACTACACTGTATATATTATTTAGTCCTATATTTATTATCAAGAGAAAGAACTGATAAATATCATCTAACAGCTGATACACCAAACAAGAACATCAAGAATGAGACTGAGGTGGGATGGGGAGGGTGGGAGGGAGGGAGATGCATGAGGGAAGGGATGTGGGAACAGATGTATATGTACGACTGATTCACTTTGTTATAAAGCAGAAACTAATAAAAAAAAATTTATTTATTTAAAAAAAAAAAAAAAAGAATGAGACTGAAAATGTGGGCAACACAAAGGAGGTAGACTTACCTCACCATATATGAGCATCCTCTATGTTCCTACTGCTATGCTCAAAGACTTTATTGGCCCATAATCTCACAGCCAAAAAGTAAAAATATCAGGAATAATGGTAACAAACACTGAAACAGCACTAGCCATTTACTATAACACTGCTAAATACATTAACCTTAGCAAGCAACTCTGAGGTTCAGTTAAGTGATTTGCCCGGAATCACACAATCAACAAGTGGCAGAAGCCAGGGATTTCCTGACTCCAAATACTTTATTATTTATTTATTCTCATATTTACTTGATAATATATAAGACGTTAATTTTTCTACACAGGTCAATTTTAACAACTCCTAAGAAAACTCAGTATTTCTCTTTGCTAAAAGATTGATGATTTTTAGCTCCTTTTTTACCCTTGTCCCTTCTCCCATTTTCCCCCCAGCTACCTAGTTCTTTAGGTTTTCTTTTGTAGAAGAATTTCTTCCTCCCCAATTTTTAAGCTATTTTTGAAATATGATCTCCAGAAGTATATTGCAATATTAAATACAGACTGCTAATTTTTTTAAAAAACTGCATCATTTATTGCCAACTTTGGTATAAGTAAAATCATACACACAGGTCAGGCAATTGATTAGACTTATGCTAGAATCACTGACATAAAAAAAAGGCAGATTCTAGAAGGAGTACATACCACAGTGTCTGACATCACCTCTGTGGTTTCCTCTATCATAACTAAAGCATTTTTACGTCTTCTACATTGTTTACAATTTTACCTATCTTTATCAGATTTTCTTGCATTTTCCACATGAAAAAACACTGCACTCCAGCAATATTTTTCCTGTTGTGTTTTAATGTACACAGGTTTTAAAATAAGTATTTTTAATGCTATCAATAAGAGCTAAGGATCTGAAGTAAGGCAATTTTCAATCTAATAACAGGAAGTGGTTAGTGGGAGTATAATACTGAATGTTATCCACCAAAAGTCACAAGAGTCATAAATTCTTAGAAAAGACTTATTATTAGGATGTAAAAACACCATACACCATCAAGTAAATAGATTTCTTTAATTCTGAAGACTAGAGTAGGAGCAAAATTTAAGTAAAAACCATGATTATGAATTTAAGCAATAACATTAAAACTATACGTTTTTAAAACTGGAACAATGGCATATATTATCCAAGGAGATGAGATCCTTACATTAAAAATAGATATGTAAGTTTGTGAAAAGTTTTAAGACCCAAGATAGAAAAAATATCTCCACCAATAACAGGTGAAAGTTGGGAAGGAGCACCTTTAATTTTCACTTAATTTTACTTACTTTTCTTCTACCCTTTGAGGCAGTGGTTGGTTCTCAACCACAGAATTTAAAGTCTGGGGAGCTCCAATCCCAGCTCCTCTTCTTAGAAGTTATGTGACCTCAAGCAAATCACTTAAGCACTGTGAAGTTCCACTTTCTCATCCATAAAACTGACCCAGCGAGGCTATTACTTGCTATTGTGGGATGAAATAGAAGAGTATTCAAGAGGACTCTGTAAACTGTGAAGCATTATGCAAATGTCACCTTTTATAACTGATGTTGCTCAGATCTATAAAAGCAGCCATAAAGTGACCTACTGAAGAACATAATCTCCATAGAAAATGGGCACTGCCCATGCCTAAAATATAACAACACTGACTAAGAAGCTGAAGAAAAATAATATCAACAGTTTTCATTAAACAGAAACCCAAAATTCTAGAATTACTCAGTTCTTGTGCTCTATGATAGTCAGGAATAGCCTTTTAGCACAGGTGAAAAAATTAAAAAGACCAGAAATCACAGAGGAGACTGTGAGAATAACTGAACTTCTAGGTACCAGGCTCCACTTGTTTCACAGTTGAAATTTATCTAACCTTTAAAAATGTCATGCTACATTATCAAAACGATTCCAGATCATAGAAAAATGAGAAGCTTCTCAATTCACTTTATGTTGCTTCTATAATATTAATACCCAAACCAAAAAGACAGCACATAAAGTTATAGATCGCACTAATAAAGCCGCAAAAACTCTAAATAAAATACTAACAAATTTAAATCCAGGAAAGATTAGAACATGATGACAAAAAGAATTTATTCTAAGAATATAGGGATGGATTAGCTTAAAGAAGAAATCTGTTGATAATACATTTCATTACAACAAAAATTGAAGGAGAAAAAAAACCATGTAATTTTACAATAAGGTACCAAAAAGATGACTCCCAGGTTTCTGGCCTGCTGGAGCCATTTATTGAAATGGGGAAGACTGTCAAAGGAGAAGCTCTGGTGGTAGAGGGAAGAGGCTGTATACAGTTGTGGTGGTGATACTCTTTGAAACTCTTCCCATGAAGAGGTGGAGACTAATTCCTCAATAATCTTGAATAGAGACTAAGTGACTCACTTCTAACAGCCTGAATGTGGCAGATGTGACACTGTGACTTTTGAGGCAATGTCACAGATTCCATTTGGCTTTCTCTCAGAATGCTTGTTCTTAGAAGCCAGCCTCCATTCAGTGAAGAGCCCAGGCCACAACAAGAGGCCACATATAGTTGTTCTGGCCAACAGCCTCAGCTGAGGCCCTAGCATCAGCCAGCAAACGTGTGAATAAGGAAGCCTGCAATTACCTCCAGTCCCAGAGTCACCATCAGACAACAATCACATGAGACCCTAGCAGAGAACTTCATAAAGAAGCCCAGTTCCCCCCGAACCGTGAGAATTAACAAGAATAAATGATTGCTATTTTACTCCATTCGGTTTGAGGTAGTCTGTTGAAGAGCAATAGCAACAATAGCCACAACAAAGGGATCGCAATTTCACTCTCAGCATCGTCCATCAGAGAATGATTAACATAGCATTACTGGGAAAATACAAATTGTGACCAGAGAAATAGATGAGGGTAGTTCTTGAGAATGACCTGCAAGGATGAGATGAACAGTAGCAAGCAGTAATCACTGCCTTGTATCCAGGAAATATTACCTTGAGTGGGGGGGACATCATGTGAACGCTTCACCTCCATTCACATGCACTTACCACATTCTCACATTCATCATTAATAATACCTTGTTTATGACTATATAAGTAAACACACACGCATATGGGTATGTTTATATATTCATGTGTGTATGCATTATATGTGTGCATGAATATATATGTACATATGGTTATTTCTTCCAAAAGTTATATGGCTAATCCACTGGGAAGGGATTCTAGTAAGCCTAAGAAAGTTTAACAAGCCACACTTTTAAATTAATTTTTAAAACAATGAGACAGGTAATCTATGAAATATTTTATAAACTATCTTTAGAAAAACCTTTTTTAAAATAATCATAAAACCGAAGAAGCCCATTAGCAGACTTGATAACTACACAAAACCATACTGGTAAAAACAAAATAAAACATCGAGCTATTAAAAACATTACTAGTTGTTTCACACTAAAAACAACAATACCTGAAGTGGTAGGTACTTCCACAGTAATACTGCTATAAGGTGGAGGAGAAGAGTCAGTCTCAAGTCCAGATGCTGAAGGAGCAGCCTGCACATTTTGTGGTGCTGGGTTTGAAGTTGACGGCTGCTCTACAGCAGATGATTCTGAATTATCCTCTTCATTGTGAAGCTAAGAGAACAAAGGAAAATGAAAACATTAATGTGAATCAAATTAAAAAAAATTTTAAAGATCGTTTCAGGCAAAGAATCATTTTTTAGCTAAAAACAAGGTAAAGTAGCATTTAAAAAGATGAACAAAATTTTTAAGAGACATAATCATTCATTAAGAAGTTTAGAATTTTTATAGTTTCTTTACAATAAGGATGAAGTTCAAATTGTTAGGATTTATAGAGGAAAAAAGTCATGATTACAAATAGATTCAAGTTCTCTCAATCCTACAATAAATATTGTCTACCACGCATCAATCACTGTGTACTGCAAAGAAAACTTCTAATACAACCACAATACCGTATCTATTACACTAGTATCTAAAATAACTAGAAATGTAAAATGAATTAATGAAATAGAATAACAATATATATACATTCCAAAAACATGGAATACTCGGAGGTTTTCCCAAGTACCAAAAGAATTACTAATAAAGCAAACTAAGTCAGTGTGCACATAAAATTCTGAAAAACGTCATTACAACAAATTTATTGAAAGTTCAATAAATGCTAGATACTATATTGAGATCTTTATCACTTAACTCATTCAATCCTCACAACAAACCTGTAAGATAGAGACTATTAGACTGTTATCCCCATTTGACAGACTAAAAGAAAAAAAGAAAAAAAACAACCAAACCAAACCAAACCAAAACCACCCTGGACGTGTAGAGACTTGGAGTAACTTGCCAAACAGCACAACAGCTAGGAAGGGTAAAGCCACGAATCACACCCAAGCAGTGTGGCTGCACACCTCTTACTTCACTTATATGGAAGGAAGGAAGGAAGGAAGGAAGGAAGGAAGGAAGGAAGGAAGGAAGGAAGGGAGGAAGGAAGGGGAGGGAGGGAGGAAGGGAGGGAGGGAGGAGGGAGGAAGGAAGGAAGGAGGGGGGAGGGAGGGAGGAAGGGAGGGAGGGGAGGGAGGGAGGAAGGGAGGGAGGGAGGGAGGAAGGAAGGAAGGGAGGGAGGAAGGAAGGAAGGGAGGGAGGAAGGGAGGGAGGGAGGAAGGAAGGGAGGGAGGGAGGAAGGGAGGGGGGAGGGAGGAAGGAAGGAAGGGAGGGAGGGAGGGAGGTGGGAGGGAGGAAGGAAGGAAGGGAGGGAGGGAGGGGGAGGGAGGAAGGAAGGAAGGGAGGGAGGGAGGGAGGGAAAGAAATTTTGTCACAGAGCAAATCCGTGTGTTGTGATATAATGCATTTTTGGATTTTAGAAAGAATAGGCGAATTATTACTCCACTTTCTAGGAGCTTCAATAAACTTATTTTCTCTGAACCTCAGTGTCTCCATATGTAAGTTCTGAATGCAACCAAAATCCTCACAGAATTGTAAAATAATATTTGAAAATCATCTAGCATAATGCCTAACACACAGAAGGCATTTAACAAATACTAGTTCCACCCTTCTTCCCTTTTATTTAATATACTTTATTTTATAAACTCAAAAGCAGAAATTATGTGGTACTCTGTCAGTCCAATAAGTAGTCACTCACTTGCCTCTAAAGAATTTTTTTAAATATGCCAAGTAAAACAGGAGGTCAATTTACTTCACTGCTGTCTGCATGTGTCTTGGTAAGCGATTACACTAGCAAAACACGTTTGGGAGTTCATAAAGGTATTATAACTTTTAACAAAACAGTATAAACAAACCTAAAATCATCTCAAGTTTAAGAAGACAACTTTTTCCATAACACTATGGACAAAAAATGTTGCCTGTCGGGCTTCCCTGGTGGCGCAGTGGTTGAGAGTCCGCCTGCTGATGCAGGGGACACGGGTTCGTGCCCCGGTCTGGGAAGATCCCACATGCCGCGGAGCGGCTGGGCCGGTGAGCCATGGCCACTGAGCCTGCGCGTCCGGAGCCTGTGCTCCGCAACAGGAGAGGCCACAACAGTGAGAGGCCCGCGTACCGGGAAAAAAAAAAAAAAAATTTCCCTTTTCTTAGATTGACAATTGTTTAATTTTTTCGACATTTGATTGCCTTTTAACTAAGTTCTTACAAGGGTTCAAATTAAGTTACATGTTTATCAAATTAGACAATGCCAATTTGTAGAAATTTTTCCTTAATCATGCTGCTATGTTGTTAAATGGTTCTATTTTATATTCTATAACAATTACCTAAACAGCAAAAAAAAGGGTGGGGTAGGAGTGGGGTGGGACCTATATATATTCAGTAATGAACCAGGCTCTGTGTCCCATCCACACATCACCTCAAAAGTTATCTTCCCAGGGAATTCCCTGGCGGTTTCACTGCAGAGGGAGCAGGGTTCAATCCCTGGTCGGGGAACTAGGATCCCGCAAGCCAAAAAAAAAAAAAAGAAAGTTATCCTCCCAGCTTGTCCTATTTATGAGCCTCCTGGAAAAAAATGTGGGCAATAGCACGTGAAAATTAAAATATCTTTAATCTAGTGACCAGGGTGATGAAAAGTTGCACACTAAACCACAGTTTTTTAGTCCGAAGGGTAAAAGGATGACAAGAGGGCTTTGTTAAACGTATCTATCTATCGCTAGCTTTTATAGATGTATATTAAGTACTTTTAATGATAAGGAAACTGTAATCATTATGATTAGCTAGCTGGAGGTCTAGCCTTCCTGTGTATAAACTATTGTTTCTTTTACTTTAATTGGCATCTCCTATACATATCCCTTTATTCTATTTTAAGGTGATAAAATACTAATGTCATAACTAGAAACTTTATTTTTGAGAAGCTAGAGATCTCACTGAATGTTTTCTAACATACCAAGATGAGAATTATGGAAGCGCAATCAAGTGTTGTTTAGTGAACAGTGCCCTGTACCAGGGCCTGGTAGGTTAGCCAGTTGTATGGTCTTTTTTTCACCTTTCTTCTCATTTCTTTTCTCTTCTTTTCTGTTTCAATTGAACTACAGGGCAGAACTGTAAGATTTTTGGGAAATAAAAAACGAGCTATCTCTAAAGTTGTTTATTTAAAAAAGTTTCTAAAGAACTAATATATGTTGTATACTGCCATATTCTGACTACATTTATTACCAAAGGGCAAAACTGGGAAGAAGAGTTAGTGGTTGCAAGGAGATCAATTTTAGCTCAATAAAAAAACTTAAAAATTTTTAGTTAGAACTTTTTAATTTTTAGAGTACTAGCTTTTCTGTGGGGCAACAAATCCTTTCAGGCAGATTTTGGATGACTATCTGGCAAGACTGTTTTATAACTAGGATGACCATACAGCTGTTTTCCCCAGGACAGTCCCACTTTGCACCTGTTGTGTCACAGCTCCATTCAACTTAGCATCTTCTCCACCCCATTCATTCTCAAAAAAATTGTACGGTACGGGGCTTCCCTGGTGGCGCAGTGGTTGAGAGTCCGCCTGCCGATGCAGGGGACACGGGTTCGTGCCCCGGTCCGGGAAGATCCCACATGCCGCGGAGCGGCTGGGCCCGTGAGCCGTGGCCGCTGAGCCTGCGCGTCCGGAGCCTGTGCTCCGCAACGGGAGAGGCCACAGCAGTGAGAGGCCCGCACACCGCAAAAAAAAAAAAAAATTGTACTGTCGGGTCAACTGACATATAATGGGATTCTTGCCCTTTGTACAAAATTAGTAGATAACAAAGGTTCCTTCTGACTCTAAGATAACATGATTCTAGAAAAAAACCTCTGGTAGCCTCTATCATTCAATGTTGCCTTATCTAACACCTGATTTAGAGAAGGAAACAGATATGTGTTGCAGTAAAATCAATCTGTAGAGTCAAGCTACTCATTTTAGTCACCCAAGAAGAAAGTGAGCTACCTTATCTATGCTCCTAGGGATAAGGTGCTAAGAAATTTCTACAAACAGCCCAAGTGTTAAAACCAATAGCTCAGAAGATAGAGTCCCACAAAACAGTGCTGCTTAGCAAAGGGAGCTAGATTTTCTACCAATAACACTGAATTACAGCAGTCGTCCTCACGCACACACATACCATTAAGCAAATGAACAGAATCTTCTTAATTTGAGGTTTACTCCCCACTAAATTTTTTCCACTAAACTTTTGCTGTCTCTGGATACCTTTCTTCTAATGAGAACTAGCCTATGATAAAGCAATGATTAGCAAATGATTCAAAAATGATACAAATGATTAGGAAAGAGCGCATAAGCAACAAGTAAATATTAAAGGAAAAATATTTGTCGTGCCTAATTTTCAGCTTCTTCTTTTGAAAGTACAGAAGTCTGGTTGCAGTTTTATATTTCATAATATAATACAGGCATATTTCTGCTGGTAAAAACCTTTCTTGTTAGTATGAGAGAATACCATTATTTCATGGTGTTCTACAAAGAACACAGTGGGCTTCAGATGTTCTGTCACCTGAACAAGTCTGCAAAACAACTGTTAAAAACCAAGTATCATCAGATATTTTATCAAGACATAACAAGGTGTCTTTTAAACAAAAAGGATTCTTACTTCATTTTTAAACTGTTACTGTCTGCTCATGATATGTCAACTGAAAGGTGCAAAAGAATATATACAGTATAACTGAGTCTTTTTAAATAATAAGAGAGAGATAAACACAACATTGTAGATCAACTATACTTCAGTAAAACTTTCTTTTAAAAAGCTCTTTCCTACAAATTCCAAATAAAAAATAAATAAGAGATTATTTGTATAGTACATATAGGCAATCAAAATTTCTGGAAGGATACACAAGAAAGAGCAAAGAGCTGCAGGTGGGGAAGAGATTTCATCATTCTCTACTATTTGATTTTTCACCCTAAACATAAATTACTTTGAATTTTTAATTTTTAATAAATAAAACCAAAATGCAAAAGTCCTCTAATTTCTGGTTTGGCATGTCTCACAGGCAACAATGTTAAGGTAAACACTATATCCTATGATAAAAAGCTTTTTCCACATAAAATGTAGTATCATTATAATAGCTTCCCTGGGTTTATGTATATAAAACTTTCTATTAAAAATGACACAATCTGAAACTGTAACCACAGGAAAAATATATGTGAAGAATGCAAATGAGGAACTGTATCTGTTTTTTTAAAGGAAAAATAGAGAGGGATAATTAATGGGGCAACAGAGTGATTAAAGAACATAAGACCAAATTTATATTGCCACACTAGACAGTTCTTCTGAGCTTCTGACCTAGATATCCACTCATTAGTTCATTTCTTAAAACAACATTAAACATAATCACATGCTAAAAAGGGGTTCTAGGCTCTTTATGTACAATTCTTATCCTCCCATACTGCACTGCCTAGTTGACTTCTACACACAGTTCAGGTCTTAGCTTAAAATCAAGTTCTCGGACTTCCCTGGTGGCACAGTGATTAAGAATCCGCCTGTCAACGCAGGGACACGGGTTCGAGCCCTGGTCCAGGAAGATCCCACATGCCGCGGAGCAACTAAGCCTGTGCACCACAACTACTGACCCTGCGCTCTAGAACCCGCGAGCCACAACTACTGAAGCCTGCGTGCCTAGAGCCCGTGCTCCACAACAAGAGAAGCCCCCGCTTGCCGCGACTAGAGAAAGCCCACGCAGCAACGAAGACCCAACGCAGCCATAAATACATACATACATACATAAATTTTTTTTAAAAATCAAGTTCTCAAGAAAATCTTTCCTATCTCTCAAAAGTAGATTAGGACACAATCTTAAAGCACCCTGTTCTTTAGCACACTTACTACAATAGCAATTATTTATGTGATCATTCATTTACAATCTGTTTTCCCAGCTAAAGTAAGAGCTCTACAAAACTGGAGGTTATGTCTGTCTTGTTGAACACTACAAAAATAAGCTCCAAAGTATTTGGAATCAACTTTGGTTAAAATTAAAAGGAAATGCAATATAGGTCACCAGTCACAACAGTATAAAATGGAAAGACTGGAGAAATAACCTTGCTATAACCCCAGTACTTTGAAACCTCTAACAGCTAGTTATTACCTTAGTAAGTTAAAGGAGAAAGAGTTAGAGTATATTTACGTCTCAATGACCTCCAAGGAACAAAGAAACCAAACAGATGGGATAAAGATCTTATATAAATTGCTATTTTCAGAAGAATTCAGCCTCCAGTTAAATTCCTTTTTATATGCTAAAACTGCAATGTAAATCGGCTAGATCCTAAGAGTCTCTCTTTGAATATAAAGTGCTCTATATGGTACACTCATTAGTCCTGTTCATAGTCCTTTAATTAAATGACAAATACTTGATCTTATTCTTAAATGTTTATATCAACAGAAAGATACACTTTGCAAAATTCTATTTAGCTTACTCAGATCTTACCTAAGAAAATACATATTTACAAATCTGCCCTATAATTATGCCTCTTTAGCAATAGGTCAATATGATCTTAACACAGATTATCATAGTCCAAGGGAAAAAAAAGAGAGAAAAGAAAAAAAAGAAAAGAGAAAAAAATATTTGAGTGCTGGGCCGGCAATTTCTCATACTTCCATCTAAGGTTGTCTGTCTATGGGGCACTGCCCCCTGCCATCCCCCACTTACCTTCTCGGTCTCCCGCTAATTTCTCAATCTAGCACACATGAATTGAGCATGAAAAGACCATAATGTATGCCATAACTGTCTATATATTTCATCATAGGAAGATGTTCAGCTTCAGCCTCATCTTTCGTGGTTTTATACCAAAATATGTATGTTACATAACATATTTTAAGTTTACTTTTAAAAGACTGCATTTTTCAAATCTGGCCAGTACTTGGGTTTTTGTCCTCTACGACTCAAGCAGCTTTCTGAGATATATTTGCTGACGACCAGGCTGTGGTCTTAAGCAATTAAGTTATCTGTGGCAGACATGTGATTGTCTCCCTCAAATCCCTTCCATCCCTCTCTCATTGCAGATTCACAGTAATGTGAGTGGGACTGAGCCCACCCTACTGTCTACGTGGGTCGGATAATTTTCTCCTTTGGCACTGCAACTGCTTCCCAACCAGCCTGGCCCTCCTCCTGGGCTGGGTGCCTGTGTCAAAGGTGGGCAATAAAATAAGCTAAGATTATCTACTTAGAGGGTATCGAAAACTGCTGTGGAAATAATGATACAGAGCAATTCCAGGCTTTAGGATTTCTTTAATTGGTTTGGGGACCATAATTTAGAAACCCCGATGGAGAAGGTGTCCCTACGCATTTTTTATAAGCAGAAGAAAAGTTTAATGATAATGTTTGAATTTACAAAACTATTCAAACCCTGAGTTTTCAAAATAGTTCAATGTTCTGATTTTTATAAGCTAACATACTGGTATTTGTAAAGAAATAAATGTTCCCTGCCATTCCAGTTCTACAAGGATAAAGCCATTAGCTACTGCCTTGGCCCAGGGACAGCGCACCCTGAGGGGGATTCAGGATGGTGAAAAACAGGAAACATTCTGTGCTTTGGATATACTGGCCCTTAGATAGTTAAGATACATATCTAAGAAAACATTTCAAATGACCTCAGATTCTTGCATCTTCCCACACACAGAAAAGCACCAAAATCATTCACTTCAGAGGTCTTCTTTGCGCTTAGCAGTAATCTTTTTATCTTGACTATCTGGTTTTCCCAGCAAATAAAGTTCATAGGCATCCTGGCTCCTCCCTTACCTCTCTGGAGCAGTTCCTTGGAGCTGAGAGGCTATCTGTCAGGCTATAGTCCTCAGTAAGGTCCCTAAATAAAACTGAACTCACAACATTTATGTCGTGCATGTTTATTTCAGTCAACATATCCTATCCAACATAAGCAATGATAAATATAATGCCAATGGCAACTTGTAATGAAAGGTTCTTTTCTGTTTCCGTAATCAAGTTAAATAAGAGCCCTTTGACAGATTCTCCAGAAAGTTTTTTACCTGCATGCACCAAAATAAGTCAGGAAATGTCATAACTGGTAAAGTTTAAAAAGCAAAATTGGCTAGAGAGTATACTTCATAATAGAGAAGTGAATCTCAGATATTAAAGTATAGTAATAATATTAAAATAAGTCCCCTTCTAGCAATCAAAATCTGAACATTCAAGAGGTTTTAAAAAGCAAAACTATTCAGGCACGAGAATAAAAAACAAGAGCTAGTAAACTCTAATTGCAGCCATTTCCTTCCAGGAAACTACCAGTTCCAAGTTTGTGCTGTACTTCATGAGTCCCTAGAAGCTTAGAGACCCTTTAATTAGATCTGGGAATATTATTACCTTCCTAGTCAGATCATAAGCATGTGAAATTTAGGAAGTATGCTTTATTCATCGTGGTATCCCCTAAAACAGGTAGCAGAGTTTAGGACACAGAATAAGCTCCACATTAAATATGCAGTCCCCTAAGCCTCCCAGAGTTTTTCTTCTACCAAAGGCAAGAGAGAGCTTGGTCAAGTAATGGATGCACTGAACATCTCAAGATCAATAATCACAACTCATATATTCTATGATTCCCATGGTGTTTTTACACATAGTAGAAACCTGAAATATTTAATCATTCAACTTTTGCGGGCAATCACCATAACTTAGTAAGTAAATATTTGTCCCCCAAAGCTTACTGAATTAAACTAACGGTGTTTTCCAAAAAACATAGATAACTGAATTAATACATGCTAAAGAAGGATATAAATTCCATCCCCACATCACCCAAGTTTTTAGAGTAACTACTCTAGAGGCATTCCTACCGCAGCTAGACAAGACAGTCAATAGTAAAGAAAGTCACAAAAATCACAAAGAGCTGTCCCCTCCCAACACAAAATCAAAGAGCTGGCAAGGCTAGGTCAATGCATAAACTACCTGAGACTCTTCACACACTGAAGAAAGAATCATCAGTGACTTAGAGCACAGAACAGTAATAAATGTTCATACATAGGACTTTTATCCATCAAAAAGTAGTTTACTATTAAAGAATATAGATACAAAAACCAAAAACAGGTCACAGCAGGGGTGACCTTTTGATATAAGTTAATAAAAATGAAGACTAGGAAAAACAGATTTTATTAGACAAAAGAAATGAAACAACAGCACACAGGAAGAACATAAATTATTAATTTAAAAAGTAAATATTTCTAATAATTAAAGAAGCAAAAACGGTGTGTTAGACTGGAGCAGAAGTCGAACTACTATTAGTAAGAATATAAATTCATTCAACCACCTTGCAGAGAATTTGGCAATTCCTAGTAAGGCTGAAGGTGTGTAGGACCCAATAATTCCACTTGTAAACGTCAATACTAGAAAACTCTCACACTTGCACATAAAGAGGCACATACAAGAATGCTCATGGTAGTACTATTTGTAATAGTGAGACACTGATAACAACTGTCTGGTCAGCACAAAATGAATAAATATTATTCCACTATTTGTATAACACAATTCATTTTAAACTTATTAATTAGACCTACATGAGTCATCATAGATAAATCTTTAAAACACGGTAAGTGAATAAAGCAAGCTGAAAAAGTATAGAATAGTAAAATACTGTAACAAATACATGCTAACATCTGTTATCTCCACAGTGGATATAGAACTATCTTTTACATCATTTTCTATACTTTCCTTTATGCTTGAAATGTTTCATAGTTTTAATATTTACATTAAAAAAAAAGCTGGCTAGCCAAGTTGTCTTCCATGTATAAAGTATATATACTATCCATAAGTCCTCGGGAAAAACTACTCCATGATGAAAACCAGGCAATCAGAAAATTAAGCAAATAAAAAGTAAATAAGGAGAAAAGCAATGTGAAAAGGTATGGTGGTTAGCACTGAGTCCTTTCAAAGACAGAACTAATGCTAAACATTGAGCTAAAGACTAAATAAATAGCCGCTGGCAAACAGACAGCAAACCTGAAGAAGTAAAAATATAAGCAACATAAAAATCAAGAACTGGGGAAAGAAAACATGAGAGAAAGTATTAGTACCACTCACCTCATCTTTCACAGCAGGGATTTAATCTCTAATATCTAAAATTAAAACATGAGGTTTTAAAAATTACTCCAATTTCTTACTGATTTTTATACTCTTTTAATTTTAGTGAAATCCTACAGAACCTAACAACTCTGTGGTAAAGGAACCTTTATCTAGAATTTAGCAGTTCTTTAAGGATTTTTTCCTTGCTGTTAAATCCAAACAAAACCGTATTTTGTATTCTCATTAAAAGAAAATAGAATAGTGGGACTTCCCTGGCAGTCCAGCATTAAGATTCCATGCTTCCACTGCAGGGGGCATGGGCTCAATCCCTGGTCTGGGATCTGATCCCGTATGCCATGTAGTGCAGACAAAAAAAAATAGAGAGAGAGAGAAAAAAAAAAGAATAGTATCCCATTCTTATTACATTATTCCTGTCCATAAGCACAAATGGAAATGTATTCACCAAATGTCAACATAATTTATTTCTGGTTGGTAAGATTTGGGTGCCTAGATTGCTTTATTTTGTACTTACACTGCCTGTATTTAAAAAAATAAGTATATATCACTTTTTATAAAAATATACTTTAGCCTAGTAGTTCTCATTTTAAGAGAATTCTTAAATTCTACGTGCAAAGAAACTAATCAGAAGCTTAAAACAGGATTTCTTTGTAAAGCTGTTCATCATAGGGCTTCACTGGTGGCACAGTGGTTGAGAGTCTGTCTGCTGGTGCAGGGGACATGGGCTCATGCCCCGGTCCGGGAGGGTCCCACATGCCGCGGAGCCGCTGGGCCCATGAGCCATGGCCGCTGAGCCTGTGCGTCCAGAGCCTGTGCTCCGCAACGGGAGAGGCCACAACAGTGAGAGGCCCGCGTATCGCAAAAAATAAATAAATAAATAAAGCTGTTCATCATAGTGTTATAAAAATGGAAAACTGGAAACAATCTATTCATCCAAAATAAAATAAACACACTGTGTATCAATATAATAGAATCCTATACAGCCATTTAAGGTGGTGTTTCCAAAGGATACTTAATGAAATAGGAAATGCTCATGATACAGTGTTAAAGAAGTAACAAAATTGTGTGTGTGTGTAAATCATATATTATTCATATTATTTTAAATAAGATGAACTGTTAGCAGTTTCAAAATGATTGTTAACAGACAAATGGGTAGCATGGGTGCTTGAAAACTGTATTTTGTTGGTTTTTTCTTTTTTACCTTTCTGTATTTTTTCTAAGTTCTCTAGAACAGAGATGAAAGAAAGTACGAAACAATCTTTTTTTGTTCTTAATGTAGGACATATGTGATAAAGAGATTTCCATCTATGCTTATAGGAATAAGTTTCTACAAGTTAGAAAACTGACATTTATAAAATTGCTCAATGACACTAAAAATGAAAGGAAATCACCACAGACTTTATATCCATTCAATAACCTTTTATAATCATTCTTGTCTTTACAAGAAAAGAAAGGTACATAAACCCAGATAGAGGCTTGTTATTTTCCATCACCCAGTTAACAGTACTAATACATAAAGTAATACCAGCGTGTAACCATTTGAGTGTGATGATATTCTAGTGAAACCCATTTGGAGGTCAAAGTGATTCATAGAGGCTTTTTCTTTGTCTCTTTCCCACTTATAACAAGAGTTTTCTTCATGGTGCCCTTCTGTCTTAACTAGTTGTTAATCACATTATATATTTGTCTACATAATCTATTTTCACAGTCAGTAATATTATCTGTTCCTTAGAACTTCAAGGAGGATGGCACACCAACACTGTGAGCAACACACCACCAATGTTCCAACTGCTTTATTCTATGCCCAGCTGATAAAAACCTCCACAAACTCTCCACAAACAACTCTGAGAAAATGCTCATTAAGCACTCAGCATAGCGGCAGCAAGCTACTGTGGCAATAACTGTTGTATCGGTCGCCATTCTTCCACTGCAGCCCTACATATAAAGCACAGACAGTACTTCCTCGGTCCAAACTAAACTTCAGGAAGCAGATACATGCACGTTATCTAACTGTTATACGGTAGGAAAGTGCAAAAATGATGGGGACTTGTCACAAGGACATACGAGCAGATAGTCAGATCTGGGATGATCTGAGCCTCAAAATGATGATAGTATGAGATTGTAATCAATAGAATAAAATTAAAGTCCATGAGTTCATACTAATATAAATGAATAAATAAACTGGAGGCTACAGGAGTTCTTCCTTATAGAATCCTACATAATAAATGCAGAAGAAATGACAGAATTAGGAAATCACCATTCGACAACCATCGTTATAACTCTTTCAGGTAATCATAAGCAATGAGTTCTAACACCAATGCGTGACAGTATAATTTTTTATACTTTTAAGTATAATTTTTTAAAGAATCTTTGTGGGGTATACTATAAAATAGCTGATATGAATCTTTCCAAAACATTAATGTAATCCATGACAAATAAGATTAAAGAATTGTTCCAGCTTAAGGGAGACAAAAAGACACTAACTAAGCACAATAGCTAATCATGGACTAGATCCTAAAAATAAGTTTTTTCTTTTGCTATAAAAGACACTAGTAGGGAAACTGGTAAAATATGTTTATAGATTACAGTATTGCATAAATGTCATTGATTCTGATAACTGCACAATAGTTTGTAAAAGTATGTCGTTTTTAGAAAATATACACTGAAATATTTAGATGTGAAGGGATAACATGTCTGCCACTCATTTTCAAATGCTTCAGAAAAAAATATAGCGTATGTGTATATATACACATATATACAAAGAAAATATCACAAAGCATATGTGATAAAACGTCAATATTTGAGGAGACTGGGTGAATGGTGTACAGGAAATCTGTGTACTATTTTTTCCACACTTTACTGTAAGTCTAAAATTAAAATTATTTTAAAATAAAGTTAAAAAAACAAAATGCTATATGGCAAGAAAATAGAAAAGAAAATACGTTGTATTAACAAACAGGTTAACTTAAAACTCTACAATCCCAGCTTCTAACTTCCACTCTATCACTAGAGACCTGTATGATCATTAAAAACCGCTACACCTTCAGTCCGTTTACAAAATGATTTCTCTACATTTAATCAAAATCCTAGTTTCCCTGGATGGCACTACATCCTGCAAAAGCCTCTCAAACGCAAAATGTTAATCCTCACACACACACCCCCACCTGATCTGGAAACAAGAAGACAAAGAAAATGTTCTTGGATACAGCCAATGCCAGATCAAGAGCCTTTCTTGAAATTCACACTGTCTATACAGCCTGCCAGACTTTCTCTCATCCTGTTCTTAGTATTTACTAAATTTACTTAGTATTTACTAAATCATTCCCCAGTGAGTAAAACTTACAAGCCAGCCCCCTACCTCCAATATCATCTCCTCTACCTTAATTTCTACTATAATACAAGACAGCTAAACCAACTTAACACTTCAGCTATGAAACAGGAAGCAATAATATGCAAAGTTGAATGGTCTAGTAACTCCATCAGTTCTCTACTTCTCTGACCTGAGAGTCATCTAGAACTGCTTCTACTAGAAACTACTAGATTTCTACCTCTTAATTCCTGGTCACAACCTCCTGCCCTTTTTCACTCCCTTACTTCCACTAAGTCTATTCCTTGGGCCCTCCATTTGCTGCCACCTGGTTTACTTTCCATCCTACGTAGCCTGGACGATAAAGTGAAAAATTTGCATGACACTCACCCTCAATTTTCTAGTTCCCATATCCTCTGCCACAGCTACCCCACCGACACCCAATTTGGGGTGAGTCTGTCTACCATCTCCTGGTAGAAGGAGAGAAGCAAATCCCATAACTGTATAGACGGGCGCCAAGTACAAATTTAGTTTCCAATTCCAGCAGGGCCATCAGAACTAGTCATCACCATGGCAGGCGTTTCAGCTCCGCCACTCTTCCAGCCCCCGCTTCCAACCATGGAACTCTCAGTCCAAATCTTTGCCTCCTACTTCTCAGAGGAAAGCAGGATTTCAAGCAAAAACTCCTTCAGTTTCTTTCCCCTGAAGCTCTAAATTTAGCGTACGGCTTCCATTTGTATTCTTTACTCCTAAATGCCAAATAACTGTACAGAGAAGATCCTGCCTCTCGAAGGATTGTTTATTTGTTTTCTCTTTATGATATGTCTCTCCTTTCTCTTCTCTACTAACTTCTTTCTCTCTGCCCACATGTATATTTTATTCACACCATACTTAGAAAGACCCTGCCCCCAGCTAAAATTTAAATTTTTATCTTGTGCTTTTTGAACTATTTCCATCTCGTCCTTCTTTTCCTTCAATGACAAACATCCTAGAAGAAGAAAAAAAAAAAATCTGTGCACTTCTAATTCCCATTTCCTACCCAATCCATTACCATCTGGCTTTCACTCAAACAGCTCTTACTAAGAACAATGACCTTCTTTCTAATTGTTAGATCCAAAAACCTACTCATCCTATCAAAAATTTTGAATACAGTCGTCCCCGGATATCCTGGTATTTATTCCAGGACCCTCCACTCCCACCCTGCAGATCCTGAAGGCCCACAGGCGCTCAGATCCCTATATAAAATGGCATAGTACAGTCTGTCCTCCATATCCGCAGATTTCAGAACCCAAGAATACGGAGGGTATGGTGTACATTCAACACAGTTGAGTGTAGTTCTAATTGGTTTTTCTTTAGCTGCCAGCGAAGTATTCCCTCTGGTTTTCCTCCTACCCTTTTTTTTTAAGATTTATTTTATTATTTATTTATTTATTTTATTTTTGGCTGCGTCAGGTTGTAGTTGCGGCACACGGGATCTTCGTTGCAGGACGCGGGCTTCTCTCTAGTTGTGGCGTGAGGGTTTTCTCTCTTTAGTTGTGGCGTGCGGGCTCCAGAGCGCGTGGGCTCTGTAGTTTGTGGCACACAGGCTCTCTAGTTGAGGCACGCAAGCTCAGTAGTTGTGGCGCGTGGGCTTAGTTGTCCCGCGGCATGGGGGATCTTAGTTCCCTGACCAGGAATCAAAACTGCGTCCCCTACATTGTAAGAAGGATTCTTTACCACTGGACCACCAAGGAAGTCCCTGGTTTTCCTCCTACCTTTGACTATTCATTGTTTCTTTTGTAGGAGTCCTTACTTTCCTCTGCCAACTTTAAAGAGTCTTAGCAAAAACTGAATCCAGAGCTGTGGATACTGCCTCTTACACAGAGAGCAGACTGAAGCTCCAGTCTACGTCATTAATTAGTTTGATTTAGCTTCATTTGCAAAGGCATAAGGCAACTAATCCCATGTAATACTGGTAAAGTTACTATCACAAGCATTCATTTCTCGTTTAAAAAATTACTATAGTATACTGTCTGGTTTGATTTCACATTCTTTAAGATAATCAAGTAGTTGCTAAATGAAGAGAAGATAGTTTGAAGCCAAAAAATCTAAATTTGGGTTATAGATATACCACCTCCTGTATAACTCTGACTGAGTCTTTGAGCCTCATCTTCTTTCTGCAATTCATTCATTTTCATTCAGTCGGCCAGTTATCAGTCGCTCAACCAATGGTTACTAAATGCCTAATACGGTATGGGTGCAGGAAATCGGTGCAAATCCCAGCCCATCAGTCCCTAGAACTTCTAAATTCTAACAACTAGGAGTTCTGAGGCAAGGGCATAATACAGTATGACTAGAGCAGCAACAGGGGGAATAAAGAAAATAAAAGTTTGCATACTGTATCACAGGTAAACCAGGGAGCCAACACCAGCAAGGACCAGGCCTGAAATACCAACTTTCTTCAGAGTTAGTTTTGTTCTTTCCTCAGCAAACACAGAGAAGCTAAGAACAGAATCCTCAAGCAAAACTAAATACAGTAAAATCAATTACCAAGACATGCCGTTGTTGATTAGTCACCCAAGAAGCACAGAAAATGCCAAGATGCCATTGGCGGCAAAAGTTAAAGGGTTCATCCATCGAAGCGTTACATGCCAAAGCAAACACTCAAAAACTGGCTGATACAAGTAAACACATAATCTGAATAATTTCATAATATCAAAAGCTAAATACACATACAAATACACACACACTCTCTCTCTCTCTCTCTCAAAAAGTTGACATTTGTGTGCCTCTAAACTGATTTCTTTATTTCTGTATAAATACTTATTCTCATGTTACAATGATCACTATAATGTCATATTTCTAAAGGTACTTATCAATAAAAAAAGAAAAAAAAACACTGTTACAACAAGATTTTCCACACTTGACACGACTGACATTTTCTAGTAAAAATTTACACACACATGAATTCATTACTGCATGGATTTGCACTAGGAGCAAAGATGCACAAGACAAAAATATGTTATAACTTGTGCCTTTGAAGAAACCAGAGTGAAAATACTATCCAGAGAAAAACTGCATAGGTGGTTCTTTATGGTACTCAAATTCCAAATGTCAGCAAACCCATCTCAGCACACATAATAAAACGAATTTACCAAATAGTTTTGGAGGGGGAGAAACTCTGGTAAACTAAGTTTTTAACTTTACCTTTTGAAAGACTGGATTCTCCTTTAAAGAGAAGCCTTAAATGTTTTAGCATACTAAAACACTGATAAATGTTAGTATGCTTAATGTTTTAGCACACTAAACATTGATAAAAGAGGACTTAAAAATATTTCATTACATACTACAGTAACTTTGCTTTTAATTAATAAGTCAATGAAAAGCACTATGTAGGAATATATCATGTACCAATAAGCAAACTAACAAAATACTGGCACGAATAGTTCTGAGACTATCCTCAACCACCTACGTTGAACTAAGGATATGAAGCATACTGGTTAAGTACAAAGGCTTCGGAATCAACTTTTTAAGACTCAAATCTAGACGCCAGCACTTACCAACTCTGTGACCTGCTTGGACCTCATTTTTATCATCTACAAAATGGAGTCTATTTTCTTACAGGGCTTTCACAAGGATTACAAAAAATAACACCTATAAATACTTAGAATAATGCCTGACATAGTAAAGGACCAATAAATGTTACTTTAAAAAAACAGAGACACTTTATGTATAGCATCTATTCTAGTTTCTACAACAATCCTCTGAGGTGAGTATGGCGGAACAAACTTTAAATAACTGAACTGACACACCTAGTTAGGGGCAAAGACAGGATTCAAATTCAGATTTTACTGTCTCTAAATTCAGACTCTTTCTATGTCAAGATGCCTCCAAAAAAAATTCACAGGTAGTAATCTACCCTTCCACAGGATTACCCTTACGAGTATTTCTGATGCTGATTCAAGTACACACACACACACATACACTACACACACCTGTGAATCTACCCATCTACTTCTCTTTAATGCCACTAATTATCTAATCCAAGCCACCATTATCGCTTACCTAACTATTGCCATAGCTTCCTAACTAAATGGCAGACCCTGACATTTGGGAGGTCCCCAATGAAAAGGCTGGCTCACCAAGAAATGACACAAGCCTCGATTAACAAGTCAAAAACACACAAACACAGCTTATAGAATATAAATAAGCAAAGAAAGAACACCCAAATTTAAAGAAAACCTCCAACATGAAAGAAAAACAAAACAAAAATGTAAGAAGGGAAGTTAATACAGGGAGTAGAAAAACAAAAACCTCAAAAATCTTTCGTTGGCTCAAGTTCCAGCATGGCAGTATAAGCCCCCTACAGTCCAACCCTCCCACTGACAGCCACTATAAACTTGAACAAAATATGAAAAACAACTATCTGAGCATTCTGAACATTAAGGAGAATAGGGATTTGGAGGGAAATTAAACCTTGGAGAAGCAACCTGCACAAAGAGTTTTCCCTTTTTGTTCTTTTTGCAGCTTTGCTGCGAGGCAGAACCATAGTTGTGGAGAGGCACCTTGTCTTGGGCTACTAAAACCTCAGTAGAACCCTTGCTATTTCTAGCCAAAGGAAGCATGGAACAAATGGAGCCCAGGCAGGCCAGAAAGTGAGGGTAAATTACTAGCCCTTGAACCATGCATGTGTAGGACTTAACTAAAACAGATGAGTAAAGGCCTAAGGAATTAACCTTAGATCTGAACCACTGCACACAGAATGGGAGACAGTATTTAAATTTTCCAGAGTTCCATAGCAAAACGCTCAGAAGATCCAGGATAAAATCCAAAATTACCAGAAATACAAAATACTAGGAAATATAAATCACTCTACAGGGAAAAGGCAATCAAGAGATGCCAATTCTAGGATGATTCAGATTACTGTTACCATACAAAGGTTTTAAAGCTGCTATTACAACTGTGTTCTGGGAAGCAAAGCAATATTACCTTGAAATCAATGAAATGGCAGGGAATCTCAGCAGGTAAATAGAAAACAAAAAATTGAACCAAATAAAAACTTTAGACTGGAAAAATAAAATACATGAAATAAAAAATTCACTGTGTGGGATCCATAGCACAATGAAGATAGAGGAACTAGATAGCGAATTTAAATTGACAGAATTTATCCATTCTAAAGAAGAGAAAAGAAAAAGGATTGAAAAAATAAATAAGTTAACAAACAAATAGAGCCTCAGGGACTCTAAACCTTTAAAAGGTCTAGAAAACATGTCATTTGAGACTCAGAGGAAATAACAGACTGCAGCAGGAAAAAAAAAAAAACTGAAGAAATAATGTCCATAACTCTTCAAAGTAGTGAAAGGAGTAAATTTACAAATTCAACCTCAGTGAGGCTAAAACAGAACAAATTCAAAGAACACTACACCTAGACACATCATAATAATAGAACTTCTAAAAATCAAGATAAAGAAAAGTTATTGGAGCAGCCTGAAAAACCAATATATTACATACAGAGAAACAATGATTCAAATAACTACAGATTCCTCATCAGAAACCATGGTCATCAAAATAAAATGGAACAAAACCTTAAAGGGCTGAAAGAAAAAAAAAACTCAGCCAAGAATTCTACACCCAAAATATGTATCTATAGGGGAGATCCCTGGTGGCCTAATGGTTAGGATTCCACGCTTTCACTGCCGCGGCCTGGGTTCAATCCCTGGTTGGGGAACTGAGATTCCAAAGCTACGCAGCACAGTACCGCCCCACAAAACAAAAAATCTAATACTTCAGGAATGAAGGTAAAATAAAGACATTTCGAATAAAAGAAAGAAAATTGATTAGAGTTGATCTGCACTTTAAGGAATGATAAAGGAAATTCTTTAGACTGAAAAAAAATTGATAGTAAAGAAAAACTTGTTTCTTCAGGAATGAAGAGAGAGCATAGGGAATGGTAAACGTCTAAGTACACATAAAAGATTCTTTTTTCCTCATACATTTTTTAAAATATGTGTTACTATTTAAAACAAAAACGATAACGTTTGTTGGGGATTTCAGTGAATGTACAGGTAATACATATGACAACTATAGCGTCAAGTTTGGCAGGGGGAAGGGCGTACACAGTATACAGTCACAAAGTTCTACTTGTTACATGAAGTCATACGACATTAATGTTAAACATACGTGTATATACATATACCTAACTTTTCACTGGTTATTATAATCTTAGCGCAAGCACAAAAATAATAATAATAATAATATTAACATTAATAATTGATAAATAACAATATTATTAATGTTAATTAATAATAATAATATAAAGAGGAATAGCTTAAAAAAGCAATACAAATTTTGAAAAGGAAACTAAAACAATTATTTTGATCAAGTGATCCAAAAGGCAGAAAAGGATGAAAAGAGGGAAAAAAAAAAAAGAGAGAGGACAAACAGAAGGCAAATAATACAGCAGTAGAAGTAAACTAACCATACCAATAATTACATTAAATACAAACACTCCAGTTAAAAGGCAGAAGCTGTCAGAGTGAATAAAAAAGCAAAATCCAACTATATGCCGCCAACAAAAGGCACACGTTAAGAACTCAGGTTGAAAGTAAACAGAAAAAGATATGCCATGCAAAAAATAAGAAGGGAAATTTAAAAAAATAAGACAGGAATGGCTATATTATTATCAAATAAAACAAACTTGAAGACAAAGAGCACTGCCAGAGATAAAGAGGGGCATTTCATAACAATCTCAGAATGTAGGAAGCAAGAAATTGAGATAATTAAAAGGAGATAGACAACTCCATCACCACAGCAGATTTTAACACCCCCTTGCTTACCAACTAGTAGAATAACACAAAAACAAAAATCAGCAAGGAATTCCCTGGCAGTCCAGTGGTTAGGACTCAGCACTGTCACTGGCAGGGCCTGGGTTCAGTCCCTGGTCAGGGAACTAAGATCCTGCAAGCCGTGTGATGTGGCCAAAAACAACAACAACAAAAACAAATCAACAAACACAAAAACAAAAATCAGTAAAGACACAGAAGATTGGAACAATACTCTGAACCAACTTGATCTGACATTTATGCAACACTATATCCAACAACTCAAGAATATACATTCTTTTCAAGTGCACATAATACATCACCAAGATAATATACTGGTCCATGAAACAAGTCTCAATAAATTTAAAAGGAATGAGACCATACCGAGTGCGGTCTCTTACCACAAAAAAAATTAAATTAGAAATTTTTTAAAAGATACACAAGAAAATCCCAAATAAATGGAAATCAAATGGAATTCAAGAAATAGCTGATCCAACATAGTAAAGTGATGAAGGGAAGTCTCAGTATGACAGCTGTGTACTAGGCCTAGAGAACAAATACTACAGGTAGAAACAGGAGGATGGTGCGCTCTAGGAAGAATGTCTTCAAAGAACAAAATAAAGGAACTAATACTTATCCAGTGCATGTGACCATGCAAAAAAAAAAATGTAGCTGAAAAGCAAATTCTGAAAAATGACCATAGGATCTGCAAAGAATTAACAACAGATACACAAGGCGGGTGGGGGAGGGATAAATTAGGAGTTTGGGATTAACATACACACACTACTATATGTAAAATAGGTAAACAACAAGGACCTACTGTATAGCACACGGAACTATACTCAGTATCCTGATATATATATATATATCAATATACTCAATATCCTGATATATATATATCAATATATATTTGCTATACACTTGAAACTAACACAACATGGTAAATTAACTATGCCTCAATAAAAATTTAAAAACAGTAAAGAAATAAAAGTCATAAAATGTAAACATTAATTATCGATTTAACCAAATATTAGGAGCTTTTCATACCTTAATCCTCACAATAATTCTATGAGGGAAGTACCTATACTATCCTTACTTTATAGATGAGGAAGCTATGGCAGCGAGAGGTTAAGTAATCAGCCCAAGGTTACAGCGCTTGTAAGTGAGAAGCCAAGATTTGAAACTACCAGGCTCATCCTATACCATCGGTGCTCCTCATGTCTGGCATCGCCGTCAATTAAAGAAAGTTAACTATGATGAAAGTTCTGTTTCCCAGGAACTTTTAACTCAGCTGACATGTTTACAAGTAATAGAATAAAATTTGTCCTCCAAGCTCTGCTGCATAACCTTAAGCAGAACCTCCCTCAGGCAGTCTTCTGTAAAATGAGACGGTTGAAGAAAATGATCACTAACTACTTCCACAATATCTGGAAACAATTTATTTTCCTTTTTCCATAAGTAAACCAAATAACCTACCCATGGTTAATTATCTGGCAAACCCAAGCCACCAGTCAGATGAGGAATTATGTAAAACTACCAGAATTCATCTAAACAGGTTTCTCGGCACTATTCTAAAAGCAAAGTATATACCCTAATTATGGATATGCAGAATATCAACACTGTATGGGCTGGGCAACATATTGTTACTTTTACGTAAGAGAACTCTGGAAAACTGTTCACTATAAATCTATCAGTAACCGCATGGATACACCTGAAATAATTCGAAACGGCATTCATTTATTTCTTCAGTGAGTATTTACAAGGCACTATACAATGGGCCCAGAACTACACTGTATACTATTATAAACAAGACAGACCTAAGCCCTACTTCCCATTGAGTCTACAAAATACATACACCATTGGGGCCTCCCTGGTGGCGCAGTGGTTGGGAGTCCGCCTGCCGATGCGGGGGATACGGGTTCGTGCCCCGGTCTGGGAGGATCCCGTATGCCGCGGAGCGGCTGGGCCCGTGAGCCGTGGCCGCTGGGCCTGCGCGTCCGGAGCCTGTGCTCCGCGGCGGGAGAGGCCACAGCAGTGAGAGGCCCGCATACCGCAAAAAGAAAAAAAAAAAAAAAAAAAAAAAAATACATACACCATGGAATAAGGACTATGATAGGGATAAGTGCACAGTGTTAAAAGAATACACTGAACTTGGTAAAAAAAGAGAGGAAATGGAGATGGTGAGGGAAGGTTTTCTGGAGAAAAGAACATCTGAACAGATTTGAATAAAGAATAGAAATTCATCCTGGAGGAAGCAGAACGAAAAGAAAAAAGGGCAATCATATGTTCAAAAGCCAGAAGAGTCCGAAGGCAAGCGAGAGCATGGTCGGGAGTGGCGCCTGGAGAGGAGCCGGGCAAGAGAACAGAAGTATTACAGGTTACAGTTCAAAACACGGCACGCATGCAGGGCAGTAACAAATTAAGCAAGGTGAGGTTAGCGGAGGCTCATGTTCTCTAAGGTTACAAACAAAAACTTAAAAGGGTTTCAAGTGTTATTTCAAGTGTTAATCCTTCCCCTTGTGGGGAAATCACACCAAAAGTCATGCTGATATAAATGAATGCTCTACCCAAACGAGAACAAATGTTCTCTAAACTATTGGATTTCTTCAGTCTAACAGCCAACAGGCTACAAGTCCTATGAGCCTCAAAATTAGTTAAAGAAGTAAAACTATCCGGTTTATTTCCTTATTCTCAAAGCCTCTGCCAAATAGCACAATTTCTTTACATAATGTAATGGGTAAATCTGGAGAAACATCATAGACAAACTAAACCACAGCACATTTCTAAACTTTTAAAATACTAAATCACTGATATTCAAATCTTAAAAGTCAAAACCTTGAAATAATCTGATAGTAAATCTTAGACTATTTGCAGTATTTCCCAACTTGCACTTGGCATGTCTTTAACAAGAATTTTACCTACACCTTAATTCCAGCTAAGTGATCAAACTTTTGGAAGAAACCATAACAACATGGCATGAAAACATAGAGGATGATTTATATAAACAAAGGGTAGATAGGCTAGCCTTAATTACAAGGATCTTTTGAGTAAATTTACATTTAATAAAGTCAGCAGAATGTATTCCATAGTTATTTAAATTTAAGTCAGGCCTACACATGTAGAATATGTATAAAATTCTAAAATAATATATTATTTATACACATATAATGAGACAGTGTTGTAGCATGTAGGTGTGACATTAAGGAAAGAATAAAAAGAAAATAGTCTCTAAGTAGTCAACATAAAGCAGATGAGAAAAATCAAAGCAGTACCCACAACTCCACAGTCAATGAAGGTACTAAGCAGGACCACTGCACATGGCTTCATGGGTTCCTTACTGAACAACACTATGGGGTCAATCATATATCACAAACAACCTGAGAGAGCCCAAGTCTCAGTAGCAAAAAAAAATGAATTCTTATAAAAATAAGTGTGTGTGGGCTTCCCTGGCGGCGCAGCGGTTGAGAGTCCACCTGCCGATGCAGGGGATGCGGGTTCGTGCCCCGGTCCGGGAGGATCCCATATGCCGCAGAGCGGCTGGGCCCGTGAGCCATGGCTGCTAAGCCTGCGCGTCCGGAGCCTGTGCTCCACAACGGGAGAGGCCACGGCAGTGAGAGGCCCGCGTACGGCAAAAAAAAAAGTGTGTGTGCGGTGCTTTGTGACCGCCTGGAGGGGTGGGATGGGGAGGGTGGGAGGGAGGGAGATGCATGAGGGAAGGGATGTGGGAACAGATGTATATGTATGACTGATTCACTTCGTTATAAAGCAGAAACGAATAAAAAAAAAGTATGTGTGTGTGTGTGTGTGTGTGTGTTTAGACAGAGAGAGAGGGAGAAGGGGAGAAGGAAGGAGGAGAGAGACACAGACACTGAGCAACATACGTTAAGCTGTAAGGTAATGCAAAACATGCACACACACACACACACACACACACACAATCTGAGAGAGCCCAAGTCTCAGTAGCAAAAAAAAAAAAAAAAAAAAGAATTCTTATAAAAATAAGAGAATAAAATAACATAAGCAAGGTTTTGAGTCTATGGAATTGCTCTTGAGCTAGCACCACTCATTCAGTCATTCTTATCAAATACTTCCTAAGTGCCTACCATATGCCAGACACCGGAACACATAGCAGTGAACAAAACATACCTGTCCTCATGAAGCTCACACTCAGGGGAAAGAAGGAGGTAGGAATTAAACACGTAAAATATTGGAAAATATCAGGTGGTGATAAGTACTATGGGAAAAAATGAAGCAGGAAATGGGGCTAGGGAGTACTGTGAAGGGGGTATTGTGATTTTAAATGGCCTCAATGAGGTGACCACTCCAACAGAATGAAGATTCCATCAGACACGAGAAACTTGTCTTTGCTGTTCTCATAGGAAATTTTATACTCTAACTGGGGTCTCCACACCAATTCTAGTGATAGACCAAGTGCCTGCCTGATTACCAGGTACAAAAAGTAAGTGATGCAAAACACCCTTTACCACGTTCCTAAGGGTTTATTTCAAGACTCGGTGAAATAAAAATTTGTCAGAAGCATCCTGCAACAGGCCCAAACTTAAGGCCTTTATGAGGTGCATTCCTCTTTCATCTACACCAGGGGTGGGCAAATTACAGCTAGCAGGCCAAATCCAGCCCACCATCTGTTTCTGTAAATGAAGTTTTATTAGAACACAGCCATGTTAACTTGTTTACATATTAAGTACGGATACTTTTGCACTAAAGCAGCAGATCTGGCACACAGCTGTGACACAGACCACATGACCTGGAAAGCCTAAAATGTTTACTATCTGGTCCTTTACCAGAAAGTTTGCTGACCCCTGGTTCTAGATCGTCACCACCACCACTACCACCGTCATAGTGAGATTCCTTTCAGGGCCCTCTTCACGAACACATGGCCAGTGCAGTCACATGGAACCTTGCCTCAGGAGGGCCTCATGCTTGGGGTTTAATGCTCTATGGTCACCTTTAAATTCTTAATAATTTTATCTTTGAATCCACGTTTTATAAGTGAACTCCAATGGGACAAAAGAGCATGTGCCAGGGACCTGGCGCCTCAGCTCACAGGCAGTCTGCCTCCCCAGGAAAGATTCTCAGGCAGCTGAGCGCCCTGGCTCAGCTCAACTCACCACCTCATGACTAGGAGTACAGCAAGGTGGTAGCTATGCCCATCCCAGGCTGGCGTCACCATGATACATTCACGAGCAAAGCAGTATCTAGCAAGTCCTGGCATGGAGGCTGCAATCCCTTGGGGGTGCTGTGGTCTAAGAAGGCAGGCCCGTCGGAAGTGGAGACTGGCTTTCCTACCCAAGGCCAGGACCCCACGTTTTCATCTGGCAATGCACCTTGCAAGGTATGTAACCGGACTTGACTGCTTTCACAAAACAAAAATTACAAATGAGAGTTCCATCCTTCTATCAAATCTATCATAAAATTGATTTCTTTGTTTTGTCCCATTCCCCTGAGCCATCTCCCTTCACCTTGCTCTAGGCACACAGCTCTCTTCTTATTTCTTAAACCAACAAGCTCATTTGCACCACAGGCCCTTATCACACCTAAAATACTCATCAGCTAGAACATTTCAATCAAGTCTTGGCCTGAGTGTCACACCTGCAGAGTGGACAGAGGTTCCTAATAATCCTGATTCCAATCCACTGAGGACTCAAACCCACTGGTGAGGCATCCCATCTCCAAAGCTGCCACCATCAATTTTTTGCCTCCATGTATGTGTACTGCCTCTCCCTCATTGGGAAATGGAGTTTATTTCCCCTCCTTATGAACCTGGGCTGGATTTATGGCTGCTTTAACCAACAGAATGCAGCAGAAATGACATTCTGGAGTTCTAAGCTGAAGCCTTAAGAGGAATGGCAGCTTCCTCTTCCTTCTGTGATGTGAAAGGCCAAGGTCACACTGAGAGGGCACATGAAGAGGACACACAGAGAACTGAAATGATCAACATTCAACTCACTCAAAAAATAAGAAGAAGAAGAAGAAGATGGACTGACAGATATATGATAACACAGATGCAACAAAATGTTGGGAATTGTAGACCCTACAACTGGTATATGGTATATGGAAGTTAACTGTGCAATTCTTTCAACTTCTGTATATATTTGAAAGTTTTTTGTTTTGTTTTGTTTTTGGCTGTGTTGTGCGGCTTGTGGGATCTTAGTTCCCAGACCAGGGATCGAACCCATGCCCCCTGTGGTGGAAGTGCAGAGTCCTAACCACTGGACCACCAGTGAATTCCCTGAACAGAACCGCTCTGCTGAACAGAGCCAAACCAAGGAATCTTGAAACATAATAAAATGCTTGTGTTTTGAGTAGTTTGTTACAAAGCAATATAAAACTAAAACACCAAGATTTGAATACCAGATCCATCACACCTAGATCCACACACATGCCTGTATATATTTAACCTCTTTATGTCTCATTTTTTTCATCTGCAAAATGAAGATCATAACATTATCTATCTCACAGAAGTATTCTAAGGAATAAATGTGCTCATGTGTGTAAAGCACATAGCAGAGTTCTCAGCATATTCCTGACATAATGCAAAAAGATATTACTCTATTATTGCTATTTTATTATTGATAAAATGTATTATTTATACCATCATCCTGCTTTACCTTCTTTAAACCATCTATTACTATCTGAAATTATGCTCACTTATTTATCTGCCTCCCCTCCACCAAAGTATGAGCCATGAGACACGAACTTAACTGTCTTGTTCACCAGCACCTAAAACAGAATTTGACTGACAGAGATACTTTATAAATTAATAATGAGTTATAGGACCTCAGTTTCACAGTTAATCAATAATGATATCTAAAAACTGCTCCCATACCTTATCTTAAGTATAAATCTAACAAGAGGCACTCAAAACACAAGATACACACATAAACTATCTATAATATGTTATTTTCAGGATATAATTCCAATGCATTTACTTGTTACTGCACAAATACTACACCATTATTGGATCATGTACGCTCAAATATGCCTAAGGGATGGCTAGCATCTGACTCAGCACCGTTCAGGTGTTCTAAAGTAGCTTACTCGTTTGTATAATTTTTAAAAAATGAACTGTACTCAATCAAACTAATGACACACTCTCAGTTACTATTGCTACATGCACAGAAACAGCCAGAGAAACTTCCATGTGGGGTCCATTCAAAACCAAATTACCCTGGCAACACAAATTAACATAATACTAATCTTCAAGCTATGGAGACTTGGTTTTAAACACATCTGAGAGTGAATTTCCTCAGTTACAGTATTTTAAAATCTATATTAAAGATGAAATAAGAATCAGACATTCACAGAACCCTGAAGCACCTCTGAGGAAAAGCAGCAGTCTAGAAGGTACACAAAGACACACAAAAACACAACTCAGTATAACAAGTTCTCTAATACTGTGATCCTCAACTTTTCCTCTGCCGTGATGTAGAGATGACAGATGCAAGAAACTCACCCTGCCTCCCTCTTCCAATTATAATTTCGTAGGAGTTTTTACATCTAGGAACAGGATTTTATAAGGCAAACGAACCACAGGGGTGTGGTACAGAACTTTAGGTGAGAAATAAACACATGTAAAGTCAGGGAAGTAAGTAAGAGAGAAGACATTATAGTTGAAGCTAATAATAAGTATGTCCTGATGAACTCCAGCAGTTAGTGCATAAAAATTAAGGCAGGCAGGGGGGCGGGGAGGAGGAGGGCGGGATTGCTAAGATGTGTATAGGTATGGAAAGGTCCATTCAAGGAACTTGTATGTTAAGAACAGACATTTATACTTCAAAATCCAATAAGCCTGGGCTTCCCCGGTGGCGCAGTGGTTAAGAATCTGCCTGCCAATGCAGGGGACATGGGTTCGAGCCCTGCTCCGGGAAAATCCCACATGCCATGAAGCAACTAAGTCCGCGAGCCACAACTACTGAGCCCATGTGCCACAACTACTGAAGCCCGTGCACCTAGGGCCCGTGCTCTGCAACAAAAGAAACCACTGCAATGAGAGGCCCACACACAGCAACGAAGAGTAGCCCCGGCTCGCCGCAACAAGAGAAAGCCCACGCGCAGCAACAAAGACCCAACACAGCCAAAAATAAATAAATTTATAAAAAAAAAAATCCAATAAGCCCACCAGAATGGCTAAAATTAACAAGTCTGAAACACCAAACTTTTGGCAAGGTGGTGAAGCAGCCAAAGCTTCCATACATTGTTTGTCTAAGTGTAAAATGGTACACTTGGAAATGGTACACAGACTCGGAAAAAAGTCTGGTGGTTTCTCATAAAATTAAGCATACGCCTACCCTATCACCCAGTAATTCTACCAAAGAGAAATGAAAACTTACACCCACAAAAAGATTTGCACAAGAATATTCCTAACCACTTTGTCCGTAATAGGCAAAAACCGGAAACAACCTAAGTGTCTATCAACAGAGCAATGGATAAACAAACTGTCCTATATTCGTACAATTTATACAATGAAATACTATTCAACAATAAAAAGGGATGCACTACTGATACACACAATAACAGGATCCATCTCCTAAACTTTGTGCAGAGTGAAAGAAGCTTTGTAGACTCTATGCTGTATGATTCTAGAATAGGCAAAGCTCATTCGAAGTGAAAAACAAAAACGAAACAGTATAGCGATCACCTGGTGGGTAGGAATCAACAGGGGAGGGTCATGAGTGAACTTTCTAGGGTGACAGTAATGTTCTTTCCCAGTGGTCAGGAAACTTTCTCTGTAAAGGGCAGAATAGCATATATTTCAGGCTTTCTGGGCTCTGCCACTGTAAATGAATGGCACGGCTGTGCTACCGTAAGACTTTATTTACAAAACAAGAGTTAGAATGTAGTTTGTTGATCCCTGCTCTATATTTCAAAAGTGATTTGGGTTACACAGATGTATGTAATTGTCAAAACTCATCTAATTGGCCGTGGAAGATATGTGCATTTCACTATATGTCACTTTTATCCTAAAGGAAAAAACCATAAAGAAATATTGAACTCTAGGCTAATGATAAGCATGTGGTTGGCACTGAGGTACACTGATATCTGCAACTTATTTTGAAAGCTCAAAAAATAAGATGGAGGGGCTTCCCTGGTGGCGCAGTGGTTGAGAGTCTGCCTGCCAATGCAGGGGACACGGGTTCGAGCCCTGGTCTGGGAGGATCCCACATGCCACGGAGCAACTAGGCCCGTGAGCCACAGCTACTGAGCCTGCGTGTCTGGAGCCTGTGCTCCACAACAAGAGAGGCCACGACAGTGAGAGGCCCGCGCACCACGATGAAGAGTGGCCCCCGCTCGCCGCAACTAGAGAAAGCCCTCGCACAGAAACGAAGACCCAACACAGCCAAAAATAAATAAATAAATAAACTCAAAAAATAATAATAATAATATGAATTGACAGATATATGATAACACAGATGCAAAAAAATGTTGGGAATTGTAGACCCTACAACTGGTATATGGTATATGAAAGTTAACTGTGCAATTCTTTCAACTTCTGTATATATTTGAAAGTTTTTTGTTTTGCTTTGTTTTTGGCTGTGTTGTGCGTCTTGTGGGATCTTAGTTCCCAGACCAGGGATCGAACCTGTACCCCCTGAAGTGGAAGTGCAGAGTCCTAACCACTGGACCACCAGTGAATTCCCTGAAAGTTTTAACGTTAAAGGGGGGGGGGATATTCAATAAGAGGCCACTGAAGATTTTTAAGCAAAGAAAAGAAAATCAAATTTATATTCTACAAATACAATTTATGTAGCACAAACAATACACAGAAGGATGGTCAGATGAAGGAAGAAAGCACTAAGCAAGCTATTACAATAGTCTATGCCATAGAAAGTATCAACATTTGAGGAGTAAGTACAAAGTGAGTTCATGCAGAGAAGGAAAGTCAAGAGTAGAAAGCTCCTTCATTTCAGGAACGAGGAAGGAGTTTCAAGGAGAAAGTTCACAATGTCAACGTAAAAGAACTTAAGCAAGAAGAGAACTGAAAAGTACCTATTAGATTAAGCAATGGACCTTGATGATGTAAAAGAGGTGTGGTAAGAATGTAAACCAGATAAAGGATATTGGTAAGTTCAAAGCAAACAAACAAGTGATGATCAAAGGAATCCAGCTGGGCCAAGAGAGGAAGGCAAAACTAGAGAGCAACGTAAAGTAAAAGACTGAAATAATTCTTTAAAATGGAAAACAAAAGTAAATAACTGCACCTAAAAATCACCATATATTATCTCATCTAGAAAATGCACTCTTGGGTAAGGCAGCCTGCTATGAGCCAGTGTGTCCCTGCACATTCTTGCTGAGTGTGAAAGAAGGTCAAGGTTACCACAGCATTTAACTGCCTCTCAGGGACAGGTGAACCAGCTTGTTTGTTATTTGCTACAATGTTTGCAGCTTGCTAAAAAAAAAAAAAAAAAAGGGCTAGACCCTTGGTCCTGAGCTCCTTAGCTGTGATCCACCCTGTTCTTCCATTAGACCCATCACCCTCATGGGACCTGGTTACAAGGAAAACCAGCACAAATATGCTGATGTTCATGAGTCTGCAGGGCTGTGAGTAATAATGTCATTTGTTTCTGACCTGGGAGTCTCCTGTTTTTCTGCCAGCAACCATGAAACATTAACAGACTATCAGCTTGTAAACACGGTAAAATCAGATCTTAAGACTTTTCACTGCTCTTGACATGGACAACAAAGAACTAGTTGATATTCATGTTGCTAAATAAAACAAGAGACAAAAACGTAGTCACTAGCAAAAACTGAAATATATACAATATTTTATAGTTTATTTACCTTACATTATTCATAATATTTATCATGTACCAGTCTCTACACTATATTTTTTACTTACACTACATTATATAATTCTCATAATAATCCTAATGAGGTAGGTACTAATATGAGGAAACTGAGGCTTCAAGATGCTAGGTAACTAAGCCAAGGGCTCAAAAATTGTAATCAGCACAACCTAAATATAAGCCCAGATAACTTTAAAAGACGTGAGGGTTTTTGTTAACTATTAATAGTCAACCTCCTTCCCAGCTGATTTATCAAGGGCAACTCTAATTCATATATAACAGCAAAGTATCTATATCATCACAGTATGGATAGTTCATTATTTTTATAGAAAACTAACATTTTGGAAATGTTAATATAATCAAAGTTTTCTCTAAAAATCTGTGGTCAAGGTTTAGGAAGAGCTAGGTTAAACAAATCCAAATCACTGTCTTTACGGCAGAAGCTCTCATGGTTTTAAATATGCAAATGTATGTCTTTATATTCTAATATACATTATAAACCTTCTAAGACCATCTATTATCATCATTCTGAATGATACAGTTTGGGAAACTACTGCTACAATCCACAGTGCCAATTTAACTTATATACAGAATACCTCTAAAAGCTTAGTAGTCAGCTTGGTGGTTCACATACACAAAACCTTTAAAATGGAGAACATCAAAGTTAGAATGTGGCATAACAGCTCCAAGCCAAGTCACCTCCTTCATAGTTTGGCAACACTGCCCATTTCCTACCAGACAAAATTGAATTTCCCGTAACACAATGGAACTACCTGGCTTTTTCTGAAATTAGAAGGGTAACAAGTCAAGCCTTCTTGTATTTGTAGCTCTGTACATTGTTATCACTTAACAAAATCTGGACACTTTTAACAATGGAGGAGAAATCACAGAAAAAGTAGTTTCCACATAAAGCTTGTGCATTGGTTAATGGTAGTTAAGTCATTCTAATGGTCCTAGGCATCACCATTAACTTACCAATACAGAAAGCTAAAATTTAACTCTATGAACAAGTGGAAAATTAACATCGTACACCATTTCACCACCAAGCATGTCTTCCTGTCTCCTACTTAGTCAGCTCTAAACATTCAACAACTAAACCTGTTTATTTATCCATTGTTATTAACCATTCCAGGGTTTTTAAAAAAAAACAAAACTGAGCTAAAGTCAGCCACACAACAGTTGTGTTCATTATACAAGTCAGAGCTGTAAGCTGTAGATTGGTCCCTAGCTTACTTGCAAACCAACTCAGATGCCTTTTTTTTTCCTTTGCCCTCTGCTCTGAAGGAATGCCTCCACCCATTCAAAGTCTATGTAGGACACATCTCCAGTAGTTTTGTTGTGTGTGTGGGGGGCATATACCTAGGTAAAGTTACTGATCAGGCCATTCTCAACAAAACTAAGAGTTACTCTAGACAGATGAAATTACCATGCAATTACACAGGAATTGGAATCAAAATCTGAACGTAAACTGTACTAAGATTTTCAAACACTTCACCTTACAAGGAAAACAAATTTATGTCCTACCTACTTTAAGCAAGAAGTATCTTTAGAAGGACAGATTTTTGCCCTCTGCTCTGAAGGAATGCCTCCACCCATCCAAAGTCTCTGTGGGACACATCTCCAGTTCGAGGGGAAAAAAAGGCAATAAAATATGATACTGTCGGGACTTCCCTGGTGGCGCAGTGGTTAAGAATCCGCCTGCCAATACAGGGGACACAGGTTCGAGCCCTGGTCCAAAAAGATACCACATTCTGCGGAGCAACTAAGCCCGTGCGCCACAGCTACTGAGCCCGCGCTTTAGAGCCGGTGAGCCACACCTACTGAACCCCCGCGCGCCTAGAGCCCGTGCTCTGCAACAAGAGAAACCACTGCAATGAGAAGCCCGCGCACCGCAACAAAGAGTCCTGCTCGCCACAACTAGAGAAAGCCTGCATGAAGGAACGAAGACCCAACGCAGCCAAAAATAAATAAATAAATTTATTTTAAAAAGAAAAAAAATGATACTGTCTACTTAGTTTGAAAGGGGTTGTAGAGAAAAAGAAAACATCTTAAAGCTGACAGCAAATTCCAACATTTTGGTGTTAGGAATTCTTAAAAATAATAATCATAACTACTGAAAGCAAATATGACACTATAATAAATTACTTTAAGGCACAAATACATCAATTAAAAATGTTTTGAGGGCTTCCCTGGTGGCGCAGTGGTTGAGAGTCGCCTGCCGATGCAGGGGACACGGGTTCGTGCCCCGGTCGGGAAGATTCCATATGCCGCGGAGCGGCTGGGTCCGTGAGCCAGGGCCGCTGAGCCTTCACCTCCGGAGCCTGTGCTCCGCAACGGGAAAGGCCACAACAGTGAGAGGCCCGCGTACCGCAAAAAAAAAAAAATGTTTTGAGCAGTGATTTGTGTATGTGAACATGGTGGATTCTGATAAGCAAAACCCCCAAAGAGAAAAAATTCGAATCAGTTAACACCATTAAGGGAAACAAATAGCAACAGGAAAGAAAAGAGATTAGAGAAAAGAAATTCCACTGGTAAATGCAATGGGTATTCAATATTTACCTATTGCATTTTATTTTTACTAACATCTGCAAAAATAGGAATGCCTTAAAAAAAAAACCCAAACAAACAAACAAACAAAAAACCACCAAATGTGTATACACTAGCAACTTGAAAAATGCCTTCCCAAACTGGCAACATTTTCCAAACCATTCCAAAAATACTGATAAATTTTCACAGAATTCAGAATATACATCATTTGGAGGTTTTACCGGATGTAAACCAGATGAAGTGGAAGCCTCCTGAGCTTTTATCTTAAAAAAAAAAAATGCAAAATTATATACACTGGGTTTTCATCTTTCAGTAGCCTTTGCATTTCTCAAAATACACTTATTAATAGAAATTCTTTACTTCACAACTAAGTCTCTCCTGTGCAAATAGATCTGAAACATGAAATCTGCACTAACATATCTATATTTGTAAATTTCACAAACAGTACTATTAAAGTGCATCATCGGTGCTCCATATTAACGTTTTTCTCCTCTCCCTCAGTAAATAGGTTTAACTAAATTTCCACCTCAAAGTTTACAGAATAACATGCTACCTAGCTGCAACGAAACAGTCAACTATTGCTGAGTCCATTTTTTAAATAAGGTTTACGTAGGAATCTCCAATGACACCACCGGAATTAGTATCAGAGAAAAAAAATATTAGAAAATTTGACACGGAAAACACAGAGGGGCACTTTTCACTCATTTCAACATACAAAGGTTTATACGGTTAAGCTGGAAAACCTTGTATTTAAAGAAAATTTTTCAAACAAGATTAGCATTTTTTTAGTAAAACTTCCTGTTTCCCCTCCTACCAAAAAAAAAGTGATAGAAAACAGAATGCAATCACTTTTAATTCTAACAAAACAGAGAAGGACAAAATGACAAGGTTAACTAGAACTGAGAAACAAGTTCAGCCCCATGACTATTCTCTACAGTTGCACGATTTTTAAGCCCACATTTTTTTTTTTTTAACCAAATCCACTTCCCACCCTACGTAGGGCTTACACCTGCCTCCTCCCCACCGACTCCATCTATGACGGCGACACCTTCCCAGCAGGTATGTGAACTCATTTCCAGTATACAATCCACGGGAATATCTCTGAAGTGACTGGGTCAGGGCATAACGAAATGATCGAGAAAGTGAGACATAAAACAGATACAAGTTTTAAAGGGAGGCGTAGGGGTGTCTAACAGCGGAGGGATGGGGACCTCGAAGGAGACTGGGGTCTGGAAAGAAAGGTCTCAAAGGAGCCACAGGCAGGCTCCATCCGAGAGGTGTGAAGGAAGCAAGGTCCTGCCAGAAGAGCCAAAAATAAATTAGCCAGCACGTCCATTCCGCGAATAACCCGAGGAAAGGGACTCTGGGGGCCACGGCGGGGGGCAATCCCGGGGTCCTCGGCGGCGCAGGAGGCCCGGGCTGGGGCCAGAAACTCACCACCTGGTAGCGGCCAGTCCCCGGCTGGTGATGATCCATCCTGCCCGGCTCGGGATCCGGCTTCCGAGCAGGCGAGTGCCCTCGGCGCTCAGCCCCCTCGGTCACCCGGGTCGACGACGTCGTCGCCGCAGCGACCCTTCCGCCTCTGTTTATGTCGCCGCGGTCGCCCAGCCGGACCACCTCACTTCCCGTCACGGCCGCAGAAACCACCGAAACCTCCGCGTCGGCCGCAGCTCTGGGCCGAAGCTCCGGGGCGCCACGAGCGCTACTGAGCATGCTCGGGATGGTCGCGCATGCTCGCTGGGTCCTCCGCCGTCCCATCCGCGTCGCGAGTTCGGGGGCGGTGGGAGGGGGGGTGGTTAGCTGGGTGGGAGGAGGTGGAAAAGTCAGGCAAGTCCCAGGGAGCAATCTAGGTTGTCAGCCTGTCCGGAGTGGGCGGTGGCAAAAGGATCAGGGGAAAAAATAGCACCGTCCTTGATTGGTCTTTTCGTTTGGACGGGTTTCGCGCAGGCACAGTCACAGCGCACAGATACAGATGTCGAGGAGAGCGGGGACGCACTCCTAGAGCACCTGAGGACAGGTCACCCTGTTTCCCAACACTTCCTCGTATTACTCACCCAGCCTAGGGCAAGGCACAGAGATCCGTCTCTAGGACCTTCCTAAAACTCTTATTCAGAATCATTAGTGAGCTAAGGGATGTCTTGTTAGCTTGTTTTGTTTGTCCCCTTCTTGGTAGTAAGAGATTTAAGAATCCAACAGGGACTCTTCAGCCATACTCATGTATCTCGCCAAGGAAAGAGGCCTCTAGCCTCTAGAGCACTAGGTTGCTGGAAGGATACAAGAAAATAATGAAAAAATATAGGACTCTTTTGTGGTCATATTCATATCAATAATTCCAAAGGGTTTAACAGTAAGGAATCACTCCGTGTGCAACATTGTCAGTCGATCTCAGTATCCGGTTAACCACACATGACGTACTATGTGTGAGTATCTCCCACGGGGTGCAAAGCATGTTTCTCTGGCAAGTAGAAGAGTATGATGGGGCAGCGAACTCTTTAACCCAAAGACCAGCTTTCTATACCCTGAAAACTATGATCCCACGTGACTTGGCTCAGCTATCTTTTTTACTTAACCTCCCTCCTGAATCGCCAAAGGAGATTCTTGGAATGAAGAAGGCTACTGGATGGGCCTGATCACCTAGTTAAAATTAAAAATACAATAAAGAGGGAAACTCATTGAGAGATCAGCTGAAAAAATGTAAGCCTTCCTCTGATTGCTTTATTCAAAGAGATGAGCATTTCTTCGTATTTTTGCCGTCTTGACACATTTGGTGGTTAGAGAGTATTAATAGGCTAACAATAAGAGGCAATGATATTGTCATACTTAAATGTCCTTAAACTTTCTTTAGGTATAACTTAATGTGTTTTAGACTCTAAGATAATAAACATGACATTTCATTGTGTTACTGTACAGAGCTCACCCTCACAATTTCACCCCAAATGGTATCACCTTTCAGTGATCAAAACAACCCCCAGTTCAGGAAAATGAAATTAGATTCCTACACCATTTATGGTCTATACGGTTCATTCAGAACTTAATTTTATATGCAGTTGCACTTTCATTAATCATTTATATGTCCATTTGTTTTTCAAATAGACTGCTGCTCAGAACAGAGGCCATTTTTTACACCTAGCACACCCAGAACAGTAATGGGAACATACCGGTGAAAACCAATGTCCTGACAAAAAGCAAACATCCTAAATCTTGTTAGAGTAACAGATTCTTTCAATTTTACTCTCCTCCCAAGTTTTGTGAATGCTTTGCTAATCTAGAGAGGTGACAAAATTCAACAGGAAAGGGGGTCTTCAGTGAAGAGGAGGAAGAGAAAGAGGGGAAAGAGAAGTAGAATAACAGCTGATACGTATTGAGCCCTTCCCAAGCCAAGAACTGCACGTGTTATATCATTTCAACCTCACAACAGTTCCATGATGTAGGCACGATTGTAAATCCCGGTTTAACAAATCAGGAAACTAAGGCACCAAGAGCCACTTGTCCAAAGCCAAATCACTCGTAAGTAGTGACAGACTCCAGAGCCTCCACTATATTAGGCACAACAGTATAATACATCCTTAAAACGAACAAAGAAACAAACAAAACAAGTCTTGTCTCTTTCTGTTCACCACTACTATGAAACTTCTGCAGAAGACCAAAAAAAAAAAAAAAATAGTGATGCACCAAAAAGAGCCCATCTGACTTCCTTAAATGCCACCTCCTTGATCTGTATGAAATAAGAGATTCTCATTGTTCTCTAAAGAGCCATTCTGAGCTCGTTTTGCCCATTTTGCCACGAAGCCAGTGTGACCTGTAATGGGCCATCACAAGCAGAGGCCCTGAGTTGTCCCACTAGGAGCAACTTTTTTGGGAAGATATGGGGGTAATGATATTCTTATCATTCTAGAGGCCTTAAGCAACATTTGAGATGTTGATATTTAATCTTTTGGTGGCGACAATTTGTTATTTAATCTTTTGATGATGACAAGTCTAGTTACCTAAGGAATTGGTGGTGGTCTACCATCATAAACTCAAGTGGGATTGTAGAATTAGAGTACACTTCACTAACACCTCTTGTTCTGGCCTAATCAATATTCATCTCCAAATACACAGCCACCCAAAATTTAACTAGTGCCACACTGCAGTGTGACGGACATGGAGATAAGATGGCTGGATTCCCTGTCATGAAAGCACACTCTGCCTAGCGCCATCCAGCTGTTAGTTTTGTTGGTGTTTCCTCTGGCTTGGCTTTCTACCTTGGGGTCATGCTGTCTTCAGGGTGGCACCCTGCTGTTTACTAAACAAGGCAGTGGTCTAGCCCCACCTTTGCCTGACATTGGACCCATCTAAGGGGCAATCTCTGCTTCAGAGTTCCCTGCTGAACCAGCTGAGATTTTGTCAGCTCTGCAGCATGTTGTGACAGCTCTCCGTGCCCAATCCTTTTTGCTCTCACAGATATTAACTCTCCAGTAAAGCTCCTGCACTCATAACTTCATATCAGCATCTGCTTCCTCGAGAGCCCAACCTAGACAAGTACCGATATTGTCGACTGAAAGAAAAACGCACAACATTGTTGTGAGTTAAGTTTTACTCAGGTACCTTTCTGAGGACTGCAGCTTTGAGAGAGCTTCTCAGATAGCTCCGAGGAACTGCTCCGAAGAGGTAAGGGAGGGGGCAGGATATCTATGAACTTTTTTGCTGGGAAAAACATGTAGTCGAGCATAAAAAGATTAATGCTAATCACAAAGAACAGACATCTCAAGTTAAAATGATTTTAGTGCTTATCTACGTATGGGAAGATGCAAGAATCTGGGGTCCTTTGAAATTTTTCCTTAGATGTGCATCTTAACTATCTAAGGGCCAGTATATCCAAAGCACAGAATGTTTTCTGGTTTTCTCCATCCTGAATCCCCCTCAGGGCACACTGTCAGAAGACAACTGCTGTGCCTGATGGCTTGATCCTTGTAGTAGAACTGAAATGTTGGCAGGCAACTCATTTTTATAATATAAAGTGATAAAACATTATTATCAAAATTATGTTAAATGACTACAACTGCCCTTTCACATAATTGATGTTTCATCTCCAGAATAACCCTCCGTACCCTCCATTGTTACCATTTTCTCATGTGGACATAATGTATCTACAGCCTTCCTGTTAAGAATGACTTTTTTTTTTTTTTTGCGGTACACGGGCCTCTCACTGTTGTGGCCTCTCCCGTCGCGGAGCACAGGCTCCGGACGCGCAGGCTCAGCGGCCATGGCTCATGGGCCCAGCCGTTCCGCGGCATGTGGGATCTTCCCGGACCGGGGCACGAACCCGTGTCCCCTGAATCGGCAGGCGGACTCTCAACCACTGCGCCACCAGGGAAGCCCAAGAACGATTTTGATTTTGTTCTTTAGAGCGATGCTGTCAGGCCAAGTCACAGGCACCCCTTTGCCTAGACATATTTCCCACTGGGAATCCCTCTTACCTTCCCAGAAGCAGAGGCATTCCCTCCAGAAGTAAACCAATTTCTTACCCTCCCTATCCTCCTCTTACCTCTAACCAGGTATGCTAAACTTTGTATACATGTGTAGGATTTTTGTTGAGATTCCCACCAATTAAAGAGCAGCAGACATGCCATTGCCTGCAGATGACCATCTATACTGGCCTAAATCACAGGTAGGCAAATGCTCCAAATTTTCCTTACTTCTTCAGTGATTTTTAGTTTTTATATCCCTTCCTCTACAACATAGAACTACTCCTCAAGGTAGCTACTGATGCTTAGTGTGACCATAGGTCCTAATAGTTGGTTGCATTTGGAATATGTATGATTTTGTATATTTATCTAGAGAATGATCAAAAAGAGGTAAAAATCACATTCTCTGTCTGAAGATTTCTATCTCTACCTAATAAAAATTCACTAGCCATTATTTTCTGTATATTAAATTCTAAAGTAGATTTTAGAAAATACAAGAAACTATCATCATTTTAGTAAATGAAAATAAGCATAATTATTACTGCAGTTTTATCTCTGTTACCACGTATGTGGATTTTTTTATGCAGTTTGTAGGCTCGAACCTCAATTTAGCTTCACATGGTGTTCCTTATTTAACTGGTTCTGAGATTCCCGTCATCTGTTCAGCTCTATAATTTTAGAGAGGAAATCTTGTAAAGCGAGCTACTTGACAATCAGGTATTTGTCTCTTTATTCTCCTCCAGTATGTTGAAAGACTCTAAAACATAGCTAATGTTCTTTTTAAAAATTTTATTTATTTATTTATTTATTTATTATCTTTGGCTGCGTTGGGTCTTCATTGCTACTCGTGGGCTTTCTCTAGTTGCAGCAAGCGGGGGCTACTCTTCGTCGCGGTGCGTGGGCTTCTCATTGCAGTGGCTTCTCTTGTTGCAGAGCACAGGCTCTAGGTGCGCGGGCTTCAGTAGTTGTGGCACGTGGGCTCAGTAGTTGTGGCACGTGGACTCAGTAGTTGTGGCGCACGGGCTTAGTTGCTCCGCGGCATGTGGGATCTTCCCGGACCAGGGCCCGAACCCATATCCTCTGCATTGGCAGGTGGATTCCTAACCACTGAGCCACCAGGGAAGCCCCATAGCGAACGTTCTTTATCAGTCAGAGTTCAACCAGAGACAGACCAAGACCAGATAGATATGAAGAGATTGATTGCAAGGAGTTGGCTTACCCTGTTGTGGGGACCTGCTAGGCAAGTCCAAAATCTGTAACTCAGGCTACTGGAACTCTGGAAGCTGCTTTCTACAGGCAGAACTTCTTCCTCCTCAGAGAAGCCTCAATTCTGCTCTTAAGGCCTTTCAGTAGATTGAATCAGGCCCACCCAGATTATCGAGGCTAATCCCGTTTACTTAAAATCAACTTATTTTGGACTTTAGTCATATCTCTAAGATACCCTCACATCATGCTTAGATTAGTGTTTGATTAAATAATTGAGACTATAGCCTAACCAAGTTGGCAAAGAAAACTGACTATCACGGGTTTACTTAAATGCTACAAGCAGAAATTGTCTCTGTATAATAAAGGACGGGGGGTGGGGGGGGGCAGAAAAGAGAAAGGGAGGAAGTACCAGAGAGTTAGCTTAGAGAATTAAAATAAATTTGCATGTTATTTCCTATCAGCTTTATCTTGTGTAAGTACTGTTGTGTAGAGAGGCACCACCAGGCAACAATTAGAAAAGGTTTGAATTTCGATAAGCTACAAGATTTTTATTTAGCATTTTCATTTTTCCTTTGTTTGGCCATGAGCAACAAATGTGAGCAAATCAACAGCCATTTTGCCTTAAGGATTACATATTTTAAATTGGGCTAAGTTATAAGTTATTAAAATGGTCATTGCTTTACCTTGAATATGGAAGGCTGTTCTTTGACCATACTAAAGCAGGACATTTTTGTGTTGTTATTTGTTTCCTTTTTTTCTCTGAAAGCCTGATAATCACTTTCATCCCAGAAGAGCAGGGCTGGCACTGAATATATTGCCTATTATGACAGGTTTCTCTTGACTAACGTGTGATCATCGTGTAAGAAGACAAACACTCTAAGTGTGTGGGAGCTGTGGGAGAGTAAAAATACTAGGAAAGAAAAATGTCTCCTACATATCACGGTGTTCTTAACATGTTAAAGATCATGCGCTTGCTTTCTTCATAAGAGGAACCAGGCCTTAACAGCCTGCTGTCAGTATGCTGCTTCACCATTAACAACATATTACAACATTAAAAATAGGGTCGCCATATAACAAAGTTGCCTGATTTCAGTACTGAGGATAAAGGGCATTCAACATCTGAAGGGACAAAATGATGACAGTAATTAGACAGAGTGACTTACCAGATGCTGCCTTTCTAGAACTAGGAAAAAATTCATAGCCATTACCTGGCCTTAAGATTCAAATCGGGGAAAAAAACTAAGGGCCTAACAGAGCCAAAGTAAGCCAAGATAATGAAAAAAGGTGGTGGTGGGGGGGTGAGGGGTGGAATTCCCTTTATATCTGGAAGTTATGTCCTAGAATAAATAAAATATTTATAATGTATTCCACTTCACCTGTCAATAATATGTAAAGTTCCCATGAAATATCTGTAAATTCTGCTTATAGAGAATGATCACTGAGAAATCTGGCATTATTTCCCCAATAAGGGTAAAGACACCAAGCTCAAATCTTCTTTATCTAGCGTCTTAGTCTGTTTGGTCTGCTATGACAGAATACCACAGATAGGGTGGTTGATAAACAATAAAAATTTATTTCTCACAGTTCTGGGGGCTGCAAGTCCAAAATCAGAGTGCAGCATGATCTGGTTCTAGTGAGGGCCCCCCTCTAGGTTTCAGACCGCTGACTTCTCATTGTATTCCCACAGGGCAGCAGGGGCAGTGAGGGATCTCTCTAGGGACTCTTATTATTATTATTTTTTTTAAGGTACGCAGGCCTCTCACTGTTGTGGCTTCTCCCGTTGCGGAGCACAGGCTCCAGATGCGCAGGCTCAGCGGTCATGGCTCACGGGCCTAGCCGCTCTGCGGCATGTGGGACCTTCCCGGACCGGGGCACGAACCCGTGTCCCCCGCATCGTCAGGCGGACTCTCAACCACTGCGCCACCAGGGAAGTCCAAAACTTTAGCATTTAAAGGGACCTTCCAGATCACCGATGCTTCATTTTGAAAACAAGGAGACTGAGGCTCAGAGCGGTGAATGCAGCCTTAGAGTGCTGTCTGCGAAACTGCCACTCCACTTTCAGCTTGGTTCAAATGCTTGGTTCAGTAACTCATAAAACAATCCAAAATACTCCATTGACTGTTCACACCACATCCAGCGAGAAATAGCCATCCAAAACAGTACAAATAAAAATCAAAAATTTAGAAGTCTGACACATCAAGAACTCAACATGTGGGACTTCTCTGGTGGCGCAGAGGTTAAGAATGCACCTGCCAATACAGGAGACACAGATGCAATCTTTGGTCCAGGAAGATCCCACATGCCACGGAGCAACTAAGCCGGTGCACCACAACTACTGAGCCTGTGCTCTAAAACCCGTGTGCTGCAACTACTGAAGCCCTCGCACCTAGAGCCCATGCTCCTCAACAAGAGAAGCCACTGCAATGAGAAGCCCACGCACCGCAACGGAGACCCAATGCAGCCAAAAAAAAAAAAAAAGGAACTCAACACGTCAAAATTTCTTTGGAAGAAATATTATAGTCAAATGTATTGCCACCAAAAAGGATTAATTCTGAAATACTTGCTAATTCTCTCAGGGGTTGCTGCTTTGGAACAAGTAAAATACCTTCTTTTTAAAATACAATAAATGGACCCTCCAAAAATACAGTCTTTGAAAGCTGAGTATATACCTAATATTAGTTGTATGCATGCAAGCTTAAACACCAAACAATCCCAACCCCATACATACATACATGTCCATTCATATAAGGTTGGGATATAAAATGACCTAAACACATAAAGTTAGCCCCTGACCATGGGATTTTACCATGCATGATTCCTGAGACAATACAGCTGCACATACATACAGTAGCCCCTAGCTACATGTGACCATTTAAATTCACATTAATAATATTAAAAATGTAGCTCCTCAGTGACACTAGCCACAGGTGTTTAGTGGCTACCGTGTTGGACAGCGCTGATAAAGAACGTCTGCATCTTCACTAAAAGTTCCATTGGACACCATTGCTCAAAGATTCACTTACTATTCACCTTAATCATCTTCATTTACTTACTGAATTATCCACAAATTTATAATAGCTTTTGTCCCAACTATGCCATATCTTAGCAATGAGGCTCCTGAGTAAGTCACTGAACCTGCTGAGCTGGTTTACTCATCTTTTTTTTTTTTTTTTTTTTTTATTTATTTATTTTGGCTGTGTTGGGTCTTCGTTTCTGTGCAAGGGCTTTCTCTAGTTGCGGCGAGCGGGGGCCACTCTTCATCACGGTGCGCGAGCCTCTCACTGTCGCGGCCTCTCTTGTTGTGGAGCACAGGCTCCAGACGCGCAGGCTCAGTAGTTTGTGGGTCACGGGCCTAGTTGCTCCGCGGCATGTGGGATCTTCCCAGACCAGGGCTCGAACCTGTGTCCCCTGCATTGGCGGGCAGATTCTCAACCACTGCGCCACCAGGGAAGCCCCTGGTTTACTCATCTTTAATATCAGATCTTTATCTGTCTCACAGGTTGTATTGAAGTTCAAAGGAAATGTAACCATACAAATAAAAAGGGTAATTGTTTCTGAAGACCCCTTTCCTTTCTTTCATTTTCCAGTGACTGCCAGAAAAAAAGTGATGTTTAATACCTTTTACACTTAAAATGTGGAATAAATATTACAATACAGGGAAGATAGAGACTACCTAAAAGAACACAGAAGCTGGTTAGACCTCCCAACTAGGCCAAGTGACTGGGCTTATGTTCTACGTGAGTCATCATAAAATAAGTAATAGCTCCAATCTGTGTAACCATAGAAAGTACATCGGATGTTGTTATCCAGGAATAAAACTGTCCCATGGTATATTTGTCAGCCATTGTAATTATCATAATAATGGCTAACATTTGTTGAAAGCTGCCGCCATTTTTGCTAAGTGCTTCATATGTATCTCACTATATTTCATAGCAAGCATATGCTCTAAGTGCTACTGTTATGACCATTTTACATATCAGGAAACTGAGACTTAGAATCTTAAGGAATTTACCAGAGGTAACAAATCAGTGAAGGAAAGGGGATTTGCTGGGTTGGTTTTTATTTCACTTTTAACAATTTTTTTATTGAAATAAACATACATACAGAAGAGTAAAATTCCTAAGTGTACAGCACAGATTTTCCATAAACTGAACCTATGCTACCAGTACCCATTAAGAAATGAGATATTTCCAGAACCCCAGAAAAACCCTTGGCCCACGTTCTGTCTCTGCTCCCATACAAAGGGTAACCATAATCCTGACTTTTAATACTTGTATATAAACGTTTGACTTTATCTACATAGAATCATACTCTGTGTACCCTTTTGAGTCTGATTCTTTTTTTTTTTTTTTTTTGCGGTACATGGGCCTCTCACTGCTGTGCCCTCTCCCGTTGCGGAGCACAGGCTCCGAACGCGCAGGCTCAGCCGCCATGGCTCACGGGCCCAGCCGCTCTGCGGCATGTGGGATCTTCCTGGACCGGGGCACGAACCCGTGTCCCCTGCATCAGCAGGCGGACTCTCAACCACTGCGCCACCAGGGAAGCCCGAGTCTGATTCTTTTGATTAAATTTATGTTTGTAAGATTTATTCATACCATTGAGTGTAGTTGTAATTAGTTCATTTCATTGTTGTATAGTATTCCATTGTGTGAATATACCATACTTTATTTACCTGTTTTACTGAATAAATACAGCTGATAGACATTCGGGTTGTTTCCAGTTTGGGATTTGTATTAGTTTGCTAGGGCTATGGTAACAAAGTACCACAAACTGAGAGGCTTGAGCAACAAAAATTTATTTTCTCACAGTTTTGGAGGCTAGAAGTCAAAGACCAAATGCAGGATTGTTTCTTTGGAGGGATGTGAGGACTAATGCATTCTATGCTTCTCCCCTAGCTTCTGGAGGCTTACTGACAATCTTTGTTGTTCCCTGGCTTATAGAAGCATTACCCCAGTCTTCCTCATCTGTACGTGGCATTCTCCCTGTGTGCATGTCTGTGCACAAATTTCCCCTTTCTGAAAGGTCTTTAGACATATTAGATTAGGGCCCCCTCCTATTTCTGTATAAGCTCATCTTAACTTATTTTTTAATAAATTTATTTATTTTATTTACTTATTTTTGGCTGCGTTGTGTCTTTGTTGCTGCACGTGGGTTTCCTCTAGTTGTGGTGAGCAGGGGCTGCTCTTCATTCCAGTGTGCGGGCCTCTCACTGCGGTGGCTTCTCTTGTTGTGGAGCATGGGCTCTAGGCCTGCAGGCTTCAGTAGTTGTGGCTCGTGGGCCCTAGAGCACAGGCTCAGTAGTTGTGGTGCACAGGCTTAGTTGCTCCACCGCATGTGGGATCTTCCTGGACCAGGGCTCGAACCCCTGTCCCCTGCATTGGCAGGCGGATTCTTAACCACTGTGTCACCAGGGGAGCCCCTAACCTCATCTTAACTTATAACATCTACAACAACTGTATTTCCAAATAAGGACACAGTCTGAGATATTGGGGGTTAGGACTTCAACATATGAATTGGAGGGGGGACATAATTCAACCCATCACAGGACTATTATGAACAGTACTGCAAAGAATATTTGTGCACATATTTTGGTCAACATATGTACTCATTTCTTTCTTTCTTTTTTTTTTTTTTTGCTGTACGCGGGCCTCTCACTGCTGTGGCCTCTCCCGTTGCGGAGCACAGGCTCCGGACACACAGGCTCCGCGGCATGTGGGATCTTCCGGGATCGGGGCACGAACCCGTGTCCCCTGCATCGGCAGGCGGACTCTCAACCACTGCGCCACCAGGGAAGCCCTGTACTCATTTCTGATGTGTGTATTCCTACAAGTGGATATGCTGGATTATACAGTATGTGTATGTTCAGCTTTAGTAGATACTGCCAACCCATGCACCTATGGTCATGCAATCTATGACAAAGGAGGCCAGAATATAAAATGGAGCAAAGACAGCCTCTTCAATAAGTGGTGCTGGGAAAACCAGACCGCTACATGTAAAAGAATGAAATTAGAACTCTCCCTAACACCATACACAAAAATAAACTCAAAATGGATTAAAGACCTAATTGTAAGGCCAGACACTATAAAACTCTTAGAGGAAAACACAGGTAGAACACTCTTTGACATAAATCACAGCAAGATCTTTTTTGACCCACCTCCTAGAGGAATGAGAATAAAAACAAAAATAAATAAATGGGACCTAATTAAACTTAAAAGCTTTTGCACAGCAAAGGAAACCATGAACGAGACAAAAAGACAACCCTCAGAATGGGAGAAAATATTTGCAAAAAAAGCAACTGACAAAGGATTGATCTCCAAAATATACAAACAGCTCATGCAGCTCAATATCAAAAAAACAAACAACCCAATCCAAAAAATGGGCAGAAGTCCTAAATAGACATTTCTCCAAAGAAGACATACAGATGGCCAACAAACACATGAAAAAATGCTCTCCATCACTAATTATTAGAGAAATGCAAATCAAAACTACAATGAGATATCATCTCACACCGGTCAGAATGGCCATCATCACAAAACCTACAAACAATAAATGCTGGAGAGGGTGTGGAGAAAAGGGAACCCTCTTGCACTGTTGGTGGGAATGTAAATTGATACAGCCACTATGGAGAACAGTATGGAGGTTCCTTAAAAAACTAAAAATAGAGCTACTATGTGACCCAGCAATCCCACTACTGGGCATATACCCAGAGGAAGCCATAATTCAAAAATATACCTGCACCCCAATATTCATTGCAGCACAATTTACAATAGCCAGGTCATGGAAACAACCTAAATGTCCACCAACAAAGGAATGGATAAAGAAGATGTGGCACATATATACAATGGAATATTACTCAGTCATTAAAAAGAATGTAATTCGGTCATTTGTAGAGACATGGATGGACCTCGAGACTGTCATACAGAGTGAAGTAAGTCAGAAAAAGGAAAAACAAATATCGTATATTAACGTATATATGTGGAATCTGAAAACATTGGTATAGATGATTTATTTACAAAGCAGAAATAGAGACACAGATGTAGAGAACAAATGTATAGATACAAAGGGGGAAGGGGGGGTGGGATGAAGTGGGAGATTGGGATTGACATATATACGCTATTGATACTATGTATAAAAGAGGTAACTTATAAGAACCTACTGTATAGCACAGGGAACTCTACTCGGTGCTCTGTGGTGACCTAAATGGGAAGGAAATCCAAAAAACAGGGGATATATGCATACGTATAGCTGATTCACTTTGCTCTGCAGTAGAAACTAACACCACATTGTAAAGCAACTATACTCCAATAAAAATTTTTTTAAAAAAGTAGGTATTGCCAGATGGTTTTACAAAATGGTTATACCAATTTCCCTCCTCTTATCAACGTATGAGAATTTCAGTTGCAAAACAACCTCACAAACATTTGGCAACTTCTGTCTTTTTTATTTCAGCCATTACAATGGGACTATAGTTCCATCTCATTGTGATTTCAGTTTAGCTTTTCCTGAAGATTAATAAAGTCGAACTCCTTTTCATATCTTTATTGACCATCTGGAGATCATCTCTGCTCATCTGTTCATTTACTTATTTTTTGATTGAATTGCCTGCATTTGTTTCAGATTCGCAGCAACCCATTTTTTCTGAGAATAATTGGTCCTTTGTCATATTTACGGATATGTACATCCTTTTTCACTCTTCTTGGTGTTAAGAACAAGGCTTCAGGCAAGTGGACAGATCTAGGTGACCTGCTTTACTTTCTGCCTCCTCCTCTCATGCATGTGTTTAAAATGCCAAAGGTGGGGACAGGGGGAACCATACTCTAAAATAGGGTCAGGAGGAATAAATTGGTGCAGAACTATCCATCATCATCTGGTCTATTTGAATATATTTTCCTATCTGACCTTTAGTTTCAGAGAGTGAGAGCAAGTATGTTTGTCTCTGTAAGTGTCAGGCTGCCATCTCTCTATTCCTTTCAATGCTCCCTTCAAAAGGCTTTAGCCGTTTGGCCTGCTCACCTCTCTTTTTTACAGCTTTTTGTACTTCCCCTGCCTTCAGGCTGGCTGTAGAGGATAAGATGTGTCTACTTTCAGTACCTAACATGGGACCTTGCATAAAGTAGGCCCTCATTATTGATTTATTGACTATAATTGATTGAAGCCTTCATTTCATTGCTATGTAATAGATGCATAGCATCCATTCTTAGGATGCGGTCTTATTTTTTACAGAATTTTTGATATCAACAAGGAAATAGGCCAAAAGGTAACCAAAATATCACGCTTTGTAAATGAGGTTTAGGAAATATCCAATAGTTTTCTATGAAATTTTCCCTCATTTATCCTAAATATAAATAGAACTAGGTCTGACCACTTAAATGACATCTCACTAATGATCTCCTTCCCACTTTCATTTATTATTATAGGCAGAGACTTTTATGATCCTTAACCTTGTATTTGTTCTATAATGAGCTAGAACTCTGCTAAAGAGTTTTCATGAGTTACTTTTTATTATGGTAAAATATATATAACGTAAAATTTACCATTTAACTCTTTTTAACTGTACATTTCAGTGGCATTAATACAGTCAAACATTGTTGTGTTACCATCACCACCGTTTATTTCCAGAACTTCTTCATAATCCCAGACTGAAACTCCCTACCCATTAAACTTTAACTTCCCTTTCCCCTCTCCCCTTAGCGTCTAGCAACCATCATTCTACTTTCTGTCTCTATGAATTTGACTATTCTGAGCACCTTATACAGGTGGAATGTACAATATTTGTCCTTTTGTGTCTGACTTATTGGATTTAGCATAATTTCCTCAGGTTCATCTGTGTTGTAGTACGTGTCAGAATTTCACTCCTTTTTTAAGGCTGAATAATATTTCGTTATATGTTATAAATCTTCACAGTTACTACCCCTGGCAGACCTGAATTTGAAAGCTGGCTCTGTCACTTATATAGCAACTGACCTTGGCCACGTTGAATTTTCTCTTTGCATATCAATTTTCTCCTTTGTAAAATGGAAATGAAATTACCCAGCTCACTGGACTGGAGTAAGGATTTAATAAGATAACAAAATACCTCGTGTAGTGCCTGCCAGATAGTCAGTGTTCAGTAAATGGCAGCTGGTAGCATAATGATTCATGTTGATAGTAAGCAATTCAAAAGTCTGTTCCAGGGCTTCCCTGGTGGCGCAGTGGTTGAGAGTCCGCCTGCCGATGCAAGGGACACGGGGTTCGTGCCCCGGTCCAGGAAGATCCCACATGCCGTGGAGTGGCTGGGCCCGTGAGCCATGGCCGCTGAGCCTGCGCGTCCGGAGCCTGTGCTCCGCAACCAGAGATGCCACAGCAGTGAGAGGCCCGCATACCGCAAAAAAAAGTCAGGAGAAGTCCAGACTAGTGTGTGAAATGTAGTCTCTGCTTTATGGAAAAGTCATCTTAGGTCATATACATATGGCATATCCAAAAGGTATTTTTGGTTTCTAAAGTACTCAGATCAATGAAGGAAGACAAAAGTCATTTGTGAAACATGTACTTTTTATTCCACCCACAATCCATTTGCCAGCCTTAGAGAGGTTAAAATGTCAGTTCAAAGAGGTCAGTCTTAAGGACTACAATGACTTGTTTTTTCAGGGGAAAAAATGTTTCATTTTGTTTATCAGACAAATAAGTAAAATCATATCTTTAAGGAGTATGGACTTGATAACTTATTAGAAATAAAAGTATCTTCAGAGTCAACTAAGTCATTCTCAGAGTGAGCATCTGGGAAAATAAATAGCCAAAATTTTCAGGAGAATTTTTAATAAACTTTCATAACAATCTCAATTTAGAGTTCCTCTAATACCAAATATTAATATTAACCAAAAAGAAATTTTAAATATGCTTTATAATTTTAATAACTAAAGTTTTTTCATAAACATTTTTTAAGATTTATTTTTATTTATTTATTATTTTATTTATTTTTTGGCTGCGTCGGGTCTTAGTTGTGGCACGCAGGATCTTCACTGAGGATTGCAGAATCTTTCACTGTGGCGCACAGGCTTCTCTAGTTGTGGCGTTCAGGCTCCAGGGTGCGTGGGCTCTGTAGTCTGTGGCACACAGCCTCTTTAGTTGAGGCACACGAGCTCAGTAGTTGTGGCACATGGGCTTAGTTGCCCGGCGCCACGTGGGATCTTAGTTCCCTGACCAGGGATCAAACCCACGTCTCCTGCATTGTAAGGCAGATTCTTTACCGCTGGACCACCAGGGAAGTCCCATAAACATTTTTCTTATTATAGAAAATTTGAACATATAAAAAAGATAGACAAAATATTTACTTCCAGCCTTTTTTCTTAAGCATAGTTTTTTATGGGGGCAAGTAGAAATAAACATAGTGAATGATTCTCTGTATTCAATTTTATATCCTTTTTCCCTTAACCTTATAATGCAATACGTTGCATAGGATTTTTCCAAAGTGATGAGAATTCTTTATGAACACATTTTAACAACTAATTAATCATTTTTTCTTAATCCTTTTCTAGGCAAATTATTTCTGGAGAGGAACTATAGCAAAGCAATTAAGAATGTGAATTTAAGCCGAATTTCTGGGTTCAAACCCCAATCCCACAAGTTGCTAGCATCAACCTGAGTAAGTTACTTCTTCACCAAAAAAAAAAAAAAAAGGAACTATTAATAGTGTCCCTACCTGTTAGGTTTGGTATAAGGATTAAATGTGTTAATCTTTAACACACTGAATACATAGAAAATTATTAGGTACATATAAAATGCCATAATAGTGACTCACATTTGCTAAGGATTCTATAAATGTTACCTATTATTAGCTATTAAAAATCCTTGATATGGTACACTAAAAACTATAATTGTAAAACAAGATAGATGTAATTGACTAAATTAAAAATACATATCATTATCTGTAGATAACTTATAATGCTTTCTCAGTTTAAATTTTAACATCATCTATAAAGTATTTCAGATCAAGTATTATTAGACTTCTAATCCTCGATTTTTAATTTATGGACTAACTTTGCGATTGTTTTTCACTTGTCAAAGGCATATACATCTTCACTGACAAATATAATTTGTCAGATCTTCTAATGAAAAGCACTTAAAAATACGAGTGAAAATCAATAAAATTTAAATTTTTATTCCCCAGTTGCACTAGCCACTTGGTCATACCAACTTGGTCAACTCAATAGCTGTATGTATAGTGGCTACTATATTGGAAGAAACTGATACAGAACATGTACATCATTGCAGAAAGTTCTGTTGAACAGAGCTGTATTATGTCTTTTGACAAAAGTAGCATGTTTGCATTATGTATCAATTTATGAGTAATGTGTTTTTGCCCCAATTTTATTCAATTAATTATGCAAATTTTAGTAATTAAATTTTTTCTAATATTATAAAAACTTAATATCATTTGAGAACTGCACAATCATCTATGGTAAGGATCAAATGCAAGAAAAGCAATATGTGAGTGTGATATACATGTTTTATTTCATTTTTTTCTTTTCTGCATTAATTGAAAGGTTACACTCACCTTACTTAACAAATATTATCTTTTAAAATACTTAATTTACTAGATTAAACACAACTTAAATTTTTTTATAATGAAAAATGACAATTTCTTCAGAAGTAGAGAGACTAATATAACAAACCTCCCCAGACCCATCACCCAGTTTCAACAATTATCAATTGATGACTTATCTTTTTTCATCTATAACCTACCTGCTCTTACCCTCCATCCTCCACTGGATCATTTTGGAGCAAATTGCAGACATTATTTCATTTTTTCTCTAAACATTTTAATAGGTATCTTTAAAAGATAAGAACTCTTTTTGTTTACTTGTAATATTTTGTTTTGTCTTTATTTTTTCAGTTTTATTGAGATATAATTGACCTCCAGCACTGTATGAGTTTAAGATGTACAGCTTAATGACTTGACTTACATATATTGTGAAATGATTACCACGAAAAGTAAGAACTCTTTTTTAAATATAAGCATAGTAACCATTATCACAGCTAAAAACAAAGAAACATAACAGTAATTTTTAATATATTCAAATATAGTCATTAAACCAAAAAAGGCCAGTCACTTTTTCTGACTTTAAAAGCAAATTTTGAGGTTAGGAAGTACATGTGATATTGTCATCAGTTCAAGGTCACTGATCATTTAGTGTCAGAAACACTATGGATCAATATTCAGGAAATGAGAGCAGTATGTTTTATCTGTTATTTGCTAACAACAACAAAAAAGCTTCATACGTGAACTCAAAAATAACCAGTGAAACAAAAGTAGGCTATCCAATTATTCAAAATAGGCCAAATCATCCTAATAATAAAAACAAGTTACTACCTCACACCAATTAGGATAGCTACCATCAAAAAAACAGAAAATAAGTGTTGGTGAGGACATGAAGAAATTGGAACCCTTCCCCACTGTTGGTGAAAATGTAAAATGGTACAGCCATTGTGGAAAGTAGCATGACACTTCTTAAAAAAATTAAAAATAGAGCTACCCTATGATCTAGCAATTCCACCTCTGGGTATATACTCAAAAGAATTGAAAGCAGAGCCTCAAAAAGATATTTGCACATCCACGTTCATCGCAGCATTATTCTAAATAGCTAAAACATGGAAGCAACCCAAGTGTCCATGAATGAATGAAATGGATAAGCAAAATGTGGTATATACGTACAATGAAATGTTATTCAGCCTTAAAAAGAAAGGAAATTCTGACGTATGCTACAACATGAGTAAACACCACAGACACTGTGCTAAGTGAAATAAGCCAGTCACAAAAAGGCAAATACTGTATGATTTCACTTATATAGGGTACTTAAAGTAGTCAAAATCATAGTGACAGAAAGTAGAATGGTGGTTGCCAGGGCCTGGGGGAAGTTACAGAGTTAAGTTTTGCAAGATGAAAAGAATTCTGGAGGTGAGTGGTAGTGATGATTGCACAATAATCTGAATGGACTCAATACCACTGAACTATACACTTTAAAATGATTAAGCTGGTAAATTTTATGTTACGTGTAGTTTACCACAATAAATAAGATTGGAAAAACACAACGCACTGTACTATGCTCTTTGCAACAGAAGACAAACTGTGCATAAAGGGTGAAACAAAATAGATTAATAAATATTTTGCACATGTGTTTGCAAATATACCATACACAAATACAGGAGTGATTCCTGTATATCTTGAAGAGGATGATATTATTCACATAGGAACTCATTTTAGCTCAGAGTTTTTATAATTTCTACATAATGTGGAGAAAATAATAGTAAAAATGTGCAGAAAACATAAAAAGTTGATGATAAATGCTTGCACAGGTGGAAGGAAATAAGTTGTTTGACTCAGCTAAAACATCCTACTTATAGGCCAGAAATAAGAGACAGAAAATGGATAGTGAAACATTCAACCTGTTTGGCACAGAGATTCAGATACAGGGATGAATAGACAAGATATGCCATCATTCAAATTGAGGTTATTAGTTGGATTTACTGGATGCATTGAGAAATTTGGTAGCCACTCTAGGATTTTATAATAAAGAGAAAGATAAACAAAGGGAAGGTCAAAGAATTAAGAGTACAGGAAAAACAAAACAAAATAAAACAGGGAACATAGCTGAATACAGACTTAGTTGGTTCTGATAAGATGTATGTGTAAATTGGAATTACATTTATTTTTTACTTATTTTTTACAGTATTTCTGTTAATTAATTAATTTATTTTTAAACATCTTTATTGGAGTGTAATTGCTTACAATGTTGTGTTAGTTTCTGCTGTATAACAAGGTGAATCAGCTATACGTATACATATATCCCCATATCCCCTCCCTCTTGCGTCTCCCTCCCAACCTCCTTATCCCACCCCTCTAGGTGGTTGCAAAGCACTGAGCCGATCTCCCTGTGCTATGTGGCTGCTTCCCACTAGCTATCTATTTGGTAGTGTGTATATGTCAATACTACTCTCTCACTTCGCCCCAGCTTACCCTTCCCCCTCCCCGTGTCCTCAAGCCCATTCTCTACTTCTGCATCTTTTTTTTCTTTTTTGAATTTTACTTTATTTATATTTTTATACAGCAGGTTCTTATTAGTTATCCATTTTATACATGTTAGTGTATATATGTCAATCCCAATATCCCAATTTATCACACCACCACCCTGTTGCTTTCCCCCATTGGTGTCCATACGTTTGTTCTCTACATCTGTGTCTCTATTTATGCCCTGCAAACATGTTCATCTCTACCATTTTTCTAGGTTTCACATATATGAGTTAATATACAATATTTGTTTTTCTCTTTCTGACTTACTTCACTCTGTACAATAGTCTCTAGATCCATCCACGTCTCTACAAATGACCCAATTTTGTTACTTTTTATGGCTGAGTAATATTCCATTGCATATATGTACCACATCTTCTTTATCCATTTCTCTGTCGATGGGCATTTAGGTTGTTTCCATGACCTGGCTATTGTAAATAGTGCTGCAATGGACATTGGGGTACATGTGTCTTTTTGAATTATGGTTTTCTCAGGGTATATACCCAGTAGTGGGATGGCTGGGTCACATGGTAGTTCTATTTTTAGGTGTTTATTTATTTATTTATTTTTTATTTTTTTGCAGTACGCAGGCCTCTCACCGCTGTGGCCTCTCCCGTTGTGGAGCACAGGCTCTGGATGCACAAGCTCAGCAGCCATGGCTCACGGGCCTAGCTGCTCCGCGGCATGTGGGATCTTCCCGGACCAGGGCACGAACCCATGTCCCCTGCATTGGCAGGCAGACTTTCAAGCACTGTGCCACCAGGGAAGCCCCTATTTTTAGTTTTTTAAGGAACCTCCATATTGTTCTCCATAGTGGCTATATCAATTTACATTCCCACCAACAGTGCAAGAGGGTTCCCTTTTCTCCACACCCTCTCCAGCATTTGTTGTTTGTAGATTTTCTGATGATGCCCATTCTAACTGGTGTGAGGTGATACCTCACTGTAGTTTTGACTTGCACTTCTCTAATAATTCGTGATGTTGAGCAGCTTTTCATGTGCTTCCTGCCCATCTGTATGTCTTCTATGGAGAAATGTCTATTTAGGTCTACTGCTCATTTTTTGACTGGGTTATTTGTTTTTTTTGATATTGAGCTGCATGAGCTGCTTGTAAATTTTGGAGATTAATCCTTTGTCAGTTGCTTCATTTGCAAATATTTTCTCCCATTCTGAGGGTTGTCTTTTCGTCTTGCGTATGGTTTCCTTTGCTGTGTAAAAGCTTTTAAGTTTCATTAGATCCCATTTGTTTATTTTTGTTTTTATTTCCATTTCTCTAGGAGGTGGGTCAAAAAGGATCTTGCTGTGATTTATGTCATAGAGTGTTCTGCCTGTGTTTTCCTCTAAGAGTTTTATAGTGTCTGGCCTTACATTTAGGTCTTTAATCCATTTTGAGTTTATTTTTGTGTATGGTGTTAGGGAGTGTTCTAATTTCATCCTTTTACATGTAGCTGTCCAGTTTTCCCAGCACCACTTATTAAAGAGGTTGTCTTTGCTCCATTGTATATTCTTGCCTCCTTTATCAAAGATAAGGTGACTGTATGTGTGTGGGTTTATCCCTGGGCTTTCTATCCTATTCCATTGATCTATATTTCTGTTTTTGTGCCAGAACCATACTGTCTTGATTACTGTAGCTTTGTAGTATCGCCTGAAATCAGGGAGCCTGATTCCTCCAGTTCCGTTTTTCTTTCTCAAGACTGCTTTGGCTATTCAGGGTCTTTCATATCTCCATACACATTTTAAGATTTTTTTTGTTCTAGCTCTGTAAAAAATTCCATTGGTAATTTGATAGGGATTGCATTGAATCTGTAGATTGCTTGGGGTAGTATAGTCATTTTCACAAGGTTGATTCTTCAAATCCAAGAACATGGTATATCTCTCCATCTGTTGGTATCATCTTTAATTTCTTTCATCAGTGTCTTATAGTTTTCTGCATACAGGTCTTTTGTCCCCCTAGGTAGGTTTATTCCTAGGTATTTTATTCTTTTTGTTGCAATAGTAAATGGGAGTTTTCCTTAATTTCTCTTTCAGATTTTTCATCATTAGTGTATAAGAATGCAAGAGATTTCTGTGCATTAATTTTGTATCCTGCAACCTTACCAAATTCATTGATTAGCTCTAGTAGTTTTCTGGTGGCATTTTTAAGATTCTCTATGTATAGTATCGTGTCATCTGCAGACAGTGACAGTTTTACTTCTTCTTTTCCAATTTGTATTCCTTTTATTTCTTTTTCTTCTCTGTTTGCCATGGCCAGGACTTCCAAAACTATGCTGAATAGTGGTGGTGAGAGTGGACATCCTTGTCTTGTTCCTGATCTTAGAGGAAATGCTTTCAGTTTTTCACCATTGAGAATGATGTTTGCTGTGGGTTTGTCGTATATGGCCTTTATTATGTTGAGGTAGGTTCCCTCTATGCCCTCTTTCTAGAGAGTTTTTATCATAAATGGGTGTTGAATTTTGTCAAAAGCTTTTTCTGCATCTATTGAGACGATCATATGGTTTTTATTCTTCAATTTGTTACTATGGTGTATCACATTGATTGATTTATGTATCTTGAAGAATCCTTGAATCCCTGGGATAAATCCCACTTGATCATGGTGTATAATTCTTTTAATGTGTTGTTGGATTCTGTTTACTAGTATTTTGTTGAGGATTTTTGCATCTATATTCATCAGTGATATTAGTCTGTAACTTTCTTTTTTTGTAGTGTCTTTGTCAGGTTTTGGTATTAGGGTGATGGTGGCCTCATAGAATGGGTTTGGGAGTGTTCCTTCCTCTGCAATTTTTTGGAAGAGTTTGAGAAGGATTGGTGTTAACTCTTCTCCAAATGTTTGATAGAATTCACCCGTGAAGCCATCTGGTCCTGGACTTTTGTTTGTTGGAAGATTTTTAATCACAGTTTCAATTTCATTACTTGTGTTTGGTCTGTTCATATTTTCTATTTCTTCCTGGTTCATCTTGGAAGGTTATACCCTCTAAGAATTTGTCCTTTTCTTCCAGGTTGTCCATTTTATTGGCCTAGAGTTGCTTGTAGTAGTCTCTTAGGACACTTTGCATTTCTGCGGTGTCTGTTGTACCTTCTCCTTTTTCATTTCTAATTTTATTGATTTGAGTCCTCTCCCTCTTTTTCTTGATGAGTGTGGCTAATGGTTTATCAATTTTGTTTATCTTGTTAAAGAACCAGCTTTTAGTTTTATTGATCTTTGCCATTGTTTTCTTTATTTCTATTTCATTTATTTCTCCTCTGATCTTTATGATTTCTTTCCTTCTACTAACTTTGGGTTTTGTTCATTCTTCTTCCTCTAGTTCCTTTAGGTGTAAGGTTAGATTGTTTTTTTGAGTTGTTTCTTGTTTCTAGAGGTAAGCTTGTATTGCTCTAAACTTCCCTCTTAGAACTGCTTTTGCTGCACCTTTCTGCTGTTTGCCCTCTGGTGGATGAGGCTAAGAGGCTTGTGGAAGTTTCCTGATGGGAGAGACTGGTGGTGGGTAGAGCTGACTGTTGCTCTGGTGGGCAGAGCTCAGTAAAACTTTAATCCACTTGACTATTGATGGGTGGGGCTGGGTTCCCTCCCTGTTGCTTGTTTGACCTGAGGCAACCCAGCACTGGAGTCTACCTGGCTCTTTGGTGGGGCTAATGGTGGACTCTGGGAGGGCTCACACCAAGGAGTACTTCCCAGCACTTCTGCTGCCAGTGTCCTTGTCCTCATGGTGAGCCACAGCCACCCCCCGCCTCTGCAGGAGACCCTCCAACACTAGCAGGTAGGTATGGTTCAGTCTCCTACGGGGTCACTGCTCCTTCCCCTGGGTCCCAATGTGCACACTACTTTGTGTGTGCCCTCCAAGAGTGGAATCTCTGTTTTCCCCAGTCCTGTTGAAGTCCTGCAATCAAATCCCACTAGCCTTCAAAGTCTGACTCTCTAGGAATTCCTCCTCCTTTTGCCGGACCCCCAGGTTGGGAAGCCTGACATGTGGCTCAGAACCTTCACTCCAGTGGGTGGACTTCTGTGGTATAAGTGTTCTCCAGTTTGTGAGTCACCCACCCAGCAGTTATGGGATTTGATTTTATTGTGATTGTGCCCCTCATCCTCCTGCCATCTCATTGTGGTTTCTCCTTTGTCTTTGGATGTGGGGTATCTTTTTTGGTGAGTTCCAGTGTCTTCCTGTTGATGATTGTTCAGAAGTTAGTTGTGATTTCAGTGCTCTTGCAAGAGAGAGTGACAGCACGTCCTTCTACTCCGCCATCTTGAACCAATCTGAGTTACATGTAATATTTTAACTTTTTAAAATCTGCAGGCGTTTATAAAATAGACTATAAGAACTCTGGGATCCTGTCCACATCTACATTTAATATTCTGAGTTTCAGTTGCCTTTTGAAAGTTTAATTTGCATTCTTACTCTTCTTATCTGGGAAAAAACTTGTAGCTTTTTAATATTTTGTAATTCAATCCTTCAGGAGTTCATCCAGGCATTCTTTCTTTTATGGTATACCTACAACAATATTTTATGACACTGTGGTGTATAGTGAGTACACAAAAAAGAATCAGATACCTTGACTGCCTCAAGAAGGTCATTATCCCTATAGCAATGGTAGAGAGGTGTACAGGTAATTCCTTTATCTTTAAGATAAGAATAAGGTTAAAGGTGTTTCAAGTAGGAGGAAATTTTGAAAGTGCACAAGTACAGCCTGGGAAACGAGAATGCACAGTGCCTGAAGAAACTGCAGGTAGTTAAGTATTCTTGGGGAAAAGGGTGGTGAGTGATTGGGCAGCACAGTTAGGAGAGGCCACATAATTAAGGACTCTATTTGGCATGCTAAGGAATGTGGATTTTATCCTGAAGGCAAGGGGAAGTCAGATGAGGACTCCAACTAGGAATGTGACAAGATAAATTATGAATTTACAATTAATCTGAGGATCAGGTGGAAGTGTGTTCAGATAATTAGAGGCATGTAGGGCAACTGGAAGACACTTACAGTAATCCTGGCAGGAGTTATGCTCCCCTGGACCAAAGAGGGGACAGTGGACTCTCAGAGGCAGGGATAAAGCCCAGAGATATTGAGGAGGTGGAATTGTCTAAATATGGTGAGGGTCCCACCCCAGGAAATTGGGTGGTCTGGAGAAGGAGCTCGTGGCAGATAGTTTAATCAGATTTCCCAGGTAAGGCTCTTGCTCTGTCGGGTGTGAAACCCACCAGTGTAGATTGCTTCTCAAAGAGCTTGAGTTTCAAAGAAAAGAGGAGAGAAAGGATGCCATTAGAGGTCCAAGGGGCACCTTTGGTTAAAGATCAGAGCTATGACTGTTCACATGCCAAAGAAAATGAACCAGCGGGGAGGGAGAAGTTGAAGGAGCCGAGATCATAGAATTTTTCTTGCAGGGAAATGACTCTCAGTGGGAGCAGGATCTCAGTTCTGAGATAGGAACTAAAAAACTAAGTATAGAAATGTAGACACAGATAGCTGGAAAGGGAGGGAAAGGGATAAGGTGGAGGGAAAGGGATAAGGTTGAGGGAATTCTACCTTCTATCCTTCCACCACCACTGCCCCCACCCCCCGCAAACCCATCCATCCCAAGCAGGTGATGAGAGGGGGCTGGTGAGAGAAAGATAAAAAAAGATCAAGAGCCCTGTTCAGGGAAGAAATTGTGTGTTTGTACTGGTACCAATGGGCACACTTTGTTATTTTCTTCCTACACGGTTGCTAGATTTAGCAAATAAAAATATGACATCCAGCTAAATTTGAATTTCAGACAAACGATGGATAACTTTTTAGTATGTCTCATGCAGTATTTGTGACACACTTAAACTTTTTAAAGTTTATTCTCAATACTAAGCTTATACATACTTTTAAAAATTATTCATTAGTTTTATAAAATTCAAATTTAACTGGGCATTCTGTGTATTACCTGGCAACCCTATACTAGAACTTGAAAAATCGGCCGTAAGGCTTATGACCTAATACTTAAAGTTAAGGTTGAAGTTTACTATGAAAGTCCTCTTCATTTATTAATACTTATTTTGTTTGTAAGCATGACACATTGTCAGCAGCAGACAGGGCCACAAACACATGCTTATAACATGGCAACAACAAGAAGCAAGACTGATAAGCATGTGACTGCTGAGCTGTTTCTTTCCTACCTGCTCCTGTCCCATTTCCAGAAGCACCCTCCTTCACCTCTGGCTCTGGGAATCAGTGTTTCCTAACAGTGAATCATCTGTTAGGTTTCTGTTATCCAAGTCTGGAAAAATTTAATCATTTCTCTTATACTACCCTAAACCAGCTACCCTGATATTAACTAAAAGTAGAATAACAAACTGTCCTGGTTTGCCCAGAACTGAAGGTTCCCAGGACTTAGGATTTTCAGTTTTTTAGGTTTTTTTAAAAAAATTATTTTATTTATTTTATTTTTGGCCGCGTTGAGTCTTCGTTGCTATGCATGGGCTTTCTCTAGTTGGCAGCGAGCTGGGGCTACTCTTCATTGCGGTGCGCGGGCTTCTCGTTGCGGTGGCTTCTCCTGTTGCGGAGCACGGGCCCTAGGTGCGCAGGCTTCAGTAGTTGTGGCGCACGGGCTTAGTTGCTCCGTGGCATGTGGGATCTTCGCGGGCCACGGCTTGAACCCGTGTCCCCTGCATTGGCAAGCAGATTCTCAACCACTGTGCCACCAGGGAAGCCCGGATTTTCAGTTTTAACACTGGGAATATCCCAGGCGAAGCAGGATCTGCCTTGACCATGGTAGATTCCTTTAAGCCAGCGATGTCTCTGTGCTGATTATGAAGTTTTAATTCTGACAGGAGAATTATAATTTTTCTCCTCAAAAAAACTTTATCTTCATTACTTAAATTGTCTCTCTTTTATATAAAAGGAAAGAATTTATAAAGGAAAAGGTATATTTTTTATATATTAGGCCATATTACATTTTAGTTCTTAGGACATTCTTACTGGAAATGTTTGTATTTTTTTTCTAGGCTAATTTGTTGTGCCATTTTTAAATGATTGGGTCAAGAAAAGAGCTGATCCTTATATATAGGTTGACTTCATCCCTTATATACCAATTTGGAGATATCCTAAGGTTCATGAATAATACAAGATGACAAAATACATATACATGTATATATTTATATACTAAATGCAAAATACAAATGACTGGCAACCTGTCTTACTTTCAGAACTGAAAAATCTTAGTTTTGTACCTTGAAGTAAATTATCCTCATATAAATTTCAAGGAAAGTTGCATTCCACTGGCTCAAGCATATCTTTACCACAGGGCAAAACAAAAACAACATAATTCTGGATCAGTGAAAATCTTCATTATGATGGCAATTCTAGGGTCCTGATTTACAGTTGTGGAAGAAGCTAGCTACCAAACCAATACCAATTCTCTTCTTCTTACTTAATAAAAAAAAGTTTAAGGGACTTCCCTGGTGGTCCAGTGGGTACCATTCCATGCTCCCACTTCTGGGGGGCCAGGTTCGATCCCTAGTTAAGTAACTAGATACCGAATGCAGCAACTAAGAGTCTGCATGCAGAAACTAATAGAAGTCCGCACGCCACAACTAAAAGATCCCTCATGCTGCAAGGAAAATCCCGCATACCACAGCTAAGACCTGGCACAGCCAAAATAAATAAAATAAATATTTTAAAAAATAAAATAAAATAAAAATAAAAAAAGTTTGATTTTATTCCAAGTAACAATATGACCAACTAAAGAAGTCCTCACAGCCCACATTGCAGCTAGACGTGGAATTCAGAAAGGATCCTTTATGGAGGCACAGCCAGCTTACACAAACCCTTCTTACTTTTTATTTATTTATTTATTTTTGGCTGTGTTGGGTCTTCGTTGCTGTGCACAGGCTTTCTCTAGTTGCAGCGAGTGGAGGCTACTCTTCATTGCAGTGTGCGGGCTTCTCATTGCAGTGGCTTCTCTTGTTGTGGAGCATGGGCTCTAGGCACGTGGGCTTCAGTAGTTGTGGCACACGGGCTCAGTACTTGTGGCTTGCAAGCTCTAGAGCGCAGGCTCAGTAGTTGTTGCACAGGGGCTTCATTGCTCTGCGGCATGTGGGACCTTCCCAAACCGGGGCTCAAACATGCATCCCCTGCATTGGCAGGCGGATTCTTAACCACTGCGCCACCAGGGAATTCCCTGCCACTTTTCATTTCATCTTGTTTTCGTTTTTGTTTTTTAGGGATGCTATGTTTGGGGGGAGGTTAGGAATGCACGGGGATGTTTATATTTGGGCATCAGGTTAGGAAGAGATGGTTGGCAGCCTTCTTTGGAGAAATATGAGGAACTAATACATTAACACACTTTCTAGGATCACTAGGAATGATGTAGGATCAGAATTCTTCTCAAAATGGCTTCAGGACTGCCCTTGTTTAGACTATGGAACAACATTTTTTTTTTTTTTTTTTTTTTGCGGTACGCGGGCCTCTCACTGTTGTGGCCTCTCCCATTGCGGAGCACAGGCTCCGGACGCGCAGGCTCAGCAGCCATGGCTCACGGGCCCAGCCACTCTGTGGCATGTGGGATCCTCCCGGACCGGGGCACAAACCTGTGTCCCCTGCATTGGCAGGCGGACTCTCAACCACTGCACCACCAGGGAAGCCCAGAACAGCATTTTTTTAGTTCAGATACAACTCAAATATGTGGATTAGGTTACAGTAGGTATTAGATAATCTAATGGACCAAGAATGCTTTCTAACAAAACTATTTTCTTATTTTGAGCTTATTATATTAAGCTCTCACCAATACCAAAAGATCAATTTAAACTTCATTTTGTCTTCTAATTTTCTGGATACAGGATTATTTAAGTTCAGAAGTAACTCAGACTGTTTCAGAGATGTTAGGTATTTGCTCAACTTTCTATTTTGATACTATGCACAGTAATAATTGAGGTCCACAAACTTTATCACACAGAATTATTTCCCTCAGCTTCCTTGTTATTTATGACTCTTTCTCTTAACTAGGTTAAACTTACACTTTGTAGTTCTCTCCCTTTTTTGTTTGTTTGTTTGTTTTTGTCTTTACTAAAAGACCAATCAAGTAGCCAAAATCTATGCACCTTATCTAGCTGTCAAATTAGCTTCCGATTTGTCTCTTTCTCTCTCTTTTGTTTACCCCCAAAAGGATCCAACTGTATTAACTTCTCATTATGAAGTTCTACAACAGTTTGGGCAGGGACAAATATCACAGCCTCACCCTTCCATCCAGCTGGTTAGCCAACATTTCTATACAGGCAGAATTGCATTTAATATAAAAACAGGAGCAACTGGAATGTTGTTTAAGAAGAATAAGGTAGAAGCAATCCAGCTCTTTCTTTTGAAGGCAACGGAAGCTGGTATGTACCGATTATACAGACACAGACTTTAGGCCTGTCTCTAGCAGTGGCTGAGCCATTTCCTCTCTCTCAGAAGGAGTCGCTGCCCTGAGTCACTGCCTAGCTGTTGCTAGGTGCTTGTTTTCTAAGTAGTCACACTCTCCACCCTCACTTCCCCACACACAGAGTTCTGGGGAATTGACCCAATTTTCAGCTCTGCTGAGGTGGTTTGTGACTCATCCTCTTTTCTCTTTAATGACCTTTGAAAGCAACAGGAATAACCCTTATTTTTATTTTATTTTATTTTTTAGTCATTTCTCTTGTAGGTCTCTTACTTATTTGAAAACAGGCATAATGAAGTCTAAAATCAATAACTCTGTTTTGCATACCATTTATATAAAATTGGCTTTCTATTCTGCTTCCTAGATAAAATATTTTCTTTCCATTGGGGGAAAAAGGGCAGGAGGATCTTATTTCCTATGGGACAGTGGACGATATTTCCCATAAAATGCTCTCAGTAATTGTCCTAAATAAGGTATAGAACTGCAATCCTAGGCATTCTATTTAGGTTCTGTTTATTCATAACTTTACATACAAGATCTCTCCTCAAATGACAAGGATTGCCAGCGCAAGCAAAATTGCAGTATTCGATTTTTGCATTATGCTGCAACGTCAAGTAATTTTTTAAAAGAAATCTTAACTCCAGTATCTTTGTTTTATTTTATTGTTATAATTTAAAACTGTTATCATAACTAAATATCCTCACCTTAAATAAAACCTCCTTAACAATATTTTATGTTAGAGTTCTTGGCATGCTTATTAGCATTTTGACCTCCCATAAAGTGAAGAAACCCTTGTGGATGGGCTATGGAAGATGTCTTTGTGTATGTACTTAACTCCCATCACTAGCCCTGGAGCCGACTGGATTAGAGAATTTTAAGCAGCCCAATTTTGTTGGAACATAAGGTGTGAAGGTGGGAATAGCAGGAGATGATGTAGGAGAGATAGTGTTAAAGAGCTTGAATTTTGTTATTTTAGAGTTTGTCATAGGTCTGGAGAGAAAGGCTGGGCATAATCTAATTTTAGGAAGTCTAAAATCTAATTTAGATCAATTCTCCTAAATTTAAGAAATTATATATTTCAAAAATTTTAGAGAAAAAAAGTATAAGGCTCCTATATAGTTCAAGAAGGTTTAAAACTCCAGAAATACATTTCTCACTATATAATTCAAATGGCACTAGTAATCACACTGAAAAGTGTTATTGGTTAGTATATTCGCGAGTGGGTGAAGGAGGAGATATCAAAAGAAACAATGAGATTCACACTGAATTTTTCTGTAATCTCACATTTAAAGTTATGTGTATAGATATTTATTTTTATATATAAAATTTTTGTATATGAATTTGTATATATGTGCTATTACACACACACAGATGCATGTGTGTATGTCTATGTAGTGGAAATAAGAAGCATATAACTATGGGCAATGTCAAATGAGAGCAATATGCCTAAAGAATATACAGATTAGTTTTAAATACCATACATAGTGAGTTATTTCTTTTTTTTCGTTTCTGCTTGCTTCCCTTCCTCCCACCCTTCCCTTCTTCCTTCTTTTTTTGGTTATATAAGAAGAAAGAGAGAGGGAGAGGAAGAAAGAAAAGACAGAGAGAGAGAGAGAGAGAGAAAGAGAGAGAGAAAGTAAGGAAAGAAGGAAAGGAGGAAGGGAGAAAGAGAAAGGAAGGAGAGACCAAGTTCTGGCTCCAGGGGCTGGCACCTGCATGTGGTGGGTCCCAGCCAGGCCTGCCAAGCCTCATGCATGTTTTCAGGTTGGTCATTGCTGCCCAGTGCCGATGAGACATGATTGTAGTGCCATTGTAAACAAAGAAGGCCTAGTCATTTTTTTTTCTTTTTTTTTTTCTATGGTGTAACTGCCCCATTCTTAAACTTTTTTTTTTTTCAGATGTTGGGGGTAGGAGTTTATTAACTAATTTATTTATTTTTGCTGTGTTGGGTCTTCGTTTCTGTGCGAGGGCTTTCTCTAGTTGTGGCAAGCGGGGGCCACTCTTCATCGCGGTGCGCGGGCCTCTCGCGGCCTCTCACTGTTGCGGCCTCTCCCGTTGCGGAGCACAGGCTCCAGACGCGCAGGCTCAGTATTTGTGGCTCACGAGCCTAGCCGCTCCGCGGCATGCGGGATCCTTCCAGGCCAGGGCTCGAACCCGTGTCCCCTGCATTAGCAGGCAGACTCCCAACCACTGCGCCACAAGGGAAGCCCGGTCTAGTCATTTTTATATAACCTATGGACCAGGTAGCAAGATGGTGTCTATGATAGAGAAAAAACTGTACCTAGAACCTGGATGAGACACACGTAATATAGTTTGCTTAAGACAGTTTTAGAAACCATAAAATTTAATTATCCTGGAGTTTCAGGTGAGCATGATTTATGTAAGAAGAGCAGCAGCAAATCCAGGTTTTATGAGGTCTGAAATGTATTCCGTTTGGGAGAAGGGCCTTATTTAAGACAAAATAAAAACTAACAAATTCAAAATTTCTGTGGTCTTTCCCAAGGCCTTGGGAAGGACTCATGCAAGCAAGGGACCCTAAAGCTTAAGCTTTAATCTGCCTTTGCTTCAATAAGGGACTTTCTTTGATGTGGCAGGACCTTATCCTGGACAATCACAAAACCATTTCCACCACCCAAACACATGTACTTTGTAGGACTCAAGAAGCCACATTCTCTGCCCACCTGAGCCAAAGAACATGGAAAAATGATTTGAGTGACAATTTTCTCAATTCTCCCCAAATGGTTACATAACTAGAACTACTCTAGATGCATAGGAGAGAAGTTAATTCGTTGCATACAGGGGATGCCTTAGTGCAATTATGGCCTAATTTGCTCTGGGAACTAGTTGAGAAAGACTACGCTAGCTTCATATCTTCTAGTATTCTTTGCCGCATATGTATCACTGGAAGCTACACAATAAAACGTGTATGATATATTTGTCAGAGTGACCACTTCTACTACTCTTTAAAGCCAGTTTCTACAAGACTGAGTCATCACTTTAGACTATGATCCCAGAAAAGACTTACTCAGACTGGACACATCTAGGCAGATATGATCCTCTGGTTATCAGAGGACTAATATAAATCATTAGGGCCAAGAGGCAAAGATGAGGTCATAAGCAGGAAGTGAGGACAAACATGAGGAATGATGGTGGTCAGAAAGAGGTATCAAGTCTAAACACAGAGGAAGTGTTGCAACCCTGTTCTTAACTGGGGCTAACCACATGATACAAACACAAGCTTGACAGGATGGGTCCAAAGTGAGAACCGATGGTGTACTAATAATATAAAGAAAGCCTACTTCTCATTTTCTACGCTGTTCTAATATTTTCTCTCAAGGGAGAACAATTTTTTGGTGGACAATCATGAAATGAATATTAGTAAAAAAATAGAAACCTACGATTAAAGAAGAGGTTGCAAAGAACATGTCAATAATCTACATGAGATGAAGTCTCCTAACTTAGGTAAATTCCATGTCAGTTGTGGGATATAAAGTATAGTTACATATTAGCTATGCCTATGGGGAGGAGGCATCTAGAAGGATTCTCAGAAAAGGCAATGCTTGAGATGAATCTCAGAGATGAACAGAACATTACAGGTGGACAAGGCAGGGTAAGGAAGGCTAAGTAGTGTGAACAAGAACTTGCACAGGGTGGGGGGCTTCCTTGGTGGCGCAGTGGTTGAGAATCCACCTGCCAATGCAGGGGACACGGGTTCAAGCCCTGGTCCGGGAAGATCCCACATGCCATGGAGCAACTAAGCCCGTGAGCCACAACTACTGAGCCTGCACTCCAGAGCCTGTGCTCCGTGTGCTTCTAACAAGAGAAGCCACTGCAATGAGAAGACCGCGCACCACAACGAAGAGTAGCCCCCACTCACTGCAACTAGAGAAAGCCCACGTGCAGCAATGAAGACCCAACACAGCCAAAAATAAATAAATAAAATAAATAAATTTATAAAAGAAAAAAAAAGAACTTGTACGGGTATCAGTGATGCTTGCAGGGCTGTGAAAGATGGATTCAGAGCAGGAGTAAAACAAAGATTATACAACACTCAAAAGAGGTAAGAAGATTATGCTACAAATTTCTAAAATGGTTGATCCCAAGGAGGATTTTAAATTGGATTACTAAAGAATGCGTCATGTCCTTATAGCTTCCAGCATTGATTAACTTGAAAAGATCAATACATCCTAACCTCGCCTCTCCAAATCCCACACATACCATTCATTACTGGCAGTAGAGGAATGTGTCAGTGCTTAAAAGAGGGGGAGAGGAGGAAAGGGGGCATTGGCCGAGGGGCTGCAATGAAAGTTAGTATAGCATAACCCTGGGGCTTAAAGCAGGCAATGGAAAGCTATGCAATAGGAGATGTTAAGGCCAGATGATTGAGGAAAGCCAAAGAAAAAAAATGTGCCAAGTTTCAAAAACGTTAGGAAAAAAGTTACAGGAATTGAAGGCAGAATATGATGCCAAAAATATGAATCTCAGGATAATAATAGCAAGTGCCAACAGTCAGGCATTAAATCAGAGGAAAGGGAGAAAAATAGGAGAAGACAGGAAGTAAGTCCTGAGTGGTTGCCCTAAAACATTGGTTTGTTTGTTTGTTTGTTTTAACATCTTTATTAGAGTATAATTGTTTTATAATGGTGTGTCAGTTTCTGCTTTATAACAAAGTGAATCAGTTATACAAATACATATGTCCCCATATCTAAAACATTGGTTTTTAAATTGTGAAGCACCAGATGAGCATCACATGAGAATCTGTTAGAAATGCAGATCCCCAGGCCCTGCCCCAGACCTACCGAATCAGCAGCTCTGACTGGGATCCAGCAATCTGTGTTTTAACAAGCCCATCAGGTGATTCTGGCACAACTAAAGTTTCAGAAACACTTCCCTAGAATATCAGCTAGAGTTTGCAGCTTGCTTTAATGGGAGTAGGGAACTCAGTTTAACTCCAAGGGCCAGTTTCTATCTTGACTGTTATATGGTAAAGGTTTCTATTTTTAAAAAGCTACCCCAAATTTTTGCATTGTGTTTAGATTTCAGGGATCAGTCACAAATTGTTTTGTTAAAAAGGTCTGCTGCAGAGAAGAATGTCATTTTTTTCTAACCACTGAGAGTTACAATGAGCTTTTTATAGCACTGAAAATAAAAGATCTAAAAAACAGAAAACTTAGTGAACTTGCCGCTGATTCATTTGTACCAACTGATAAAATTTATGAACCATCATCAATTTTCACTCTAGCTATTATATCATGACTTTAGGCAATTATTTACAACAATGCTTCACAAAACTTTAACACTTACTCAAGCACAAAGGTTCCTATTGTGTATTTCATAATAAATAAAATCAGGTTCCATAGCACATCCTCTTCTTTTTGGGGACAGCTTAGAGAACAGAAAGTACACTGTAAAACAAAATGTAATCTGAGTTAGGACATTTATTCCTATCTTACTAAATCCAGTGAGCAAAAGACAATTTACTTGATGAAAAAATAAATGATTTTCTTCTCAAAGGGTTTATGAGTCAGGGTCCAGTCAGGAGACAGAAACCAAACCAATTATTTAAACAGGAAAAGTTCAATATAAAGAATTGTTAGATAGTAGAAGGTGGTCATCTACTGAAATGAGTAAAAGGAGTCCAGAAATGTCAGGTGCAAAAAAAAAAACAAACAAAAAACAGCTACTATTTGTAGGCTGTGAATACAGACAATAAAGGAACTAGGTACAGTACCAAGAGAAGGCTTCCCCTACCCCGACCCCTACCCCAGACTAAGACTTGGACCTCTTCAGAGAGAAAGCAGCTACCATAGTAACACAGCCTGCCAGTAGCCCAAGAAGTTGCCAGAGTATAAGCTGGCACAGGTCTGTGGAAGAAGCCCACCATTGCTGGAGGAAGTGGTGAGTGGGCTGGAAGTGATACACCATTTGTCAGACAGTGAAGGCAGGCCAGAGCTGTTCACGCATCTGGTAGGGAGATCATGGCCTCAAGATATGATTGGAGCTCCTCTGCATAGTAGACTACTAATTTCCTGCTCTGAATAATCATATCTAAGGACTGGAATCTGGAAAAGAAGTGTCTTACTGAGGCTATTGCCTAGAGGGTCACACCAGTGCCCCCTACTGGCAAGTCTAATACTCCCTAATGCATCTCAAAGAATTTCCTGGGTTCCAGACATACTATTCTTTGCCTCTATGTGTGGTAGCAACACAACTTGCCCTTAGTAATTGGGATCAGTTATACCAGCCAGTAGAGTAATTTTTTTTCCTGTCACCTTCAAATGACAAGGTGGTAATCTTATCTTCCAATTCGATAGAACCATTATTTTGTTTTCTGGTGGAAGCATTCCCTCCTGAGAACTAAGACCTTCAAACCAGTGGAGCTCAAAACTGCTAGGACAGGAAGCAAAGATTCTATAAGTGGGTTGCTAGGCATAGTAGTAAGAGAAGCCACTGCAACTTCTACCCCTTGATTCCTACTACCATATATTAGGGGTAGAGCGTACCATACAAGTCTCTGACTCAAAGTGTATAAATGTATTCTGTAAGACAGACTCCTTGGCTTCAGGGTATTTTTTTCTCCCAAACTGGAACTGTAATGGAGTTTTTATATTTACTAATCAATTAGGCCAACTGCTTCTAAGTCTCTGGCTTCATACATTTTTCTAAAAGATAGGACTTTTATGTTTGTTTTTAGAGCAGATAGTGGAAATGGCTTAGATCTAGTGTGACTTGAACCATAGTAGAATATGTGACAAATGGATCATGATATACTTATAAACCATTTAGGGAAATATGGATTGAATGGATGGCTTGGATTAGAAAAGAGTGGAACACCCATTCCCAAAAGATTCACAGGTCAATGTCACCTGAGAGGGACATGTCTAGTATATCAATACAGAAGAGTATTCTTGGCCCAGTAATGTATCACACTGTGATAAATGGCATGGATCATGATATGATTGATGTTGAGGGCATATGCTTCAAATCTATGATAAAATAAAATTGGAAGGGATATAGAATAAATTGAATGAGTTAGGAAAGTAAAATCCTTAGACCTTAAATTTGGGACTTAATTTAACAAGATTAAATTCAACATAGAATCAATACAAATACTAATAAGCTCTTATGGAGTTATACAACTTGATACTAAAGTTCATATAAAAAAACAAACAGGCAAGAGTAGCCAGGAAAACACTGAAAAAAGGAACACTACCAGGGAACTAGCCCTACCAGGTATTAAAACATAGTAAATATAAATCCTCCATAATTAAAATAGTGTGGTACTGGCACATGAATAGACAAACAGGCCAGTGGAATATAACAGACAAGCTAGAATTAGATCCAAATATTTATGGAAATTTAGTACATGAGAAAGGTGACTATACAAATCACTGGGTTAAAGATAGACTTTTTAGTACATGGTGCTAGACAACTGATTAGCCATTTGTAGAAAGACAAAATTAGATTAATATCTCACATCATACACAAGAATAAACTCCAAATGGATTAAGTATCTACATGTAAATTTAAAAACATCATACAAGTACTAAAGGAAAAATAGATGAATTCCTCCTCAACCTCCATGTAATGAAAGACTTTCTAATCATGACTCAAAATCCAGAAGCAATAAGAAAATAATAAATTTGACTACATAATAAATTAAAAATTTTTGCACAACAAGAAAACCATAGGACTTCCCTGGTGGCACAGTGGTTAAGAATCCACATGCCAATGCAGGGGACACGGGTTCGAGCACTGGTCCAGGCAAATTCCACATGCTGTGGAGCAAATAAGCCCGTGCACCACAATTACTGAACCTATGCTCTAGAGCCCGCAAGCCACAACTACTTAGCCTGCGTGCTACAACTACTGAAGCCCATGCACCTAGAGCCCATGCTTGACAGGAAAGAGAAGCCACTGCAATGAGAAGCCCACACACCTCAACGAAGAGTACTCCCTGTTTGCCGCAACTAGAGAAAGTCTGCATGCAGCAATGAAGACTCAACGCAGCCAAAAATAAATAAATAAATAAATAAATTTATTAGAAAAAGAAAATCATAAACAAAGTCAAAGTATAATTTACAAATTGGGAGAAATGTTGATGATACATAATACAAAGTGCTAATAATCTTAATATGCAACTACTCTTAAAATTGAGGAACAGTAGCTAAAGCAGTGCTTACTAGGATATTTGTGGCATTAAATATTTATATTAGAAAGGAAGGAAAGTCTCAGATCGGGCTTCCCTGGTGGCGCAGTGGTTGAGAGTCTGCTTGCTAATGCAGGGGACACGGGTTCGAGCCCTGGTCTGGGAGGATCCCACATGCCACGGAGCAGCTAGGCCCGTGAGCCACGACTACTGAGCCTGCGCGTCTGGAGCCTGTGCTCTGCAACAGGAGAGGCCGCGAGAGTGAGAGGTCCGCGCACTGCGATGAGGAGTGGCCCCCGCTTGCCACAACTAGAGAAAGCCCTCGCACAGAAATGAAGACCCAACACAGCAAAAATAAATTAATAAATTAATAAACTCCTACCCCCAACATCTTAAAAGAAAAGAAAAGAAAAGAAAAGTCTCAGATCAATAATGTAAGTTTTCAATTTAGGAACTAGGAAAAGAAGAGAAAAAATAAAACAAAGCAAGAAGAATGAAGGAAATAATAAACATTAGAGCAGAAATCAATCAAATTGAAAACAGAAAAACAATACAGAAAGTCAATGAAAAAAAAGCTGGTTCTTTGGAAAAAAAAAGTAAAATTGATAAACCTCTAGCAAGACTGACAAAAAAGAGAGAGAGTGGCACAAAACATGAATTCAGGAATAAAAGAGGGGATATTACTATAGACCCCACAGCCTATAAAAGGATAATAAGCGAATATGATGAACAACTCTATGCGCACAAATTTAATAACTCTTATGCACATAAGATGAACAGAACAGCTACTTGACAACATAAAGAAATCTTTCCCTTCTTTCCATTTTCCCAGGATATTATAACATTATCTTCTGATGATCCCAACCTATTTTGGTTAAAAAAAAGCCAGAATTCCAAAGTGCAGTTTGTTTTAACATTTTATTTTTTACAAGGCAGAAGCTCCTCCATATAAATAAAATGGATTTAATTATAGTTAGAACAAAGAAAAGTAGTCCTGCTGAAAAACACCCCAGGTTTTTCCTCACTTAACTGACGTTCAAAGTAATTTTATAATTTAGTTTGTATGGTGAAAGGCAATATAATTATCTTGTTTATGAAACACAACACATGATGACGTTTTGCAATTCCAAATGCCTGCTTCAAACATTGTTAAATGTTCCCTTTAGAAAAAGTGTATCAATGAAAAGGCCCACATTTATTTTAATCAGTGAGTTCTATATTCTATTTATATGAGTTCTATATTCTACATTCTATTTATATAGAACTAGAGCTCTATATTCTAGTTTGGGGAATGGAAACAATTTATCTCATCAGCTTCATTAATAGTTGCTTCTGCTCAGATGGAATGTTAATATAGCTTATGACAACTACTGAACTTTAATTAGTACACATAATTTTCCAAACAAATGGCTAGCAAAAGTGATTCTATAATTCATAACTCTTATTTTAAAATAATTTAAGTACTTATTTTTGCTTTCTCTTAGTATATAAACTAGAATTATAAATTTATAAGACCAATATAAAGGAGTGTTATAGGCTGAATTGTGTCCCCCCCAAATTCTTATGTTGAAGTCCTAACCTCCCGTATCATAGAATGTTTGGAGATAGTGCCTTTCAAAGAGGTCATTAAGGTACAATGAGGTCATATGGGTGGGCACTTATCCAACATGACTGGTGTCCTTATAAGAAGAGATTAGGACATAGACACAGTAACAGAGGAAAGACCATGTGAGGACACAGTGGGAAGGTGGATATCTGCAAGGAAAGGAGAGGGGTCTCCGAAGAAACCAAACTGGCTGACAATTTGATCTTGGGCTTCCTAGCCTCCAGAACTGTGAGAAATAAATTTCTGTTGTTTAAGCCACTGAGACTGTGTTACTTTGTTACGACAGCCCTAGCAAATGGATGCAAGGATATTCAATATTTTTTCCCACGTGTTGAAAAATGTCTGCAGTATGCTAGGCTCCGTGGGGAATACAAACATTTTAAGAAACAGTTGTTTCACTCAAGAAGTTTAGAATATTCAGACTTAAGTGGGTTGAAGACTGTGGCAGATCTTATATTCTGTAATAAGCAGAAAGATATATATATATATATATATATATATATATATATATATACACATATATACATTCTCTTATAGCCTTTAAAAGTAAACAGAACACTGAGTTTTCTCTTCATGATGGCTAAAACAAATCCTACAGTGTTTTTTTTGCACTGTAATATATAAAGCCCCATAATAATATGTAAATGAAGTTTAATCATGGACAAATGATTAATGAAGAGCATTTTTTTCTGCTCAACTGCACTTTCACAAGAAGTACAAGCGCAAATAGTAAACTTTATACTACATTTAACTAAGAATGTATTTAGGATCTCCAAACAGATTCTCATTAACACTGAATACCCACCGAAAGATAACAATCTGAGGCCAGGGGGCTGACAACTAGAGCTGAGTAGAGACAGGGTCCATGCACCAATGGAGCTAGAATCCAAACAGTGGGATCTGGGATTTTACTCTTCTTACAAAACAGGAGCTACTCTTGTATTTGTGATTGTTCCGAGGAGTAATTACAGGAAATTTCTTTCCAGTAAAAGTTTCAAAGCTTACACACTGCTTTTTTCACTAAAAATAAATAAATAAATAAATAAATAACTGTGCTATTAGTTAAAAGAAGATATGTTGATAAATGAGAGTGTTGTCTGTTCTCTGTGGTTTGGTACAAGCGGTATAATCCATTCCCATCCCACACATCTACATTACTCAACTCTATCACTGAATAATTGAAAGTTAGCCTTGCATTTAGGCACTTACTGCATTGTCTTCTCATACATTCTTAATACTGTATTGCTAATAAGTTGATAATGTACCCCCTTGGATTAGAAATAAATAATCAAAGGCGCTGAACTCTGGGAATATGAGCTGTCAGCTTTCCTTTCCTCACTAATATTGAGTTAATTACTTTGATCACTTGGGCCAGTGGTTAGGGTTAAGGATAGCTCATACTCTGCTGAACATTGAATCAGTATTTGGGGGAAGCTCCTTCTGGAAATGAATTAATTTTATCAGAAAGGGGCAGAGGCAAATTCACAGACAGACATGTTCATAGGACTTGCTAGGAAAGATGTTTCAACACATAGTTACTGCTAAAAACTATATGAAGCTTTCTTAGGCTTGGTCTATAGCTTTTATGATTAATATTAAACAGATTAATTCCATTCATTCAGTCAGTCCACAGAGATTTGCTGAATGCCTACTATAAGATGCTATCTTATGTCAAGTTCCCTAGAAGCAAAGCCTGAGATGGAGATTCTCGTTGAAATGATTAGTTGAGAGAGTGATCTCAGGAGAATGGGGGTGAGAGAGGCAGGTTAGTACAGAGGATAAAATCTTAGCAGGGATGTAATCTCACTGGGATGCTAGCTTCAGTCCAGTCCCATGGGAAATTCTTTTCTCATCTTGAGGGAAGGGAGCCAGCTTTTGTGCCTCCTGTCAGTCAATTTTTGATGGGGGCTATATCCCTCAGGGTGCGGCTGCTCCAGTCTCCCATTCCGCTGAAGGGAAGAGAGCAGTTCTCCTGGGCTGGGGACAGCTGTGAGTTGCTAACAAGAGATACTCGTAAGTGATAGGGGATGGACAGACCAGCCAGATCAAGCAGGGTGGGCACTAGAATAGTCCAGCAGATACGGTCCTGACTTGTTAAATTTTTTAATTTTTGAAAATTTAGAGGTAGAAAGTACCTTAGAGATTACATAACAAATTACCACTCATTTTCCATATAAGGAGAACCGAGGTTCAAAGACAATCTTAGAAGCGCCCGATTTGGCATGATACGGATTAAAGCACAAATCCCACTTCCAGCAGTTTAACTTTTATTATACCCCAATTCCTAATTCCAGAAATGTTTCTTTTGATTACTATATAGGTAGCAGAAAACTTACCTCTAATCTTTTTCTTTCAGAGAGCAAAAGGACATGATAACATATTTTGGGACAAAATTAATTTTGTAATAGGAAAGAATTAACTGCTCAAGGTCAAATTACTGGACTTCTCCTTCTTGCAATGAGTTTAAGAAGAATTCAACATCTAAATTTAGATGAGAACAAAAAAATAAAAAGACAGCCCCAAACTGGCGATAAGAATAAGAGACAAAAATCAATTTCTTCCTATCACAAGTGATGAGGCAGAAAAACCCCAGGCTGGAATAATGCTAGAAATAAAAAGCAGAAAGAGATGCCTCACCACCGGATTTTTTTTTTTTAACAGAGCTAAGTATTTTGAGGATTTTATGAGGAAGAATCTTGAAAGAAACTGCGAGTTAGGATTCTATTTTTGAGTCTTTAGACTTGACATAGACAAACCCAGGAATTTTCCTTTTCTCTTAAAACATCTTGGCTTTATAGATATATTTATGCTGTCTTTAGGAGTTATGTAACTGTACCAAATAGTCAAAATGTGAGGATTATAAATTCTATTTACTGTATCTGTTTATATCAGGAGTTCTTAACCTGGAGTCCTTGGATGCCCAAACTGTCCATGGATAGAATTCAGTAGGTAGTTGAACTTGATGGGCAAAAACATTTACATCTTTATTTTCAGTAATATTTAACTGAAATTTAGAAAGTCCTCCAAGTATGAATGTTGCCAAAAATCTTAGTCTCTGTGACCTTATAAACCAATAGGAATCACAGAGACTTTCAAATCACAGTGAAGTTGTTGAATATATCTCAAAATACCACTTATGCTCATCACTCCCTCAAAGGTACTGCAGTGTTAGCTCTCAGCCTCCCTGTCCACAGACACCCTTGCAGTGGAGCTGGCCAAATGCAGAGCAACTCTGGGCCTCCATATGGTGAAGCTATATAACCTCATAATAGAAATTTAACTCAAATAGCTTTAGAGATTTTTGATATTCCTTGAGAGAATCTACCCATTCCTTGTTAAGCAAGCTATGGAAACTTTAATTAAATTTACGATAATATGTTTTTGAGAATCTGGATTGTCAGCACTTGAAGCCAAAAATCAAAAAGTGGAAGTCAACTGGATGCCATACGACATGTATATTGCTCCGTCAAAGAAAGTTTATCATTCTTATTCATGTTAAGTAACAACAGCCTTCACACTAAGAGTTGTGAAAAATAAAATTTAAATTTGAGTTGCCTATATTTTATATCTATTGTTTAGTGTATTTTTTAAAGCTCATATATTTTTATAGTACAAAAATAATATTAAAAGTTTTTCAATATTTTGAAATATTGAAAAAATTTAAAACATTTTTAAATATTGCAAAAATTTTCAACATTTTTTCAATGATTTTCTTTGTAATCCTATATATTCAAAACATTTTATTTTCATTTAATAAAAAAAATTTATTGAAACATAACAAGCCAGCCATTGCTAGGGACCACATTATGAGTATCTCTATCTCATATATAACAGCAATAAATTTTTAACATGCATAATTTATTTAGTACTAATACAAATGTCCACATAACCACAAAGATGAAAATCAATCAATCTACATTTTTTTTCAACCCCTGTTGTCCCCTGAATTGCTCTTAAGCTCACCTAGGTTCTTAACATCAGGGCAGCTTTAATGGTCCTACTTGGCTACACACCGGCACTTATTCATGCCTAGTTAGACACAGAGTAACATATCAGATTAAAGGGGGAATGGATTTTACAATTAAAAAATGCAAACTATATAAGAAGTGCTGACTACATTTGAATTTAAAAACATTATTACTAGTAGGAATCCATAGGCTTTATCAGACTGCCAAAGGGGTCCATGTTATAAAAGAAGGTTAAGAAGCTTTGATTTAGGTGCAAGTTGTTATTTATGCAAATCATGACTCTGAATGGTTGCTCTCACTGGCCTTCACTTCTGTGTTCTGATTTAAATCATTTTTATTATTTCCTTAACTCATATTTCTTCCTATTTTTTTACCTTTAATGAGATGTATTTCATATACCATAAAATTGCTCATTTCAGGTGTATAATTCAGGCATGCAATTAGTAGCTTTATTGAGTCAGTTTTAGAACATTTTCATCCCCCTAATAAGATCACTCATGGTTATTGATGGTCCTTAGATCATTATTAGGGATATTGAAATTGTATCTCACCTCCTCCTCATTGATTATACTGTTTTTTAGATTATAAGAATTCACCTATAATGAAAGTCCTATGACTATGTTAACACTTAGCATGGCATGACTGGTATACATTTTAGAAACAGGTTTAATGAAAAGATATTCATTTTAATTAATTCAGGCAGTAGTCATCAATAGATGCTAACACTGGTGTATAAATTTTTGAGGAGTATTAAGATAGTTACATAATCTCAAAGTATGTTTCCATAAAGCATTTATTAATTATGAGATAACATAATAATGCTACAGTGGAGAAACATGACAGATACCACCTTGCCAAATGATCAATGTTAACTTCAACAAAAATGGGACAAATAAACAGCATATGCCTCCTAATGTGGTACACTGAGAGGAGCACAGCCTCATTTCTATGATATTCCTACCAAAAGTGCATAACTTGAATCTAATCATAAGAAAACATCAGACAAACCCTAATTTGAAGGACACTCTACAAAATCCTTGTGCTGTACTCTTCAAAAATATCTGCTTCATAAAATACAAAGAACATCTCGGGACTTCCATGCTGAAGGAAAGTAAAAGGATATGACAACTGAATGTGATGCATGATCTTAAATTTCTTTTGCTATAATTGACATTACTGGATAATTAGTGAAATCTGAATAAGGGCTGTATAGTAAATAATAGTGTTATATCAGTATTAATTTCCTAATTTTGAAAATTGTACTGTGGATATATAAAATGTTCTTGGTTTTAGGAAATACACACTGAAGTATATAGCAGGACAAAAGCATTGTATCTGAAACTTACTCTTAAAGGATTCAGAGGTGTGTGTGTTGGGGGTATGGTTGTGGGTGGGTATGAGCAAGCATGCTTGGATGCACGCGTGCACACTCATGAGAGAGAGAGAGAGAGAGAGAATGAAGAAGGTTGTGAGTACAATAAAAGTTAACATTTGAGGAATCTGGGTGGCGTGTATTCCAGAATTCTCTGTACTATTTTTGAAACTTTTCTATAAGTATGATATTATGTTAAAACAAAATAAAAAACCTTTCTAAGTGTACTCACTGTCATACCAAATACTGAGAGTTCTGATACCCCAGTTTATACTCCAGTCAGTTATTTTTAGCTACTGGCAAATTTTCTCCATAGATTTTTTGCTGTGCCCTATTTGCTTTTTTCATTTGAGTATTCATGCTCTCCTCTTTTGTTTATTATTTCCCTAGGGCAGATGATGCTAAGCTGCAAACATATGGCCATTTTCATTTTCTGCCAATCACTTACAAACAAATGCCCCTAAAGACCAATAGTTGTGATAAGCTAAAATAAGGTGTGGAAATGTTGAGCAGAATGAATCATATATTTTGCGAGTCAGAAGCTTTGGTTGGCTGATGATTCAATTCGTGAACTTGGGAAAAAACCCATCATTCCTTTGTGCCTTATTCTCCTCATAATCTTTTTCATTATGGAGTGTTGAAAGGATTAATTTATGATTGTACATCACTTTGAATCTCCATGATTTAGGTATTAAGGGAGTTACCACAATTAAATATTCCTATAAATAGCATACTTATGAAAATCTTCTCCTTGGTATTTTCATAGTTGCTTTAGAATTATAAAAGCTTTTCATAATGCTCAAAATATTACCATCCTTGGCTTGTGGTAAACTTTCACCCTATAGACATTGTATTATTGAATATTATTGGAGACAATAGGAATTATGCAAGGGATTTATAGATTACCATTGTTTTGCTTATTTTATCTTTTCATTTCTAGACTGGAAGTGCATAAATTAATTTTTTTCCTTCCAAGTTTTTGCCCTCTGCACAAGGCCTGCTGTATTTGCTTGCATGGTACCCAATCACCTTTTTGCTGGAATTGAGTTAAAGTTAGGGAAACATGCCTCCTCCAACTCAGTTCATATGGTTTAGTTGGGACTGACCCAGGAAGATGGGGTCCTTGATGCAGATCTGGCCAATCAGAGAGCACACGCCCTGTCTACAATGATTGTAGGAATAGGCAAGTGATACCAAGGACCATGAGTCCCTCTTATGACTCATTCTAAAATTATTAAGTAACAGGTGATCTCCTTCACCTGGGATTGCTTAACTGAGAAAATGTAAGCTTAGTCTTTCTAGTAGCTATCTTGTCATTATGAGGGGAGAGGACATCTAAGCCTGTTTCCAATCCAGGTAAAAGCAAAGGTGAGAGGTAAAAGGAAGTAAAATTTCCCAAAGATCATTTGAGTACCTAGATTACGTATGCCTGTACAGAGATAACAGTTTGCTAATCTGGGTCAATGCTTTTTTTTTTGGCTCGAGTTGGTTGAGAGAGCTCCAACAAAATCATTTTGTACATGTGGCAGAGACAGCTGGTTGCTTATTCAATATCCACTTTCCTCTTTATCCTTAGTAACATAATCTCAATTTTATTCAGGGTACCAATTGTCCTAGCTTTAAAAAAATGTACTTCCCAGCCACCTTTATAGGTAGGAATGACCATGTAACTGGTCAAAGAGATACAGGCAGAAGTCATAGGCTGGGATTTATTAGAAGACTCTTATTAACAGAAAGCTTGGATGAGTTTTTCTGCTCCTCCCTCTTCTACTTATTCCTTCCTGAAGTAATAACATATGACAGTTGCAATTCTAGTGGCCATCTTGCGCCCTTGAGGATGGAAACCATGTATTAAGAAAGGATTCCCGTTGTCGTTGTAGAACTTCGTACCAGTGTGGATCACCCACTTTTGTGTTTCTTACATGTAAAAGAATAAACTCTTAGGTATTTAAGCCATTGTAGTCAGGTTTTTATTGCCAGTAGCTGATAAAATTCCTACTTGATATAATACAACTCTGCAATTGAACATCAATGGTACTTCAGGAGATGCTTGGATTTATTTTCTGTGAAATGAAGAGAAATGAGACAAGAGTATTTTTGCTTAAAGTTACAGGTAATTCTCTTTATTTTTGCATCATTTATGAATGTTAGGTGACAAGCAATTAATAATACTGGCTGCTACTTCTTCAACCTCTTTTCTGATCCTTTCTATACAACAAAGAAAATTTTAGATGAGTCAAATGTGGTAGTTCAGAGTCACAAAGCTCGCCAATATGAGCTTGTAGATGTTCTCATTTTTTTTGGCCTTCTCCATTCTTATGATTATTGTCCCATTTCAGGACATCATCAGTCTGTTACTTGGGGCTTCCTGCATCCAATCTTTTGTTTGCTAAGCCCAATTCTCTGCACTAGCATCAACGTTATCATTCAAATATACATCATGATTTTAAAAACTGCTTAAAAAATAACGACCTAAATGAGCTGGAGAGTGACAAAAATCAGGTAGAAGCTGGAGATAAGTCAGAACTTGAAGGAGGTGGTAACAGGTTATTTTATCAGGTGATTTTTAACAGGCAGTCTCCAGTAAAGGAGCTAAAACTCAGATGGAAACCCACAGTCATACTGGCTTAAAGAAACAAGAAACAAAGCATCAAGTTTAGGGTGATCACTGCAGCTGGAAAGAAAGAGAAAAAAATCTCTTAAAGGAGAGATCCAGAAAGGGAGAGTTCCAAATTCTCTGCTCAGATCTTAGTTGAAACCTGAACTCTACGTGCACATGACAGATTAAAGCGGCCCAGATAAGGCCAAAAGATTTGAACAGAAATTTAGCTGCTGCCCTCAATGGGGAAGACAGATTTTGGAGTGTGAGTCCAGCTATGTTAACTACATATTAAAAAACAAACAGGGCTTCCCTGGTGGCGCAGTGGCTGGGAGTCCGCCTGCCAATGCAGGGGACGCGGGTTTGTGCCCCGGTCTGGGAGGATCCCACATGCCGCGGAGCGACTGGGCCTGTGAGCCATGGCCGCTGAGCCTGCGCGTCCGGAGCCTGTGCTCCGCAACGGGAGGGGCCACAACGGTGAGAGGCCCGCGTACTGCAAAAACAAACAAACAAACAAAACAAACAGACGAGCAAACACCACTATTAGAAAACTAGGAATAGAGAGAAAATTCTTCAACTTGATAAGGAACTTGATAAAGAACATACAGCTAATATGGTGAGAAACTTACAAGCTTTCCTGATAACATCAGATACCAGGCAAGGATATCCCTCCTCACCACTGCTTTTCAACATCATACAGGAAATCCTAGTTAATGTTGTAAGACAAGAAAAGGAAATAAAAGTTATACAGATTGGAAAGGAAGAAATAAAACTGTTGTTGCTTGCAGATGACATGATTGTCCATGTAGAAGACCCAAATGAATCAACAACAAAAACCCCTGCAATTAATAAGTTATTATATCAAGGTTGCAGGATACAAGGTTAATATACAAAAGTCAATTGCCTATATACTGGCAATGAACAAGTGGAATTTGAAATTAAAAACACATTATCATTTACATTAGCATCCCCCTTAATGAAATACTTATGTATAAATCTAACGAAATATGTACAAGAGCTATATAAGGAAAACTCCAAACTCTGAGGAAAGACATAAAGAAGAACAACATGAATAGAGAGGTATTCAATATTCAAGAGTAGGAAAACTCAACATCATCAAAATGTCAGTTCTTCCCACTTTGATCTATAGATTCAGTGCAATCCCAATCAAAATCCCAGCAAGTTATTCTATGATTCTAACGTTTATGTAGAATAAGCCCCAAAATAACCAACTCAACACTGAAAAAAAATGAACAAAGTTGGAGAACTGACACTACCTGATATGCTTCGAGACTTACTATAAAATTACAGTAATCAAGACAGTGTGGTATTGGGACTTCCCTGGCATTCCAGTGGTTAGGACTCTGCGCTTCCACTGCAGAGTGGGCTCGGGTTCGACCCCTGGTCAGGGAACTAAGATCCCACATGCCTCGTGGCCAAAAAAATAAATAAATAAAAGATAAATGAGTAGGGACTTCCCTGGTGGTCCAGTGGTTAAGACTCTGGGGGTCCAATCCCTGGTTGGGGAACTAAGATCCTGCATGCCACCAGTGTGACCAAAAAAAAAAAAAAAAGAGTAAATGGTAAATTAAAAAAAAAAAAAGACAGTGTGGTACTGGTAAAAGACTAGACAAATAGATCAGTGGAACAGAACAGAGAGCCCAGAAATAGACCCACATAAATATAGTCAACTGATCTTTTTTTTTAAATTGACAAAATTGACATACATTATATTAGTTTCAGGTGATTCAATCTTTGTATTGTGAAATTATCACCACAATTAGTCTAGCTGACATCCATCCATACATAGTTACAAAAGTTTTTTTTTCTTGTGATAAGAACTTTTACCATGCACTTTCTTAGCAACTCCCAAACATGTAATACAGTATTACATCTATACATTACATCTGCAGACTTATTTACTTTATAACTGGAAGTTTGTATCTTTCTGCATGCCAAATAAATACCATAAGTCCAAAGACAGCTAAGTGGTGACACACATCACAAAGGGTTAATTTCCCTAATAAAGAGAGACAGCCTACAAAATTAATAAGAAAAGGACTGACAACTCAAAAGAAAACGAGCAAAGGGTTATGAACAGCAAGCTCATGGAAAGGAAATACAAATAACTCCAACAGTGATAGCTCACTCATAATAAGAGAAATGTATAATACATCTGCAACTAGATACATTTTTCATCTATTAGATTGGCAAAATTCAAAAGTTTGGTAACACTCAGTTGGCAATACTATAACAAAATGGCTCCATTTCTCCTGAGGGAATATAAATTGGTATAACCTTCATGATGTCAATATCCATCAGTATTACACACTCACATGTCCTTTTACCTAGCAACCCCACTTTTGGGACTTTATCCTTCAGACATAATTTTCACATGTATAACATGGCACATGTATACAAGATTATTACTGAAGAATTATTTGCAATAGAAAAAGACTGAAAACAACTCAAAAGTTTATCAACTGGGGACTGGTAAATAAATTGTGATATATTCTTAAAATGCACTTGCTATCCACTATACAAGTGTTGAAGAAAAAAAGGAGTAAGTTTTCTACAATAGATTTATGGAAAGATTTCCAAGATATATTAGTAATAAAAGCAAGATACAGAATAGGGTATATGATATGGTGCTTTTTGCATAAGAAAAAAAATTGATTAGAATGAGACACCTATATATCTGTATATTCATAAAGAAATTCTGGAAGGATACATAAGAAATTAATAATGAATGTTTATCCATGAATGTGGAGGGGCTGAGCATTGAGCTGAGGGAAACATGTTTATATTATGTTTTATTACATATGCAAGAATTACATTTAAAATGTGTCATATTTCAAAAAATAAAACCCAAAAGGCTGGGGAGGTAGCCAAAATGGGACAGTGCTAATACCAACCTGGCTCCTTTGCTGGGAACTCTTGTTATCTTGCTCTGGATTTATCTAGCGCCATATTTAGAAAAGATTAAATCAAAACTGTGAAATTAAAAAAAAATACAATTGATAAGCCTCTATCCATACTGGTCAGGAAAAATAGAGAAAAAAATAAAAAATAAAATGTGTCGTATTTTACCTATCATGTTCTATATTTGCAACTGGAAGGTTTTCATTTTAGTTCAGTCCACCTTACCAGAACTATAAATCTTGGTAAGAAAAAAATTTTTTTTAAAGTAAAGGCTATTGGAAAAATAAATGGACAGAATTAATTTTAATTGCCTGCCATTTCTAAGTAAAATAAATAATAATGATATCTTTTTTTGTTTGGGAATATATTTGTTATTTTAACAAGAAATAGGATATTCTTTTTAGTAGTATATTTATATTATTTAAATAATAACTACATCATTTTTCAGAATCCAGCAGCTTTTAAAAGAGAAAATAAGTTTCTTTAGTTAAAAAACAAAACAAAAATGTTTGAGCGCCCTCTGCTGGCTCTATAGTAGCATATCAGAGTAAATTTTGGGTTTATTTAGAAACAAACTTGCACATGATTAATGCCATTAATTCATTTGCCAATATTTAAGAGAGTAATTCTAACCTGTGTTTTCCAAAATTTTATAAATGTTAAGTTCTGCTAATATGTCACTAATATTGCCAAGTAAGATGAGCATTTCAATACAAATCTTAAAACGTTATTCAGTAGGGATTCCCTGGTGGCGCAGTGGTTGAGAGTCCGCCTGCCGATACAGGGGACGCGGGTTCGTGCCCCGATACGGGAAGATCCACATGCCGCAGACTGGCTGGGCCCGTGAGCCGTGGCTGTCGAGCCTGCGTGTCTGGAGCCCGTGCTCTGCAACGGGAGAAGCCACAACAGTGAAAGGCCCGCGTATCGCAAAAAAAAAAAAAAAAAAAAAAAAAAAGAAAGAAAATCACTAGGTTGGTAACAGAAATGTCAACACTAACACATCCGCTAATTGTCTAATGAGCCCATGTCCCAGAAAATCTGAGGGAAGCTCCATTGCCCAAGGGGGGGTTAGAATTTTATGCCTTAGTTTTTTGGACTATTTCTTGCTGTCCAAGGAGTAACACTGGGTTACTATTTTACTGGACACTATTTAATAGATACCAGTAAATCCCAATGATGTATGCAAAGAGGGGTGGGTCTGATACAGAATGCGCATGGATTAAGGTCCAACAAGTCCTCTCCTCTTGGTCCCACCACTGCTCTTGCCTCTCCTGACTACTTGCTCTCCATGGCATTTGACTGCCTGCTGTGTTTGGAATATTCTGCACTTTCACAAGCTAAAAGAACACACACTTCTTGGGGCTGTATGGCAGAACAGGCTCTGGAATCGGACAGACCAGGTTGAAATCTTGGCTCTACCAGCTCCCACTGTGTGACCTGTCCAAACGTTTTCCTGAGTCCTCTGAGTCTCAGTTCTCTCATCTATACAGTTGGGTCATGAACGATACCTACCTTATGGGATTGACGTAAAGAGTAAACGCGTGTCAGCTCCCAGAACTCCATAAATAAAAGCTACTATTCAAGAATCTGGATTGACTGAAAGCAATGACATAAGAATATCTCTAAGTAGCACTTTTCCCCTAAAGGTCTCTTTGCTTAACCCACTTCTGGACCTTTTCTTTTGTAACTGCTTCCAGCATGAGTACCTTTGGTAATGACATATCTCTTTCCTTTGGGGATGCATTATGACCAGAACTGTTTTTCAGAGCCAACAGTGGTACTGAGAAGAGGAGCATCCTTTTAGTCAAATGTGAGGGGTGACTGTGAAGTCCAAATCTGGTCCCAATACACAAGTCTATCAGTTGTCACCACTCCCCATCCTATGCATTCAGAGTTCCTCAAACCTCACCATTCCCCAAGTGAGCAGAGACTTTCCTGCTCCCAGGGCTTCTCACAGGGCTCCTCCTCCAAATAGAATGGCACAGCCTTGTCTCTCTGACCCAGTCAGAAATATCCTACTTATCCACCACACCAGCCCACTCAACCCTTCTGTAAAGCTTCTTCTCTGCCAGGGAGGCACAATGGCACAGCAGTTAAGAACAAGTGTAAGAGCCCAATAACAGTGCTCAGGAGAAGCATCAGAAAAGGTGGTGATGTGCATGGACCACGAAGCCAGGCTGCCTGGGTCTGAATCCTGCCTCTACAATGTGGTCATGAGCTCTGTGATCTTAGATGAGTTACTTTATGTCCCCATGTCTCAGTTTCCTCAATAGTTAAATAAGATAAAGAATGGTGGTTACTTCAAAAGTCTATTTTGGAGATGAGATAAAGCACCTAGAATAGTACCCACCAAATGTTTGTCTAATAAAGTCCTCAATCTATCACTTCTTAGCTGGGTGACCTTCAATGGTTTATTTAACCTTTCTGTATCTCAATTTCTTGACTTTAAAATGAGGATAAGAAAAATAGCACCAATTTCATAGGATTGTTGAGGGTTAAATAAAATAATATATGTAACTTGCCTAGTACATAATTGTATACAGAGCTTTGCATATGGCAGGATTTAAACAAAATGGTAGTTTTAAAAAAAAGTTAGTTATTTTTCCTGAACTCTGTAACGCCTTACTCATGTATCTATTACGGCACATATCAGATTATATTGTAATAGCCTAGACTGGGAACTCCTTGAAGACAGGAAGTTTGTCATTAATCTTCTGGTAAAAGGAAAACCAATTCAGCTGGCAACTAGGATGTGAGGGGGGAACTGAAAACTGAAACAGAAACCACAACTTGCAAAACTATATAATGAGTCACAAAATAGAAAAACTGTACAAAACCATGATATGCAAGACAGACTAAGTTCAGACCCCTAACAACATCTCATGGTGTTCTAAATAAGACAACAGACAAACTAACCTAACAATAACTCCACACAAAGGCATGTCTTCTAAAGATAAGACCGCTGATTGTTCCAACAACTTCCTAGCTTACGAATTCTGACCTATCTCTGCCAAGACCATCCAATGACTAACTACAGTCCTGCAAATTCTGTAGATAATCTTCCTTAACTTCCACCTGTTAAAATGTTGAACTCTCCATTATGTGTGCACCTCCTTGCTGCAGCAAGCTAATAAACCTTTGTTTGAAAAAAAAACCACTACCTATTGTACATTGGACACTGGGAATAAAACCGTGAATGGAAAAAAGCTTTTGCCTTCAAGGAACCTAATCTTTTAATGTGGTAACAGACAGATATTAACAATACAGTGTGATATAATTATAAGCAAGGTAAGCACTGTGAACACTTGGCCTAGTCACGGAAATCTTTCTGGAGGAAGTGATTTTTAGGATAAATCCTGAAGGGTGATTAGGAGTTAGGTAAAGAATAGGGTTGGGCATGGTAAACATTCTAAACAACAAGGGCTCCCTGTGCGAAGAACAGAATAAAGGACAGCATGCTTGGAATAGAATAAAGGACAGCTAGGAATAGATTAAGGACTTTATAGGCCCCATGCATCAAAAATATTGCTATGAAATTTGAAATTCAAAATAAAAATTAATGCTAATTATAAAACACATGCAGGGAAAAAGGCACACAAGGCCCAGGGCGCCACCTCCAGGCAGTTGGAGGAAAGCGGGTCAGTGCAGAGCCAGAAGAGCACGCAGCCAGGCAGGGGGTCGCGGCTCCTACAAAGGCGCCAAGAATGTCAGTAAGAGGATACTCTGTGGCTGAGACCGCTGGTAAGAGGCTTCTGGCACTTATAATATCAGAGCCGTGTGGCTGACAGGGTCTTGGTGCTCCCGTCGGGTGTCAAGCCTGTGCCTCTGAGGTGGGAGAGCTGAGTTCAGGACACTGGAACAACAGAGACCTCCCAGCTCCACATAATATCAATTGGCAAGAGCACTCCCAGAGATCTCCGTCTCAGTGCTAAGACGCAGCTCCACTCAATGATCAGCAAGCTCCAGTGCTGGACACTCTATGCCAAACAACTAGCAAGGCTGAAACACAACCCCACCCATTAGCAGAGAGGATGCCTAAAATCATACTAAGTTCACAGACACCTCAAAACACACCACCGGACGCAGCCCTGCCCACCAGAAAGACAAGATCCAGCCTCATCCACCAGAACACAGGCACTAGTCCCCTCCACCAGGAAGGCTACCCAACCCACTGAACCAACCTTAGCCACTGGGGGCAGACACCAAAAACAACGGGAACTATGAACCTGCAGCCTGAGAAAAGGAGTCCCCAAACACAGTAAGTTAAGCAAAATGAGAAGACAGAGAAACACGCAGCAGATGAAGGAGCAAGGTAAAAACCCACCAGACCAAACAAATGAAGAGGAAATAGGCAGTCTACCTGAAAAAGAATTCAGGGTAATGATAGTAAAGATGACCCAAGATCTTGGAAATAGAATGGAGAAAATACAAGAAATATTTAAAAAGGACCTAGAAGAACTAAAGAGCAAACAAATGATGAACAACAAAATAAATGAAATTAAAAATTCTCTAGAAGGAATCAAAAGCATAATAACTGAGGCAGAAAAACGGATAAGTGACCTGGAAGATAAAATACTGGAAATAACTACCACAGAGCAGAATAAGGAAAAAAGAATGAAAAGAACTGAGGACAGTCTCAGAGACCTCTGGGACAACATTAAACGCACCAACATTTGAATTATAGGGATCCCAGAAGAAGAAGAGAAAAAAAAGGGACTGAGAAAATATTTGAAGAGATTATAGTTGAAAACTTCCCTAATATGGGAAAGGATATAGTCAATCAAGTCCAGGAAGAACAGCAAGTCCCGTACAGGATAAATCCAAGGAGAAACACGCCAAGACACATATTAATCAAACTATCAAAAATTAAATACAAAGAAAAAAATATTAAAAGAAGCAAGGGGAAAACAACAAATAACATACAAAGGAATCTCCGTAAGGTTAACACTGATCTTTCAGCAGAAACTCTGCAAGCCAGAGGGAGTGGCAGGACATAGTTAAAGTGAAGAAAGGGAAAAACCTACAACCAAGATTACTCTACCCAGCAAGGATCTCATTCAGATTCGATGGAGAAATTAAAACATTTACAGACAAGCAAAAGCTAAGAGAATTCAGCACCAACAAAACAGCTTTACAACAAATGCTAAAGGATCTTCTCTAGGCAAGAAACACAAGAGGAAGAAAAGACCTACAATAACAAACCCAGAACAATTAAGAAAATGGTAATAGGAACATACATATTGATAACTACCTTAAATGTAAAGATTAAATGCTCCAGCCAAAAAGACACAGACTGGCTGAATGGATACAAAAACAAGACCCTTGTATATGCTGTCTACAAGAGACCCACTTCAGACCTAGGGACACATACAGACTGAAAGTGAGGGGATGGAAAAAGATATTCCATGCAAATGGAAATCAAAAGAAAGCTGGAGATCATATCTTGGGTCACAACTCAAGCCTTGGTAAATTTAAGATAATTGAAATCATATCAAGTATGACCACAATGCTATGAGACTAGATATCAATTACAGGAAGAAATCTGTAAAAAATAAAAACACATGGAGGCTGAACAATACACTGCTTAATAACCAAGCGATCACTGAAGAAATCAAAGAGGAAATCAAAAAATACCTAGAAACAAATGACAATGAAAACATGACTATCTAAAATCTATGGGATGCAGCAAAAGCAGTTCTAAGTGGGAAGTTTATAGCAATACAATCCTACCTCAAGAAACAAGAAACATCTCAAATAAACAACCTAACCTTACACCTAAAGCAATTAGAGAAAGAAGAACAAAAAAACCCCAAAGTTAGCAGAAAGAAAGAAATCATAAAGATCAGATCACAAATAAATGAAAAAGAAATGAGGGAAACGATAGCAAAGATCAATAAAACTAAAAGCAGGTTCTTTGAGAAGATAAACAAAATTGATAAACCATTAGCCAGACTCATCAAGAAAAAAAGGGAGAAGACTCAAATCAATAGAATTAGAAACGAAAAAGAAGTAACAACTGACAGTGCAGAAATAAAAAGATCATGAGAGATTACTACAAGCAACTCTATGCCAATAAAATGGACAACCTGGAAGAAATGGACAAGTTCTTAGAAATGCACAACCTTGGGCTTCCCTGGTGGCGCAGTGGTTGAGAGTCCGCCTGCCGATGCAGGGGACACGGGTTCGTGCCCCGGTCCGGGAAGATCCCACCTGCCGTGGAGCGGCTGGGCCTGTGAGCCGTGGCTGCTGAGCCTGCACGTCCGGAGCCTGTGCTCCGCAACGGGAGAGGCCACAACAGTGAGAGGCCCGCGTAACGCAAAAATAACAGCAACAAAAAAAAAAGTTAAAAAAAAAAAAAAAGAAATGCACAACCTTCTGAGACTGAACCAGGAAGAAATAGAAAATATGAACAGACCAATCACAAGCACTGAAATTGGAACTGTGATTAAAAATCTTCCAACAAACAAAAGCCCAGGACCAGATGGCTTCACAAGCGAATTCTATCAAACCTTTAGGGAAGAGCTAACACCTATCTTTCTCAAGCTCTTCCAAAATATAGCAGAGGGAGGAACACTCCCAAACTCATTCTACGAGGCCACCATCACTCTGATACCAAAACCAGACAAAGATGTCACAAAGAAAGAAAACTACAGGCCAATATCACTGATAAACACAGATGCAAAAATCCTCAACAAAATACTAGCAAACAGAATCCAACAGCACATTAAAAGGATCATACACCATGATCAAGTGGGGTTTATTCCAGGAATGCAAGGATTCTTCAATATATGCAAATCAATGAATGTGATACACCATATTAACAAATTATTTCAGTATGACCTCATCTTAACTTTAATGAATTATACCTGTGATGAATGTGGAAGCAACCTAAGTGTCCATTGACAGATGAATGGATAAAGAAGATGTGGCACATATATACAATGGAATATTACTCAGCCATAAAAAGAAACAAAATTGAGTTATTTGTAGTGAGGTGGATGGACCTAGAGTCTGTCATACAGAGTGAAGTAAGTCAGAAAGAAAAATACAAATACCATACGCTGACATATATATATGGAATTTAAAAGAAAAAATGCCTCTGAAAAACATAGGGGCAGGACAGGAATAAAGATACAGACGTAGAGAATGGACTTGAGGACACGGGGAGCTGGAAGGGTAAGCTGGGACGAAGTGAGGGAGTGGCATGGATATATATATACACTACCAAATGTAAAATAGATAGCTAGTGGGAAGCAGCCACATAGCACAGGGAGGTCAGTGTGGCACTTTGTGTCCACCTAGAGGGGTGGGATAGGGAGGGTGGGAGGGAGATGCAAGAGGGAGGAGATAGGGGGATATATGTATATGTATAGCTCATTCACTTTGTATAAAGCAGAAACTAACACACCATTGTAAAGCAATTATACTCCAATAAAGATGTTTTAAAAATAAATAAATAAGGCTTCCCTGGTGGCACAGTGGTTGAGAGTCCGCCTGCTGATGCAGGGGACACGGGTTCGTGCCCCGGCCCGGGAAGATCCCACATGCCGCGGAGCAGCTGGGCCCGTGAGCCATGGCTGCTGAGCCTGCGCGTCCAGAGCCTGTGCTCTGCAGCGGGAGAGGCCACAACGGTGAGAGGCCCGCATACCGCAAAAAAAAAATTAAAAAAATTTAAAAATAAATAAATAAATAAAATGAAATAAAATACATGTAGGAAAGTCCTTCTGGTTTTTCTCATCTTGTGTAGTTTAATACTTTAAAAGAAATCTTGAATTCTCTGAAAAATATACTCATGGTCCTGCTTTGGCACTTCAGCATATATAAGTTTGTCTGTGGCATCATGCACTACTGTTTCTTTAGGGAACTACAAATACTTTGGTGTGGCAGCACTGTAGAGTGTGAAAGGTAATGAAGTAAGAGATAAAGCTGGAGAACTAGGCAAGCACCAGTTAATGAAAGTTCTAGTAAAGATGTAGTTAAAAGATGTGGTCTTTGTTGTCTACTGACCTGGGTTCAATCTCTGCCATGCTTGGGCACTCACTTTATATGACTGGGCAACTCAAAGCCTTAATTTCCTCAACAGTAAAATGGAAATGCTAAGCTGTGATGATTAACATAATAAATATAAAGCGCTTAGCACAGTGCTTAATATCATAAAACACACTAAATTTCAGTTAGGTATTTTTGTTAATAAATTTGTTCTTCAGCCTGAGAAATGGGGAGTCAATAAAGGGTTTTAAGTAGTATGATTAGAATGGGATTTTATGGATTTCTTTGCTGGAGTGTATAGTCTAGGTTGAATGACAATGAGTAGATTCTAGATGTACTTAAGAGGAAGACTCAGTAGATAATAATGGGGCTTCCCTGGTGGCGCAGTGGTTAAGAATCTGCCTGTCAATGCAGGGGACACAGGTTCGAGCCCTGGTCCTGGAAGATCCCACATGCCGCGGAGCAACTAAGCCCGTGTGCCACAACAACTGAGCCTGAGCTCTAGAGCCCCTAAGCCACAACTACTGAGCCCACGTGCCACAGCTACTGAAGCCCGCGTGCCTAAAGCCCATGCTCCACAAGAGAAGCCACCGTAATGAGAAGCCCACGCACCGCAACGAAGAGTAGCCCCCGCTCGCCACAACTAGAGAAAGCCCACATGCAGCAACGAAGACCCGATGAAGCAAAAAAAAACCAAATAAAGTTATTAAAAAATGATTGGATGGAGTTTGAAGATATATATGCATATATCTATATGTTGCATGTATACATATATTTCATATTCATACAAACACACACATTTACAAAGTCTCCTATATAAACTGCCACAGGTGATGATAGGTGTAAATCTCAGTTTCCAGAGGAATCAAATATGTAATATTATTAAAATCATCTGTCAGTGAAATGATGTGATAATCTGTCAAAATAATTTAAAATGGGCTAAGGAGAGAAGATGGAGTGTCAATGAAATAAAATTGACCAGGAGTTGATTACTGTTAAAACTGGATGACAGGAAAGATTATACTTTTTTCTGCTTTTGGATACATTAAAATTTTTCCATAACAAAAAACATTAAAAAAATATATACTAAGGTAGGGAGACCCAGAAAACAAAAAGATCCCTGGGGGGCCTAACAGACTGGCTAGAATACAAGTTCCATGAAGGCAAAGACCTTGTCTGTCTTGTTTACATCTGTATCTCCAGGGCCTAGAGCAGTTCATAGCCACACAGTAGGTTCTCAGTATATATTTGTTGAAGGAATGAACGTTGGAGAACAAAAGCCATAACCTAAGTGAGTCTGACAGCTTAGATTGAGAGCCAAGATTCCTGGGGATCATCTTTTATGCTACATATGATATCTCCCTAGCTACTGTAAGGAAAAAGAGCTCGAGAAAACCAAGAGAGACCAGAGCAGATTCACAAACTTCACTTCGGTATTCCATGAGAAGGAGGTATTTACAATGGTAATATGTATATGATACCTAGAAAGCTTCTCTGGGGACTCTGTCATATCATTTCATGCCATTGCTTTTTAAAAAACAAATATTTATTGTGGAGATGTCTTTGTCTTGTCTTCAAGCCAAGAATCAGAAGAAAACTATGTATACCCTATCCTCTCCTTCCCTTTCTTACGGCTCCTTTTCTTTCTTACGGCTAATACTACTATGGCTAATAGAAGAGAGGGAAGGAATATTAAGACAGTCTTTTCAGGAATAAAGACACAGACCTACTAGAGAATGGACTTGAGGATATGGGGAGGGGGAAGGGTAAGCTGTGACAAAGCAAAAGAGCGGCATGGACATATATACACTACCAAACGTAAGGTAGATAGCTAGTGGGAAGCAGCCGCATAGCACAGGGAGATCAGCTCGGTGCTTTGTGACCGCCTGGAGGGGTGGGATAGGGAGGGTGGGAGGGAGACGCAAAAGGGAGGGGATATGGAAACATATGTATATGTATAACTGATTAAATTTGTTATAAAGCAAAAAAAAAAAAAAAAGACAGTCTTTTGAAGAAGGTTCACCTCTACATTTTGTTCTTATTTCCTTAGTAGCCTTAGGACAAAACTGTCTATTACAAAAGTAATGATGTAGAACCTTAATTAGGGCTTTTGAAATTCAAGCCCACTCTTATGGGGGGCAGAACCTGAGCTGAGGAAAACGACCAATAACACTGAAACAACAGACATCAGGTACAATTAAATGCCCACATGAGGCACCCTCTAAAGTTCTAAAGCTGCACTGTCCAGTACCATAGCCACTAGCAATGTGTGGCTATTGAGCATTTGTGATGCAGCTTGTCTGAATTGAGTTGACCTGTAAGTATAAATATACACACCAGATTTCAAAGACTTAGTAACAACAACAAAGTAAAATATCTCAATTATTTTTATATTAATTGCACAGTGAAGTGAAAATACTGTGGATAAGTTAGACAAAATATATCATTAAAATTAATTTCCCTTTTTTTTACTTTTTGAAAAAGTAACCACTAGAAAACTTAAAATTACATATGTGGCTCACACTATATTTTTATAGGACAGCATTCTTTTTTTTTTTTTTTTTTTAGTAATTTTCCTCTCCTTATGTGGAATACAATAAAGAGCTCGGGGTATTAGTAGCACAACTCCTAGTCTTCTTGCTCTATACTGTTTCGGGTCCCTTCTATAAAAGTACTGCTATACGGAGTCATTATAAGCAATTATAGGTATAAATGGAGTGCCCACTGAAGAACTGGTGATTGTCCCACAAACTCTTTTTTTTTTTACTAGAAGTGCTCTGAACTTATTAAGGGGGAAATGATAGAATGTCCTCTGATCCCTATTTACACTATCAGCAATTGCTGAAGTGTTTCCTCTTAAATTACCTAAAGATATACCTTACCACAGCAAGCATTATTTTTCTTTCCAAGTCATCAGTGCCTAGTCTCAGATGAGAAAACTGTTTTCCCTTTATTAACATGTTCTTGATTCACATTTAAAAAAAAATAAATTTATTTATTTTTTTGTCTGTGTTGGGTCTTCTTTGCTGCGCGCAGGCTTTCTCTAGTTGCGGCAAGCGGGGGCTACTCTTCGTTGCAGTGTGCATGCTTCTCGTTGCAGCTCATGGGCCCTAGAGCGCAGGCTCAGTAGTTGTGGTGCATGGGCTTAGTCGCTCTGCGGTATGTGGGATTTTTCCGGACCAGGGCTCAAACCCGTGTCCCCTGCATTTGTGGGCAGACTCTTAACCACTGTGCCACCAGGGAAGTCCAGCTCTTGATTCACTTCTAGCGAAATAAAAATCCTGGCATTATTATGTTAAAAGTGATTTGCCTCCCTTCTGTTTTTATTTAAAAATTCCCAAATTTAATTAAGCTTTTTCTTTTAAAAGAAGTATGTACATATGTTCATGTTTTCAATTCATCCTGTCATACTGAAAAACTTTTCAATGGTTGTGTATCATATTTTAAATAAAATCTAGTTCAAAAATCTTAATGTGGCTCTTGTTTACCTAATTTGACCTACAGCCATGTTTCCCCCTAACTTGATACCCTCCCACCTCTCTGGCTTTCTTCAAGAGCCTAGCTCTTCCTTACCTCTGGAACATCCCACAAGCTATTATGTCTGCCTTGAATGTTCCTGTCTCTATTTTGTTTCACATGGCTAACTTCTACTCATTACTCCCTTTCTTAACCATTTAAACACTATATTCTAAGAGAAGCCATGCTTGAGTCTTTCCAGTCTAAATTGTTATAATGGTTCATATTTCTCTCTATTTTCTTTCATAAAACCTAATATAATTTGTATTAAAATTTAAAAATTTGATTATAAAAATTAAAAATTTTTTCCTATATGATTTTCCGTTAAATGTCTCCCTTTCTAAATTAGGCTATAAGCTCCATAGGGCAGATACCATGCCTTGTTTGTCCATCACTGTATTCTCAGCAAGTAGTAGTATATCTGAAACAGAGCCGACCTTTAGTAAACATTTGTTGAATGATGAATTGGAAAGACCCAACAGAGTGCAAGAGTTGCAAACATGAGGTAAGGAAGTAACTGATGAAACAAGGTACTAAAGAGGCCACGGGGGATAAAGTATATGTGCATTAAAAAATAAAACAGGGCCTCCCTGGTGGCGCAGTGGTTGAGAGTCCGCCTGCCGATGCAGGGGACACGGGTTCGTGCCCCGGTCCGGGAAGATCCCACATGCCGCGGAGCGGCTGGGCCCGTGAGCCATGGCCGCTGAGCCTGTGCGTCCGGAGCCTGTGCTCCGCAACGGGAGAGGCCACAACAGTGAGAGGCCCGCGTACAGCAAAAAAAAAAAAAAAAAAAAAAACAATAGGGGCTAAATCAATGATGGCCATAGAAAGTCAAGGGTTTGTTAGAATGTATGTCCTGAGAGACATCATATTAAATGAAGGTGGCTAGGGATGGTTTCAAAGAAGTAATTGGGCCAGAAGGGATGCTTAGATTTTATTAACTATAATTAAAAAAATATTTATAAAAATAGAGTGAATCAGATGACTTGTGTCATAGGTTAGGTTCTCTGGGAAGTAGATATTGAGGTGGAGTTAGAAGTACAAAAGGTTTACTGGAGGATAGCACTTGTGAAAGAGAAAGGGAGAAAGCAGGATTAGGCAGGGGGAGCCATCAGACTGCCATGCAGGCCTGAAAAAGCCTCTGTCATCCTAATGTTGACATTAGGTCCTTATACTATGCCTTACTCAGTCTTTAGTTGAGGATGGGCATGGGAGAGAGTGGTAGCCCTGAAAATAGTGTAACTTCAGCTTGGAAGCTGAGGTGAACCCAGAAGAAGTTAATGACTGAAGGCTGTCAGCTAACTACATGCCTTGCAGTTGGGCAGTGAGTCCTTTCTCGAAGGTAGATCTGAGCAAAGTACCTCTGTGACTGCTACACAGGATGCCAATTCAACCCAAATTAATCTATAAATTCAATAAAGGATCCTTTTTTTTTTTTTTTTTTTTTTTTGCTAAGCTCAACAATCTTGTTCTAGGAAGTATTTAGTAGACCAAGGGTTCACAGTTAGCTAAGTCAAATTTGAAAGACAAGAGCAAAGGGGAGGGATTTTTCACTATTACATATTAAGACAGTCTATAAGACAATGGTAAATAAAAACAACATGGTACTGGCGTCATCATGGATAAAGAGACCGACTGAAAAAGAGGTCAGAACCAGAGCCATACATAAATGGAAATATGAATATATGGTAAAGGTGGCATTGAAAATCAATGGGGAAGGGAGAGACTGTTCAGTAGAATTATAGAGAAGAATTGGCCTGCTCTTTGGAGAAAAAATAGGCTAGATCCCCACCTTACAGCAAATAAAGGCATGTATTCCAGAGAGACTAAAGACCTAAACGTGATTCTTGGGACAGAGTACTGACTATAAAATAGAAGAAAAATATAGAATATGTTTGTGATGTTGAAATACAGGCTAAGTGTTTAATCAAGACCCCCAAAGCACCACAGAGAGTAATAAGATTGTCTCCATCAGCTAGGTGAGAGAACTGGAAGAACCTAAGGAGGAGTTAATATACTCTAGAGAATATTCCTAGGATCAGGACAGCTAAGTAAACTATAAGGAGATGTAGGCCTATGGGGAGATATATCATTATGACTTGCCTATTGAAAATATTTCCCCTGCCTCTACTTCCTTCTTATATTCTTCAACAAACATTTTTGAGTTCCACACACTGTGCTACGTGCAGAAAGAACAAAGAGGAATAAACCTGAGTCCTAGTCCTTAAAGAACTCATAATCTAGTTAGACAGACAGATGAAAAACTAAATAAGACGTTTTAACTCCTATTCTACAGGTAAGAACCCAGAGGCAACAACCTTTGCCTAGGGCATCTGGTATTTGAGCAATAAGGAAAATTCCAGGCAAAAGGAACAGTGCTAACAAAGTCACAGGGCTTTGAAGGAACATGGTATGTTAGAAAATGTCAAGGAGGTAACCTAATAATGGACATTCTGAAATGTTTGTTATTGAATACATAAAGTAGTCTATGCGGGTTGTTTTAGTCTTTTCTTAGTTGCACTGCTTATCACATTAGCTAATTATCACTTCTGAAGACAAAGCCAAAGAAGATGAAGCACTGAAGCGATGAGGGATAAATGATAATAGTTAAGAAAGAATCATGCTAGGAAGCACTGATGACTAGTCGTGGAGTGATAACAAACATTGTAACTAAGGATTTAGAGGAGGAAGAGATTGCTATCAGCTACAGTTGTTCAGGGAAGATTTCCTGGAAGTGGCAGGGCTTCATTTGATCATTCAAAAAATTGAGAATTGACTGTATATATCAGGGGCTGTGCATGGAACAGGAGATTCAAAACCATAGTCTACTAATGAACAGATAATCAGATAATTGCAAAAATAAAGCAATGAGTGTTATAATAGATGCAAGCACAGGCTGATGTGATAAAACCTCAGAGGGACTCCTGCTTTAGAGAAGGGAAGTCAAGGATGGTTTTCTAAAGGTGATGCTGTATGCACTGAATTTAATGGATGGGTAGGATTCAAGTGCAAGGGAGGGAAACACATTTTGCAATGGATCAGTTTAGTGAGAGAACACACCTCTTTAAAGGAGCATGAAATAGTTCAGGGTGGCTGAAGCGAAGGCTGAAAGGCAGTGAAAGAAGTTTCTAAGGCATATAGGAAGAGTTTGATTTTAAAAGGTCCTTTATAGATGTTAAAGAATGTAGATTTTTTGGGGGGCTTCCCTCCTGGCGCAGTGGTTGAGAATCTGCCTGCTAATGCAGGGGACACAGGTTCGAGCCCTGGTCTGGGAGGATCCCACATGCCGCGGAGTAACTAGGTCCGTGAGCCACAACTACTGAGCCTGCACGTCTGGAGCCTGTGCTCCGCAACAAGAGAGGCCGCGATAGTGAGAGGCCCGCGCACCGCAATGAAGAGTGGCCCCCGCTTGCCACAACTAGGGAAAGCCCTCGCACAGAAATGAAGACCCAACACAGTAAAAATAAATAAATTAATTAATAAACTCCTACCCCCAACATCTTTAAAAAAAAAAAAAAAGAATGTAGATTTTTATCCTGAAGACAACGTGGAAGTTGATGAAGATTTTAAGCAGGGAACTAACGTGATTAGATCCAAATTTTACAATAACTGCTATTAAAGGCAATGATGATGAAGGCAACTGAAGATGAACTGACAAGGGGGCAGCTAAGAGGCAGAGAAATTAAAAGCCTGTTACTGTTGTTTAGGAAAAATAAGGAAGGATTCAAAAATACAGTAGCAGTGGTACTGAGAGAGAAGGATGGGCAAGGTTTGAATAGCCAGAGAAAGAAGTAAGTGGAAGCATTCCCTGTGGAAATGATGTGAATAAATGTTTGGAGGAGGGAAAGGTGAGCAAATCTGTTTCCCTGGATTATATAGCATTTAACAGAAGAATGATGATTAGCTGGAGTGGAGAGCCAGAGTTACCCAACAGTTGGTGATGAGGTTGAAAACTGGTGGGGTCAGTCTGTGGCAAGGCTATTAAACAGACAGGCTAAACAAGTAGGATTTTACATTTTCCCTAGCAATATTAAATTTATAAATCATTTTTTATTGTGGCAAAATATACAAAAATTTACCATCTTAACCTTTTTTTTTTTTTTTTTGCGGTACGCGGGTCTCTCACTGTTGTGGCCTCTCCCGTTGCGGAGCACAGGTTCCGGACGCGCAGGCTCAGCGGCCGTGGCTCACGGGCCCAGCCGCTCCGCGGCATGTGGGATCTTCTCAGACCGGGGCACGAACCCGTGTCCCCTGCATCGGCAGGCGGACTCTCAACCACTGCGCCACCAGGGAAGCCCCCATTTTAACCATTTTAACCATTTTTAAGTGTACAGTTCACAACACTCACATTATTGTGCAACCATCAACACCGCCTATCTCTAGAACTTTTTCATCATCCCAAACTGAAATCCTTCACTCATTAAAAAATAGCTCCCCATTCTCCCCTACCCCTCTTGCCCCTGGCAACTAAGTGATAACAAGTTGATAAAAATTCTATTTTTCTGTCTCTAGGGGTTTGGCCACTCTAGGTACCTCACATAAGTGGAAACACAGAATAGTTGCCCTTTTGCATCCAGCTTATTTCACTTAGCTAAATCACTTGTTAATCAACACCCTGGTTAATCAGTAGCAGGTTTCTAATTTGCATACTACTTTATATGTTATATTTTAAAACAAATGTCAAGCTTTTCTGACTTTATCAAATCTTTTCCACTTATTGCTTAAAGACACTTCACTCTAGCAAATTATAAACTCAGAGTTCTTAACAATTTGGTCTACCACTGTGTCTGCCATAAAAAGCTTTTTATTGGTCTACTTTAAGTGTCTATATTGTGAATTATTTTCATTTCATTACAGTTAACAGGCACTAGACTTTTTGTAAAATTCCACCTAGTACCTTAATGGAAGTAAATAATAGCAAATAGAACAACTGAGGCAGGAATCAAACTTATTTGACCACCCAGGAGAAAGGAAGTTACTTTATTTAGGATGCTGATATGAAGGCTCTCTTTTGATATTATGTAATTTCCCTATCTAGGGCTGAATCGGCTCTAAACGGAGAGAATTAAAAACACAAACACTAAAAAAAAAAACCCAAAAACAAAACAAAACAAAACCCACAAACACTTATCTTATTTCTAGCTGGGGAAAAGTCCGAAAGTTTCAGATGTTTGGAAACTATTTCAGAACTGTCAAGGGTTGGAGGAATCCCTAGGTCATTAGTGCTCTGCCCATGCATGAAGTCGAGTAATTCTGGACAAGACTTAACTAAGCCTCTGGCGGTCTCAGTGCGTTACATGAGACCAGCCCGTTCTTCCCAATCTTGTCCACAGCACAGCACATGCAGAATATAGTACTGCAGGACCCTGGGGTAAACGGAGGAGGCAGCACAGCGCAGCACACCTGTAATCCCCAGGTCGCCTGCATCCCGCCACATCCGAGTGGACGCTCTTAGAGGAGCGCTCCCGTCGGTCGTTCCAGCCGATGCGCCACGCCGTCAGTTACAGAGGACGGGCTGGGGTTCCCGCTGATTCTGAAATCAGCGGCCTTTCCCTCCTTGCAAAAAAAAATAGTCTTTATTCCTTAAGAGAATCAAGGCGTGAAAAAGCGCACGGGCCACAAACCACGCAAAGACGCAAAGCTCGCCGCACTTCCCTAGCGCGCTCTCCGCTGATCTTACGTCTCTTCCCAGCAGGCTCCGGGAGTCACCGCGACATTTCAACAATTCTCGCGAGATTTATCGGCAGCCATCTTCTTGGGGGTGCTGGGAACCGGGAAGACCCCCCGAACCGTTCCCATTCAGCTGCCCTTCGTCTTCGCTTTCTTTACTTTTGCCTCTTCTGCGTTGCCAGCCAGCACCTGGTCTCAAAGCTGAGAGAAAGCCCGCGTCTAGGAGCGTGTCGCGCTCCGGTCCAGGAAGATTCGCTGGGGTGGAGATAAGGGGGAGGGCCCGGGCAAACCGTTGCTGCCTCAGCCGGGGCCGGGGTCCGGGGAGGGGGAGCTCCTGGCACCCCGTGGACTCGCGGCCTGCAGCCGTCCCCCCGGAGCTGTTGGCCCATCGGGGCTCGCGGGAGCCTGCCACCGGCGCCTCCCACCGCGGCCCACGCGGGCGGCGCGCGGAGGAGGGGGCGGGGGCAGCGGCGGCTGTAGCGGCCGTGACCTGGGCGGGCGGACTAGTGTGACGGGCCTCTGGGCCGCCGTGGATGGTTTCTAAAATGATCATTGAAAACTTCGAGGCCCTCAAGTCCTGGCTCAGCAAGACTCTCGAGCCCATGTGAGTATCCGGGGGCTATTTCCTTGCAGGGGTGGAAGTGGGAGATAGGTGGACTCACGGTTGCCTCAAGTGCCTTCCGTGGAGGCCGAAGCGGTGAACGCAGGTCCCAGGGCTCTGTTTTCTCCTCCTCTACCACTCTCGTTCCCAGGTTCAGAATACGCCTGGGAGCCTGAGCTGACCTTTACCTTATCGCTGAGTTGGTTCTTAAACCAATGTCTCTTCCTCTTGTTTTCCCGTTATTTGTAGACCGACCCCAACAACCTACACACACAACTCGTATTTGCCGAGGGCCCCCAGATCGGTTTCTTCTGGTGAATCCGAGCATAATCGCTGTCCACTAGACTATTTTTGTTTCTTTAAATGAGGTGAATAGCCCTTATTACGGATTAGAACAGTTCTCGTCTCAGCCACTTACGTTTTACCTACATACAATCCCTGAAAGAAAGGCCATGTCTCCCATGTGCTGTCTGGCTCATCAGCACCTCTGTTAACTGAAGATGTAACAGGTGCTAAGGTGCCCAGTAAAATTCCCCTTTCCCACCTACACGTTTGTTAGCTTGGAGGAAGAAAATGCAATCTATCCATATGGACTATTTAGCAGTTTTAAGTAGGTTTCTGTAGGTGGACTCTGTGCGTGTATGTGTTTGAGGGGGTTCAGGGTGCTGAAATGTATTAGGTTGGAAAAATTGAGTGTTTTAAGGATTTATCTTTTAATACACACAAAATATAGGCCAAGTGTTTTATCAAAATTGGTTGATTTACAATAAACAGCTTAAAATACAACGGGGAATATCCACTCAATAAATTTTTTTTTTTTTTTTTTTTTTTTTTTTTTTGCTGTACGCGGGCCTCTCACCGCCGCGGCCTCTCCCGTTGCGGAGCACAGGCTCCGGACACACAGGCTCCGCGGCCATGGCTCGCGGGCCCAGCCGCTCCGCGGCATGTGGGATCCTCCGGGATCGGGGCACGAACCCGCGTCCCCTGCATCGGCAGGCGGACTCTCAACCACTGCGCCACCAGGGAAGCCCCACTCAATAAATTTATTAGGCTCCTTCTATGTAGTGTGGAAGGGTCGGGGCTAGAGTTTTTAAATTCCAAAATCAGTAAGACATAATAAACAAGTAAATAAGCTAATTTCAGGTAATAAGAGTAATGACGATTGTAACAGTAGAGGATCATGTAAAAGAGTGACTAGAAGGCCTCTCAGAGGAGGTGACATTTGAGCAACACCTAAGGAGCAGAAGGAACTATCTGTGTAAAAGTCTGGAGAGAGAATGCTCCTTACAGAAGGGACAGCAAGTGCAAAGGCTCTCTCGTGGAAATGATCACGGGGTGATCCGGGAAGAGAAAGCAGGCAGTTGTGGCTGCAGGGAACCTTGTGATGGGGGAGAGGATGGGAGGTTGTGAAGTTTGAGAAGTAGGCAGGGGCCAAGTCATGCAGGGTCTTCTAGGCTGTGGTCAAGAGCTAGGATTTAATTTAAACTATAATGGGAAGACATTAGATGATTTAAAGCAGGCAGGGATTGATTTGATTGTGTTTTAACTCTCCCTGCTTTGTGGAGGTTAAGGGGTCAAGAAGAGAAGTAAGGAGACCATTCCGAAGGACGTTGTAGGCAGAGCTGTAGATAGTTTGCATTAGAGTGATAGTGGAGACAGAACTAAATATGTTTAATGAATAGATCTGGTAGAAGTTGCTGATGGATTGGGTGTGAGAGATAAGGGAAGGGGAAGTCAAGGGTGATAACTAAGAACTTAGCCTAAGCAACTGAATCCGTGTTGGTAGAGAAGGCTTGGAGAGAACAGGTTGAGGGGAGAGTAGGTTGGTTGGTTTTGATCATTAAGTGTAAGGTATTATATATGTAAGTGAGATGTCAAATAAGTAGGTGGGTATGAGTCTAGAACTCAGGCCAGGACTAGAAATATTTGGAGTCATGCAGATAGTGTTTAAAGCCATGAGACTGGGAAGTTTCTGAGGAAGAATGTGTAGATAGGGAAGCGAAGAGAGTCCAGGTCTGAGGTAGGAAGAAAATTGGGATACATGTCAGTAATGAAACAAATGTATGACAAAAGAGGAGGGTTGTCAACTTGATGGGATGCTGCATAATGGATGAAAAAGGTGGAGGCAGGTTAGTGGCCCTTAGGTTTGGCAAGGTAGAAGTTCATTGGTGAACTTCGTGAAAAGTTTCACTGGAGTAGGAGGGTGTGGATAGAAGCCCTGTTTAAGTGGATTGGAGAGAGAGAGTAGGCAGGAGTGTAGTCATAGTGGTTGAGAGGGAGAACTCTGGAGCCAGAATGGCTGCCTTTGAATTCTGCCTCTGCCACTTACCAGCTGTGTGATACTAGGTATGTTACTTAGCTCAGTGCCTCCTTCCTCATGTGTAAAATGGGGAAAATAATGAGTATGTATTTAAAAAATCTTTGAACACTGCCTGGTTTGTAATTAGCACTCAATAAGTGTTAGGTGAACAGAAAACTTAGAAGAATGTTTTGAGTTAAAATAGCATTCCCGGGGCTTCTCTGGTGGCACAGTGGTTGAGAGTCCGCCTGCCGATGCAGGGGACACGGGTTCGTGCCCCGGTCCGGGAAGATCCCACATGCCGTGGAGCGGCTGGACCCGTGAGCCATGGCCGCTGAGCCTGCGCGTCCGGAGCCGGTGCTCCGCAACGGGAGAGGCCACAACAGTGAGAGGCCCGCGTACAGCAAAAAAAAAAAAAAAATAGCATTCCCTTTTTTAAGCATTCAGTTCTCAAATTACTTATCAGATTTATTACCATTACCTTTTTTCCCCGCTACTTGAAGATTATAGCTACGTTGCTTGTACTTTGTCTTGAGTTGTAATAAAGCATCTTCGGGTATCATAGCCTCCTCAGATGACTGTAGCGGTGCAGTCATGACTGCTGGAAGAAAGCACTACTTGTAGAACCGAGACAGTGACAGGAGCTGGGACTGGTCCTTTTATAATGTGCACTACTGTGGTGAAAATGCGCCCTTATCCAAGTTCCTGTCCCTTTAATTGCACTTCAGGTGAATTCGTTTAGATGACTTTCAAAGCTGATTCCAGTTGTTTAAGACCTATGGTTTCTAACCTTGGTTTTGTGAAACCTGAAGACGTATTTGTTGTCTAAAGAGATTTGTTTGCTTTACTTCATAATTGCCATATAGCACCTATTTGCGGCAGGACCATATGAAGGACCAAGGTTAAGACAGAACTTGAAACGTGTATAGAACTTTTTAGCTATTTGTGCTAGTAAAGTATCTGATGGTTTTGGACTTGCCTCGTAGTTTAAATGTATTAATTCAGCACATATTTATTGAGCACTTAGTCTACTCTGTGCTAAGCACTGTGTTAGATATTGGGGAAATAGTAGGACACACGACATGAAATGACCATCTTCATATTGTTTACCGCTTAGCGCGGAAGACAGATGGTGAACAAATAACCATAAGACTAGTGAGTGTTATAAATCCAGAATGCTGTCAAAATATATGTCTGGGAGGTCAAGAAAGGCTTTCCTGGCATGATAATATTTCATCTCAGCCGGGATGGATAAAGAGCAGTTTGCTGGGGCAAAAAGATGGTAATAGCTGTGACAGCAAGGTTTTGGAGGGCAGATGGTATGAAGGCCCTAAAACAAAGGGAAAAAGAGGTGTCTTGGAGGAATTGAAAGAAACTGAAAAAAGAGCCAGTGGATAGCTCCAGAGAGAGGAGCCAGATCGCACGGGACTGTTGAGTCATTTTAAGGATTTGGGATGTCATTGAAGGGTAGTGGGAAGCCAGTGAAGGGTTTTAGGGGAGGAAAGTTTTCAGATGGACATTAAGAAAAAAAAAAAAAAAAGTCAACCTGGTTGCAGTTTCAACATGAAGTAAAAGTTGGTAAATCTGTATTTTATTTGATTATAAGGTCTGTAGGTATATCAAGATTCTGAGTTTTTTTTCATAATTTATTGAAAATATAGGTGTTAAAATTGTCATCGTGAAATACTTGATGTTTTTGTTCTCCCAAACATTTGCTTAGTCATGCATGCTAATAATAAAATTAGATGTTGGTCTTCCCTTTAACATTGATTTCTTTTTCATAATGTGCAGTCCTGGAAAAAAATTAAGCTATCTTCTTTCGATGTTTTTTTGTTTTTTTAAACAGAAGAGGTTTTCTGCTGTATTTTAAAACTTTTTCTGAGTTTACACATCACTAAATGTGGTGATTTAATAAAATCATGGATTATTTTTAGTTTAAGGGAAACCTCAAGATCTAATCAAACCCGTTAATTTTTCAGAAAATAAAATTGAGAGACAGATGGACTTAATGATGTGCCCAGATTTTGTTGAGTTTAGTAGTAAAGAACAAAATGCCTAGTTTTGTGCTCCTGCTACTATGTAGTGCTGTGGAGGTAGCATTGTGTAGTGGAAAGAAAACATTTTTGTGTCCACATAAACCAGTGTTCACATCTCAGCTCTGCCACTTATTAACTGAGTAATCTAGGCAAATGAACCTCCCTTTTCCTTGTTGGTGTGTTAGAGAGAATTATACTTGTTTCTTTCTGTAGTTGAAAGGATTAAATGAGACATATTTTAAAGAGCCTAGCCCTTCCCTCCTTTCTTAAATACCGGGTTGCTTAAACACAAATAGGTTACATTACTATTATTGCTACCATTAACATTTGTACACATTGTTAAAGTTTTGTATTTCAAGTTCTGTGAGGTAAGTACTGTTACCTCCATTTTGCAAGTGATGACCCCGAGGCACTAAAGCATGAAGTTGAGATACTTGCCCAGAGTCACAGCTTTTACATGTGACTAAACAGTGATTTAAACTCAAGTTTTTGACTCTGGAGCCTTGTTCTTAATTTACTACAGCACAATACAGTGTATTCTTTCCTATTACTCTGTGGGTGTGTATATACACTTTTACTATTACATTTTTGGAGTAGTAGCTGCTATTGTAAAGGAACAAAGTTCTAAAGCATCATGGTTATCAGTGCTTTAGAGTTTAAGAAAGAAACCTAGGGTTTTTGTAGTCTTTTCCTCTTCACCCACACTTGTTATTAAACCTTTCTTACCACATTAAAATTTATTTTTGTTCCAGTTTTACAGGAAGAGCTGAAAGGTGATCTTTTTATTTCTGAACTTTATACCTGTTTCCCTCCCTTGATCTTTTCTTTTCTACAGACTCCTTTGGGCACAGAGTCAGTCTCCCATTCCTTAAGGAAGAAAAGCTTAGCAACAATAGCAAAAAATAAAACAAAAAATTAAATCATACTTCTAGTCCCTTTCATGCCAGCTTTCTTTTCCTGTCACTGTTAACTCTTGAAACAGTAGTCAGCCTTTAATTTTTCACTCATTTGCCCCAGCCATTTACTTCTTAATGCCTTACAATATAGTTTCTTGCCACTTGTATTCAACCAAAATTGCTTACATCAATGTTACCAATGAATTTGTTTATTAGATGTAAATACTTTGTATAAATTTTAATTCTTTGATCTCTGTGTATAACATTAGACAGTGTTGATAGCTGCCTTTTTTTATTTTAAACTTCTCATGTCTTGGATCCATAATATTTTGGTTCTCTTCTCAAATCAGTCCTATCTCCTTAAGTTCTTTTTCTTGCCTTTGAATTGTGTTATTTTTAGTTCTGTTCCCAAGACTCTTTTTTCTTAATCATTCTACTCCTGCTCCCTCATTCACATTCATTCTTATGGATGGTTTCTATTGTAATACGTGCCTGTGGTTTTTAAAAACTTTGTGTGTGTGTTGTAGATGCTTTGAAAGTTTGATTAAAGACTGTTTTCCCGGGCTTCCTTGGTGGCGCAGTGGTTGGGAGTCCGCCTGCCGATGCAGGGGACATGGGTTCGTGCCCAGGTCTGGGAGGATCCCACATGCCGCGGAGCGGCTGGGCCCGTGAGCCATGGCCACTGAGCCTGCGCGTCTGTGCTCCGCAATGGGAGAGGCCACTACAGTGAGAGGCCCGCATACCGCAAAAAAAAAAAAAAAAAAGACTGTTTTCCCCAGGATATTGCATATACACATTTGCATTTGAATTTTAGAGCTTTTCCAAGAGTACCTGTATGCATTTATTTTTCACACAATTATGTTTAGGCTTAACCACTTCAAAGTTTTAAGCTCTTAACTCCCATTGCTAGCTCTGTACCTGATCCTCTCATCTGAACTTCAAACTACTGTATGTTTCTGAAAATAAAATGTTCACTTATTTACATTTCATTTCTCCAAATTATCTGGGCTTGTAGTTTCATTTTTTTGGCTTCTCCTCCCTTCATTTCTTTTCTCCCATTCAAGTTGGTCATTGGGTTCTGTCTCTTTCTTTTAATAATTCTTACTAATGACAGTGCTCAGTAGGGGACTCTTTACTCCTTATCTAAACCATTGCAGTTTGTTTCCTAACAGGCCTCCCTATCTCCAGTCTTTTTCTCTCTTCCAGTTCTTCTGGCCTGGATGCTCAACTTGTTTATATCCTATTGTTAGATCAGAATCTTCAGGACTCTTAAGTAATTAATTGCATACTTTTTAACTTGGTTTTCAGAACTCTAATGTCTGTTTCAAATTATCTTTCCAGTTTATATCTTCCTACTTTTTATGTAAGTCTTAATTTCAGCAAAATTGAACTTTACATTCTGATTCTCTATCACATTGGTCATACAGTCCTATTCCCCCCAACTTTAAGTAGAAGGTAACATTCATTGAGTGCTATTTGCTAATCCTTGTGCATTCATTGTATGTGAGCTAGGTTCTGTTATACCAATTTTAAGGATGAAGAAGTTGACTCGTAGGAAGATTAAGTAATACACTTCATTCATAGCTTATAAATGATAGAGACAGGATTAAAAACAAGACATTTCTATTCCAGAGCTTTGTTGTGCATTCCTTTCTCCGTTTCTTTTTTATGTGTTGAAATCAAAGGTCAAGTGTGATTCCAGTTCTTCCAGAAAGCCATTTATCATCTGTCCAGTTGGAAGCAGTGACTCTCCTCCATGACTCTCCTCTCCTAGCTCTAGTTTGTACTCATCACTTGCAAACTTGTTCAGTAGTTAATTCTTACTTGTTTTAAGGTTACTGTTAGAGTCTAAGGTCCTTGAAAGTAAACTCCAAATCTTAAGGTTAAGTGTTCTCCTGTTCTGTGTGAGCACCCAGCACAATGCCATGTGTGGGGTGTGCATCTGAGTTTCAAATGCATTAGTTGAAATTTCTATCTTGTGCACCCATGACTTAAGAGAGAAGAGGCATTTGTGTAAAACTTTTATTTCAGAGAAGCAGATAAGTGAGCAATTTGAAGATTTACTAATCTCAGGGTCTGTTTTGCTTTATTTTTACCTTTCAGCACTTTCAAATTAACTAAAACTTAAGTGATTTTTTTAAGGGGGAAAGGATACTGAAGAGTATTAACATTTACTCATTAAAGTATTAGTGAATGCTGCTATATGCAAGACTGTGCACCTCCATGGAGCTGCACAAAAAATTATGTACGGTAATTCTAGTCTGATGAATTTTACAGCTGGTAGAAGAGTTTTTCTATAATTAATTATTGGCTAAAATATTTTTCATGACCTTCATTACCACATTTTACTGCTGCAACCTTAGTTGGGTTTTCCATCTGAGTGATGAGTAGTTAAAATGCATTTAGCATTTTCTGTCTGTTTTAGCAATTCCTTTTCTTTGGCTTACAGTTCTTTTCAAATGAATTATTTTACATGCATAAATCAAGATATAGGGATAGTATTATGAACAAAATGGAAAATAAGATATTCCAGTGTTTGGTGTGTACATATTGAGAATGACTAACTCAAACTTGAGCTAAATGTAGGCTTCTAGGAATTTTTTTTCTTCCTCCTGTTTCCTTAGTCCCAGAGGATAGAGAATGAGTGAAACGAGTGGATGGTAAATGCTTCCTACTAGACTTACTCACTACCCTCCTACCACCTTGTTTCTGTGGAAAAATCCTTTTCAGTTTACAGATAGTAACTTCTGAAATAGGTAAAAGTTTATTTTTAACTTGGGGTTACATTTAGTATTTTGTGTGTGTATGAAACAGTGGAGTATGTTGGAGATATGTTACTCATTGGTTCTCACTGCGATATTTTGCCTATGTACAAGCAAATATGTTTATATATATATTTTCTCTTTTTTTATATAACTGGTATCATACTTGGAGGTCATTCAATATAATACATAAGAGACTTGCCCCCTTTTTAACGGTTGCATGGCACTTTAATGTAACGGGTGTACCATAATTTATTTAACCAGCCTTTATTGATTTACTGAACAAATAGTACTATGGTGTATATATCTATCATGTGTCAGTTTATACTTAACATAAACATTAGTTGCATAAGGTTTTTTTTTTGGCAGTTTCTTTTTTATTTTTTAATTAAAAAGTTCTTTAAATTAATTTATTAATTTAATTTATTTTTGGCTGTGTTGGGTCTTCGTTTCTGTGCGAGGGCTTTCTCTAGTTAAGGCAAGCGGGGGCCACTCTTCATCGCGGTGCGCGGGCCTCTCACTATCATGGCCTCTCATTGGGAGCACAGGCTCCAGACGCGCAGGCTCAGTAGTTGTGGCTCGTGGGCCTAGTTGCTCCGTGGCATGTGGGATCTTCCCAGACCAGGGCTCGAACCTGTGTCCCCTGCATTGGCAGGCAGATTCTCAACCACAACGCCACCAGGGAAGCCCAGTTGCATAAATTTTGACAGTTATATACGCCTATGTAATCACCGTATAAAACAGAATCTAGACCATTCTCTGGAAAATTCTCTCGTGCCTCTTTCTGGGTTTTTCTTTCCCCCTCCAACAAAGGCATCTACTTTCTAACTTTGGCATTATGAATGTGGCTGCTATGAATATTCTTATTCAAGTCGTTGTGGAAATATTTTTGGGGGGTAAATATCTAGGAGGATATTTGCTAGATCATAGGGTAGATAGATGTATGTTTTCTATTATAAGAAACTGCCTAATTGTTGCTACCTGTGATTTATGAGAGTTCCAGTTGCTCCATATCCTCAGCAATATTTAGTATTGTCAAGGTTTTTTTTGTTTGTTTGTTTTTAAACCTTTAGAGTGAGTATAAAATGGCATCTTTCCTTTTTTGGCCTGACAGTTTAATTCTCTTTATGGTTTTAATTTGCATTTTCCTGATGACTGATGCTATTGAGGACTTTTCCATGTGCTTATTGACTATCATATCTTTTGTAAAGTATCTAAGTCTTGCTTATTTTTAAAATTGGGCTGTCTTTTATTGTTGACTTACAGGAGCTCTTTATTCATATACAATACATGTACTGCAGATTTTTTCCCCACCCTGTGACTTTTATACAGTAGTCCCCCCTTATCTGTGCTTTTGCTTTCTGTGGTTTCAGTTACCTGTGATGAGCTGTGTTTTGAAAATATTAAATGGAAAATTCCAGAAGTAAACAATTTATAAGTTTTAAATTGCATGCTGTTCTGAGTAGCATGATGAAATCTTGCACTGTCCTGCCCGAGATGTGAATTATTCCTTTGTCCAGCATATCCCACCTGTTAGTCACTTAGTAGCTGTCCTGGTTATCAGGTCGGCTCTCATGGTATTGCAGCACTTGTGTTCAAGTAACCCTTATTTTACTTAACAATGACCGCAACACGCGAGAGTAGTGACTCTGGCAGTGTGGATATACCAAAGAGAAGCCATAAAGTGCTTCCTTTAAGCAAAAAGGTGAAAATTCTCAACTTAATAAGGAAAGAAAAAATTCAGTACTGAAGTTACTGAGATTTACAGTAAGAAGGAATCTTCTGTGAAATTGTGAAGAAGGAAAAAATTCTTTCTGGTTTTGCTGTCACACTTTAAACTGCAAAAAAGTTGCAGCAACAGTGTGTGATAAATGCTTAAGATGGAAAAGGCATTCAATTTGTACTAAAGTATTTTGAAAGGAGGAGGGAGAGACTACACTCACATAACATTTATTACAGTATATTGTTATAATTGTTCTATTTTATTATTGTTGTTAATCTCTTACTGTGACTAATTTATATATTAAACTTTATCATCGGTATGTCTGTATGGGAAAAAATGTAGTGTATATAGGGTGTATTTGTGGTTTCACTGGTTTCACACCCGCCGCCCGCACCAGTGGGTGTCTTGAAACATATTTCCCCCATGGATAAGGGGGGACTATTGTATAATGATGTCATTTCGTGAGCAGAAATTTTTAATTTTTATTAAGTCCAATTTATTTTTCTTTTATGGTTAGTGCTCTTTGTGTCTAAGAAGCCTTTATCTCCTCCAACATCATAAAGATATTCTGTGTTCTAGAAATTTTCTGCCTCTTGGTTTTATGTTTAGATCTGTTCATCTCAAATGAATTAAAAAAAAAATGCATATGGAGGAGTTTGGGTTTTTTGAGCACAAGCCACCTGTTCTTACTTGGCCCTGCAGTAATCGTTTCTCAGTGCCAGACTCCGACATTTTGGTTTGTTTGGCCTAACTGTGCGTCTCTCAGTCAAACAAACTTGCGTTTGGTATCAGTTTTGGTGAGCCAGCCCAGTAGTCTATTCCTGTGGCAGGTTGACCCTGGCCAGAAGCAGCCTCTTCTCTGAGTCCCCAGCAGCTGCCAAAGCTCATTTCGTTCTGAGGCACTCAGAAGGACTCTCCCGTACAAGCACTGGCTGCCCTGGCTCAAGGCTGTTTGGAGTCGAGAAACGAAAAACAAACAAAGAAAAATGCATGTGGAATGAGATAGGGCTAAATGGCTCCTTTTTTTTCTTTAATAAGTATATTAAGTTTTCCAGAAATGGTTCCTAAAAAGACTTTCCTTTTCCCATTGGATGACTTGGCACGTTGGTTGATAATTAAGTGTATGTATAAGTCTATTTCTGGATTCTGTCTTGGTCCAATGATACTTGGCATGTTGGTTGATGATTAACTATATATGAGTCTATTTCTGGACTCTGTCTTCGTCCAGTGATATTTATTTATTGTGATGCTTATACCACACTGTCTAAAGCCAACTACCTTTATAATAAGTTTTAAAATCAGGTTATGTAAGTCCTCCTAGTTTGTCCTTTTAAAAGATTGAGTTATGCTGGATTCTTGGCATTTCCTTATAAAGATGAGAATCAGCCTTTCAGTTTCTGCAAGAAAGCCTGAGTGATTGTTGACAGGGGTTGTGTTGAATGTAGAGATCAATTTTAGAAGAAAGAACATCTTCATAATATTTAGTCTTCCAGTTCATGAATGTGGCAATCTCTCCATTTATTCAAGCTTAATTTCTCATGGCAATGTTTTGTACCTCTCCGTGTGGAGTCCTGTAAATCTTTTGTTAGGTTTTTTTTTACTGGGTATGTGATGTTTTATAAAATCATTTTAAAATTTAATTTTTCAATTTTCTTTGTTATTTATAGAAATATGATTGATGTTTGCATATTGACCTTATTCTGCAACTTTCTAAGTACACTTATTAGTTATAGTAGCTATTTTATAGATTCTTTGGAGTTTCTTTTACCAGTCATGTCATCTGTGATTAATGACACTTTTACTTTCTGATTTTTTATGCCTTCATTTCTTACTGAACTGGTTAGGAACGACAGACAGTACAAGTTAAATTGAAGTGGTAAGAGTGGACCTTATTGTTTTGTCTCAGTCTTAGGGGAAAGAGACTTAATGTTTCAGTATTAACTGATGTTAGTGCTAGATTTTTTTTTTTGGCCGTGTCGGGTCTTAGTTGCAGCACACGGGATCTTTGTTGAGGCATGCGGGATCTTTTGTTTTGGTGCGTGGGCTTCTCTCTAGTTGTGGCATGTGGGTTTTCTCTCTCTAGTTGAGTTGTGCGGGCTCCAGGGCGCATAGGCTCTCTAGTTGTGGCATGCGAGCTCAGTAGTTGTGGTGTGCGGGCTTAGTTGCCCTGCAGCATGTGGGGTCTTAGTTCCCCGACCAGGGATCGAACCTGTGTCCCCTGCATTGGAAGGCAGATTCTTTACCACTGGACTACCAGGGAAGTCCCCAGTGCTAGATTTTTTTTATAACTGCCTTTTAAATACCAGATTGACGAAATTCTCTTTTATTCTTACTTTGCAGAGTGTTTTTGTCACGAAAAGGTATGGAATTTGTCAAATTCTTTTGTCTACATTTATTGAGATTATCATAGGGGTTTTCTCTCTTTTTCTGTTAATATTGTGTATTACATGGATTGGTTTTCAAATGTTAAGCCAGCCTTGCATTCGTAAGATAAACCCTGCTTGGTCATGATGTATTATCGTTTTTATACGTATTACTGGATTTGATTTGCTAATATTTTGTTAAGAAGTTTTGTTTTTGTTTATGAGGGCTATCTGCATTTTATTATTTCTTTAAAATGTTTGGTAGGTAGACTTCACTGATGAAGCCAACTGAAACTGAAGATTTTGTTGTGAAATGGATTTTTTATTGCAAAATCAGTTTCTTTAATAGGCATAGGTCTATTTAGGTATTCTATTTCTTCTTGTGTCACTTTTGGTAATTTATGTTTTTCAAGGATTTTTCTCTTAAGTTGCCAGATTTATTGACATAGAGTTGCTTCTGTTGTTGCCTTACTATTCATATAATGACTAGAATCTATTGTGATGCTCCCCCTCCCCCTTTAAAAATTATACCTGACATTGGTAATACTACTCTTTTATTTTCTTGACCAGTTTTGCTAAGTTTATCAATTTTATTCATCATTTCCAAGAACAGTATTAGCTTTGTTGATTGTTTTCTGTTTCAATATTATATTTTTATTATTTCCTTTTTTCCTACTTTGAATTTAGTTTGCTGGCCTTTCCCTCTTTCTTATGTCATTGGTTTTATATTTTTCTTTTAGTTTCAAAAACTTGGAGCCTGGAGGTAAAGCACAGGCAGGTATCCAGAATCTTGTTAATGCTGAGATTCCGGCTCAAAACATTTGAAGCCAGTGGTGAACTGAATCAAATTAAAGCTTCTTTGAAAGCCCAAACCATGTCAATTACAGAACAAGTGACTCCACTCTAGTGGCCTGATGAAAGGGCATGGCATTTACTGAAGGTAAATCTTATTTACTTTAGTCTCCATTCACCTCAGTGTTCTTTTACACAAAACGTTCAACATAACATCATATAACAAGGAACACAAAATAGTAAGAAAATAAGATCCACGTGAGAAGAAATAGTCAATGGAAACATACCCAGAGATGACTCAAATAATAGAATTATTAGACAAGGACTTTAAAATAACTATGATAAAAATGCTAAAGAATTTATTTGAACATGTGGACAGCATGCATAAAGATATGGGGAACTTCTGCTAATACACAGAAGCTATTAAAAAGAGCTTAATGGAAAAACCTAGAAATGAAAACTATAACAGAAATAAAGAATTCTGCTTTGCGACAGACTGGACACCATAGAGGAAGAAACAGCAGTGAACTTGAATGTAGGAAAATAGAAAATATCCAAACCAAAAACAAAGCGACAAAAGTAATTTTAAAAGATACATCTGAGATCTGTAGGATAGTATCAAGTAATCTAAAATACAAGTTACTGAAGTCTTAGAAAAAGGAAAGAAAACTAAGGCAGAAAAAATGTTGGAAGACGTAATGACCAAGGACTTTCCAAAACTGATGAAAGACATCAAAACATAGATCCAAATTGGCAAAACCAAACAGGATAAAATATACACATACACACACACACACACACACATACACACACACAGCCTTAAGCATATTGTAGTCAAACTGCTGACCAAATAAAAAGAATCTTAAAAATAGTCAAAGGGAGAAAAAAAGACAGATACATACAGGAAAACAAAGACTTAAATGGTGGCTAATTTCTCATTATCAGTGGAGGACAGTGGCAATAGAACAATATCATAAAACAACTAAGTGTACAACCACTCAACACTTACCAACTAAAAACACAGGAGTGGTTCTGCAAGCAAGGTTCTGCAAGCAAGAAGTAGAAGAGATCTACCAAGGCACTCCCAGCTTTCAGCTAGCAAAGTCTGAGAGTAGAACAGGAGGGCTGAGCAAAACTCCTCTTAGGCATTCTAGGCCTTCACAGAGAATTGGGTGGTTACCCCACAAAAGAAAAGGGAAGGAGCAACAAAACAACTGCTCTGCCTATATTCTCCATTTATTAATTTTCCACTGCTTACTGGCAGTCTAAAAGTTGATACGGAAAAAAAACCCCAACATCTTGAAGTCAGTTATTATAAATAAAAAACCTTTGGATGATGTCAAGTCCTACATCTAAGCACTGATAGCAGTTCAGCAGATCATTTGTTGCTCTTTTCAATATAGTTTAAGTGCAAGAAGTATTTTGAAACCTATAACTTAACCTTTTTAGGGCATTTAAAAAAATTGTCAGTGTGACTCTTGTTATTTTTATATATTTTCTTTAATGATAGCTAAAGTACTTATTTTACATTTTCAAAAAGTTTAATTTTTTATAATAACAGACTGTGAAAGAGGTAGATCTTATTTTGAAAACCGTTTTATAAACTTGTACTTACCAGGCTGTGAAAGTTTTTCAATAACTTTCTCTAATTGGATTGTGTTAAAGTGTTTTTTTAAAATTAATTAATTAATTTATTTATGGCTACGTTGGGTCTTTGTTGCTGCGGGTGGGCTTCCTCTAATTGCGTTGAGTGGGGGCTACTCTTCACTGCGGTGTGCGGGCTTCTTATTGCAGTGGCTTCTCTTGTTGCAGAGCATGGGCTCTAGGTGTGTGGGCTTCAGTAGTTGTGGCACATGGGCTCAGTAGTTGTGGCTCTTGGGCTCTAGAGCACAGGCTCAGTAGTTGTGGCGCACGGGCTTAGTTGCTCCGCGGCGTGTAGGATCTTCCCGGACCAGGGCTTGAACCTATGTCCCCTGCATTGGCAGGTGAATTCTTAACCACTGTGCCACCAGGGAAGTCCCTGTGTTAAAGTTTTGAAGCTTCTGATGACATTGAGTGCCCCAAACTGGATGAATAGTTATGTTCTATGAGGAATGATGACCGTTCATTATGGGTAGGAAAAGGTTTTTGACTCCAGCTAGCCTTTGTTGGTTTCAAATTAAAAAGGTTTTATTACCATGTTGAAGTGTTTGGACATTTTGGGGACTAGGTTATGGAATACTGGGAAGGTTAATAAAAGTAGCAGAGTAACTTGGTCACATCTCTTTTTAAGAATGAAACTATGGTGTTTAGAGATTTGATTAAGTTGTAACATTTTGGAGACAAGGAAGACTAAATAGTTCTTTAATTCTAGTTTTAAGAGTGAGTTGTAAAATGCCTAAATTTGGGCTTTGGCAGGAGGTAGGAAGAGAGAGGTAATATACGTAGAACGTATGTACTGGATATATATGAGGGCCATTGCAGCAGTCAGAATATGGAAGAAAAAGCAACTAGGAAGGACTTGTCAGAATGCTTGTGGGCTTTTTTATTGACCTTTTTTGGTATCTGTGACAGCTTTTTAAACTTGTTGGCACACCTTTGTATTTGTAATAATTGGGTTTGACCTAAACTGAGAATTGTTTTTTTGTGAGTTTTGGTTGATACGCCCCTGACTTAGTATGCTATTACATACTGTGATAATTAGTAGATACTTCTCAACCAGTGTGATTGGTTCTAGGGAAAAGGTAGACATAGTTACCTAGTCTGAAACAGACAAGCACACCAGTAGTAACATTTGAACAGTGGTAGAAATATGTGCAAATCTTAAGGTCTGGCAATTCAGAAAAATTATGTAAAGTGTTTCTACCTAGTAGAATTTAGTTATTCTTTATCCTTCCCAGAGGCTCAGACTTTGCTCATGAGGGTTCAGAAAAGGGAATTCTATGGCTTTTGAAAAAGACCTAGAGGAAAATTTTTTTTTCAAAAAATTTTTTTTCAGATTACATACTGAATTATTTTTAAGTTCAGTTAAAGTTCCTGGGAATGAGAGTAGGGGAGTGCAGTGACGGTGAAAGCTTTGCATCTTATTCCTAAAAAATGACCCACTTTGTCAGATTTATGGTTCAGCACCTTTGTTTTAAAAATGAGAAAACTGAAGCCTAGAGAAATAAAATGCTAACCCAGGATTATGTAACTAATGAATAAAGTAAGATGACATCAGACTAGAAATCTGAAAACCCTTGGGTTTTTGGAGTTCATTTCTGTGCCTTTTTTTTTTTTTTTTTTTTTTTAATAATACCAGACTGCTTCAAGGAAAAGCTGTTAGTTTGGCTTAGAAGACAACATAGATTTGAAAGGGAATAGTGCTTAAAATATAGTAACTAGATTTTAACACCTATTCTAAGGGTGTGGCAATAATAGGCATCTTATTACTTCAAATTTTTATTATTTCATTCTTTAGTGGTCCATTGGTTCTGGTGTTTGGCAGGTTAATAAAATGCTTTCTTATTTGCAGTCATATTTGTTTGTAATTATTTCTAATTTGGCAGAGCAGCTGTTCTTTCAGATAAGGAAACTGAAGCTTAGTTTCTTTAGTCCTGAGATTTGTGAGGTGAAAAGTATGCCCTTTTTAATGAAAAAATTTCAGCGTGATTTGATAGCAGTATTAGGAAACTGTTGTGGCAATACTAGAAAAAACGCAGAAGTATACCATACAGCCACACAGCATTAGTCCGAATTTTTTTTTTTAATATATGAGGAAACAGTTTGTAAGAATTTAGTTGACAACAGAATGACAGAACTAGGTTTTTCACATTTCTAGTCTTAGTGCTGTTTCTTTTGGATAATTCTGCCCCTTCTTGGTCAAGAGAGAAAATGTTCCCTAGCCTCTCCTGTCTCTTAGTAACTGAAGGGATGAAGCGCTTCAAATCTGTTTTGTAACTAGGTAAATGTGAATCCACATATAAGTAACTGAAGGGGTGGCCTTTGGAAGCCCCAGAGCCCTTTCCCAGAGAATTTGATTCTTCCTCAGCTGTGAATTAGAATGTAAAACATCCAAGAAATAATGGAGTTTTGTTGTGGGCTGCCATATCAGCATTTCATCTGCAGTTCCACTTTTCTTTTAAGAGAGAATTCTATGACATGATTCTATAACCACACCTATCTGTGCTCAGTTTGCTATTTGGGCTACTGCTTTTTGCACTGAGCAGTATACAGTCTGATTATTGGGTCTTTGGGAGTGTGAAGACTGACTTTGTCTTTGAATTAGACACTTAACACATACTTTCTGAATCACTTATAAAGCGCGATTCTCAGATGTGGTGTGAGGACTCCTCGGGCTTCCTGAGACCCTTTCATGGAGTCTGTGAGGTCCCCACTTTCCCAACTGTATACCTGTGTGAGGCCAGATTTTATATTTCAACCAAAACAGGGTATCATAACAGATTGAATATAAAAGTAGATGTAAGTATCAGTCTATTTAAGGCAGACATTAATGGTATTTGCAAAAAAAAAAAAGAAAGAAAAAGAAACATTGTCAATCTTCTTACTAAATTTTTATTTTGGTGTGGGAATATAACTTTATTCACAAAAAAATATAGGGTACAGGTTTCCCCTGATATCTGAAAGTAGTGTTCCTGTGAAACTTTTCGTAAGCTGAAATGTCGTAAAGTGAAGAAGCAGTTACTTTAGGACACATCTTGTCAATGGATGCACAAAATAAATTGAGATAAAACATAGATGCTCACAGACACAGTTCAAAGCTATGGCGGCTTGATGCTGAGATGCCCAGTGTAGTTCTTGGGGAAGGATCTGGGCAGTGCCACTCGCTGCTCATGATACGGGCTACCTCTGTACAACTTGTTACAAAACAAATGCTGGACACTTTTTGTTTTTCGCCTTTTCTCATAAAAGTGAAAATCCTTTCTGAATTTCTTGTGGTTAGTAGTTACCAATGTAGGTCTTCTGTTAAAGCTTCACAAAGGGGCATAAAGCAAACTTTTGAAAAGCAGGGGATTCCTGTGTTTAGTTTCAGGTGAAGCTATTAGTTATCGAGCTCTGCCCATCCCTGCCTTGCAGTGGGGGTATAGCTCAAACTGGAGAAGGTCAGTCATTTTCAAGGACCAATATGATGCTCTGGGAGAGAGGGGAGGCTATTTTCTCTGGCTTCACTAGCTGTCAGAATAATGTAAGCCCAGAACTGCTCAGGGCTATTTTTGTTGCCACATGTGCCTGCCTCAAAATAAAGCAAGTTCAAAGGAAAGCAGAATAGAAAGGGAGTGTCCTGGTAACATCATTTGAACTCCTGGATCCAGCTATGCCTAAAGACAGTCCTACTATTGGACTTCCCATTTATTTATATCAATAAGTTCTTCCTTTTGATTACTCCTCCTGCCCCCCGCCCCCAGGTATTTATGTTAAACCATAATGGATTTATTTAGTTATTTTAAACGAAATAATTTAGAATTTTCTCATTTTTAAATTTTAATATGGTAAGTACTGGCTTTTAAATAAAAGCTTTTCCGGGTCCTCTGTCATTTTTAAAGTGTAAAAAGATTCTGAGACCAAAAAGTTTGAGAACCACTGCTCTCAAGGTAAGGAGGAATTCCTGCCATTTCTTGGGGGTAATATAAGGGAATGAAGGAACTAACTGAATAGTTTTCAGCATTATAATTACATGTTTTGTGCTAAGTTTGTGCAGTGATAAGAAGTGGTTCATGTGATGCTCATGGATGTATCATGTTTACATATGCTTATTTTGTAATTTTATTTTGTAGAATAAAGTGGGTATGTAATAAATAATTCTTTATGAGTAACCTTTGCTGTAACTAATTACTACATACAAATTATCTATGTTTTACTCTTTTTTTTAATTGGATGCAACTGTATAGTAAACTGGTAATTGAATTTTTCAATGTATATAGTATGTTTGTTGCAATGAAATTTGGGTTTTTAAAAGAGTAATTCTATGTACAGAATAATTGCATGACTTTGATGTAAATTAGATATTTTTCTTGAATATAAAGTGAAAATTTGGTAGGAACAGACGTGGGTGTATATCCGTGTTCTAAAGTGACTGAGTTAACATATTTAAATTTAATTTTTAATTCCCACTGCCACCTCCAGCTCCTCCTTCTCAAGATTACTGAAAATGGAAGCTTGGGTAAAATTTCATCAGTTATCTTCCACTGAATTTCTAAAGCCTCCAAAAAACTTGGGCAAAACAAAACAGACTTCTTTTTGAAATATTGTACTGGTGTGTTAGCTTTTTGTTTTTTGCTTCACTGTCTAGTTACTATTTTGAAAGTACTAAATTAAAAAGTAAAAACTAATATGATGAGTGTGTTAGGAAGATTAATTACAACCTTTATATCTAGGGGTGGTTCTTTTTTTAATTGAGATATAGTTGATTTACAGTGTTGTGCTGATCTCTGCTGTACAGCAGAGTGACTCAGTTATTTGATTCATGTGTTTTGAAGTCTTTCTTAAGAAAATTAAGTTCTTTTGGGAGATTTTATTAAAACATTTAATTTTCTGCATTGCTTTGGCTTTTCTAACTTACTTAGTGCATGTGCTCTCCTCCCCAGATACAGCTGGAAGAGAATGACCCTCTTAGATATTCACCCATGCTTTTCAGGGGTATTATTATTAGTTGTATCCTTAACTGAGTATATTCAGAGATTGATAAAATTTTATTTTTATGCCTTTAAAATCATTGGTTTGAATGACTTCATAGTGATCTGATGTAAATTTTAAATCCTTACAAAGGTGAGAGATTAGAAATCCAAATGTGCATGACACATTTGGATGGAATGGAGCACTTTGCTCCATTCCACTGGACTCCTATCCCTCATGAATCAAGTATCAGTAGATACCCACCTCAGCCCTTTTCTGTTGGTTCCCTCTGCCTGGGCTGACCTTTTTCCAGAAAGCCAAAAAGCTTGCTTGCACTACATTCTGTTCCCTATTTAAATTCTGACCCTGTTTAAATATCCTTACCTGATAATCTCATCTAGGATCTACTCATTCATTCCTTCTCCTTCCTCCCTTTGCTTTCTTCCTCTTTTTCCCCCTTCATTCCTCTTCTTCCATTCTTTATCCCATTACCTGGCATTTTTCCTCTTCAGAGCACTTGTTTATATGAGAATGCCTTCTGTGTGTGTATTGTCTGGCTCCTCCCTACACAAGAATCCCCAGTAAGTTATCTGATAATGATATCCATTTACCATTCTGGTCATTTTCTAAGAATGTTTGACTTTGTTTATATATTTATAAAAGGTGGCACCTAGAAGTGAAAGCAGTGGCACCCCCTACTGCATTGTTTATATATTTATAAAAGGTGGCACCTAGAAGTGAAAGCAGTGGCACTCCCTACTGCATGGGAGAGCTGCACTGTTTCCTCTCTGGTTATGATTTGTTTTCCTCCATTTCAACGCTTTATCTCATTTGACTTTTGTAAGTTGAAATACTTAGTTGCTTCCCCATCACCCCGCCTTCCACAGTGCTATTGGTAAGCCATGTCTTCTTTATTTTGTAGTTTCTGGTTTTCTTTGTGTTTTCCCTGCTGCCCTCCTTCTATCCCCTCACTGCTCCCACCCTCCTACCCCCAACACACACACAGAAGGGTAATTGAAGTTGGAGCACTCTGTGGTCAGAATTGTACTTTATTGGCAGATTACGTTTTTGCTGGGCTTAGAAGTACTTATGGAACAGAGACTTAGTGGGAATTCAGCCTGTTTTCTAAGGTAGGAGTGAAGTTTGTCACTCTTTCAATATTATTTCTTTGTCCTTAATGTTTTCAAAATCTGATTCTTTTTTTCTCTTTCCCTGATCTGAAAGAAGATTTCAGCCCCACTTTTCTTTCACATCTTTCTAGAATGCTGACAGTGTAGCAGAGGGTAAAGACTAGCTTTGACAAGATAATGTGTCATTCAAATCACAAACCTATATCATCAGCAGTACCAACTGGTATAGTAAAGTACCTCGTGAACAGTCTTGCTTACCATGGAGACAGTTTTTAAAAATAACCCCTTACTATCAGAATATAGTTTTCTTTTGATTCAGTAATTTAAACATTTTTACTTCATTAATTTTGCATAGCAGGTTATTATTGCTAGATGTTCAGATGAAGTAGCATTGGTACTTTTAATTAAGATAAATAGAAAAGAGAACACACAGTTTGCCTTTTGTCCCTGATCCATAACATTTTCGTATATTATTAAACTTCTGGGGTTCAGATTATTTTTTACTTAGCTATAATTTATAACTACATACCTTTTTCTTGTTTTCAAAAGTTATTAAAAATGAAATGGGGCTCCCCTGGTGGCGCAGTGGTTGAGAGTCCGCCTGCCGATGCAGGGGACGCGGGTTCATGCCCTGGTCCGGGAGGATCCCACATGCCACGGAGCGGCTGGGCCCGTGAGCCATGGCCGCTGAACCTGCATGTCCGGAGCCTGTGCTCCGCAACGGGAGAGGCCACAACAGTGAGAGGCCCGCGTACCGCAAAAAAAAAAAAAAAAAAAAAAAAAAAAAACAGAAGTGGCTTCCTGTAGGACTTAAGAAAAATTACCTCCCAAATGCATATTTACCTGTTCTGTTGTTAAATGTGAAATTGTAAACCTTGCTTCTACTATGTAATTTGCAGTCTAACAAATTTTAAAAAGTAATCTGCCTTTCAGACTATTTTAAGTATTTAACATTTTTTTGTATGGTGGTTAATTCATTATGATTGTTGTGGCTTTTATTGGTTCTTGATTTGGTTTGAATTGCTTCTAATAGAAGATGTTGAGCAAAGATTGTTCAGGAGTTTATCTTGCTGTTTTATAAAACTGTATTCTAGGCCACAATAATTTTTTAAAAATCTCCACATTTTTAGCTGCTAACATTTAAATTCACTTTTAAAGTGTCCTGTTTAAAAAATAATGGAGGGAATGGAATAGATTTGCTGTTTAGCTAAGAGAAATGTAAAGTGACAGTTATTAGAAAGGCTGTTATTAAGTTGAAAATTTACCACAACAATCAAATCAATACTCAATCAAACTATAGCATTTGGACTCAATGTAGAGATTCTGAATTTGTTCATTAACAGTAGTTGCAATAAAACTGTATAACACAGTAATAGTATTATGTATCACAGTGATTTCCAGTAAACTGAAGTATGTTCAGCTTGGTGTCTAGTTAGGTTAATGTTTAGTTGATTGTGCTTATTCAGGTTACCTAACATGAAAAAGTACTGTTTCATGGTCTCTCATGCAGTGTTACCAGATTGCCAGATATAAGTGTATCTGTAGATACATCATGAGGTTATTGTCCCATTTCTTCATGCTTATTTCATCGCAGAGGCTGACCCCAGCCTCTCCAGTTTCTTTGAATTCGTTGTCCAGCTCTTTCCTATATCCTTATCTGTGGACTTTTTGCTAAAGGAAATTCCTTGTTTAATCGGTGTTTCAGAAAAATGGGAAAATTCATGGCCCATTGTCTCTGGAGTCATATCATCATCTTCACTAGCAATTAAGTGAAAAGCAGGCTCTAAAATTTTTCTCACAGAATTACCAACATGAATATTATCTTTAATATAGTGCATTTAATATTAATGCGCAATATTAACGTTAGCATTATTAATATTAACATTATTTAATAGTGCTCATTGTGATAAACATGAAAAAATTAAGTTACCACAAATCACTTTGTCTGCATTTAAAAAATGGTTGGTATAAATAAATATATTGAAATAAATTTCAAAGAGAAAGTGTTTAAAAATCTCATGTACCATTGAAATGAATTTTTTTTCCTGTTTAGGTTATAACCCACTTCAAGTCTTCGTAAATAAGTGGAAATAGATCTATGAGAAAAGTTGATATACAATTACTAACAGATTACCCTGAAACTTAACTTAGTAGCACAGCAGACATTTATCATCTCATGACATATATCATTCCTGTGGGTCAGAAATTTGGAGCAGATTAGCTAGGTATTTCTGGCTCTGAGTCTTTCATGAGATTGTGGTCAAGCTTTTGGTCAGTGCTGCAGTCTTTTCATGGTTCCACTGGCTCTGTAGAATCGGCTTCCGTGTTCATTCACGTATGGTTGTTGGCAAGAGACCTTTGTCCTCCCTGGAGCCCTCATTTCATAGCCACATGGTGCTCTCTGTAAGGCTACTTGAGTGTCCTTGAAGCATAGCAGCTGATTTCTCTAGAATATATATATATAATTGCAAATGACCTAGATGGTGTCTGACCTTAAACATCAGACACCATCACTTCTGCCGTATTCTGTTTGTTTAGAAGCAAGCCACTAAATTGAGCCTACTCTCAAAGAATTGGGGAATTGGGCTCTGCCTTTTGAAGGGAAGATTGATGAGTTTGAAGACACAGTCACCACAAAGATGTACACTAAGGAGTCTTAACATTATATAATAAATGCTGTACTAGTTCCTTAATAGAGTAATTCTCAACTCTGATACTGTATCAGACTTATCTGTACAGCTCTTATAAAATAAACAAAGCAAAATGCAGATGGTTGTATTAGACCTGTTGATTCACTTGCAGTTAGATTTTCCATAGGTGTTTCTACTGTGCAGCCAAAGCTGTCCAGTGTCTTTAAGATGTACTTTTTGATTCAGTGACATGTTACTGCTATAATTCTGTAAAACTGTTACATTCCAGATATGAATAGGAATTAAGACTTTTTGGTATATGTATTAAAGTATTTTCTAGCTTTAATGTGTATAAGTTCCATATTAATATTCTAGCATTTGAACTTTTGGTAGAACATGTGGAATTTCTATTTTGTGTTTAGTATTGTTAGAGTTAAAATTGCTAATAGTTGTTGCAATAAAGAGCGATAAAAATGAATTGAAGGATGTCATGTATCATGTATGTATCTATTTTTCCTCCAATGAACTATTAGGTTATCCTATCTTTCCCCCTCATTTGTAGTCATCTCTCCCTACTGTAATTCCCTAATGTATTTGTCTTTTTTTTAAAACTGTGATTGGTAAGTCTTTTTGTGTCATCAGTATCCTTTGAAAATTTAATTTACTGAGCATTATTTATGTTACTGGCATGAAACTAAGAGAAGCTAGGAAGTTAAATCTAAGCTGGAGGTGGATTCTAAGTTGGGATTTTGCCAAGTTGGTGGCATAGAAGAAGAGTACAAAGAAAGTGAGGCAAACGTGGCTGAGGAATTTAGAGGTTGTTTGAAATAGTGGACTCTGAGGGGAGAGTACAGGAGGAAGTAGATTAGAGGAACTGTGCCTTGGACAGCAACTAAGGGCGGTATTGTAGGGGGCTTTTACTAGGATGGATAGGGAGTTGGTGGCTGTAACTAGATGTTTGTAGTGGTAAGTAAATTGGAGGTCTGGTTTTTGGGTAGCTCGTTGTAAGAAGCAATTTGGTGTAGTGGTTAAGAGAGCAGACTTTAGAGTAAGAAATTTAGGTTTAAATCTTTGTTCTGTTACTAATTTACATGTAGTCTTGGGCAGTTTGCTTAGCTTTTTCCTGAGCCTCAGTTTCATCAGTAAAATGAGAACTAACTATAGAATGTAAAGTGTGGAGCACCGTTCATGGCGCAAATGAGGGTTCAGTAAATGTTAGTGCTTAGCTATTGCTATTATTTTATTATTATTTACCCTAACTTGTAAAATGACCTTTACTTGAATAGGTAACAACTTTAGCTTAGTTGAAAAACAATTATCTGCTTTTTAGCAATTGGTTGGGCATGGTTTGGGCATCAGAAACTTTCCCTCTTCCCTCCTGACCCTGTTTCTTTTTCACTTCCTACTCCCTACCCCCATCAACAAATAACCATAGTTACTTGTTTATACTTATACCTATTCATTATTCAGACATAAGCCAACCCAAATATATAATCTCCTTTTCTCCCCACACAAGTGGTAATACACTATACAAATTTTTTCTCTATCTCGCTTTTTAAACTTAACAAATTGATAGGAAAATTTCTCCATGATATGAAAACTTCCTCATTCTTTTTTGTCCTTTTGCTGTATGCCATTCCCTTTTGTAGATTTAGTATACTTTCTTTTTCCAGTCCTCTGTAAATGGACAGTTGCAGATGTTTGATTTTACAATCAGTGTGACACTGAATGACTTGTACACATATCATTCTGAACATGTAAGTATATCTGTAAAGTTAACCCATTGAAGTAGAATTGCTGGGTCAGTTGCATTTGTGATCTTTTTACTGCCGTACCCTAGGAGCTACTAGTTCACTCTCAGCAGCAATAATGGGTGAAAACTGATGGTTTCCGTGTAATCTTGGCTCCAGAATATGTTTCCATATATTTAGATTTTATCAACATTAGAACGGAAAAATGATATTTCAGTGTAGCTTAAGTTTGAATTTCTCTTATGGATGATGTTATATTTTTACTCATATTTAAGAATCATTTTTATTTCTTTTTCTGTTTAGTATTTCATTTGACTTTTAAGTCTTTTTTACATTCTTAAGTTTTTGCTGCTTTTGTATAGTCAAATTACTCTTGTGCAATATATGGATTTTCTGTCATAATTCAAAAGGTCTTCATTACTCCAGAGTTGTAAAATAACTTTTTCTTGTTTTCTTCTAATACTTTAATGGTTTCATGTTTTTACTGTGGTATATGGAATAAGTTATGGGTCCAACTTAATTTTTTAGAAAGACAGCTGCCAAATTTTCTCAATACCATTTATTTTGTAGTTCATCCCTTCTTCCTTGACTTGGATGTCACCTTTATAAAATTTATGTTTCTATATATATTTGGGTCTATTTCTAAACTTGCTTTTCTTTCATTAAAATTCTGTATTGTGTGGTATGTTTTCAAGTTTCCCTTTATTGTCCTCTTTTTCAGGGATTTTCTGACCATTATTTACCTTGTTCTGGGGGATAATAGGCTCTTGGTTTTTTTCTTTTTTTTTTTTTTTTTGCGGTACGCAGGCCTCTCACTGTTGTGGCCTCTCCCGTTGCGGAGCACAGGCTCCGGACGCACAGGCTCAGCAGCCATGGCTCACGGGCCCAGCTGCTCCGTGGCATGTGGGATCTTCCCGGACCGGGGCACGAACCCGTGTCCCCTGCATTGGCAGGCGGACTCTCAACCACTGCACCACCAGGGAAGCCCGCCTCTTGGTATTTTTATTGGTACCACGCTAATTATTAGTTTTTGATGTTTTGGTATTGTTTATAATTTGTTATAACTTCTTTTTTTAATAATAGAGCCTACTGAATCTTTAGTACATGTATTAGTGTGTATTTGGCAGAATACTGAATGATGACTACATATACCACATAAAGCATATTAAGATAAGGGAGAGAAACTTATATTTCTTCATTGCTTTCTATGAACCAGATGCTTTTTTACATATATTAACTCATTTAACTATCATGCTATTAGTTTGTAACTGGAATTCGTAGAATGTGCAATTGTTTATGGTTAAATTTCCTTCAACATTGCTTTTTTCTTCAGCTGTGATGCAGATCCATCAGCCCTGGCAAAATATGTTCTCGCTTTGGTAAAGAAAGACAAAAGTGAAAAAGAATTAAAGGCGTTATGTATTGATCAACTGGATGTATTTCTTCAAAAAGGTAAGATCTTTGGTTTAAAAATACTACTTTAAAAAGTTATTTAAAGTAAGATTCAGAGAGTGTTAAAGGAGTTCAGTAAGAGACAGACTCTAACTGTAACAAAGTTGAACAAATAGTATTATTACTGATTATATCCATAGCTTATTTATAATGGAAATCTTTTCTTTCATTAACATCCATATGCTCATTCTTAAAGAATGCTCTTATTTTTTTCTTAAGAGATTAAGAAAATGACTGAAAGATAGTACTGCTTAGGAACCTACTTTGGATGTTGTCTAGCACAGTGCTTCTCAAATTTTTTTACCTTGCCAGCATCTAGGTATTGATAATATTTCTGTTTGTCATACTAGGCAGGATACATGGAGACTAGTGATGGCTGGGAGCGACTGATCCAGAGGCTCTAGCCATTCTAGCCCTCAGCATCCTGAGAATTGAATGGATCAGTATTACCATGGGACTTGTGCCATAGCACACTGGTTGGGAAGCTGTTGGTCTTAGTATAATTTTTAGATGTATAAAAATCAAGGCATATTTCATCATACTGATGTGGAGAATTAGAGAATAAATATCTTAGCAAATGTTTTTTAATCTATGCTGGTTTTGATTTTATTTTTAGAGACACAGATATTTGTGGAAAAACTTTTTGATGCTGTGAATACAAAGAGTTATCTACCTCCTCCAGAGCAGCCATCATCAGGAAGCTTAAAGGTAGAATTTTTTCAGCACCAAGAAAAAGATATAAAAAAAGAAGAGGTAAGAATTTGTGTTAAACTTTACATGTTCTTTAAAAACATATTTGGAATAATTAAACGGAGTTTTTTTTTTTATTTTTAGTTTTATTTATTTTTATCTGTGTTGGGAGTCCTCAAGACCACCTCCAGGTTTGATTATTTCACTAGGAGTACTCACAGAACTCAGAGCATATAGTCATACTCATGGCTATGATTTCTTACAGTGAAGGGATACAAAGCAAAATCAGCAAAGGGAAAAAAGTATATGGTGCAAAATCTGGGGAAAAACAGGAACACATTTCCAGAGGTCTCTTCCAGTGGAGTCAAAGAAGATGCACTTAACAAGTAGTGACAACATGTGTGAACCAGGGATGCTCATTAGAGACACAGTGCCCAGGGTTTTTATTTAGGGCTGGTTACATAGGCATCTTCAGCCTAGTATGTACCAAAATTCCAGACTCTGAGGAGGAAAGCAGATGTTCAACATAGACCATATTGTTTATCCAGACAGTTTAGGCATAGTGAGCTCTTGTTATCAGGGAATGGTGGGAACCTTCCAGAAATTGTTGTTTGCAGATGCCAGCTAAGGGCTTACCTTATCAGCAGGTCTTTCTAAAGATAACAGTCTCAGGAGTGCTTTTAACTCTTTTCTGCACAGTATCTTATAGGTATGGACTCTTATTATCTGTGTTCTGTGAAAATAGTTAGATTGTCAGTAGATCTGTTTGCTTCTGCCTACATGCATTTTGTAGGGGACTATTTTTTTTTAATAGATTTATTTATTTATTATTTATTTTTGGCTGTGTTGGGTCTTCCTTGTTGCACACGGGCATTCTCTAGTTGTGGTCAGCGGGGGCTGCTCTTCGTTGCAGTGCACGGGCTTCTCATTGCAGTGGCTTCTCTTGTTGCGGCGCGCAGGCTTCAGTAGTTGTGGTGCACAGGCTTAGTTGCTCCGCGGCATGTGGGGTCTTCCCAGACCAGGGTTCCAACCCGTGTCCCCTGCATTGGCAGGTGGATTCTTAACCACTGCGCCACCAGGGAAGCCCTGTAGGGGACTGTTTTTAAGGTAGTCAAATAAAAGGACCTTCACAGGGCAATGGAAATGACTTCATACTTGAAGAGGTGTTTACCTTTCATACAAGATTACCACTCTTGTTTAATAATCATATAATAATTCAAATTTCCTCAGTTTGATGTTTATTTAGATTGTAATTTTACCAAAAATAATCGTTGACAATTAAGCCATTAATATAATATATCCATGGTTAGCCTAGTTTTAGGTTAAACAAATCTTGGTTAAAATTTTGCCACCGTTTGGGGCTTCCCTGGTGGCGCAGTGGTTGAGAGTCCGCCTGCCAATTCAGGGGACATGGGTTCGAGCCCTGGTCCGGGAGGATCCCACATGCCGCGGAGCAATGAAGCCCGTGCGCCACAACTACTGAGCCTGCGCTCTGGAGCCCACGAGCCACAACTGCTGAGCCTGAGTGCCACAACTGCTGAAGCCCGCGCGCCTAGAGTCCGTGCTTTGCAAGAAGAGAAGCCACCCAATGAGAAGCCTGCGCACTGCAACGAAGGGTAGCCCCTGCTTGCCGCAACTAGAGAAAAGCCTGTGCACAGCAACAAAGACTCAATGCAGCCAAAAATAAAAATAAATAAAATAAATAAATTTAAAAAAACATTTACCACCGTTTTATGACCTTGAAATTACTACTTTTCCAACCCTTAGTTTACTCAGCTGTGAAATGGAAATATTATAGGGCTGTTGTGAGGAATAGTAAAATAAGGTCTGTGAAGCACTTGGCAGAGTATGTGGCATAAAGTAGGTTCTCAGTAAATGATAGTTGCTGTTATTGTTGAGACATTGTTGTGTGGTGGGTGTGGTTGTGGCCTTTGGTTTTTTTTCACCTGATACTTTGTTTTTTTTCCAGATTATATAAGTAATATATGTTCGTTATGTTTATATATGTGTTATATAATATTTATGTATGATATGTATTGTAATTTACACATGTATTTACATATGTATTATATAATTCTCAAATGTATTTTTGTCTCTGTATATCTGAACATATTTACACACATGTGTGTATATATATATATATATATATATATATATATATATATATATAGTTACACGCACATATACATAAGACACCCCCATCACTTCTGTCTTCAGAGGAAGACCAGAAGTAATTTTATAACTGCATGTTTTGTACCTAACGGTATAGGGGGTCTGTTAGTAAGGAAGAATGGGATAGTGGATATTGTCTTGGCAACTGCTTATGCAACATAGAGATATACAGTAATTTACTTAAATTTTACCCATTGATGGAAGTCTGGGTTGGTTCCAGAATTTTTTCCAGATAATTGCAAATTATATTTTAATTCTTGGAAATCTTGAGTAAATCATGGGCTCTTTGTTTGAGAGGCAGTAAGCCTTAGTCTTACATCTGTTGATATAATAATATTTCACCACAGTTGTCTTGAGCAGTTGTGAAGGATATTTATCCCTCATCTTTCAGAACCGAAATGTCAGATGGCAGTCTGGATTTTAAATGCTGTGGGTGTTGTGAAAGTTCGCAGTTGGGCAGGTACCATGGAATGTGACAGTCTGTCAACCTAACTTACTTACAAGGGTGCATGGAAGCAAACTGAAGGGAAAAAGTGCATCAGGAGGGTTTTTTGTTTTGTTTTGTTTTTGCAAGGGGGAAGGTTGAAATGGGTAGGAAGAGTAGAACAAAAAAAGTACTTACAAGAAAGAAAAAAAAAAGGCAAGCTGTTAAAAGAAGGCTTTTAAGTACTGTTTCTCAGAGTTTGGTCTGTTGATAGGATTTCCATTTAATTTATCATCCAGTGTGAGACACTTGACAGTGAGAGGCTTTTACCCAAAGGAATGCTGAAACAGCTGGCATAAACTGGGACATATTTATGCTATCTGTAGACTACGTGCATCAGAATATCTTAGGATTTTTATTAAACATGCAAAATCTTGAGCCCTATCATATTTACAGAAGCTCATGTTCAATATTTTCTCAATTTGTTTATCCTCTGAATCCTTTTTTCTCTAATAGCACCTCTTAATGTCCTGTGGAACCAGTTTTTTGGGCAGCATGGAAAACTGGTCTAGAGAAAGTAGCACTGATCAAGGGAATGTTTTTCAAGGTTGCATTAATTATATAATATGAATTGTAGGAAAGAGGAATATATAGCTGTCATACTGCTGTGAGAAACTAGAGAACTGTTTTCACTTGTTTGTTTATTTTCACGGGTATTGTTTTCTCAAATGTTTTCTTTTTCTATGACTTGGTTAGTTCTAATGCATTCTCCTTTAGTCCCTAATGTGTTTGGTGCCAGATCAAATCCATGAAACCAAAACTTGAATGGACTTTTGAAAGAAGGAATAAAATTGGCTTTCCATTAATGATGTGTAAAATGAGGACACTTGCTTAAAATGTTTTTCTTGCTGCTGTTATCTAAGATAAGCATTTATGAATTTCTTTACCATTCACTTTAACTTTCAGCAAGCCTGTCTTTTATTGTTAAATTAAATGATTGTACCCAGAAGACAAATTTATTTTGTTTAACGCTTTCACAAGAAGACCCTATTGCTCATATTTTAATATCAGTTAAGTCATTGAAACAGTAACATGGCAAGGAATAACTGTTGTTAAACTTGCACACATTTTTCTTTGTATATCAGATCACAAAAGAGGAAGAGCGAGAGAAGAAGTTTTCTAGAAGGCTAAATCACAGTCCTCCTCAGTCAAGCTCCCGATACAGAGAAAATAGGTGATTGATTCTTTGAACCATGTTCAATGTTTAGACATTGCTTTTATTTTATTGAATATTTAGATTTGATTTTCTTTTACATAGGGGTAAGTAATATCTACTCTTTTATTGGTCTAGGAAAGTGTTAACTCGATCCTTTTCTACCAAGAATATCTAGGTGAGATTTGTTGGTCCTGGAAGTGAGGTTTAGAACAGTGCTCAGCATATGTTGGTTATTGTTATTATTTTTATTCCTAACTGCAAGTTCCAGTGAAGTCTTAATGTGAGACCTTTTTTGCCCAAAGTTTCCCTTTAGAGTAAATACATTATTTTTCCCATTAAGGCTTCAAAAGCATTTAGAGTGCATTGCATGTAGTATATGCCTATAAGTACGAGACTGTGTACAAGACAATATATACTATAGGACATATGTACATATCCCTTAATGTATAGATGCATTTGTGTATAAAATGAAGACTTCAAAAGAGTTTTCTTTTTCCTTAGCAGGGGTTTTAGAGTACTTTAGCAGATCATGTTTAGTTTTTCAGTTTTTTGAGTTTCCTATGTTTGTATTTTGATGGTGGGATAAAGAATCATGATGGTACAAGAATAAAATAGAACTTTTGCATTTAATTGGAGTTTTTCCTGTATCCACTTAAATATTTTCATATAAGTGATCATATATTTCTTTAGAAGTCGTGATGAGAGGAAAAAAGATGATCGTTCTCGCAAAAGAGATTATGATCGAAACCCTCCTCGAAGAGATTCATACAGAGACCGGTACAATAGAAGGCGAGGGCGAAGTCGCAGTTACAGCAGGAGTCGGAGTCGAAGTTGGAGTAAAGAGAGGCTTCGTGACAGGGATAGAGATAGAAGCAGGACTAGAAGCAGAAGCAGGACCCGAAGCAGGGGTAAATAATCCACATATATGTATATTTTGGTTGGCACTTTCATTGTGAAAAAAATTCTGTATTTGAGGGTTTTAAAAATTGTTTTAATTTTGTCAGTGTTATCTTTATTTTTTCTATTTTGATGTATTTTGTGTGTCTAAGTGAATACTTTTTAAAAATTTCTTAAAAAATTTTTATTTTATACAAATTAAAGCCACAATGAATTACCACTGTACACCCATCAGAATGATTGAAATTAAAAAGACTTGCTCTACCCAGTGTTGGTGAGGATGGAGATAAGTGTCTTTGGAAGACACTTGAACAGTATCTTAAAAATGTTAAGCCTATACCTACCAAATGATCCAGTCAGTCATTCCACTCCTAGGTGTTTACTTAAAAGAAATGAAAGTGTATTTCCACACAAAGACATATACAGATGATCATGGCAACTTCATTTGTTATAGCCAAAAGCTAGAAGCAATCCAAACGTCCATCAACAGGTGAATGGACGAACAAATTATGGTATATCCATAGAATGGATAAAAAGGAAAGAACTATTGATACATGCAGGAAAATGCATGAATCTCAAAATAATTATGCTGATTGAAAGAAGCCACACAAAAAAGTGTGTGTGTGTGTGTGTGTGTGTGTGTGTGTGAGAGAGAGAGAGAGAGAGAGAGAGAGAGAGAGAGAGAGAGAGACATAGAGACATAGAATTTTAAAAACTGCAGACTAATCTATGATGACAGAAAACAACTTAGTGGTTGCCTGGGATAAAGTAAAGGAGGAATGGATCATAAAAGGGAACAAGGATACTTTTGGGGGGTGATGAGTATGTACAGTATATACCTTATTTTGATTGTGATGTTTGGTTTCACAGGTGTATACATAGATCAAAATTCATTAAATTGTACATTTTAAGTATGTTCAGTTTATCATATATCAGTTAGACCTCAAAACTAGGAAAACAGTTAAAATTTTTCATTTCAGATGTGTGAGTTTATAAGAGCGTCTCATTTCCAACATGCATATTTTTCTTTCAATGTGTATTATTGAAAGGGATATATTGCAGGCAGTAAAACAACTAAACACCTTAAGAGTAAAACACCTTTACTCAACTTAGATTTTTACTACCCTTGTGACCTTTATTGTATAGTTACTTTTAGTCTTTAGGAAATAATGTTTATGGCTTTTGTATAAGCCCTGTATTTCTCTGTTACTCTTAGTTTCCCCCCCCCACCCCGTGATCTAGGTGTATTAGGCCTTTCTGCACATTGCTTCACTTAACTGATCTCCTTAATGTCTTTTCTCTTTCCTTGGTAAATTTTCTTTTCTTAGCCCAGTTAAGTTCTTTGTGTTTATTATGTGCTCCTTTTTCTTTCTCTTTACACATCCATTCTCATCTTCAACAAATAGTGTTCATTGTATAAAGCCATGCTAGGACCTTTGAATGGAGGACAACTAAATGTTCATCACAGAAAAAATAACCATACTTATATTGTATATATTGTTTTGTTGGCTAAAGTTATGCATGCTACGATTGCAATGAAGAAAATTTAAAAATTCTCTGCTATAACTAAAACTGAAAAGAAAAATCTCATTAAGTACAGCAAGTTTATGTGTGCTTTTTTAGTTTAGGTCATATTGAAAAGAAATAGCTTATCTTGGAACATTGTATATACATTGAATAGTTTTTAAAAGGAGGATTGTGTAAAATTTGAACTTTTTCTCTATGTTTAGCAAAAATATTGGGTTGGCCAAAAAGTTCGTTTGGGTTTTTCCATAACGTCTTATGGAAAAACCCAAACGAACCTTTTGGCGAACCCAGTATCTATTTCTTAGCTTGGGGACATGTGTGTTTTTTTTTTTTTTTTAAATAGAGTGTATTTTTATAAGTCATTTATATTTTGTTGCAGAAAGGGATCTGGTAAAACCTAAATATGACCTGGATAGAGCAGATGCATTAGAAAACAATTATACTCCAGTCTCTTCGGTACCTAATATTTCATCTGGCCACTACCCTGTACCTACTTTGAGCAGCACTATTACAGTAATTGCTCCTACTCATCATGGTAATAATACTACCGAAAGTTGGTCTGAATTTCATGAAGACCAAGTGGACCATAACTCGTATGTAAGACCACCAATGCCAAAGAAACGGTGTAGAGACTATGATGGTAAGCCTGTCAACTATTTCATGAGGTATCGAATTAATATTTCCAGCTGAGTAACTTCTGTAAGTTTAGGTTATACACAGTTACTCAAAGACTTAACCTATTGGAAATAGTGGGAAATTAGTTTTAAGCACTTCATGAATTCCTCAGTATATTACTGAAGTCTTTATTAGTCACCACTGACTATTGAATATCAATTTAAAGGTAGTGTTTATATGCACCAAGTCTTAACATATTTTTGGAATTTGCCAAACAAGAGTAATATCTGCTGAGTTACCTACCAGGGAATTGGCTACTGAAACATTCTTGACAAAACTTACTTCTTTAGAAGTCAGTGGTTATTAGCATGTAAGTAAAACCTAGAAATGTGAATATCACCTATGTAAGCATTTTATAAATGAATTGAAAACTGTTTAAGATTTTACTGTAAAAGTTTTGTAAACTGTATTAAAGCTGTATCATGTTGCTAGCTGGGTATACTCATTTTAATTTGGTAATATATTTTTTAGTGGGTATGTTAGCTATATTTTCACTTAATATATATTTTATATTACTGGAAATGAGTAGGTAGCTCTTGTGATATGGTTACTTATACTTGCCCAGTATTAAAAATATTCCTATTTTTAAATATCTCCACTTTTGTTAACTTAGAGAAAATGTATATGTCCAGCACTTTTCATATTTCTTTCTAATTGTTCTTCCTCACAGAAAAGGGTTTCTGTATGAGAGGAGACATGTGCCCTTTTGATCATGGAAGTGACCCGGTAGTTGTAGAAGATGTCAATCTTCCTGGTATGCTGCCTTTCCCAGCACAGCCTCCTGTTGTTGAAGGACCACCTCCTCCTGGACTCCCTCCACCACCACCAATTCTTACACCCCCACCTGTGAATCTGAGACCCCCAGTGCCACCGCCAGGCCCATTACCACCCAGTCTACCACCTGTAACAGGTAAGTAAATATGTTTGCCTATACTTATTATCTGTCCATTCATAGTCTTTTATAAAAGTTGATAGTTTGATGCTTGATTTTGTTAAAAGTATCCAAAGTAATCCTGTAGATGCCTGCTAGAAACTAAGAGTAAGATGCTCCCATCTGGAATATACTGGTTACTGTGGTTTAGGGTGGCCCTGAATTATGTATGTTACTGATGAATCCCAGCTGTCTGTAGTCCTTTATAGCTTAAGACAAACCTGTTTTGGAATACATTAAATGAATATTTTACCCTGAAAAACTCATATAGTTGTAAGAGCTTGGTGTTTGTAGATATTATAACTTGCTAAAGGAGAATATCACGTTTGGATATACAATAACTTATTTTATTTGTTTGCTTTCAGATGATATTTCTTATTCTTTGGTTTTGACAGGACCACCACCTCCACTTCCTCCTTTGCAACCATCTGGCATGGATGCTCCCCCAAACTCTGCGACCAGCTCTGTTCCTACTGTGGTAACAACTGGCATCCATCACCAGCCTCCTCCTGCTCCACCCTCTCTTTTTACTGCAGGTGCGGTTTTGGCCCTCTCTGTATTAATAATGTAATATACTTTAAAGAAGAGTTTTAGGTGAGGAATTTAAAAATGTCTAGAGAGTGAATTGCTCTATCAAGTCTATTTTTCTTACTAAAATTATATGGAATAAAATGTAGACATGGTGAATGCACATTAAATATAAGTTCTCAGTTACACTTTTTAAAAAACTAAGTTTTTAATAACATTTAATTTTTATAAGACTATTTTTAAAAATACATATACATGTTAGTTATGAATTAGTAATATGTTACATAGTTGACTTTTTCTATTATCAATATAAAAAATTACCAAGAGGAGTTTTATAATTGTTTTTTAATTGCAGTTTTTGTATTACCAGATACATATGACACAGATGGCTACAATCCTGAAGCCCCAAGCATAACAAACACTTCCAGACCAATGTATCGACACAGAGTGCATGCGCAAAGGCCTAACTTGATAGGACTAACATCAGGGGATATGGATTTGCCACCCAGAGGTACTATGATGAATCTTTTCTTCTTATCATTTTCATAATATCAAGAGTGGCAAAGCATTTAAAAAGAACAGTCGGTCCTGTGTTTATTGGGGTTGAGTAAGGGATGATGATTATGTTTGTACCTTGGATCCTTTGGTCTCACATGAGAGAAAAGGTAATGTGTGGTACCCTATCTGTGGTGTTGGTGACATTTTATTCTGTCATCCAAGGGGAAAGGAATTTCCCCAAAGTCCTTATTTTCTAGCTTTTTGGGGGTATATGCTATCATTTGTAGTCTTAATTGGTTCATTTAAACTCCTTAAGAATAATGCTTTAATTCCTAAAGATAAATTCTTTTGTAGTTTAGATCATGAAATTAGCTGTACAAATTTAATGCTTGATACATATTTTATTTTTGTTTGCTTTTGACATGTTAGAATTTGATACTGGTTTGCTTATAATATTTTAAGCAAAAAGAATTATATTTTAGAAAGTGACTTGTTAGCTTTTAAAATTTTCTTAGAGGAGACAGACTTTTTGGTATAATTTCTAAATGGGAGAAGAAGATAGAATTTAGACTGGTCCATAAGCCAGGGCAGGAAAAGTGCTATACAGAGGTGCAAACTAATACAAAGGTTCAGAGGAGGGAGAGTTCACATTAATTTGAAAGATGGAGCAATGTTGTCAGACATTATAGAAAATATTATACAGGCCAGTAAAAATATATCTTTTTTCCTAACTACTTCAACTAACTTTTTTAAATCCCATTTTCTTTCCAATCTTTCCTTGCCATCTTTTATTTCTAGTAAAAAAAAAAAAAAAAAAGAGTCATGCATTGTCAGTTGTGAATAAAAGTCCAACTTGTTTAAATAAGTAACAGTCTGTACCTAATGTGGTTTAGTAAACTTGTGTTTACTTACACTTTGCACTTTTTTTGTTCATTAGAAACTGTCAGATTCTGAGCATCTACTTTGAGAGTTCAGAGAACTTTCTGTGGTGGAGGACTGAGGAACATTTTAATTTATATCCTGTGAGATCACAGGACAACATTTCATGTGGATGTCCCTTTCCCCCATCTTTTAAAGTCTCCTTGAGGCATTCTAATGACTTTCATTAATAACAGCAATAGAAAAAAGGTTTCTTAACAATTTTTATGTAAGGGAAATAAGATTGTTTGTAATTGAAAAGTAGCCACTTAAGATTATGGCTGTTCATGGTATTTACTCATCCCTTGAGTGTCTCCTACCTGACTAGTTCAGAGAAAACCCCTTCCTTCTTTGGGTCACTACTTAGCACTCATTTTCTTTTCATTATACCAGTATTCCTTGCTCTTACTGGAACCTCTGACATCAAATCATCTCTTTCTTACCTTGCTGCTTTGGAGTGGCATAAATGTATGCCACTATAGATCAACATTTATTAGACCCATCGCAAATCTAGGACAGTTTTTTGCTGGTGATTGAGAGAAGACAGAAGGATCAAACCCCTTGCACATAAATCTTACCATATAGAAGTTGGAATTATGGGAATTTCAGCTCCACATGCATGTAGTTACAAGTTATAGGAAATGGCTCTATTGAGATATAAATGTCTGGTGTGCCTACTTAGAAATTTGAATGCCTTTTCTTATAGAGTCATTATACATAATGATTATTTTAGTACTTTTTAAAGTTCTTTAAATACATCATGTACTATTTCTGTAAGCTGGTTGAGGAATATATTTTCCATTAATAACATTGTTTTTATGTACCAGACAACTGATTTAGCAAACCATTTAAATTGAGGATTACCTATATTTCTATTGCCTTATCTTTTTTCAGTCCTCCTCCCCTCAAAATGTTCTCATCTATTGCCCATTTGTTTTGAAATTCACTGGCCTGGATTGTGACATATACATAATTAAAAGTTTATAATATTGTTCATTATATAATTATTATACATTTCGAATAGCCTATAGATGGCCTCATTTATGTTTGTCACAGACTATTATGTGATAACTATATTTTTATGCTTCATACTTTCAACTTCATAGGAAATTATTGTTACTAAACAAATGAAAAAACTTTAGGCCTTATGATGCCTGGAATCAAAAAAGTGATAATTGTACTTTCTAGATTTCTAAGGCAGTGGAGAACTTGATAGACACTCCCTTGACTGGATATAGATAGGTAGGAAGAAGGGCTAAGTGGTTTTTCAAAACCAGTGCTGAAAACGTTAAGCAGAAAAACAATTTATTAAAAAGGTATCAGGGGAAAACACAGTAAATACAACTACTAGACACATTTACTAATTGTATATCAAGAGGAACTTGCTTCTGTGTGTTTAGCGCTCCTTCTTTTAAATAAATAACAGTGAAAGAGAATATGAGTGAGAGAATACAGATGAGTAGGAGCAAACACATCACTGCCTTTCTTGGTGAACCTTCAGATAAAGAACATATTAAAGTACAAAAGAATATTGGATAGCTCAAAGACTCTTTAAAAGGGCTAGTGAACATGTTTGGGAGGCAGGAATAAGGCCAGAAATTCTGTTGCAGAACTGGTCCTGGGAAGATACCACTTGGCAAAGAAACTACAGCTTGCACTGTGAATGCCAGCAATGCCAGATACTGGATGTTTCCACCCGATCTGCTGTAGAGATGTGGGATAAGTCAGAGTTAGCCAGAAAAAGGGGGTCGATAAAGCACATATATCCTGTGCTACTTTTGTGAAACTGGAAGATCTTTTTGATTAGGAACAGAGGGAGTAAGGGATATGGGGGCGGGGAGATAGGAGGCCAATTAAAGGCGTTTGAAAAATTCTAGAAAAGAGATGATAAGTAGCTAGACTAGGGTAGTAACAGTGGGAAGTAAGAGATTTAAGTTTAGTGGAAAGAGTTGACAACACCTTTAACTTATTGAATTTGGGGACTTAGAATGGGGGTAATGGAGAAGGTGAAATGAAAGACACCAGGTTTCTGTTTTGGATAACTGGGCAGATGATAATATCATTCATTGAGAGGAAGAACAGATTTGGTAGGAGGATCTCCTGCATGGAGATTATAGTGGTAGCCATGAGAGAGATTGTGCTGAAACAGATCCTAAATTCTTTTGGTTAGTTATATGTTTAGAAATACTCAGAATAGGAGTTATATAACCAATTTATCCATCTTTTAAGAAAGGAATTTTAAAATATATTTTTTCCGTGTGGACTAAGGTTAGCATGTTTTAAACTTTGGTGTCATTTGGGAATAACAGGTTAAATGTAGTTTTGTGTTAGTCAAACTCCATCTAAGTGTATGTTAAATGTTGAAAGTAGCACATATTTACAGCTCTTTTGCACTGCATTTCAATGTTGAATCTTTACCTTTTTAAATTCAGCATGATTTTATTATGTTAATATGCTGATGTTTAAATAAGCAACCCATTTCAGTCACAACTCCAAGTTATTGAGTCTTAAGGTTACTAGACTAGTGTTAAATTTTAAATCTTGTAGATTGTGCATTTAATTTCAAAACTATAAACTCAGCCCCAAGATGATTTATTTATTATTAATTTGACATATGAGAATTACTGATTATTCTCCGGTTAAGTGTGAAAGGAATTCAAAATAAGTTAAAATCCCTTAGATGACTATATTTAGATATACATATATTTCTATTCTAAAATGTATATTTGGACAAAAATCCAGAACTTTGTTTTTAATGCAGATTTAAGTAGGTGGCTACAATTAACAGAAAATATTAATCTATGCTTTCTTTTCTTTTGTTTCAAACAGAAAAGCCTCCTAATAAAAGCAGTATGAGGATAGTAGTGGATTCAGAGTCAAGGAAAAGAACCATTGGTTCTGGGGAGCCTGGAGTTCCTACAAAGAAGACTTGGTTTGATAAGTAAGCTGGCAGGGGAAATTGAGGAATTTTATTATGCAGTGATCTTTAGGATCGTTGCAGTATTATTGTGACAGTATAGTGGTCTCTTTCAAAATAAAATTTATTCTGTAGGCAGTCCCCAACTAAAGTGTATAGTATTTGTTTTCTAAAAATATGTAAGTTAGTTGTCTGGTACTTAGAAGGTGCTTTCTTATAGAAATGGTGTGGTGGTTGAGCACATAATTTTTCCTATTTGTACCTCCCCCTACCTTCACAAAAAAAACAACAACCCACCCCTTAACTTAGCAATGTTGTTGAATACTAGCTGTCTAGAGGATAGTCACGAGCCTACTCTTAGGGAAGGAAGGAAGGGTTAGGTATGAGAGGAGGCTTTACATGTGGGCAGTTCCTGTTAGGAGTTAGAAAGCAGCCTTTGTGGGGGTAGGGGAGGCTGTGTGTTTGATGATTCGTTTACAAATTTGCATGTTTGAGGAAAGACTGGGATCACACTTTTAGAGCTTTAACATATGTTTAATAATGCATAATTTCTAGTTCTGTCTCTGCCTTTAATTCTGTGATTTAGGGCAAGCAATGTAACCTCCCTGGGCCACAGTTTTGACCCCCTTTCTTCAAGTGTCAAACGTATGGTCTACAATTCTGACTTTTTTTTTTTTAATTGGAAGGAGGTCGAGACAGTCATTTCTTGCTTTTAATCAATGTTTTGAAGTAGGAAATATTTCAATAAGTTAGCCTTTGCAGAAACGGCAAAGGTTATATAGGCAAATTGACTGAAAGAGGGTGCTAAGACCTTTCCTGCTAAGAACTTTAAGTAAGAGTGGAATAGAAGTGGAAAGGAACAAATGATATGGAAGAGCCCTTCTCACTTGGCTTCCATGAAAGATAATGAACACTACTCATTTGGAAACTTCATTTTTTGAGGAAAAAAAATAAATTCCCTTTATCAACTAGCAATTCCAATTTTGAAAAAAAAATTGAACTTAAGTTGCAAAACTTTATTCCTTTGTACTTGTAGGGATCAGGATTTATAAATGAATGTATTAATTAACTTGATTTTTGTTACAGACCAAATTTTAATAGAACAAACAGCCCAGGCTTCCAGAAAAAGGTTCAGTTTGGAAATGAAAATACCAAACTTGAACTTAGAAAAGTTCCTCCAGAATTAAATAATATCAGCAAACTTAATGAGCATTTTAGTCGATTTGGAACCTTGGTTAACTTACAGGTAAGAGCTTTGAAGTGATTCTGTTGTCTCTGCTTAATTATCTAGAGAGGGACTCTTAATATAGTAAGAAAAATAGTTTTATAAGAAAATATTATGGAAACTTTGGTAATATTCTAAGTTTAGAAAATTGGATATGAAGTGAAACTTTTTATTTTAGGAAAATGTGTGATTTTGAATAACCTATTTACTTTCAAAAGGCAGGAGACTTGATTGATCTTATTATACACTTTTTACCTAATAGAGATTATCATAAAATTACAGCAAAGTTAAATAACCACAGTGGTAAAATCTAATCTTAGAGTAGTTTTCATTTCCTTAGTTTCACGTTAGCAGAATGCTTCAGTCAGATTTATTTTTGCTGCCGCTATGGTGGTACACATTTAATAGATACTTTGGGGGCCCAAATACCAGGTAATCCATAATCAGTTTAAACATTTACTTTTTTCTCTTCCACTTTTGAACATCTGCTAAGATAAATATCAGTGTAATTTGTATTTGATTTCACCTAAAATTAGACCTTGGCTTAGGTATATGTTACTTGTGAGGTTATTTAGTATTGAGTTTACATTATGTAATATGTTGAAAGTTCAAATAATGTTGGGCTTCTTCTCCAGTTTGTGCAGCATTCTTTTGAACTAAATTATTTCCCATAATCAGATAAAAATAAGAATAAATGTTAGAGAGTACAGCTTAAGTTGATATTTTGGAAAAATTTGTTTTCTTTCCATTTAAAAAATAATACTATAAAAGTAATAGATGAGGGACTTCCCTGGCGGTGCAGTGGTTAAGAATCCACCTGCCAATGCAGGGGACACGGGTTTGATCCCTGGTCCAGGAAGATCCCACATGCCGCGGAGCAACTAAGCCCGTGTGCCACAGCTACTGAGCCTGCGCTCTAGAGCCCACGAGCCGCAACTACTGAGCCCGCGTGCCTAGAGCCCGTGCTCCGCAACAAGAGAAGCCACCGCAATGAGAAGCCTGCGCACCGCCACGAAGAGTAGCCCCCTCTCGCCGCAGCTAGAGAAAGCCCTCAGGCAGCAACGAAAACCCAACGCAGCCAAATCAATCAGTCAGTCAGTCAATCCCTAAAATGAAAAGAAAGTTCAACAGGGGCTTCCCTGGTGGCGCAGTGGTTGAGAGTCCGCCTGCCGATGCAGGGGACGCGGGTTCGTACCCCGGTCCGGGAAGATCCCACATGCCGCAGAGCGGCTGGGCCCGTGAGCCATGGCCGCTGAGCCTGCGCGTCCGGAGCCTGTGCTCCGCAACGGGAGAGGCCACAGCAGTGAGAGGCCTGCGTACCACAAAAAAAAAAAAAAAAAAAGAAAGTTCAACAAAAAGGGTGGGGCAGTAGAGATTTATATAGAATTTAAAGAAAATGTGTTCAGCTGTCTCTTCTATTCTCCTCATATATACCCATAATGTTATTACATTATTGGTAACAATTTACCATGTGTTATTTTGGATTTTTTGTTTTGTATTTCTGTGAGTATGTATCTACCTATAAATCAGTATGCAAACTTGAAAATGTGTACATATTTAAAAGTATGTGGGTCCCCAGTATACATATTACCCTGTAGTTATTTACTGTATCTTGAATATCTCTAAATATCTTTTTATGGCAATTCGATTTATCTACCACGTTTAGATCTAGACTTTAAAAAGTTCTTTTCCTTACACAGTTAACTACATTAGTAATATTAAGTTTAAAGAAGTTTAAAGCTGAGGGTTAAAACATGGTATCTCACTATTGTTTCAACTTGTATTTCCTCAGTTACTGGTGAGATTGGTATCTTATCTCTGTACAGGTCCTATTGCTGTATCTGTATACTACCTGCATTATTATTTATAAAATACATATATTTGAAAGTTAGTTTAAAGAAACCCTTTAGCTTTATCCTAATAGAACTCCCCCCCCCCACCACGCTCTGTTTTACATGAATTACTATTTAATTCTTAACAACTACTGAGTGGGTATTGTTATCTGGAGCGAGGTTGCTTGATTCAGGGTCTGTGTGCTTAATCCCTATTTTGTATTGCTTTGCATCACCAGTAGTTTATATAACACACTTTGGAAAGTACTGGTATTACTGAAAGAACAGGAAATTGAACACTAAAAAGCCCTGGATCTACTACTTACTCGTATGGATCTACAGAATCACGTACTCTTTGAATCTTAGTTTCCTTATGTGTAAAATGTGATTGTTGCTATTGTTTTTTAGATCTTACTCCCCCTGCCCGCCTTAAATTTTCTTATGCTCTTGGAAATATTTTTGTGAGAGTTACCAATTCGGAAAATTTTACAGATGGATTTTTCTGTGATTTTCAATTAGAGATCACTCCTTTCAAAGTAGTTTACTGCCTTTTTCTGACTCTGGGGATCTAAGTCATGTCACTCAGTGACATAAGGATTATTTCTCATAGCCTTAATAGCCTTAATATTGGGGGTAGAAAGTGAAACATTCTAATGCTTGTATTTAACATTTGTGCAGTGAGCATTCTCTACTAAGTGTTATATAGAGGAGGCTCTGATTCCACTCTGAATGGTCCCTCAGTTACCATTTCTTCTGGAGTGAAAGTAGGCTACGGTAATAATCTAGATATAAGGAAGTGTAAAGATATACTCTTACTTGGAGGACCAATATTTCATTTCTTGGGGAATTTTACTGTATGAAGCAATAGAATCATTTGCAGATTCACTGTGCTTAATATTTTAAATCCTAGGTTGCCTATAATGGTGATCCTGAAGGTGCCCTTATCCAATTTGCAACATATGAAGAAGCAAAGAAAGCAATATCAAGTACAGAAGCAGTGCTAAATAATCGCTTTATTAAGGTTTATTGGCACAGAGAAGGAAGCACCCAGCAGTTACAAACTACTTCTCCAAAAGTAAGAGAGAAATTTGTGTGAAATTAAATGCTTTTCTTGGAACGCTCTTGGCACAGTGTGGTTTTTGTTTTTTTTTTTGCGGTACGCGGGCCTCTCACTGTCGCGGCCCCTCCCGTCGCGGAGCACAGGCTCCGGACGCACAGGCCCAGCGGCCACGGCTCAAGGGCCCAGCCGCTCCACGGCATGTGGGATCTTCCCGGACAGGGGCACGAACCCATGTCCCCTGCATCGGCAGGCGGACCCTCAACCACTGCACCACCAGGGAAGCCCTGGCACAGTGTTTTTTAAGAGCAACTTCTCTAACCTGTTCTCTCATTTTATTATGACATTAATCCCCAGTTTAGATAATTATAAGATGATATGTGTAAAGCATATAGAACAGTCCCTGGTACATGGGAGATACTCCAGTACATGGTAGCTGTGTGTATTCTGGAAACTCAGACTGTGGGTTCATATTGGAAATCCTTCCTTCCCTCTTTTTCTCTCTTTCAATCAGTGAGTCAATGAATATGTAAAGTTTAACTGTTTGCAGAGGTGTACTACAGCAGTTTGTTTTTCTGTTTATCTTTCTTCTGTTAATTAAAAAAAGAGAAGATAGTGAAGGTTAGATTTTGATTTTTTCCTCTACTTTATAAATATTTTATGCATCTATATACCTGCATGAAGGAATTTGCGAGGTGGTTAGGTTTTGATAATAAGCTGCATTTTTAAAACTTTCTCTGCATGGGCAACTTAGTAACAAAATAACAAAGGTTACCTTCCATGCTCATGAACTAATCAACTTGTTTAACATGTTTTTCTTGTTCTGAGGTAATGCAGCCTTTAGTCCAGCAGCCCATTTTGCCTGTTGTGAAGCAGTCAGTCAAAGAGCGGTTGGGTCCGGTACCTTCAAGTACTGTTGAACCAGTAGAAGCCCAGAGTGCCAGTTCAGAACTTCCTCAGGTAAATGAAAAGTCTTACTGTGCCTGTCATGTAATAGGTTCTCAGTCAATTAGTTTTCCTTGGTGATTTGAATTATAATTAATTGTGTGTGTGTCTGTGTGTGTGTGTGTGTGTGTGTGTGTGTATATATATATATATATATATGTATTATGTATACATTTTATACAGAAATATGATGGTCTATTCGTATTTGAACACCACTTGTAAAATTTTTTTTTTACCATTACCATAATGTTTTCACAGTCTACTTTTCCTATAGTATTTGAATCTTAAATTCTTTTCTGTAGCTAATACTTATTTATGAGAATAAATACTTTTTCACTTTGTAGAGGAGACATTTTCCAGCAAAACTGTCTAAAATGTAAAGTTTTAGTACATTAAATCTTATTTTTCCCATCATCTTTTACTTAACTAGAATGCTGTTCCAGAGATAATTATGCAGTAGACTGAACTGAAAGCTTTTGGGAAGGGAAGGCTTAAACCTTGAAGTTACTTATGCAGCTCTCTCAGGACTTTGCATCACTTATTCCTGACTCTCAAGTTCTCTTCTCCATATGCCATTCCCTTCCCTCCCTTCCACACTTGAGTGGCACTTTCTTTTCTCTGCACCCTCAGTCTCTTATGTTTCAATATTTGCTGTGTGAAATAGTTAGGATGTCGTATCCTACTTAGCTAATGGATGCCACCTTGTTAAAATAAGTCTTTGTAGTTAATTCCTGAAGAGTAAGATATTGAGATTTTATGAAAACATGCAGAATGTAAATTAGTAAATTATTAGGTACTAAAAAAAAACCCCTCCAATCCTGCTATCCCAAATCATCACCAAATACAGTGTATTTGGCTATAAAACAAGCATACATTAGGAAAGAACGGCATTTGTTTTAAGCTCACAAAGCAGGCACGTATTTTAACTACTCACATCTAATATTTAGAATGTACAAACTTTCTACTTGTCAACATAGGATTCTAAGAATGTATGGTTCTGTATCACGGGAGGGGACTTTAGCAACCACCTGCTTTAAACCTCTTATTTTACATCATAATTTTCCATGATTGAGTAATACTGTATACTGTTTGTTTTTCCAAACATTTTCTTTCTGTCTCTGTCTTTGCAGAAGGCCCAAGGTTTTGTTATTAACATCAGTATACTTACAGAGTCAGTATATGTTAGTAGAATCAGAATGTTCAAAATCCCTACAGACTTATATATGTTTGGGGAAACACTGAATATGTCCATTTTAATTTTTTTAGAATGTAACTAAGTTATCTGTGAAGGACAGGTTGGGTTTTGTATCAAAGCCATCTGTTTCAGCAACTGAAAAGGTAAGAAGAATAGCATGATGTGTGTGTCTTGGCTTCATAAATGTTTTCAGGTGGCATCTTAATTTTTTAATTTTTTTCATAGTTCCAAACTCTTGCTTCTTAATTGTATCTTTTATTCCTACCTTTTTGCTTTCCATTTGCTGAAAAAGAAAAATATTTGCCTACCTCTTTTTGCTTTTTGCATCAGCATTTTAATACTTGCTGCTCGCTGTATTTCCTTATGCTCCATTCTTTTTGTTTTTAGTTTTTATTTACTATTTTTTCTTTAGAGATATCATACATTTTAATTTGAAAACTCTGACGACCTTATAGAGAGGGCCATGAATTAGGAATTTTACCTGAGTTTGAGCTCTGGCTCTTCACTTACTAACTGCATGACTTTGGGCAGTGCTCTTAACCTTTCTGAACCCTTTTCCTCATCAATAAAATGGTGATGGTAATATTTGTCTTATGGGGTTTTATGATGATTAAATAAAATCAGTTATTTAAAGAGTATTTTGTAAATTAGAAAGAATGATGTAAATAAGTTTATTTATTACAAACAGCTATTGTGTATAGCCTGACAATATAGTTAGTCATTTCTTTTTTTAAATGAGGGGAGCAAATGCTGATTAAATTGAGAACATTTTTGGACCTGTCTTATAGTTCTGTGTAGATGTGTTATTTTTTTCTGTTTAGGTATGAGTGAATGGCCCTGATCTTTAGTCTTTTTTGAGGTATGTCGAATCACAGAATATTAGAATTAGATAATCTTTCTCATTTCTTTATCCTCACCTTAAGGAAGGTAACCCCCAAATAGTTTTATGGTTGACCTATACACTGTGAGTTACTGAGCTAGGACTGGAATCTGGGTCTTTGATTTCTTTCTAGTCCGTGGCTCCTTCCATTATGAAGATTACGTGGGAAATTGACACTATAGATAATTACAGCATCCCATGAAATAGCTGACCTGCTCTCTTCACTGGTTCTTCAGTATATTATTTCCCTTATTTACTGTGTTAAACTTTGGCAATTCTAGAAATTTGAGTATGAATCTCATTTTGTATATCACATTTTCTTCTTGGGCACCTCAGCATTACTTAAGGCATAAAATGCCTAAAATGATTCATTATTTCCCTTATAAATTAATTTCTCCTCCTAGCCACGCACCTCTGGAAGTGATGCCACCATTTTCCTTGTTGTGCAGTCTAGAAGCCTTAGAGTCATTCACTTGTGTTTGTAGTCCAGTTGTCTCCTTCAGTTCCCTGGCCTCTGGGCTGGCATCCCCCTCCTCTAGTTTACACTGCCACCATTCTACTCTCAGACTTATTTTAATGTTAACTTCGTACAGAAACTTTCATTTCCTCAGCTAAATTTGTTTGATTCATAACTCATCATACCTCAATTATTGTGGTTCTGTTACCTCTGCTTTAGTTGTTCCTAATGAGCCCTTTTCTGTTCATTGTCTCTTGCTATTTCCTGCCTCTTTTTTCTTTTTTTTTGGTGGTGGTTTTTCTGGAGTAATTTCCTTCTGCCTAACAGATTTCTAGTCATTCTTTTAAAGATTGAAAATCTCTCTAACCTCTACTATGAAACCTCCAGATTTTTCCATATATGCCCCACCCGAATTTGTGTGGCTTAGTCTATGCCACTAAATTTAGCAGCATCTAAATATTTACTTTGATTATTTTTATCCTCCTTGATAATAAGTAACTAAGGAATAAAATAACAATATAAGGGCTGTTACACTTAGCATAGTGCCGAGCAATTCTGGTGAGGTCTACAACCCTGATTATGTTTAGGATCTGTTTATGTCAAGATTTGGATTCTGAAATTGAAGTGTACCAATTATAGCTTTTACAAAACTTTTCTAGTGTGTTTTGCTACTTGTTCTCATTATTGTTTTGTAACGTGTTTTGTATAGCTTCAGATGAAAGGTGTCCAAATTTGGAATTGATAGTATAAATTTGCTAATATAGTTAGCATTAAGTATATTTGTGAAAAATCACTAATGGTAGTGGGCTATTTATGAAAAAAAACCTACTCAGTAAATATTGTCAAGAATCTTCTAAGGAAAGCAATTATTTACAAGTATGTAACTTCCTGTCATCTTCAGTGAACCTGTTTACAGAATAGCATTTTGTTTTTGCTTATTCTTGGTTATTTCTGTTCCCCTAGTCCATAGGGGTTTTTACGGCATAATCCTTAGAGCTCAGTGATTCAGAGAAGTCTTAGGGAGAGTAGGAGAATGTTCCCCATCATCAAATGTTATTTCAATTTTTTTTTAAATTGAAAGCTGGAGAAAACTCAAACCTTGCATCTAAACAATATCTTTTGTCATTGTTTTTTTTTTTTTTGAGGTATGTGGGCCTCTCACTGTTGTGGCCTCTCCCGTTGCGGAGCACAGGCTCCGGACGCGCAGGCTCAGCAGCCATGGCTCACAGGCCCAGCCGCTCCACGGCATGTGGGATCTTCTTCCCTGACCGGGGCACGAACCCGTGTCCCCTGCATCGGGGGGTGGACTCTCAACCACTGCACCACCGGGGAAGCCCTTTTGTCATTGTTAAAGCAAACAAGTACACAAATGTAAAATTTTATCCGCTTCCTGTAAATAGCACCCACTAAACCCTCTAGTGATTCTTTGTTATTCTAAGACTACTTATGAGAGGGCTAAGAAAGGAAACTTAAAACCTAATTTTTACTGCTAAATATTAAGATACTGTAATAGCTATTAAATAGGTATTATCTGAGTAGAGTGATCAGTAAAATGATGTTTGAGTGCCTCAGCTTACTCTAGAGAGATTTATGAAGAATAAAGGTGGCATCTGCATATACCATCCTGGTTAGTTTTTTTTTTTTTTTTTTTTTTTTATTTATTTATTTTTGGCTGTGTTGGGTCTTTGTTGCTGCATGCGGGCTTTCTCTAGTTGTGGCCAGCGGGGGCTACTCTTCATTGCGGTGCATGGGCTTCTCATTGTGGTGGCTTCTCTTGTTGTGGAGCACGGGCTTTAGGCGCGCAGGCTTCAGTAGTTGTGGCATGCAAGCTCAATAGTTGTGACTTGCAGGCTCTAGAGCACAGGCTCAGTAGTTGCAGCGCACGGGCTTAGTTGCTCTGCGGCATGTGGGATCTTCCCAGACCAGGGATCGAACCTGTGTCCCCTGCATTGGCAGGCAGATTCTTAACCATTGCACCACCAGGGAAGTCCATCCTGGTTAGTTTTTTAAAAAAGGTTTAGACTGTCCAAATTATCCCTGTAAAGCTCTTCTAAATTCTAAGAAGGTAAACTGACTAATCAGTTGAATATTTAATGTTCTTATATCAGTTTTAGGTATATCAGACTTATGGTACAGGATGTTATTGTTCCTTAGCAGGGTTTTTTTTTTTGGTAATCTAAAAATATATCCTGGTCCCCTTGCATGATGATAAGCTGACATCTGTACCATGGAACTTTTAAAAGGGAAATTATGTGGCATAATTGAAGGAACATTGCATGTCATATAGAGAATTCGACTGTTAGGATTTAGCAGCTGACATTCTGGATGATCCTGGATAAGTCTTACTCTCTCTGTTTCCTTAACGATAAAATACAGTCATTTAAGTAACCCTTTGATTTTTAAAATTTGTATTTGTTGTGTAATTTTGCTACTTTATTATAAAGATTAAGGAAATATATGATCATTTCTTTTCATAACTGTTATTGACTAATTTTAATTTTAAAAGATGGATTGGCCTCTGTCAGGATTATTCTGTGGATTACTCAGTCAGGATTATTACCAGGATTATTTTTCTTACAGAGAAATATGATTTATATAAAATTATTTGCTATGCTGAATTTTCTGGGAACCAAGCTGTTGTAGCAAAAATTGATTACTGACTTAAACATTTTTTTCTTTGATGTTAAAATATTTCTCTGGAAGATCTTCAATCCCTTTGTCTCTTTTAAGCTACTTGGTATTCTAGTAAGACATAAAATCGTTAATTCCTGAAAATATTTGATAAACTTAATTTTAAAGTAAACTCCCGTTGTCCTCACTAGAATTCCCAGTTACGTTTTGCTACAGAAAACACATCTGTATGCTGCTTTCAGGGAATATCATAAGTGAACATTGAGATTTATTGAAAGGCTGATTATTTACTTAATATAAAAGTTGACTATATGGTGATTATATATTAATAAGTTTCCTACACATAACTCCTCAGAATACTGTCTTTTTACTACATTTAAGCAAAGCACTTCTACTTTAGACACCTGGTGAGAACTAGCTTATTGGGAGTGTTGCTTTGAGGCATCCTAACTATGTTTCTTTTGTATTTGATTTTAACTTGGGCACTGGTTATTAAAAAATGATACTTGGATGACTTAATTTGTAATAACCTTTTGCAGTAGGTAATTTTTACAAAATACTTTTTTTTTTTTTTTTTTTTTGCGGTACGCGGGCCTCTCACCGCTGTGGCCTCTCCCGTTGCGGAGCACAGGCTCCGGACGCGCAGGCTCAGTGGCCATGGCTCACGGGCCCGGCCGCTCTGCGGCATGTGGGATCTTCGGACCGGGGCACGAACCCGTGTCCTTTGCGTTGGCAGGCGGACTCTCAACCACTGCGCCACCAGGGAAGCCCTACAAAATACTTTTTTTATTCCATTTTTATCCATGAGAAAAATCTATTTTTCTTTTTTTACAAGTACTAATAATAGTCATGGCTTGTAATATTTTATATAGGAAGTAAGATAAGGAGGTGTTAATGGATTATAACCTCTATTTTATTGGAGAATTGGCTTTTATCTTGGGAAGTAAGAGGTATTAGTGATGTATATTTTAACAACAAAGCGTGTGATACTTTTCAGCTCATCTTATGAATTGAAGAGAGCTTTGATACCCGACCTGACAAATGTACTACAAGAAATGAAAATTACAAGCCAGTATCTCATGAACATAAACGCAAAAATCCTAAGTAAAATGTTAGCAAATGTACAGTGATATGAGAAAGATAATACATCCTGACCAGGTAGAGTTTATTCCAGAAACGCAAGGTTGATTTAACATTTGAAAATCATTTATTTCACCATATTAACAAAATTAAGGGTTGGGAGGAGAGATGGGGTAGATGTTGGAGGGAGGGAGAAGGACCCCATGTGATGGTATCAGTAGAAAAAAAAAGTGGTAAAATTATTTAGTCACATTAAACATTCTGCAAACTAGGAATAGAAAGAAACTTCCTTAATTTTGACAAAATATATTTGCAAAATAACAAACCTCTACAGCTAACATATTCAATGGTGAAATATTGAATACTTTCCCCCTGAGATCAGGAACAGCAAACGATGTCCACTCTCGTCACTTTTTTCCAGTAGTATAGGGCCTAACCACTACAATAAGGAAATAAAATAAATGGCATAAACATTGGAAAGGGAGAAACAGAACGGTGTTTACTCACAGATGATATGATTGTATATGTAGAAGATCCAAAAGAATTCACAGATGATTGGAATTAATAAGTGAATACAGTAAGGTCACTGGAAATAAGGTCAATATGTAAAAATACAGCACATGCAGAAAACCTTTTGGAAAATAGAGGTGTGGTTGTTTAGAAAGACCACTATGTTTTTATTATATTCTTAGAATCGTAGCGTCATCTTTTCTGTTGGGTTCGTTACTTCCCTCCACTGGTTTCATTTTTAATAGATTTTCTTCTCTTTTGTGACAACTCTATCCTCATCTTTTGAAAAATACAGGTATTTCTTGTTATTCAAACGCTTACTGTCTAAACTCTGGAACCTAATAGATTCAGATAGTGATCAATATTTGTAATCATACAGTTCACTGTTTCTAAGACATTTTATTTTCACATTTTTACACCTCTGAAATTGGGCTACATCTTATAGTTGTTGGTATTTATGATTATAATTGGCAGCCTTTTCCTTTAGTAGGGTTATATTAAATGACAGTGTGTCTTCTAGGCAGTGATATCTTAAGCTCAGTGAAATATGTTAGCTGATGTTCTGTTTTTACAGAAGGAAGTTCCTGGAAAAAACAAGGAAGTAAGATGCTTGTAGCAATAAAGGAGTCTTCTTACTGTTATCAGATACTTTTATGCACCTTGCAACAGCAGTCCTTAGTGTGATATCTGGTATTAATAACAGTACTTGGAAAGGGAGTGTTCCCTACTCACTGAAATTGGAGAAATGCTGAATTAAACAAATTATATGGGTTTCTTTACTTCTGGCTTTCTCATAGCTCTTATGATAATATACATTTTGAAACTAGAAAGTAGGGTTATGATATTGTTTCCAACTTTATTTGAGTATAGAAATCCTTTTTTGGTCACAACTGTTCAACTTGTTATGGAACCATCATGACGAAAACAGTTTATGAACACTCAGTTTCTTTCTTCTGCAGATTATCTTGTGTTTCTCCCTTTATAAAGTTATTATCTCACCCTGTATAATCATACAGTTTGACATTGTATGGTGTGGTAAGGTAGCATGGAATAACTTTTCCTCTAGAATTACAGAGAATGTGACAAGTTAGACTATGAACTAAACCTGTGTCTACTTTATATTTTACTGAATGCAACCATTTCATACTTTTTAGTGATATCTTGAGTATTTTCATTATTGAAGAAAATTATCAAAGTTTGATACACATGAACTATTGTAAAGAACCTTTATTTTTAAACATCAGTTGTGCTGTATGGAACTAGTGTAATTACAGTATTCTAGGTTTTTATTTCATTTAGAGGCTACGACATTCTTGGAGACTTAGAATAGTGATGAGTTGCCTAAGCTTTGTGATGTTCCCTAATCTAATTTCATGATAAAAGATTAGAAAGTAGTGTCCAGATTGCTACTTCTCTGATATACCCAGTTATTTATATTTTAATAGCGAGAAAGTAGGGCTCTTTTTCTCATTGATACTCTTCTATTTATGTAGTTCTTCTAACCTCTTTTAGGTCATGAACTCCTTTAAGACTTTGGAAACTATGGTTTTTCCTCTGGGAAGTTACACTCGTCACACACATGGTTTCATGTTTAGATTTTATAGCATTCATAGCTCTCTTTGAAGGGATCTCTAAACTCCTTTCCAAGAACCAGTAACCAACCACTCTTTGGAACCTACAACTTTCTGCTTTCGGAGGATAAAAAAGGCAGCCTATACACTTTAATTTTCTTAAATTGACCTTTGTGTGGAAAAGATTGTCCACTCTGATCTACCATCATTTCATTTTAACTTGGTGCAAAAGTGTTTATTGAGTATTTGCTGTGTGCCCTGGTGCTGTTCTAGGCACTGAAGATAAAGCAGTGAACCAAGCAAAAAATCCCTACCCTCATGGAATGAATTTTTGGGTTTGTGAGGACATTAGGAACCATCAGGTTGAACTTCTTATTTAATGAGCAAACTGAGGCCCAAGATGGTACCTGAATTTACCCATTGTCTCATAATTAGTTGATAGTAAGGTTTAGTTACTAGAAGAAGCACAAAGAGGAGAAAGACATGGTTTTTTTGTTTCAGGGCCCTTAACAGTGAAGATAGGGAGAGAGATATAAAATAAATTGATATGTCATCAGGTCACTTTTACTAAATATTTTAATAGGAATAATATTTCATCAAAGGACCTAGGTAGAAGAAATAAATGATTAGAGCTTTGTGGAGGTCTGGAGTGGTTGTGCTGAACCTGAGCTGAGTTTAAGGGAATAAGGTCACTTAAAGTAGGAGCAGTGCTAGCAAAGGAATGGAGAGAGAAAGCAATAAGGTTAATTTCAGAAATGTAAATTGCAAATGATCATTTTAAATTGTTTGCAGGACAATGTCTGATTTCCTCCTGTGCTGTGTTCTTGTGTACAGTTTTTGCTTTAGTCACTAGGAATACTAGTAATGTATTCAACAACTAATATTTTCTCAGTGATACAGTAATGGCAGTGTTTTTTATTGATTTGAAGTTTTTGTATGTTTGCTTTTCTTCTAAAGGTATATGGTGTTAATTAAAAATTCTTTCACTTTATAGTTTATCCCTCACTCATACCCTTTCTTTCAAATCACTAGTGTGACTTAGTTATTACAAATATATAATACTTTTAGTTCAGTGTGCTAGATTTTGACAGGAGTGCTTTAGAGTTTTGAAGGAAATAGTACTCAGGAAATCATGAATGCTTGATACATTTTTTGAGAAATTGAATTTGTATTGGTAGGTGTTGTCTACATCTACTGGCCTAACAAAAACGGTGTATAATCCAGCTGCTTTGAAGGCTGCACAAAAAACCTTACTTGTTTCCACCTCTGCAGTTGATAATAATGAAGCACAGAAAAAAAAACAGGTAAGTATAGTAGTGTACAGAATTTGCAGGTTGGGAAGCTTTTCTTCATGTATACGTTTTTTCAGTGCTTATCATAAAATAGAGCTAAAAGAAAGGTATATGTTGGCTGCCACTGAACTTTTATTTTCCCTAGTATATTAGTAAATATTAATTTTCTTCTTGGAATGAAAGGCTCTCCTGATTGATTTTTTTTTTTTTTCCCCCTTGGTACGCGGGCCTCTCACCGCTGTGGCCTCTCCCGTTGCGGAGCACAGGCTCCGGACGCGCAGGCTCAGCGGCCATGGCTCACGGGCCCAGCCGCTCCGCGGCATGTGGGATCTTCCCGGACCGGGGCACGAACCCGTGTCCCCTGCATCGGCAGGCGGACTCTCAACCACTGCGCCACCAGGGAAGCCCTCCTGACTGATTTTTGAAACTTGTGTACTTATTTAAGCTTTACATAGGAAAACTTTGCATTTCATTTTTGTTGCCAAGCTTCTTCAGTTACAACCAGTTCTGTCTTCTTGGGTAATTCCATTTATCGGAAAGGTACATGGTAAATATTCTAATAATTTTTTTGATCCCTTCTCTAGGAAGCACTGAAACTTCAGCAGGATGTAAGGAAAAGAAAACAAGAAATTTTAGAAAAGCACATTGAAACACAGAAGGTAAAATATTAAAGTTAGATTTGGCAAAATATATTTATAAGTATCATAATTTGTAGTGAATTTAATCTTACACTCTATAGATAGTCCTGAGAAACATATTTACTGTAATTGATAATGGTAAAACTGAAATATTTATCAATAATAATGTATATATTAGTTGATAAAATGTTGGTGATGAAGTGTATTATATTGTGTAATATACATTACACAGTGGACTGGGAAATGGATTAGTTTAAACGGAGCTATGACTATCAACTTGAAATGAAAGTAAGGAATATTTATCCAGGTATGTTGCTGCACAGTAGTTCAATAGATAGTAAATGGAACCTTTTTCTCATTGTTCACATATGTACCTTTCTTTAATTGGCTTGTGCTCCTCTAGTCCTATGTTGTCTGGTACAGCAGCTAAGAGCCACATCTGACTATCAGGTACTTGAAACGTGTCTAATCCAAATTGAGATGTGCTGTAAGTGTAAAATACATACCAGATTTCAAACACGTAGTATGAAGAAAAATGGTAAAACATCCCAGTAATTTTTGTTGAAATGTGACTTTTGATAAAATGAGTTAAATAGAATATGTATTTAATTAACTTTAATGTATCTCTTTTATCTTTGTAAGGTGGCTGCTAGAAAATTAAAAATTATGTGGCTTGCAGTATTTCTTTTGTACAGTGTTGCTCTAGTTCTGGCATTTAATTAGTGTCAATTCTTGATTATGTCTGGTAATAAAAGTTATGACACTTGAAAATATTGAAAATACACAAACCTTTTACCTTTTGGTTTAAAATGTATGTCTTTTCTAATTTAAATTTGTATGTACTTGATAAAGAGACATCACAATGCTTTACACCCAAAACTGAAACCATCTTGACTCAGAGAACGTATAATACTTTGTGATGTCTTCTCCATATTACCATGTTTATCTTCTTACTTCCTATCTATGTGATGTCTTCTCCATATTACCATGTTTATCTTCTTACTTCCTATCTATGTTGGGCATATTGTTCTTAGCCTAGCCAGTTACTGTTCCCTCTGACAAAGAAAGTAGGTGACTAAATATGCCATTTTTCTAATATCTCATATGGAGGGAAACCGTAAAACTTTTCCTCTGATTCTTTCTGGGTTGCAGACTATGTTTGGAGTGGGAATACTTAGGATCAGTAATATCAGCAAGTGGATTAGAAAGTAAGATTGTTGCTATTTCAAAATGACAACTTTTCAGGGATTGAATTAAATTTCTTGTGGTTGTATGCTTTGAACTTATGTTCTTAAGAGACTTAAATAGTAATATAGTTCTTCACAATGTAAACCAAGATTAAGACTTGAATTGAGGTAGTTACCATCACCAATCTGCTATTCTGCTAGCTCAGTGATTGTAAGCCTTGTCATGAATACATAAACTAAAAGTAGCAGTTATTTATTTTTATATTTACTTTGCCATGTTTGCTTTTTAAATAATAGTAGGAATGTGTCTTATATATTTGTTTTTAAAAACTTGCCAGATGTTAATTTCAAAATTGGAGAAAAACAAAGCAATGAAGTCTGAAGATAAAGCAGAAATAATGAAAACTTTAGAGGTTTTGACAAAAAATATTACCAAGTTGAAAGATGAGGTCAAAGCTGCTTCTCCTGGACGCTGTCTTCCAAAAAGTATAAAAACCAAGACTCAGGTATTTCAATTTGTATTGTTATTCATATTACTACTTGTTAAAAAAACATTAAAACACTACATTATTTAAGATTCAGTTTTCCTTTAGCTAATATTCTTTGCTCAAAATGTGATCATTATATACTACCATTCTTCTTCTCTAGTAATTAATAAGTAAATAAACACAAACAAGCAAACTCTACTCATCTTTTGAACCCTGCACATTGTAGTTAGAAAGTCAATTGTAGTTAGAAAGTCAGTAATTAGACAAATAGTTATGGATAATCTTGAAAAGGTAGCTAGAGGACAAAATGATATAGGTACTGGAATGCTTGACTGAGGAGTTTGAGCTTTATTTTGTAAGTAATTGGTGGTTATAAAATATTAATGAACAGAGAAGTAACAATCTGATGTCACTGTACAGAATGAATGATATTTTCTTTTAATTAATTTATTTTTTTATTTTTATTTTTTGGCTGCATTGGGTCTTCATTGCCACACACGGGCTTTCTCTAGTTGCGGCGAGCGGGAGATACTCTTCGTTGTGGTGCACGGGCTTCTCGTTGCAGTGGCTTCTCTTGTTGCAGAGCACGGGCTCTAGGTGCGCAGGCTTCAGTAGTTGTGGCACACGGGCTCAGTATTTGTGGCTCGCAGGCTCTAGAGCGCAGGCTCAGTAGTTGTGGCACATGGACTTCATTGCTGTGCGGCATGTGGGATCTTCCCGGACCAGGGCTCGAACCCATGTCCCCTGCATTGGCAGGCAGATTCTTTAACCACTGCGCCACCAGTGAAGTCTCCAGAATGAATGATTGAAAGGGAGAAAATTCAGGTAGATTAACTGATTAGATAGAAAAAAGTGAGCAAGTTAATTTCAGATGACAATAAGTGATTTAAAAAAAACCCATGGAGTTATACAATACTTAGTGTGTGTGTATGTGTGTATTTGGGGGGTGTGTGTGTGTGTGTATATATAAAATCATGAGTTTATATTGATACTTCTCATTCTAATCTAATACCACAGGGTTCTTCTTTTCTTTCTCTTATGCCATATCTCCCTGTTCCCATGATGACAACTTGGTTCCCACTAACATCAATACAGTATACATTTGCACAGTCCTGTAGTCCATTCGAATAGTTCCAGAATTGCTAAAACAATACCACTTCCAACAACTAACTAAATATAAAATTAAGGATTTGTTTGCATTCTTTACAACCTCATAATATACTCCACTAAGAGTACAGAGTCAGACCCGTGGTGTAGGATCATGTGTTCTTCCGTTCGTGTGGTTATTAATTTGATAAAGTTAGGTTTATTTCTGTCTGTATTCAGTTTTGGATCGCCCTCCCTGTCATTCTTGCTGATTTAATTTTATTTTTTGAATAAGTAAAACATTAACATGATTCAAAAGTTATACTGTATAGAAAGGTTTATATAAATGACCATTCCCCTTTGAGCCCTGACACTCTGCTCCCCACTCTTCCCTCCCTCTTGGTGTGTGTGCATGTGTTCTTTCCTACGTAAAAGCATACTGTATATTCCTCATTAACACCTTGGTGGTTTGTTTTTCTTTTCAGTTATTTCCTGAAAATTACTCCATATCAGTCTGTAGAAATCTCACTCTGGCTTCTGTATGGAAAATGGATTATAGGGAAATCAGTGGAAGTAGGAACAAGTTAGAAAGCTGTTGCAGTAGTGTAGACCAGAGGTGACTGATGGCTTGAGCTAGGATGGTAGGACTGGAGATAGAGAAGAAATGTACGGATTAAATGAGAATGTGTAAAAAATTCTTGGTAAAAAGTTTTGTATAAATGCAGCATATTAATTGTCATCACCTAAAATACTTATTACTATTTTCTAGATGCAGAAAGAATTACTTGACACAGAACTGGATTTATATAAGAAGATGCAAGCTGGAGAAGAAGTCACTGAACTTAGGAGAAAGTATACCGAATTACAGCTGGAGGTATGTTTCATGATAGCCACACAGTACGCTAAAGAGGAGTAGTTGTAGTCTTGATGCTTTATTTGAAAATATATTCCTCCCATTCTGGTCAACAGTCGTTGGCAGTCTCTGGCAAACATATTGGGAGTTGATGAAGAAAAGAGGGAAGAGGTTAGCAAATCTTTCAGAACTAATAGAAAATCTCTTAGTATTTAATGAGGGGTGATAGCCATTCTACTTTTATACACAAGTCCCTCTACTTCTAGTGAATTTTGTTCCTTTCCTATTTTCGGTTTGTTTTTCTTCCTAGGACCAAAATCTATTAAAGGCTTTTCAGATATTCTTAGGGAGATATTCTGTGCATATATAAGCATGTTACGTTGAGTACCTATAAGGATCAGACTTCTAGTGGTAGAATTATATTGAAGAACATGCTTACTTAAGTTTTGCCTATAGATGGTGCTGTGGATGTTAAACAGAAAAAAACTAACTTTTTATAATTTAGTTATATGATTATTTATATAAGAAAAATCTAGTAAAATTGATCCCTATACATGAGAATTTTTAAGATTTAGCAAAAAGATGTTTAAGAATCAGAATTACATTTTGAAGTACAGGGACATTTATGTCATTAGTGTAGTTGGTACTTGTCTATATTTATCATTGCCACAATTTAATTTTTTGTATTTTAGCTTATTCCTTTTGCTTAATCTGAAAATAATGCTTTTTTCCCCAAATTTATTAGCAACTTGATTTTCTTTTTCCAACATAGTAGAAATCTGTGTTGAGTACTGGTATCCAGCTATTAAAGACTTTAACATTCAGCAGCCATTGTTCTTGTCTTAAGGCTCTGTCTTGTCTGTCGTAGGAAGCCATAGGATGGTATATTAAACCTGCATATATTTTGCATTCTCTGGAAAACTGATATGGTTGTCTGTGTGTCCTGCCTAAGATAACAAGTTTTGGAAAAGGTTCCTTTTATGTTAATATAGAAATTGTGTTTTCACCATTCTGGAGATTTCATGCCTGTGTTGATGCGACTTTAAAAAAATACATTATCATTTAAAAATTTTTGACTCATAATTTTTTTTTTTTTTTGGTGATACGCGGGCCTCTCACTGTTATGGCCCCTCCCGTTGCGGAGCACAGGCTCCGGACATGCAGGCCCAGCAGCCATGGCTCACGGGCCCAGCCGCTTCGCGGCATGTGGGATCCTCCCGGACCGGGGCACAAACCCATGTCCCCTGCATCGGCAGGCGGACCCTCAACCACTGCACCACCAGGAAAGCCCCTGGCCCATAATTTTAGCAAATAAATAATAGCATTACTAATACCCTTTATATTATTAGTCCATGTTTTCATTCTTTATCATGATATAGCTAAACACTGAATGACAGCTTCTGTTTTTCTTTTATGATGGCCAAACTTCAGTTTGCAATTAATATTAGTATATGCAGTAATGCAGCGTTTGCCAGAGTGTGTTCATTCACCACACCAATTCCATATTTTGTTAATAGGTATTAGTGAAGAAAGCTTTTGAGGCCAAATAAGTTTGGAAGAGGTTATAGTAAACGTGTTTTTTTTTTCCCCACATTCTATTTTTTTAACATCTTTATTGGAGTATAATTGCTTTACAGTGGTGTGTTAGTTTCTGCTGTATAACAAAGTGAATCAGCTATACATATACATACATCCCCATATCTCCTCCCTCTTGCGTCTCCCTCTCACCCTCCCTATCCCACCCCTCTAGCTAGACACAAAGCACCGAGCTGATCTCCCTGTGCTATGCAGCTGCTTCCCACTAGCTATATTTTACATTTGGTAGTGTATATATAAACATGTGTTTTGTATATGGTTTTCTAGAGGCTTGTAATTTGTGAATCTCCAAAAACACATGTTTAAATACTCAGTATTGCTCAAACTTACTTGTTCAGGGACCCCTTTTTTAAGGAGCATTTTGAAGTTCCTAAGAGTATACTTTTGTATATGCTGTGCTGTTATTGATATTAATCCTTGACCTTTGAAGTTTATTATTCGGATTTTAGATGATTACTTTAGCTAATGTTAAAATTAACTGTCTTGAGATGAATAAACTAAAATATTTATACTTGCAGAGATTTTGGCAGTGATGCCTGCTTGACATTTCCACTTGGATGTCTCACATCCTCAGGCTCAACATGTTCAAAATTGTGTTTATTTTGTCCCTAAACTCATCTACACAATTACCCAAACCAGAAATCTGGGAGTCATCATTGATTTCTCCCTTTCCTTCAGTATTCATACACATTTAATTACCAAGTTTTATACATATTACTCCCCAGTGTATCTTTTTTCTTAATTAATTAATTAATTAATTAATTAATTTTTGGCTGTGTTGGGTCTTCGTTGCTATGCGCGGGCTTTCTCTAGTTGCGTTGAGCAGGGGCTACTCTTCATTGCGGTGTGCGGGCGTCTCATTTCAGTGGCTTCTCTTTTTGCAGAGCACGGGCTCTAGGCACGCGGGCTTCAGTAGTTGTGGCTCACAGGCTCTAGAGCACAGGCTCAGTAGCTGTGGCACGCGGGCTTAGTTGCTCCGTGGCATGTGGGATCTTCCCAGACCAGGTCTTGAACCCATGTCCCCTGCACTGGCAGGCAGATTCTTAACCACTGCACCACCAGGGAAGCCTCCTCAGTATGTCTTATATATGTTTATTTTACTTCTCTCTATCTCCATGGCCACCATTGTAGACTAAGCTTCTGTCTTCAGTTGTTGTCACTATTGTAGTAGCCTGACTGGTTTCCCAGCTTGTTCTCTTTTCCTTTTACCAGAATAATATTTTAAACGCTGATTTGATTACATCACCCTACTTCTGAACTTTAGATGTTTTAATTGATTTTCATGGCTCTTGGGATAAAATCAGAATCTTTAACATGGTTCTTAAAGTTCATTATCTGGCTCTGCCTGTCTCTCTAGCCTCATCTCTTCATCACATGTGGTCCAGCTGTACTGGATTTTATTCCTTCTTAGAAGTACCATGTTCCTTTCAGCCTTGGTTCCTTTGTTCATGCTCTAACCCCCACCCCTCACCCTTGCCTTGCTTGTTCTTTGTACCTTCTTTGATGCATTGAACAAATATTAAGTTTCTACAATCTGCTAGCTGCTATTTTAGGTGCTGGAGATAAAGTAGAGAGTAAAACAAGGAAAAAAATTTCTCATGGAACTTTTATTCTAGTAGTTTATTCATTGCAGATCTTTAATATTCTATTCAAATCTTTAAGTAGAGCATTTCCTCATTTTTTGAGTCACTTCTCATTAATATAATCAAATAACTTGATTGCTTAATGTCTCTACCCTTCTAGGATTTGAGCTTCTTGAGGGTAAAGACTAGACCAGAGGAAGTGCTCATTAAATATTTGTGGAATGAAGGAATAGTGTGCTGTTCATACAGAGCGATAAAGTGGAATATGTTACTATGCTATATTGGTTGTATGATGGTGTGAGTGTAAATGATCAAGAGGATGAATTTGAAATAACTGTACATACTGAAGTCAACAGGCAAACAAATGGAAACGTATTTGAAAGCCATAACTGGAAAAAATACACTTATATATATAGGTATCTTGTATGTCTACATTATGCTAACTTCTTTTTTTTTAATAGATTTATTTATTTGTTTATTTTTGGCTGTGTTGGGTCTTTGTTGCTGTGCCTGGGCTTTCTCTAGTTGTGGCGAGCAGGGGCCACTCTTTGTTGTGGTGCATGGGCTTCTCATTGCGGTGGCTTCTCTTGCTGTGGAGCACAGGCTGTAGGCATGTGGGCTTCAGTAGTTTTGGCACACGGGCTCAGTAGTTGTTGCTCGCGGGCTCTAGAGCGCAGGCTCAGTAGTTATGGTGCACGAGCTTAGTTGCTCCGTGGCATGTAGGATCTTCCGGACCAGGGCTCGCACCTGTGTCCCCTGCATTAGCAGGAGATTTCTTAACCACTGCACCACCAGGGAAGTCCCTATACTAACTTTTGAAGTAACATTCAGCACTGTGCCTTATTTGGAACTCAAGAATTGCTGGGGGACTTCCCTGGTGGTCCAGCGGTTAAGACTCCGTGCTCCCAATGCAGGGGGCCTGGGTTTGATTCCTGGTCAGGGAACTAGATCCCACATGCCGCAGCTAAGACCCAGCACAGCTAAATAAATAAATAATTATAAATAAATAAATAAAATAAATAAATAAAAAAGAATTGCTGGTCTTTTTGTGATATAGTTTGATGTCTTAGTAGGGGCTTAGTAGAAAAGGCACATTTATTAATTTCAAAACATTGCTTAAATTAATGTTACTTTGTTTTCTAAATTCATTAGCTACCTAAATTTGCTTTCACTTTAGAAACTAAAACCCTAACTTAAATTATGAAATCCTTTTGTAGGGCATTATTTGAATATGTAAATATGTATCAAATTGTATAACTCATGTCAGATTGTATGGCTCATCTGACTGAGTATAACACTTGGCTCACGTTAGTAATTGTGATACTTAACCTATTTGTCTAATCTCTTCTAGGCTGCGAAACGGGGGATTCTTTCATCTGGTCGTGGTAGAGGAATTCATTCAAGAGGTCGAGGGGCAGCTCACAGCCGAGGCAGGGGTCGAGGTCGAGGTCGAGGTGTGCCTGGTCATGCTGTGGTGGATCACCGTCCCAGGGCATTGGAGATTTCTGCATTTACAGAGAGTGATAGAGAAGATCTTCTTCCTCATTTTGCGGTACTTTCTTACTGTCCAACAAAACAAATACTGATAATCATTGTTGGGGATAATGGATATGAAAGGGGAAAGTATGAAAATGAAATGAATAATTTAAACCCATTAATCTCACCAAAGGTTTTGATTAATCTATAGTAATCCTTTGTTAATTACATAAAAAACAAGCTCTAGGGGTTTTTTGTTTAATCATTGTCTGGAAGAAATGTTACTATTCTTACACTTAGTAGGCCTTCAGATTATGAAAGGAATGATTTAGACCTTATTATTTCAGAGAGGGAAGTCCTATCGTTTAGTTTCATTTGATATTTACTTTTAGGAAAAATTTATCATATTGCATGGGCCATCCAGATTTTTTAAAATTAAGATGGAATTTTATTTGTTAATACTGTATTCTTGACCTAGCTAACCTAGAAATGACAATAGACAAAATTTTGGAATACGATCTTGACATTGCCTTAGTTGGTGCCAGGGTATAATTAAAGGGAGTCAGTCTAATAGCAATGGACTTCCTTCTATGAGGAAGGAGAATAAGATTCTAGTCCCTGCTAATCCATTATTTTACTTGGATTTCCTGGGATCTGTTGGCTTCATGTGCAGAATGGAGATTAATATCTGCCTAAAGCCCTTTTCAGCTTAAATGTTATGATTCTTAGTGGTATCCCAAAGGTTAGTTACTAAGCATCGGTCCTGCCTGCAGCATTTAGAGTAATTGCTCTGGAGATATAAAATAAATAACCAGTTCTTTACCCTCAAGTATTTTACATATAATGGTTTAACACAAACCAGTTAAAGTCAACTATAAATAATTTAAAATCAAGTTAAATTTATTAAAAACTGTAAATACTTCAGTAACTTAGAGAAGTGTTTTTCACACAGGCATATGATGGTGAAAGAACAGTAGAGGAAACTTTCAAGAGGTAGTTAAGCTGGAGCTTGGGTCTTAAGGGATAGGTAAGCTTATAGATAGGTACACAAATAATTTAACGTTTTGAATATTCAGATTTAAATGTTTGACAGTTATATTCCAGACTGTTAACTGCAGTTACAAATGTGAAACTATACTTTTTCAGCACATAGAGAGGTATTGAAAGAAATGGTATATCTTTAAGAAATAACTAAAATGATTAATATTTAAGGATGGTGAGTCTGGAAAGTCTTCTGCTTTATGGCTTCAAGGGGAGAAAATAAGGAATCAGCTTTCTAGCTTGGAAATACTGTAGCTCGATTCTTCCCTACTACACGCCCTGTTTCTGCACCTTCCCAAGGGGAAGAAGATCCAGATAACTTACATGTATTACATATAGTTATACAGCTAATCAGGAAATTATCAAAGGATATGCTAAAATAATCCAGACAAACAAGGTGAGTTTAGCAATGTGTTTTGATGAGACTGAAATGGTTTTGGCTTTAGAAACAGTCAGAGCCTCTAAATGGATATTCTTGGATGTATTTGGAGATTCAAACTCTTCTCAGAGTTGGTAGTGGTAATGCACATTTTAAAAATTGCCAGTCTTTAAATAAGACAGCTTCTCTATCTCAACCTGTGATTTGAACATATGACAGGTATCAGAGAAAAAAATCTACATTACTAAAGGACCATTGACAGTTACAAATTGTGATTAACAAAATGCTCTTTAATTTATCCATTGGAACCAGTAGCAGTAATAAACATTACGGCCAAAACTTGCAGAGCACTTATTTTGTGGCGGGTAGTTTTCTGAATGCTTTATATAACTCGCCATATTATGAGTTATGTTGACAACTCTATGAGGTAGGTACCTTTATTATGCTTATTTTAGAGATCGGGAAAATGAAGCATGAAGAGATTAAGTAACTTGTTCAAGTTTACACAGCTAGTACTAAGAGAGCTGGGATCTGACTGACTCTGTGGTCGTTTTCTTTACTATGCCCTGCAGAATTTTTCTGTGTGGAGTGTGTGTATTTAATGAGATTGTGGTTATAATTTTATTTGGGGCTAAGAAAGAAGGAGGTATTCGTAATGATATATAAAGAACTAAAGTTTTATGTGATAAAGGTGCTGTTTTCTGCTGTTTGCAGAAAAATCTTCCTACACCAGGAAAAATAAAATCCAGCACACCCAAAACAAGCATAATTTAATATGCTTAGCTTTTAAATGTCCTAAAAGAGTGTGGTCTAGAGGAGGGTAAAGTAATAGTAAAAGCAGTGTCAGTTAAAGTTTTGAATCGAAAACTTTTGAATAGAAAACTGGACTCTCATCCTGGTAATTAACTTAGTTACTTTGGGAAAATTACTTAAATTCTCTGAACCACCCCCCCCATCTTTAAATTGGGAATGATACAAAAAACTCACACAATATTCTGAGGATTAAATATTCTGCCTTAGAAAGAATTTAACATACTCTGGAATTGGAATAATGAGTATAGAAGGAATGGCAATAAGGAAGCTCAGTCTTTCACCATTGTTTCCCTATTTAAAGAATAGTTCAATCAAGTGTAAGTTACCCTGGTTCTAGAAAGTATAGAATTGTAAATAATATTGGAAAATAGGAACATCCTTTATCATACAATATTGTGTACTAAAATGAATTATTCATAATTTCTTTCTGCTAATCACCCTGAATTGTTATGCATTGTGGGTCATATTTATTGGTATCTTAATATTTTAAAAACCATTAGGATTTTGGATGTTTCAAAATATTTATTTGGAGGAAATACTTTTTTTTAATTTAAAGCAATATGGTGAAATTGAAGATTGTCAGATTGATGACTCTTCACTTCATGCAGTAATTACATTCAAGACGCGTGCAGAAGCTGAAGCAGTAAGTATTATAAATATTCTAATTTATTGAAGTTCAGATTTAAATGTTTTGTAAATATTGCCTCTAAGTTTTAATATAAATGAATTTTTTTTGACTTACTAAAGAACTACACTGTGACAGTAGATAGACCATAGGAAGTAGAATTCATGGCTACAAAGAATGTCCTAAAGCAGTTAGGCAGTTTTATATATAACATGAATATTTAGAATATATAGTTAATCACCAAGTTGAATGTCAAGTTGTACTCTCTTGAGATATCAGGAATTCTTCCATTCTCTTTCACAGGAGATAGGGCCACACCACTTTCCATTGTCCCTTTCTCAGCTGGCCCAGAACAAGTCTGCTTTGGCAGAATGAGTGGTGAGGGGTAAGGTGCAAGCGGAGATAGAATCCTGATGGCTGCTCTTCTTTTTTTTTTTTTTTTTTTTGCGGTACGCGGGCCTCTCACTGTTGTGGCCTCTCCCGTTGCGGAGCACAGGCTCCGGACGCGCAGGCTCAGCGGCCATGGCTCAGGCCCAGTCACTCTGCGGCATGTGGGATCCTCCCGGACCAGGGCACGAACCCATGTCCCCTGCATCCGCAGGCGCACTCTCAACCACTGCGCCACCAGGGAAGCCCGATGGCTGCTCTTCTTAACCATCCCTCATCTGCTGCTTCCTAGTCCCAGTTGGCTGAACCCTACAGTGTCCGTAGCTCAGCATACCCGCAACTAGGCCTCTACAACTTTTTGCCCAAGACAGGAATATATAGCGCTAGCTTTTCCTTTTAGTATAGTTGTCTTAAAATGTGTATCTTGAATTATCTTTCTAAAGAATGGCCAGAAGTATATGCAGCCTTGTCTTTCTTCTGGGTTTAAAAGATTTTAAAAAGGAAAATGAGTGTGAGGTGTAACGGGTTCATTGGAACATTTTTAGCCCTGTGTATTTTTTGTTCAAGATTGTAGAGAAATAGATGTACCATTTTGACCTTGGAAAAATGCATTAAGCGTTCCAAACAGTTAACCTAATGTGAATGGAAGAGTAGGATGGTTTTCAGAAGTTTTAAGATGATTGTGGTCTAAATAAGTTTTGAAAATCTTCTAAATTGATTTATTCTCTTTGTAGTGAATACTCCCTGCCGGTACATTGCTGGGAACTCACCTGGTAGGAGTTGTTCTTGGCGCATTGCAGCCTATAAAAAAGACTGTTGGTCTGATAAGTCTCAGAAAAGTGTTTAACTGAGCCCTAGAATAACATAGTTTCAGGGTTAGATGGGTGGGTAGTGGATAGTTTTATAGAATAGGAATTTCTCATCCTAGAGTTTTATTAAGTTTTAAGAAATCTTCTATTTAAAGGTCTTTTGTGAAAATAAAAGGTAATTTATAATCGATGAGAGTTTAAAACTTTCTTATAAGCTTATATGTATATGTGTTATATTGAAAAAGTAGATTTTTGATCAAGTTTTCTCTGAGAGGTATTGTTGAATATAAGTTAAGACTGAGCCTCCTTTAAATGACAGCTTCAGTGACAGTTTTCAGTGTAATGTTGGATATGTTGCTTGAATACCATCTTTTTATGTTCTATTTATTTTCTAGGAAGTAGTCTTATTATAAAACAATGGTAATTGTTATGTTCAAATGGTTACAGTATTACCAAGTTTGTGAATTTAGTAACTACTTTAAAAATATATATATATTACTACTTGTCCCTGTTTACTTATGTGGCTGAGGAAAAAAAAAAAAAACCCTCCTGCCTCTTAAATAATTTTTGGATGTTTTGCTTTTGGTAAGTAGGACCTGTTGACATAAATCTTCTTGGGCTTTGCTTTTTCTATCTCAGATGTAAATTTTAATATATATTTTTATACTATGTATATATCCTCCAAATGAATAGCAGTCATTTCAAAGACCTGGGGTTAATGTATAAAGAAAGATTTTAACAGTGAATTATATGAAGGTTGAATAAGTGGCAGAATAACTTAGCTTAAGTTAGATCTGATGAGAGTTAAGTTTTCAGGGTAAATACCATTTTAGTTGGTTTGGATTTATGTAACAGACTAAAAGGAACAACTACCATTGCTATGATAAACATTTGGAATTAGGTTATAGAAGTTGTTAAACATTTCCTTAAGCCAAAAAAATTTCTTAAAATTTTGTAACATTCTATTTTGGAAGAGGATAGAAAATTAAGTTGAAGCTAATCTTATACAAGTAGAATATAGGCTAAAATAGTGTTTTTCAAACTTTTGGATTTTGGGGAACAGTGAGGTTTAGGAATTTAAAAACTAGTATGTTTGACATTAGGTTGCCAGTGTTTAATTTTGTCAAGGAAGAATACTTAAAAAGTACAAAAAAAATTGTACCATCATTATATAAAATAAAGAAAAATTTAATACCAAATGTAGGTGGATAAAACTCAAGGTAAAGGATAGTCCTTCCCAAGAAAAAATTGTAAACCTTTGCTAATGTTTATTTCCAAATATTTCATTGTTCATAATTTCTGAATCATTGTATTAGATGACTGAATGCATGTCTATTTCCTTAAGTCAATAGATGCATAATTTTTCAAAGGAAAGTACAGGAATAAGATAATCAAGACATTCAAATATGACTGAAAAGTAAGAAATTTTCCTCAGAAAAGAGATTGAAGTATTTTAAGGAGTAATAATATAAGCAGAACCATTTTAGCTTTAGGTTAAGATGGCTAAGATTTGATTCTGGTTAGTTAGAAGATGGATCCTACTGCTTTATTTTCTGTTTTCCAATTTGTCTGTCACCACCCCTAATGTACTAAAGGTGCAGAAGTACCCAAACAGGACAGAAAAAAGTAACCTCTTCCCATGACTGGTTAGAATGTTAGTTTTCCTACTCTGAATTGTTCCTATACTTTTGTAAGAAACCAGGATCCAGTTTTAGAATAGGAATAGTTAAGTTCCTATTTTATAAGAATCAGTCCCAAAGATGAAACTCTACAGTCCCAAACTCAAAGAAGGTGTATAACTTTTTATATCAAAAAGAAAGAGGATCTTGTTCTACTGGTGCATTTTTGACACCCATGCCTCAATTCCCAGTAGTTGTGTGGATTCACTGATTGAGAACTTGTAAGGTATACTTAGAACAGTGCCTGGAACATAGTAAACCCTCTTAATGTTAGCTATTTTTAATATTTGTGTGTGTGTATATGTTTAAGAATGAGAATTGATTGGTAAATCAGTGAAACTGAATACAAACAAGATAGAGTGATTTCAAAACTCTCATTCTTTAGACCTGAAGATAGAAGCACAAAATTGGATTCAGAGAGGACAGTGCAACATGAAGAGTAGAAGTTGATGGGGCTGAGTAAATAGTAAATTTATAGCAAGAAGGAAATGTATAAGCGGATTCAGTCAAGAGAAATCAAATCATGTATCTCACAGTCTTTGTGCGTGTGTTCTTGCTGATTTACTTAATAGTTATTAAGTGTTGCTATGTGATGGGCACTGTGCTATGAGAATTAGTAAATCTGAGTCTGAAGCTTGTGAGACAGTAGCCATGTAGTCTTTCCCTGTAAGTTCTAAAAATCAGATTTTACATGTTTTTGTGGTCCTTTAATGTAACTCCTGCCTAAACATTGTATACTGTGGTTATTACAAACATTAATAAACTTGGCTTTAACCTTCTTGTATAGATAGTTTTATCGTTATGGTTACTAAAAAAAAGTTAGGTACACTAGGCTTGCAGCTTTAGCTCTTCTGGCCTTAGGTCAGATTTCCCCACAGTGTTTTTACAGAACACTTGTTCTGTAGGAGCTCCTCTAGCAAAGGATTCTCTTGTCAGTAAATTTGTGAAGAGCTGCATTTTGTATATTCAATTTAGAATTATCTCAATGACTTGAAAAGGCAAAAGGCAAACACACCTGTTTAATTTTGCTTAATCCAGCCTTTTCCAGATGTTAATTGTTTCCAGAATCATTTTCCATGTAAGATATGGAACCTACCTCATAACTACTTTGCATACTTCTTTTTTCTTCCTTCATTTGTCAGGTCTTCAAAGCCTTTAAAAATTTTTTTTCTTCTGTCACTGGGTGTGCCTGCTTTCCTTACGTCCTAATATGGTGCAAACTTTGAATGACTGTGCAAGACTAAATAGGCAAATGTCTAGAGCAAGCCTATGAATAAAATGCTTCAGCTTTTAAACATACTTTTTATTTACACTTCAAAGCATAGAAATGAGAGAAAATTGTAAAATGAACCTCTACACACTCATCATCAAGCTTTAGCAATTATCCACTTATGGCCAATCTTATTTTGTCTAAAACAACCCTCTGCCTCCTTATTTTGGAACCATTCCCAGTCGTCATATCATTTCAGCTGTAAACCTTTCAGTGTTTATACTGAACCTGTTCTCTCAATATTAGAGTCTTAAAAAAATAAAACAATACTATTATCGCACCTAAAAATGATTAATATTTCTTAACTATTACCAGATACCAGCGTTTACATTTCTCTGGTTTTCTTATAAATATTTTACTTACTTCCTTTAAGGATCCAGAATAAGATTTATATTTTTATTTAACTTGATTGGTATTGTGGAATTATAAATTCATAGATTTAAACATTTCATGGGTATTGATCCGTTGTCCTCAGTTATTGATGTCCCATCTTTGGCTAGTGGCTAGTATATAGGTTTGTTCCTGAGTTCTTTTGACAGGACTCTAGTGGGATATGATACTTTCTCTGCTTTCTGGTATGAAAAGGTGTTCTAGGTTCATCTTATAAATTTTCTCTTCCAGACTAGGAACTGGCCATTTCTCTAAGGAGCTCTGGTTCTTTTTACTGGGAAAGGTATTTAAAGACCACAATCTGAGTACTAGGGGTGCTCATTACTACTGAGTTTGTTACTATAACTAATCTTTTTCAGTGGTAAGAGCTGGGAGTGGGGAAAAAAATGCATACGTTCATATAGACAGGTGCACATATACATACATATCCTACTGGTATTTCCCATTTAATTCTGTACTATATGGTTTTTATACACACAGATATACAGGTATACCTTGTTTTATTGTGCTTTGCTTTACTGCAGTTTGCAGATGTTGTTTGTTTTAACAAATTGAAGGTTTGTGGCAGCCCTGCATTATGCAAGTCTGTCAGCGCCATTTTTCCAATAGCATTTGCTCACTGTATGTATCACATTTTGGTAATTTTTGCAGTATTCCAAACTTTCTTATTATTATATTTGTTCTGGTGATCTGTGGTTATTTAGGGGCACCACAAACCATGCCCATATAAGACAGCAAATTTAATCAATAAATGTGTGTTCTGACTGCTCCCACTGACAAGTCATTCCCCATCTCTCTCCCTCTCCTCAGGCCTCCTTATTCCCTGAGACAAAACAACATTGAAATGAGGCCAGTTGATAACCCTGCAGTGGCCTCTAAGCATTCAAGTGAAAGGAAGAGTCACACATCTCTCACTTTAAATCAAAAGCTAGAAATGGGGCTTCCCTGGTGGCGCAGTGGTTGGGAGTCCGCCTGCCGATGCAGGGGACGCGGGTTCGTGCCCCGGTCCGGGAGGATCCCATGTGCTGCGGAGTGGTTGGGCCCATGAGCCGTGGCCGCTGGGCCTGCGCGTCTGGAGTCTGTGCTCCGCGGCGGGAGAGGCCACTGCAGTGAGAGGCCCGTGTACCGCAAAAAAAAAAAAAAAAAAGCTAGAAATGATTAAGCTTAGTGAGGAAGGCATGTCAAAAGCCAAGACAGGATGAAAGCTAGGCCTCTTACACCAGTTATTTAAGTTGTGAATGCAAAGGAAAAGTTCTTGAAGGAAATTGAAAGTGCTACTTCAGTGAACACATGAATGATAAGAATATGAAATAGCCTTATTGCTGATACGGAGAAAATTTTAGTGGTCTGGATAGAATATCAAACCAATCACAACATCCCCTTAAGCCAAAGTCTAATCCAGAGCAAAGCCTTAACTCTTCAATTTTGTGAAGGCTGAGAGAGATGAGGAAGCTTCAGAGGAGAAGTTTGAAGCTAGCAGAGGTTGGTTCATGAGGTTTAAGGAAAGAAGCTGTCACCGTAATATAAAAATGGAAGTGCCAATATAGAAGCTGCAGTGCGTTATCCAGAAGATCTTGCTAAGATAATGAAGGTGGCTACTGTAAACAACAGATTTTCAGTGTAGATGAAACAGCCTTATATTGGAAGAAGGTGCCATCTAGGACATTCATAGCTAGAGAGGAGAAGTCAGTGCCTGGTTTCAGGCTGACTCTCTTGTGAGGAGCTAATGTAGCAGATGACTTGAAGTTGAAACCAGAGCTCATTTAGCATTCTAAAAATCCTAAGACCCTTAGATTTATGCTAAATCTACTCTGCCTATGCTCTGTAAATGGAACAACAGAGCCTGGATGATAGCATCCAGTAAATAATTTTAAAATTAAAACTTTAGAGAGTTGTAGATTCACCTTATAAATTTGAAGTGTGTGCTAAATATAGAGATTTACAAAATTAGGTCATAAGAATTTTTTTTAAATAAATAAATAAATTTATGTATGTATGTATGGCTGTGTTGGGTCATCATTGCTGCACGCGGGCTTTCTCTAGTTGTGGCGAGCAGGGGCTACTCTTTGTTGTGGTGCACAGGCTTATCATTATGGTGGCTTCTCTTGTTGCGTAGCACGGCTCTAGGTGCGCAGGCTTCAGTAGTTGTGGCTCGTGGGCTCTAGAGCACAGGCTCAGTAGTTGTGGCGCATGGGCTTCATTGCTCCGCGGCATGTCGGTTCTTCCCGGACCAGGGCTCGAACCCGTGTCCCCTGCATTGTCAGGCGGATTCTTAACCACTGCACCACCAGGGAAGTCCCCATAAGAAATGTTTGAAGAACTTATTATAAAAAACATCACTACATTTTTTGCCTTTTTTAGCTGGATGAAAACACGAGGTTTTTTTTTTTTTTTGCGGACCTCTCACTGTGTGGCCTCTCCCGTTGCGGAGCACAGGCTCCGGACGCACAGGCTCAGCGGCCATGGCTCACGGGCCAAGCCGGGCCTAGCCGCTCCGCAGCATGTGGCATCTTCCCGGACCGGGGCACAAACCCGTGTCCCCTGCATCGGCAGGCAGACTCTCAACCACTGCGCCACCAGGGAAGCCCCGAAAACATGAGTTTTATGAGTAGACATTTTACATGAGACAGTTGGAATTCCTTACAGGAATATATTTTTATGTAATAGTTATAGCTTCAAAAAAATTACAGTTTGTTTCTGGCCTTAAATATTATATATAAGTACTTAAATTTTTTTAGTTATATGACATGATGGGGTCATGGACTAAAAACTCCTGAGCTGCATTTTAATAGGCATGAAATATTTTAAATTTATCATAAATTTATATGTGCAGGTTTAAAATTTATACTGGGGACTTTAATATCACGCAACTCATAGTCAAATGTCATTGAACATATAATTGTTTCTACATTTCACATTATGCTGTACTTTGAGATTGTGCTATAAATCTTTTGTGACTATGAGTTATTTTGTTATGTTGCTAACATTGATTTATGTTAGGTCACATTACTTTAATTTGAAAGCATTCTTTCTAAACCAGCCATTTAATGTAACAAGTACTTAGACTTGACTGTTTACTCAGTTTTACCATATGCAGGTCTGAAAGCTTTGTAGGGAAGTGCTTTAGTTTTCAATAGAAAAATTCAGGGTTTTTGTTTGTTTTTTTCTTCTTCATTGAGACATTTATATTTTGTAATAGTGGTACATCAGACATTTTATGGTATTTTGTGATTATTTGATGTAATTTAAAAATAAATACACATGCAAAATTATTCTTATATTTGTTAAAGGTTTCTAGTTTCTAGTTATCATATAAGCCATTTGTGAATTAACAAGAATTAAGATCTACAGCCAGAATCTTGAAGTGCCTTGAGATTGTTGCCTTGAGTAGCAGTTAATCCTTTTACTGTAGACATGGAGACATAGTTCTTCTAGTCAGATACTGGCCAGTAGTGAAATAGCTCTACTCGATTATGAGAAATTGTTCCTGTTTTCTTTTGTAAAGGAATTTACAATCACTAGGCTGATTTTAGAAGTAAATAACAATATAAAGTACATTATAAATTGCAATAATAAACAGTAAATAAAGAAGTAAACCACAAAGCAAAAATAGACAACTGTGTTTCACTTGTGTTTAGCTAATTTAATTTAAATATTAGGTACTATAACATTTCATTTTTTTCTTCACAAATTATTAATGTTCTATATTCCAATGTTCTTAATTGTTTTAGGCTGCAGTTCATGGAGCTCGTTTCAAAGGGCAGGATCTAAAACTGGCTTGGAATAAACCAATAACTAATATTTCAGCTGTTGAAACAGAAGAAGTTGAACCTGATGAAGAGGAAGTATGTTTTTTTTCCACTTGTTTTTACCCTTAAATGTTTACGTTTTTATATAAAATGTGATTTTATGGCTGTGATTTTAACATAAAACTTTTATTCCTGAGCCATCTTCCAGGCAGGGGATGTCAGATAAATGCAGACAACTTTAAATTTTATGTATTAATGAGAACTGTGGATTGCTAATCCAAAAAGAATATATGAAAATCATATATATATTCAGTTTTCATTTACTCTTAGAAAACATTAATTATTCATTAGATTTTTATCCACAGGAAATCTTGTGATGTTTTAAGTTTTAGAGTATATATTCTATTCAGTTGCTTTATTAACATTTCAGGTTTCATTTTAATTCATATCATTTTAGTTCATTAGAATGAATGCCTGCTATATGGTAGATACTGTGATAGGCACAAAAATGAATAAGACACGGTCCCTGTTATCAAGGAGCTTATAATATGGAAGAGGGGGTGGTGACAGACACATAAGAAACTAATTATAATAAAAGGCAGACTGATATGGTAAATAAAGATTTGAACAATATGCTGTGGGAACCCAGAAGAAGGAGTGATTGTTTCTTTCCAGAAGAATCTTGAAGGAGGTGGTGGCAGTGGAGCTGAACCCTGAGCGATAAAAAAAACTTTTCATAACCAAGAGCTGGGACTGGGAGTATAGTTGAGAGAGGCATTTTAAATGGCAGAGGTATAGGTGTGGAAGAGTATATTTTTTCCTTGGGTAACAGCAGGTAGTTTGATGGCTGAGAGGTTAGAGCATGAAGAACAGTGAAGTGGAGAGCCCTTTGAAACCAAAAACCTAAAGATAAGCAGCTCTGTTTTGTTTAATCATGAAATAAGCTGTAGGAAAAAGTTGAGGAAGTTAAGGAATGAAAGGTAAGGTGGGGAAACTAAATGGTTCCATGTTTTACATTGGTTAGATTTTCATAATGGCACTTCATTTTGTTTGAAGAGCATTCAAGGCTGTTATACATATCCATAGTCAAATGCAAGAATAAAATGTGTATTTTGAAACTCATATACATGATTTGTCATTTTATATTTTAGATTATACCTTTGTCCTTCCATGAGTTTGAATTGAATGGGGAGAAAAGCAGGAGAGCTCCTGGTATTAGGTATTTTGAAAAGTTTGAAAAGTAGACTGAGAAGCTTTTATGAAGGGAATGGGGAAAAGAAAAGAATGCTATAAAAGAAAATGTTTGTTACGTACAGCAGAAAAGAAATATAAATATTGATAAACTTTATTCAAGTTTTTGGTTGATTTAGTGTCAGAGAAGACTTATTGATGTTTTCTTTAAAACAAAAAAAAGGTGTGGAGCAATGTTTTGTAGGTATAGAAGATGGCATAATTTGATAAAGAGAGGCAGGAGAAACGGCATGTACAAAGGCTTACTTTGATATTTTTTTAGTGTCTATTTGATGCAAGCAATAGAATAGATAATATTGAGAAACCATTGAGTGAAGATTGCTTTTCTTTGTTTCTTGAATGTTCTAGCTATAGAAATACCTTTTGTATTCGACTCTGTTGAGAGTAATCAGTGTTTAAAAGTGTCACCTTTTTTCTTTTCTTTTTTTTTTTTTTTTTTTTTTGGGTAAATTCCTAAATGCATTTTAACCTAAAGTTTCAGGAAGAGTCTTTGGTGGATGACTCATTACTTCAAGATGATGATGAAGAAGAAGAGGACAATGAATCTCGCTCTTGGAGAAGATGATTTGGCTGATCATTGATCTGCATATGATAGAACTCTACCTGTGTTTCATTAGTATTATCTAATGTACTTTTACATATTTGTAAAAACAATTTTTGGTAAAATGTGATGAAGATGGATTTCACAAATAGACAAAAGAGAAGAAAACTACCTTCTGAATCCTGTATTTTGAAAGATTGATGTTTGAGTTTTATTTCAGTAAACAGTTGGTAAAGACATCACACTAGAAACATATGCAATGTTTTTATTACATACTTCTACTGAACATTACAGAATTCTTTGGGTTCTTTGTAATTTAATGAATAGGTCTGAAGACTTAATGACCAATACTTGTTATAACTTAGAGGATTTTGTTTTACTCCAAATAAGGAATGAATTTGCATTTAAAATCTTAATGAATGTTTTCAAAAATGAGTAGGTAACATAGTACTCTAACTAAAGTCTCCAAGTTATGTATTCATAATATTACATAGTAGTATGCTTAGGCTTTACTATGTATTAGCCTTTTGTTGGACTTGTGTATGTATTTTACCATATGGGTTTTAATGATAACGGTGTATGACTGCTTTGCATTTGAGTCCTTATGCATTCAGATGTTAAAAATAAAGTGGAATGGTCTCTTGAAAAGAAAAGAAAAGAAAAAAAGCAATGACAAAAAAAAAAAAGACAATGTTCCTTGATTTAAAAAAAGAAAAAAAAAAAGAAAAGAAAAAAAAGTTAAAATAAATAGACCATTCCAGATGGTGATCTACCCTTCCCCCCAATAATCACAAAAGGAGCTATAATCACTAACTTATTCTTAATAATAATGGTTACCAGTACCTTTACAATAATGTTCAATCCATTGTTTAAAATTTATACCACTTCAGTTTGGTTTGATCCTATAAACTTTCAACAGATGTCTTAAATTAAAAGCAGGCTGATTAGTTTGGAACCAGACTTCAAGTAGAGCTAACATTTGGTGAATAAGAAAACATCACATTACATTTTGGATGTATGAAAGAAAACTTGACCATTTGAAGATATATGAATAAAGAAATGTACTATAGATACTACTTTAGGAAAACACTGTTTGGTAAGTGTTCCAGTCTGATATTTTAAGTGTGCATTTCCTATACTTGTATAAAAAATCTTTGACATTTGCAACAATATTGTGATTTTTAAGTGGCTTTCTCTGACAAGTGAACATGATCATTGAAAGTTGATACAGCAGTTTCCAGGAAATAAATGCATTCTTTGTAGAATGGAGGGTGGAAGATTACATATTTATCTTTTACAGTTTATCCTTTTGGTTGCAAGTGTTTCTACCCCTCCTGAGAATATAGTGATTATATTAAAAGTCACATAAAAAAATTACTTTCTTCCCATACTGGGGTCCTCACAATCACAGACTGTAATTTCACCACCATAGTCTTTTGCCAGTGGAGTAGCTAGTGGATGCTGTTCCTCTTTTTCTTTTCTTCCCACACTTAGGGTTAAAGTTGTATATATATTCTTGATGGTAATAGTATTTCACAGGAATGTTTTGGCTTGCAGTTGATGCACATGTTTATATTTAAAATTTCACTATCAGATTTCTTTTGTCAAAATAGTGACTTTACTTGAAACTTCTTTACTCTACTTAGAGCTGTGATATATTTTGATGTAGTCTCTTGTATGTTGACTATGTGCTATTCTGATTCATTAGGTAAGTTTGTTTTCTTTTCTTTTTAGTAGTCGTGAAAGATGCCAAATTGGCAGAGGCTCACGTTTCTTCTCTTTACACCAAACAGGTATTATAAAGAAAGAAAATCTTGCAAAGGCCAGTTAAATCTCCATGCTGATTTTTGGCTTTATAATATGATTAGTAAATTTTAGGATGATGTTTTGCAATTATTGTAAAATTCCCTTATAATGTAACTGAAATCACATACTATTTATTTAAACCCATAAATAGCTAATCACTTTCCCTAATCTTAAATTCTGTAGTAACCTAAAATTAAAATGTTTTACACCATGTTGCTTTGAATGAATCAGAAGACAAGTATGTTTTGATAGGGTCCTGCAGTATGGGGATTAAATATTAGCAACATTCATTAGGTCCATAATTATATTTTTATTATCATTAATATGATTTTAATTATAAATATTACATAGTGTGAAATTGCTATTGGATTTTTTCACATTAATGCGTATGTTTATAAATACTAGTACTCTACATGTACTTTCATGTGTTCTCATTTAAAACTTAAGATATCCCTTTGAAGTAGTTGTTAATTCCCATTTTACAGATAAGGAAACTTAGGCTAATAGAGATGGAATGACTTGGCCAAAGTGACAGCTAGTAAGTAGAAGGACTAAATTTGAATTGCAGGCATTCTGATTTCAGTGCCAACTTTTTTTTAAACCTCTACATTGCTACCTCCTTCCTAATTATTGATTGGGAATGAGATTGTGTTCACAATAAATGTGGTAGTTGTTACACAAAATTAGTAGACTTCTTGGTCATTAGCCAGTTCATACCTTAACCATCCCTTTTAACACAGCACTTTGTTCATATCTCTGTTACAGTACTTATGTTGTAATATAATTTATCTGGTTTATATGTCTGTCTTCCCCACTAGATTACAAGCTCCTCTAGGAAGGGGACCATGTCTTATTCATCTTTTTATCTCTAGTGATTATCATAAAGCCTGGCTCATAGTGGGCATTCAGTTGTTTGTTGGATGAATTAATGGATGAATGCATATTTAAATCTCCAACAATGGAGTGACAATTACCTCCCTTGTTAATTCTTATCAATTTTCTAAAAATCTCTCTTGAAGGTCTTCTCAGTCATTGGGACCGTCTTAGTAAACAATTGATACTGTTAAGTATTGCACCAGTGGGGGTTACAAATACTGATGGAGGAATATACACATAGTCTTAGTGGAATTTCCATAACAATTAGTAGGCTATTAAAATTTTGGAGTATTAAATGTTGTCCATTCAGGAGTAAAATCGCCTTTTGGTTTCTATCAGTGTGTAGGAATAGAAATGTCAAGAGCCACTAATCTAGTCCATCCCATTAATTTTTTATATCTGAAGATGAGCTAGTGTAGAGTACTGGACAAGGGTTAAGAGATTTAGCTTTTGGTCCCTAGCTCTGTAACTTGACTCTGGCCTTAGACAAGTCTCTTAACTTATCCAGGGTTGTTTCCTTGTCTGTAAAATGAAAGGGGTTGGACTAGATGATCTCTAAGGTCCGTTTCACGTCTTTAGTTTCCCTGGTAGTATATTAGTGTTTGATCTAAAACAATTCAACATATCTATATCAATTCTCCCTACCTGTTGTTGCTGTTGCTGTTTCTATCATCTTATCAGTGGAAACAACTTAGATTTGGTTATGATAATTCATACAGTGTGTCTTGGTACAGTTTTGTATATAGTGTTCCCAAATGTTTGCCTTTGCTACCCGAATTCCTTTTAACCTGGGAAGTGTAGATTAACTTCTGTATTCACACATTTTCTTCTTGCTTGTAACTTTTCCTTTCACTTCCAAACTTAAAGTTTAAAACTCTTTCTTATTACAGTATGCTACCTAAAACTCGATACACGCTTTCAAATTTTGCAGTTCTAACAAGTTCTTTGCTGTAGTATAGATCTGGGCTGAGGTGGGAGTGAAAAAGGGATTGAGATGTAGGTAGCTACTTTTTCCAGGAAAAAATTGAAGGAAATTATATATCATTGGTTTAAAAGATTGATTAGGATTACCTCAAGGGATGGTTGAGTTGTCATTTTACATATTTCACTCAATATTTTATGTCTCTATGTAAGCAGTGTTGCTTTAACTGTTATTGGATAATTGTAACATTTAAAAATTAATTTTAGTATTTAACCAGTACTCAAGCATTTAATGAAATCATGTTGCATGAATGGGAGAGTATTCCATAGCTCTTGTTTTATTCTGTAATATGATCAAATGTATCAAACAGTAGTTTTACTATAAAGATAAGACTTCACTGTTTTAGCTGATTGCCTGTAGAAAGTATGGCTGAGCTTAATTGAAGGAAATTTCTTGTTACTAGAACTGTTTTATGGGGACTGTATTTTCAGTCTTACTTGGAACACTAATCACTGGCTCTAAGGGTTACAAAAAGAAGGCAAACAGTTGCTTGTTTGGTATGTTGAAATATCAATGGCTATTGTAGAATATTACACAAACTTTATCAGTCTATATTTTCTTTCTTTTTTCCCCTTACCTATAGTGTGAACTAATTATAGAAACTCAGTTTTAGTCCTTCCAGAATTTATGTAAATATTTGTAAGATTTTCTTCTTTCTTCCCTTACAAGAAGTCTTTTAGCCTTTTAAAACAAAAATGTCCTGCATAAAATTCTGGCTTATTAGGTTAGTTCACCTTTTGGTCTTTCGCAGGGCTTTTCTCATTCTTCCAAAACCCTATAATTAAAGCAGAAATTTAATCTAGGAATAAATCGTCAGCATACAGTATTTGTAAGGCAGAAAGAAAATTTCCTTTTCCCAGATCTCAGGAACTACCTTGTTCTTGTTAACTTCTTGAACTGGCTAGTTGCTCTGAGGTATGTATACAGCATACAGGCTTTTAGAGAAGAGTAGATTTTTTCTCTCTGATCATTGTATACGTATCAGATGACAGCAGATTATCTTCCAAAATAGCTATCTAAAAGACCTAAGAAAGGAAGAAACCTTGGTGAACATGACTGACATACTCAGTAATTTCTAATGAAAACTTGTTCAAAGAAAGATTTCATACTTGTTTAGTAGAAAAATTCCTAATTTGGTTAATAACTTTCTTGTAGTTTATCAGTATTATGTACTCATTACTTAGTATAATTAAAAGCATTTTTATTTTACTTTTTTGTATCAGTTTATTATATTTGCTTCTTCCTCATCCCTCCCTCCCTGTCACTTTACTTCATCCATCCTCTCATCTTCCCAATCATCCAAGTTAGTCTTCCTTTGTATACGAAACAGTGTCTCATTTTGATATGTTCCTTTTTATTTACTTTTGTTGTTAATCATTATGCTTAGAATAGTATTTTATGTCATATAGTGTGATTGAAGAATGAAATGGTTATCACATGGAGTTTAAGGAAATGAAGTCCTTGGGAAACTTAAGACAATTGTTCTTGCTTTTATTTTATATCAATATTTTGGAATTTGCTCGTGATTTCTTAAAATTAGTACTTTGCCAACCCACACTGATAAAAATTTACTATGTGGTCAGTTATGACATTTCCTAATCAGAAATTTTAGATCGTAACCATGTTGCAGAGCTGTGATCTTTGCAGCTTAATGTTTCAGTGAAGCATGATACAGAGAAGTTTTGTTAAATCATTTTAACCCAAGGCTGATCTTTGTGAAATTTGTCTGCAACTTTCATTTTGATTCCTTTCTCAGATTTTATTTAATGGTTAAAAAAATTGGAGGTCAGTGTATGGTATGATTCAGTTTTTAGATTTATTTACTGTTTTCACAGTTTTTTTTAATAGTCTTCTCTTTTTCCAGCAGAGAGAGATCATCATTGCCTGAATTTAGCTTTGTGACTACAACAGCAAGACCTGTTCCTGTCTGGAGACGACTGTTATAATAATATGATACTATCGCTTTATGTTTGCCCTTTATCATTTTGAATAGATGTTTACATGTACCATAGTTAGCATTTTATCTTTACAGTTCTTTTAGGGTACATCTGAGTCCAGAAGTAAATCTGATTGTGTGCTTTGTCTGACCTTATTCTTAAATGTTTTCTCCCCTTTATAGCCATTTATTTTTAAACAGTCTAAGAAGGGAAAAAAGAAAATCCTCTTGGTTTTCCTAACCTGAGATAAGTTTTCAGTCTCAGCCAAATTGAAATTGTGTCTAGGAAGTCTATAAAGCCATGATACTATGTTCATTAGCATGAACAATTTAGAATGATGAAAATGATTAAAAAGTTAAACCTTGGTTTGGCTTTAATTTTCCTGGGTTTTTAGGATACATTTCTGGAGTTAGGATAGTCACTTAAAATAATTTTGAACAATTAGTAAAATACTTTTTTCACATGGTGATAACTTGCCTGTTTCTTCTAAATATACTTATTGAAGTCACTGCCAAGGCCACTTACCCAAATAATTATTTTAAAATTCTTAACTCTTCAAAATAAACAAGGAAAATAATTTTCTTTCTTTTCAAGTAGTATAAAATGATCTGTGGATTATAAATATTGAGAAATATCTATTAAATGTCAAATTTACACAGTTTTTCCTTATTTTCCTCAGTTGCAACCAAGATATCAAAGACAATTTTAAAAGCAAGGGGAAATAGTGTTGTGTGTCTAGCATTGTTAAAACTATAGTTTTCCTGCCTTAAAAGGTGTATGTCCATACTATTTATTTATAAGCAATATGACTTGGAATTATTTATAGAGAGCATGATTAAATTTTATTCTAATATTCACCCAAAATACCTTTTCATAATGGGCACCATAAAGTTTTCAGAAAATTAATTTCTTAGTATTCCTTCATAGATTCTCATTAGCATTTGAGAAGTCGGAAGTTAACACTTGATAGCAACTCTTATTACAAAAGTCCAAATTATACTTCATTCTTTTCTCCCTTGTTTTGTTTTGTTTTTTTAGTTCCATTCAGCCATGCTCATGTTTTCACCTTTTTGTGCAAAGTTAACTATTCTGCAAGCACTTTTTCTTGAGTATGCATTGCATTTGTCTTCATGAAAAAAAGAATGAACCTGTCAGACATAATATAAGTTATCTATTTTGATCCATGTTAGTTGGAGACAGCATGGTTAATGTAGGCTTAGTTTAAAGGAAGGTCTTCTTAACATAGTTATGACCTTATAGCCTACAGGGCATTTTAAAAATTGGACTTCTCTTTTAGTTCACATTTGCGAACAAACATATAGCTGCTGGGAGTTCACAAATATTTTCCCAGATTAGTTCAGTAGTTTTTTCTTTTTAAGGAAAGATTCTCTGCCTGTGTAACAGAATAGTTCTAACCTGCTGGGCTAAAAACCCAAAAACATTCTCTGAAGGGACCATACTTGCTGTTAACAGTTTTGGTTGGTTAATAGATGTGGATCATATCCCACCACTCTCAATTTTATTTTGTCATCTCCCCCCCCCTTGCTTTTAAATTAGAAACAAAATAAATTGAACATGCCATTGGGAATCAGAAGTCGAGATGATTTAATTCTCATTGAGATCATTGTACTTTTTGAAAATTGCTGTGAGATCTGGTAGGTCAGGTACATATTTGAGTTCCCATATGTTTATTAATTAAAAATAGGGATTTTCATTATTTCATTTTCCTGAAGAGGATTCTTATGGAGCTATGTGTAGATAACTGTACAGAATCACTTTTGTGTAACTGAGTGAAGCAGTCTACGTCTGCATGATTGCATTATGGAAGCCTTTTATATATCTTTATATTTTTCAATATACTTAGATTTTACACTATCAGCTGCCCTAGTCGTGCTATATTTGTTTTTTTTTAATAGAGTTTATAAATATTTGTGCTCAAAATACAGATCAATTGAATATTTTTGGTCTTGTTTACAAGATAAATAATACTTTAAAGTGATGCAGCCCCTCAAGTGTCTTAGGAAAAAGTCATTGGTGCTACAAAACCTTTCAATATCGTTTTTCAACCTGTTATCTAGACTTTACTAGGCTTAAATCTATGATTGCTTATAACTTAATCTAATCTAGTAGCATAATTATAAAAGTGGTCTGCGGTGAGTCGGGTAAAGATCCCAGCCAATTAGAAACATCCCATAATTTAAAGATAAGATGGAGAATGCCATTATACTAATTTGTGCCCAGCTTCCCCAAAAGAAAAGTTTCTTCAGTTTTTCATTAGCTCTTTTGAGAAAAGGAGTGGTGTGTTAATATGACTAGAATAAAGAAAATGATACATTCAGCATGGCTCAGTTTTCCCAGATTTCAAATGGAAAACTTTTCTAGTCCTAAAATATGGTGTAATCCTATTCTGCTTTAAATTCCCATCTGTCTTTTACTCAACAGGAGGCAGGGTAATTCTTAAATATTTATAGAACATTTGATGAGTTCTAAAGAGATGTATTATTTACATTGTACAAGTTTTGTGTTGATGTGCAGATTGTTTTCTACATCTGCAAGACTTCATTCCAGCACCTTAGTGAATGTTCTTAAGATACAATTTTTAAGTATCAGCAAAGCATTCATAGATGTTTACTTTTGATTCTCAGAATCCTGAACCTGTTTTGGGTATGATGTTACTTCACAACATGTCTGGCACAAGATTTCCTTTAATAGTAGTCTAGTCTAACTCAATTTCTGTGGATTATTGAACCGAAAAACACCAAAGGAGTTCTTTCTTGTCTGGAGACTGGACTGTTCCAGTTTTTAATACCTGTGCCCATAAGTATCCCATTTCACGAATGTGTGTTGGCATGGGGGAAAAATTCCCTGCTCTTTGAGTGGAGCGAAACTAATTGGTTAAGCTGTAGCAGCTTCTTTTGTTTATTTTTTAAAGTGATAATAAAACTTGAACTGAAAATGGTAAAACTTGAACTAGAAAACTACTCTTGTATCCTTAGAATGTTTATAGTATTACGTGTTTATGTGAGGTTGTCAACATTTTTATTATTTATAGTTGAATTATGTTGTTTTGTTTGTTAAATATCCATAATGTTTATTATTTTTATATTTTGAAAATTTTTTAAATAAAATAGTCTTACTAAAAGCAGTTGTTAACTTTTTAAAATTGTCTTGCATTTTGCATCAATTATAGTAATATAGAATAGAAAGGAAAACTTGCAGCCCTCGGGCACTGCACAAGTAGAAACATAAAGTGCTTATACTGTCAACTTCCAAGGCCAATGAAAGTTTTTGGAACTTGCCTCCATAATTTTCAGTTTTCATCTGAACACTTCTTCTCCTGATCTAATTTGATATACTTTTCCAGCATTCCGCATGTTCATTTCATATTTATTTTTATTGAATGATAAATATTGCAATATTTGTTTTTGTTTGTTTTTCATTGCAGATATCCCTTCCATCATCTATAACGTGGGTTAAATAAGTTTGGTAATAACCTGTCTTCCATTGCTTCTACAAGAAAATACATTATAATCTCAGTATATAAGTTTTGATAAAAATCTAGTTAAAGAGATCTGGTTATGAAATAGTAGAAGTCTCTGGCTTAAAATAGAGGACTTTGGTTAATAAATAATGATACTTGGTAAAATTATTAAAAAGAATTATATATATATAGATAGATACATACATACCTATATATAGTACAAATTACACACAAAAAAGTAAGCCTTTAAAGTCTTTCACATTTTGAACCATTTTTTAATCTTAAAATGATATTTGTCCCTAAGATATCATTTAAATCAGAATTTTCAGGGACATTACCAACCTATTTTTTAAAAAAAATAACATCTGTGATTTAAAACTTTGTAGACAATCCTGTATTTTTTATTAGAAGTCAGTGTTAGGAAGAAATACTTAGAAGTTATAGCCATCTGCAAGTTTGTAGTTGGATAGCTTTCAAATTTGTACTAAGTTTAATGCAGTATTGTTGTTTAGGGTTTCTTTTGGGGATAAATAACTGGATAATATGCCAACTTCATATTTTATTTTTTTCTTATCAAGTTGATATTCAGAGTTAACAGAAATTAAAGAATGATAAAAAGGAAGATCTCTGGCATTTAACAATTGTCATGTCTGAATGAGGTAAGAATTTACATAAAAACCAAACAGGTAACTCTTGACAAAAATATTGAATACTGAGCTGATTATTAGTCATGACAGCCCTCACATACGTCATATTTATAATAGTAAATGGATGAAAACTGCATATACTAAAAATGTAATATAATCCTAACCAACCATTTTTTGGTCAACCTAAAAGGAGTAGGTCTTTTAAATTTTGTTTTGTCAAGGTCTCCAGTGAAAAAGGAGAGAATCCCCAGATTGGGAGTGCTCACAAAAGAATAGAGCCATATAAGGTGCCAAGGATGGGAAGAGGAGGATGGATTATAGATTTAGTCCTGCATTTGTGAAAATTCTGACTGAAGCAGCCTGGAAGCAAGTAGTGCTTTTTTTTTTTTTTTTTTCTTTTTTTTTTTGCGGTATGCGGGCCTCTCACTGTTGTGGCCTCTCCCGTTGCGGAGCACAGGCTCCGGATGCGCAGGCCCAGCGGCCATGGCTCACGGGCCCAGCCGCTCCGCGGCATATGGGATCCTCCCAGACCGGGGCACGAACCCGTATCCCCTGCATTGGCAGGCGGACTCTCAACCACTGCGCCACCAGGGAGGCCCAAGTAGTGCTTTTTTATTTTTATTTTTCTCCTCAACTGATAAGCTTTATGGAGCATCAAAAGACATGAAAATTTCATAGAAAAGCATATATCCAGGGCACATCTATTCAAGGTCCTGCTTGTGTTTCTCGTGGGGAACCACTTAAGGAAGGGATGATGATAGCAACCTGAGCAAGTTACATTGCCCCCCCACCCCAATAACTCCCTTTTATCTGCCACAAGAGCACCTCAGCACAACTTACCACATAAAGCCATAAGCCACGCCACTCAGACCTAATGTCCAGATTCAATGTCCCAAGATTTTTACTGTGCTATGTATGTAACCTACCTGTGACTGCCCTTACCCACTTGGACCTGGGAACGTTCCAAATGTGAACAATTAGGGCCTTCTTGTGTGCAGTTCTAACTATGGCGTACTGCAAACTATAAACATAGAAAAATCAATTGCATTTCTATGTACTAGCTTTGAACACCTGGAGGCTGAAATTAAAAATACAGTGCCAATTATAATAAGCGAAAAAGTGACATACTTGGGTGTAAATCTAACAAACTGTGTACAGGACTTGTATGCTGAAAACTATAAAATGCTGATTAAAAAAAAAAGAAAAGGAGACCTAAGTAAATGGAGAGACTCATGGGTCGGAAAACCCAATGTAGTAAATGTGTCACTTCTCCCCAAACTGATACACAGGTTTCACATAAGTAATTTTCTTTTTGGTAGATACAAGATCATACAAAAATTTCTATGGAAAGGCCAAAAAGAACTAGAATAACTATAATGATTTTTTTAAAAGGAGAATCAGTGGGTGAAATTATCCAATTTCAAGACATAACTATAGTAATCAGGGCTGTGTTCTTGATGGGAGGGATAGAGATCACAGAAGTAGACCCACATGAGTGTGCCCAGCTGATTTTTAACAAGGTGCAAAAACAGTTGAATGGAGGAAATAATTGCCTTTTCAACAAACAATCCTGGAACGATTGGTCATCCCTCGGCAAAAACAAAATGAACCCTGACTTAAGTCTCACACCTTACTCTACTCAGCATGGATTATGGACTTAAATATAAAGCTATAAAACTTTTAGGAAGAAAAAAAATGGAAAAATCTTTGGAACCTAGGGCTAGGCAAAAAGGTTCTTAAGACTTGATACCAAAAACTTAATCCATAGAAGTATGATAGATTGAACATCAAAATTTAAAACTTTTGCTCTGTGAAAAAATCTGTTAAAAGGACAAAGAGGTAAGCTACAAAGTGGAAGAAAATACTTGAAAACCACATTTCTAGTATGTGTCAGGATTGGTATCTAGATTATATCATTAACTCAAAGCAAAACAATAAAAAAGCCAGCAATCCAATTAGAACATAGGCAAAAGACAGACATTTCCTCAAAGATGACATTCAGATGACAAATAAGCTCGTGAAAAGATATTCAACATTCTTTGCCATTAGGGAAGTGAGAAAATTAAAACCACAATGTGACATCACTACATACCTATCAGAATGGCCAAAGTAAAACAGTGACAACACTAAGTGCTGTCAAGGATGCAGAGAAACTGGATCACAAATAGTACATTGCTGGTGGGAATTGGATAGCCACTCTGGAAAACAGTGTGGCAGTTTCTTAAATAGCTCAACATGGAACTATCATATGAACTAGCAGTTATGCTCCTGGGCATTTAACTTATTTTCATGCAAATACCTGTACACAAATTCTCATAGAAGCTTTATTCATAATAGTAAAAAACGAAATAATCCACAGCATTCAATGGGTGAATGGTTACTGATACATCTGTTCCATGAAAATACTACTCAGCAGTAAAAAAAAAAAAAAAAAAAAAGTTGATACATGCCACTCCTGGATGAATCTCCAGAGATTACACTGAATGAAACAAGCCAGCCCCAAAAAGCTGCTGTGTGAATTCCATTTATATAGTATTCTTGAAATGACAAAATTACAGAGATGAACAGACTCGTAGTTGCTAGGGATTATGGAGGTGGTAGCTGTGGGAGGGAAGCGGATGTGGCTGTGAAAGGGAAACGAGGGATCCTTATGGTGATGGAATCTGTGTTATCTCGTCTATCAACGTAAGTATACTGGTTGTGATAATTGTACTATAGTTTTGCAAGATACTACCATTGGATTAGCAGAAATTGGCAAAGGGTAATGGGATCTCTGCGTTATTTCTTACAACTGCATGTGAATTTTAATTATCTCAAAATCAAAAGTTTAATTTTAAAAACAGTAAAGGCAGAATAACATCTTACTAGTCCCATTTTAGGGTGTAATCTAGGGAAATGCCTTGCATGTGTGCTCCCCATAAAGAATGAGGTTTTGGGAATTCCCTGGTGGTCCAATGGTTAGGACTCTGCAATTCCATTGCAGGGGGCACAGGTCCCCTGGTCGGGGAACCAAGATCCCGCGTGCCATGTGGCGCAGCCAAAAGAAAAGAAAAAGGTCTTGAGAACAAGTATTTGAGGTATATAAAAGCAATGAATTGAGTTTGCACACTTGAGCACTTTCGGAATTACTGCAGACTTACTTCTCTCACTGGTTACACCACAACCAGTGCCAGTAAGTGAAGTAGTTCTATATATATGTTGCGTGTTAATTCTTCCCATCAGCATTGCTGCCTGAAAGGGACTTCAGACTGAGAAATGGCGCAGCTCACCTACCTATGCAAAGGTGGGTGAGGCGTAAAACAACTGATTCTCTCTCGCTCTTCCTGCCCTTTATCATAGTTCAGGAGGGTTGAAATCATCCAAAAGGGGAAGGAAACAACAAAAGCAAAATTTTAAATGCTCTGAAGGAACAGAGTTTCATGAAAGTATAAAGCAAATGGATCTGACTTAGGAAGGGCTTCCCATAACAAGTGATCTTTCATTTGAGATGAGAGCTGAGCGGTTTACTATGGGGGAGCATATTCTTGAGGGAGTGAACAGTTTGGTACAGAGTACTATAGAAGGACCAAATGTGCATTTGAAGAATGAGAGGAAACCCAGTGTGGCTACAAGGCAGAGAGATACAATTTGAGAATTATTTACTACAGAAATCTTAATCTGTCAGCATGAAATTCCTAGAGATCAAGTATAGAGTGAGGAACTCTACATTTAATTCAGATAATGTGGACAGATTCTGCAAAGGAAAATTAGAAGGGGCAATGACAGAGGTAGAAAAAAACCCAGGAATGGGAGTTAGGCCAAAATAAAAAATTTTAAAAGCCCACTTTGTTTTATAAGGAAATGATCAACAGTTTTAAATGTTGCAAGGTAAAGTAAGATGAAATGTGAAAATGTCCATTGGATTTTAGGATAAGGAAGTCATTGATAACCCTGGAATGTGTTTTTGTCTGTTTTTTTATTTTGCTTATTTGCTTTTTAATGATCGATATCGGAGACAAAATGGATAGGCTAAGGAGTGAAATGAGGGTAAGAATATGGAGACAGAGTATAGACAGGTTTTTTGAGAAGATTTTTAAGGATAGAAGAGAGATTAGTAGTTTGCAAGGCAGATGGGATAAAGGGAGGGCAGAGGCCTAATCATGTTTAAATCTCTGCAGAAAGGAGTCCCAATTAGAAGACAGAGTAGACAATAATGATAGTTTACGGTGCCCAAAAGATGGGATGAGAAAAGACCCAAAGCACAATTAGAAGGACTGCCCCTAGGTAGTAATACACACAGGTCATCCACTGGAGGACTAACTGGAGACAAGGAGAGAAAGAAAACTTCATTATGATTTTAGGTTTGGTAATGGAATTAAAAGAGTTCCCATCAAATGACTTCAGTTTTCTTTACAAGTAGGAATATCCTTTGCTGCATAGCCCTCACCTGTGTAACTGCTGTATAGCATCCCCCTTGTACCATCTTTCCCAGTTATACCTGAGAATCTCCTAAATATCTAGTCTTAACTAGTCCCCTCACATTCTTCCTTACCAGAATCATCTGGACTCTTCACGGAGGCCTCTATCACTATGTGGCCTCTGTTAAAACACTGCTTTACTGGTAACCCTCATAAGTGTCCTTCTCCCCTACCCAGGACACCAGAGCTGCACTGAGGTGTGGGAAAGTCAATGACCCTTCTCCAGCTCTGTCAGTCTTTGTTCCTGGGATCCAGTATATAGCATCTGCAGAGCCTGTTTCTCTTGAACACAGCTCTTCTATTTCCTGCCCTAAACCTCTCATGCATGCCAGTGGGTAAACAAATATCTTGCTCTCCCAGAATCCTTTTTTTGCCCTTTCTACTCTCTTTTTTGATATTTAGGCGAAAAAGTAGTTTTCATAAGTATCAATTAATGAAAATAAGCGGTCAGAGGTGTGGCCAAAGCATGAAGTAATTAGAATGTAGAGGGTTTTAAGGAAAATAGAAGGATAGAAGGAGTCTGAAAAGAAACAAGGTTTAGAGCATGGTAAGAACTTTGAACTTCATACTGTGGTGTTGCCACTGAAAGGTTTGAAAGTTTATAAGAAAGAAGGTGATGGAATGAAAGGAAGACAGGGATGAGGGTAGGGTAGTGTTAAATGATTATATTTGCAGTTTTGAAAGATCATTTTTGCAGTGGTAAGGAGGGTGAATTGGAGGCAGGGAGGACATTGAGCATAACAAGGGCAGAGAAACCCCAGGTTTCTGGGCTGAGCAGTAAAGCTGAATGGTTGTGAGATGGGGCATGTGGGATTGGGAACTGGTTTGTGAAAAAGAAGTTGAATTCATTTCTGACATGTTGAGCTTCAGGGCCTGTAGCATATCAAAGTGGAAATAACCTGTGGGCAGATGTCTGCTATCTGAAGCCCAGGAGAGAAGTCTGGGATGCAGGTATAGGGCTGGGAACCATATATAAGAATGGATTTCCCAGTGAGGACACATAGCATTCAAAGAGGGAAGACAGGATGGTGAACTCCGTTATTTGCAAGGACTGGAGGAGGAGGTAACCATGAAGTAGATGAAAAAAGTTGCTAGAAGAAGACCAAACTGAAGTGGTGTCACAAAAGCCAGTGGAGAGAACTTCACAAATGGGGGCTTAATCAAATAAGTAAGGTCAAGATGGATTGACAATTCGTAAATCTGTACATAGTTTAATGGAAGGAAAAGACATACTGATGTGGAATGAAGAGTAACTGGGATGCTAGGTGGAGACGATGTAGGAAACTCAAAGTGGAAGGCAAAAAAAGTGTGGTAGCTTGCTGGGTAAAGGAAAGGTGGTGGTTGTTTCTTTTTAGAATGGCAGAAACAGCTCATTTTATAGACTGAAGGAAAAGTCAATGGAAGGAGGAGATTAAGAATGTAAGGGAATTTGTTTATAATTGATAAGGTGTTTCAGGGTACACCGTGGAAAGGGATGACAGAGCAGTTGTGAGAAGAGTGATGAGAGTATGCTAGAATGTGGTCGCCAAGGCCCAAGTGGAATGCGGCAGAGAGAAATGCATGGAACTAGCCAAATTCTGTATTTTAAATCAGTTTTGATAGTGGTTTTGGTCATTACTGAGGCAGGTGTCAGGTGCTGGGGGATGCTGGCTGTCATTTGCAACTAATCCCCACAAATCTAAACACAACTGGAATATTGTAATTGTCCATTACAAAATGTAAGTACTTTGCTCATAATAAGCATCCAAAATATTTGTAAAATAAATGGATTAGGCTGCTCTGGACTTTTCTGGAAAAGAGAGAAGGGAAATTATTAATAATGTGTAGGAAGGGGTAGTGAGAGGGAAAATACCAAGGGAAGAAAGATGAAACAACAAAGACTGGCACCAGAATTAAAAAGACCCTGTGTAAGAAAAATGTGTTTGTCTATGCTTTCCAGGAATAAAAGAAAATTTTGGGTTTTTCTTTTCTTTTTTTTTTAAACTCTGAACTGTTTATTTCTTTCAAGCTGTGTCTTGATGCCTGGAGTAATGAAAATCTTCCCAGGGCAAGAGTTGATAACTTTGGCTCCTGCTACTGCTTCCTAGAAATGAGTAACGTAAGGTAAGTAGAGAGAGGAAGCACCTGGGTTTAGTAATTGTGTGACCTCCAGCAAATGATTGGAGTAAAGATCTCAGTCTCCTCAGATGTAAAGTGGAGCTAAAAACAGCACCTTTCTCACTGAACTATTGAGAAAATCTGATGAAACCGCAAAAAGTAAGGATTTATTTGGGGCATAGCAATGACTCAATGGGCTAGTAATTGTTTATAAAGCCTTGGGGGTTGGAAAACACCGCCTATGAGCTCCCTGTCTGGGGGAAAGGAAGGCCCAGAGGAAGGTCATAATGAAAATGGATGCGGGATAGTTCCATCATCCACTCCCAGTGCCTCATCTGGTAAGGTGAATTGGATTTACCTTCTCATCTGGTCTGGTTTAGTTGTAGGGAATCCTGGGAAAAGTCTCGGTATTTCCCCTTCTTTACTCGAGCTGCTTCTAAATACTCTGGAGCCCTAAATTAAAGGGGCATGGAGCCTGTGGAATAGTGATAGCTGAGCTTTTTGTATTTCAAGGAATTAAGGCTGCTTCAGGTACTACTCCCTAGAACTCTGTGTCTTGGGGGAAACTGGCTTGAGAGGTATATATGGTGAGGAACTCCAAAAATATTCAAGGTTAAAAGATGTGCACAAATTTCCGTTACCACAGTTTACTTAAATAGCGCCAGTCCCCAAATGCCATGATTCAAAAATGAGTTATCACAGTATATTAGCATGTAGTTGTGTTGCCTTCTTGTCTCCCAGCGATAGACTCATGAAACAGTTTACAAAAATGGGTAATGGGGGCTTCCCTGGTGGCGCAGTGGTTGAGAGTCCGCCTGCCGAGGCAGGGGACGCGGGGTCGTGCCCCGGTAGGGGGGGATCCCACATGCCGCGGAGCGGCTGGGCCCGTGGGCCATGGCCGCTGGGCCTGCGCGTCCGGAGCCTGTGCTCCGCGGCGGGAGAGGCCACAGCGGTGAGAGGCCCGCGTACCGCAAAAAAAAAAAAAAAAAAAAAGGGTAATGAAGTGCTAGTTACAGCAGTTTTAAAGTGGCGGAGAGGGTCGTTGCTCTCTCAAGAGTGAAGAATAGAAGGGGACAGTTAACTGTCATGGAAGAGGGGCCGTCTCACAGGGGCTGCTTGGACTTCTGAGGAGTTCACACACGGCTGATTCTGAAAGTGATAAAAGTTGCTGGAAGGATACGCACAAGAGCTGGAAGTGGGAGCTTCTTTTCTTCCTTTCTTTCCCTGGTAGTCTCCCAACAGTGCCTCCCATCGGCAGTTAGTTTGGGAAATGTAGCTCGCAGTCACCCAGCGTTACAAAGCCAAGTATAGAGGGGTTGGATTGGGTTTGAGAGGCGGTAGGTAAATAACAGCATAGCTGCCATCACCATTTCTCCCAGGGACTGTTGGAAAAATAGGATTGCTAATGCCTTACTTTGACACCCCAGATCTTTGAAGAGGCATGTCCACAGGGCCACTGTCATATGTTTGCAGCACTTGTAAGTCATGCATTGAAATAAATGGACACTTGTTGCCCAAATATCAACCAGAGGTTAGTTACAACTACTTTTTTTTTTTTTTTTTTTTCGGTACGCGGGCCTCTCACTGTTGTGGCCTCTCCCGTTGTGGAGCACAGGCTCCGGATGCGCAGGCTCAGCGGCCATGGCTCACGGGCCTAGACGCTCCGCGGCATGTGGGATCCTCCCGGACCAGGGCACAAACCCGCGTCCCCTGCATCAGCAGGTGGACTCTCAACCACTGCGCCACCAGGGAAGCCCAACAACTACTTTTTCTTGGTCTACAAAAATCAGACACTTTTCCCCCAAAGGCTATCATTGTTATTGGTAATAGTTCATTTCATTTCTTATCCTCAAATGGCTAACCTTTGTGTGATTCCATGTCCAAGAACTTTGCTGGCCTTCTTTTATCTATTCTCAGGCTGTGGGCTTGCTTTTTCTTTACACCCTTTCTCATTTGCCTCTCTATTCTGGTAATGAGGTATCCTGGGTGTTCATTCTTTGAGAGGATTTTTCAGTATGCTACTCAAAGAAAAAGAGGCTAAGGAATCTGAGATTTTAATTCATTTCAACTTTCTTTGTTTCTTTGTTATACCCCTCCTGACCCACTGGGAAGAAACAAATCTATGCCTTTGGAGAATTTTGAGCTTATGCTCTGGAAACAAAAACAGAGGCTTGCACATACTTCTTAATATATTTCTTATTTTCTTTTACATACATTCATTTACACATAAGCATTTGTGTGTGATAAAGATAGATAACCACAGCATTTGAGCGGTATAAAAATACTGTTAAGACAGTTCTGGAATCCTACCTGATACCTGCTTGTACTGGTGGCAGTGACACCAGGATGGAAGACAATAATGTGAATATACTGAGAAAGTTAATGAAAATTACAAAATGAACTATAGATGACAAGTCTTGCTTATATTCTAATTTTCATAGCTATTTTTTTCAAATACATCTTTGATATGCTAAGAAGCTATAAGAAGGATACCAAACAGTTAAACTGATGAGTGCTTCTTTTTCATTGCATCATTTTGTGCTTTATAACTTTTTATGGAAACTTTTAGAGGTACCTCAATTTTTGACTTAAAAAATGGAATGTTTGTCTCAGAGAGCTAGACCTAGCTGCAGTCAGTTTTTGAAAAATTATGCCTCTATGGCTTTAAGGGAAGACTGGCTTGATATAACATCCCAAGGAAGTCTTTATGATACATTGGTTTGCTAATAACACCATCGGCTAAGAAGTAGTAAGTGAAGGTTCTAAACTAGTACGTATCATACATAACGTGCACATATGCATAAAATGAAGAAAACTAACATGTTCTATGAAGTGTTCATTTTTATTAACTGACTATAGCAATAAAACGTGTATTCTAGTAGAAAAAGCCTTTGGTGACCAGGGTTCCATTCCAGTTCAGGCTCTACTACTAATTAACTCTGTGACCTAGGCAGTCATTTAACCTCTCTGGACCTGACTTTGCTTATCTGTGGTAAAAGAAAATGAATCAGATTCGGAATGACAAGCAGGATACATCCTGACCACCAACTCCAGAAAGTAGCCCGTTAAGAGCTGAGTTGAACATTCTAAGGCTGAGTCTGGGCTTAATGAGGAGTGCCATGATCGATTAGTGCTGTCTGCTGTGAGTGCAGGATATGGAGAGCAGCAATGTCAGTGCCAGATACTAGCTGTCTACCTAGACTAGCTTACCTCCAAGGCCACTTGTGCTATGCCATATAATTCAAGTTATTCATCATTTAAATTTAATTTACAAACATAAAGCAAACTGGAAAAAAAAAATCTTGAGGTTTCCTGACCTGAACATGGATTTTGGAAAAACACAATTTTTCCTTTTGGAAGTAGAAATAAAAAAGGAAGTTTCTGCCAGAACTTTTTTGAAAGCGTTTTAAAATAATGTAAACTTATCTCCCTTCACGCTTTCATTATCGCATGAAATATTAAGTATCAACTTTGAAATTGTCACAGTGTGGGTGTTGAATATTTGTTGAATTGAATTGAATTGGGGGATAGAAAGATGATAGACACAGCCTTTGCTCTTGTAGAGTTCATGGCCCAGTGGGGAAGGCAGACGTCCTAGCAGGTAATTCCAATACAATATGTTAAATGCTATAATGGATTTGTGAAGCTTAAAAAATGAAATGACTAACTTTGTCTGAAGGAGTTCATGCAGGTTCCACACAGAATATGACATCTGAGCTGAGTGTTAAAGGACGAATAAAAATCTGTCTGGTGGAGCAGGGTAGCTTAGGTATTTTGGCACTATTGAAAAAGAATTCCTTCCCACAAATTATTTGTATTTTGGGGGGTCTTTTTGGTTAAGTTAGAGTCTAGAAAACTGAACTGTAATTGTTAGTGATTATTTTTGTTTGTTTAAGAAAATATTGTCAAATGATGTAGACCTGGAAATGCAATTTGGACTGCTTGGGAGAGTAGGGATGAAGCATTTAGGTGGAAGTTTAAATATCTCTGGATGACAACCGCAGGGAACAATTTGGAAGGAGAGATGACAGAACCGTGCTGATCAAAACTGGAGAGTCAGAGAGAAGGGTAGAGGGCACACTGGATGAGAAGGGGCTTGGGGGTTGGAGGAGTTCATCAGGGAATTTGTGTAAGGATTTGGAAAGGGATTGTCCTAAACCAAGGGCCTCCCAGGAAAGGACTTAGCATCTCCAGGAATACAGAGATGGAAGCAGTATCTCATGCTGGAGTATGACAGTGAAATAAAGTATTAAGTTATGAGAATGACCATCAAAAGTCAGGTGAACAAGAGAACTCAGTCACCAGAAGAAAGGTTATGTAGAACCCATGGAGGGACACGCTTATTAGTGGGTGAAGCCTTCATTTTTAAAAAATTTTTTATTTTATTTTATTTTTTTTGCTGTACGCAGGCCTCTCACTGTTGTGGCCTCTCCCGTTGCGGAGCACAGGCTCCGGACACTCAGGCTCAGCAGCCATGGCTCACGGGCCCAGCCGCTCCACGGCATGTGGGATCTTCCCGGACTGGGGCACGAACCCACGTCCCCTGCATCGGCAGGCTGACTCTCAACCACTGCGCCACCAGGGAAGCCCAAAGCCTTCGTTTTTAATACTTGCAAAAAACAATAGAAAAAACTTACTCTGTAGACTGTGATGGTTTCCAGGGTAAAGTGGGGAAATTCTCAGACCAGGTGCTGCCTTAGAGGGAATAGTTCAAAATCTCAGCTCCCTCCCCCTTGGAGCTATTGAAAACTGTTGGGAAAAAGTTAGAGTGGACCAGACTGTAAATTTTCCCGAAATAGACTTAAATGTTGCTCAGAAGGTTTGGTTGCTGATACTCTGAGTTGTGACTATGTGTTGGCACGCCTGGTAAGCAGAGTTAGCAATTGGATTTGCTTTTTAAGCTGCATGTACGCATTTGGGCAGCAGATGAGCCTTACTTGTGCAATGATTGGCTAATAGTATTATCCAGGCCCTCTCCTGTGCAAGGCGAGCTGTGACACTGAACAGTGAGGACTCTGTCCATTTACCCACTGAAAAAGCACATTTATAGATTGAAAGTGCAACAGGTCTTTTGTTGTTTCAAAAGGATAAAATCAGATGTGTTAGATGAATAAAAACGTGGCTCATGGACTTCCCTGGTGGTGCAGTGGTTAAGAATCCACCTGCCAGTGCAGGGGACACGGGTTCGATCCCTGGTCCGGGAAGCTCCCACATGCCGCAGAGCAACTAAGCCCGTGCGCCACAGCTACTGAGCCTGCGCTCTAGATCCCTCGAGCCACAACTACCGAGCCTGTGCAGCTGGAGCCTGTGTTCCGCAGCAAGAGAAGTCACTGCAATGAGAAGCCCACCCACAGCAATGAGAGTTGCCCCCGCTCGCTGCAACTAGAGAAAGCCCGCACACAGCACCTAAGACTCAGTGCAGCCAAAAATAAAAACAAAAAACAAAAAACAAAAAAATGTAGCTCATGTTCTGAATGATATAAAGTGGGTCCTGTGTCTGCAGCATAGAATTGGGATTTGTGGGCAGCTATATCTAACTTTAGTTGCATAGCACACTTTTGGGAAGTCACTCAACAAACTGATCATTTTCCAGTCCATTTAATGAACTCCTTAAGCAGACGGCATCAGAGTTGCAGCCTGGACTGCCACTCTTTCTTTTCACAGCAAGTCATATACGATATTGGCAGGGCTAGCAAATATTAACATTCAGGTTTCAACTCAGGCACATTATTTTCTGGCTGAGAAATTCATGTGTGGCATGTGTATTTAATTTTAGTCAATTTTTTTTCTTGGGATTTTTTTTTTTTTTTTGGTAACCTAAAAGAAAATTTCATAGGACATAGTGAAATTTCCTTACTATATGAAAAGGGCTTTGTTCTGCTTTAGAAGACTGTTAGGCAGGATCTACTAAAGCTGTAGAGTCGTATTCAAATATATGTGTACACCCAGTGACCCAGGAATCCTGCTTCTAGGTATTAGACTCCATAGAAGTTAAAATATATGTGCACCAAAGCAAATGTACAAGAATGTTCCCAGCAGCAATCCAATGGTAAGAATATGCTGTGCATACGACAGAATACTATGCAATGAGAAAGTATAAACTACTGTTACACAACAACACAGATAAATGCCACAAACAATATTGAGTAAAGTAGTCAGGCACTCCCACCTCCCCCAAAAAGAAGCCAGACCACAAAAAGTAGACTGTAAGATTCAATTTATATGAGTTTCAAAAACAGGCAAAACCGAGCTATGCTGACGAAATTCAGAAGAGTGGTTATATTTGAAGGGGTTAATTACTGAGAAGAGGCATATCGGGGGCTTCTGTGGCATTGTTAATGCTGCATTTTTTTTTAATCTGGTGGTTACACAGGTGGACTTTGTTAAATGTCATTGATATATACACTTATGATTTGTGCACTTTTCTGTATATGTATTTTTACTTCTATAAAAAATTTAAACAGGGGTTTTAGTAACAAACATTTACATTTGTAATATTATTCTAACCTTGTAAAGTTAGGTTTAAAGATTTCTTTCTCATTAGCATAGTAGGCTCAAGTATTTTGCACCGGAATCAGTATTTTTATTTTTATTTTTCGTTGAATACATGTGTGTACCAGTTAGTATTTTCTGAATTTTATGACGTTCTCTGTAGTTGTTAATCCTGTGGTAAGCAATGATGATTTTAAGAGATGGACTAAGGTAGCAAATTATGTCAAACTTTCTTGCAGAGCAAAAAATGTCTATTAGCTAATAGTATCAGTTGCCTGTACCAAAGTATATTTTAACATTTGTGTATTTATTTTCTTGAATATGAGTACTATGTAACTCATTTAGACATGGCTTGCCTTTGTTACTATCTTTACTTTCTGCATCTCTTCATAAAGTATTGTATTGTTTGGTATCCTCCCTTTTTATAAAAAGAATTTAAGATTACATTGCCCATATATATATATATATATATATATATATATATATATATATATCTATATCTTTATTTATTTATTTATTTATTTATATTTATCCATAAAGTACATACATGTGGTCATTTCATTTTATTTTTTTAACATCTTTATTGGAGTATAATTGCTTTACAATGGCGTGTTAGTTTCTGCTTTGTAACAAAGTGAATCAGCTATACATATACATACATCCCCATATCTCCTCCCTCTTGTGTCTCCTTCCCACCCTCCCTATCCCACCCCTCTAGGTGGTCACAAAGCACCAAGCTGATCTCCCTGTGCTATGCAGCTGCTTCCCACTAGCTATCTATTTTACATTTGGTCATGTATATATGTCCATGCCAGTCTCTCACTTCATCCCAGCTTACCCTTCCCTGTCCCCATGTCCTCAAGGCCACGTCTTTATTCCTGTCCTGCCCCTAGGTTCTTCAGAACCTTTTTTTTTTTTTAGATTCCCTATTTACGTGTTAGCATACGGTATTTGTTTTTCTCTTTCTGACTTACTTCACTCCGTATGACAGTCTCTAGATCCATCCATCTCACTACAAATAACTCAATTTTGTTTCTTTTTATGGCTGGGTAATATTCCATTGTATATATGTGCCACATCTTCATTATCCATTCATCTGATGGACACTTTGGTTGCTTCCATGTCCTGGCTATTGCAAAGAGAGCTGCAGTGAACATTGTGGTAACGTCTCCTTTTGAATTATGGTTTTCTCAGGGTATATGCCCAGTAGTGGGATTGCTGGATCATATGGTAGTTCTATTTTGAGTTTTTTAAGGAACCTCCATACTGTTCTCCATAGTGGCTGTATCAATTTACATTCTCACCAACAGTGCAAGAGGATTCTCTTTTCTCCACACCCTCTCCAGCATTTATTGTTTGTAGATTTTTTGATGATGGCCATTCTGACTGGTGTGAGGTGATACCTCATTGTAGTTTTGATTTGCATTTCTCTAATGATTTGTGATGTTGAGCATCCTTTCATGTGTTTGTTGGCAATCTGTGTATCTTCTCTGGAGAAATGTCTATTTAGGTCTTCTGCCTATTTTTGGATTGGGTTGCTTGTTTTTTTGATAGTGAGCTGCATGAGCTGCTTGTAAATTTTGGAGATTAATCCTTTGTCTGTGTAACTCATTCTATGTAATTCATTTAAACATGGTTTGCCTTTGCTACTATCTTTACTTTCTGCATCTCTTCATAAAGTATTGTATTGTTTGGTATCCTCCCTTTTTATAAAAAGAATTTAAGATTACATTGCCCCTTTATATATATATTTTTATAAATATATATATATATTTATCCATAAAGTACATATGTGTGGGCGTTTTGTGTCTTTTTTTTTTTTTGGCTGCATTGGGTCTTCGTTGCTGTGCACAGATGTTCTCTAGTTGTGGCGAGCGGGGGCTACTCTTCATTGTGGTGCGCAGGCTTCTCATTGCGGTGGCTTCTCTTGTTGCGGAGGATGGGCTCTAGGCACCTGGGCTTCAGTAGTTGCGGCATGCTGGCTCAGTAGTTGCAGTGTGCGGGCTCTAGAGCACAGGCTCAGTAGTTGTGGTGCACGGGCTTAGTTGCTTTGTGGCATGTGGGATCTTCCCAGACCAGGGATTGAACCCATGTCCCCTGCAGGCAGATTCTTAACCACTGCGGCACCAGGGAGGTCCCCCGTTTTCTGTCTTTTTGTCTAAAATCAGTGATGTCTTCCCAGAAAGGGGTGTGTGTGTGTGTGTGTGTGTGTGTGTGTGTGTGTGTGTAGTGATAATTAGAGAAATTGTAAAATCAAATATTAAAAGGAACTGAGGGCAATAGTTCATATTCCTGTTTTCAGACAGCAGACCCTACCCGCTGAGAAATTTGGTGTTGTAAAGCATTTTATTGAGAACTTTTAGAGACTACAGAATTATAAAGCCTCAGCGAAGCAAACTAGGTAACAAGCTCTAGTGTTTTTTAACCCTTCTGGCTTCATAGAATCATAGACTGTTTTTGCTGGTTGGGACAGAGGTCAAACACCCTACACACTCATGGAAATTGTCCCTCAGAGTCTCCTGGCTGCTGGTGATTGTTCTCCAAGGTCCTGAGCACAAAGGAGATGCCACCCTGAACCTGAACCTCTTTGCAGAGAGACACACTTGAAGATGAACTGACTATATTAACTACAGAGAGGACCTCTGCCTTGCTGGAGATGGAAGCCTGTTAAGAGAAAAGCTGCGATGTCTCGGATTTCTTTCCATTGTGCTTCGCTTTAAAATTTTTAAACTTTGCTTCAGTCCTAAAGCCTGTGGTACAAGAACACAGCTTTCCCATCTTATCTATTTTCCAATGTAGGATAAACATGTTGGGTTTAGTTAAATTATGAATGCTGATAATATTCATTTGGTACAATTTATATTCTTCTTTTATCTTTTTATTTTTGACAGTTTAGGCTGGGGCATAAAGCATTATTATATTCTTGGCATCCTCCCTTAGAAGTTTTAAATCAGTTCATGAGGCTTTCAGCGCGCTTCCTGTCATTCATCCATCAGCATCCAGTCCATTTAATCCCGGCCTCTCAGCCGAGCTGCCCTAGCCCCTGTTGTGAGTGATTGGCCTGCTCCAGCGCTCCCAGCTTCTCCTGTCACATCGCATTTGCATAAAAGAGGACAGATAACCAAATTTGAGCACACAAATGAAAATGCTAAGCGCTAAACCTGTCACAGTTGTTGTTCAACTAATTGTGAAAAATTTGATTTGCTTGCCTTTCACTGTTTGTCATGTGGACCCCCTTCTCAAATGTGTCTTGGCTTCTGCCTCTGTACATGTAGCTTTTAGACTCTTGAGCACAAGCAGCCCACCCTGGGGATTACTTACCTCTCCTACCAGCTTTTAATGTTGGCTCATCTTCTTGACTAAATTAGGCCACCATGGCAAACAAACACATAATTAAAAACCCAGGAAAGACAACTGCAGTTGCACTTCTTAAATTGATTTTTACAATGCTGATGGATGCCTCTGTGTGTGCTTCCATTTGATAATTTTATTTCTTTATGTAAGCTTATGGTAGGGGAAAATTAAGAATGGGCGTTGTAGAAACCTTTATGTTATTTTAAAACCTATGTGTTATTTTGCTACTTTCTGTTCCTCAAATAATAAAACTTGTATAATGGGTCTTAAAAAAGCATATTTCTGTTCCATAATACTTTACCTGCCATACCAGTATACATTTTTAATCAAGGTTTCAAATGATTCCATTTGAAATTGTATTAGAAACAATGGATAAAATTCCTTTGCTCACAATACTCAATCACATGAGCTCTGTTTAAATGGTAGGTAGTATGAGTGTTTTGAAAATTTGTATGTGTACTATGTACAGTCTTGTTCAATATTTGTTATAAAGAGGCTTTAACTATTGTTTTTACAGGCATTAAGTTGGTAATTTCTTGATGCTCATTAAAACAATACATAATGGTATCTCTATAAAGTCAAAAAACTTGTTTTCCAGGAGTCACACGAGAAAATGTCTCTTTCATTTATAACAATACCTCTCATTGCTTTACTGCATTAATTTGTTTCTAATATTTTAGGTATGTGATGTTCAAGCAACAAAGAAGATGGCATTAACTAAAGTTTAAACCTTTTAGGGTTGAATACAGCTAAATTACCTTGAAGAATTGGAGGGTTATATTCTTGAAATTGGGTTAAAATGAAATGTGACATTACAGTGACAGTTTGTGGTTTGCAAAAGTTGGATGTAACATCATTTATTGCAGTATTCCTTTGGGATTTATTTTTAGTAGGTCATATGAAATGGATTAAAGAAATATTTGAACGGTATAATTTTATACAGTCTTATCCTAAAGAAAAGAAGGTCTTTGTTTTTGCTACAACCCTCTAAAATGCTGAGGGCTTAAATCTGATGTGAAAATTTGAATACACACTAGTCTCTTTACAATGTTTAATCCCATTTTAGTTCAAAGCAGTTAAATTATGGTACGAAATGCTCACTACTTTAACACATACATGATAAACTGAAAGTTGAACTCTTTTTTTTTGGCAGAGCTAGAGGAATAATTTCATCCCTATTACATTTTGTTTATACTTCACTATTTTTATGTCATCATAATTTCTTACTGTGTGGGTGAAAGTCTCTATGACCCTGATGTATAAATTTCAACTAGATATGGCTAGTCACATATGAACAATATTGATTATAAGATATTTTAATATCTCTAAACCAAACATCTGGAAAAGACCACAAAAATTAATTTAACACTCTAGGAAGGGTTGAATGAAACTCTTACCAGAGAAATCTCTATTATAGCATTTAGCACAGGACCTTTTACAGAGTAGAAACAATAAGTCTACACCATTGTCTACCTTCATTCTACTTCCGTGTTGTGCTGATTCCTCTTCAGTAATATTTATCCTTTATCCACATATATTTTCATTTTGCATTAGTTTAATTATGGATCATTTAATTATGGAGGTAGCATTAACACTGTGGTTAATAATTTGGGTTTTAGAACCAGGCATGGGTTGGAGTCCTGTCTCATGCTCTCAGTAACTGTATGACCTTGGGAGAAACTCACTGTTATCTCCAGATTTCTCTTTGACACACTAGAGATGATAATAACACCATCCTCACAGATTAGTTATTAGGTTTAAATGACTTAATGCATGTGATGCTTTTAGATCATAATTTGGCACATAGTAAGTGCTCAAAAGTAGTAGCTATTATTGTAGTGCATACAAAATTTATGCTTTACTTTTGCCTTTGACCTATTTTAAATACCTTTTAAAGGTTTCTGAGCAATCATATTTAGCATTTTAATGGTTTTATATAATATTCCATAGTTTACCCAATATTTCTCCAACAAGTGGATGTTCATATTATTACTAGTCCTTTGTCTTTTATAAATAAACACTGTTATCTGTATCTCTGTTCATTCAAGCCCCCTACCCTACTACCCCCACCTTTTGTATTATTCCTCTGAGTTAAGTTTCCAGAGTGAGATTCCTGTTTCATATGGCATGAACTCTTTACGAATATTGAACTATATTGCAAAATTGTCATCCAAGAAGTTGAACCACTTTACAATGTCAACCGCAATCTTTGCCCTCACTAGTGTTGGTCTTGCTCTCATTTCCTGCTTTGGTGTGTTCATCCCCTCAAAGTCACATCCCAGCTCGAAACTACTGCATAGTTACCCCTTATTCATTTCACATTAGAATAATTCTTCTTAACCATTGTCTGTCTTTTGGCACGGTTAGAATTATTCTTCTGTGGCTTCTGGAATAAAGTTAAACGTTTTTATTAGTTAAAATAAACCATTGAATCAATTGCCTACTAAGTCTACCATTTAATTTTTTTTTTCTATTAGGAGACTGCACAGCCTAGTTCCAAGAATACAGGCTTCAAGTCAGACAGACCGAGGTTTAAATCCTGATGTTATTATTTACCAAGTTGAGTAACCTCAGGCGAAATCTGTGAATTTCAATTCCTCATTTAGGATAAGAACAACCATACCAAACTTGTTTGGTTATTGTGATTTAAGGCATGTGAAATCTTGGCTGGCTTTAGGCACTCAATAAATATTAGTTAATTTACTCTTTCAATTACTACCCTGTTCCTACTCTTACTCTTTTCTCAGAATATTTCCTGGAAATATTTTTCCTCTCCCATTTCCAAACCATTGCAAATGCTGAGATTCTTTATTCTCTCTGCTGAATTTTGATATTTTTTTCTTTGAAATCATCTTTACTCATTTCTCCATATTAGACTCACCTGCTTCAATGACTACTCTTGTTTGGGATTTGAAGAGCATATAGAATTTTTTTTTATTGAATATTAAGCTATATTGGGATAAAATACTGAAGGAATTCATGAGTTAATATGAAAATAAAAGCTGTCATTTGGGTGGGGAAAGCAGAAAAGAGGAGAGAAGACTTTTATGAAATCACTTCTCTTCCCCAGTGAGTGAAACCATGTTGGTTCCTGAATGGCTCTAATATATCCTCCTGGTCTTGGAGCTAGCAGAACTTGAGATAAAAGACTCAACAGCTCTTGGGCTAATTATGTTTACAAAGTGCTTTCCACTCATCTTGGCCTATTTGAATTTTTAATTGTATAAAAACATTTCCCTGACCTTAGAAAACTTAAAAGATGGTTGGAAATATAAACAAAACATATTTTTAAAAATCACAGATAAAGATTAGGAAATAACGCCAGCATGACATGCATAGACCAGGATTTTCAAACTTCAGCAATATGGGAACTGAAGAGTGTATGTGGTCCCTGAAGGTATTAAAATTTAATCAATAGCAACAACAACAACACCATGTTGATGAAACAAAATACATCTGTGTGACATTCTGTGGGATGCTGCTTTCTAACTACTTGCATGCAAATTATATTTACAGAACCAACTGTGGTTCAGGAAGAGTTTATGAAGACATTGGTTTTAAGCTTTAAATGACAAGTGGGACTTCAAGATAGGAGGCCATATGCTAGGTAGAAGTGATGGAAGGGGAAAGGCAGAGAAAGAGAAAGTAGATGATCTTTCCTAAGATCAGTGAATGCTTTGATTTTATTTGAGGGGAAATTCATGCCCAAGACAAAAGCTCCAATGGTGAAAAGGGTTGATGTTTATACTGTGTGCAGGGGCAAATCACAGAAGGGGATGCCTTCCCATCCCCTCCCCCCTGGAGATTAACCCAATGAAAGTAATATTTGGTTTAGGATGATTGTGCAGGTGGTGTGCTGAAATTAGGGGACAGAGAAAAGCCTGGAGAAAAAGAGACCAGTTTGAAGATGATTTCAGTGGTCCAGGTACGAGGTACTAAGTATAAAGGTGGTAAAACATGGAAATAGAAGAGCACATAAAACGAAGGTTTCATAAAAAGAATTAATAGATCTTGAGACCAGATAAAATTTGGAGCTCAGAAAGATAAAGAAATCAAAGTTCATTGATGTTTCAAACTTGGGCAGAATATTAACTAATGAAACAGAGCTGGCTTTGGGGGGAAGTTCTGAGTGTGATTCTAGATTTATAAAGTAAAATATTTAAGTGATGTAGTGTATAGGTAGTTGTGGTGATTGAGATTGGAAGTGCAGGTGTGGAGATCAAATATGAAAGTTACATGGAAGGAGGAAATGAAAAATGATAAACTAGAGTCAGGGGATATAACTTGTTTCAGGACTTTGACAGTGAAAGAAAAGCTAGAGAGATAGCTTGAGCAAGTAGGAGAATTATAAGAAAGTTATTATTTTTCAAGAAAAGGGAGGAAAATTAGGAGGGACCAGTAAAGTAGGGACACCTCTTTCTCTGCCCAAAGCAAATCACGTGATCATATTGTAAAAAAATTAATAAACAGAAACCTCAATTAAAATAGATTGGGGAAACGAGAGAGAAGTGGAGGGGATCTTACTTCTGTGATGATACTGGAGCCCCAAAGAAGAAGAATGATTCCTCTTCTTCCCTGGTAACAACTCAACCAATGAAAAGCCATTGGACTCTTTGTTTACTAGAGTCCTCTCAACTTCCTTTTCCCCTCTATAATAGAGTTTTCCTTCACTTGTCAAGTGGGGACTTGTACATGGCTCACAATGGTTGTAGACCACGAATTGCAATTCTTTGCTGATCCTGAATAAATCCATTTTTGCTGGAGAAGTAACTGGCAGTCTGTTTTAGGTAAACAATGTCAATGAAAGTCCAAATCCCACACTGGATTAGATTCAAGAATTGGGTTCCTGGGCCTCCCTGGTGGCGCAGTGGTTGAGAGTCCGCCTGCCGATGCAGGGGATACGGGTTCGTGCCCCGGTCTGGGAGGATCCCATATGCCGCGGAGCGGCTGGGCCCGTGAGCCATGGCCGCTGGGCCTGCGCATCCGGAGCCTGTGCTCCGCAACGGGGGAGGCCACAACAGTGAGAGGCCCGCATACCGCAAAAAAAAAAAAAAAAAAAAAAAAAAAAAAAAAAAAAAAAAAAAAAAAAAAGAATTGGGTTCCTTTTTTTGCTGCTCTGGGGACAGCAAAGAAAGGGAACTCCCTTTCTTGTAGCAAGAGGTAAGATCAGAGTTCCGAGTGGGAAATTACCGTAAATTCCTGAAATTGTGTGTGAATTAAAAATGTTTTAGCAGGATTCTTTTTTCACGACCTTTGATATCTGCTTTAGAATTTTGTCAAATGTTTTATTGGAGTTGTAAGATAATGATAGCTTTTTATTAAAAGCTTTGAGAAATTATAACTGCCAAGACCCAGCCACTGTAGTGAGTGACTACAGTAAGTGATTATTGTGATCATTCACAACCACGGCAGGCATTACCACTCCTCTTCAATGTCTGGTTTTCCTTCACCTTTGGGCAAGCAGATGGGTGGGCAGCTTTTCCCCACCCTGCTGTCCTGAAGATAGGTATGCATGCAATTTGCTTTTCCCAGGGCGTGTGAGTGGAAGTACTATGTGTTAGTAATGACTCAGCTCTTCAACCTGCTTGTCCTTCCCATTGTGATTGATCACGGACATGCATGTTGATGTGAAGATGCTGTAAGACTCAAGCAGGTGATAATGAAGCCAACATGTGAAGGTAAGCTTCCCCAGAGTGCTAGCTGTTGTCTGTTGTCTGGGAGAGAGAGAGAGAAACTTTTGTTGAACTTTTTTTTTTTTTTTAACCGCAGCTTAATCTAGCTTATTCTGATAAATAAAATGACTGAATTGAAAAATTAAGTATAAAAAAGGCAAGTTACAGAATGCCTACAGGTCTCCCTTCACTTACCTGAAATGTTTATAGTGGTTCCAAGTATAAATCCTTATACTTAGAATGTAAAAGTTTATAACAATAACTAGGTATAAACAGGGTAGGAATAACAGCTAACATTTAATAAGCTCTTTCTGTCTGCCAAGACCTGTTCTAAACCCATCTAAGCTCTGTACATTCTCTCATTTAACGCTCATGACAATCCTAAGAGGAGACTTTTATTAATAGGGCCATATTACAAATAATAAAACTAAGGACAGAGAGATCTGGGAACTTCTCCATGGCAAATTCAATGTTCAAACCCACATATGTCAGTTTTTAGGTTCTTTGTGCTTCCAGATGTGTGCGTGAAAGGTGCACAGTAATTGACACTGATGTCTGAATGTCCTGAATCCTGTGTTGTCTGAATATAAAACCCATCCTTTTCTTCTACTGTAATTACATGCATCAGAATTTCAAACTTGAGATCCTTTCTTCTACTAATTAGTAACTAAATCTTTGACCTAAAAGGCATGATACAGATTATTTTGAAGAATTATAACAGTTTGACAAAATGAGAACCCTTGATTAGCCTATGGATGGAAATCAGTCAAAGCCTAGTCAAAATGATTTACATGCAAACCTTGAGAAGTAATTTAACTGATTAGTTGATTCTACACATACATGAAAAACAAACACCACAGATAAGGTGAGAAATCTTTGATTATGCAGATCACTTCATTTATTTAGCACCTCTGATGTGCAAAGGACAGTACTAGGTGTGATGAAGATTCAGAGACGGATAAACATAGCTTAGGGAGCTCACAACTAGGGAGTATGTGACATCAATGATAACAATAATAATAACAACAATATCTCTGAGCACTAAAAATGTGCCAGTATACCAAAACCCATTGAATTTGCACTTAAAAATATGTGCTAGGCATTTCACATATATTTCTTATTTAATCTCCAAATTAATCTTATTTAATAGTTGTCCACATTATAAAATATCCATGGCTCAGGGAGGTCAGGTAACTTACCTGAGGATACACAGTAGGTGGTAAAGCTGGAATTCTCATGGAATTTTCTTGGACACCAAGGCCTATGCCTTTCTTTTCTTTACTAGTATTTCTAAAGGTGTGTTAGATCTATACTGGTGGTAAATCAGAGATTTTAATGTGGTACCAAAATAAGCAGGTTATTTGAAGAGTTAAGGGTTTTACAGTTAATTTTCTACTTACTAAACAATAAGAATATATAGTTTTATTTTAAAGTAAATGTTTTTAGGTAGATAAAATTAAATTGATTTAAATGGAAAATAGTATTTAGGTTTGCCAAAAAATGTGAAGATAGCACTTGAGTGCTTAAGTGTTGAAAATATTGCTCTAGGCCACACTGTAGTATGGCTGCAGGAGGGCTGAGGGTCAGGAAAGGCTATGCTGCTGTAACAAACAAGCCCTGAATTCAGAAGTGTAAGAAAAATGGCTTATTTATTTATGGTTCACATTATATGCCCAACATGACAGGAAGGGACAGTCGGGTGTGTGGAGGTGTCTCTTTTCTAGGTAGTCACTCAGGAACCTAGGTCCACTAGCTTATGTCACTCAATGGGAGTCTGGAGGATTAAGCAGGGACCATCCATGAAAGGTTAAAGAATTTGGACTTTATCCTGAGGGCAAGAGATCAGTGCTTTTAATGCCTTTTGCTCTATTCACTGCAAGCACAGGCAGTGTCATGGCTAAGAAGATAATACAATATGTTGCCTGGGGACCCATCACTAAGATTTTTGTGATTCAAACCTAATATATGAAAATCCAGGCTTATACTGCAAATAAATATGGGGATTGCTCAAACTGCAAAAGGATTCTTTGCTTAAATAAAGGATTAATTGCAGGGTGCTCTTTAAGAGTACATATTCCTTAAATGGGCTATTTGAAATGAATATTTATTTAATTCTGTGTAAACCCAGCTTTTTAGAAGCTCTTCTGTGATGCGGAGTTTTACCTGTTTCACAGTGAAGGTAACAATGTACATATTTAAGATATGTGAATATTGTTTCCATGAATATTAACAGCAGAATGGAGTTGTTGGGGTTTTTTTCCCCACGTGAAAGCAATGAAAGCAAGTGTAATTTAGACTCTAAGCATTGGAACAACTACAATTTTGAGAGGCAGGAACATTTCTTTAGTGATTATTTGAGCTCCCAAACTCTTAGTTTATGTGTCTATAATACCCCTTATCAAGTAGAATTACAGGGCTGTCTTCTTCACTAGCTCTGTCACTGAGGACAGGAGATGTTAGTTAACTGTCTTTCCAACACCTGACACAGGTCTGGGCTCTTAGTAGGTGCTCAATAATATTCGCTGAGTGACTAAATAAATACCTTGCATTTTTCAGACCAAATTCTAAAGCAGAAGGCTTTTCTAGTCAGCTTTGCCTCTGCCAACCATGACTTTATTCTTAATTCATCAGTCCTTGCCTCTCTTTAGCTGCAGGTTTGCTGGAGATAACAGCTAAATCTTTCCTCTAAGTAATCCAAGATAAATAAGAAATACACTTCAAGAGAGCCAATGAATTCTTAAATTGTTGATTCCTGTGACTAAGTGAGAAAAATGAATGTATCTGTGTAGTCAAGAAATAAATTCCAGGCAACCTTAGTATAGTTGTCTAGTTTTGAAACATTAAGGCCAATTTATCAGCCATTACACTCCAGTTAAGTACAATCAAGTTTGTGTCCCCTCCAAGCTAAGTAATAGAGAAGAACTCTGATTACAGGAGAACACTAAAACCATCTATTATACAGTCTTAAAATGCTTGTGACTTTAATTTCCACGAAGAGCACATGCTTATTGTGTTTAAATGTCAGTTTCACAAAAAGCCATACATCACAAGTGGGACAGTCAAGTAATTGGAAAATAATTTGCAAAAACTTGAGTCCTTCCTTTATCACCTCCCACTTTGCAATTTTTTTTTCCCCTTTTAGGTAAGTTTCTATTACAACTCTTTATGTCCTAAAGTGTATGTATTGATGCAGCTTCAGCTTTCAAATTCGTACCACTTGTGCTGTCGAGAGCTCTGATTCCCAGATGATCTCCATTCCCTCTATTCGAGCTTAAGCATCATTTGTTATCCTTGAAATTTATGTGACAAGCCAGAATTGTGGCCATGCACGCATTTGCTTCTGAGAGCGCAAAACATACAAAGCGAAGAGGTAGAAAGCAGATGCACTCAGGGCTCAGATTAGCCCTTGAGCTCAGTAATAAAGGACCTGCCAGTAATTAAACCACTTCAGAATAATAAAATGATTGTACACAGTATGGAGGGAGGCCCACCGTTAGATTGCTCATCATAGCTAAAGGAAAGGAGGACCTGGGCTTCCAGGGAAGAGGTATTGACCTCCAGATGCTTTCTTTCGACACCTCCAAAACACGACATTGTTCAGAGGTATTAAATCAGTGCATCTTTATTTAGAAGAAATATAATGCTGGGCTGTTAATATATTGATACTTTCTCTATGTTTTAGAGCATCTAGGTCTAGAGACCAAATTTTGGGGAGTTCTTTGTTAATCAGAGAGGCACTATGTAAACCAGGACAAATTTCCTGTGGGTGGGGACCAGCCATTGTGTACAAGCAGGTAGAGTGAGTCTTCCTCCTCCTGTTATTGTAGTTTCTGTTCAGAAAGCAACACTTAAAGCTATTTAGATGGAGGGGAGTGAATAGGGATGAAGAGGCCAATTAACCAATTTTTCTTGGCCTTTCCTCACACATAGACACATTCTGTACAACACCCCAGTTTTGATGTATTATTTTAATTAATCCCAGTCTTTTGAATCCTGCAGAAAGAAGGTTAGCAAATGTAACAATGCTCGGGAGTTTCTTTATCGTAAAAGACACATAATTTCAAGCATTTAATAAGGTAGATTTATTCTGGGTAGTTTAGCTTGCACATTCACTCAAACAGCCCTCCCCAAAGACAACATTAAAAATGTGATTAGTTAGCTGCCATCAATAACACAAAATAGGAAAATGCTCTCTGAAGGGACAGCTTTGTGGAGGGCACTGCACAGTGTGTAGTAAAAATATATGGCCTAATAAGTTTACATTTGCAGGCTCATTTGTTAAAACTCTTGAATTTCTAATTTGTGTCGGAAAGATAAATGGATGGAGCCACAGTAAAGTGTGAGATTAATACTGATGGATGGGGATTCAGTTTTTTGCTAGCTTCTTAGCTCCACACAACCCAGTAGGCAGTTTATAGGAAAACCAAATGTAAATAAAAAGAAGGACATTATTTACTCCGGTTGAGACCAATTACCAGTGATTTTGTTCCTTTCAACCTTACAGTTAAGGAAATTTCTATGTAATTTAATTATTATACTTCAGTAATCAGAAGGGCTACAATTTATAATTTGATGTTTCTAAGATTGGCCTCCAGAAGCTCTATTATGTGAGGAGCAATTAGGGATTGCCCGATTTGTTGTTTTTCAAAAAATATTTCCCCAGTCAGATTGTCCCTAAAAATTTTTTTCTGGACACAACATGGGAAGAAGACATGGGTTCTGAGGAAAGGCAGAAGAATGGTAGGCTTTTTCACAGCCAAGGGTTTAGGAAAAACCAAATGTGATTTCTGTAGCTGAAATAAATTTAATGCCTCTTTTTGTTGTCTTAAACCACTCCCCTTCCTCTCCCACTCAAGGCCTTAAGCAGCCCCCTGGCATGGAGTTTCCTAATGCCTCAGGAACTTCCTCTGTGTCACTGTTGGCCATCAGATCAGTAATGGCAACATTGGTCAGTGGCAGAGCGGGAGGGAAATCAATACCCCAAACACTTAGTTTGATAAAAATCACTCTAAAATCCTGAAATGGGTGCTCAACACATTTGTAAACTCTAGCTCCTTTGACTGAAGCTAGACATATTTCTAATTATGAAACATGTTCTACATCCTGTGCCAACATTTCATAGGATCTACTTGGAGGGGTGGGAATCAGCAAGTTAAATTCCCCTCCCCTCCTCTTCCCTTCACCCACCTTCTCAGTCTCTCTCCCCCTCCACCCTCCTCTCTATCAGGGCATCGTCACACACCTGACAGCGGTCTCCAGGAGGGACTCTTCAATTGTCCCTAAGTTCCTCACTGATTCCACTTGCCTCAGCAAGTCCCAAGAGGGAGTGTAGCACACAGAAAAGAGGTTTGGCCAAGGGAACAGAACAATCTGAGAGGTGGCTCTGGTTCCACTACCTAAAAGCTGTGTGATGGCCAAGTCCCTTACCTTCTCAGAGTCTCATTTTCCTCATCTCTAGAATGGGAACAGTATTTATCATAAAGGCTATGTACATTATATGCATGGAATAAACATATAGTAGTGCTTTAAAAAGTAGTTTAGGGCTTCCTTGGTGGCGCAGTGGTTAAGAATCTGCCTGCCAATGCAGGGGACACGGGTTCGAGCCCTGGTCTGGGAAGATCCCACATGCCACGGAGCAACTAAGCCCATGCGCCACAACTACTGAGCCTGTGCATCTGGAGCCTGTGTTCCACAACGGGAGAGGTCGCGACAGTGAGAGGCCCGCGCACCGCGATGAAGAGTGGCCCCCGCTCACCGCAACTAGAGAAAGCCCTCGCACAGAAACGAAGACCCAACACAGCCAAAAAAAAAAAAAAAAAAAAAAAAGTTTAATTCCCTATCTTTAATTAGCCTGAAAAATACCCTTTAAAATGTTAAAAATTCTAAAGGGGAATTAAAAAAAAAATCAATGTAGAGTTAATTGTGTGACCATGTCTGGAGGTGGTGACATTCCCCAGAAAGCACCTCCATCCACAGGATGCCGAGGGCACTGCTAACAGGTGCTGGCTGGCTCAGGGGGCTGCATGGGGGCTTCTGACGTGGGGTGTGATCCGGGCTTCTGCTCCCTCTTCTTCTCGACAACATGAGAAGCCCAAGCTGTAAGTGTGACGTGCACTGGCCTCGGGCCAGTGGCCTCCAGGCCTGGACTGACCTCTCCTCCTGAGTCCCAGTGGCAATTTTTAGCGTAGAGCTCTCTGGCGAGGTTTCTGAATAAACTACATCTGTCCCTCTGGCACTGTATGGTTCAGTTCTTCAAAGAACCATCTCCAGCCAGCATTCAGCTACGGCTAATTTTAGTGCTGATGGTTTTTGTGTGCTAGAGTTAGATCTGCCCCGGGAACGTTGCCTTGTCCACAGATCCGCTGCTCCTCTAATCTGCTGAGAAATGAGCAAGAGGTGCTCACAAGTCCGGCAGTCAGCATTTGTTCAGCACTTAGTATGTTTTTTAAAAAGGATCTCTTTTCACAGGAATGCAAGAAAATGACTTTCGTCTGTGTTTGGTATGTGACCCAGGGTCAAATGTTTGCATCTGAGTTGGAGTGTGAAGGAATGGAGGCATTGTCATGACATATAACCACAAATTGGATTGGTAAAAGGGCAAAAAATCCAAATGCACTGAAATTCTCTATCGGGAAACATCGGTCCTAGAGAAGGAAGCGGTATGTAGTCAGAAGATGAGAGGCTCCTGAAAGTTTTCTTTGGGGAAAGTTATTTGTGGAAGACTGAAGCTGTGGATTACTTTAGGAAATTCTAGGAATAGATTTAGCATGCACTTAAGACTCTCTTGCTTAGGGCTAAGCGGAATTAGAGGGAGTGTAAAGCACACAGAAGGGAAGCATTCTCTCCGTTTATGGGCCCCTGATCTTAGGCCACGAGAGAAATTTGTGCTGGTGAGTGAATCCTCCTATCAACTCTAAAATGGAGAGAAGAGCCTTTTCAGAGTTTTTTTTTTTTTTTTTTTGCAGTACGCGACCCTCTCACTGCTGTGGCCTCTCCCGTTGCGGAGCACAGGCTCCGGACGTGCAGGCTCAGTGCCCATGGCTCACGGGCTCAGCCGCTCCGCGGCATGTGGGATCTTCCCGGACCGGGGCACGAACCTGTGTCCCCTGCATCAGCAGGCGGACTCTCAACCACTGCACCACCAGGGAAGCCCTCAGAGTTTTCTTAGGCGAATTTGTGGTAAAATATGAAGAAGCAGATTAATCTTGAAACTTCTAGAACTATATTCTCTTACTTAAAAATTCTGAATGGTTCCCTATTGCCTACAAGATAAAAATCCAAGCTCCTTAGCTCTACATAGCAGACTCTGTGATTTTTTGTAATATATAAATTTATTTATTTATTTCTGGCTGCGTTGGGTCTTTGTTGCTGTGCCCGGGCTTTCTCTAGTTGCGGCGAGCGGGGGCTACTCTTTGTTGTGGTGCACAGGCTCGAGGGGCACGGGCTTCAGTAGTTGTGGTGTGCGGGCTCTAGAGTGCAGGCTCAGTAGTTGTGGCACAGGGGCTTAGTTGCTCCATGGCATGTAGGATCTTTTTGGACCAGGGCTCAAACCCACATCCCCTGCATTGGCAGGCAGATTCTTAACCACTACGCCACCAGGGAAGTCCAGACCCTTTGTCGTTTATTGCTACAACTTTGCAGCCTCATCTCTTTCATTTTCTACCAATGCATTTTGGCCTCAGTTTCACGGAACCCATTTATGGGTTCATGAGAACACTGTTCAGAGGCTATTCCCCAGACTGGAATGTTGCCCTTGGCCTCTGCTGGCGCCCCTGCCTGCCCTGCCCTTCAAGGCTGCCCTCAAATGCAGTCTCCCCTGGAGCCCGAGTGAGCACCTTCCTTCCCTCTGCACCTCCCTCACGCTTGGTCTCTCCTAGTCCTCAGCTGTTCCTCAGAAATTGTATGTTTGGCCTTTGTTTCGGCACACAAACGACGAACCCTTTAAAAAGAGAAACCTGTGCCATTGTCCTCGCACATAGTGTAAGGACAAAGGCACAAGGAGTCTGAAGGAGAGCCATTGTTCCCAGTTAGTGCCTTGTGTTTTGTGACTTGGGGCAAGACAAGACAGATCGAGGAGGGTGGTTGCCGGGAGAAATCGGTCACTTGTGTGTCATGGTTAAACACGTTTACAGACACTTTAAATAAAGTGTGTGTGTTTGGGGTAGGTCGGGGAGGTGGAGGGTTGACTAAGCCACAAAGCAAAGGCAAATTTAAGTGTTTGGGTTGACTAATTGGCACAGAGGTCTGAGATAATGTTTCCCATCATTGCTCTAAAAGATTTATATGTTTTCAAGGAACTTTTAGACTCATTAATGAGCATGTTTGTGGCCTTTTGCTCTTTAATGTGATAAAAAGAAATACAGCTCTTCAGGTGACAGCTCTCTGTCTGTTATAGGTAGGAAGAGACTATAGAATGTTAGTTTGAATACAGCACACCCAAAATGAATGTCCTTTATCTAGAGGACACACACTTTCAAATCTGAAGTTCTGTTTGATCAGACCATGAGGAGATCAAGTTCCTACCTCAGTAATCAATAACTCGAATCCCCCCACATCCAGCCACCTGTCAGTTCCTTGTTTAATCAGAATTTTAGGAAGGATTAGTTCTGCAATGAACTCTTGTGAATTTGCTTTCAATCTTCTCTATGTTGATGACATCCTTGCATATGTATATCCACATTTGCCTCTCAGTGGGAACGCATATTTGACATTTCAAAGACTACAAAATATGATCTGGAAGATAAACACTGCTGTAGTAATTTTGATGGCTGATCATCTGTTTAATGTAATGTCAGTTAACTTTGAGACTGAAAATTAGGCTGGCTTGATTTGTTATCAATTTTCAGTGCTGTTTTCATCCTGAACAAAAAACAAAACAAAACCTCCATAAGATCTAGGGAGGATGAAGAGTAAAGATGGATTTTAATCTTTATGGGAAGAACTGTCAGGCATTTTCCAGCATCTAAATGTAGGTTACTTAGATTAATTCTAAGACACAAAAGGCATTTTATGCTTTCAGATTTAAGGAAATGATATTCCAGACAATGGACCTATTGTTTCATTCTCTATTTTATTTCATGGTATTGGTGAGCTTCCCTGCATGGAGAAAAACAAGGCCTTTGTTTTAGGTTGTACTGATTCATAAAAATAACCTTCTATGGAATTCTGTAAATAGGGTTTGGTGAGTTTTGTGTTTTTGTTAAAATGTTTAGTCTTTTTTTTTTTTTTTTTAACTGAATGCTTTAATGTCATACAGACCTAGTTTTAGAATTGAAGTTGTGGGCTTCCCTGGTGGCGCAGTGGTTGAGAGTCCGCCTGCCGGTGAAGGGGACGCCGATTCGTGCTCCGGTCCGGGAGGATCCCACATGCCACGGAGCGGCTGAGCCCGTGAGCCATGGGCACTGAGCCTGTGCGTCCGGAGCCTGTGCTCCACAACGGGAGAGGCCACAACAGTGAGAGGCCCGCGTACAGCAAAAAAAAAAAAAAAGGTATTAAAAAAAAAGTTAGAATTGAAGTTGTTATTCTATTTTAGATCCTGATCATGTGGAAAACTTACTTGGAACACAGAAACTTTTATGACTACCAAACTCCATTTTCTGGAAACAAAGATATGAATTTAAGAATCCCAGATGTGACAGGATGATAGCATTAATCGAGATAGAACGATTCCTAGACTGGAGTAGGAGAATGAGGGGCTTCAGGAGTGAGGATGGGGTAGGGCAAGAAGAAGAAGGATTTGCTAGATAATGAGATATATTTGATCACTTTAAAAATTGTATTGAGACGATGTTGGAGGATTGGGCAGAATTAATGAAAATAGCACAGAAAAATTAGCAAGAGAAAAAGCTAGCAATCATTAATAACAGGAAAATAGCTTTTATTAGAAAAGAAATTTAATCGTAGTACACTATTTTGCTCAGCAATAAAAATTACATTGTCAGAATAATGTAAACAATAAAGTTTTTAGTAAAAATTATGGCATAACTATACTGAAGAGAGGTGATATAACTATATTGATGGGGGGAGAGGAGAGTGAAGAGAACTATATCCTCATCTACCACAGTAGCAGGTCGATAGTTGGTTCTAATAGTGGTTAATCAATTTAAAGTTGATTAAATCAACTTAAGAAAATGTAATAGCAATATGAGCATATTATCCAGAAATACAGAGGTAAGGACCATAAGGAACAACACAAAGGCTTGAAGGTAGTTGTCTCTGGGGTACAGGACAGAGGGGTAGATGGCTGTGGTTTTCATCAAAAACTTTGATATTTCAAATTATGTGTGTTATTTTGATAAAAACAGAAATTAATTTTTTGAAATTAATTTTCTCTTCCAACTATTCCACTTCCATCTTCTTTCCTTTCCTAAAATTCTAAATACCCATAAACACATACCTTTATATTGAACCACACAGGGCAGGAAGACAATAATCATACTGGTTATTCAGTAGCATACACCACAGGATTGTTGAACTGGATTGGGGATTATCTGCCCTTCTTAGATTTATGTTACATATGAGACTCTTAAATTCATCTTTATTTTCAAAAGATGGAGTTTGGTAGACACAAAAGTTTCTATGTGCCAAGTAAGTTTTCCACATGGTCAGGATCTGAAATAGAATAACAACTTCAATTCTAAAACTAGGTCTGTATGACATTAAAGCATTCAGTTTTAAAAAATGAACATTTTAGGGCTTCCCTGGTGGCACAGTGGTCGGGAGTCCGCCTGCCGATTCAGGGGACGCAGGTTCGTGCCCCGGTCCGGGAAGATCCCACATGCCGCGGAGCAGCTGGGCCCGTGAGCCATGGCCGCTGAGCCTGTGCATCCGGAGCCTGTGCTCCGCAATGGGAGAGGCCACAGCAGTGAGAGGCTCACATACCGCAAAAAAAAAAAAAAAAAAAAAAAAGAACATTTTAACGAAAGCAATAATGTCATATAAGCACAGAGTTCACCAAACACCTATTTGTAGAGTAGAAACTTCATTATCAGAGATCAAGTGACTAAAGTGTTCAGGGTTTGCTGAAGGGCTGGGATCTTTCTGTTTTCAATCTGATATTTCACCTCAACCTGTCCTTGGTGACTGTAACCTCTATGATTCAATTTACCCAGATCTCAAATGCTTTGATAAACTGTCTCGAGGGGTTGGGGAGGAATGTTAATTTGGTGCCATATAGTAGAGATGGATTATTTGGACATTTCATCCATTGCACCTTTTTTCAACCCCATGTCTAACCTCCACTTCACATGTAGTTGATATCGCCAATTATTGAGACTTTCTGGGGCTCTGTGGCTGGAAACTGCTTGCTTCTTGTTGGAAGATATGCAGGTTACAACTCCTGTAAGTCAGATAGAACACCTTCAAAAGCGTTTCATTTTCTGTTCTCTTTGTCCCTATGGGTTTATGATTTTCTTTTTTTTTTCTCTGTTGTTTTTGTGATTTTTCTGAGAGTAAAAACATGATATGTATGTTTAAACTGACATGTTTTTAAAGAGAAGTCCAAACATTTAACTTATTTAACTTATTATTAGTCCCACTTGTACTCAGTAAGATAATTTATAGGTATCTTGTCATCGCAACAATCTTAAAAAGGAGATATAACATCTTTACTTGGTTTTGTTTGTTTGTTTTGTTTTGTTTTTTGGCCACGCAGGATCTTAGTTCCCCGACCAGGGTTTGAACCTGCTCCCTCCGCAGTGAAACATGGAGTCCTAACCACTGGACCGCCAGGGAATTCCCAGACATCTTTACTTTGTAAATGAGGAATCCGAGGTTCAGAAGAAATAAGTAATAGATCCAACATCATATGACAGGTAAGTTGCTCAGATTGTGTTTGAACCTCATCATTTTCTGTGGTGCCATAGTACCTCTTCTTCATGTGAAAGACATGTTGTCTTCATTTTAGCACATCAGTAGGGCCAAACATTGCTCTGATGTTTTTACTGCTTTGCTTGTAAGAAGCAGAGTTAAGCTCTATTCCTAGACACACAGCCTCCCGATGGCGCTGACTATTTAGGACATCCCTCTTTTCTTTTTCTGTTCTTCAGGCAGGCTCCCTGTGCCTTACTCACCCTCTCTACTGGGCTCTCTCTTTGGTGCCTCACAGTCTATGTGTCACTCCCAGTCTTGATCACCTCTGTACCCAGATGTCCCTCCGTTTTCTGGCTCCCACTCTCCCAGATGGATATTTTATACTCACTCTGCTCTCCCCCAGCTTGAACACTCTCTTTTCCCTACTCATGCTCCACTGATGACCTTGTTTCTTTTATCACTGAGAAAATGGAAGCTACCAGAAAAGAACTTCCACATCCTTCTACCAAATCTACTGACCTGTACCCATACCATGTACACTATTTTCTCTCTTGTTGCACTGGATGAACTGTCCCTGATCCTAATTTAGGTGAACTCCACCTCAGGACACAGGATCCCAGCTCTTTTTGCCTACCTGAAGACTCTTGTACCATCATTTTTTCCTTCTCTCTTGGAAGACTTTATAAACATACGTCATGGATGGTATTCTTCATTAAAGAAAAAACAATTCCTGCCTTGACTGCTGAGCCCTCATCTACCTACCCTTCTACCTCTCTTCCCCCTTTTACAGAAAAGTTGCTTGAGTGGTATCTGTTTGCTTTCTTCACTTTCCTTCTCACATGATTTCTTGAATCATCTCACATCAGGCTTTTGCACTTAGCACTCCACTGAAACTACTTTTATCAGGAACATTGAGGGCTGCCCCCCTGCCTAGTCCATTGGACGAGTCCCAGTGCTCCTTTACTCAGTCTCTCAGCAGAATTTCACTCTGCTGGTTTCTTCCTTCTTCTAGAAACACTACACCCTTCTGGATTTTCTTCTTTCATAAGGCTGCTATCTATCCATTATAGACTCCTTTTCCAGATCATTCTCCTCTTCTTGACCTCTACATACTGGAATGCTCCAGAGCTCAGTCCCTGGACTTCTTTTCCTTTTTGAATTTGTATTTCTTAGATGATACAGCCATTTCTGAGGCTTTAATACATCTCTATACTGATGATGCCAATATTTGTTCTCCACTGAACCTCATACTTGCATATTCAACTACCTGCTAAACTTTTTCACTCAACTGCTTAACAGGCTTCTGAAATTTAATGTGCCCAAGAGAACTCTTGATTTTTCCCTTTCACACCCATTCTTCCCCCAGCATCCCTGATTTCTGTAAATGGTTCCTCTTACAGCCAATATTCCTCCATCTCTAAACCTTGAAATTATCCTTGGCACCTTTTTCTCACACTCCACATCCAATCGATTCGCAAATCCTGTTGCCTCTTCCTTTAAAGTGGATTCCACATATGACCATTTTTATTTTATTTTATTTTATTTTTACCGTGCTGTGTGGCTTGTGGGATCTCAGTTCCCCGACCAGAGATTGAACCTGGGCTGCGGCAATGAAAACATGGAATCCTAACTGCTAGGCCACAGGGAACTCCCATATGACCCCTTTTTCATCTCTTTCATCACTAGCATTCTAATTCACATTGTTCTTTTCTCTTGCCTTGTCTAAGACAATACATTCTAACTAGTCCCCCTGCTTCCATAGTCACCTTACTGTAGTTTATTCTTTACACAGTAGACAAAATGATACTTTAAGAATGTAAATGAGATAACACTGTACTTTGCTTAAAAGCATCATGTTGCTCTGTTCTATTTTCTTCATAGCACTCACCACCTCACCACAATGGGACATTATATCACTATTTACTAATTTGATTGTATTCTTTACCTCCAGAATGTAAGCTCCATGAGGCCAGGGGTATTGCTGCTCTTGTTTACCTCTGACATTCAGACTGCTGAAATAAAAATACCATAGACTGGGTGGCTTAAACAACAGAAATTTATTTCTCATTGTTCTGGAAGCTGGGAAGTCCAAGATCAAGGTGCAGGCAGATTTGGTGTCAGGTGAAGGCTTGCTTGCCGGTTTATAGTCAACTGTCTTCTCTCTGTGCCCTCACATAGTGGAAGGGGTGAGGGAACTCTGTAGGGTCTCTTTTTTTTAAAAAAATTAATTTATTTTTATTTTTATTTATTTTTTGCTGCCTTGGGTCTTTGTCGCTGCATGCAGGCTTTCTCTAGTTGTGGCGAGCGGGGGCTACTCTTTGTTGCAGTACGCAGGCTTCTTATTGCGGTGGCTTCTTGTTGTGGAGCACGGGCTCTAGGAATGTGGGCTTCAGTAGATGTGGCACGTGGGCTCAGTAGTTGTGGCATGCGGGCTCAGTAGTTGTGGCTCATGGGCTTAGTTGCTTTGCGGCATGTGGGATCTTCCCGTACCAGGTTTCAAACCCATGTCCCCTGCATTAGCAGGCGGATTCTTAACCACTGCACCACCAGGGAAGCCCCTGTAGGGTCTCTTTTATAAGGACACTAATCCCACTCATGAGGGCTCCACTACCATGACCTAATCACCAGCTCCATGTCCTAATACCACCATACTAGGGATTAGGATTTTGGAGGGACACAAACATTCAGTCAGTAGCAGCCTCCATATCACTAGTGTTTAGAAGAGGGCCTGGTACTTAGGAGGTGCTAGGAAATGTTTAATGAGTGAACAAATGAATGAATGATCTTTTTTGTGTGTGTGTGGTACGCGGGCCTCTCACTGCTGTGGCCTCTCCCATTGCGGAGCACAGGCTCCGGACGCGCAGGCCCAGCAGCTGTGGCTCACGGGCCCAGCCGCTCCGTGGCATGCGGGATCCTCCCGGACCGGGGCACGAACCCGTGTCCCCTGCATCGGCAGGCGGACTCTCAACCACTGCGCCACCAGGGAAGCCCTGAATGAATGATCTTGAAAGCACTCCTGGGATCCTGTAATTGTTTTTTCAAGTACCATTGCTTACTTCATCCTCCTGCCTTACCCTAAATAACCACTCTCCCATGGATCTCTTAAATATATAAAAATTTAGTGTTATGCAGTTTGTTCTATTGCCCTATTCAATTTATTTAAATATAGTTTAGAATGTTGGATAATGGAATAAAGTGTATAATAAATAGATGATTAAATTACTTAAATATGGCTACTGTAGATTTTTCTATAAAACTAAAACAGTCTTTCTTTATGAACAGAACTATGTCATGGCGATTTTGGAGGGGAATAAATTTGAGTTAAATTATTTCATCTTATGGAAAGTGTACTTTGAACATGAGCTGTGGTAAAGATGTAGGTACCTTCCTGCGCCTTGCACTGTGTGTGCGTGTGCATATGTGTGCATGTTGTCTTAGAAGCTGGGGCAGTTACACAGTGGAAGGTACAGGCTTTGCCTGATCCACGTAGCATGTGTTTCATCTAAATTTTCTAATAAAGAAAAATGCTTCACTAACTAATGCCCTTCATTTAAAACAGAGAACATGGTTATTGTTAGAATATTATCAGAGACAAACGCAAAATATTACTCATGACCCAGTTGAATTGGGCACAAAGTTTTTTTGCTACTCTTATGTGACACTTCTTCTCTTTTTCTTGGAAGTGTTTGTGCAATGAGTTTTTTCCACATATTTGTAACAAAATGTCGAGTCCTCCACAGACAGGAGTCTATCAGTTTAACTTAAGAGCATACGGCAATTTACATACAAACTGCTTTATGTTTGGAATATGGGGCTGAGGCAAGATGCTGTCTGTTTGCTTCTGTGTGAAGCTGGTTGGAGCCCACAGTGAAATGGTTATTGCAGCAGTAGCTGAAATAAAAGACAGGTAGGGCAAGAGACTCGGAAGTTAAATATCAGATAGGTTCAATACAGACAAAGCAACAAATAAGCAAACAAAAGTAAATTAAATATCCAAAAAGGTCCATTAAAAATGGAACAAATAGAAATAAAAAAGATGGTAACAGAAGTCCAACTATATTAATAATACAATAAAGAAAAATAGATTAAACATATTAGTTAAAGATAGGGATGATCAGATTAGGTTAAAATATACTAGTTTACATCTAATGTATGACAGAATAGAATGGTTTAAAGGATAGAAGGACAGTATACCAAGCAAATATTAACCGAAACAAGAGTGGTATGTTATATTATCAGACAAAAGGGGCTTTAAGACGAAAAGCATTATTAGGAATGTAGAGGGTTACTAAATAATGATAAAATACTGAAATTACCAGTAAGACATAGCAACTCTAAACTTGTATGCCTCTAATAAAATATCTTCAACATATAATACAAAAATTGAAAGAACCAGAGGAAGATAAGTCTGCCAGTAACGGTGAAAAGTTTATTACACCTGTTTCATCGTCATATCCAAGATAAAAATAGTTAATAAAGATATAGAAATTTGCACAACACAATAAACAAGTTTGATTTAATAGAACTCTGCATCAAACTTTGGATTAAGGAATCCAAATTCTTCTTAAGCACACATAGAACATTTACAAAAAATGATTATGAACTGGATTAAAAAGTGAGTCTCAACAAATTTCAAAAAAATCAGTATTATATACACTGACCTGTAACCTTCATCTCCCAGATCCTCAAAAGTTCTGAAGCTTTCTGGTAAATGCTTGAGCAGCAATAGCTGTGTGGGTTAACTCCACGTGGAGAGATTAGTAAGTGCCCAAATGGGTCTACAACCTTGGGTTGTTGTGTTGGGAAAGGGGGTGAATAGGCTTTGCTGCAAGCTGAATTATGAGGTGACAAACTACTTCCAATGATGCCTTGATAGAAATACATACACTTGTTTTGCAGAAAATGCAAAGAAACCAACAGCTAGGCAAAAGCTGTGAAGAATTTAATCAGCACCTTCTAGTAAGGGTAGTTACGGGAAATCTAGCTGAACCAAGGTGAAGAGATGTTTAGTTTATTAGAGAGGAATGAAAAATTTTTAGGTGCTGAACTATGTCAGAGAAGGTCAGATTATATGAGTTAATGTGAAACTAACCAACTCTGCAATGGCTGTTTCATGCTGTGTCTACAATTTAAGGCCATTTCTTCTAGGTGGTATATGCTACATGTACAGCCACATACAATTTTAATTTTCTGGATAATATCCTCATTTTGGTTCTTTTCCTACCTTTTTTTGCTGCCCAATCTGTATAGTTGATGGCAGCCCTGTAATTCCTACTCCTTTACATTTGAGTTATTAATCTAGATGATATGAAATTGGATGGACACATGTATATATTACAAACCTCCTTTGATTTTTCTTCCTTTAAGAATGGTTGATAATTCTTGAGGCAGGGAATATATTAAGTGCTAGTTGGGCACTAAACTTTACTACTGACATTACCTATTAAGTATCTCTAAAGGAAATAATAAAATAGCAGCTTTTTAGAGCCCATTTGTGACTCATAAAATATGGGTTAAAACCTCCCATTTTATTACACTTTTACTTCTGTAATTATTACTGTAAGTGATGGAACAGTGCAGGGCAATCAAGGAATCAACTCTCTCAACTCCTACACTCGAAGACAATCTATGAAAGTCTAAAGAACAGCCTGATGAATAAATAGATCAAATGACAAGGCAACAGAAACAAAAACCAAACTCCCAATAAAGTAATCAAAATAATGCTAAAATCATAGATCTGCAGAACCCCTGAGCCCATACAAACCTGCTTATTCCCCGCTTCAACACTCAAGGATGACCCCAGGAGATTTGCTCAATGTCTCCACACCTTAATTTGCTCATTCAGTAAATGGGACATAAGAATTGTACATAATGAATTTTGTATTTTGGGGGGGAGCTAAGTGAGCTGATATATGTAAATACATTAGCACCAGTTCTGACATATAGCAAACGGTCAATAAATGTTAGTTAATATTAATTAATATCATTATTATTATAATTAATAATGATAATTGTCTTCTTATACATGGCCCATTAGATTGTAATGTGGTATGTCTGATGTGATGTTTATGAAGCTATTTTACCAGTAGCCTATTTTTTTCCCACCTTGATATGTGCTTGAAGTAGTAATCACAATTGACTTATACTCAAAGCCTATTCTCACTCACTTTTTTTTTTTTTTTTTTTTTGTGGTACGTGGGCCTCTCACTGTTGTGGCCTCTCCCGTTGCGGAGCACAGGCTCCGGACGTGCAGGCTCAGAGGCCATGGCTCACAGGTCCAGCCGCTCCGTGGCATGTGGGATCTTCCCAGCCCAGGGCACGAACCCGTGTCCTCTGCATTGGCAGGCGGACTCTCAACCACTGCGCCACCAGGGAAGCCCCTCACTCACTTTTGTTGGGAGAGGATGGGAAGACTGTAAATCTAGCTGTTAGTTTTTACAAATGCTATGTGAATGCCCTTTATTTCCAAAGCATTACTCTTTTGGTTGTAGGAATAAGCCATGGTCCCTGGTTTCAAGAATGGTATGGTGTAATAAAGTACCCAGACACAGATACAAACACTGTCATACAATAGAGAGAACCAGAAAGGGGTTGCATGGGTGAAGGGAAGTGTTGTGCACAGGCTAAGATTCAGATTTAAATTAAAACAATATTTAACCAATAAGCTCCTGGATTTCAGGCATTTTTCTCAGAATTCACTGTCATTTGGTATTGAACCAATCACCCATGGCTCTAAACTGGGACATTAGTTATTATGATATGCAGTAATCACTTTAAAATCTCATTGCAATAGTGTTATTTAAGGTAGTACTGTCTGTGTTTGAAGCCAGGAGAAAAGAAAAAATGTTCCTTTTTTATCACCCTCCATTGCCCGGATTCAAGAGACTCACGGTCTAGTGAAAAAACACAACAGTGTATTTATTAACAGATATATTACCATGTCATGTGATAAATTCTATAATTGAGGAATGAAGCAGTGATGTATGTATGGTTTTCCTTGAATTAGTTCTAGTTTATCTCTGGGAAAAATGAAGTTTGTGAAACATGTGTTTATGCCCCTCAGTGCCCTGAGTGTTTCTATAATCCTTGATTTTCTGTTCTACATATTGCAGGCTCCTACCCTAAATACCATGCCCATGTCACAGGTTCCCTTTTTACTTGTCATCTAATTCACCCCAAAGAAGTACTGACATTTCTCCACTTTCAGGGTTAGAATTTCAATAGGGACATCTTGAAGAAACAACTACTTATGTGCAAAACGAGGAGTGAGTGTTTACGATAGAGGCCTTTGGCTGGCATGCTTGTCTGAGGGCTCCATCTGCCCACCATAAAGAGTCTGTGTCACACGGTGAAAAAGAATGGACCTTGGATGTGACAGACCTGAGCTGTAACTCTTGCTCCAGCGTATACTGGCGATCTTGGGCAAGTTATTCACCCTCCTGGAGTCTGTTTCCTTATTATTAAAACAGGATAAGAATCTCTATTTCAGAGAGCCACTGTGCAAATCAAAAGAGGTCAACCTATATAAAATGCCTAATGCAGTGTTTTGTATGTTGCAAACAGTAGAGAATTTATAATGGGGAGAGACAGACAATAGATGAAACTAAAAGCTAAAATATGCTCTTTCCTGCTTTCTTTTTCTCACACCCCCCACTGAAAGCTGTCCATTTTGTATCTCCTTTACCCTGAAGCTCTTCAATTTACTGTGAAGTTCCATGGGATTCCTGGAGTTCCATGATGACGTCCTCAGTTGCAGAACACTGACCTGGGAGCCGGAATATGTGAGTTCCAACCTGCTTCTTTTCATCATGAGCTGAGTGACTTTCACAAGTTGCTCCAAACTTCTGTGATTATGTTTTATTGTCTTGATATTCTCTAAGATTCTTCTCCTGCAGATATTGCCTATTAGAGGTAATTAGCCACAGAAATCTCATTTAATTCTCACAATGACCCTTGAAATAGATATTCTCTGTTTCTGGAGACAATATTCTCACCTGTTGGGTCTAACTCAATTTTGGATTCTAAATGTAAGGTTTTCAGTCCAGTTTGTTTATGTCTGAGATCTGTTTATGCATTCATTTAACAGGTATTTATTGAACTCAGGCCCTGGGTGAGCAGGGAGGTGGGCCTTTTGGAGCCCCTCAAAACCATGCTCATCAAGCTGTTCCCTGGGACTTCCCAGGAAGAGTCATTCTTGGCAGCCAGACTGTGAAGTCCCAACAAAGTGTCCATGGGTAGGACTTAGAGCTGGGAATGGACTCTGAAGCAAGAGAACATTGTGAGAGAAAACCAAAAGCAATCAGTTCATTGATCCTTAAAGAGTTTTCTTTAGAGTTGGCTGGAACTTCAGTCATGGGAGCCCTGGCTGAAAATGGTATTTCTAAAAGAGATTAAGGGTATCTATTCTGAAGATGTGAAGACATTTTAAAATGAGTATAATCTTTTGAGACTGAAAAACTTGCTTGTTGGGATGGAGGGAAAGGGTCCACATGAGCTCTCATGCCTTATAAGGTATCTAACCAGTTACAGTATCACTGCAATGCTGTTCTAGGCCACTTCTAGACTCCCCTTTTTAAACCCCAATAGGTGAAACGTCTCCTTTCACCTCTCGTATCCATGTGACCCAATGAAAAATTCCTGCTTACTGTTATTAACCTGATTCTCAGTGAAGGGAAGCGGGCCCTGTTGCCATGGAAAGGAAGCAAACTGTAGGAAGACGTGAAAGCTCTTCTTTGCCTTTGTTAACGTGGCCAACTCTAGGTAGAGGGGAAGGGGCTTTATTTTTGTACTAACATAATTAGCAATTATTTCAGGTTGAGCTGCGTTTTTGTGTTTGGTTGTGTTTTAATATGCACAGTCAACTTGATCATTAAGAACCATAGGAGTTGCTGAATGTTTCATTTTCACATCTATCAGCATAGGTAGATTTAATAATTGAATGGTCAGACTCAGTTGCGGAGATCATCTGTGAACTCTTAATTAACGTATTGAAAATAAAGGTAGAGTTCAGTGACAGATTTTCTTTTTAGTTGGGAGGGTGGGTCCAGCTTGTAAATGCAATCACATTACTCTGCCACTCTACCTTTTGCATAGGTACAAGAGTATAAGGTCTGCTATATTACTACTGTGCTAATAATGTCACTGACAATTAAAATGCCAGAAACACCAAGGCAAAAGTAAATTCCTCAAAGTAAAGAACAATAAAACATTTAAAAATTAATATTTTATCTAACCAGCTTTTTGCCACAACTGAGTGACATTATTTTTACAGCATTATTGAGGTATAATTGACATGCAATTAACTGCACATCTTTAAAATGTAGACTTTGATGAGTTTTGACATATGTATACACCCATGAAACAATCACCACAGTCAAGATAAATGAATGTATCTACAGCCCTAGAAGTTTCTTTGTGCTTTTTTGTAATCTCTCCCTTGCTCCCTTCTCCAACCTCCTTCCAATCCCTGGGAAACTACTGATCTGCTTTGCATCACTGTAGTTTTGTTTGCATGTTATGGAATATTATATAAATGGAATAATACAATGTGTACTCCTTTTTGTTCGGCTTATTTCAGCATAATTATTTTGGGTTCGTCTGTGTTGCTGTATGTAGCAATAGCTTATTCTTTCTTATTTCTGAGAAAATTCATTTCTTTTTATTGCTGAGTAGTAATCTATTGTATAGATATACCACACCTTATTTATCCATTCATCAGTTGATGGTCATTTGGGTTGTTTCTAGTTTTGGCTAATAGGATAAAACTGCTATGAACATTTCTATGCCAGTTTCTGTGTAGGCATAGGCTTTCATTTCTCTTAGGAATGCCTAAGAACAGAATTGCTGAGTTGTATGATGGGTGTATGTTTAACTTTTAAAACTGTCAAACTGTTTTCCAAGTTGATTGTACAATTTTATATTCCCTCCAAGAGTATTTGGAAGTTCCAGTAGCTGCCCATCCTCACCAACACTTGGTATGGAGAGTCTTTTAGCCATTCTAATGGCACTGTGGTGAGATCTCTTTGTTTTTTTTTTTTTTTTTTTTTTTTGCAGTACGTGGGCCTCTCACTGTTGTGGCCTCTCCCATTGTGGAGCACAGGCTCCGGACGTGCAGGCTCAGCGGCCATGGCTCACGGGCCCAGCCGCTCCGTGGCATGTAGGATCTTCCCAGACCCGGGCACGAACCCGTGTTCCCTGCATTGGCAGGTGGACTCTCAACCACTGCGCCACCAGGGAAGCCCCTCTTTGTGGTTTTAATGTGCACTTCACTAATGACTAATATTGGACATTTTTTGATGTGCTTATATGTCATCTGTATATCTCCTTTGATTATATACTTGTTCACATTTTTTACCCATTTATAAAAGTGAGTTGTCTTCTGATTGAATTGTAAGAATTCTTTATATAATGTAGATGCACTTTTTTTCATATACATGCTTTGCAAATGTTTACTCCCAGTGTGAGGTTTGCCCTTGTTTTTTGTAATAGTGTCTTTTGAGGAACAACATTTTAATTTTGATAACATCCAACTTATTATGTTATCTTATAGTTTGTGATTTTTTTGTGTGTCCTATTTAAGAACTGTTTCCTAAACCTAGGATCACTAAGAATTTTTCTATGTTTTCTTCAAGAATTTTTGTAATTTTAACCATTACATTTAGGTCTATGATTCTTTTTTTTTTTTTTTTTTTTTTTTTGTGGTACGCGGGCCTCTCATTGTTGTGGCCTCTCCCGTTGCGGAGCACAGGCTCTGGATGCGCAGGCTCAGTGGCCATGGCTCACGGGCCTAGCTGCTCCGCGGCATGTGGGATCTTCCCAGACCGGGGCACGAACCTGTGTCCCCTGCATTGGCAGGCGGACTCCCAACCACTGCGCCACCAGGGAAGCCCTATGGTTCATTTTGAATTAAATTTTGTACTACAAATCATTGCTTAGCAAAATTTTTAAAAGACTTAAATAAATGGAAAGTTACATGGATCAGAAGACTCAATACTGTTAAGGTGTCAGTTCTCCCCAAATTGATCCCAATAAGGGTCCCAGCAGCCTTTTTTAAATAAAAATCAACAAGCTGATTTTAAAATTTATATGGAAAGGACCTAAAGTAGCCAAAACAATTTAAAAAGAACAAATTTGGATGACTTACACTACCTTATGTCAAGACTTACTGTAAAGCGATAGTAATAAAGAAAATGTGGAATTGGAATATAGATAAGCAAATACATTAATGATACAGAATAGAGAACACAGAAATTAAACCCACACACATATGGTCAGTTGGTGTTCAACAAGTGTGCCAAGGCAATTGGGGAAAAAGATAATGTTTTCAACAAATAGTGCTGGAACAATTGGATATTTGTATGCAATGAAATGAACCTTGACATTGTAGACATTTTAATGAATCATTATCAAGATCCTAATAAAATATCATGGTTTGAATAGATTTTCCAGATACTAAATAAATGATTAGAAATAAATGGTTCAATTTAAAAAGTTTAAAAATTCAAATTGGACTTCCCTGGTGGCCCAGTGGTTAAGAGTCCACCTGCCAGTGCAGGGGACACGGGTTCGAGCCCTGGTCTGGGAAAATCCCACATGCCGCGGAGCAACTAAGCCTGTGTGCCACAACTACTGAGCCTGTGCTCTAGAGCCCGCGAGCCACAACTACTGAGCCTGCGTGCCACAACTACTGAAGCCCGTGCACCTAGAGCCCATGCTCTGCAACAAGAGAAGCCACTGAAATGAGAAGCCTACACACCACAACAAAGAGTAGCCCCTGCTCTCCACACTTAGAGAAAGTCCCGCACGCAGCAATGAAGACGCAGCACAGCCAGAAGTAAAATAAATAAATTTATTTAAAAATTTATAAAATTTTTTCACCAGACCACTGTGGAAAATTCATACAAATGATCATATAAATTGTAATCAATGGTGACAAATCCAGTTCATCAGTCTCTGGTTTGCCTTCTATAAAAATATGAAAAAATATTCAATACAATGCCATATATAGAAAATGAAAACAGCCAAATGGAGTCACATTCTCTATCATTCTATTTACATAGGCAACCGAATTTATCAATACTTCTTTTAAAAGATTGGATAGAGGGCAAGGTGAAGTTGCTTTGAAAACAGCTTGCTAGACCAGTAAAACAAAACTTTTTTGTATCACTATATTTACCTCTTTTGTGTCCAGTTGGGGCCTGTAGTAGCAAATACAAAATTGAGAAATGAAGGTAAAAGATTTATCAGCTGAAGAAAAATTTATTTATTTGTGACCAGTTCTCTCAATACTACTTATATTGAACTTTCCATTCTCTGGCTGTTATCACTGTTTCACAAAAAGAGTAATAAAAAACTTGTTTACCTTCTGTATCTTTTTTTCCATTTAAACCACATGCAGATTTGTTAGAGCCCTCGTTGCTTTCCATGCCAGTAGATGGCATGCTTATTCTTGTTTTTATTTTAATAGGCTTAGATTCATGATAAATGTAATGCTCTGAGCTGGACTTACATTTGGTTCTGGTTCCTACAGTCCGTGTTTGGGATGAACAATTTCTGGTGCACATGAAAAGGAGAGGAACACACTCCAGAGAAGGATAAAACTGTGGTGCTTGGAAAACTGAGATGTATCCAAAAACTTGTATCTTGCTTTCTTTCTTTCTTTCTTTCTTTCTTTCTTTCTTTCTTTCTTCCTTCCTTCCTTCCTTTCTCTCTCTCTCTCTCTCTCCCCCTCCCTCTCCTCCCCCCCCCTTTCTTTCTTTCTTTCTTTTCTTTCAACAGGCATTTATTTCTCAAGTTCTGAAGGCTGGAAGTCCAAGATCAAAGTGCCAGCTGATTCGGTTCCTGGTGAGAGCTCTCCTTCTGGCTTGAAGACGGCTGCCTTCTCACTGTGTCCTGTGGCTTTCAGTGAAGTTCTCTGGACATCTCCCAACATCTGTCTGGAAAGGATCCGGCAGGTCATCAGGGAGAAAACTCACACTGTGGATGAACTCCAAGTTTTGCTGGCTTCTCCATCATGTTCTCCTGTGACAGGAATGAAGTGAGTCCATGAAGAAGCGGGAGAGGAAGAGAGCGTCAGGGCCTGGAGGTGGAGGCAGGTGCCACAGGCTCTGGATGGAGAAGGGTGGCAAAGAAGCCGAGGGATGCTTCTTTATTTTTTACTTTGCTGAGTAGTGTCTGGTCTAGTGATGGTAGGAATTTTTGGTGAGGGGTAGACTGAAACTTGGCCATTCAAACTATCTGCATCTCTGCAGGGCAGCAGTTTCTTGTAGGTTAACTCCACCACTTCTGGGTGATAACTCAGGCTTTCTGGCTGCCTCTGCTCCTTGTTCCCCTATGTGGAGCAGCTTCTGGATATTGGGGAACATTGACCTTGTGGCAAGGGGATTGGGTCTTGGGTCTGAATGCTGGCTGTTTTGGATGTTCCCTGTTCACCTGGTGGCTTGGTCCTGATGACTCTGCTGCAGTGATGTATTCCCTTGGCACAGTCATGGTCCTTGCCCCAGCTCTGCAGGTGCTGCATTCTGCTGATCTCAGCCACAGCTTCCATCTGGCCAGGCTTCAACCATCTGCACCACAGCCTCTGCTTCAGGGTCACTGTGTCCTTGGTAGGGTGACCTGTGGCTCACCTTCTCACTTGCTGCTCTGGGCTGTGAAATGGCTTCCTCACTGACAGTACAGACTGTGAATGTCTGTATCCCTTGCACAACCTCCAAATGGAGCCACTGGAATCTCAGGGCCACCATTTCTGGCTTGCTGTCTCTATGTGCCCCACTGTCATTTCTATTCTTCTGTGATTACCATGTTCTGGGTAAGGTCATAGTGCAAAGTGTCATCTCTCCAGGATTCCAAAGGGGAAATATGTCCAGAGGCACCTGCCTTTAGCTTAACTTTCCATCTCCCTGAGATGGCTACATATTTACTATGTCTTCAGGGGCCAGTCATACTTCTCCTCTCACTTTCTCCCTTCAAATTTTTGTCCCCAGAAAGCAGACAAAATTTTACCTGTTCCCAGAAAGTACAATTCTTCCCATTCATATTTGTTGAAAACTCCCCTTAATTCTTTTTTACCATACAGATTATCTTTGCCTTAGATCGGTGTTCTCAACTCTGTCATACACAATGCTCCCCTTTTATATAACAAATATTTGTAATATCTTGACTATAAGTATTAAAACAATGACCTAAATTTATTATAAGAAACAAAGGAAAATAATTTGTTCTAAAAAGATGTTTGCCCCTGTATGTAGAATCACCATGAATCTCATAGCCATGAATGCAGACTGATACAGCTGTCCTATTGTGGACTCAAATATCATGAGTGGCAAAAATTTTCGAAACTGTGAAAACTCTTGATAAAATCTAATCATAACAAACTATAATTTTTCCTTCATTTACTTTGCAGTTACCATCCTAGAAAATCAGTGCATATTAAAACTGGCCAAATAATTCTACATGTATGCTATATATATCTATATGTAAAGCAAAATTAGATCATTATAGATATAGATTCATTCATGCAATGTTGTGCAAAATTTTGTGGGAACTGGAACAATTCTTCCTTGTGCAGAACTATCTTGTGCATTGTAAGATACAGTACCCTGCTTCCTGCTAACTAAATGCCGGTAGTGCCCCAATCATTGTGACAACTAGCCTTTTCCCCAATTTCCAAATCCTCCCCTAGGGGGCAGCAGCATTCCCATTGAAAACCATTGCATTAGGTAGTACCTTCCCATAAAAAGTTTATGATCTCTGCAGGTCACAAATTTAGCAATACTCTGCAAAATTAGCCTTTTGTTGATATTCTCTCAGATAATCCCAGCATCTATGCTGTGGAATTTCTTGGTACCTGTCCCCATTATTGATAGATCTGGGGACTCCCAAGTTGCCCAGACATTCTTTGAAAGCAATAGCAGCATACTACGCTGTCCTCCATTCCTGTCTTTTGCCCATTTATCTACTGAACTATTTTCTCATCGGTTTGAATTAACTCTTAATACCTCTCTGATATGATTAGGAAAACCAACATCCAGAAACTCCAAGTGATTCACAAGGAGTCTCAGAGGAGGAAACTAAGTAGATCAGGACCAGAGCTCTAATCTTCTGTCCAGAACGTTCCTGCATAAGATTATTGCCTCATAAATTAATCCATTGGCTTTTTATTTGGAAACCAGTGTTTAAATAATTATTATTTTTATTATTGTTGATGTAAATCAGTTCAGGCAGGCCTGATTGTGCCTGGGGGAGGTGACACATTGAATTTCTAAACCTGCAGACCTATAAAGTGGGGACCCCACTAAAGCTACAGGCACCTTGTGAGGCCCAGCCTAAGGAAACCTTTCAACTCCACCCATGGTTCTCCATCAGACCCAAGGAGTCATGACTCTCCTTGGTTTCTTTTTTTTTTTTAATCTATTTATTTATTTTTGGCTGTGTTGAGTCTTCGTTGCTGTGCGCAGGCTTTCTCTAGTTGCAGTAAGTAGGAGCTACTCTTCGTTGCAGTGCGTGGGCTTCTCATTGTCGTGGCTTCTCTTGTTGCGGAGCACAGGCTCTAGGCGCGCAGGCTTCAGTAGTTGTGGCACGTGGGCTCAGTAGTTGTGGCTTGCAGGCTCTAGAGCTCAGGCTCAGTAGTTGTGACGCACGGGCTTAGTCGCTCTGTGGCATGTGGGATCTTCCCGGGCCAGGGCATGAACCCATGTCCCCTGCATCGGCAGGTGGACTCTCAACCACTGCGCCACCAGGGAAGCCCCATGGCAGGCGGATTTTTAACCACTGCACCACCAGGGAAACCCTCTCCTTGGTTTCTTATTCCATGTTTATCCACTCTTGTAGTCAGTCTTTGTTTATTGTATCATCTATATATCTATATATATAAAAGATTTATTTATTGTTTATTTTTATTTATTTTTGGCTGCATTGCATCTTAGTTGTGGCATGTGGGATCTTTGTTGAGGCATGTGGGATCTTTCGTTGCAGTGTGAGGGCTTCTCTCTAGTTGTGGAGTGTGAGTTTTCTCTTCTCTCATTGTGACACGGGGGCTCCAGGGCGCGTGGGCTCTGTAGTTGTGGCACATGGGTTCCAGAGTGCGTGGTCTCTGTAGTTTGCAGCACGCGGGCTCCAGTTGAGGTGCACAAGCTCAGTAGTAAAAACAAAAACAGAAACCATTTTATCTTCTTCTGATGTAACAAGTCTTGTTTAAGGGGGAGAAAATTAGCATTTTCTATACAACATTAGAAAAAAATTTCTATGTCAAGAGCAAATTTTATGATCCAATTCCCCTAATATGAGTCCTTCTGATCTACCTAACAGTTATCCTTTGTAAATCAAGAAAAGAACATTAGGGGTAATGGCTGAGTTGTGAATGATAAACTCTGTGTGTGTATTAGGGAGAGAATGCATATGTAGCAATTGACTTAACTAGGTGTGCAGCCCTGTGTGCATTTGTGTCTGAGGTCCAAATCAAGCCCTTAACAGGCAAGATTCTTTAATATAAATGAGAAATAGGCTTTATCCTGCCATAATGACCTGCAGCCTCTCAGACATGGCTCTCCACAGACCCATCAGTCCACAAAAAGATTGGCCAGCTCACTGAAGCCATTATCTTTTATTTATGCAGATCAGATTGTGACAATCCTTGGAATTTTTTTTGTTGTTGTTTTATCTTTTTTTTTTTAATCCTCTTGATATGGCCCTTTCTTTCTGCTTCTGTATAGGCAACTCCCCAAACAAGCATTTTCATGACTGTCCAAGTCATCGAATGAAAATATTAGAGTATAATTTGGTTAGCTTGTATTATTCCACAAAGAAAAGAAAACTGTTTTAATTTTGGAAACTACTAGAAAAAGGAAGAGGAAAAAATTTTCTTAATTTTTTAAACCACCCAGGGAGTTACATACTGTACCAACATACTAACAAGTACCAAATCCCAATAGTTTACACTTTCATTATTTAATATGCCCTCTGGAATTTTGGACGTGGCTCAGAAAAAAATTTTTAAACAAATTTCTTACATATGACCCTAATTTCAATGGATGTGCTTTAAAAAACCTCAGCTTCTTCCTTTTACATTTCCCATTAGTCAATATTAGCCACATATTCATGAATGGGAATTTCAATAGCATACATCTTGTAAAAAATCATACCAGGGTAACTTTTTTTAATGGCTGTGCTTCCAATGATCTTTCCCTCTTGGGGAATGGGGGGATGTTCAATGGCAGAAGTTGAAAGAAAATGGGAAGGTTACTTTTTCTCTTTTTTGGCCATGCTGCCTGGCCTGCGGGAAGTTCCCCTACTAGGACTTGAACCCAGACCCTTGGCAGTGAAAGCTGGGGAGTCCTAACCACTGGACCGCCAGGGAATCCCAAGAATGTTACTTCTGACTGTGACAGTTTGGTCTCCATTGCGTATTACTTTTTTTTTTTTTTCCTGTAGTGCTGTCCTTTCTAGCTTTTATCTGAACCAAGAAGCAAGGCAAGAAGCCCACTGAGAGATCAGACAATAACCATGGTAGGAAGGATTTTCCCACTTGATTTGGGGTAGTGCTGAATTCAGCTGATCCTCAGCGTTCTTATTCTTGCATTTAATCTATGAGCATTTTATTGAATATTTATTATTATATTTCAGTTACTCTGCTAGAAGTTATGGCAGATATAAGAAGAATCAAACATGATCCTTGCCTTTATTCAATCATTTTTTTTTAAAAGATGTTGGGGGTAGGAGTTTATTAATTAATTAATTTATTTTTGCTGTGTTGGGTCTTCGTTTCTGTGTGAGGGCTCTCTCTAGTTGTGGCAAGTGGGGGCCGCTCTTCATTGCGGTCTCTCTTGTTGCGGAGCACACGCTCCAGACACGCAGGTTCAGCAGTTGTGGCACACGGGCCCAGTTGCTCCACGGCATGTGGGATCCTCCCAGACCAGGGCTCGAACCCATGTCCCCTGCATTAGCAGGTAGACTCTCAACCACTGCGCCACCAGGGAAGCCCCCATTCAATCATTTGATAAACATTTGCTATCCACTGGCAAAACAGCAATGAACCAGACCCTGTGATCTTTACAGTGTGGTGTGGAAGACAACCTGATAGGTGATGGTGTTGTTACAGAAGCTGGATCAGTTGTACTGGCTGCCATCAAAGTGGAGGTTCTGGGTGTTAAGGGAGCATAACACGCAGGATGCCAACTTAGTGAGTATGTGCAAAGGTAGCAAAGATCTCCTTGAAGTCATAAATTTTATGTTGAGACCAGAAGCATGAGACCAAGTTAGACGTTGGGGGCTGTAGGGGATGGAGCACTGTCCTGGGAAGATGTGACATAGCTCTGTGAGGTTGTGAGTTGAGGGGTGCATTGGAGGAGCTAAAAGAAAACTCAAAGCTAGGTAAGACTCAGTTCCTTTTTCTCATTCAGATCATGAGTTTTGAGGGCTGCTTTTAAGTGGCCACGAGTGGCTGCCTTCAATGATTGGAAGTGAAGAGCTGCATTAGTAGCAACTTGCCATGTGCAATGCACATCTCACTGGGAGGAGTGGGCAAGCCCCTGGGAAGCAGGGGATGGGGGAGGGGAAAGAGTTCAAGAAGTAAACTGTTTGGGGTGGAGGGTAATATAAAGAACGAGCAACCCATGAAATATTAATTGATGATAAGAGGAAAATGGCTCTCCACAGCCAAGGAATAACTGAGCTCCTGAGAGGGGACATGGACTGTATTTCGGGCTTCTTATCAGTCATTATTAGCAGCTTGCTACGAACGCAGTTTTAGCTGCTGCTGGAAGGCAGGGAATTAAGAATGTGGGATTTGGGGCAGGAAAGTTTCTTTAGAGAATGGAGAAGAGATGGGACTAAACTGTTGAGTCAGAAAGGGAGAACGTGTTAGACCTGGGCTGTCTGTGGCTCTGTGAGGATAAGAGGGTGAGAGGGCTTGAACCACAGTACTTATTCATCTTGTGAGTATCTGATACATCATCTGCAACTGAGGGTAGAGGCCTTGTAATTTCCTAAGTTTGAATTTTGCTGTAGTCTCCTCCACTCTGGTCATCAGGAAACTACTTCCTACCATGAGAAAGGAAATTTCAGCATAAGTAGGAAGAGATATGTTTGGGATCGGGAGAGAAAAGTGACAGAATAGTTCTCGAAGGATATTACCTGACTGTCCTCAGGAAAGAAGGACAATGTTTTTCTTACGATGGTTGTGGAATATTGCCCTAAACTGCATTGCATTCATGATAAGTTTCTTGTCATTATACTTAGGGCATTTATTTTTCTATTCCTTTTTAAAAATATACATTAGGGACTTCCCTGGTGGTCCAATGGTTGGGAATCCGCCTTCCAATGCAGGGGTGTGTGGGTTCAATCCCTGGTCGGGGAACTAAGATCCCACATGCTGTGGGACAACTGGGCCCTTGTGCTGCCACTCTGAGCTCACGCGCCTCAGTGAGAGAGTCTGCGTGCCACTGCTAGAGAGAAGCCCGCATGCCGCAACGAAGATCCTGCGTGGTGCAACTAAGGCCCGAGGCAGCCAAATAAATAAATATTTTTAAAAAATACATTAAAAATCAAGAGTCTCTCCAGAAAAACTCTTCTTAAAGAAACCTTTCATCGCTGTTATTTATGATGGATCAGGAATTTTTGAGATGAAGAAACAATTGGAGAGACCATATTTGACTACATTCGTGTAAAAAACCAGTGGTGAAGTCCGCAACGCAGAGTAGAGCTCCTTGGAACTCAGAAATAAAGTTACATATAGCAGAAAGCCAGGAGAAAAAAATCTACATTAAAATAACAATAATAAAAACTCCTCAAACTCGTCTTCAGCACTAGTGCTTGGATCTCCTTAAAGAGACCTTGTCATCCCAGACTGACACCATCCTTTCATGCTGGCATTGACGAATCAATGTTAAGTTTAAGGTGGATATTTTTCATATTATACTAATCACTGAAAATGACCATCAAGTCTGGTATTTCTATGTTCCAGCGTGAGCATCTCTTTACAGGGCACATCTATGAGAATGCAGTCCTTGTTTATTGCCTTCTGGGTAAGGCAGGCTATCTTGTTCAAGTGTAAGAAACTATAATGCATCTTTCACATTTAAAGTGCCCTCTGAATCTTTCTGCTTCACAACCTCTCTCCTTCTTTCCCTGTTACCTCTAAATTTTTCATACCATCTCGAGCATCTCTCAAAGAATTGCAAATTCTAGGTGGAACATGATTAATTTAGTGTGTGGCCTTCTCCGACGGAGCGCTCTGCCATCCATCCTCCTTACACAAGGCTACTCCTCCTCTTGGTTCTTAGCAGGAAAAGTGAATTAAGGCAGAGGCCCGGGTTGTTCAGATGGGCTGCTTGAAAATGAATTTTTACTGGCGATGCCACAAAGTCAAAATTGTGTTGCTGCAAAAGTGAAATTACAGTATATAGTTGATGTTCTTTTAGTTGCAAAGCTAAGTCACCCCATTTCCCTTGCTCCATTTGCCAAGGGAATATCTATTATTCTTTATTTGGAGGTGAAAGACAAAACACAGGTGTTGTTTCTCCTCCTTAAAGACTCCCTACCTTTATTTTGTTCATGTTTCTAACGGCTTCTTTATTTATTTCATCATCTAGTATTTTCTGTGAGAAGGTCACCTCCCTTCACTGTTGAAAGAAAAAGCCCATTTATTTCCATTGTTATAATTCTTTTAACAGAACTCAACCCGGCTGAACCCTGAAGGCCAATGCCACTGCAATCACAGGTGGCTTTCAGTGGTATTCACCAAGGAAACCTGCTCCAGAGCATCTTTTAGACTTGGGCCCGTTTGGCTCCCATTATTTTTATGAAGAAGGACAGTGGACAATATAAACTTCCTCTTTGGATGGTATTTTGTATAAATATTAAATCTACATTTGTGTATATTTCCTACAATTTAATTACTTGTATAAAAATACTCTTTTTTTTGTGTAAGAGATGTGATTATCAGGTATCTAATGTATTTAGCAAGTGCCTGATGTGTATAGTCAGGGCTCAATCCATGCTCATAATGATGAGGGAGAGGGGGAGGAGGAGGAGGATGGAATGTTGGGTCTCAGAAAATATCACCAAAATAACCTGTTGATAAGGCAAAGCTGAGTTTATCTGTATTGCAGTAAGGGAGACCACTACATTTTCAGAGTCCTTATAAAGAATGGAAATCTGGTTTAAGGAAGGTCTTTTAAAGTTGGGGGGTAGTGGAGGTTGAAATATTTGGGGGATAAGGGTATGGGGAGTGTGGGAGGGGAATAGAGATTGTGATATAATGGTTTAAGATTGGTGGAGTTGAGAATTTTGAAGGGTCTTGGAGAGTTAACAGTCATTGGATTGAAGAGCTGAACATTTTGATGTTCACATTAGTGGGATTTTCATAAAGTTCCTGGAACCAACAATAAAGTTACTTGCAACTTTTTTCTTCTTGGGCAAGCTTTCTGAAGTAGTAAAGTAAAATCAATGAAGACAGTAAAATAGTAGAGTTCTGTTAGTGAAGAGTGAAGACAGCCCATAGTAAAGCCGTGGTAGCATCATGGTAAGCTGTGTGGATGCAGGTGGTTTTGATTCTTTGTCTTCCTTATTCCTTATTCTCCTCTTCCTCTTCCTTATTCTGGCATTTTGAAGCTGAAGCCTTTTACCGTCAGGGCATTAGTTATTTGAGATGTGTGTGTATGCGGTGTGTGTGTGTGTATGCAGGGTGTGTGTGTGTATGTGTGTGTGTATGAGGGGTTGTGTGTGTGTGTATGCGGGGTGTGTGTGTGTGTATGCAGGGTGTGTGTGTATGCAGGGTGTGTGTGTTTATGTGTGTGTATGCGGGGTTGTGTGTGTGTGTATGTGGGGTGTGTGTGTGTGTATGCAGGGTGTGTGTGTATGCGGGATGTGTGTGTGTGTGTGTGTTGTAGTATGGTAAATGTTCTGTGCTGACTTGAAAGAAGCTGTGCCAAGGAAAGCTTTTCTTCAAGGCCATTTCAAACGCTGACTCTTTAAAAAGTCTGACCAAAGTGCTGGAGAACTACACGACCTTCAAAATTACACTCCAATAAAAATGTTAAAAAAATATATAAACTGCTACCACAGAAATGGTACTGCTTTTATTTTTGGCTACTTTTCTAGGCTGTGTATAACTTATGGTACTTAGTGCAAAGCATGGAAATATTACAAAGTATAACAAATGAGAGAAAAAAGGTTTCGATTTGATAAATAAAACTCAAACTATAGCAAGTTGCAGGGCTTTCCTGGTGGCGCAGTGGTTGAGAGTCCGCCTGCCGATGCAGGGGACATGGGTTCGTGCCCCGGTCCGGGAAGATCCCACATGCCATGGAGCGGCTGGGCCCGTGAGCCATGGCCGCTGAGCCTGCGCGTCCGGAGCCTGTGCTCCACAACAGGAGAGGCCACAACAGTGAGAGGCCCATGTACCGCAAAAAAAAAAAAAAAAACAAAAAAACAAAAAACTATAGCAAGTTGCATATAGAGAAGTAGGTGTTTCATACAACCAAAGTAACATTTAAGGGGCAATTAACATTCAAAGTCAATAGTAATAAGGGCATACTGTAGAGCACAGGGAACTCTACTCAGTACTCTGTAATGACCTATATGGGAAAAGAATCTAAAAAAGAGTGGATATATGTATAACTGATTCACTTTGCTGCACAGCAGAAACTAACATAACATTGTAAATCAACTATACTCCAATAAAAATTAAAAACAAAAACAAGAACAAAAACAAAACAAACAAAAATCTACCTCCTCTGAGGACATTTCAAGAAATCCCTGCGAGGTATTAGTATTTGCTGCTTTCCTTCCTCCCTCTCCCCACACTGTGAGATCCTCAATGTAGGAGCTGCATCATTCTTCTGTCATCAAATATTTTTCTACTTAATACCAGGGACTGTACTATGTGTTGAGATACAATGAGGAATAAAAAGCAGTGCCTGCATCTTTGAGTTCTCATTCCAGTAAAGAAAGTAAATGAAAGGATTGTCATTTATTTACTTTTTTAATGTTTCTATGTGGCTAATAGAGCATTGCATTGTTCTAATAATTCTGTGATGAATAAATGAATAATTTTGCACATCCATGAGGTGGGTGTGAAATGGTATTTTATCGTGGTTTTATTTTCCTGAGAAGTTTTATATATATCCCACTTCTAAACAAATTGCCTTTTTGTTTCATTTATCCATTTTTTGTTATTAGGTTGCTGCCTTTTGAAAATGAATATGTAGGATTTTACTGTATATTCTGAGCAAAAATTTCTTACTGGTTTTATGGACTGTGAATATCTTCTCTCTGTGTCTGGCTCGCATCAGTGTCACTTTTCATATATTGCCTTTTGTGGTCCAGAAGGTTTAATTTTGATGTACACAAATTTATTAATTTTTTCCTTCATGGTGAGTGCTTTTTGCACCTTGCTTAGGAAAATTCTCTACTTTAATGTGATAGATATGTTCTCTATTTTCTTCTAAAAGTTTTAGAGTTTTGCTTCTTGAATTTATTTAGTTTACTGGGCTTGATTTTTGTGTATGGCATAAGGTAGGCATTTGACTTTATTTTAGTTTCCTCACATGCATTCCCTGATCAGCTGAATACTTAAGGGAGACCCTCTACAAATCTCTGAAGCTTCTTTCTTTGCGCTGCTTGCTCCTGTCTTTTACTTTGTCCTTCTAATTCTAGCCTCCTTGGTGTCCCTGAATTCTTACCTCCATCTCTTCAACTCAAGTTGATTACTGGGTTATTCCTGAGTTCCTCCACCCTGTGGCTTGGCAATGCTCTCAAGGTAGTAAGCTGGGCAATCAGAAGGCTCATCTCATTTGTTTCCATTTCTCAGGGATTACTATCCTTAGTTGCCTGATGTTGAGTGACTTGAAAATCTTCGTTTCTTATATTTTGTCTATTTTTTGGTTGTCTTAGGTGTGGGGGGGTAAATCTGGTCTCTGTTATTCCATCTTGACGGGAAGCAGAAGTCTGAAGAGAGCAGTGAGAATTGAAGTAGTTAAGATCTGAACCTGGAGACAGTCAACTTAGAAGAGCTAATTTTATGGATCCACAATCTGAGAGAGAGCTCACAATGATTCAATACAACTAACTTGGGAAAGAGGCTTGGAGAAGGGCAGTGGCTTTCTAGACATGATCTGCGTACTGAACCATGGTTACTATCCAGGAGATCAGATGGTGGCTTGGTTGCATTTTTCCTGAACTCTGGCAATATATTTGGAAAGACAAGATAAAAAGGACTTATTTTCCCTCTCAATATTGATGGGACCTAGAAGAGAAGACGGTGGTTTGGGCTAGAATAAAATTGGGGTGGTCCTAGGAAAGGAAGCAGATTTCCTTAGAATGGAGGCCTAAGTTAGGATGGTGGCTTAAGCTTTCTTATGACTTAGCTTCCAAAGTCCTGCAGCCTGACTTCCACCACAGTCCACTGGTAAAAAGTGAATCACAGAGCCAGCCAAAGATGAATGAGGGGACACAAGGGTGTGAATATCAGTGTGGCTATTTGGGGGTGAACATCTTTGGCACCAATAATGATAGTAACCCACTAAATATTTTGAGTGGAGAAATGGGAAATGAAATGAGAAACATAGAATATTGCCAGACTATGAGAATCTGGAATGCCAGGGTATCATCAAAGGGAAGTTAAAGGCTCTTGTGCATCAGATTAATAAAGTGAAAGCAATGCTTTAGGAAGAACAACGTAGTATTAATATGTGATCTGATTAGAACAGGGAGTATTGGATATAGCCCGAGAGGTTAGGAGGCTGCTATCATAATAGCTCAGATGTGAACAGGTAGAACCAGAACAAAGGTGGATGCGGTGGGGACAGAAAAAAAGGAGACTTCTAGGATATTTTGATTCTAATTCGATATATCAGAATCCTGCCTAGTAGAAAGATGTGTTTCCATTGGCACATGATAGATATCAAAACCAAATAAAAAATATGCCAAGCCAAGAAACGTTAAGCCAAAAAGTTTTCAAGAATTCATAAGAAGAGAAAGAGGACCAGAGACATATTAAGCAAAATGGGGAGCAGGAAGCAGAGTAACAGAGAATAGAAACAGTGGGCGTTAAAACTGGGAACAGGGACAGTGATTATACCCACAGACAGAGAATCTAAAGTACATGGGAAAAATATTCATGGGGGAGGAGGAAAAAAATACATTAAATAGAAATGTGAACCAGGCTATGTAAACTCAGTAGAGAAAAAAGTAAGACATAAGTCTCAGTTACATCACTTAAATATAATAGTACAATAATTGATTTTCATTAACGATAACACATTCATTCATTTAACAAACATTTCTACATATTTACCACGTTCATACAAAGTACTCATCCCTGCCACTATTATGTTCAGAAAGATAAAAAACACCCTCAAATTCTACCATCATGAAATTTGCAATGTGTTTGAGAGGCATGTACAGAAAAAATATTGTACCATCATAAGTGCTAAGTGCTAAATTAGTGGTAGGAAAAATTGCTTAAAACACAGAGGAGGGAGTGAATAACTTTTCTGAGGGTGTCAGAGATGACTTTACAGAAGACCCAGGAGATCAGGAGGATATGGGGGCTCCACAGCTGGAGAAGGTGGGTCATTTCGTTCAGGTAGTGGGGACACCTGGCACATGCAAAGGTGAAGGCTTTAGAAAGCATGATGGACTAGAAGACCAGCAAGAAGCCCCGGGGACTCTGTTCACCAAGGTAGGGAAGTTGGGAAATCATTTAAACTATTAAAAAGTATTTGAAATCTTTGGCATCCAAAAGGTTGAACTGTTAGTTATCTGGAATCCTGTTAACCCACAATAGCTCTATACTGCCCAAATTTCCCAAGCCAAGGTGTTTCTTAGTGGTATTTACTACTATTGCCTATTCTTAATCTCTTTCCTTCAATATGGGGCATGACTACTGTAAGATTTGTGGAATCTCTGAGTGATTTAAGAGGTTATATATCCTGTGTTTTGAGGCAGCAGACTAGTTGAAGCGGCAGAATTAAGTCACATGTTAGGTATTCTTGGGATATCCTATGTGACTTTGGAAAAGCAGGGAGAAGTAGATCAATCTGTCTATCTATGTATCATCAATTTATATCTGCAAATTGTGATAAGCAATGCCCTTGGACCTGTGTAAATTTCTATTGTATAATATAAGAGTTATCAGCCAGCATGGAATAGCAATGCAGGATGCAAGCCACCTAGACAGGACTGCCATCTTTGCAAATGTTACCAGGCAGCCTTCAAGTGTTACCAGGTAGCAATATTCTACTTCATTCGCTTTATCCAAAGCATGGAGACTGCTGTTTGAAGTAAGTTCTTTAGCTGTCTTTTATTCAGGATAATGCTAACATATATTCTTTTTTTATTTTTTTAATTCAAGGCAATCTGAGGATTTCTTTTTCAAAATTTTTTTTGGCTGTGTTGTGTCCTTGTTGCTGCATGTGGGCTTTCTCCAGTTGCGGCGATTGGGGGCCACTCTTCGCCGTGGTGCGCGGGCTTCTCATTGCTGTGGTTTCTCCCGCCACAGAGCACGGGCTCTAGGCACATGGGCTCAGTAGTTGTGGCTCGCGGGCTCTAGAGCGCAGGCTCAGTAGTTGTGGCTCACGGGCTCTAGAGCGCAGGCTCAGTAGTTGTGGCGCACGGCCTTAGCTGCTCCGCGGCATGTGGGATCTTCCTGGACCAGGACTCGAACCTGTGTTGCCTACATTGGCAAGCAGAATCCCAACCACTGCACCACCAGGGAATCCCCCTAACATATATTCTTTGTAAATAAAGTTTCAGTTCACAGAGTATTGCCACATCTATTATTTGGCTCACTGTACCTTTAAGAGGTAGGTAGGCATTCCCCCCTCCCCTGCCACCCCTATTTTACAGACTAAAAAAAGGAGGCTCAAAAACATTTAGGGGGCTTCCCTGGTGGTGCAGTGGTTGAGAGTCCGCCTGCCTATGCAGGGGACGCGGGTTCGTGCCCCGGTCCGGGAGGATCCCGCGTGCCGTGGAGCGGCTGGGCCTGTGAGCCATGGCCGCTGGGCCTGCGCGTCCGGAGCCTGTGCTCCACAGCGGGAGAGGCCACAGCAGTGAGAGGCCCGCATACCGCAAAAAAAAAAAAAAACAACAACAAAAAAAACACAAAACATTTAGGGCTTTGCTTAAGACCAGGTAGGTCATAAGTGGAGGAGGCGAGATCTGAACTTAGATCTTTTGACTTTAAGCGTTTTGTCTTGCTAGAATCCCACAGCTTCTTCCTACAATTTCCTGTAATAAAAGATTGCAACACCTAGTGGTTCTGATTTAACTTTAAATCTTTATTGTAGGGCTTCCCTGGTGGCACAGTGGTTGAGAGTTCGCTTGCCAATGTAGGGGACACGGGTTCGTGCCCCGGTCCGGGAAGATCCATGTGCTGCAGAGCGGCTGGGCCTGTGAGCCATGGCCGCTGAGCCTGCGCATCTGAAATCTTTATTGTAAATGCCAACATACAAACTTTTAAAAGTTAGGGCATTTAAGCACATTACTAAGTACAAATATACCAGTAACTTTAGTAAAAATTTGGCACTTTTAAAGAAATGTAATTTGTGCATCTCTCCAGTAGACGTTACCCTGCTGATAAAGAAGTTCGTTTTACTTATTGACTTGATAATGATGATAAAGTTAGTCTTGACCAACACGTGGCCTAATATATTTCACCCCACAGACGTTGCCGGGACATGGTCTCTGCACTGCAGCAGCTTACGATCTAATGGGCAAGACCAGAGAAGCTAATCATCTGCGTTACAGGGCAGAAAGTGGGAAGTGTCGACAAGGAGGGGCAGAATGTATGGAGGCGTGGGAAAGGGGGGCATTAATTTCAATCAGGGAAATCAGGAAAGGATCACAAAGGAGGTTTCTTGGAGCTGAGTTTTGCCTTATGGATAAGATTTCAAGAAGTCTCCATCTGTTCGGGGCTGGAGACAGGTGGGTTGAACAGCATTCTAGAAGGAAAAATGCTTTGCAAACACTGGGAAGTGGGTAGGTATTTGAATAACTGCTGGTGATCTGATATCACTCTGGCAGAGAAAGATAGTAAAGGTGTACAGCAAGAAATGAAAAACACAGAGAATTAGTGGCAGGTCATGGAAACCATTAAATGCCTCCATGGTGCTGGTCGTGCAGGCCCAGGAAGATGTATGTCAAGATTCGGAGCCAAGGAGAGACACAACTGGGCTGGGTGTAGAGAAGGTTGCTCAAGGGGAGGTTTACCAAAAGGATGAGAGAGGAAAGATGGTCCTGGGGAGCGGCTAAGGAATGGATAGGAGGGCAACTCAAGAGAGGCAGACTGCTGGGTGAGGTCCAAGTCAGATCCACACTCTGGAAGAGGCGATAGGAACAGAAGAAAAGACGCACAAGGAGTGGGAGTCCAGAAGAGGAGGAGCCAGAGACAGTGGTGGGATTTGAGGATGGTGAGGATGGTGAGGAAGGGCGTGGGCTCAGTGAGATGTGGAACCAATGGGCGAATCGGCGAAGAGATATTTGCTTTGGTTTGTTTTAAATCCTCACAGTATGTTAGTTTTGTGGATAAGCACCATAGTGCTTTTTCTTTAGAAAAAAATCGGCAGGCTAGAAAAAAATCGGCAGGCAGGAACTGTGTGTTTTGTAGACTATGATTTACAGAGCACAGTGGCTGCGTAAGTTTTACTCTGTTTGGCCTCAGCACTCAAAAGAGAGCTCTGGCTGGGAAACGCATTCCGATTTTGTGTTTCTGTATTTTACAAGGGAATAGAAATGCACCACTTCAGAGTGAATTAGGAGTGAGTTTGTACATTTTTCTGCTTAATGGAACTCAAATAGTTTTCCAGGGGATACGTTTTCTGTTTTTCCAACGCCTTCCCTTATTCCCCAAACAGATTACAACATGTCTCTCATATTTCCCACAGTGTCATCAGAGGGAGAGACCAGGCGGAGGGCACGATAATTCTACACTTGAGACGGTGAGATGTAGGATCTGAAGTTTCTAAATTCCTGAAGACTCTTTGGTGCCAGGTGACTTTTGTGTTCCAACACAAAACCAACACAGCACATAGAGTAATCCCTGAAGGTATCAGGGCATAGACTGCACCTGAAATTTTGTATTGTTCAGCATTTGGGAACATTTCATATTGTTTCCTCGATGTCCAGTTTCACACTTGTAACATATTGCAATTAAAAAGAAAGCCTGTGTTAGTATTCAATAAAACTTCCATAAGACTAACACGAAGGAAATGAAGATGCAGTTTCTCTTACCTCTCCTTTTAACACTTTTCTCCCATATCTAATCTCCTGGGAGTCCCTTCCTTCTCTTTTCCACCCTTTATTGTATTACCCACAGACTTCTGTGAGCAACAAATAGGAGAAGTTCTCTGATCTAAAGCCACTATCACCCAGAAAAGCTAGGGAATTAATCTCATTCGGAAGAAGAAGCTTCAGAAGTTATACATATTTGCAAGAGGCCCCTTGCGTAGTAGGTTGCAAATTTACATGCATTACACCTAGATGTGCCCAGAAAAATACGAGCTAAAAGGCATCCAAGGCTGTTCCTTCCAGGGGTTGAATCATTTGAGGAGGGTTTGTTTCCAGGGCCACATCAGGAGACATCAGGTCACACAGACTGCAGCCTCGATAGCCCATGGGGCATCAGCCACCTGCAGGGCAAGGAGCATCGCTCTAGAGGCAAAGGTGCCAGTGATTTCAGTATTATTCTCTGGCTGGCTCTGGACCCTGTGTTTCTTTTTTTTTTTTCTTTTTTTTTTCTTTTTTGTGGTACGTGGGCCTCTCACTGTTGTGGCCTCTCCCGTTGCGGAGCACAGGCTCAGGACACGCAGGCTCAGCGGCCATGGCTCACGGGCCCAGCCGCTCCGCGGCATGTGGGATCTTCCCAGACCGGGGCACGAACCCGCGTTCTCTGCATCGGCAGGAGGACTCTCAACCACTGCGCCACCAGGGAAGCCCTGGACCCTGTGTTTCATTGAGCAAACACTGGAGATGCTTGGGCTTTGACTCTTTTATTGTCTTTGTAGGAATTATCAGAACCAGAAGTCACAGTTTGGAGAGAAAACCCTTAGACTGATGGGAGAGGGTGGCAGAAATGAGGAGGGCTCCCACAGCATTCTTTTTCTGCTGAGGGTCTGATGACCTCAGGAGGTGAAAAGCACTACCTAAAGCTCTTCGGGGGTGGGTTTCTTTAAAGGTAGTGAAATATCAGAGTCATCATGATCATCATGATCTAGGAAATGGTGCCTCATAGGAAACAATGAAAAGAGACCACCAGATTGTTGGCATTAAGCAAACAAATAGAAAGTTAAAGTTAATCAGATGAAGGAGGTGAAATCAAGAAAGTAGTTTAAATTATTTTCTGACGAGTTGGCACGGCTTTCTGAGTACCATTGTTAGTGACCTGGCTTCAACTCTAAAGTTTTCAAATAACAAATATGCTAGAAATAGCGTGTGATTCCTATTTTTCTAAATAAAAAATAACTTTCAGTTTTCATTGGAGGAAATGCAGAATTTCTGAGAGAGGAAATTCAAATCACAAACCCCGGCTCAGTTCCACGTGACAGGGTGATCCCTTTTTGGAAAGGGATCCATCATCAATTAGTGATGACGTGTGCAAGCTTTTTTACTGGACTGGCTCCCAGTTTTCTCAGTGGAAAATGGAAGTTGGGATGCCCAGATTATGAAGATCCTTTCAGCCCTTCCTAAGGACAGTGAGCATTTTAACTGGGAGTTGATAAGGAATGACCACAGGGGTATAAGCAGCAGAAAACGATGAAATTTGGGTTTTAGAAGATCACTCTGGCACCATTCTGAGGTAGAATAGGGCAATGGCACCAAGCTGATCAATACTGGGATGATGGCCAGAAAAGGAGTAAAGTCTCCAGAAGACAACATGTATTTGAAACCAAAGGGCATCAATACATGACAGAAGAGGCTCCATGAGGTCAAGTCAAACCAAGGTGAGTCTGACACTCCTGAGGACATCAAAGAACAGAAGACTGAAGGAGATGCCAGTTGATTCTTTGCTCATGTAGAATTTCTCCAGCTAAAGGGATTTTTTTTTTCTGTCCAGATACGTTCCATATTCCTCTGAACTTCTGATTCATTCTAAGGTTTGTTTCAAACTGAGAGTCAGTTTTCTTTCCTATTTAGATACAGCATTGTTACCCTGAGCCTCTCAAGCAAACATCAAGTTAGAAACCTTGAACTGAATTATTAAGAAAGGAAGCAAGCTATTGTTTTATAGAACTAGAAGTAAAAATCTACCAGAAGCAATAATAGGTAATGGATACAATTTTGAAACAAATGGATCAGATGACAAAAATATAAACATGTACATACCTGTTTCAGCAAAGTATATTTTATATCCTGGCAATGTCAGCTTAGGTGGGGTAGGGACGTGACCTCAGTTAGTGATTCTATACCCTGAGAAGGACTGGTCTCTCCCACTGACTCCTAATTGCTTGCATTTTTCCATGGTGAACCGAAATCTCATATAGCTAGGGTCACTCTTGGTAATCAGCCAGTATTTAGTACAATTTGCATCCTTACCCTTTGTTGCTGTTGTTGTTTTTAAAAAGCAAGACAGAAAAAAAATATTCATTTTTTTGGGCGAGGATTTATTTAAAAACTTATGTGGTCTACGCAGTAGAACATGCCAGTGGGGATTTTGCTGTGATGAGGGTTTATTTAAACAGTAGTATTCTGTTATAGAGCATCTTGTGACTTGCCTCAAGGAAAATGTCTGTGTCCCCCAGACTGTTTGATTGCAGCTCTTGTTCTGGACTCTCTGGGGCTGGCTGTGTCTCTGTGCTATCTGGTGTCAGCTGCAGTGAGCAGTGGGGGAGGTATGTTCTCCACAGCCCGCTGATGTCAAGGTCTCGGTGAGCTCAGATTCCAGGTCTTATCTGCCCTGTCAGGAGTATTCTATTTGTATTGCTCCTGTCCCCCACATTTCCCACATCAGAATCCTGAGAGTCAGGATAACAGCTACAAAGCAGTCATTTTTTTCAGCCTCTGTCCTGGTGCATTCAGAGGGACCTACAACCCATGGCAAATTTCTTTCCAGCAATCCTAGGAGTCCTCAGGGAGTGTCTTATGTTCTGTAGTTCTACTCACAAGCATCTCCAACATTTTCCCCCTCTTCTGATCCAACTTGCTTTGATAATATTCGTATTTCTGGGGAAATTATGCATGGCTACCCTGTCCCTATGGCTCCCAGCCATGCCACCTCTGAGCCTGGTGCGCACTGAGAGAGACTTGGGCATAAGATGCCTTCTGTGTCCCCGTACTGCTGGTATCCCCTGAGGAGAATGTCTCAACAGAGCACCCTTCCCCTCTCACAGTGTTGGTGCCCACGCTGTGAATGCTTTGCTCTGAGTGAGATCCTGCCTTCGGACAGGAGATTCACATTTTTATTTTCTGTTTTTTAAAAATGCTATTTATGTGCTTTAATTAATTCATTAATTAATTTGGAATATAGTTGATTTACAGTGTTGTGTTACTTACAGGTGTACAGCAAAGTCAATCAGTTACACATACACATGTATGCATTCTTTTTCAGATTCTTTTCCCATATAGGTTATTACAGAATATTGAGTAGAGTCCCCTGTGCTATGCAGTAGGTCCTTGTTGATTATCTATTTTATATACAATAGTGTGTGTATGTTAAATTAATCCTAAGCTCCTAATTTACACCCCCCACATTTCCCCTTTGGTAACCATAAGTTTGTCTTCGAAATCTGAGATTCACATTTTTATAGCCGTCCCCTTGCTCAGGAGTTATGTGTCAGTCATTGAGGCTTCCGTGATATTTCTTGCTCCCTGCCTCTGGGTGCTGCAGGACTCTTGTCTCCAGTGTGTTTGAGGCCAATGTGTATGTGTGTGGTGTCAGTGTGGGTGTCCTTGTGTTTATGAGGAGAAGCTCAGAGGGACAGGTGCCCAGTGGCCTGTTACTTAGCCCCAGGCAGCTAGCAGATGGGAAACACCAAAATCTGTATTTTCCTTCCTGTCCTTTTGAATAGTTTGCATTTTTATTATAAGCACAGGTTACTTTTCCAATAAGGGAAAGACCAACTTAAAAAAAAGAAGACAGAATGTTTGTGTCCTCCCAAAATTCATATGTTGAAACCAATTCCCTAATGTAATGATATTTGGAGATGGGGGCTTTGGGAGGTGATTAGGTCATGAGGTGGTGCCCATAAAATAGAGACCCCAGAGAGATCTCTCATCTCTTCTACCATGTAAGGGCACAGTGAGAAGATGGTGGTCTATGAACAAGAAAGTGGGTCTCACCAGACACCAAACCTGCTGGCACCTTAATCTTGGACTTCCCGGCCATCAGGACTGTGAGAAGTAAGTTTCTGTTGTTTATGAGCTACCCAGTCTGTGGTGTTCTGTTCTAGCAGCCTGAACTGACTGAGACAAATGGTAAAGTGGAGGGTTCCTCAGGTTCCACAGGAAGGAGCCTAGTGTAGGTGGTCTGATGGGGTGGGACCACAGAGGGCAGACCTGAGAGCAGATGAGGGATGTTGGGGAGATGGCTGAGGGCCGATCTGGGAGAACTGTGGAGGTAGGATGTCCTTCCATCTGCCATTTTGATGGAAGAGATTCAAGACAGGCCCTCCTAACTCACTCTGGTCTCTTGTCCAAGACTCTGAGTGACGCTCTTCACACCATTATCCCTATTACTGGGGGTGGATTTAAGGGTACCCAGCACCCACTCCTCCATAGCAGCTGTGTTCCCACGTGGAAGCTTTATCCTTGGTCCATTCACCGGACTCCTTCCACCACTGCCCCTGCCAGCTCAATGTCTTATATTATTTCTGTCCGTGGCTTTATGCTCTAGTAGATTTTAAACTCCTTTGAGAGTACAAACTGTATCTTTTTTTTTTTTTTTTTGCGGTAAGCGGGCCTCTCACTGTTGTGGCCTCTCCCGTTGCGGAGCACAGGTTCCGGACGCGCAGGCTCAGCGGCCATGGCTCACGGGCCCAGCCACTCCGCGGCATGTGGGATCTTCCCGGACCGGGGCACTAACCCGTGTCCCCTGCATCGGCAGGCGGACTCTCAACCACTGTGCCACCAGGGAAGCCCAACAAACTGTATCTTATCCAATTTCACTCCCTCCTCCAGAATTTAGGACTGTAATTTACACGAAGCAGGTGTTCAGTAAATGTTAAATTAAAACAAATATATAAGAGTGAGGAAACGTTGCATTATTTTACTAGTGTATCAAGGGCTACAGCTGTTAGAAATTCTTGGTTTAGTTCCCACTACATTTGTCACCTGTAAAAAGGAGACAATCTTAATCCCTCATCATGTTGGTAAGTGTTATTATGAGGCTTGAGGAGAAGAATCCATGTTAAGGTCATACCACATTGTTAGTGCTTAAAAAATGTTAGCTAATATGATTTAGACAAATCTAACAATTGTCGCTGTTTGCAAAGCCAAAATGCCTACGAAAGTTTGGGATTTTGCTTATTTCATCAATTTGAACAAAATCAACTGCCAAAGGGAACTTAATATGAAGAAGTGGGTTTTTCAGTCTACTCTGTTTCCATGAAAATATTTCATAACATAACAGTTAGCTTATATCTAGTTGAACTTACCTAAGTTTGGCAAACCTGAATGAAGCCTGAAGATCATTTAAATCACGTTAGTGGAGAGGAATGCCTCTTGGGCAGAAGAGACTGATAATTTTACTAAACTACAAGTTCCTAGGAGGGCTGGGTCAACTCAGTTTTTATTAATCTCTGAATCCTTAGCCTATAGGAAAGCGCCCACCCTGAAAAGAGGCTGAAAACATTTGATTAAAAAATTAAGGATTGGTTTAGGGTCAAAATCCCTTGATGGTTCTAAATTATACAAAAGCATATCAAATATATCACTTATATTAGAAAGAAAAAACTATGTGTATATGATTCCGAGATTTGGATATCTATATCAAGGTATTTATTTCTGATTAAAAACTGTTAAATCAAAGTAGTTCAGCTATTTGTTACTGAATATCCAACTAAACTGGGTTAAGTAGAAGCAACCTACAAGAATCTCGGTTAAGGGGCAGTAATTTGAATGTCTTGGTCAAAATGCTTTTTGTGAATCCTACACGGTAGGAAAGCTAAGACGTTGAACAAGTAAATCGATAGTTTATGAAAGAATACTTACACAGACGCTGCTTTCAATAAATGTGTGTAGAAAAGCTGATTTGGAGTTTCTCTCTTTCAGGGATTTGAGAAGAGCAGCCGGGGGTCCTTGAGATAAATCTGGTTCTCCTGCTGCCTTGCACAGAGTAGCTGCCACACCTCGTTCTGTTTGCTTTGACACCCAGCACAGCCATGATAGAGACCAGCCCACGGGAGGAAATGGTCCAGGAGGGTGTTTACTTCAAATGTAAGCAAAGGGCCATCCCCCCTCCCCTCAACATCCCTCACAAACTACCAGGATTCACCAACTCCTGAAGAAGCAATCCACGTGAAAATGTTTTTGCCAATTCTAAAGTACTTACTAACTTCTTCACAAGTTACAAAGTGATTTTACGACCATTTGATCTTCACAATTAGTCTCGATGGTGGGGTCTACTGTCCATCCATTTTATAGATAAGGCTTAGAGTTCAAATACTTGTATAATCTAGGTCCTGCGCTCTTTTCCCTACCTGAGAGTGAAATGTGGTGCTTTGAGTGTGTTACTAGCTGTTGAACAGCAGTTGAGATGGAGGCAGGGCAGGGAGGGGCGGGAGTATTGCTGATACACAGATCACGTTGTGGGGTGTGAGCTACACGGAGGATGGGAGCTGGGCTTTCCACTTTGATGAACCTCTGTGTGCAGTCACACTCGCCCTGCCAGCTGAGAACTCCATCAATACCACCTTGAAAGTGGAAGTAGCGTAGGCTCCGGGACACTACCTCAAAAGAAAGATCTAGAGGGGGAGGATTAAACTACTATTTAATTGTTGGGGACACGTCCACACTGTAACAAATGCCCTTAGAGAAGCAATTTGGAAAAGAGTGAGTCGGAGACCTTGGGGGAAAGTCAGAATCTTTAGTCATAAAACACCTGAACAAGACATAATTATTAGCCCCGAGCTTTATTTTAATGATGTACTATGTCTTAAATATAATACCGACTGTTCGCTGAAAGATGCCAGCTGCTCAGAACGAACGAAACAAAAGGAAAAGAAGGGCCATTTGTAATGAGTCTGGATCTTTGTACAACCTGTCATTTTGGTCGTCTGAAGCTCTGGTGCCTCAAGGGGCTGACAGAATGTGCTGGCATGAGCCATGGGACATCTGCCGACAATCCTCTGGCCTGTGAGTGCTCCCCACTTTCATCCTTTGCCCTGTGTGCATCCATGCATTTTCAGCGGGTTGTCAGAGAAAGTCTCGGAGGGCGTCAGCAGTTTATCCTGGAGTGGGGTGGTGGAACAAGCATTTCCCTTGGAATTTGGAGACCTGGGTTCAAATTCTGACTCTGCATTTGACAAATAGCTCTGCTTTTTGACATCACAGTTCCTCATCTGCAAAATGGGATTGAATTTAGATACTTTAAAGGATTAAGGTAAGGACCGAGTAAATTCCTCTGTATGAAAATGCTTGGAAAGTAGCAGAATTTTTTTCTGAAGAAAAGGTGATTATCTCAGTTCCTCCTATGGAAGATCAAACCTCTTATTATCAAATTAATGTTTATCTGGACAACCAGTCTTTTACATTTTATTAATGATCTTATTCTCTTTGTCACAAAAATGTATTCTCCAACCTAAATTCTTTGAGACAATGTGCCTTTGTGACCTGGCTGAGTGGACAGGTAATTTCATTTAGAGAATGGAATAGCTTAGTGATCTTCTTTGGCACTTTTCACTTAAAATTAATTTGAATTTTTCAGTCTTTTGGAAGAGGACCGGATGAGCAATACCCCCAAGGCATTTAGATATTAACTCAGTATTAGTACCTCCAAGAAGCTGTTTATAAATACCCGAGCTGGCTTCACATATTCACTAATTTATGCATAGCCAGGCACTAACCATACTTCTCCCACAGTGTCCACCCTCATCTCCATCATTGTTCTTGCCATTTCATGATACAGTTAAGTTTTCATAGGTTCTCTCTCCCCCACTAGAATAAGAGCAACTTAAATATAAAACTGACCTATTTGTCTTTACACCTGTAGGGCTTGACATCGTGCCTGTCATATTATTATACTTAACAATGGTGAGGGTGCTATTGGCAGCAAATAACAGACAACCTAACTCAAAATGACTTAACTACTAAGGATTTTCTGTATTCGTGTTGTAAGAAGCTCAAAGGTAGGGTGCTTCCAGGGTTGGTTGACACATTAGCTTCATGATATCATCCACGATTCAAGTTCTTCACATCTTTCTGCTCTTTCATTTCCAGGATGGCTCTGGGGTGGCCATCACACCAGACGTGCAACATCCTGCAGAAGAAAAGGGTTTCATTCCTTTATTCCTTTCTGTGTCTATTTTTGTTAAAGTTCTGACCCCCTCATCCCTTCCCCTCACCCCATCGTCAGACTTCTCCTACCAGCTCATTGACCAGAAATTTGTCATATCCCTAGCCTTCTATGACTCACCGACACAGGAAAGGTGGTACCAAAATAGGCTTGGACTAAGCAGAACTCACCTCAGGGCTGAGGATTGGGAACTCTTTCTTGATTAAATGGCCACTCAGAAGAGAATGGATATCTGAAAAAAATTGTTTTGTTTTGCTATTTTACTTAATATGGAAGAATGCTAGTTGGCACAGTAGTCAAGAATGTCATCAAGAGCTAAATGTTTACAGAATAAAACAATGAAGCAATACCACATTTTAGTTCACCAAGTAATTTGTTAAAATGTGGAGTATGTTATGAAGTTGACTTTAAATATTTAAATGTCGTGAAGGCTGAGTCCGAAGTTATCTTCTTTTTCTGAATAGTATCACTTCAGGAATACTGAAATTTAAAATTCTTAAATGCTTTAGAAGAGTAGATTTTATATTAGGTCAAAACAGAAGAAGTAAGTTCTAAAAATAATCTGCCCACATACCTGCCAAAGATACCTTATATTCAACCACTAGAGCTTTATTCCTTTGGATTCATATACTAATACCTCATCGGTGGAAACACATTAATTTATAATTTATAGTAATCACTCAAACTTAGCATCCAATCTTTTATTTTTTATTTTTATTTACTTTATTTTATTTTTAAAACATCTTTATTGGAGTATAATTGCTTTACAATGGTTTATTAGTTTCTGCTGTATAACAAAGTGAATATATCCCCATATCCCCTCCCTCTTGTGTCTCCCTCCCACCCTCCCTATCCCACCCCTCTAGGTGGTCACAGAGCACCGAGCTGATCTTCCTGTGCTATGCGGCTGCTTCCCACTAGCTACCTATTTTACATTTGATAGTGTATATATGTCCATGCCACTCACTCACTTCATCCCAGCTTACCCTTCCCCGTCCCCGTGTCCTCAAGTCCATTCTCTACCTCTGTGTCTTTATTCCTGTCCTGCCCCTAGGTTCTTTAGAACCTTTTTTTTTCTTTTTAGATTCCATATATATGTGTTAGCATATGGTATTTGTTTTTCTCTTTCTGACATACTTCACTCTGTATGACAGTTTCTATGTCCATCCACCTCACTACAAATAACTCAAGTTCATTTCTTTCTGTGGCTAAGTAATATTCCATTGTATATATGTGCTACATCTTCTTTATCCATTCATCTGTCAGTGGACACTTAGGTTGCTTCCATGTCCTGGCTAATGTAAATAGAGCTGCAGTCAACATTGTGGTACATAACTCTTTTTGAATTATGGTTTTCTCAGGATATATGTCCAGTAGTGAGATTGCTGGGTCGTATGGTAATTCTCTATTTAGTTTTTTAAGGAATCTCCATATTGTTCTCCATAGTGGCTGTATCAATTTACATTCCCACCAACAGTAAAAGAGGGTTCCCTTTTGTCCACACCCTCTCCAGCATTTACTGTTTGTAGATTTTTTGATGATGGCCATTCTGACCGGTGTGAGGGGATACCTCATTGTAGTTTTGATTTGCATTTCTCTAATGATTAGTGATGTTGAGCATCCTTTCATGTGTTTGTTGGCAATCTGTATATCTTCTTTGTACGTCTTCTGCCCATTTTTGGATTGGGTTGTTTGTTTTCTTGATATTGAGCTGCATGAGCTGCTTGTATATTTTGGAGATTAATGCTTTGTCAGTTGCTTCGTTTGCAAATATTTTCTCCCATTCTGAGGATTGTCTTTTCATCTTGTTTATGGTTTCCTTTGCTGTGCAGAAGCTTTGAAGTTTCATTAGGTCCCATTTGTTTATTTTTGCTTTTATTTCCATTTCTGTAGGAGGTGGGTCAAAAAGGATCTTGCTGTGATTTATGTCATAGAGTGTTCTGCCTATGTTTTCCTCTAAGAGTTTTATAGTGTCTGGCCTTACATTTAGGTCTTTAATCCATTTTGAGTTTATTTTTGTGTATGGTGTTAGGGAGTGTTCTAATTTCATTCTTTTACATGTAGCTGTCGCGTTTTCCCAGTATGACTTACTGAAGAGGCTGTCTTTTCTCCATTGTGTATTCTTGCCTGCTTTATCAAAAATAAGGTGAACATATGTGTATGGGTTTATCTCTGGGCTTTATATTCTGTCCCATTGATCTATATTTCTGTTTTTGTTCCAGTACCATGCTGTCTTGATTACTGTAGCTTTGTAGTGTAGTCCAAAGTCCAGGAGCCTGATTCTTCCAGCTCTGGTTTTCTTTCTCAAGATTGCTTTGGGGCCTCCCTGGTGGCGCAGTGGTTGAGAGTCCGCCTGCCGAGGCAGGGGATGCGGGTTCGTGCCCCGGTCTGGGAGGATCCCATATGCCGCGGAGCGGCTGGGCCCGTGAGCCATGGCCGCTGGGCCTGCGCATCCGGAGCCTGTGCTCCGCAACGGGAGAGGCCACAACAGTGAGAGGCCCGCATACCGCAAAAAGAAAAAAAAAAAAAAAAAAAAAAAAGATTGCTTTGGCTATTCGGGGTTTTTTGTGTTTCCATACAAATTGTGAAATTTTTTGTTCTAGTTCTGTGAAAAATGCCATTGATAGTTTGTTAGGGATTGTATTGAATCTGTAGATTGCTTTGGCTGGTGAGCACTGGTCGGCCCTGATCCTCTGTTCAGGAGTCTCTCCACTTTGCCCTCTGCTCTCCTGTTGCTGTGCTCTCCTCTGAAGCTTCCCCCCTGCCCACCCCCTGCCCCCTGTCTCCACCTGTGAAGAGGCTTCCTAGTGTGTAGAAACTTTTCCTCCCTCACAGCTCCCTCCCACTGGTGCAGGTCACGTCCCTATTCTTTTGTCTCTGTTTTTTCTTTTTTCTTTTGCCCTACCCAGGTATGTGGGGGAGTTTCTTGCCTTTTGGGAAATCTGAGGTCTTCTGCCCGTGTTCAGTAGGTGTTCTGTAGGAGCTGTTCCACGTGTAGATGTATTTTTGATATTTTTATGGGGAGGAAGGTGATCTCCACATCTTACTCCTCTGCCATTTTGAAGGTCCCCCTCACTGATATTTTATTATATACTTTAAAAAAAATAAATGAGCCAAGTATAAATTTTGATATGTAATAAAGACCCCAAATATAATGAGCACTACCAAAATAGGAAGATTTTCCAGTTTTCTATTTTTCTATATTTAATAAAAACTGGTATTAAATTCATACATTCAGATTCCAGAATAAGTTTGAGTTGGTGTAACCTAAAATACAGGTAGATTGCCCCTATTTAAAAGTCAGAACTGTAACATATAGCACTAAAATATTGAAACTATTTTTGTGAACATTTGATCCTTAATGTTCTACCTCTAATGTAGTATTTATTAGTATTCTTAGATCATTGAAGTCAATGATTGCTATGAAAGTGTGTTTAAGAATAGTTCTTTGGAATCTTTTCACCAAAAGAAAGTATTCTCCAGTTGTCATAAGTAAGCCTAAAGCAACATTTCTGCAAATCCTCTGTAATCTGTTTCTTGCTTCATGGGATAAAAACATTAATATTTTAATAGTAATTGGAATTCATATGGCGCATCCCACTTTATAAAGTGCTGTCTCATAATTACCTCTTTTTTGTTGAAGGATAGCTGATTTACAATATTATATTAGTGATTCAGTCTTTTTCTATAGATTACACTCCATTAAAAGTTATTGGAACATAATGGCTATACTTCTCTGCACTCTACAGTATATCCTTGTTTCTTATCTACTTTATACATAGCAGTTTGTATCTCTTAATCTCATACCCCTAATTTGCCCCAACCTCTTCCCTCTCCCCTTTGGTAACCACTTTGTTTTCTATATCTATGAGTCTGCTTCTGTTTTACATATACATTCATTTGTATTACTTTTTAGATTATATATACAAGTCATATTATACATTATTTGTCTTTCTCTGTCTTATTTCAGTAAGCATAATATTCTCTAGGTCCACCCACATTGCTGCAAATGACATTATTTCATTCTTTTTTTTATGGCTGAGTAATATTCCATTGTATATAAGTACCACATCCTCTTTATCCATGTACCTGTTGATCAGCATTTGCATTGCTTTCATATCTTGACTATTGTAAGTGGTGCTCCTATGAACATTGGAGTGCATTTTTCTTTAGTTTGTTTTTTGGCTGCGTTGGGTCTTCGTTGCCGCGCAGGGGCTTTCTCTAGTTGTGGTGAGCAGGGGCTACTCTTTGTTGCGGTGCATGGCTTTCTCATTGCAGTGGCTTCTCTTGCAGAGCACAGGCTCTAGGTGCATGGGCTTCAGTAGTTGTGGCATGTGGGCTCAGTTGTTGTGGCTCGCGGGCTTAGTTGCTCCGCAGCATGTGGGATCTTTCCGGACCAGGGCTCAAACCTGTGTCCCCTGCTTTGGCAGGCAGATTCTTAACCACTGCGCCACCAGGAAAGTCCCTGGGGTGCATGTTTTTGAATTAGTGTTTTTGTTCTTTTCCAGATATATACCTAGGAGTGAAATTGTTGAATCATATGGTAGTTCTATTTTTAGTTTTCTGAGGCACCTCCATATTGTTTTCCACAGTGGCTGCACCAATTTACATTCCCATCAACAGTGTACCGATCTTTTTTATTCAGTAAATAAACATTACACAGAGTTGAAGCCCCCTTCTTTCTCTAGAATTATCACTTTCCTGATGTTGAAATGTTTGAATGTGTGTGCAAGGCTGTTACAGCATTGTTTTTAACAGCTGTTATTTGCAAATTATTTACATATCTACAGACAAATGTATGGATAAATAAATTAGGATATAATGGAATGCTGTTGAAATAAGCCATATACATTAATACATTTGTATGTATTAACATGGATAAATCATGAAACTATAATATAGAATAAAAACATCACAAAAGAGTCAGAACATCATGGTATCATGTATGCAAAGTTCAAAACATAAAATAGTCCTATCTATAGTACTGTTTTATATATACAAAAAATGGAGGCGAGTGATACGTTTCAACATCAGGAAAGTGAGAAGGGGGTTTATTCTAGAGAGAGAAGGCGGTTTCAACTCTGTGTAATGTTTATTTTTATTTTTTAATTGAGGTATAGCTGATGTACAATATTATATGTTTCAGGTGTACAACATAGTGAGTCACAATTTTTAAAGTTTATATTCCATTTATAGTTATTATAAAATATTGGCTATATAAAATATTGGCTATATTCGCTGTGCTGTACCCTATATCCTTGAATCTTATTTATTTTATACCCAGTAGTTTGTACTTCTTAATCCCTTACCCCTACTTGCCCCTGCCCCCTTCCTTTTCCCCACTGGTAACCACTAGTTTAACACAACTGACTCTTGATGAATTGTACTACCTACCTGGAGGAGAGGAAAGAGACGGGCATGGCAGAGAGAAGTCAAACTTTTTGAGATTGTTCTACATTCTCCCAGCAACCACTGGTATATTTTATAGAGAGAATGGAAAGTGTGGTGAACCTGATAAATTAGTTAATTAGAGGTTGGTTAAAACAGCTTCTGTATTTTCGTCTGAGTATAACTACAAATAAAAGCTGCGAGTTTTTAACAACTGAGGTGATCCAAAATATACTTTCTCTGAAGTACAAGGAGGCTTGTGTGACTTTCCAGACATAAGTGATTTTAAACAAATCTCCACCTTATGCCGTACAACAGAGTAGAAATGTTCATAATCACTTAGAGAAAGAGATAATGTGTTATGTGTCACCGGAAGAAAATGTAAAACAAATATCTTACAATTTTTCTCTAGCCATTTATTGTTTTGATTTGACTCAAATAACCTTTTCTTGTTATTGTAATCGACTTCCTAATGCATCTTCTCAATGGCAGGAGCAGATACACAGAACTTTATATGCATGAATAATATAAGTTGATGTAGCAATATATTTTCTTTGTTTTCACATTACACATACAGTACAAATCCTAATAAAACTAGACTGGAATATATTACAAATTCATTTGGTTGGTATCCAGTTACCAAGTGAGTGAATAAATATATATGATTTAAATTAAGAATGTGCAGTCCATTACTTAAAATGCCACCTCTTCTACTTTACTTCTACTTTATTTTGACTTCTGCACTTATCATGTTTTATTAACATTTTGAAGTTGTAAACATGAATAGAATGACAGCCATATCACAAAGTTGAGGTTAGGCATTTGTTGTATGCTGGTATATTAAAGTCCTGAGAGTAACTATAGAGAAAGTTATTCACACGTGCAAGGATGGAAAATATTGCTGTGTCAGCGATGCTTCTAGCTTTCCTTTGTGGATGGTGTGTGCTGATGGTCTAGCCCTGTGCATCTCAAAGAGTGTTTAGCAGACAATGGTATTGAATCCAAATTCAGTCCTTGTGAAAAATGCCGTACCCTGGGCTCACCGTACACCTATTAAATTTACTTCTCTGGAGGCAGGGCCAAAGAATGTGCATTTAAGATAATCTCTCCTATTGATTCTTATAAACAATAATTTTGAGATTTTCTTGGTTCTGCTTCTTTAAAATCAGAGCCTTCAACAGGGTGGTTTTAGTCATGGCACATGATTTACTAAGGCAGTGTTTTTCAGAAAAATCTGTGAGATTGAGAGTGAAGCAGGATAGGGAAAGAGAAGATTGAGAGTGAAGCAGGATAGGGAAAGAGAAAAGGGCTGAGCAATGGTGTGGTCTTGGGTAAAGTCTAGCCTTCATCTCATCCACAGGATGTGGGCTATGGAGTTGTCCCCCTTTGAGGCAAGGGTGGCAGTATTTAGTACTGTGCTTTCAAGTGGTCATAAGTTGTGGGTTGTATCGGGATGGAGGGTGGCAGAGATGGTGCAGACCTTTTCTGGTGAAGCAGTTCCTGTGAGCAGAGGGCAATCTTGCTGCCAAGGGCATAGCTGTGAACCCTTTGGCAGCCAACACTTACAACACCTGGGACCTGAGTGCCCTGGTCTGGTTAAGAGGATTTGGGTGGGGCATTAAAACAGCATTCATCACAGTCTACCCATTTCATTGCTCAGGTCCACTTGCTTCTCACGTTAAATTCACTCTGATAATACAGATCCCATGATCACAGTTCTTAGGGAAACTTAAGAGGAGGGTTGGTGGGATAAACTACAGCTCCTGCTACTGCAACTGGTACCAGTGTCCTAATTGATACTCATCATCTCCCTCCTCTACCACCCGTTTCTGACACCCCTCACCCCCAGCTAGCACTCTGACTGATCTAGGTGTCTTGCCTTTGGGGTTGATGCAGCTGTCATCTCCGAGGAGTCTAAGTCTCTGGTTACCATGCCTTTTTGAACCTGGGGTTACTGTACTTGCCACAAATGGCATGAATGTGCCAGGAAGTGCCCCAGCAGAGGTATCAGACATATTCATTTATGTCCTTATTATTAGGTGGTAGTACTAATTCCTCATAATGATCAGGGTTGATTTTCCTGATCATTAGATTAGGATAGCTCTTTTTTGTACCTGTTGGACTACTGGCCTGAGGAGCCCAGTGTGACCTGTAGCAGCCATTGCTTTGAATTTGGTTGCGGTTAGTCTTCCTATGTCTTTTGGGTAGGCCTGTTCACTATATTGCAATCAGGATACCTAGATTCAGAGACTGTAAACATATGGGAATGGGAAGCACAGGTTCTTTAAGTGAGTCACTGGAAGTGTTGGGTGAGCGGGGCTACTCCTACATTTCTACTGCTTGATACCTGGATCAGCATATTCTGTTTAATGGAGACACAACCCACGTAAGGGACTTTGCTTTAAGGAATTTATCAAATCATGCAGAATAGCACCTATCATTCCAAGGATGTTTACAACTTCAAAATGTTAATTAAACTGGTTCAAGCTGGTGTCTTGGCTATATCTTTAAGAGGCTGTTTCATCACTCTATCTGCACAGGAGCTTTTTGATGGTATAGAAAGTGGTAGAACTGTGTATCCCATATATATGTATCTATATTTATATCTGTATATAGATATAGATATATATGCCCACTGCCACACCTTCTTGGCCATAAAGTGGGGTCCCTTGATCTGGAGTGACTTCACGCAGAATTCCATGGGTCAGACATAATGTGAGCCCTTGGGTAGTGGGACTGGCTGAGAACCTGTGGACAAGAAAGGCAAACCTCTACGTGTGTGTCAATCCTGGTTAGAATGCATCTCTCTCCTTTCCAGGATGGGAGAAGTCTGATGCAAACAAGTTGCTGTTAACTAAGTAATTGATCTCTGGAGAGAGTGTATTATCCCAGTAAAGGGGATCTAGGTGGGGCATCAAAATCGGTTTTACCACAGAGACCTACTGGCCTTTCTTTCAGAGTACAGTTTAAGCCAGATTTGACACAAAGGATCAAATTTGACCATATTTACAGATTTATTGATTGCATACTGGCTGTTTGATTAAACTTAAAATGTGTTCAAATTAGTTGAATTCACACAGTTATTTTCAGTTCAGTTTGCTTGAGTAAACCCAAATCAGATTTATTACTATAGTAGGTCAAGCTAATTTAATCAACACAGACACTAGCTATTAGATATTAGCCAGTTAATGGAGATAAAATGGTCAAACCATTTTGGCTGTGTAGAATCAAACTTTGAAAAATTTAGCTGCTATTGACAACGAAAAAGCTCAGAAATGGGGATTGCAGACAGAGGGAATGGCTCAATGAAGTTTCCTTTTTGATTTTGAGAACTGTACTTTATAAAATATATTTTTTAAAAAAGCTTTTGACCCCATTTTGGGGTACTATAAACTCCAATAATAAGCTTTTTGGATCTTATGCTAAACTTGACTGAAGAGACGTGATATTTAAAGAAGGCAGTCTCAGGAACATGCTTTTCCTAATCTTAGACCAAGTTAGGTTACCAGGAAGCTAATATATGGGCTATATTGCTGTAGTTCCTACTAATGCCTTTAATACATTTTACATTCATTTAATACATGGGCTTTGAGATTTATTACAAATAAAAGCAATCTGAAAAAGAAAACTTCTGCAATTCTAAACAAACAGACAACAAAAAAAATTTTTGCTTTGTTGTTATTGAGGACTTTTGTCCATTACTTTACTCAGAGTACTCTGTATAAGTCTACTTGAGAATATTATTTAAAGATTTATGGTTCTGAAGAACCTAGGGGCAGGACAGGAATAAAGACGCAGATGTAGAGAATGGACTTGAGGACCCAGGAAGGGGGAAGGGTAAGCTGAGATGAAGTGAGAGAGTGGCATGGACATATATACACTACCAAATGTAAAATAGATAGCTAGTGGGAAGCAGCTGCATAGCACAGGGAGATCAGCTTGGTGCTTTGTGACCACCTAGAGGGGTGGGATAGGGAGGGTGGGAGGGAGACGCAAGAGGGAGGGGATATGGGGATATATGTTACATATAGCTGATTCACTTAGTTATACAGCAGCAACTAACACAACAATGTAAAGCAATTATACTCCAATAAAGATGTTAAAAAAAAAAAAGATTTAGTGCCCAGAACTACATTGTAACTTTGAAGAAATTGGTGTTCCCTCTTTGAGATAATGAACATGAAACATCTTATCATATTTCCTTTCTTTCATAGTTCAGTGGACACTCAGAGCCAAATTTGTATATTGATTTGTAATAATGTTATAGTTTTCACAGTTAGCATAACTTGTCTGCTATCTCAAATCTTGACTTCCTGTTTTTCCATTTTATTATATTTGTCTAAATAACCTTTGTTGTAAATCAGCACAAATCCTGGTTATTATTATAATCCATTCTTTTTGGGATATAAATAAATATGGTAAATTAAATCACTACTAACTCTATTAATGACTTGTAGATTAACCTATTATAGGTCTCACCATAATAGCTTAATTTTTACCCACTTGACATAAAGAATAAGTTATTTTGGTACCCAATTTTCAATCTATGTGTTTCTTAACTTCTCTTCGATTACAGAGCTAAAATCAATGATGTGAATAGAAAACATGGAAGACATTTACATTGTTTGCTTGTATAAATGATTTATTACATTCCTTCTTTTCTGTTTATTTCTTTCCTTTCTGATGGTTTTTAGGTAAACTTAGAAATTACATTTTCTACTCTTCCTTTTTCTTTGTTTTTCTTGTCCAAAATGGATGTGTCTGGTCTGTTATACTTAGTTCAAGAGTAATTATTTTTCAGTTCGGGGTGACAATTTATTTTATTATGAACTGAGTCAAATTTCCCAGGCAGTGTATTTTGTGGTGACTTAATGTACTCCATGGACTGCCAGTGTAAGATTCGATAGTTAATTTATTCCTCTTATGGAATAGCATGTCCACAGTCTTTGGGTTTTGCAGTTAAATGCTCGTTTAGGAAGGGATTCTAGAGCTGGTGTTTCATTATAATATCAATTATATTGAAAAGTATTATATAAGAAAAGATTGTTTGCATAACTCCCAGCAACAAGAGCAAACATTATTTTGAAATTCTCTTTTTTGGTTTGTTCAGCAGACTTCCCACAGGAATGTGCAACTCACATTCCTTTTCCTATTCCCTGAGTGAGGATGTGAGACTGGATTTAGTGTAGGAATCCCTGAATGAGAGGTGGGGATCTTCCTGAAAAAGATGGTGAAATCTGGAATACTTCCAAAAAAATGGATGGAAAAGTAATTTGCCATGTTGAAAACTCTCGTGAACAAGGAGAGGTATACACACACCAGAGAAAGGAAGTTGCAAGAGGCTATGAGTTTACCATCCCAGTGAAGTGCTTCTAAGGATCCTCTAAAATTTATTTCCCTGTTTAGCCATGGAAAGTATTACTGCATAGAGTTTCTGCCTCTGTTTCTCTGTATCCACAATTGGGAGAGTGAGGATGTATGGGATGAAATGAATGTAATTGATTGTAATTCCAAGGCCCATTAGACTTCCAAATGTGCATATCCACTCATATGAACCAATATCACCATTTCTGTGTTCCACACAGATCTGTGTCCCCTTGGCTGGTGCACCTCTCTCTGATCAGGATCCCAATCCTATACTTCCTGGGGTCTTTCCTCTTCATGGCATCATTGTAGCCCAGGCATTGTCAGCATTTTTTGGGCACCCAGAGAAAAATTACATTAATTAGGGGTAATTGCAGTGACCCTTTCCAGAATGCCTACTGTTGCAAATAAAAATTAATTCGGTTTGGGGACTTCAAATTTAAACTGTCTCCAATAACCCCGAATTAAATATCAAGTTGAATTAATGTAGCAGCATGTGATACATATATCCACACCAAACCGTAGACTCTTATGAAAGCCTCACAAAGGAGACAATGGAGCTCATTTTGTTTCTCAACCTGACCCTTGCTTGGTTTCCCTTCATCCTGCTGATGCTATAGGCAGCTGTGGGGGAGAGAAACACTTAGGACCTAATGTAGGAGACCTGAGTTTGAAGCCAGCTCTGAAACTCATTATTCATCTGACCTTTGGGTTGTCATTCAAACTTCCAGAGTCTCACTTTCCTGACCTGTCATATGGAGACAAAAACTCTCCTAGCATTGGATAGCTGGGAGATTAAATTATAAAATAACTAACGTTATATGTGCACAAGTTTTTATAAATTATAGTGTGTGAAGAATATTAATAATTACTATATATTAGCATTAATTTATATCTTATAAGAGACTTTGACACCATTTGGAAGACATTTTGATAAAAGAATATTCTGATAAAATTTGGGAGATTTATTTCTTTCAAAGGTGTCCTGTGTGCCTATAGTGGTAAATAAGTAATGATGATAATAAATAAATCCAGGAATTAAGTATTTATGTATAATACTTTACAACTTCATTTGGTGAAGCATCTTTCATGCCAACTATATCCCCAAACAGATTACATTCAATAAAGACTTACAGTGATACGCAATAAATACTAGCAGTGAGAGACAGACATTGAGATAAACAGGCAGGGGAAAAGTGCTCTTCAGCTAAATTCTGAGAAGAAATGAAGAATTTAGGGGCAAAGAGACCCAGGAGAGATGTCACAATAGGCAGAAACTATTGGAGATAAAGTTCTCACACTCAATTTTCTTAGTGAAAAGCCTGAGGCACAGAGTACCAAGGCCTTGAACCTCTGCCTGGGTCATCTCACTGGCAGCATGTCCTCACTGTGGGAAAAGAAAAAGATATTAAGTCCGAGGCGGGTGAGTTTAAACTTCATGGGAATTATGAGGCAGGGAAAGCGTTGCTTTGATCTATGTGGAACAGAGGAAGACTTTGTATTGCTGTTCTGTTCCCTGTATTACACCCAAGAAGTGCCTATGTGAAGTTCATCACTGGAAATCTGATTTTCAGTCTAGAGTGAGGATTTTCAAGTTAGTTCAGAATACACTAATTTCTAGATCCTTCCATAAGTTTGCCTTTGGTTCATAGTTTTGGCACAATGAAGTGATTTTTTAATGTTAACTTGACTTTTTTGTAGGTATGTGGATAACGTAAGCTCTTTAACACTGTGTTGGGGTGTGTGTGTGTGTGTGTGTGTGTGTGTGTGTGTGTGTGTGTGTTTTAAGGAGGGAATGGTGACATAAAGAGAAGAGAAAGAGAAGAAGAAAATGTTACTACTAAGGTCTAATTTAAGACTAATTTTGACCTACTCTCATTTTTTTAACTCTGTTTCTTCATCTAGAAAAAGAGGATATTAATATCTACTTACTAAGGTTGTGTGAAGATAAATAAGACCACAATGGTGAACCTTCGGTGCTGCAAGTTTTAAGGCTTTTAATAAACAGTAGTCCCCATCTTCATTAGCCTGAATGTGCTATTGCCATGGAACCCTTCTCATGCTATTGCATGAGAGGGAAGTATCTCTTCTCTCTCTTCTTAAAGAGCTATTATTTAGAAATTTTAATTTTTGTAAAATACTTTCTATTAGAGACAGAACCACATCACAGGAAATTCTTAGGGTAGGCAATTAAAAATCTCATATTTTGAGTTTAAAATGCATCATATGCATTTTTTGTCACCCTCACTCTCTAGGCTAGTACTAAAAATGAGTGTATTTTTGTAAATCATTCTGACTGACATTAGGGGGAGGTAAGAGTGGGGAAAGGTAATACAGCTCAAAGGTTAAGAAAAGGTTGCTTGTATGAGAAATTTGATTCAGATCATCTACAGAGTGTGTAAGAGTTACTGTATTTTCTATTCACAAAGTGTTTGTATTGTTGTTGCGATTTGTTTGGTTTGGTTTAATTTGGTTTAAAGGCTAACCAGTGTCCTCCAATGAAAGATGACCTTGCAAACCTATTTGAAACCCTATTACATCATTTTATATTCAGAGCAGTATATGAAGTCCAGTATCAACAGGATACATTTGGCTTGCTGGGCACATATTGACAGCTTTAAGGAGGGTCACGAAAGTGTCTTTTGTGATGCTAAAATGGCCTCAAAATGAGCAATTTATTTTGGAAAAGCATATAAAGAGTAAAAAAAAAAAAAAGCTTAACTTGGAAGTACTGATAGGAAAAGAGACTGTACATAATGAATGAAGAGATTAGTGCTAAGTAGCTACAATCACAAATTGGTTTCACAGCTGCTCCTGATATGACCAGTGAAAAAGATAAAGAATGAAAAGAACTAGTCAAATCAGTCAGAGAGCCGTGAGGAGTCCACTCCTTGAGGGCAGGGTTCCTGTCTAGTTGCTGTCTATTCCATAGTGAAAAACATGAATATATAGAAATAAATAACATATATTAAGAAAGGAGTGGCTTGACTTTTTTTACTTAGGTAGATTCTAGATTATTTGACCCCTATGGCCAAGGTTATCTTTTATAAAATTTCCTCTGTTTTTCAGTTGTCTTCTAGGAAGGCATTTCTATCAGTGGTGTTCTTTATGGGCTAAAGGTGTAAGAAAGATGCCTCCAGGGGCAGAGTGCTCTCAAGTTGTTACATTAAAAAGATTTCCCAGGCAGGCAAGATATGGCCTGGAGTCTGCTCCTGGTTACAACTTTAATCATTTCACACCAACTGACTGTGGAAATTTACCTGAATGATGAAGGAAATACTTTAATCTGGACTTCATTGTGTTACTTTTGCAACTTTGGAGTTCAGAATTGAAGTAAAGAGCATGGGAAATTATCTGCAACTTCAGTCCCCCAGATTCTAGAAATCCATGAGAAACGAGATGTGTTAGTCCATGGAATGGAAGAGAGAGGGATTCAGGCAAGGAATCAGAAATGGGAAGGATTTGGGTGTGTGTGTGGGGGGGGAGTTCAGGCCCCAGAAAATTCAGTTCTAATAGCTATTGAGAGTTTGGACTAAGTTTTGGGAAAGAGGAAGTGTATCAGTGGTCATAAGATTAATGGCAATTAATGGGTAGAGTTGCACCATGTGCTTGGAGCCCAGGAAATCAAGCTGACTTCAGAAGCCTGTGGTCTTCTATACAAAAGGAAGCTAAAGCTACAATAGTCATGAAATCAATCAATGTGAGAAAGAACTTGTAGGAAAGGTGGTTAAGATAGATAAGGGATTGGATTTCAGGAATTCAAAGGGCCAAAAGAATGAGAGCACCTTTCAGAAAATAGGACTTGTCTAATTATTCTTACACAGGAATTATTGGAGTCAAAGACTATTTTCATCTTGCCATATGTAGGAACTGATTCCCCAGCACTACGGGCGCACACAAGTTTGGGTTAGATCCTTCCTGCAGGACCCTGTGTTCAGCTGGGGTGTGTGTAGGAAAGTGAGAAATTCAGGAATGTTCTTGTGTTTTCCTGTGAGCAGATCATCACATTTCTCAGCTCAGAGGGGCCACTGAGAGAGGTGGACTTGGAAAGATGTTTCTGCTGAAAGGGAGGACAACTCTGGGATATATTATAGGAGAATTGTATTTCTTGCAAATAAACACAAAGACCTTTCAATGTGTGTCTTCTATTTTAAAAGAAGAGAAACTCAATTGATTCTCCCCAGTCTAGACATCAAATACACGCAGGACGGGTGTCCGGAGTGAGATGCCTGTGAGGAAGTAACCAAAGTCATTGTCAGATTTAACGACCTCAGAAGTCTAAATGAGTGTGGCATCTCTCTTAGCTCCCTGAATAGCACTGCAGATGTTCCTTTGTGGTTAGGCTGGCCACCTCAAATGACCCAGAGGTGAAGCTGCTTCTCCGGCGATGTCTAATGTCTGTTCCATAACCTCCATCATTTCTGTGTGTGTGTTTTTTAAAGCTCTTATGACAACACAGCACATTTGAGTATGCTTAAAGTATTCAAGTGGTGCTACTGGCTATAATTCAGTTCTTTCAGCCTTTCCATCACAAATTCTTCTTTCTAGGGTTTAGTATCTCAGAGACTTCTAATCCCACTGGACCAAACTCAGTACAGAAATTGTCAGCAGGAATGCATATTTTTCTGTTCACCCCTAAATATTTCCAATTAAACAAATGCATTTTTTCTTTCTCATTGCAGCATAGGTATAAGGTTTCAGGTGCTTTTGAAAGGCCAAAAGAAAAAAGTAATCTAAGCATAAAATCAGAAAGAAATGTACAAGAATGCAGAATTTATCTAGTTTTGGGGTGGGTGGGGAAATATTGAATATTTCCAGTATCAGAGAATTTTTTACGTTGTGTTTTTTAAACCAAACTCAAGATTTAGCTGTGAAATAAACTAAAAGCATATTGGTTGTTGGTTTGGACTTTTGATTTTTTTTTTTAAAGAGAAATGTTTGTTAATTCTGTGAAAATTTAAAATGGTTGATTGATTCCAATATATTCATCTGATGTGGGCTATAATGGAAGTGTTTCTCTTCCTTTCTTCTCTGTTTTGAAGCCAATTGAATGAAAATCACTTGTGACATTATTGGTTTATAGCAAAGTTATTAATGTAAAAAATTTGTATTTTTTATTGTGGTAAAAAGTACATAAAAGTTACCATCTTAAGCATTTCTAAGTATACAGTTCAGTAGCATTAAGTATATTCACATTCTTATATAACTAATCTCCAGAACTTTTCATCTTGTAAAACTGAAATTCTATACCCATTAAGCAACTTTCCATTTCTCCTTTTCCTCAGCCTCTGGCAACCACCATTCTACTATGTTGGTTTCTATGTTTCTGTTTCTATGAATTTGACTACTTATAGATACCTCATGTAAATGGAATCATAGAGTATTTGTCTTGTGACCAACTGTGACTGGCATATTTCAATTAGCATAATTACCTCAGGTCATGCATATTTTAGCACGTATCAGAATTTCCTTTTTTTTTTTTTTTTTTTGCGGTACGAGAAAAAAGCAAGAGAGGGGATTCTAATAGAAATGAGAACCAGTGCCATCAAAGCTAATTTGCTTCCTGTTTTGTTGTTGACATGACACAGTAGCTGAAGAGAGCTTTTACTATTGTGTCTGTCTTTCAAATAAAAGGCAGTTTCAACATCATGTTTTAGAAAAGTAATTTTGGCATAGATGGTATATATTTGCAAAGCACACGGAGTAGTGACCGGCATGTAGTGAGCAGTGCATGAGGATTTTGTAAATAAAAAGTATTAGAGTAAATCAAACCACATTTGCCAAAATTCACAAATGAGGATGAAAACTCTGGGCTTTGTTGATCATTTTATAGTTTAGGTAATCTTCCCTGTTTCATATCTTTTGGGATTAGCAGGGTCATTGCTGGTACCACTAGGTTCAAGGTTCTTCTTCAATATCAATTAAACATTATTCACAAATAGCCTCTTCAGAGTTTCCCAAACTTTAAGGATATTATAGAGAAGACTAGTGAGAGTTTATATATTAATAAATATAAAGCTTATGGTAGATTAACTGAAGATCAAGTGATTTAATTATGGACAAAAAAATGACATTGCTAATTTGCAGAAGTGTCAGCCATAACAGTGCTCAAGATATTTGCCAAATTCAGGAATGGAAGGAAAAATTGTGTATTGGCACCCTATAATATACGTCTCCATAGAGATTGGTTCCACATTTTTAGGTGCTTGGACTAGATAAAATAGATGAACCAAAGGCCTTAGAACCCAGTGATTTGGCTAATTTGCCCATGTTTATTTTATATACATATATAAAATAAATATATATAATATATATGTAATACTATATAGATATATAATAAATATAATAAATAAATATATATTCTACTCGGTGTGAGGCTCCATGTTAGTAATCTCACAAAAGCAGACGAGTATGAGAAGAGAGGAGATAGTTTCTAATCTATTGTGTTTCATGGAGGTTTTGAATTTAGTTGATTTGTACAATGATTAAATTTCCTCTGGAAACATTTTCACTTAGCATGTCTAGTTGGTTTTTTAACTCTTCTTGAGCATCCTGAAACTTAAGGAAAGGGGAATGTTTGTTTTCCACAAACTTCTATACTAGGAACCATTTTTTATTTGAACTAAATGTTACAGTTTATTTCATCTTCATGATTACAGGCATTACAGGACAGGGTAAACAAGGAAAATAAAACAAACTCTTTATTCCCCCCGTTTAACCAGATGCAGCATTTTGGCATTTTTATGATATACAGGTTGCCTTAATTCACTGACTTGGGTTAAAAGCTAGCAAGAGCAAATCTTTGCAGTTTAGCATCTTCCTCCATAGCTACTTCAAAGATCTCAATTCCCGAACTACACTATGAGTTCTGAAATGGTGTTCACTGCAGCATTCTTGAAGCTTTCGCATCTTAATTTGAGATCTGACACCTCTTGTTAAGGCAGGGAACTGTTAAAAGTTGTCTTCCTCTTGGCTAACCCCATTCACCAGCAACCTTAACAGTTAAGTTACTATATAAAAATAGAATCGTGCTCCCAAGCATTGGTTGAAACTGTTGTGCTGGGAACCCTTTCCAGAGCATTAGCTCCGTGAGAGAAAAGAGAGGTCCTAACCAGTGGTTTCCATGAACAATAACAGTGCAGTAATGTCCTTCACAGCCTAACCCAAGAGGTCAGGCAACCTTGATCATCCCGACAAGCTTATCAGTATTTACATACAAGGTATATTTAAAATCGATCCCAGACCAAGTATTGCAACCATAATCCCGAAAAATCCCATTATTCAGCACACTGAGTTTCTATGAGAAGCCAAAGCCAGAAATCGTCTCAAAGCAAAGTGATGGTTCATTATCTTTTGCATGTGAGAGAAAAACATCAAGAAGGTGGAAAGGAAACTTCTCCCTCCTAAACTCATCAAATCGCTTGATCGCTATCTTCACAGCTTTAATTGACACAATCCAGAGTCCTCAGTCTCCTGATTGCCATTTTCAAGATGACTGTCAAGGTGGAGAAGAGCTTTGCCACGGCCCATGAACTCCAGTCCCTCAGCGGGAACCTCCCTCTCCTCTACTGCTTTCTGAACGCACTGCTGGTAGTGCTTGAAGAGGTTGGCCCACGCGGCCCTGGAGCCCGCCCCGTGGAGGAACTTCGCGGCAAACCAGCGACTGACGCGTTCGTCCGTAGGCGCGCTTCTCGGCGCGACCTCCCCCACGCGGTTCCGGGCGGCGGCGCCCTCGGATGGCGTCACTCTTAGGCGTGTCGCTTTACGAGAGGACGCACTACGCACCACGGAGGCCAAGAAGGCGTCGGAGCCATTTAAAGCTGCGTAGAGCAGGTGAGAAAGTGAAGAGTTGTGGTGTGAGAAAGGATGGTGGAGGGAAGAACCGCCACAGTTGAGTTTGAGAGTGTCCTGCCGACTAAGGATGAATCTCATGTGGTAAGAGCACATTTTAGAGGCTCAAATTGATTTTGGGAATACCTGGGGTACATATAAATAATTAGAGCATTTAGAGGGACCTATAAAGCCCTCTTTTGTGCGCTCTACCAAAACTTTTTTTTTGATTTTTGGATCTAAGGGTGTTTCCTTGCCCTAGGCAAGTCTGAAGTTGGTTTTCAGGCCCCTAAGATGATAGAATTTTTTTCTTTTTTTTCCGGTACGCGGGCCTCTCACTGTTGTGGCCTCTCCCGTTGCGGAGCACAGGCTCCGGACGCGCAGGCTCAGCGGCCATGGCTCACGGGCCCAGCCGCTCCGCGGCACGTGGGGTCCTCCCGGACCGGGGCACGAACCCGTGTCTCCTGCACCGGCAGGCGGACTCTCAACCACTGCGCCACCAGGGAAGCCCAGATGATAGAATTTTGATCACCCAAATTTAGTCCTCCCCACCTCCATAACGCCTAGTATCTAATGATAGCCCTCTGCTTCACACCTGTGTCCATCCCAAAGAAAGGAGGGAAAAGCAGCTACAAAATTCTGTGTTTTGTCAGTGCCTTGTAGTTCCACATATGTTATCTCATTAATTCTCATTTTAGCCCTTTGAAAAAATTTTTTATCTTTCTAGTATGCCTGTGAAGAAACAGAAATTCAGCAAAACAAAATGCCTCACTTATTGCCATACGGTCAGTGGTGGTGATGCTGGGAGTCAACACACATGCTTGACACTAGACTGTAGACACGCACTTTTTCTGTACCACTCATTATGTTGTTCATCATTAGCTTCGATTTTGCCTGGTGCTCTGTCATGCTGCTGCTGCTTCTCCTTTTTTTAAATTTTATTGAAGCATAGCTGACCTACAATATTATGTTAGTTTCAGGTGTACAGCAAAGTGATTTGGCGATATGTATATATATACGTGTGTGTATATATATATATATTCTTTTGCAGATTCTTTTCCATTATAGGTTATCACAAGGTACTGAATATAGTTCCCTGTGCTCTACAGTAAATACATTTTCTTTATCTATGAATATTTTATACGTGGTAGTATGCATCTGTCAATCCCGTACTCCTAATTTATCCCTCCCCGTACTGCCATAACCATACGTTTCTTTTCTATGTCTGTGAGTTTGTTTCTGTCTTACAAACAAGTTCATTTGTATTATTATTTTTTTGGATTCCACATATAAGTATTATCATATGATATGTGTCTTTCTCTGTCTGAATTACTTCATTTAGTATGATAATCTCTAGGTCCATCTATGTTGTTGCAAATGGCAATACTTCATTCTTTTTTTATGGCTGAGTAATATTCCATTGTGTGTGTGTGTGTGTGTGTGTGTGTATTTATATACTCCACACCTTCTTTATCCACTCATCTGTTGATGGACACCTAGGTTGTCTCCATGTCTTGGCTATTGTATATAGTGGTGCTGTTAGCACTGGGGTGTATGTATCTTTGCGAAATAGAGCCTTCATCTTTTCCAGACATATGCTGAGGGGTGGAACTCTTGGATCATATGATAACTCTATTTTTAATTTTTTAAAGAAACCTCCATGCTGTTCTCCACCAGTTCACATTGCCACCAACAGGGTGGGAGGGTTCCTTTTTCTCCACACCCTCTCCAGCATTTATTATTTGTAAACTTTTGGATGCTGGCCATTCTGACTGGTTGTCATGCTTCTGATAGAGTTACGAGTCCTGACTCCTCTTCCTCAGTGCATCTCTTTCTGTAAAGAAAATCATGCTATGGTATTAGTGGCCCTCGTTGTCTTTTAACAAAGGCTTATATCTTAACCCTGAAGACAACCAGTGGCAGAAATATGAAGCTTGTCATCACTGTTTACATTGCCTGTATAGTGCTTGCAGGTAGGAAAATTCAGGTTATATTTTCTTTGAAGAATCTAAGGATATAGCACACTGCAGAGTTATATGTGTATAGCAGACTTGCAAATTGTACTGTTAGGATGAATGAATGAGTTGATAGGCAGCATTCAGCCTCAGCAGAAGGGCAGTTTAAGTGGATTTCCACTTGTGATATCCTTCTTTTTACTCTTTATGAATAGCGATGCTATCTGTACAAATGTATGTTCTAAGTCAAATAGAATGTGGTATTTTGTAAGAAGTCCAATAGGATGAGTGTGTTCAGAGTTTTTTAAACTTTGAGCAGTTTATAAAGTCATATGTTCTAATTGTGAATAAATTCTTTTTTTGTCCCTTAGAGTTCATTTTGAGATTTGAATGAAGATCGTAGTGTAAGGTGGTTGCTGAACTCAAGCTGTGTTAAACTGCCTGACTGCCCTGCTTTATTGTTTGTGACTAGAGGTAAGGCTGAGTGATAGTGAAATAAAATATTGGTGAAAATGGCACTGAAAATGTGTTAAAGCAACGTATTTTGAAATGTGTGTAGAGCTCTTTGATGTGAAATGATGTTTTTAAGTGAATTCATAAAGATGTTAGTACATCTTTTTAGTGATAAAATTGCTGTGACAATGGAAATTCCTAAGCTCATCCAAGAACGTAGATTAACTATAGGGTTTATTAATTTTCCAATTTAAGAATAATTTAATAATAACAATACAGAAAATATATGCTACAAGAGCTCAATATTTTTGGTAAATCTCTTTAATATTGGCATGACCTAATAAAGATGCATGAGGCTATTATAAGATTTACACAGTGCTAAATATTTTTAGATTGATTTCAACATGAGAGATTGGAGAGCATTCCTTCAGAAGTCTCAGGAGAACCATTTTAGCATATTTTTGATAAAGACCCCCTATGCACTCAATAAACAACCTCACATGTAATATCATTTGAACATTTAATCTAGTAACCTTTTAACCTTCATGAAATGTTACAACTAGATTTCAGACTTTACTTCAAAAGGAAGTAAAGTGTGTGTGTTTTAATATAATGCTGATCTTAGAGTCTTTCCTTAGAATAACCAGCTCTATTTTCAGTAAAGACAAAAAGGAGAAAAATGTGATAGAAATAAATGGATACGTGTCTGTATATTTAAAATTATTTATACATGAGGTCACTGATCTGTCCATTTTAGAAGAAAATATTATTTTAATGATAGCTTGTATACATTATTTTATATTTATGGAACATGGATGGAGGAATGATACAGGGTGGACAGCTAGATGGAGCCGGCTTTCCATAAGTCACAAGCTTTTTCATTGCTAGAAAAGCAAACTCTGATGGTTTAGTGCAGATTCTGCTCTGAAGAGAAAAGTAGAGAGCACTAAAGTGTTCTCTCTGGTGGACCAGTAGTGACATTAAATGGTGAGTCCCATTAAAAACAAAAACAGAGTGAGTTGTTGCTTAATTGAATATAACAATGCAAAGATTGCCAAGGGGCTTGCTCTCCTACAAGAAGTATTTTGTTAATAAGCATCCAGGATCACAACAGAACCCTAAATATACACCAACCCTAAATCTTCATTGTGTAATTGCCTTACTACTAGGTAACTAGATTAAGCTAGTGAGATAGTTTGGCTAGAATATCTAGAGATATATACAGCATGCTCAGTTTCCTTTATTAAACAGATTTATTTCTGGTTTCTTTCTGTTTCGTTATAGCAGCTACAAATTTCTTTTTATGCATACTAATGGAGAGATTTTTTTTCTGAGTTAAGTTAGACCCCAGACTACTTCATTTAGATTTAAAGAGCAAATGCTTAGCACTGCTTTGCTTTGCTAAAGACCAAACACCTGGTAAAACTCCCTACCTTCTCTCCCTCCACTTGAAAAATTTCAGTTACATTGGTTTCAGGTTCTAGGAATTTTTCACGGTTTTCTGCTAAGACCACACTACACTCAACCTCATCTTGTGCTTTCTAGAAGAAGGTCTAAAAGCCGTCTTAGAATTTTCTAGGGAAGAACTCCCAAAGGCATCCTTCCTTTGAGAGAGGGAAAAATGTATTATCCCGGATACTTCTTCACATAGTTTTCACACATTTTTTAGGGATGGGGTAGGAAAAAATCCAGAATCAAGGCCACAGAAGTTCCCTGGATTTACATGTCCAGTTTATCATAGTGACTGTTTTGAGCCTTCTTTTACTGGGTTTTGTATACTCTCTCTCAGTTCTGGTCAGTGGACGGTCTGCGAATGATTGGGGGTTCACCTAGATCCTCTCAGGAGTCTGCATAGTCGATATTATTGATATAGTAGTACGGAGACGATATTTGCCTCTTTCACGGTGTTGACGTTTGCACGGATGATGTAAAAACAAGGATGGCTAAAAGTGCCAGTGCCTCAGCAGAGTTAAAGGCAGGGCATCAGCTGTGACAGAGTCGTGTTCTTCACCGTCACTAACTCACAGAATGTCTTTGATGAAGCAGTACAAATTACTGACATTATTAAATCTCAACCCTAAGTATGTCTCTTTAACATTCTGTTGATCAATGGGAAGTACCCGTAAGCCTACCGCTGCTGCAAGCTAACGTACTGTGCATATCTCAAGAAAATGAACTGGTGTGATGCTGTGCCTTGAGAGCTCAACTAGCTCCTTTTTCCATGAAACACAAGTTTTACTTGAATGAATGACTGACAGCTAAACCCTGGTTATTCAGACTTGATTTTTTGGTAGACGTTTCTTAAAAATTAGCAAAATGAACCTGCCCCTTTAAGGAAAATGACTGACGGTTTTTGTTTCCAATGATCAAATTAAAGCTTGAAAGCAAAACTTAAAATTTTGGAAAACTTGGATATGCCACCATGAACTTAGCTCTTTAGTACATAAAGACTTTCTGATAAGATTGGTGGGACATTAACAAGTGTAATTTTTTGCTGTAAAATGGAATGCGTGAGGTACAATGCACGAGTTTACAAAATCATACAGGAGTGAAAGATTCATTGAAAGGTGACATAGAACAGTGTATTTCAGTGTAACACAGTAGCAGTCATAGTTGTAAAGTTCATTCATACGGTTTCTGTTTCCACGTTACAACTGGCTTTTAAGAAAATAATACTTGTTGAGTTTTGGTGTAGCATTGAAGAAGAATATCCTCAACGACCTGAAAAGGCTTTTTAAAACACCTTTCCTTTTTTCTAACTATATATCTGTGTGAGGTCAGATGTTTTTCATATACTTCAATTAAAAAACCTACTGAAACAAATTAACTTCAAAAGTAAGGTATCCAGCTGTCATCCATTAAATTAGACATGAAGATTTAAGTAAAAAATGTAGAACAATGTCATTATAATTACTTTTTTTTGTTTTTGAAAATATAGTGTTTATTTTTCAGTAGGTAATAGATTTATACTGTTATTTTAAAATAGGTTAATACACAAATACATTTTTTCTCAGTTTTAATTTCTTTAAAGGTAAATATAATCTACATAAAGATTCTTTGGGCCCTCAGTAGTTTTTAAAAGTGGAGAGGAATCCTGAGATGAAAAAGTCTGAGTATTGCTATTCTGTCTTCTAACTAGAGAGATCCTAATCTCCAGCCTAGATAACTCATGGATGACACTGTGATATGCTGCCCAGATCTCCCCTTCAAGGAAAGACTTACTACCCCAGTCGCTTTGGGAGTGCTGCTGCCAACAGCCTTCAGTCATCTTCAGCTGAGATCAGCTCAGCTGCAGAGAGTCACCTCACCCAAGGTCATGTCACTTCCCAGGGTGGCCTGCATCTAATGACTGGTGGATGCGTGTGTATAGGGGCATGGCCATCTTTGTCCAACTCGGAACAACTCTGACTGTCATTCTAGTACCAGAGCTCCCTGTGGGGTCAGATGAGGTGTCAAATGGCCTGCATCAGTGCTTAACTTCTCCCTTTGCCCACTGCTGTGTCCTTTCCCTCCCTTCCTAATGTGTTAATTCCAAGGTCCTTCCTTAATACATATCCTGTACAGTAGACTCTGTCTCAGAGCCTGCTTCCCAGGGAGGTCACCCTGAAACAGCATGGGAGCTTGATAACAGGTTAAAAGTTAATTCTCTTTTCAGCTTTGAGTAACCAGGGTGCCTGAGGTATCACTTTACACAGGGTCCTAAGCTCCTTATTGACAAGCCACACAAATCCAATGGCCTGTAAAAGGCTTTATGTGGGCTGGAAGGTCCCATAGTGCATATCCACGAGGCCTGGGGCAGGCTAGTTCTGGATTTCCTAGGGCTAGTTCAGGAGTGCACCAAGGAAAGCAGGTTTTGGCTTCTGGGAAGCACAAAGGAAAGCAGGTTTTGGCTTCTGGGAAGCAGAGGTGAAAAATACTGATGCTCTTTCTACTTGTACGCATCTTCCAAATTTTAAGTGCGTGATAAGAACCGAAGAGATGAATAGGGAAGGGGGTCAAGAGGCTATCTAAGTGTGAGAAAACCAGACCTATCTGTTCATTTAGCCCATCTTCATATTTAATATATACTGACAGCCAAAGTTGGGTCAGTTTATTGGTGATCTGGATCAATTGTCAATATTGTCTGAGGTGAATAGATGGTCCCTGGTCTTTCTTTCAGGCCTCACTACCTGGCCTAGAAAACAGAGTTTGGGAGTCAGCCTCAGTTGGATCTGGAGGATTTCAGGCTTTAACATTCTAAAGAATGAGGAAGCTTAGTTCTTCTTTCTGTAGCCCCATCTACATGATGACATTGATCACAACAGAGTATTTCCAATTTGATTAAGGTTAGCTTTTTTGCTCTGGGTATCAAAAACTGTTTCATAGGTCCTGTATATATAAAGGGCACCTGAGTTGAAAATGAAATCAAGTTTTGCACTGTGACATTTGAAAATGACCCATCTATATACTGGTGGGCTAAATATTTATCCATTCATTCCACACTCATTCAGCACCTACTGTGTACCAGGAAGCAGTGTGAGTTCTGGAGGATACATGGATGAATAGGACAATATTCCTGACTTTTATAAGTCTTTCAAGGCATGTTAAAAGATAAACTGAGACCTATTACAATTTTTAAGAGTTTATTTGGGCAAAACCCTAAGTTGAGCAGCACCAAACTAGAAGTGGTTAGGCATGCTCCACCAACAGGAGCTAGAGGCAAGACTTTTTGTGGAAACAAAGTAAGGAAATTATTTGACTGGCTAAGGGGTTACTTTGAGAAAGCCTAGTTGACTGTTTATGATTGGCTGTCCTTAGATTTTGATTTCTTAATCTTGAGATGTTACAGGCTTAGGTTTTGGTTTGCTTACGTAGATTGCTAAGGCATTAGAACCACCTCAGTCTAATGGCCTCCTTGTTTCATTAATTTGGCAGACAGAGGACATTGGATCTTATTCAGTCCATTTGCGTATTGGCGGCACTGTTCTAGGTGCTGGGGAGTCGATGGTGAACAATATATTTTGTTCTTCTTTGTATATTTTATGGGAGAAAGTGAAAAATTAGGACAGGGAAAAATATACATGTCTCTAAAAATCAATAGATAAAGAATAAATAAGAAAATAGAATATTTGAATAATAATCAGCATGCTTGATGTATTATATATCCAAAACATTAAGAGCATATACATTCTTTTCAAAATACATAGAATATTACAAAAATTCGTGGTGTATAAGTAACAAATAAAAGCACGAAAAACCTCCCAAAGCTGAAATGATACTGGTCACAATATTTGTTCATAACGCAAATAATATTAGAAGTAAATAAGAAAAAGATAGTTGTAAGAAACCCAAAAAATTCCTAAATAGGGAAGCAAAACTGTAGTTATAAATGATCTAGAAGTAAACAACAGTAAGTGAACTGTGTATCAAATCTGTAGGAAATTTATAGACATGTACTTAGGAAAACTGTACTTAGGAAATTTTATAGACATGAATGCATTGATTAGAGTTTGAAATGCATTGATTAAAAGTTTGAGAATAAGCAAGGCATTCAACTCAAAATGTTGAAAAAAGGAAGTCAAAGCGTAGAAAAGTATAGTAGAAAAAAATAAAAATTATGCGTTTTTCATATAAAGTTAAGCCAAGCATAATAAAAATAGTAAATAATAAAAAAAACCCTAAAATTTTGCTTTGAAATAATCACTAAACTATTAAAAATATTTGGTGAATTTTATCAAGGAATAAAAGGAGAGAAGATACAAATCAGGGTTAAAAAATATGACATAAACTACAGATGTGGAGACTTTAAAGTTTTGAGAGAATTCAGTGTACAATGTTATATCGATAAATATGAAAATCTTACAAAATTAGTGGTTTTCATGGGCTGTATATTAAGGATTGCTCAGAGAGAGATTAGAAGATGTAAATAGACCAACAAATATAGAAGAAAATGACAAGGTCAGTTTAATGGGTGAGGTCCTTCAAGTCCTTCAAGAAAAAGGTAATTCCAACATTAAAGAAACCATTACAGAAAAAGTTAAAGATGAAACGCTTTCCACTTTATTCTACAAGGATAACCTTGGTGTCAAAATTAGATAAACATAGCTCCTAAAAGAACTGTACAGTTTAACTTATGAACATAGATACCAAAACTTTACATTTAAAAAGTGCCAAATTAAATTTAGAATGTATTAAAAGAATGTTATCATAACCAATTAGGGTTTATCCTAGGAATGCAAGTATTAGTCACTATTAGAGCTCCGTCAGTGTAATTAATCACAATAATAAATATTTTTATTTATTTACTAACATGTGTTTGTTCAAGAAATATTTCTAAAGTGCCTACAATGAGGAAGACACCATCCTAGGTATTGGGGTAAAAGTGTGAACAAGACAGACAAGATCTCTTGGAGCTTGCATGAGATGAAAGATTTAAAAAATCCACATAATCATCTTAATAGATGACCAGATATACCTCAAAGATGTGATACAAGTCAGTATTCATTTGTGAGAAAAGCTTTTAGCAAGGGAAGAAAAGTATCAGTGCAAAGACAGGAATGGGTAGAGCAAGCATCATCCTTAGCTGGGAAACATCAGCAACGTTCACTTTAAAATCAGGAAAGGATGTCTGTTCCCTCTCTCTTTTTTTTTTTTTTTGTAAAATGAAGTTTAGTTAACTTACTATATTATATTACTTTCAAGTGTACAACATAGTGATTCGATATTTTTGTACATTACATAACCATACAAAGTTGTTACATTATTGACTGTATTTCTTGTGCTGTACCTTACGCCCCAGTGAATTACTTCTTTTATAACTGGTAGTTTGTACCTCTTAATCCCCTTCACCTATTTTGCCCATACCCCTGGCTCCCTCGCCTCTGGCAACCACTAGTTTTCTGTATCTATGAATCTATTTCTATTTTGTTATATTTGTTCATTTGTTTTCTTTTTTAGATTCCACATGTAAGTGAAAACATACGGTATTTGTCTTTCTCTGTCTGATTTATTTCATAGCATAATACCCTCTAGATCCATGCATGTTGTTGCAAATGGCAAGATTTCATTCTTTTTTATGGCTGAGTAATACTCCATTGTGTATACCGCATCTTCTTTTTCCATTCATCTATCAATGGACACTTAGGTTGCTTCTGTATCTTGGCTGTTATAAATAATGCTGCAACAGAATATTGGGGTACATATATCTTTTTGAATTAGTGCTTTCATTTTCTTTGGATAAATACTCCGAAGTGAAATTGCTGGAGGGTATGGTAGTTCTATTTTTAATTTTTTGAGGAACCTCCATACTGTTTTCCATGGTGACTGCACCACCATTTGCGTCCCCACCAACAGTGCACAAGGGTTCCCTTTTCTCCACATCCTTGCCCACACTTTTATTTCTTGTCTTTTTGATGATTGCCGTTCTGACTAGTGTGAGGTGATAATCTCGTTGTGGTTTTGATTTACATTTTTCTAAAAATTAGTGATGTTGGGCATCTTTCCATGTGGCTGTTGAGCATCTGTATATATTATTTAGAAAAATGTCTATTCGGGTCCTCTGACCATTTTTTAATAGGATTGTTTGGTTTTTTTTTGATACTGGGTTGTATGAGTTCTTTATATATTTTGGATATTAATCCTTCACTGGATATATAATTTGCAAAAGCTTTCTCCCATTTAGTAAGTTGCCTTTTTGTTTTGTTTATGGTTTCCTTCACTGTGCAAAAGCTTTTTAGTTTTATGTGTTCCCATTTGTTTATTTTTGCTTTTGTTGCCCTCGCTTGAGGAGTCAGACTCAAAAAATATTGCTAAGACCAATGTCAAAAAGTGTACTGCCTGTGTTTCTTCTAGGAGTTTTATGGTTTCAGGTCTTACACTTAGCCTACAAGTGACTGTCTTGTAGGCAGCATATAGATGGGTCTTGTTTTTATCCATTAAGCCACCTGTGTCTTTTGACTGGAGCATTTAGTCCATTTACCTTTAAAGTGATTATTGACAGGTATGTACTTATTGCCATTTTGTTAACTTGTTTTCTGGTTGTTTCTGTAGTTCTCTGTTCCTTTCTTCTTTTAGCATCTTCCCTTGTGGTTTGCTAATTTTCTTTAGTGTTTGGTTTGGACTTCTTTCTCTTTATTTTTTGTATGTCTATTGTATTTTTTTGTTTTGTGGTTACCTTGAGGTTCATATATATTGACCTACATATATAGCTATTTGTTTTAAGCTAATGGTTGCTTAAATTTGAACACTGAATAAAAGCTGGGTGCAAGCTGGGCAGGGGGCATGCTGGGGCAGTCTTGGCAGGCTAGCTAGAGAACCAGGAGCTTTCCAGTCTGCTGCCGCTGCATTGGGACTTGAAGTATGTGAGTGTGTGCATGAGCCCTTTGAGAGTGGAGTCTTGGTTTTCTGCAGCCCTCGGTATCTCCCGGTCATAAGCCCTGCTGGTTTTCAAAACCAGTTATGGGGGTAACGGGGGCCCTACTTCCTGGTGCCAGTCTCTAGGACTTGAGTGCCCACTGTGGGGCTTGAACCCCTCCCTCCTTAGGGAGGACCTCTAAGTTTGTGATAGCTCCTCCCTTTTGTGGATTGCTGCACTGGGGGTGTGGTTCTTGATTCGATCATATCTCTGCCCTTCCTACTTATCTCAATGTGTTTTTTCCCCCCATTATATTGTTAATTGTAGAATAGCTGTTCTGCTGGTCTTCCAGTTTTTCTCAGAGAGAGTTGTTCTATATGTTGTAGTTTTTATATGTTTGTGGCAGAAGGTGAGCTCAGGATCTTCTTATTCCACCATCTTGATCCCCTCAGGTCTCACTCTTAATGTTCCAAATTGCTCCTGATGTCTGATCAGTTCAAAAAAGAAACAAGATATACGGATATAGATATAGATATACAGATATATATGAAACGCAGATTTGTAGAGTCTCCATTTGTAGAAGATAAGGATGTTTACACTAAAACCCAGGAGAATTAATTGATAAAAACTATTAGAACTAATAAGAGAGTTTAGTATTTTGGCCAAGTAGAAAACCAAAAATATGAATATTGAAAGATTTTCTCTACAACAGCTGTAAGCAGTTAGAAAATGCACTAAGATTAGAGCCTTAAAATACCAAGGGATTGGGCTTCCCTGGTGGTGCAGTGGTTGGGAGTCCGCCTGCTGATGCAGGGGACGCGGATTCGTGCCCCGGTCCGGGAGGATTCCACATGCCATGGAGCGGCTGGGCCCGTGGGCCATGGCCACTGGGCCTGCACGTCCGGAGCCTGTGCTCCACAACGGGAGAGGCCACAACAGTGAGAGGCCCGCATATAGAAAAAAACAAAACAAAACAAAAAAAACAAAAAAAAAAAACCAAGGGATAAACAAAAATAAACATGTAAGACCCATATTGAGAAACTTACAATACCTTAGTGAACAATATAAAAAGCCAAAAAAATGTAAAAAATACTACGTATTTAGATGAGATGATTCACTAGTAAGACATTAAGTTTTCCTTTAATATATCTATAAATCCATGTAAATTTTAATAAAAATGCCAATGATATTTTTTGATGGAAGTTGATCCACTGTTTTTTTTTTTTTTTTGTGGTACGTGGGCCTCTCACTGTTGTGGCCTCTTCTGTTGCGGAGCACAGGCTCTGGACACACAGGCTCAGTGGCCATGGCTCACGGGCCCAGCCACTCCGCGGCATGTGGGATCTTCCCGGACCGGGGCATGAACCCGTGTCCCCTGCATCGGCAGGCAGACTCTCAACCACTGCGCCACCAGGGAAACCCGATCCACTGTTTTATGTTGAAAAGAAAATAGAAATAATCAAGAACAGATTGTAAAGAAAATAAAACATCAAAATTAATGAAAAACAAGCAATGAGGGAACATACCCTATCAGGTATCAAGGTATATTGCAGTTGGCTTCCCTGGTGGCATAGTGGTTAAGAATCCACCTGCCAATGCAGGGGATATGGGTTCGAGCCCTGGTCTGGGAAGATGCCACATGCCGCAGAACAACTAAGCCCGTGTGTCACAACTACTGAGCCTACTCTCTAGAGCCCCCGAGCCACAACTACTGAGCCTGCGAGCCACAGCTACTGAAGCCTGTGTGCCTAGAGCCTGTGCTCCACAACAAGAGAAGCCACTGCAATGAGAAGCCCACATACCACAAAGAAGAGCAGCCCCCGCTTGCCACAACTAGAGAAAGCCCACGTGCAGCAATGAGTACCCAATGCAGCCAAAAATAAATAAATAGATAAATAAATCTATAAAAAAACAAAAAAGAAACCCACTTTATTTATTTATTTTTAAATTTTTAAATTTAATTTTTTTATACAGCAGGTTCTTATTAGTCATCAATTTTACACACATCAGTGTATACATGTCAATCCCAATCTTCCAATTCATCACACCACCACCACCACCCCCTGCTGCTTTCCCCCCTTTGGTGTCCATACGTTTGTTCTCTATATCTGTGTCTCAATTTCTGCCCTGCAAACCGGTTCATCTGTACCATTTTTCTAGGTTCCACATATATGCGTTAATATACGATATTTGTTTTTCTCTTTCTGACTTATTTCACTCTGTATGACAGTCTCTAGATCCATCCACATCTCAACAAAGGACCCAGTTTCGTTCCTTTTTATGGCTGAGTAATATTCCATTGTATATATGTACCACATCTTCTTTATCCATTCGTCTGTCGATGGGCATTTAGGTTGCTTCCATGACCTGGCTGTTGTAAATAGTGCTGCAATGAACATTGGGGTGCATGTGTCTTTTTGAATTATGGTTTTCTCAGGGTATATGCCCAGTAGTGGGATTGCTGGATCATATGGTAGTTTTATTTTTAGTTTTTTAAGGAACCTCCATACTGTTCTCCATAGTGGCTGTATCAATTTACATTCCCACCAACAGTGCAAGAGGGAATAAACCCACTTTAAATTAAAAAATATATATATATTGTTGAGATATAGCAATGAAAAAGATGTGATATTGGTGCACATATGTACAATGCAGAATAGAGACTTCAGAAACAGACACAAGCACGTGCTAAAATTTAGTAACATAGTGACATTTCAGATCATTAAGAAAATGTAAATGTACACTTGTGACATTGTAATGTGACATATAAAAATGATCAATGAAACAAAGTAGCCCAGAAACAGATCCATGCATTCCAGTTATCTTTCTGAACTCTCCCTCCCCTCAACCTCTTTTCTGACTTGCTTTGTTCTTTTCTGTTTCCTGGGAAGCATCATCTGGGATCCTTTTCCAATTGCACTGGACAAAGGACAGTGGGAGGCCCTAGCAGGGGATGACTGGACAGCAGGAGAAAAAAGGTCAGAGTATTTTTTCCCACTTCTTCCTTGCTGCCTCTACTTCCCTGGCAGCAGCTATGTTCCTCTACAATTTCAGCTACTACAGGAAGCTTCCCCCCTTGGTTTCAGCTCTCACTGGATTCCAGTAAGCATGTTTCCTCTCCTTGGTAGTAGATTCTTGGTTTAGTTAATCCCTCGATGCCTTCACATCCCGTGATTCTTGCCTTGACCCCACCCCTACCTCTGTAAATATCTTCATTTAAATCATCAATGTGAGTCTGTTTTCTCCTGTGATCCTGTCTGATAATGTAAGTGGTACCAAGAATGAGGTAGTCTCGTTTCACACCTAATATCTCAGTTATAGAAGTTTTGCTTCTTGTGATTGCAACTTGCGGCTCAGCAGTTTAGAGCTCTTAGTAGTGAAGGGAGAAACTTTTTCACCATTGCGCGTGGTGATGGCTCCAGTAATGTGGAAGCTGAGACTACTGCCTCCTTCCTCATGGCGCTAAATGCTCAGAGATAGCGGGGCTTGCTGTTCTTGCCAGAGTGATCAACCCTTATTACTAAGAAAATTTAAGTTGCTGTTGTGTGATGAAAAAGAAATAGTATCTCTCAAACTCAGGGCATTCACTAGAGCACCTCTCACCATTAAAATCTCCCGTGATCACTCTCAGTGAAAAACCGTGACAATCCATTACTGAAAGGGCTCCTAAGGCCTTAGATCCTGGGAGAAAGAAGGGGTTTAGGTTTTATCACTCTGCAGCCAAAGTGACGACAGAGGGAATAGGTGGTAGAGAGAGGAAGTTATGATTGTCAACTTTAACCTGATGACCAGATACAGAGCAGGGACCAAAGAAGCCTTGCATATCTTACATTAAATGATGATTTCCCTTTTACCCCACCTTTTTGTGCTACCTTTTATAAAGAGAACAGGTGGAGGCTAATGTTTTAAGTGTATATAAGGCAGGTGTATATTTGAATAAACATCACTCCTTGATGATATTGTACTGGATGGGACTATATGGATTCCCTGTTGGTGGATAAGCTTTTCATCATCTAGCAAAGGGCAAGAATAGGTGCTAAGTGGCAAAAGAGGTGGGCTATGCTGGTGACCCCCCACCCCCATTCTCTAGTCTCCACTCATCTCCCCTTCCCCCTGTGCTTTTTAGGAAGCTGAAATCTGCAGGTTGCCTTACTGAGCCTCTCTGACCTCTGCCTTCAGTTTTGTTTTGACTGATGAGTGGCACCTGCAGGGAATCAGAAGGTGGGGGGAGACTGGGGACTGCTTCTAGGGCAGCGGCTCTGTTTCTCTACAGCTGTAGCTTCTACTGGGCAGCCTTCCTCCATTACTCCAGATTTCAGAGGGATCTAGTAACGTCAAACCTCCCCTTTTCTTTTCTGTGCTTTTCTTGTCAGGGGTAGACAAGACTTCCTGCTGTCACCGGGTGCCTCCACATCTGTGTTCTAACACTGTCCTTTTCTAAGTTGTCTTTTCATTAACAACTCTTTAAACCACCTGACCAAATCCTTTTTCTTGATCCTACCTACACATCGTGCATACATGAAAACTAGATCTATATTTGAGGTAGAAGTAGAAATTAGTGGTGAAAGGATGGATTATTCAATATAGTTGACCATATATACATGGGTTTTCTCTGGGCTCTCTATTCTGTTCCATTGGTGTATATGTCTGTTTTTATGCCAGTACCATACTATTTTGATCAATATAACTTTGTAGTATAGTTTGAAATCACGAAGTGTGCTGTCTTCAGCTTTGTTCTTCCTTCGCAGGATTGCTTTGACTATCTGGGGTCTTTTGTGGTTCCGTATGAAATTTAGGATTGTTCTATTTGTGAAAAATGGCATTGGAATTTTGATAGGGATTGCATTGAATCTGTAGATGGTTTTGTGTAATATGGACATATTAACATTAATTCTTCTGATCCGTGAACACAGGATATCTCTTCATTTGTTTGTGTCTTCTTCAGTTTCTTTCATCAACGTCTTATAGTTTTTAGTGTACAGACCTTTTGTCTCCTTGTTTAAATTTATTCCTAAGTATTTTATTATTTTGATGCTGTTGTAGATGGGATTATTTTTTAAATTTCTTTTTCAGATAGTTCATTGTTAGTATATGGAAATGCCACTGGTTTTTGTATGTTGATTTTGTATCCTGCAACTTTATTTTATTTTAATTAATTTATTTTTGTCTGCGTTAGGTCTTTGTTGCTGCGTGTGGGCTTTCTCTAGTTGCAGCAAGCGGGGGCTACTCTTCGTTGCGGTGCGCAGGCTTCTCACTGAGGTGGCTTTTCTTGTTGTGGAGCATGGACCCTAGACACATGGGCTTCAGTAGTTGTGGCACGTGGGCTTAGTAGTTGTGGCTCGCAGGCTCTAGAGTGCAGGCTCAGTAGTTGTGGCACATGGGCTTAGTTGCTCCATGGCATGTGGGATCTTCTTGGACCAGGGCTTGAACCCGTGTGCCCTGCACTGGCAGGCAGATTCTTAACCACTGCGCCACCAGGGAAGCCCCGTATCCTGCAACTTTAGAATGCATTTATTCTAGCAGTTTTTTGGTGGAGTCTTTAGGGTTTTCTGTATATAAGAACATGTCATTTGCAAACAGATAATTTTGCTTCTTTCTTTCCTATTTGGATGCCCTTTTCCTCCTTTTTCTTGCCAAGTTGCATTGGCTAGGACTTGCAGTACTATGTTTAATAAGAGTAGTGAGGATGGGCACCCTTGTCTTGTTCCTGATTTTAGAACAAAAGCTTTCAGCTTTTGCACTGTTGATATTGACATGTTGATGATGTTAGCCGTGGGTTTGTCATATGTAGTCTCTATTATGCTGAGGTTTGTTCTTTCTATACCCAATTTGTTGACAACTTTTATCATGAATAGTGTTGAATTTTGTCACATGCATGTTTTGCATCTATTGAGAGGATCATGTGATTTTTTTCTCCATTCTGTTAATGTGGTATATCACATTTATTGATTTGCAGATGTTGAACCATCTTTGCAGACCAGGGATAAATCTCAGTTGATCATGGTGTATGATCCTTGAATGTGCTGTTGAATTCACTTTGCTAGTATTCTGTTGACAATTTTTGTGTCTGTATTCATCAGAGGTATGGCCTGTAGTTTTCTTTTCCTATACTGTCCTTATCTGGCTTTGGTATCAGGGTAATGCTGGGCTCCTAAAAAGAATTTGGGAGCATTCTCTTCTCTCCAATTCAAAATTGCAAAGATTGACATTAGTTCTGTAAATGTTTGGTAGAATTCACCAGTGAAACCATGTGGTCCTGGGCTTTTCTTTGTTGGGAGGTTTTTGATTATTTCTTGAATCTCTTTAGTCATTATTGTTTTGTTTAGATTTTCCTTTTCTTCATGAATCAGTCTTTAGTAGGTTGTATATTTCTAGGAATTTATCCATTTCTTCTAGGTTGTCCAGTTTGTTGGTATATAAGCTTTTTACGATCCTTTGTTTTTATGTGGTGTGGTGTGAGTTGTAATTGCTCCTATTTCATTTATGATTTTATTTGAGTCCTCTCTTTTTTTTCTTGGTTAGTATAGCTAAAGGTTTGTTAATTTTTAAAATCTTTTAAAACAACCAACTTTTTGTTCCCATTATCTTTTTATCCTACTGTCTTTGTTCCTATTATCTTTGTTCTATTATGTTTTTTCATATTATTTTTCTAGCCTCTATTTCATTTATTTCTGTTCTAATCTTTATTATTTCCTTTCTGATAACTTTGGGCTTAAATCTTTCTCTTTTTCTGATTCCTTCAAGTGTAGAGTTGATTAACTTATTTGAGATCTTTCTTTTCTCTTAATGTAATTTTTGTCACTATAAATTTCCCTGGTAGAACTGCTTTTTCTTATCCCAAAGGTTTTTGTATGTTGTGTTTTCATTTCCATTTGTCTTAAGATACTTTATGATTTCCCTTCTTATTTATTCTTTGACCCATTTGTTGTTCAGGTGTGTGTTATTTAATTTCCATGTATTTTTGAATTTTTCCATTTTCCTACTGTTATTGATTTCTAGGTTTATACCACTGTAGTCCAAAAAGATACTTGATGTGATTTCAACCTTCTTAAATTTGTTAAGGCTTGATTTGTGGCCCAGCATATGATTTATCCTGGAGAATGTTCTATGTGTACTTGAGAACAATGTGTATTCTGTTGCTGTTGCAAGGAATGTTCTGTGCATGTCTGTTAGGTCCATTTGGTCTACAGTGTTATTCAGGTCTGCTATTATCTTACTAATTTTCTATCTGAATGATCTATCCATTGCTAAAAGTGGGGTATTGAAGTCCCCTACTATTATTATATTGCTGTCTATTTCTCCCTTCAGTTCTGTTAATATTTCCTTTAAATATTAATGTTGGGTACATATATATTTACAATTGCTATATCCTCTTGATGAATTGACTCATTTATCATTATATAGTGGCCTTCTTTGTCTGTCATGACCAATTTTGACTGAATGTTTATTTTGTTTGATATAAGTATAGCCATTCCTGCTCTCTTTTGGTTAACATTTGCATGGAACATCTTTTTTTCCCCCATCTCTTTACTTTCAGCCTATGCATGTTCTTAAAGCTAGTGTATCTTTTATAGGCAGGATGTTGTTGGATCTTGTTTTTCATTCATTCAGCTGCTCTGAGTCTTGTGACTGGAGAAACTAATCCTTTTGCATTTAAAGTAATTATTTATAGGTAGGGGTTACTATTGACATTTTGTTAATGGATTCAGAGCCATATGAGTACCTGTAATATGGTCTAGAGGGTGGTCTGTGGGTTCTTTATGACAAAGGGCAGGGTCTTCTCTTGCATGGAATAAATACAGTACTGATAAGTGTGGTTGATCAGCTTGCACCTGTTTTCATCACTCCTCACTTCCTCTTTAGGGCTTTGGTGTTGCCCAAGTATCCCAATATGTTGGGAGGACTGGGCTTTGATTGCTGGTTTCTGTCTACCAGTGGCAAAAGAGCAAGACATCATTCCCCCAAGACAAATGGGGGAAGGAAAGGCAGATCTGAAAGCTTTTTCCCTCTCATTCCCCTACCACTTGGCCTATGTCATTGTCCTACCCCTCCATACTATAGGTACGCCTGACCCTAGTCCCTGATGGCCTTTCTCTCTTAAGGGGTTTCTTGCTGTTTCTATCTTAGTTTCCCAGATCCATGCTTACCTTTCTCTTCTTTAATTGCCTGAGAGTAGTTTTCAGGGATAAATGCCTCAGGCAGTGGTGGTTCATCCTCTTAACAGAATCCAAAATTCATTTCTCTCTGCTTTTTAAGACTGTGAGCTTCTTGAAGGCATGGTTAGTGAATTATTCATCTCTGCATCTCAGAAAATGAGATAATAACTGGATCTTAATAAAAGTTTGTGGAGTTGTCAGAGCATACTAGTGAGTTATGATAGGCTGAGGTCTGGCTGGACCATGAGGCCACTCTAATCAGTATGGCTTCCTGTCATTGTGGCCAAAGGAGTCAATGAGATCAGAAATATTAGACCAGTGGTATCAATGTTCATGTACTCCTGAGCAAGAGTGGGATTTTTATGTGACTAAGAATTGCTATTGTAATTATAAATTCAATGATGATATGGATCCTTGAGATGTAGATCTGGGAGAACTGCTCAAAGAGAGAACAGAGGTTAGCAAAACACATTGTTCTGTTACTTATAAAAATTAAGGACAGTCCAATTAAACAGTGCAAAATGTATAAAGTTCAACAGGTAGGAAATGAATGCATGCAAAAAATCAGTGAAATCCAAGTAAGATCTGTTGATTTTATTGTGTCAATGTTAATTTCTTGGATTTGGTAATGTACTATAGTTAAGTAAGATGTTACCTTTGGGGGAAGCTGGGTGATCAGTACATGTGACCTCTTTTTACTATTTTTGCAATTTTTTATTAGTCTAATTTTCTGAAATAAGTTTTAACAAAAGAGTCAACCCTTTATGACTAAAGCACAGACAAAAGATTTGCAGAATGGTGAAATCAGGGGGCAGTGTGCTTTAAATTTATGGGAAATAAGAGGAAATGTTACTTAGTGTTGTGAATGTTAAGTCTGCAGAACTCTTTAGAACTCTTTAGGAGATAGAAGGGGCTGAAAACAGGTATAAGAAACAGGTATAAGAAAGGCATAGACAAGTTCACAGGTGATTAATTAATGATTTACATATAAAGGCAAAAGTGCTGTTTGGACTGTAACTCATAATTCTGTTGATGACATTTAACAATAAAATATGCCACTAGAAGAAAATACTGAGATCAGATGTCCGGTATGGCAATATTATCCAAAATGGAGAAATAAAGTTCAGTGTGGAATGTCCTCTGGAGTCAGGAGTCTGGATTTGAATCCACACGCTGACAGCTACTAAATTATTTCACTTTTCTGAGCTTGGTTTTCTCACTGAAAATGGAGAAAATAGTGGCATCTACATTGTACGTTTCACATGAAGAGTAAATGAACACACATAAATCAGAGTTTTTCACACTATTATGCTAAAGAACCGTTTAAAAAATTTCTAAACTGTCATAAACCAATACTTTTGTAAAATAGAATAAAAATGAATTATGGAAAAATTAAAAAAGACAAATGACAAGCCTGGGTTTTTTGTTATTAGATCCATAGATATGAAATTACGCTCTCAAATTGCTATGAATTTTAACTCTTAGTCTCAAATTCTGTTCTTAACTTGCTGTGGGCTGGTGACAAATAGACACGTTAGTGGGAAGCACTGAAAAAGAGTCTTTAGCTCAGAACTTGGCTCTAATAATTAAACCTACCAACAGTCTCCTTGTAGACTATTTAGACTTAGTCTTGTCTTTTTCCAGTTTCCCCAAAAAACCAAAACAAAGCAGATTCTCCCCCTCCTTTGAGTATTTGCTTGTTTTTCATCAAGCCTCATATCCTTAGTTGCTAACATTTCTTTCCCATGGAAGAAAGTCTCACTCTCAGAGGTCAATTCCCTTGTCAGTCTGGCTTTTTCAGTGCCTACAGTTGGGCCTGAGGAAGTACTATTTAAAAATACTCTCAAAATGTAAAATATTGGCTTTAAGAGCTGAGTCAGGGAAATCTGTGCACTGGAGCTCTACAAAAGACAGCACTTTATAGGGAGTTGGCGTCTGGAAATTCTTTATTGTATAAGTCCATGTTGAAAATTTACGTGTATGAATAAGGCAGCATGGCACACAGCTAGACATGCTAAATTTTAAGTCTGTGTCTTTTACTTGTGGTTGTGACTTTGAATTTATTTCTTCTTCTTTTGAGTGCTCAGGTTCGCTTTTGTATTCCTTGGGGAGAGAAAAATCATGCTTGCAGGGAACTCTGTTTAATGATTTTAAAAGTTCTATTGAAGGTTTAATTAAAACTTGAAAAATAAGAAATTGTTGGGAATCCAACAAAAATAGAATATTTGAGTTGTGTACATTTTCAAAGGCATTTATTAAGATAGGGGAATCGAAGACAAGTGGCTTGGTTGCAATATGATAGGTATATATTCACAATGCTTTGTTTATTTTGCCATTTGTTGATAAAATATTAATAAATATTGAGCACAGTTCCATCAAAAGTCTTTAAAATGTAAGTTCTTTAACTATGTGAAAAGCTATTTACACCTTAGCCAGTAAAAGAACTGGAGAAGGGTTGCTTAGTTTGGAGTTTTTGAAACTGTCTATTTGTTGATTGACATCTGAAGAGCAGACTTTTGCTTGTGTGTGTTATGAAACTGCCTCAGCACTGCAAACTTGGAATTTCCTAATTAGCTACCAAAAATGCCATAGTTTTCCTGAATGTATAGTGTTTTATAGTTTTGTTTTTCTGGGTATTATTTGTATTTTATAATAGTTTGGTCAACAAGTGATTTGAAATTGCATTATGCTCTCATAAATCACAAATACCTTCTACTTCTATTTTTAGTTCATGTTAATCTGTTAATATGAGCTTGTTGATTATAAGTATCATCAAGTAAAAACACTTTAAACTGAGAAATTTTATTATTTACCCTGAAAATAATAATTTTGTTTTTGGTATCATTTGAAATTAGATTACTTTTGAATAATTTTAGCAAGAGAGTTTTTCCTTAGTATGATTTGATATTATATTATATAATCCAAAGTTATTGTCCTGCACACTTTGCAAGTGTCTTCACAGTAATTTAAAGGACTAAATAAGTGTGAACATTTATAAAAGTAGACTTATTCTTTTAAGTTGAAATTTGCTCAAAGTAAGTGCAAAAGTTTTTGACAAGTTGACATACAAGAAGAAACACAAAGATAAAACTAAAAGATGGTATTCATGTATTACAAAAATCAGTTTATATTTTAAAATCATATTTGAGACAAAGAAGAAATACATAATAAAAGATTGACTTTTATTGGGGGAAAAAACTCAGGCAATCATTTGAAATCATAAAAGTCTTTTTGATTCAGATAGCACATAATTTAGGAATGACTTAGTGGTGAAAAAGGAGCTTCTTGCTTGTTTGGCTTGCCCCTAGGTGGTGATAAAAGTGCTGCAGAGTAAAAATGACAAGACAGAAAGACAGATGTAAGCAGGATACTCAGTTCTTTCAGAAGATCCTGGTTTTGAGTCTTAGGGTTAAATTGACTCAAGTTATCTGCTCTTTTTCATATTTTTGCTCATATGAACAAGGATAGTGCTTTTTAAGAGCCTTATGTCTGGGTATTTTCCTGACTCCTTCTCTTCTCCTGCCTTCTGTCGCCCATGAAATCTGGCACAAATACAGACTGTGGAACCTATTTTCTGAACTATCATCGACTCACCAAACTTCAATTTTGTTAGAGGTCTATAGGAATAATAAAGGCTTCTCAGACTAGGCTCTATTCAGAATTGTTAAATGAGGGATTATACTGCATATTCAATCCTATGCTTACAGACATAAAAAGGAACCTGCTAAATAATTACATATCTTGATTACCACATCACAAGTTACACCAAGGCTTCATATTCCTTTGAAGATGTATCATTCAGCTGGAAATCCTATGAGAACTGAGGAAACTGATTTTCAACACGTGTTGCCAAAATTGAATACTATTTCCTTTTTTAACAAGTAAAAGTTTCTCAAGGAAAACCACTATATTATTTTTTTGTTGTTATTTTTGAATTCAGATGCATTTCCATCTTGTATTTTCAACATAGCATGTTGGTTGAGGTTTTTCTGTTAGTGATAAGCCTGACATATCATTTATGAGACTAACAAAATTTTAGGTACTCAATCACCTAAAATCTAACCTAAAAAAATTTAATATCCATTTTGGATAAAGAGACAAAATTGCAAGTCCTATTCAATCTGAAGAAAAATAATCCAACATTTTAGCAAATATTCACCAACATTCTGAAAATGAAAAATATTTATTTGATGTCTATCTTTAACAAGAAAACATAGGCAACAAAATGTTGACTCTATATTTGCTATTCTGATATTGTATTAATTATTGCTTGTTCTAAGATAAAGCGATTATTAACGAGTAAAGGAATTGTAGCTCATGGCCACTGTGTTATTTGTTAAAAGCACAAGCTGAAACAAAGTTGCTGCACACAGGCATGCAGGCTGTACACTGCACAACCCCAGGGAGCACCATTTCTATGGACTACAATGTAAATGGCACTCCCTGGATTTGGATGGCACCTTGAGCTGGCGTTCTGCACAGAATGACCAGTGAGATGCTTGTTTCTCAGAAAAGGCTGTAGAGGTATTTTCTGTTAATCAGATATAAATTTGTTAGGTGGAGTAGCCCAATTTCTTGAGATTAGCTGTTCTGTATAACAGGAGCCAGAATTTACCATTACCATTTCTACTTCCACAGACACTAATTGAGCATGGAGTGTGTGCCTGGCATTGTGTTAAGTAATTTACATTTTTCTTATTTAATCCTCACAATAATATTATGAGGAAATTGAGGTTGGATAGATAACGAACTTGTTCAAGGTAATACAACTGATAGGTTGAAGGAATTAGAACTCACCCAGGTTTCCCTGACATAGAGGCAGGAGCTTGTAATACATAGATACCATGATACCACCATGGTGCATTAAACAGTTCCAGTTGGCCTGCACTGAAGTTTGTACCATGGTCAGTAAATACCTGAACTTGTTACTTTGTCTGAAACTTGAGTACTTTTATTTTGGGAATGTTATAAAGAATATCAAACTTCAGAAACTTCCTGATAAATACAAAAAAATTCTTGTCTCTAGATGTCAGAACAAGATTTTCAGGCAGTGGATGATTTCTCAGTGGTATATTTTTGAGAATTCTTCCTCCTTTTCCCCATTTGTTTATTCTTCTTAGATTCAAACTGTAGAAAGGGTCTCTGGCTGACAATTAAAACATGCATTTATTGAAAGGTAATTGGGATCTCATGAAAGTGCTATGAAGAGCAAAGAACCAGACCCAGAGAATGCTCAGAAAAAAAAAAGACGTTATGCAGCCAGTATCATAGCCAAAACTGGCCCTGCAAACAATTGAGGGCAGACCCCACAGCTAATAATAGTTTTTATCAAGTGACATTTAGATGGTGATGCCCACGGCTGTGACTAGAATGAAGCATGTGCAGCACTTGTCTTGGGCTCAGAATTTAAGAGGATCCCCAAACTCAGTAATTAAGCCAAATAATATTTTAATGAAACATTAAAAAAATCAAAATCAATGCAATAATTCATGATGAACAAAATATCAAAATTTTAAATGAAGAAGGGATGAGGATATAATAAAGTGACTTTGTACTTTGAGTAAGAGATGTCATATTCCTTTGTGGTATAGGCACCATTCATTTCAGTGTCAGAAAAGTAGTATCACAATGGAATCTCTGAGCATATTATTCTCAGGGCCTTAGAACCTGCAAAACATGACCTCTAGCAAATCATCTTACATCAGCACTTCAGTGTGAGATAATATACGACACATCCCATCTCCTTTATAATTTAGTCATTTGAGTTATCAATTTGCTGCAAATCACTGTTTTGCTCATAAAGGAGAATAAATAAGAGCAAAAAAAAAGGGCTTTGAAATAAGTTTTCTTTTTAACTCTCTGTTAAAATGACGTCCTTTATTTCATGTGGTAGCATATGGTCTTGATTCTCTTAGTGCAGTTCAAGAAGTAGCCTGTATGTAGATCACTTTAATAACGTGCTGCTAGTTTCATTTGGTACTGAGCACTTTCTTGCACCGAGTGCGTGCTCAGTATTTTTAAATGTTTGTCAAATGACTATAAAGCAGAGAAAAACCAAAAATAATATGGTTGTTATTTATATGACATTTACACGATACTGAAAAAACTTGATTTCTGAAAATTATACTTATGAAAGTATAGAGTCAAAATACAAGCTAATATATAGCATCATAATGATATTTTGCACTTACAGAAAAATACAGGAGATTTTAAGTAATTTGTATTTTCCCTATACATATTATAGATACCTATAACTTATTTAATTAATTTAACTTTGTGTTGTAATATAAGATTAGAAGTTATTTATATTGATATTGCCTGTGCATGCCAACAAAAACAACATCTTAACAATAGAATTACAGGTACAAACTACATATATTGACTTTTCTGAGGAAATTTATCATTACCTTTGGGATTGTTTCATTAAACCATAACACTTGGGATCTGTATGTATCTTTTATGGAAGGAATTGAAAACCCTTTGCAAATGTTGAGTATCATTTTGGATACCAGTGACAAATGACGCTTTATAGTGATTGATCTCCATAGAAGTAGGTTTAGTTGCTGTGTTATTCTGGCATTTATTATAGTTCTTTACAGATGTTTTTTTTAGCATCATTATCAATTAAATGTCACCAAACCTAATATCTAGTAGCTAGTCAGTTTTTTAAAAGAAAAATCCCAGATGTTCTGCATGATGGCTACCTTCTAAATTGATTTCCCCATAAAATATATTCAGTAGAGAAGATTAACAAAGGTTGATAGCTTATGAACAGTTTGAATTCCACTGACAGTATTTTATTCTTCAATGCTCTCTGTTAAAGGATGAGAACACCACTCAAATACATTAGAAAGAAAGCTAAGTTTTATAATTATTAGTTTCTATGCAAGAGGGAACTTTTTTTTTTTTTTTTGGTAGAATACACTCTCTATGAACAAAGCAAAGAGTGACCTTATAGTGGGTTTTGAGGAAGTATGGAGTTTAGGTACTGCTGACATTAAGAAGTACTGAAGGGAATCCATGACTGGTAGATTTGGGTGAGTTTAAAACTGTTCTGTGGGGCTTCCCTGGTGGCGCAGTGGTTGAGAGTCCGCCTGCTGATGCAGGGGACATGGGTTCATGCCCTGGTCCGGGAAGATCCCACATGCTGCGGAGCGGCTGGGCCCGTGAGCCATGGCCACTGAGCCTGCGTGTCTGGAGCCTGTGCTCCGCAACGGGAGAGGCCACAACAGTGAGAGGCCCGCATACCAAAAACAAAACAAACAAACAAACAAACAAAACTGTTCTGTGGTTAGTAATTTATGACTTGAAAAAGGCCAAAGAACAGTTAGTCATGTGTACCTTTTTTGAATTTGGAAAAGAGAAACTTTTAATTCTCACTCCATACTCAATTTAAGATAAAAAAACAGTTTAATGTCATACATATCTAATTTTTGATTGCATTTGATCAGTTGAGAGAGTTCTAGGAAATGAATGTTGTGCAACAAAATTTGAGGCATGCAGTGACAGATGGCACAGAACATTAGTGTACCAATTAAGATTTTTGGCTACATGCAGCTGGAACCAATGCTAGGTATTTCAGGGGGGAGAAGGGAGAATCGATTGGAAGGATATCACGGATCACAGAATCAAGGGGAGGTTCGAAGACTATGCTTGAAAAATAGTCAGAGACCAAGGCAGTTTCAGAGGTGTCAAGATGCTGGATGTGAAAGGCACAAAGTTATTTTCTAGCAGGGACAATCTGTCTAGGATGAGATTGCTTCCAAGACCACTGCCACTGAATCAAGACATTCATTCTTTCATATGTTTAATCAGCAGATATTTATTGAGAACCCACTACATGCTAGGTTCTGTTTCTAGGTACTAGAAATACAGTAGTCACTGTTCCCTTGAAATTTACACTCTGAGGAGGGAGACATGATAAATAAAGAAGTAAATATATGTCAGGTGATAATAAATACAACGGGGAAAGTATGTTCTGTCCCTGAGTGTAAAAGGGTTATGAAGTGTCAGGAGTTGGAGACACTGAGCTGCAATTTGATACAGGATATTCAAGGTGGCTCCCACAGATTGTGTGGCATTTTTTTGCAGAGAACTGAAGAAAAATATAGAAAGTCATGTGAATGTATGGAGGAAGAGTGTTCCAGACTGAGAAAATAACAAATGCAAAGGCTGTAAGACACAAATGTGTTTGAGGAACAGCAAGGAAGTCAATGCAGTTGGAACAGCTAGGGATTGGGAGAGTGGGGAGAGAGAAGGTCAGAGACCAATAAGGGTGGGGTAGGGATTAGAAGGACTGGGTTAGAGGGACTTTGAAATGCATTCTAAAGACCCTAGCATTTATTTATTTTTCTCTAGCTTTATTAAGAAATAATTAACATATAACATTATATAAGTTTAAAGTATACAACATAGTCATTTGGTATATGTATATACTGTGAAATGATTACTACAAATAAGTTTAGCTAACACCCATCACCTCACAGTTACTGTTTTTTTTCTTGTGATAAGAATTTTTAAGATCTACTCTCTTAGCAACTTTAAACTATATAAGAGAGTATCGTTAACTATGGTCACCAAGCTGTGTATTACATCCCCAGAATTTATCTTATAACTAGAAATTTGTTCCTTTAGAACATTTTCATCTTATATCACAAATTGGGGAACGATATTCCACCACACCTATGTAATTGGCACAATAGGGAATTCTCCAAAACTAGGAAGAGGAGTTAGATACTGTGTGGACAAAAACACTAACACATGTGTACAACAAGTGGGTTGGAAAGTACTTGTACATTGGGACTTCCATCGTTGCTGCTTTTGGGACCCTGAAAGCACAGTTATGTGAATAAGCTCAGGTTAGCCTGCTGGATAGTGAGAGACACATAGCGCAGTTAACCAACCCACCACTCCACTGACAGCCAGCCAGATGACAGACATGGGGAGAGGCCATCCTAGATCATTTAACTCCCAATCAGTTTGCCAGCTGGATCCAGATATGTGAGAGAGCTTAGTAGAGATCAGTGGAACTGGCTTAGCCAACCCACAAAATTATAAACTAAATAAAATGTTTGTTGTTTTATGCCACAAAGTTTTGGCGTGGTTTGTTATATAGGAAAAGCTTACTGATGATCTGTAGATTCAAGGAAATTCCAATCAAGATTACAAGTTATTTTATGGATATTGACAAAGTGTTCTAAAGTTTATATGGTGGGGCAAAAGACCTAGAATAGCCAACAAAATATTGAAGGAGAAAAACAAAGCCAGAGGACTGACAATATCCAAACTCAAGGCTTACAATAAAGTAACAGTAATGAAGACAGTGTGTCTTGGTGATATTGGTAGTGATGAAAGAACAGAGAAATAGCTCAATGGAACAGAATAGAGAGCTCAGAAATAGACACACACAAATATAGTTGATCTTTTACAAAGGAACAAAAGAAATAAACAATGGAGAAAAGATAGCCTTTTCAACAAATAGTGATGGACATCCACATGTTGGAAGATTTAAATAGACATTTCTCCGAGGAAGACATACAGATGGCCAAGAGGCACATGAAAAGGTACTCAACATCACTAATTATTAGAGAAATGCAAATCAAAACTACAATGAGGTATCACCTCAAACTGGTTAGAATGGGCATCATCAAAAAATCTACAAACAATAAATGATGGAGAGGATGTGGAGAAAAGGGAACCCTCCTACACTGTTGATGGGAATGTTAATTGGTACAGCCACTATGGAGAACAGTATGGAGGTTCCTTAAAAACTAAAAATAGGGCTTCCCTGGTGGCGCAGTGGTTGAGAGTCCGCCTGCCGATGCAGGGGACACGGGTTTGTGCCCTGGTCTGGGAAGATCCCACGTGCTGCGCGGAGTGGCTGGGCCCACGAGCCATGGCCGCTGAGCCTGCGTGTCTGGAGCCTGTGGTCCACAACGGGAGAGGCCACAGCAGTGAGAGGCCCGCGTACCGCAAAAAACCCCCAGAAAACTAAAAATAGAGCTACCAGCAATCTCACTCCTGGGCATATATCTGGAGAAAACCATAATTCGAAAAGATACATGTACCCCAATGCTCATTGCAGCACTGTTTACAATAGCCAGGACATGGAAGCAACCTAAATGCCCATTGACAGAGGAATGGATAAAGAAGATGTGGCACATATACACAATGGAATATTACTCAGCCATAAAAAAATGAAATAATGCCATATGCAGTGACATGGATGGACCTAGAGATTGTCATACTGAGTGAAGTGAGTCAGAGAAAGACAAAAATCGTATAATATTGCTTTTATGTGGAATCTAAAAAAGTGGTACAAATGAACTTATTTACAAAACAGAAATAGAGTCACAGATGTAGAAGACAAATGTATGGTTACCAAGGGGGAAAGGTGGGGGAGGGATAAATTGGGAGATTAGGATTGACACATACACACTGCTGTATATAAAGTAGATAACCTACTGTATAGCACTGGGAACTCTACTCAGTACTCTGTAATGACCTATATAGGAATAGAATCTAAAAAAGAGTGGATATATGTATATGTGTAACGGATTCACTTTGCTGTACAGCAGAAACTAACACAACATTGTAAATCAACTATACTCCAATAAAAATTAATTTAAAAGAGAAATAACCAGTGGAGAAAGATAGCCTTTTCAACAAATAGTGATGGAAAGCCACATGCAAAAAAATGAATCTGGGCACAGACTTTATGCCCATCACAAAAATTAACTCAAAATGGATCAGCCACCTAAATGTAAAACACAAAATGATAAAACTTACATAGCATAGAATAGGAAAAATATCTAGGTAACTTTGGGTATGGCTATGACTTTTTAGATGCAACACCAAACCAAAGGAACTATCCATGAAACAGTTGATAAGCTGGACTTCATTAAAATTAAAAACTTCTGCTCTGTGAAAGACAATGTCAAGGGAATGAAAAGACAAGTCACAGACTGGGAGAAAATATTTGCAAAAGACATATTTGATAAAGAACTGTTATCCAGAATGTACAAAGAACTCTTAAAACTCGACAATAAGAAAACTAACAACCCAATTAAAAAATGACCCAAAGACCTTATCAGACACTTCACCAAAGAAGATATGCAGATGGCAAGTGAATGTATGAAAAGATGTTCAATGTCATATGTCATCAGGGAAACAATGAGATACCACTACATGCCGATTAGAGTGGCCAAAATCCAGAACACTGACAACACCAAATACTGGTGAGAATGTGGAGCAACAGGAACTCTTTATTTACTGCTCGTGGAAATGCAAAGTGGTAGGGCCCCTTTGGCAGATAGTTGGGCAATGTCTTTTTTTCTTTAATGTTTATTGATTTATTGATTTTACATCTTTATTAGAGTATAATTGCTTTACAATGGTGTGTTAGTTTCTGCTGCATAACAAAGTGAATCAGCTATACGTATACATATATCCCCATATCCCCTCCCTCTTGCATCTCCCTCCCACCCTCCCTATCCCACCCCTCTAGGTGGTCACAAAGCACGGAGCTGATCTCCCTGTGCTATGCGGCTGCTTCCCACTAGCTATCTATTTTACATTTGGTATTGTATATATATCAAAGTTTGGCAGTTTCTTGCAAATCTAAACATATTTTTACTGAACAATCCAGCAATCATGCTCCTTGATGTTTACACAAAGGAGTTGGAAAGTTATGTCCACACAGAAACCTGCACATGGATGTTCATAGCCGCTTTATTTATAATTGCCAAAACTTGGGCGTAACCAAGATGTTCTTCAATAGGTGAATAAATAAATGTTGGTACATTCAGACAACGGAGTATGATTCGGCACTGAAAAGAAATGAATTATCAAGCCATGAAAAAACATGGAGGGAGTTTAAATGCATGTTATTAAGTGAAAGAAGCTGATCTGAAAAATCTACAACAGTTTGATTCCAACTATATGACACTCTGGAAAAGGCAAAACTGTGGAGACAGTAAAAGGATCCTGGTTTCCAGGGGTTAGCAGGGAAAGCAGGATGAATAGGTACATCAAAAAGGGTTAAAACAGTGTAACTATTCTGTATGAGACTACAGTGGTGGACATTTGTCATTATACGTTTGTTAAAACCCATAGAATGTACAGCACCAAGAGTGAACCTTAATGTAAATATGGACTTTGGGTGATAATAATGTAACAATGTGTCAGTGTAGGTTCACAGATTGTAACAAACCACTGTGGTGGCAGAGTTGGTAGTGAGGAAGGCTGTGTGTATGGAGGGGCAGGATATTGGGTCATAATAATATGTCAGTGTAGGTTCACAGATTGTAACAAACCACAGTGGTGGCAGAGTTGGTAGTGAGAAAGGCTGTATGTATGGAGGGGCAGGGTGTAAATGGGAACTCTGTACTTTCTGCTCAATTTTGCTGTGAACCAAAAACTGCTCTAAAGTTTTTTATATTAAAACTAAGGTAATAAATATTCAAAGTTAAAAATGAAAACAAAAAGCTAACTGTACTTGCTTTTACTTACAAATTACAAAATATCTGTGCCTAAAGATCTTAGTAACCTAAACGTAGACATGGTTGTGTAAATTATTAACAGAAGCAAGATACTCGTTTTCAACTTGAAGAAAGAATGTGATAACAGGTCTTGGTTGAAAGAACAGAGAAAAAGCATGTTTATTTATTTGCAAACATCATTGTGTCCGATACCAAAAAGGAAGACCCATAGACTCTTGATTGGAGGGATGATGCCTCATCCTTTTTTTTTTTTTTTTTTTTGCGGTACGCGGGCCTCTCACCGTTGTGGCCTCTCCCGTTGCGGAGCATAGGCTCCAGACGCGCAGGCTCGGCGGCCATGGCTCACCGGCCTAGCCACTCCGCGGCATATGGGATCTTCCCGGACCGGGGCACGAACCTGTGTCCCCTGCATCGGCAGGTGAACTCTCAACCACTTCGCCACCAGGGAAGCCTGATGATGCCTCATCTTTAAAAAAGAAGAGAGGGGCTTCCCTGGTAGCACAGTGGTTAAGAATCCACCTGCCAGTGCAGGGGACAGTGGTTCGAGCCCTGGTCTGGGAAGATCCCACATGCCACGGAGCACCTAAGCCCGTGAGCCACAACTGCTTGAGCCCACATGCCACAACTACTGAAGCCCGTGTGCCTGGAGCCTGTGCTCCACAACAAGAGAAGCCACCACAATGAGAAGCCTGCGCACCGCAGCAAAGAGTAGCCCCTGCTCGCCGCAACTAGAGAAAGCCCACGTGCAACAATGAAGACCCAACACAGCCAAAAATAAATCAATAAATAATTTTTAAAAAAAGAAGAGAATAAAATATTCAAGGCCTTGGGATAGCAAAATAAACCCACTTTGGATTTTTACCCATTAGCAGCGCTGGACAGGCCATTAGGCAGAGGTTCTGTGGCCAGAAGGTCTGGTTTAATTCTTTCCTCCCCTCCCCTTCCCCAGAACAAATTCCCCAAATAAACATTACCTCACATGCTCCCAGAAGTGACTGATACTACCTCTGGGCTATTTTCATTCTGAAGAATTCACCTGGACGTGTCTGTGAATGGATGAACACGTTGACCATCATCATACTATAAACTCATCAATTAAAAAAAACAATTTAATATAATTTTATAATAAAATATCCTAAGTGATTTTTTAAAAGCAATTAAACAATTTATTTGAGGGAGTTCTGTTTTGAAGATTAGGAAAAGTAGTATTAGAAGAAATTGCTTCCAGAAATTCTGAAGTGTTCACTCTCAAAGAGTCATAAGATCAAAGGGCAGAGGGCTGCTAAAATAATCCAGAGATTATTCCAGAGTGTCTCTTGGAAAATTGAAGCATAAATGCCTTTGCTGGTGAGTTTGATAGAGGAAAGACATTATCTTATGGTGCCAGCTTCAAAGTGAAATTTGTTTCATATTTATGAAATTAAAGTGGTCAGTATTTTATTTTTTCCAGCTTTATTGAGTTTTAATTGACAAATAAAATTGTAACTTGATTGTGGGACTCCTTTCACAGTGTATGAGTATTTTAAATCATGATTCAATTTATGACAAATCTGTTAGGTTATGTGGCTACAAAATGTTCTGTTGTTATTATGTGTATATATGTGTATATATTATATGTGCATATTTTATGTAACATGCTATATCATATAAATGTGCTCTCCATTCCAATTTTTTTCTCTGTTATCCATTTTACTGTGCACATTTTCCTCTTTATAGGAGGTAGTTCTTCTTTATAGAGTCTAAATACGGACTGTGCCCCGCCCTTCCACAAGTCAAGCAATTTAGGATTTATCCAAAGACAGTTTCCACTTGTTTTTGAAAAGCAAAACTAGAAACTGTGTATAATGTTCCCGCAACAGAGATGGCTAAGCAGCTCAGAGGTGTTTGGGCTAATATTCTGCCTAATGCAGTCTTCCTGTTATCAGCCCATCATCAGCTCATCATCCTTTCAATAATGTAATATAAGTGGCTAAACCCCTTAGAGCTGATTGTATCACAAAGGGATTACCCCAGTCCCATTCTGGGAATTAAACCTACAGACAAAGGGCAGACAGCTGGGCCGCCTGCATCAATTTGACATCGGGTATTTGCTACGTACATTAGTACAATCTGCTGCCACAGGACAGAATTGTAAACGTTCTAGCTGTGGTCTCAAGACCCAGTTTTTAAAATATTAACATCCTTCAGTAGGCTTTAAGAACTCAATAATATAGTGAAATTCATAGCAACTGAAGATGTAGAAGGAAAACTCAGTGAAGCTGGAAAGGCTCTGGATTCTGCAAGACAAGTGTTTGTGAGTCTGAAAATTACAGGCACTGAGTTGAACCTTGACAAAGAACAGAAAGTGTCCTCTAATCACTCAACAGTGATGCATTTTCCCCCACTCAGCTTCTTAAGAACTTTTTCCTTCCTGTTAATTACCTTACCATTTGGAAAACTTGATTGCATTTGAAATGGGAATTGCAGTAAACAGTGTCACTATTTTTACTTGTGTTTCCTGGTTGTCTTATACAACCAGTTGAACAAAAATTCATGTATTAAAGGGTTCCTGCTTTGGAAACATAATACTAGAGGGGAAGGTTTTCAGATATAATCCAACCTTATTATCTTATTAGAATTTACTAATTGTAAGTAATTTACACACTTGCATGCAAATATTAGGGCAAAATTTTAAGATATTTTTGTTACTGCCCAGTGTGAGAATCTGAACTTCTGAAAGGCTGTCAATTCCGTGCCATTCCAAGATGCTGCATGTTCACCCTTTAATCATTTTTCAGTCTTAGTGCTTCGTGCGAAACTCCTTTGTCAAATGAGGTTACATCTTAAAAGGGACTACATTTGAAATAGCTTTCCCAAATAATACAATTTGATGGTGTCTATGATGTGCCTGGCAGCTAAACAGGAATCTTATTTAAATTGAACTCTATTTAAGACCTCGAATCAGGATGTTACACAGTTAGCCTTTAACGCAATCAGTCAAATTACCCTATCCCTAAAGGTCCAGGATCTGAGAGATACTGAGTGAGGGTTAAACTAAATCATGTTAAGAGTAACAATATTAATGAAAACAGAAAATTAGACTTACAGTTCTAGAATGAATTTAGATGTTCTAGAATAAATGTATCTTTAGATATAAGTTAGGCAGTTCACATTGTTTGTGTTGATTGGCAAAGCAGTAAATATTGAGGAATAAAGTGGATCAAACTTTTTCTTGCACTGAAAATCTTTTGATAACGAGGTACCCTTAAGGTTAATTTAAGCCCCATATTGAAAGAAGGGCACTGAACATTTCATTCAAATTTTGTTACAATTTTACTAGCACAGGTGATGACTGTGAAAATGAATTTTTATCTTAAACTGATAAAAAATATTGAATTTAATTTGGAATTACGATTTAAAAGACATTCTGGAAAAGAGACACACGTGCATGTCAGTGACAACAAACACCAGTGATACCAAGCGCGATGTGTCCCTTATTTCCCAGAATTCCTTTACTTTGTCTGGTTTATAAGGGATAGTCCTCAATTAGTTGTGCTGTTTTCTCTTGCTTAGTAAGCATTTTTGGTCAAACAAGGAATGGCAGAGTTCCACAATTAGATCAAAAGATCAATCCTAATGTACCATTTTCTCCTCACCCTCCTGCTGTAATAAAGTGGCTGCAGCTCTCCAGGGGACAACTCCAAATCCTAGGACTGATATTTCTAAATTAGCTGACTCTCTGACCTTGATGGTAATTGCGTTAGTTTATCAATGTTCAACACAATTTATTACTCTCCAATATGTACCAAAGTGTTTATCTCTCAACACTAACAATATTAAAAAATCTAAACTATCTATTGCAGCACAAAGAGGCACCCTTTCATTAAGGAAAAACATAAATAAGTGGGAAATGTCACATGACCTGCCTTAGCCCAGAAGAGTTACAACTCCTGAAAGGGAGAGTGCACCTGCCGCCTCTGATTTGACAACGTCATGTTTGTAATATCTGAAAGAAGAGAAATCAAGTTTTATTTCCATTTGTGTGTGTGTGATTCAGGAATGAAGTGGTGCTTTCTGCATTACTAAAGTAATGGCCTCATTCTAAGAAAAATAACATTGATAAAGCCTTATCAAAGCATTTAAAAGCAATGGGAGTACAGATAGCATCTCACTTTGACTTTCAACGTGGTACATTTTGATGGGGAAAAGCATTAAGTTCATGGGTCTTATTTTAGGATGAAGGAAATCAACAGCATTCTTTCATTACCTTCATCTTAATCATTTTATTTTACATTATTTAAATCTTGTGTTTGATTAGGATAGTGAACAAGCTGTGACAAAATTCTGTGTATGTTAGATTAACTAAAAGTAATGTTGCATTGAAGTTTCCAAAGAAATGTCTGGTTTTAACATACACTATCAACAGGGAAATGCAGCCTGACCTGGCTGTGAATGATGTTAATAACCTGCTCAGGTAGAAGTAGGTATGATAAAGATCCTGCTGCCCAACTTTAAAGAATGAGCTGCCTTTTATCTACTCTACTTCCACCCAGAACTAGACTTTTCTCTACTGTTTCTTCACAGATGATACAGAAGTTGGGAGGTGTCTAGTCACATCCATCCACTCACCCACCAACTATTTCCCATTAAATTGAATCCCTGTGTTCATTCCTCACTCATAAGAAATAAGTTTCAGGGCTTCCCTGGTGGCGCAGTGGTTGAGAGTCCGCCTGCCGATGCAGGGGACACGGGTTCGTGCCCCAGTCCGGGAAGATCCCACATGCCGCGGAGCGGTTGGGCCCGTGAGCCATGGCCGTTGAGCCTGCGCGTCCGGAGCCTGTGCTCCGCAACGGGAGAGGCCACAACAGTGAGAGGCCCACATACCGCAAAAAAAAAAAAAAAGAAAGAAGTTTCAAAGGCAGCTCGTATTGGAATAAACTGATCTGAAGGCTTGCAAGGCACTTAAGATCTTGGGGTCTAAATTATAGCTCATATTATTATTACTGTTATTTACTTTATTAATAACTGTTAGGCTAATGTTCTTTCAAAAGCAGATTTGTTTTAGTGTCTTTTGTTCACCAGCTCATTTTAGTGCCGCGAATACAATTTCTTTAGTAAGGGAATTGTTAAATCTGCCTCCTCTGTGCAGTTTACTCTAGAGTTTTCCATAGCTTTTTAAAATCCATATTGGGGAAATTTTATTGTTTTAATTACATGCCAAAGCCAAAAAAATTTCTTTTAGTTTTTAAAAATCTTCAGTTTCTCTGACCTCCCTTTAGTGTTCGAGTGTATTTATGTTACATTAACATTGCCAACCCAAATCAAGAAAGCCCCAAAGTGGGTCTACTCTGTGCATTACTCAAACTAAACTACACGCGCAGTCTACTATATTTTAGATTGGGACTAAACGGTCATTGAGCACCTATAAGAAGCCAGATTCTGTTCTGTCCATTTCATGTGCATATTACATCCTTTGTAATCACTTGGAAAATATAATAAATGAATTTGTGTCCACTTTAATTTTACTCAGGTGCTTTGACTAGCCTCATAGCATTTTGTTTTAAATAAATAACGATGTTATTTTCATTCAGGTAAAAATGAAAAGTTATCATTTTGAGCAATAAAAGTCTCTGTATTTTATCAAAATAGCAGTTTTTTGTAAGTGTAAAAGACCTCCTAGGGAAAAAGGGTGATGAACATTTATCGGCTGCCTACTGTTTGCTCCCAGTACTTTAAATATGTTACCCATTTTCCCCAAAGTATTCACCGAGCATTTATTTTGTGACAGGCACTGCGCTTAGTACAGGGGACATGAGTGTGAATAAGGTAATGCTCCATGCGTTCGAGGGGATATGGTGAAGTGAGCAAGCCCTACTTATACAAGGCGCTATTTGACACAGAGGTGGCAAGTACAGAGTGTCACACAGGAGAGTTGCCAGTCAGTCTTTGCTCGGGAAGGCTGTGCAGACAGAGTACATAATGCTAACCTGGAGGTTCTACAGCTGCTTAGAATATGCCCCCTCACCCTCCCTCTTTCCTTCCGTGCCTCTCTCCCTTTCTCCCTCTTCTTCCTCCTTTCCTTTTCACTTTACTGGATTTTTAAAAATTACAAAAGCATTACTTGATTATTGTAACACATTGAACAATGCAGAGATACAGAAATATACAATACAGAATATAGAAAGCAAAGGTTAATAAGCTCCTCATTACATTATTCCAGATAATGATAATTCTTTTAGGTAACTATAGAGAAGGGATATTATATGTGTTTTTTTCAAAAAGTGGGGTCATACTGTACAGATTATTCAGTAACTTGCTATTTAAAACATTTTTTATCAATTGTATTTTTTTGATTTACAATATTATTTTAGTTTTAAGTGTACAGCATAATGATTCAGTATTTTTACAGATTATACTCCATTAAAAGTTATTACAAAATAATGGCTGTATTTCCCTATGATATACAATATATCCTTTTTGCTTATCTATTTTATACATAGTAGTATGTATTTCTTAATTCCTTAGCCCTATGTTGCCCCTCCCTGCTTCCCTCTCCCCACTTGTAACCACTAGTTTGTTTTCTATATCTGTGAGTCTGTTTCTGTTTTGCTATATACATTCATTTGTATTAGTTTTTAGATTCCACACATAAGTGATATACAGTATTTGTCTTTCTCTGTCTGACTTATTTCACTAAGCATAATATTCTCTAGGTCAATACACATTGTACAGATGGCAGAATTTTATTCTTTTTTTATAGATGAGTAGTATTCCATTATAATATATATAATATTTTATATATATTGCATGTCTTCTTTATCCATTTGTCTGTTTATGGACACTTGGGTTGCTTCCATATCTTGGCTATAGTAAATAGTGCTGCTATGAACATTGGGGTGCATGTGTCTTTTTGAATTAGTGTTTTTGTCTTTTCTGGATACATACACAGGAGTGGAATTGCTGGATCATATGGTAGTTCTATTTTTAGTTTCTTAAGGATACTCCATACTGGTTTTCATAGTTCCTGCACCAATTTACATTCCCACCAACAGTGTACAAGGGTTCTGTTTCCTCAACATCCTTGCCAACATTTGTTATTTCTGGTCTTCTTGATGATAGCCGTACTGACAGGTGTGAGGCAATATCTCATTGTGGTTTTTATTTGCATTTCTCTAATAATTAGTGATGTTGAGCATCTTTTCATGTACCTGTTGGCTGTTGGTATGTCTTCTTTGGAAGAATGTCTATTCAGGTCTTTTGCCCATTTTTTGATTGGGATATTTGTTTTGTTTGGGTTTTTTTGATGTCAAGTTGTATGAGCTATTTATATATTTTGGATACCAACCCCTTGTCAGTCCTGTCATTTGCAAGTATTTTCTCCCATTCCATAAGTTGTCTTTTCATTTTGTTGATGGTTTCCTTTGCTATGTAAAAGCTTTTAAGTTTAATTAGCTCCCATTTGTTTATTTATTTTTATTTTTATTATTTTATTATTATTTTTTTTGTGGTACGCGGGCCTCTCACTGTTGTGGCCACTCCCGTTGTGGAGCACTGGCTCCGGACCCATTTGTTTATTTTTAATTTTATTTTTTCTGCCTTAGGAGGCAGATCCAAAAATGTGTTGCTATGATTTATATTATAGAGTGTTCTGCCTATGTTCTCTTCTAGGAGTTTTATGGTTTCAGGCCTGACATTTAGTTCATTTTTTTTTTTTTTGGCATTTAGGTCTTTAATTCATTTTGAGTTTATTTTTTGTATATGGTGTGAGGAAATGCTATTTCACTTATTGAAGAGACTGTCGTTTCTCCATTGTGTATTCTTGCCTCCTTTGTTGTAAATTAATTGACCATAGGTGTGTGGGTTATTCCTGGGCTCTCTGTTCTGTTCCCTTGATCAATGTGTCTGTTTTTGTGCCAGTATAATGCTAATTTTTAAATTTGAATTTTATTTTATTTATTTTTTGATACAGCAGGTTCTTATTAGTCATCCATTTTATACACATCAGTGTATACATGTCAATCCCAATGGCCCAATTCATCACACACACACCCTCATCCCCCCGCTGCTTTTTCCCCTTGGTGTCCATACGTTTGTTCTCTACATCTGTGTCTCAACTTCTGCCCTGAAAACCGGTTCATCTGTACCATTTTTCTAGGTTCCACATATATGTGTTAACATACAATATTTGTGTTTCTCTTTCTGACTTACTTCACTCTGTATGACAGTCTCTAGATCCATCCACGCCTCTACAAATGACCCAATTTCGTTCCTTTTTATGGCTGAGTAATATTCCATTGTATATATGTACCACATCTTTATCCATTTGTCTGTCGATGGACATTTGGGTTGTTTCCATTACCTGGCTGTTGTAAATAGTGCTGCAGTGAACATTGGGGTGCATGTGTCTTTTTGAATTATGGTTTTCTCTGGGTATAGCCCAGTAGTGGGATTGCTGGATCATATGGTAATTCCATTTTTAGTTTTTTAAGGAAACTCCCTGCTGTTCTCCATAGAGGCTACATCAATTTACATTCCCACCAACAGTGCAAGAGGGTTCCCTTTTCTCCACACCCTCTCCATCATTTGTTGTTTGTAGATTTTCTGACGTTGCCCATTCTAACTGGTGTGAGGTGATTCCTCATTGTAGTTTTGGTTTGCATCTCTCTAATAATTAGTGATGTTGAGCAGCTTTTCATGTGCTTCTTGGCCATCTGTATGTCTTCTTTGGAGAAATGTCTATTTAGGTCTTCTGCCCATTTTTGGATTGGGTTGTTTGTTTCTTTAATATTGAGCTGCATGAGCTGTTTATATATTTTGGTGATTAATCCTTTCTCCGTTGATTCATTTGCAAATATTTTCTCCCATTCTGAGGATTGTCTTTTCGTCTTTACACTATTTGGCATATGTATGATTGCCTCTTCATCTGACAATGCTTTTTTGAAATATTGTTTTCAATATTGTTTATGGTTTCCTTTGCTGTACAAAAGCTTTGAAGTTTCATTAGGTCCCATTTGTTTATTTTTGTTTTTATTTCCATTACTCTAGGAGGTGGATCAAAAAAGATCTTGCTGTGATTTATGTCAAAGAGTGTTCTTCCTATGTTTTCCTCTAAGAGTTTTATAGTGTCTGGTCTTACATTTAGGTCTCTAATCCATTTTGAGTTTATTTTTGTGTATGGTGTTAGGGAGTGTTCTAATTTCATTCTTTTACATGTAGCTGTCCAGTTTTCCCATCACCACTTATTGAAGAGACTCTTTTCACCATTGTATATCCTTGCCTCCTTTGTCGTAGATTAGTTGACCATAAGTGTGTGGGTTTATCTCTGGGCTTTCTATCTTGTTCCATTGATCTATGTTTCTGTTTTTGTGCCAGTACCATATTGTCTTCATTACTGTAGCTTTGTAGTATAGCCTGAAGTCGGGGAGTCTGATTCCTCCAGCTCCGTTTTTTTTTCCCTCAAGACTGCTTTGGCTATTCAGGGTCTTCTGTGTCTGCATACAAATTTTTAAGACTTTTTGTTCTAGTTCCGGAAAAAAGGCCATTGATAATTTGATAGGGATTGTATTGAACCTGTAGCTTGCTTTGGGTAGTATAGTCATTTTCACAGTATTGATTCTTCCAACCCAAGAACATGGCATATCTCTCCATCTGTTGGTATCATCTTTAATTTCTTTCATCAGTGTCTTATAGCTTTCTGCATACAGGTCTTTTGTCTCCATAGTTAGGTTTATTCCTAGGTATTTTATTCTTTTTTGTTGCAATGGTAATGGGAGTGTTTCCTTAATTTCTCTTTCAGATTTTTCATCATTAGTGTATAGGAATGAAAGAGATTTCTGTTCATTAATTTTGTATCCTGCAACTTTACCAAATTCATTGATTAGCTCTAGTAGTTTTCTGGTGGCATCTTTAGGATTCTCTATGTATAGTATCATGTCACCTGCAAACAGTGACAGTTTTACTTCTTCTTTTCCAGTTTGTATTCCTTTTATTTCTTTTTCTTCTCTGATTGCCATGGCTAGGACTTCAAAAGTATGTTGAATAATAGTGGTGAGAGTGGACATCCTTGTCTTGTTCCTGATCTTAGAGGAAATGCTTTCAGTTTTTCACCATTGAGAATGATGTTTGCTGTGGGTTTGTCATATATGGCCTTTATTATGTTGAGGTAGGTTCCCTCTATGCCCACTTTCTGGAGAGTTTTTATCATAAATGGGTGTTGAATTTTGTCAAACGCTTTTTCTGCATCTACGGAGATGATCATATGGTTTTTCTTCTTCAATTTGTTACTGTGGTGTATCACATCGATTGATATGTGTATATTGAATCCTTGCATCCCTGGGATAAATCGCACTTGATCATGGTGTATGATCCTTTTAATATGTTGTTGGATTCTGTTTGCTAGTATTTTGTTGAGGATTTTTGCATCTATGTTCATCAGTGATATTGGTCTGTAATTTTCTTTTTTTTTTTAGTATCTTTGTCTGGCTTTGGTATCAGGGTGATGGTGGCCTCATAGAATGAGTTTGGGAGTGTTTGTTCCTCTGCAATTTTTTGGAAGAGTTTGAGAAGGATGGATGTTAGCTCTTCTCTAAATGTTTGATAGAATTCACCTGTGAAGCCATCTGGTCCTGGACTTTTGTTTGTTGGAAGATTTTTAGTTACAGTTTCAATTTCATTCCTTGTGATTGGTCTGTTCATATTTTCTATTTCTTCCTGGTTCAGTCTTGGAAGGTTTTACCTTTCTAAGAATTTGTCCATTTCTTCCAGGTTGTCCATTTTATTGGCATAGAGTTGCTTGTAGTAGTCACTTAGGATGCTTTGTAGTTCTGCGGTGTCTGTTGTAACTTCTCCTTTTTCATCTCTAATTTTATTCATTTTGGGTCCTCTCCCTCTTTTTCTTGATGAGTCTGTCTAATGGTTTGTCAATTTTGTCTATCTTCTCAATGAACCAGCTTTTAGTTTTATTGATCTTTGCTATTGTTTTCTTTGTTTCTGTTTTATTTATTTCTGCTCTGATCTTTATGGTTTCTTTCCTTCTGCTAACGATGGGTTTTGTTTGTTCTTCTTTCTCTAGTTTCTTTAGATGTAAAGTTAGATTGTTTATTTGAGATTTTTCTTGTTTCTTGAGGTAGGCTTGTATAGCTATAAACTTCCCTCTTACAGCTGCTTTTGCTGCATCCCATAGGTTTTGGATCGTTATGTATTCATTGTCATTTGTCTCTAGGTATTTTTTGATTTTCTCTTTGATTTCTTCAGTGATCTCTTGGTTATTTGGTAACATATTGTTTAGCCTCCATGTGTTTGTGTTTTTTACATTTTTTTCCCTGTAATTCATTTCTAATCTCGTAGTGTTGTAGTCAGAAAAGATGCCTGATATGATTTCAATTTTCTTAAATTTACTGAGGCTTGATTTGTGACCCAAGATGGGATCTATCCTGGAGAATGTTCTGTGCCCACTTGAGAAGAAAGTGTAATCTGCTGTTTTGGGATGGAATGTCCTATAAATATCAGTTAAATCTGTCTGCTCTATTGTGTCATTTGAAGCTTCTGTTTCCTTATTTATTTTCATTTTGGATGATCTGTCCATTCATGTAAGTGAGGTGTTAAATTCCCCCACTGTTATTGTGTTACTGTCGATTTCCTCTTTTATAGCTGTTAGCAGTTGCCTTATGTATTGAGGTGCTCCTGTGTTGGGTGCATGTATATTTATAATTGTTATATCTTCTTCTTCGATTGATCCCTTGATCATTATGTAGTGTCCTTCCTTGTCTCTTGTAACATTCTTTATTTTAAAGTCTATTTTATATGATGTGAGTATTACTACTCCAGGTTTCTTTTGATTTCCATTTGCATGGAATATCTTTTTCTATCCCCTCACTTTCAATGTGTATGTGTCCCTGGGTCTGAAGTGGGTCTCTTGTAGACAGCATATAGATGGGTCTTGTTTTTGTATCCATTCAGCAAACCTGTGTGTTTTGGTTGGAGCATTTAATCCATTCACGTTTAAGGTAATTATCGATATATATGTTCCTATGACCATTTTCTTAATTGTTTTGGCTTTGTTTTTGTACGTCCTTTTCTTCTCTTGTGTTTCCCACTTAGAGAAGCTGCTTTAGCATTTGTTGTAGAGCTGGTTTGGTGGTGCTGAATTCTCTTAGTTTTGCTTGTCTGTAACGCTTTTGATTTCTCCATCGAATCTGAATGAGATCCTTGCTGAGTAGAGTAATCTTTGTTGTAGGTTCTTCCCTTTCATCACTTTAAGTGTATCATGCCACTCCCTTCTGGCTTTTAGAATTTCTGCTGAGAAATCAGCTGTTAACCTTATGGGAGTTCCCTTGTATGTTATTTGTCATTTTTCCCTTTCTACTTTCAGTAATTTTTCTTTGTCTTTAATTTTTGCCAATTTGATTATTATGTGTCTCGCCTTGTTTCTCCTTGGGTTTATCCTGTATGGGACTCTCTGTGCTTCCTGGACTTGGTTGGCTATTTTGTTTCCCATGTTAGGGAAGTTTTCGACTGTAATCTCTTCAAATATTTTCTCGGGTCCTTTCTCTCTCTCTTCTCCTTCTGGGACCCCATAATGTGAATGTTGTTGCATTTAATGTTGTCCCAGCGGTCTCTTAGGCTGTCCTCATTTTTTTTCATTCTTTTTTGTTTATTCGTTTCCGCAGCTGTGAATCCCACCATTCTGTCTTCCAGGTCACTTATCTGTTCTTCCGCCTCAGTTATTCTGCTATTTATTCTGTCTACTGTATTTTTCATTTCAGCTATTGTATTGTTCATGTCTGTTTGTTTGTTCTTTAATTCTTTTAGGTCTTTGTTAAACATTTCTTGCATCTTCTCAGTCTTTGCCTCGATTCTTTTTCCGAGGTCCTGGATCGTCTTCACTATCATTATTCTGAATTCTTTTTCTGGAAGGTTCCTATCTCCACTTCATGTAGTTGTTTTTCTGGGGCTTTATCTTGTTCCTTCATTTGGTACATAGCCCTCTGCCTTTTCATCTTGTCTATCTTTCTGTGAATGTGTTTTTTTTTTCCACAGGCTGCAGGATTGTAGTTCTTCTTGCTCTGCTGTCTGTCCTCTATATAATGGTATTTTGATTACTGTAGCTCTGTAGTATAGTCTGAAGTCTGGGAGGGTGATCCCTCCAGCTTTTTTCTTTTTTTCCCAAGATTGGTTTGGCAATTCAGGGTCATTTATTGTTCCATATGAATTTTAGGATTATTCTATTTCTGTGGAAAATGTCACTTTTTTTTTTTATAGGGTTTGCATTCAATCTGTAGATTGCTTTGGGTAGTATTACCATTTTAACAATATTAATTCTTCTGATCCAAGAACATAGGATATCTTCCATTTCTTTGTATCATCTTCAGTTTCCTTCATCAGTGTTTTATAGTTTTCAGAGTATAGGTCTTTCACCTCCTTGGTTAAGTTTTTCCCAGGTATTTTATTCTTTTTGTTGCAATTACAATGGGATTGTTTTTTTACTTTCTCTTTCTGATAGTTTATTATTAGTATATAAAGAGCAACAGATTTCTGTATACTAATTTTGTATTCTGCAACTTTGCTGAGTTCATTTATTCTAGTAGTTTTTTGGTGGAGACTTTAGAGTTTTCTATATAAAGTATTATGTATCTGCAAATAGTGACAGTTTTATTTCTTTCCTTCCAATTTGGGTGGCTTTTATTTCTTTTTCTTGTCTGATTGTTGTGGTTAGGACTTCCAATACTATGTTAAATAGAAGTGGCGAGAGTGGGCATCCTTGTCTTGTCCCTAAATTTAGAGGAAAGGCTTTCAGCTTTTCACCCTTGAGTATCATGTTAGCTGTGGATTTGTCATAAATGGCCTTTATTATGTTGAGATATGTTGAGATATATGTTGAGATATATTCCCTCTATACCTGCTTTGATGAGACTTTTTATCCTGAATGTATATTGAATTTTGTCAGATGCTTTTTCTGTATATATTGAGATGATTGTGTGAATTTTATCCTTCCTTTTGTTAGCGTTGTATATCATGTTGATTTGAGAATATTGAACCATCCTTGCATCCCTGGAATAAATCCAACTTTATCATGGGCTTTCATGATAAAGTGGTAAGTGGCTGGTGTAGGCAGTCAGGAATTTGCTGTACGATATTGGGCAGCTCACAGAATCAGTAGAAGGTCTTGAGTAACACACTTGGGACCAATTTTTCAGGAGCAACACACGAAACAGCACTGAAGAACTGGCCTGAGGAGAACATTCACTACTATGGTATGGCCTCTGATGCCCTCTCAACCCCTCTTGGGTCCTACAAAATCAGTTAGCCACACAGAGCCTGTTCCCTCAGGTGGTTTAGTTCTGAATCTTAAGATTCACGCAGCTGTATATAATTGGCTGAATATAGGTAGGATGGCTGTGGCCCATCTGCAAGGGGTGCTGGGCAAGTGGGGTTTCTGAATTCCACTGTATGAAGGTGGGTTAAAATTGGTAATGTGGTAAGCTATTAATATATGATGAATATTCAAAAGGGTTTAGGTACCACAAATTATAGATATCCATTACACCTTTTATCCTTCTTATAAGTTGCAAATATTTTTCTCTAGTGTATATTTTGGCTTTGTTTATATCTCCTGTCATATAATCACAATAAAAGATACATATGAGAAAATTATGTTTCTGTCCCTTTATGGCTTCTAGGTTTTCTTTGTTTAAGAAGTTCTCTAGGGCTTCCCTGGTGGCGCAGTGGTGGGAAGTCTGCCTGCCGATTCGGGAGACACGGGTTCAGGCCCTGGGCCCGGGGTGGGGGGTCCCACGTGCCGCGGAGTGGCAGAGCCCGTGCGCCACGGCTGTGGAGCCTGCACTCTGGGGCCCGTGAGCCACGACTGCTGAGGCCTGTGTTCCTGGAGCCCATGCTCTGTGGCAGGGGAGGCCGCCTCGGTGGGGAGCCTGCATGCCACAGAGTGGAGTGGCCCCAGCTCACCATGGGTAGGGGGGGCCCGTGCGCAGCGGCAGGGGCGCAGCTCAGCCAAGGATAAATTAATTAATTAAAACAACAACAACAACAACAGCTTTCACTTGAAAAAAAAACTTAAAAAAAAAGTTCTCTAACATGCCAAGGTTATAGAAATATTAAAAAGATTTTTCTTTGTTTTGTATGTGAAATAAATTGGACTCTGAGTTTGTTTTTTTTTTTTTAGGTTAACATCAGCACCCAAAAAACTATTTTTTCTGCCCGTGAATGGAAATGCCAATGTATTTTGTAATACATTACATTCTTATATAAGTGCATATATTTCTTGACTTTCTACTTTCTTCTACTTGTCTATTTTGTGCAAATCTAGACTGTTTTGATTATAAAAGTTTTTAATACTTTTTATAGTTTTAATAGTATGCTTTATTTTAATGGTGGTTTTATAGTAGAGATTTTATTGCTATCTCAAAATTGTATTTTTTATATGAAATTTAAAATAATTCTGCTCAGTACTAAGAAAACAAATTGGAATTCTGACTGAAGTTTCATTGCAGTTGGTAAGGGTTGGCCACATTATGAGACCAAGTCTTCCCATCCAAGAACATGGTCTGTCTCTCTATTCAGTTACTTTCTTCATCTTTTAATGAGACTTCTTAGCTTTTTTCCTATAGGTCATGTATCTTTCTTATTAAATTAATTCCTGGTAAGTTATAAGTTTCATGGTTTTTATGAATGGAACACTCTACCATTTCAATTAATAAATGGTGACTAGTAGTATAGACAAAAGCAATTCATTTTTGTGTATTTATTCTGCACCAAGACGTCTTCCCAAATTTTCTTATTGCAGCTTGATAGTAGAGTTTCATGGGTCAAGTAAAGACATTTTTGTTGTTCTTTTTCTAATATTTATATGAATTATTTAATATTTTTTATTTTATTGAGTAAGTGGAAATCATCTAAAAGCTTACTAAAATAGTACAAAATGGAAAATACAGATAAAAATTTGACTTACGATACAAATAAATGTTCTAAATAAAATGCTAATATATGAGTCATAAGAAATATGAGAAGTAGGGTTTAGTCCAGGAATGCATGAATGATTCAACACTATAACGACATAAAAAAATTAAATGAGGGGCTTCCCTGGTGGCGCAGTGGTTGAGAGTCCGCCTGCCGATGCAGGGGACACGGGTTTGTGCCCTGGTCCGGGAAGATCCCACATGCCGCAGAGCGGCTGGGCCCGTGAGCCATGGCCGCTGAGCCTGCGCGTCTGGAGCCTGTCCTCCGCAATGGGAGAGGCCACAGCAGTGAGAGGCCGCAAAAAAAAAAAAAAAAATTAAATGAGATAACTCATATGATTATATTTATAGTTGTTAAAGTCACTTTAAAAAACAATTATTTCATAAAGAATGTTAACTATAAAAGAAATAGAAGAAAATTACTTGTATGATACAAACTATTACAGAAAATAGCTACAAAGATCATAATAAACAGTTATATGCTTAAATAATTTTTTACTGAAATTAACAATAAGAGATGATACTCATTTAATTTCAGCGTGTGGTTTGTCTAGGAAAGAAAATTACTCTTCTAATAGTATGGTGTTTTAGAAAGTATCTTCCTTTACATAATTCTTAGGGTTTTTTTTGTTTGTTTGTTTTGTTTATTTTTTTGCGGTGCGCGGGCCTCTCACTGTTGTGGCCTCTCCCATTGTGGATCACAGGCTCTGGATGCGCAAGCTCAGCGGCCATGGCTCACTGGCCTAGCACTCCGCGGCATGTGGGATCTTCCTGGTCCAGGGCACGAACCCACGTCCCCTGCATCGGCAGGCAGAGGACTCCCAACCACTGTGAAACCAGGGAAGCCCCATAATTCTTAGTTTAAAAAAAAAAACGACCTGTTTTTTAAATGCGGTTTTTTTTCATTGTCTATTTTGGACCCTTTTCTGCTCTGCACGTATTCTCTGGGTAGTTTTAAACATTCTCTTGGCTTTAATTATCATCTTTTTGCTGATGCCTCTCAAAACAGCTCTCTCTTCTGAGCTTCAGATTCATATATGTACCTGCCTACTAGATGTTCCACCTGGAGATCCCACAAGCATCTCCACTGAAATACAGCCAGAATGAACCCACCATGCCTAAGATGTTACCCTAGGATTCTTTCCCTTCAGTATTACCGGTCTCAAGGAATTAGGCTACTCTCCTTGCTCCAACCAGAAATAGGGAGTTGTCCTTGACTCCTCTATTCTCTGTCCCCACCTCCACCTCTGATTCCCAAGTTCTAAAATATTCCTCAAAGCACTCCATCACTCTCCATCTCCACCGACCCTCCTCTAGTTTTGGAAAACATTTACAAGACCTCCCTGTTAGTAATGAGCCACAGTTCTGAAAATGCAGATCCAGTGGCTTCAAAATCATTTTTATTCTCAACCCTCTGACTCTGTTCTCCGGCCACCATGAATTTCTTTTAGTTACTTGAACACACCATGCTTTCTTGGTTCTGTGTCTTTGCGTACCGGAATTCCTAACTAGAACACTCCTGTTTATTAACTAGCTTACTGCTCTTTATCCTTCAGGTCTCTGCTTAACAAAAGCAACACCAGCAATAATGTCAATGAAAACAATAATAATGACAGCAGACAGAGTCTGCTTACCATGTGCCAGGCACTCTGATAAATGCTTCAAATACATCCTCCCACTTTATCTTCTCTGCAGCCCTGTGAGATGAGAACTTTTATCCCATTCTCACACATGAAGGATCTGAGGCTTAGAGACGTTAAGCATTTTCCCGATGTCATGGAGCCTTTATGTGGAGGGGTTACAATTTTAACATAGGTCTCTCTCACTCCCTGTGGAGCTTATTGTCTTTAGATATCATCTGCTCCAGAAGGCATTCCTCCACAAGTGTCCTTTCTCCTGTATGTTCATCTGCACATCCCATTGCCTCTCTCCTAGTCTATTTGGGCTGCTACAATAACATGCTATAGACTGGATGGTGTGTCAACAACAAGCATTTATTTCTCATAGTTTTGGAGGCTGGAATGTCCAAGACTGTGTCACTGGCTTTGTTGTCTGGTGAGGGTCCACTTCCTGGTTCATAGGTGGCTACCTTTTCACTGTGTTACATGGTGGAGGGGGCTAGGGATCTCTGTCTGGTCTCTTTTATAAGGGCACTAATTACATTCATGAAGGCTCCTTCCTCATGACCTAATCATCCCCCAAACCCCCATATCTTAATACCATCACAGTGAAGGTTGGGATTTCAAAATATGAATTTTAGGAGGCACAAACATTCAAACCATAGCACTCTTCTAACACACTCACCACTCTTAGGATAATCACTTATTCTATTCTCTGTGTCTCCAACTAGTTTATAACCACTGTAAAATCAGGGAATGTTTGTCCTTTTATTCCTAGCACCAAGTACAGTTCCTGGCACATAGTAGGTGCTTAATACATACTTGATATATAACCCAGATGTCACTAGGGCCTCAGTGTCCTTTTGCCATCCATGGCCTTTGGAGGTCTAGCATTCTTCCTGCAATTCCTTCTAATTCTAGCCATTATTTACACATCGGTCCCTTCTCTCTCTGCTTCTGCATAGTAGCCTGTCATCTTGGTTAACCCTATGTCCCATCTTTTTCTATTTTCTCTCAAAAATCCTACCTCAGTTATGATTTCATGAGTTTGTTAATTTTACTAAAGTCTTGAGGACCTTAGGGAGGGATCGTGTTACTCACAGCCTCCCATCCTCTTTCTTCCTGGTTTTCTTCTTCTTCTCTGCTGCCTTGATTCCTTAACCCATGACTCTCCCTGCTGTGTCAACATCCAGGTAGGTATGACTTTTTATGACTTCCTGGAATTCTGGTAATAAACATGCTGCCAGCCCATTACAGTTGAATGAATGAATGAAGATGTAAATGAATGAATAAGTCCAGGCTGAAGCTTTGGGCCTAGGTCTACCTCGGATGATTTTAAACCACCCCAAAAAAATTTCTTTAAGGCTGAATCATTGAACATATAGATAATGCCACATGTGGCAAAAACATATCAGTATATATTTTCATGGGCAATTCTGTTTAGCTGTCCTTTAGATATTATAAGGGATAATTTTTTTTTCAAAGTGTATGTTCATCTGTTTTGGGCTCTGCGACTGTGGGGAATGTGTCTTATAATTCTTTGCTACATGATGAAGCAAGATGCCTTGTGTAGACTAGGCACTCACTTAATGGTGAGTTGATTGATTAAATAATTATTCCACCTATAGACACTTCTGTAGTGCATTACCTGATGAGTGTCTATTTCAATATGACGATGGCTATGACCTTCGTGTAGTTCATTAGCAAATGAAAAGTATGCTCATTTCCATGGAAGGAAATGAGAGTATTAAAAATGTGGTTCTATTTGTAGTGCCATTACTGTCTTGCTGTTTGATTAAGAACAAATTCTTAACCTTTTAATGCTACCAGTTACCTATGACTCTGATCTCAAGGGCTACTGCAGTACCAAAACCCTGGGGATGATAGGATAATAACCCTGACCTATTTGAAGGTATAAAAATAGACCACAAATGAGGGAACTCATTGACCAGAATTAATCAGAAGTAGAGGAGAGGTGATGTCTTTAGAAACAAACAAACAAGCAAAGAAGCAAACAGGCAGTTTCAAAATCACATTTTGTAATCATAACGATTCCCTGTGCGATATCACCATTTTGTTGATAAGGATATCGAGGCTGAGAAATTCTAAGTAATTTGAGTCAAGTCATGTAACTAGTAAGAGACAGCTCTTCCTAGTCTACTATTGTCTCTCCTCCCGCACCCTCCTACATCAACCCATTATTCATTGTCACCTTCTCAGTTTTGATACGTTTGTGGTAGGATGCCTAGCTACCTACCACATCTCAGTTCTTCAGGAAAAAGAAAACAGATTTACTCTGAACTGAAGTGGCAGCTGAAAATGAGGAACCTGTTAATGAAATCTTTGAACATTACTTGTTGTCATGCATCTGATGTGCATTTACTGAACCCCTTTTCTGTGCCAGGCACCTTGCTGTGTCCTAGGGGTGTGCACAGAAGAGAGAAGCAGGCTCACTGCCTTTCAAAGGATTCTGAGTCTTGAAGGGTGAGAACTTTTCCAGATGGACGGGGGAGGAAGGATATTCCAGGTGGAGGGAAAAAGCAGGCACAATGGCAGAGAAACAGGAATGTCTGCATTTGGCAGCTATGAGTGTTTCAGTCTAGCTGGAGAGCCAAGCACCATTGTGGAAGTGGAAGCGAAGGAGAGTGGAAAGACAAGTAGAGAAAGAATCAAAGACAATCCTGAGTTGAGTAATTTGGCTTTACTTGGGCTTTACCTGTTGGTAGTGGAAAGCCAGCAAAGAATTTTAAATGGGAAACTCTTAGGATCAAATTTACATTTTAGAAACAATGCATTGATATTGAGGAGGAAAGTGGTAGGTAGTGGGGATGGGAGGAAGAATGGAGACTGTTGAGGTGCAGGAAGCTATTGCTGTGAATTGGAAGTTGAAAGCCACTTTTCCTTTGGCATGTAAGTGGGGATGTTACATTATTAGTTTTACTCAGTGATAGATTTGGGTAGTAGACTCAGGAAACTTGGTATATTTTGGTATTTTAAAGTTGTCACTGAGCAGTAATTCCAGTTGTTCTTTCTTCTAAATTGAAGCTTACCCAAGTGATTTTATGGCCTTCTTTGTACTAAAGGCTGTGATGTTTCTTTTTGCTAATGTGTTTTCTTTTTTTGCTTGCATTGACTGTTTAAATCCTTTTCTGCCCATTTACCATTTATATCATAACCTCCTGTGTTTGTTCCTAATGTGTTATAATTCTTCATAATCTGGTGTTCGCCTGATCCCAGTTCTCTCTAATATTTCTTTTTTCTCCCTTGAGGAAAGTATATCCATTTTTGGTTTCAGATGCTCGTCACCTTTTGTAAATATTGAGGCAACGATTCAATTTAATTTAGAAACTAATGTTTTTCTATTTCTTCCTCTGTCAATAAATTACCTTTGTCATCTTTTAAAGCTGTATTGTCTCATAATTTTCTTCTGTGCTCTTCTTGTTCCATTTTTTTGTTCCCCAGAGGATGTAAGAACATATATTGATATAATGAACAATGTGGAGATAAAGAAAAAAAAACAAGAAGAATTTAGGGTCATATTCGTACTCTATAGTGTTTAATAGTGATCTATTTCAAAATAAAACATATATTTCCGTCCTGATGAATCAAATATTTAAGAAACATTCTTTAAGTGGAGAAATATACATGGAAAAAATCACTACTGACCCTGAGAGGCCTCTTTGGAAGATTATAGCCATGGATGATTTAACTTCGATTTTAGTCCTGCTTCTTCTACCAAGGGTTATTGTAGCAAACATTGCTCATGAGGGTTCTGGGAGTATCAGCGGGGGTCATAGATCAAAAAACATAAGATATAACATTAGATAAAATATTAGCAGCCCTGGAAATATTCACAAAGTCATATATTATATTAGAGCTACTGTATTCCATAGGAGAATAAGAATGGGAAATTGCAGAAGCCACTTCCTTTTTTATTATGGAAATTAAAGGTCTAATTTACAATGATAAATTAATGTAAATAACCATTGATACCATTTTATTAGTTCAGGTGCTTGGTGTACGAACATATAACAATTTTTATAGAGTCTGCATTAGTAATTAGTAATTATATATATATACATATATATGTATATAGATCATATATATATTATGAGGTTTAAAAAATTTACAGAACTACAAAGATGCTCTGAGCAACCCTTAAAGTTCATATTAAACCATGTTTGTGAAAGTTAATTAATACATACTTTTGCTTCTTCTCTACCAATCACATGGTGGTGTGTGATGACACTGGTGCTTACGATAATGATGGTAACAGCTATCAGTTCTTTGTACCTAATGAGCCCGTTGGCACTTTCTGCCATGTATACGTTGTGCCACTTAACCTTCCCATCCCTGCAATTTAGGCATTATTCTCATTATACAGATGAAGGAAAAGAGGCACAGAGAGCTAGAGGAACTTGTCCAAGGTCACATAAGTGTGTCATAGAACTGGGCATAAAGGTTAGTTCTGCCTGTTGTCAAAGGTTGTTTTCTGCTGTTGACCACAGGACATTGGCCATAAAGGGACGTGGAGTGTGAAAAGAGGTAGAGAATGACTCCATTTAACTCATAGTAAGCTTTTTTTCCCACTGGCAGTGTTTACTAAGAACCCTTATGACAACTCTGCATAGTTTCTTTTTGTCTTACATGATATGTTGTATAGGTTTCCATGTTATATGACCCAGAGGGTCATTATGTGCTTCATAAACATTTGTCTGGGCAAAATGTGACAGCCTTTGTTCTTGTTCTTTATCATCTCCCTTGAGCTTACTTGAGGATGTGTGCCTATACTGGTGAAAGTAGAGAATTAAATCATTATTGATTCAGTAAACTTGAGCTGAATTGTTTAGATTATTTTCTTTCCTTGTTTTACTTTTTTTAACCTTTAAAAAATTGACATATGTAATATATATGCAAAAAAGTAAAAAATACGTACATGTAATTTAAAATAATTAGAAGAGGAACATCCATATACTCATGAACCCAGCTTACCAAATAGGGCAATACCAGTATCTTGATCTTTCTGGAGCACATCTCTCTCCCTCCCTCCCAGAGTGAACCATTATCCTGAATTGTATACTTAAGACTCCTTTGCTTTTATTCATGATTTTATCATATGTGTAGTTATTCCTGTATATTTATTGTGATGTTTTACTTTTGAACTCATTAGACATTTGAGATTCATTTTAATGCTCGTAGTTTTTCATTTTCACTGCTTAGTATTTTATTAATACTATGTGAGGTATCAATATTCCACAATCAACCCATTCTATTATCAGTAGGCACTGGATTTTTCACATTTTTGCTGCTCCATGTATGGTTGCTATGAACATTTTTGTGCATGTCTTCTGATGCACATATATAAGGGTTTCTTCTGAATATTGTCTAAGAAGGAAATTGATGGATCATACTATATATACATTTTCTCATCTAGTAGGTCAGGCTGAATTATTTTCTAAAGTGGTTGTACCAATTTTCATTCTATTTTTATATGATTATTGGCCATCTATGTTTCCTCTTCTGGTAAAAATGTCTATTCCTGTCTGTTCCTCATTTTTCTAATAGGTGTTAGTTCTTTCTTTATTATTCCTGTCCCATGAATTAAAAAAATGTATCTGGATACTAATTTTTTGTCACTTGTATGTGTTGTCGCTCAGTTTTTGGCTTGTTAAATAAGAAGTTCTTGCGCCAAGTCCCTCTCGTGCTGCTTTTCCCCAGAATAGTCAGAAAGCTTGGGTAACGAAATGAGAAAGAAGAAGCAGGGAGAGACAGAAAAAGCTAACCACACCCCTTACCTGTCAGAACTTTCTCCCTGCAACAGGCCCCAAAATGAAGAAGATATAACTTGAAATAAAGATGGAAGCTTTGGCAACAACATGGGATCACAAATTCAAAGTGCAGAGCTGAGAGTAGCTATGGTGACTTAAAGTCAGTGTAGGACTTTGAATTACCTAAGAGTGACTGGCATAGTCATAAAAGACTGCCCAAGGTTTTAAACGGAAGAGGGGAGAATCTTTCCCTGCATCATATATTTTAAAGGGCTAGTAGGAGACAAAATTAGGTTGCATTATAATTAAATTTCACAAGTCCTGATTGTTCAGCATACACATTCATTTGACACACATTTGCTGAGGACCTGTCAAGTATTGGCCACTAGATCAGGCCATGTTTATAGAGGGGAGTAAGGTAAGCACTGCTTCTGCCCTGGGGGAGCCTGACATCTTGTGTAGATCAGAAAACCTTTGGAAAGGAGAAAGTGATTGCCTGAATCTCTCCTCCTGGCAGAAGTCCCTGGCAGAACTTTGGCAGTGCTATTTGTGGGAAATACAGCTTCAATGGCTAGCCACCTTAGTCTAAATTTGTATGAGGATAAAACTTAGAAAGAAGGCTAAGGGGGGAAGAAGGCTAAGGGGTCTTGTATCTCTCCCATATCTGCATGTTTCTCTATACAAGAAGGAAATTAACCAAGGGAATGTGAATTTATTCATTGTCACACAATGATTCAGCTAGTTTTAGCTGTACATCATGAGTTAAGTTGAAAATCTCAGTGGAACTGTGGCAATAGGACATAATTGTAACTAATCACTTGCTCAGAGACTAATCATGTTTAATGTCAATGAGCATAACCCTTTCTGCAGATAATCGTGTTTTAATTTCAAAAGTAAAAGTACTAATAGAATTAAATGAGAAACCAATAATAGTCTACTGCTGACAGATTAGTGTCAGGATAAAGTGACTTGGTAGTAGCTATAAGGGGAAAAAACATTTACAAATACTGTAATTTAAGATAATAAAAATACTAAAAGATAAAGTTTTTGTAGCTTCAGTGTCATTGAAACAGATACAGCTAGGCATGTACTCTGTGCAACTCCTTTGGAAGTGAGTTAAATCAGAATATTAAGTTGAAGTTTTAGGCATGATACCAAGTTACAATAATTGCTACATCCCAATGGATATGTTGGACCATATGCAGGATTTACCAAGGAGGCATGAGAAAATTGGTTAGAAGTCTCTTGAACCACTTCATCCACTGAGGGTATAAAATTATTGAGAGAGTACAGATGGAGAGAGCTATTCGTAAAAAATTTTTTTTCTGGAGAGGGAGAGCTTTTCTGTGAATCCTATCATCTACCGGGGGAAGATGTGGCTAAGTGCTATTTCCTACACCCGGGCTTGAGGAGAGTGGCCTCATTAGATCTACCCATAATGCTTACTGCGTAACTCATGTATTTGGATATGCATTCTGACGTGCTGCCTTGGAAATCCAAATGGCAAGAGAGATGGACTGTTGAATTATTTTGGCAGCAGCAGGAGTGTGGCTGCTGGGTGGGGACTGACCTGCACCCTAGAGTTGATCAGGATTTAGGGTATATGAATGTTTCCTTTGGGCCAGGTGAGGGTCATGCAGGAGCTGGCATGGAGCCATTTTGAATTTTACTCAGTAAAATACAGACATACAAAGAACCTGGGAATTGCTTTAAAATATTCCTAGGGAAAAAAGGGAGGTAGAAAAACGTTGATAATTGTTGAAGCTGGATGTTTGGTGCATGAAGGTTCACTGTATCATTCTCTCTACTTTGGGAATGCTTGCAAACATCCGTAATAGAAAGTTTAGAAAATTCTGCTCAAGAGGACTCCTAGGGAAAGGCAATGAGATTCCAACAGAGAAAGTCTGGCATGTACCTCCCAGCAAACTGAGGGTTGAGGGAGCACAGTGGCTGGAGGAATAAAATGCATTGTCTTTGTCAGGAGAACTTCAGGAGTCTACCTAATGCTTGGGAGTCTGTGTAGAATGTGTGAAAGTAACCCACATGGGGAAATTTCCCTTTAAACATTTCTCTGGCCCAGACATTGAGAGGCCATCATTGACAGTACCAGTCAAGTAATAACTATCCTGTCCCCATTCATTTGTCCTTTCTCTCTTTCAAAAACAGGACTGGCAAGTGGAAGGGAAGATAAGTGAGAGGAGAAACGTGGAAGGAAGGAAGGAAGAGAGGGAGAAGAGGAGGTAAGTAAAGGGGAGAGAGAAGCTTCACACCCTGTTGCAAGGTGGGGCAGGCAGCTTACGTGCAGTCAGCTCAGTTAGGAAGAAGTGGAAACATCAGATGGAGAAAGAGAACAGGAAGACCACACCTCTCCCACCATGTCAAGGGCCTGCATGCTACAGGGTTTTATTGGGAAGGGGAGAACGTTTTTAATTCTTAAATCAAAATCATAGTTTTGATTAATACATGAGACTGGACAATTTTAGTTACTGATTTGACATTTGGTTTGTGAACTAAAGTATTTACAGGACTTTATAATATCTAAGAGTGGCCTACAAAATAATGGGACTGTCCCTGGGTTTTCCTCCAGAGACAGGAGAATAGCTACCTGTATCGAGTCCACTGAGAAGTTTTAAAGAGATAGATTGAAAAAGAAAAAAAAGACAAACCAAGAGGCTTCTGGTTTAGATTGCAAGTATTCTGCTTGTTCAGTCTGTTTTATACATTACTCTCTCATTTTGACCTCATATCCACCCTCTGGATGACCAGGGGAAGTATTATTCACTGCATTTTACCAGTAAAGAAATTAACTTGGAAAGAAGATGAGTGATACACCCAGGATCACTGTGTTATTAATTGTCTGAAGCAAGCTAGAACTTGGGTCTTTAACTGTTTTCTGGTCCACAGTTTTTGCACGTTGTCTGGTAATGTCCTGGGGATTTAGAGAAACCCTTAGAAATGGGCTAAAAGAGTTAAGGAGTCTTCTGGAGTTATGGAGAAGCACTGGGGCCAACTTGTGGGTTCTTCCCTCTCCCTGGAACCTGGCCCCTCCAGGTTCTGGGGCTTTGTCTTCTCTCCAGGGATCTTGGAGGTTGAGAGTTGATTCATATCTAGAGAAAGCCACTGGGGCCAACCAGTCCAGCCTTTATTTCCTGGAATTAAACATCAGAGGAGGTTCTTGGAGGTTGTGATTTTCTCCTGCCAGCCCAGCATTGATCAGTCAGTCAGTCAGCCAGTCAATCATTGAATTGCTCATGGAGCATTAATTGAACACCTACTCTGCTAAGCTCTAAAATGTGCGTGTTCCTTGCCGTCCGTACTGCTGGAGAGTGTACCTGTGGAGCGACTGCCCTATGTCATGCATCCACTAGATTCCTAAGGTGGAGATGTGGGCATTAATTAGTTAGTTCAGAGATAGATAGTTGTTGGGTAAATTAACGAGCATCTACAATGTACCACTACTGTGCTTGGCACTGGAGATGTAATGGTTAGGGGGAGAAAAGAAAAGAAAAAAAAGAGGAAAGGAAACAGAGAGAAAATGCAGTCCCTAGCCTTATGGGATATACAGTCTAGGAAGACAAATAGACGTTAATGAAAGACTCACACAAATAGAAGCTGAATGTTAGCTGTGATAAGTGCGAAGAAGAAGAGGTACATTGTGTTATGAGAATCTAGTACGTACAAGGACTTGAGCTCTGGATAGCTGAGTCGGGGCAAGTTGAAGGAATTTAACTTTTCATTAGCACAGATTAACTCAGTGCCTTCTGTTGGGGTCAGGGAGGGGGAAAGAGAGATGATTTTTAAAGACTTCCCCTCCAGAAATGTTGTCTTTCTTCCCTGAGAAAAATAGACTATTAATACAAATAGAATTAAAATTGAATTATTATCCATGGGGATAGCATCTTACTTTCATTGATCTAGGACACATGAAAAATCTGAACTTAGTACTTTTGTAACTTCTGTGCTTTTAATTTCTGTGTAATAAGCTCTTTGTTATGCTGTAGGCTTTGAGAGAGCAGGAATTAAGTCTGGGACTTAATTTCTTTTTAATGAACATGGTGACAAAAAAAAAAAAAACTTTGGCAGGACTCAGCAGCAGTCTCCCCTTCCTGAGGCAGAGGAGGGGGTGGCAGAGAAGACAGGAGGATATGAGTTGAGAAGCAAACAATCCCCCACAGCAGCCTCAGGGGTTGGCAGGTCTTTGTGAAGAAGGCAGAGCACAAAAGACGCAGGGTCTCAACAGGACTATTTGTGATCCAGGGGTAAATCTCCCTGGTCGCTGGGATGTTCAGTCTCTCTCTCTCTATTATTTATTCCCATGCCTAGCACAGTGCATGGCACAAAACTGGTCCTCAACACATGTTAACTGAATGGATGATGGCACCCAAAACTATTTTTAAATGTCTTGAAACCAAGAACTCATATGAAGTAAAAGTTATCAAAAGAAAGCGAGGACCCTGGAAAGAATGAAGAAAGTCCAAAGTTGCCGAATAGGAAGGCTGATACAGTGGTTGTAAATGACAGAATATCCGAATCAGCCCTCAACTTCCTAGCCAGCTGTACCTTGTCAAACATTGATTTTTGGTTTAATGCTCAGGTGAATCAGTGAGTTTCTACCCTTCTTTCTCAGGAGTGCACAAGCATGACAGTTCTCAAAGACCTGGAAAAGCCAGCTCAGCCACTGGAGTGGGGAGAGCAGGCTGATGAATCAGGATGGCTACTGTCAGATTACTGATCTTGGAAGTGGCTCTTGTAGGCTGCTGGCCAGGAGACTCAACAAGACCCAACTCCTCCTGCACTCCAAGTAGTGGAAAAAAGCGGGGAGGTTGAGGAGGAGGGGCTGAGAGCCCCCTGTTTCTCTTCTGGTTCTGGTAGAAGGAATGATGACGTGGCTCCATCACTTTCTTTAAGACTTCTGTACGTAGTCACTGGAATTCTAGTTACTAGTAGCTGTCTCATGGCGGCAACAGTCAATGGAGAGTGCTATGTGCACTGAGCCGTCATCCTGACATCAGATCAGTGACTTGCTGCCCTCTTGGGAATATTCGTAACTACACTGCAACCTCATATAAAGTGCGTTAATCAAATCAGAAAAACATCGCAATAAATCAAAAGATGAATTGCAGAAATAATAAGGTAACAGTCTGAGAAGAGAGGAAGAGAACTGTTGCTTACTGAGAAGTTTGCAACAAATTTCAGCATCTATCATTTATCTCGCTCTCAAGATAATTTTGATGCCTAGAAGAGTGCCTGGCAAACTTAAGTGCTCAATAGATATTTGTTGAATGACTGCTGAATTTTCAGACCCTGCTTATACTCATACTGTGACTTTGTACTAATTTATAATTACAGTTACTTCCCTGAAGTAATAAGGGACTCATAGAAATGAACCCCTCATCTTTGAACCTGACTTTGGTCTACGTGTGGCTTGCTCTTCGGGTTGAATGGGATAAGTGTTATTTTTCAGGGTACTTGTTTTTGTGTTCTTTATTTGCTCTTATTTTTGTTGGGTAGATTTGTTTAAAATTAGCCTGGATATCAGAGTAGTACATTTAAATCCATAATATCAAAAAAGTTACTTGAATGCGTATATCTGGGCCATTAGGGAGTCCGCTGCTCCTAAAGCTGACCAAGGGGCTGGGTGGGTGGGCCCCCTCTTTAGGCAAGTGTGGAGCTATTGGGCAGCCCTGCTCCATATCCATTGCTAATTGCAGGTAAGTTCTGCGGTCCTTGAATGATCCAGGTGGAGGGAGGGCAGCTACACAGGAAAAGGCCTCACAATTTGTCTCCCTTGCTGCATCCCAAAGGAAACTTCCAGATAAGTCAGGGAATTTTTGTCTCTTATTAAGGTGGTACAACTCCACTACAGCCCATCTTACCTACTGACTACAACTGAAACCTCTGAGAAAAATACAAAAAACAACTATCAAAGACCCAAGAATCAAAATTAACAAAAGCAGGCAGATTGTGAAGGGGCAATTCATGGGGGGAGAGACAGTGAGCTATTCATTGTTTCATTTATTTTTTTTCTTCTATGGCTTTGTCCTGAGGGTAGGCCTCAGTTGCAGAGCTCTGATAAAAACCCTGTCTTTCTGGATAGAATAACCAGAGAAAGGAGCATCTGTGGGCCAGAGAGTATGGGGGAATCTTGGAGAGAGGAGAGATGGAAAAGGAGATCCCTTTATTTCTGTGTGGATGCACACAGGTCTCAGATTAACCCCTAAACTATGCATGTGTGGTTCAGACCCAAACCAGCATACCACAGGCTTAGAGACTTAACGCTGAAATTTGAACCACTGCTCACAGAAGGTGAGATAAAATTTATAATCTGAACCTAAATGAGTTGATTGCCTGCTAAAACAAAATTATAATATTTTGGGTTGTAATAGGACCCAGAGTCTACAAAATATAACATTCATAAAGTCAAGCATACAGTCCAAAATTAAATACAGAAGAGCCCAGGAAAATGTAATCAACTCTCAAGAGAAAGGGCAATCAACAGAATGGACAATCAAGATAAAGCCAATCCAAGATGATTCAGATGTTGATTATAAACAAAGACTTTAAAGCAGTTATTATATCTATAAAAAGACTGTATTATTTTAAGGTTTTTCCATTTTACAGGAGATGGTAAATATTAACTCTCTGTAGACTGTGAAAGGTTAGATACATATATTATAATATCTAGAGTAACCCCTAAATATAATACAAAGAGATATTGCAGAAAGGCTAGTAGATAAGTTAAAATGGAATAATAAAAGTTTTTAAAATAACCAAAAAGAAGGCATCAAAAAAGGAACATAGAAACAAAACACAAAGGGACAAATAGAAAACAACAAAATGGTAGAGCTAAATCCAAGCATATCAATAATTGTATAAAATGTTAATGACTGTTAATGACTGAGACACTAAAATTAATAGGCAGGGGATGACTGAGTAGATAAAAACAAGGGCCTACTACATACTGCCTACGAGCCATACATATTAAGTATGAACACAGGTTGAAAGTAAATTGTGGGACAGTATACCATGAAAACAGCATATCAAGACGAAAGTGCCTTTTTAAAACTTCAGATTAAATAGATTTTACGACTCAGAGTGTTATCAGAGATAGAGAGATGATGACAGACAATTCATCAGAAAGACATAACAATTATACATGTGTATGCATCTAATAATAGGGCTTCAAACACACTCTCCAGATCATTGGGGCACCTTGAAGAAGGCAATGCCAAGCCTGCTCTGTCCCTGCAAGGCATCCTCAGCATGGCTTCAGTGATGATGACACCTGTGGCCTCTAGTCACAGCTGGGTCAGGCATAAAGTCAGGAGGGCTGATATTCTCTCACCCGTGGCTAAGTAGCTTTTGAAGGACATTTTATTCATGACATTGTTAGTTTCCAGGCAGTACTCTCTTCTAGGAGATCACTTTTCTTCCCAGTAGGAGAACGAATGAAATCAAGTAAAAAGTAGTCAACTTTTCACTTTTAATTTTTCAGGCGTTTTACAGTGGTGACTACAAATGCAGTGAAGTTTTTTTCAGGGAAATTCAAATTAAAGATAAATGAAAACCTTAGCTTTTATTTGACCTCTTCTGCATTATTTTATAAATTTACCAGGCTTATCTCTAGGGCAAACTCCAATGCCTGGTGACTTAGAAATAGGTGACGTAACATTTTGCAAATGGAAAATGATTTCCAGGTTTTAGGGACTGAATTGTGTTCCCTGAGATTCCTACGTTCATATCCTAACCCACAGTATCTCAGAATATGGGTATAAGGAGATAGGGTCTTTAAAGAGGTAATTAAGTTAAAACGAAGTCATAGGATAGGCTCTAATCCAATATGAATGCCATCTTTATAAGAAGGGGAAATTAGGACACAGACATACACACAGGAAAGACCATGTGAAGACACAGGGAGAAGACAGCCATCTATCTACAAGCCAAGGAGAGAGACCTCAGAAGAGACCGATCATCCTGACATTTTGATCTCGGACTTGTAGGCTCCAGAACTGTGAGCAAATAAATTTCTGTTGTTTAAGCCATCCAGTCTGTGGTACTTTATTATGGCAGCCCTAGCAAAGTAATATACTAGGTAAATGTCAGGGAAGCAGCAGGAGTAAAGTGGAGGCCTTCTGGAACTAAGCAACACCTAAATAGTCTGTAATAGAAAACATTTCTATTCTGTGAAGGCGGTCATTCATATCCCAGGATTTTATTGTTAATATTTGTGCAGTTTTTCAATATGCATAAGTACATATATAGGATTTCCTCGTGTAATGAGAATAATGGAAGTCATAATAAATGTGGAATGGATGTAGTTATGGCTGAAAGGATGATTTTATTATATGGGAAAGGATACTGTTGGCTAGAACCAATTCATTAGACTGCTCTGGCAGTCTGTTATTATTATTATTATTTCTAACCCTTACTAGATTTTATTCTTTTAGATAAAAACATGCATATCAGCTTTGGAGTTTGATTGCCTTATGGGCATAAAGCTTTGCATATTTACTGCCCATGAATCATACCAGTATGTGAAATCCAGAGAAGATTCAATTTTTCCTGTTAGATGCACCTCCAGCCGTTTAATTAAAATATGTATTATTAATAAAACTATATTTAAGTCATATTTTTTACAGATATGACTGAAACATTAAGTGCAAATTGTTTCATACTTTCACAGTAATTTGCTTTTAACATTTTGTGCCTTAATCAAGGTAGCTCACGAGTCAAAGGTTTGTGGCACTGCAGACTTCTCGATAGTGAAGTCGCGAAAAGCAGGTGGAAAGTGGTGATTAATGAAAGGACATATTTACTTTCAGAAAGACTTCGTGGTTTTATTGCAGAAGGGATCTGTACTGAATAGGAAAGTGCATTAAAAGAAATAGCAGAAAAGAATATTTAGCCCCTAGTTCAGTGCATAGTAATGACATTTTCCATTTGCACGCTGGCTTTTTTCATACTTCTGAACTAGCGCTGTGTTTCAGCCTGGCCGCCTGCCTTTAGATGTCACAGTTGTTCTTCCACTGAACTGAACCAGCTTCAGCTCTGCACTTTCACAATTCTTCCACTTTTCAGAAACCTTGTAAAATCAGTAACACTGATTAGAAGCACTGTAGCTTGCTTACAGAATTCCTAGCAAGAGACTGATTCAAAATAGTCTTATTAAAATAGGTGATGAGAGTGACGGCTGGCTGACTCTGTTAGACACTGTATAGCTTTGCTGGAAAGTGTACCCATGGTTTAAGGAATTTGTTCTTTCAGATGACGAAATTTCCAAACTCTCACTTTCAGTCCAAGTGGTAATGGTGAGCAGTGGGGCAGAGAAAGCAGAAAGGAAGAAAATTAATATGTAATGACTATCTGCTATGTGCCAGACCCCATGCTAACCCATTTGCCAGTTATGTTATTTAATCCTCATACAAAGCTTCAGGAAAGAAATGGTCTCATGTGTTTCACATGAGGAAATAAGGCTCTGAGAAGTGATTGGCCCAGCTTCATAGCTGGTAAATGACTGAGACTGAGTTCAAACCTTTGGCTTTTTCACTCCAAAGCTCAAGGGAGACCACTGTATATTCTCTTGCATGTTGGGCCTCTACAAACATGCATTTGTCATGTCCACCTCCAGCTGGTTATACGAACATTCCCTGCCCCTCCCCGACCCGCAAGTCTTCCAGAAAATCCACTTAGCTTCTTTCCCTTCTGCTTTACTACTCTAGTCCTTTCATAATCCTTCCCTTCCCCTCACTGGTTTCTCTCTCCACCAATGCATGAAAATTCTAAGTTACGTGTAGGTGGAGTGAGGTGAACTTTCTATTTTGACATCTTCTTTAATGTAGGATCTTACATCCATCATGCTGTTTACCATTTTCAATTGAATTTCATTATAATAGTTCTTTTCTAAGCGGACTAACTGCTAAAATGTAATTTGTAAAAGTAATTTGTGACTCCAGAGCCTGTAATTATAAAATTCACATTAATGAAGCCCTTTCCTTTACTTTAAAACTATTGATACTATAATCGGCAGTTATTAGCCCAGCTAAAAAAAGGACATTTTTACATGTTTCCTTTCCTTGAGATATATGTATATCTGTACAGATATATGTATATCTGTGATTCTGTTTAGATGCCATTGGATTGGAGAGTTCTCCTTTAAGGAGAAATAAGAGCTTGGAGCTGACTTAAGCCTTAGAATAAAAATCCCCCTCAAATGTGTTTAGTATGGTATAGAAACCTCTTCTAACACTACGTTCACATTATAGAGATACTTAAATATGCCTTTTTACTTTCAATTTTCCCCATTCCTTCAAGCTAACTATAGAAACTGAACCGAGCATTCTACTGCCACCAGAAAAATAGATTCTTCTCTCCTTTGCCTAACCAGTGGGAGAGTTGACCTTTGTTTAAAATAATCACAGTGATCATGCTTGAAAACCAAGGGAAGGCAAGCAAAATCAGGTCTAATTTTCAATAATTACAAAACAAAGACTAGGCAAAGAAACAGAAAACCCCCAAAGCCCAGCACAATCTAAATTCCAAGAAATAAGTGGCAAATTCCTGGGTCTGGTTTGGCAGGGTGCTGGTGAGTTTCTGTGCACTGTATGATTTTTTATTTTGTTTTTCACTGAGCATCCCTGGAGAGAACTCCACTGGCTTCCCAGAGGAGGTGCAGCCCCTTGACTCTGCAGAGCTCTTGGCGTGGAAATTAACCAAACTCCAAAAGCCCTTAGTGCTCTGGAAAACAAACAAAACACACTCTGAGGGACCTATTATTTGCAACACTCAAATTCCAGAACACACTCATGCACACACACATGCTCACACACATGCACAGACACACAGTTATACATATTTCAAAGTATGAAAACTTATTTTAAAATTTTTGTAGCTGGGCCCCCAAAGCAGCATGATCTCTCTCAAACTAACCTAACACATACAAAGTAGAAAATACCTAAAATAAATACAATTAACTGAGCACCAGATTTGCACAAACACCAGTCTCCAAAGAAGAAAAGCCTGAGAAGAAATAAGCTAGAGAAAGCCAGCAGCTCTGGCAAGAATGGGTAACGGAGAAGCCTTTTGAAGCAGCAGCTGTTAAAACACCCACCATACCAGATGGTCCATTTGAGTGAGGCTTGGCCACTGAAAACATTGCTGGGTTAGGTGATATTTTTTCCAATGGGCCCCATTCATTTTCAGAATTAGGATGTCCCAGGAGAACCTCATGGCAGCAAGGTGGCTGAGATCTGTTAAACAAAGTGTTGTCTGCTGCTTTCCTTATTTATACTTTTTCATTCTGGTTTTGGAGCCAGGGGAATTTCACTAAGCCTTATGAATGGGCAGATGTGAATGAGGTAAGACTGAAAATTTACTTGAGTGAGTTTAATCAGTTTTGCTTTTAAAATGACATGTGATTGAATAAAATATTTCAAATGATCTAGTAACTTTCTTTTTGCCCAGTGGCAGTTAATTCTATGAGGTTGGACTTTGTTCTTCCAGATCAATCTCTGTTTTCCTCCGAAGTACCTAGTATCATGCTATGTACTGAGAGGGCAAGCAGCAAGCAGCCATTATAATGGCAACCTGCATCCTGGTCTTCTTTCCAGTCTGATGGTTGGAATGGTAATTTTTAGATTTGAAAAAAAAAGTAACATTGTGCTGTCATATGCTCGCACTTACCCTGGGCAGCTGTTTCTGAAAGCTCTACTCAGCTTTGCAGGGGCCTTGGAAGAGTGGTCCCAGTTCAGTCCCTACATCTGCTTAGGGCTACTAATAAGTAACTGTTTTTTTTTTTTTCCTTTTCCTTTTTTTGAATTGCCTTGGGCAGTGCAATCAAGAAGTTGATGAATTACTTGTGAGCCTGTTTTAGATATTTCAGGGAAATCCAGAGACATTTAAATTCTTTAGCACATTTTGCTTAAATTGTGAGGGTTAGGTTGTGCATAGAAAAAGTAATTTGATACCTTGGAAAACTTGGATGACCCTTTCTTTCAAAAGCCATTCTTGAACTCCTGGTTGGAACAAGTGTCCATCCTCTGTGGTCCCATAACACAAGGGAAAACGTCTGTGCACTCACCACATTTTATTCAGTGGATACCTTTTTGAGCTTATGTCTCAGTAGTCTGAAGGCTCTTTGAGGACAAGGCACTGGTCTGACTCATCTGTGTGCCCCAGTTACCTATTTTGGTATCTTGTACATCAAAGACCCTTAATACATTTTTGTTTAACAGAACTGAAATAAAAGTGGGGGGTGAAGGTAACTGCATTTTCTTCTAAGAACCTCCAGTCACTCTGAAGCAGCCTTTATTTAAAAAGTAAGATTACATTTTGACTACAAATACCTGAGAGGTTTTTGCCAGACTTTTTGTCTTGGATTTGCTTGTTCTCCTGTCCTTGGACATTATGCTCAGTCTGTTGATTAAAAAAATTTCCTGGTTAGACGATTTTTTTTACAGTAATTCTTAGTCATGAAAATTAAGTTCCAGACCTTGCAACATAAATTTGCACAGGGTTCTACTTACAAGCACCTTTACTGTGCCTAATCTTGGTGGTTTCTACTACCTGTAGAAGCCAAGTATGCTTATTTGAATATTCAGTTCTAAGCATCTTCCAATTTATGTTGTTTTTATGTAAGCAATGAATTCTTTAGAACACTTTTTTTTTTTACTTTACAAATGATTTTTATTTAAACTACATTTTGTTGTTGATACCACTGTTGATATTGCTGTCATAGAATATCATCTATATGGTATGGATTCCTTTTTAGAGCAGTTTTAGGTTCACAGCAAAATTGAGTGGCAGGTACAGAGATTTCTCACGTAGCCCTCGCACCCACATACACATAGCCTATCTCAGCGTCCCCCAGCAGAGCGGTCCATTCCTTACAATTGATGAATCATTTTCACCCAAAGTCTATAGTTCATTGAGAGTTCACTTTTGATGTTGTATATTCTATGCGTTTGGGCAAATGTAAAATTACATGTATCAATCATTATAGTATCATACAAAGTAGTTTCACTGCCCTACAAATCCTCTGTGCTCTACCTGTTCATTCTCTCTCCCCCTTAGCCCCTGGCTGATCTTTTTACTGTCTCCTTAGTTTTACCTTTTCCAGAATCATACAGTTGAAATCACACAGTTGCAGCATCTTCAGACTGGCTTCTTTCATTTGTGTTTAAGGTTCCTCCATGTCTATTCATAGCTTGATAGCTCATTTCTTTTTACTGCTGAATAATATTCCATTGTCTGAATGTACCACAGTTTATTTATCATTCACTTACTGAAGAACTTCTTGGTCGTATCCAGGTTTTGGCAGTTATGAGTAAAGCTGCTATAAACATCCATGTGCATATTTTGTGTGGACATGTTTTCAGCTCCTTTGGGTAAATACAAAGAAGTGCAGTTGCTGGATTGTATGGTAAGAGTATGTCGAGTTTTGTAAGAAACTGCCAGACTGTCTTCTGAAGAGGCTGTACCATTTTTCATTCCCACCATCAATGAATGAGAGTTCCCGTTGCTCCACATCCTTGTCAGCGTTTGGTGTTTTGCATTTTGGTCATTCTAATAGCTGTGTAGTGATATCTTATTGTTGTTTTAATTTGCAATTCCCTAATGACATAAGATGTTGAACATCTTTTCATATACTTACTTGCCATCTGTATATCTGATTTGTTGAGCGTCTGTTCAGGTCTTTGGCCCGTTTTTTAGTCACGTTATTTGTTTTCTTCCTGTTGAGTTTTAAGAATTTGTATATTTTGGATAACAGTTCTTCATCAGATATATCTTTTGCAATGACAGTCTGTGGCTTGTCTTCTCATTCTTTTGATATTGTCTTTTGCAGAGCAGAAGTTTTTAATTTTAATGAAGTCCGGCTTATCAATTGTGTCTTTCATGGATTGCATTGTATCTAAAAAGTCATTGCCAAATCCAAGGTCATCTAGATTTTCTTCTGTGTTATCTTCTAGGAGTTTTATTGTTTTGTGTTTTACATCTAGGTCTGTGATCCATTTTGAGTTAATTTTTGTGAAGGCTGTAAGGTCTGTGTCTAGATTCAGTTTTTTGCAAGTGGATATCCAGTTTTTCCAGAACGATTTGTTGAAAAGGCTCTCTTTTCTTTGTTGTATTTCCTTTGTTCCTTTGTGAAAGATCAGTTGACTATATTCATGTGGGTCTATTTCTGGGCTTTCTGTTCCGTCTTATTGGCTGTTTAGTCTATCCTTTTGTAAACACCACACTGTCTTGATTACTCTATATAAAGTCTTGAAGTCAGGTAGTATCAGTCCTCAGACTTTGTTCTTTTATTTTAATGTTGTATTAGCTATTCTGGGTATGTTGCTTCTCCATATAAACTTTGAAATTGGGAGAATTCAGATTAAAACAACAATTTACCTATAGATTCAGTGCAATCCTAATCAAAATCTGAGCACGTTATTTCGAAGATATGGACAAACTGATTCTAAAGTTAAAAGATGCTCTACATCATGTATCATTGGGGAAATCAGTTCTTTTTTTGTTTATTGATACTTCCTTTATCACCTAGAATATAGTCAGTCATTAAAAGTACTCCATGTATGCCTTAAAAAATGTGTCCACTAATTGTTAGATATGGGGTTTTATATTGGGCTGGCCAAAAAGTTCCTTCGGTTTTTATAGTAAAAATAAAAGACACATTTTTCATTTTCACCAAGAACTTTATTGAACAACTTATTTTACCCTTCCATTCCACTACCTTCTGCCATTTTTCAGGCAACATCATAATTCCATCTTCCCAAAACTTTTTACCTTTTTGAGCAAAGAACCGGTCCAGATGCCTTTTACAGTCTTCCAGGGATTTGAATTTTTTTCCACTAAGAGATATTTTTCTTTTTTTATTCAAACAGAAAGTCACAAAAATTATAATCATCCTCATCAGTTCACTCAGTCCAATGTAATTAATTTTTTTTATCTTGATCTTTTGTTAGCACTTTTATGAATTCATCAGTTTTCCATTAGACTCCTGAAAATGCTTATTCATTCAGTTCAGCAGTATAGTCAGTTACCAGAAACCTGTACTTGTCAGTCTTTTCCATGAGTTCCTTGAAGATGAAACCCTTTTATAGGAATATTTTTGCAACAGTATCAGAGTACACCCAGAACTGTCATTTGTAAATGACAAAAGACTTAAAAATGACTGTGGTTAAAGATTTGATGAAAGTTCATAATAATGCAATTGACAAGGAAATTTAGTTATTTCTGATATACATTTTAAAATAATAACTAGAATTATGACTTATAACATTATACCAGAACATATAAGATTTTTAGGAATTTCATGTAATGTCTGAAACATTTATATTAACATATTTCCATACAAATAACCCAAAGAAAGTTTAGTATTAGTTTTTTGAATTTTTGAATTTTATTTATTTTTTTTATACAGCAGGTTCTTATTAGTCATCAGTTTTATACACATCAGTGTATACATGTCAATCCCAATTGCCCAATTCATCACACCACCACCACCACCCCCCGCCACTTTCCCCCCTTGGTGTCCATACATTTATTCTCTACATCTGTGTCTCAACTTCTGCCCTGAAAACCGGTTCATCTGTACTGTTTTTCTAGGTTCCACATACATGTGTTAATGTAAGATATTTGTTTTTCCCTTTTTGACTTAACTTCACTCTCTCTGACAGTCTCTGTATCCATCCACGTCTCAACAAATGACTCAATTTTGTTCCTTTTTATGGCTGAGTAATATTCCATTGTATATATGTTCTACATCTTCTTTATCCATTCGTCTGTCAATGGGCATTTAGGTTGTTTCCATAACCTGGCTATTGTGAATAGTGCTGCAGTGAACATTGGGGTGCATGTGTCTGTTTGAATTATGGTTTTCTCTGGGTATATGCCCAGTAGTGAGATTGCTGGATTATATGGTAATTCTATTTTTAGTTTTTTAGGGAACCTCCATACTGTGCTCCATAGTGGCTGTGTCAATTTACATTCCCACCAACAGTGCAAGAGGGTTCCCTTTTCTCCACACCCTCTCCAGCATTTGTTGTTTGTAGATTTTCTGATGATGCCCATTCTTACTGATGGGAGGGGATACCTTATTGTAGTTTTGATTTGCATTTCTCTAATAATTAGTGATGTTGAGCAGCTTCTCATATGCTTCTTGGCCATCTCTATGTCTTCTTCGGGGAAATGTCTATTTAGGTCTTCTGACCATTTTTGCGGTACGTGGGCCGCTCACTGTTGTGGCCTCTCCCATTGCGGAGCACAAGCTCCGGATGGGCAGGCTCAGCAGCCATGGCTCACGGGCCCAACCACTCCACGGCATGTGGGATCTTCCCAGATCGGGGCACCCTGCATCGGCAGGCGGACTCTCAACCACTGCGCCACCAGGGAAGCCCTTCTACCTATTTTTGGATTGGGTTGTTTGTTTCTTTAATACTGAGCTGTTTATCTATTTTGGAGATTAATCCTTTGTCCGTTGATTCATTTGCAAATATTTTCTCCCATTCTGAGGGTTGTCTTTTTGTCTTGTTTATGGTTTCCTTTTGCTGTGCAAAAGCTTTTAAGTTTCATTAGTCCCATTTGTTTATTTTTGTTTTTATTTCCATTACTCTAGGAGGTGGATCAAAAAAGATCTTGCTGTGATTTATGTCAAAGAGTGTTCTTCCTATGTTTTCCTCTAAGACTTTTATAGTGTCTGGTCTTACGTTTAGGTCTCTAATCTATTTTGAGTTTATTTTTGTGTATGGTGTTAGGGAATGTTCTAATTTCATTCTTTTACATGTAGTTGTCCAGTTTTCCCAGCACCACTTATTGAAGAGACGGTCTTTTCTCCATTGTATATTCTTGCCACCTTTGTCATAGATTAGTTGACCATAGTTGCGTGGGTTTATCTCTGGGCTTTCTATCTTGTTCCATTGATCTATATTTCTGTTTTCGTGCCAGTACCATATTGTCCTGATTACTGTAGCTTTGTAGTATATTCTGAAGTCAGGGAGTCTGATTCCTCCAGTTCCGCTTTTTTCCCTCAAGACTGCTTTGGCTATTCCGGGTCTTTTGTGTCTCCATACAAATTTTAGGATTTTTTGTTCTAGTTCTGTATAAAGTGCCATTGGTAATTTGATAGGTATTACATTGAATCTGTAGATTGCCTTGGGTAGTATAGTCATTTTCACAATATTGATTCTTCCAATCCAAGAACATGGTATATCTCTCCATCTGTTGGTATCATCTTCAATTTCTTTCATCAGTTTCTTATAGTTTTCTGCATACAGGTCTCTTGTCTCTGTAGGTAGGTTTATACCTAGGTATTTTATTCTTTTTTTTGCAATGGTAAATGGGAGTGTTTCCTTAATTTCTCTTTCAGATTTTTCATCATTACTGTATAGGAATGCAAGAGATTTCTGTGCATCAATTTTGTATCCTGCAACTTTACCAAATTCATTGATTAGCTCTAGTAGTTTTCTGGTGGCATCTTTAGGATTCTCTATGTATAGTATCATGTCACCTGCAAACAGTGACAGTTTTACTTCTTCTTTTCCATTTTGTATTCCTTTTATTTATTTTTCTTCTCTGATTGCTGTAGCTAGGACTTCCAAAAGTATGTTGAATAATAGTGGTGAGAGTGGACATCCTTGTCTTGTTCCTGATCTTAGAGGAAATGCTTTCAGTTTTTCACCATTGAGAATGATGTTTGCTGTGGGTTTGTCATATATGGCCTTTATTATGTTGAGGTAGGTTCCCTCTGTGCCCACTTTCTGGAGAGTTTTTATCATAAATGGGTGTTGAATTTTTTCAAAAGCTTTTTCTGCATCTATTGAGATGATCATATGGTTTTTCTTCTTCAATTTGTTAATATGGTATATCACATTGTTTGATTTATGTATACTGAAGAATCCTTGCATCCCTGGGGTAAATCACACTTGATCATGGTGTATGATCCTTTTAATGTGTTGTTGGATTCTGTTTGCTAGTATTTTGTTGAGGATTTTTGCATCTGTGTTCATCAGTGACATTGCCCTGTGGTTTTCTTTTTTTGTGACATCCTTGTCTGGTTTTGGTATCAGGGTGATGGTGGCCTCATAGAATGAGTTTGGGAGTGTTCCTTCCTCTAATTTTTTTTGGAAGAGTTTGAGAAGGATGGGTGTTAGTTCTTCTCCAAATGTTTCATAGAATTCACCTTTCAAGCCATCTGGTCCTGGACTTTTGTTTGTTGGAAGATTTTAAATCACAGTTTCAATTTCATTACTTGTGATTGGTCTGTTCATATTTTCTATTTCTTCCTGGTTCAGTCTTGGAAGGTTATACCTTTCTAAGAATTTGTCCATTTCTTTCAGGTTGTCCATTTTATTGGCATAGAGTTGCTGTAGTAGTCTCTTAGGATGCTTTGTATTTCTGCAGTGTCTGTTGTAACTTCTCCTGTTTTATTTCTAATTTTATTCATTTGAGTCCCCTCCCTCTTTTTCTTGATGAGTCTGGCTAATGGTTTATCAATTTTGTTTATATTCTCAAAGAATCAGCTTTTAGTTTTATTGATCTGTGCTACTGTTTTCTTTGTTTCTATTTCATTATTTCTGCTCTGATCTTTATGATTCCTTTCCTTCTGCTAACTTTGGATTTTGTTTGTTCTTCTTTCTCTAGTTCCTTTAGATGTAAGGTTAGATAGTTTATTTGAGATTTTTCTTGTTTCTTGAGGTAGGCTTGTATAGCTATAAACTTCCCTCTTAGAACTGCTTTTACTGCATCCCATAGGTTTTGGATCATCGTGTTTTCATTGTCATTTGTCTCTAGGTATTTTTTATTTCCTCTTCTTCAGTGATCTCTTGGTTATTTAGTAACGTATTGTTTAGCCACCATGTGTTTGTGTTTTTTATGTTTTTTTCCCTGTAATTCATTTCTAAGCTCGTAGCATTGTGGCCAGAGAAGATACTCGATATGATTTCGATTTTCTTAAATTTACTGAGGCTTGATTTGTGACCCAAGATGGGATCTATCCTGGAGAATGTTCTGTGCCCACTTGAGAAGGAAGTGTAATCTGCTGTTTTGGGATGGAACGTCCTATAAATATCAATTAAATCTATCTGCTCTCTTGCGTCAATTATAGCTTCTGTTTCCTTATTTATTTTCATTTTGGATGATGTGTCCATTGGTGTAAGAGAGCTGTTAAAGTCCCCCACTATCTTTGTGTTACTATCCATTTCCTCTTTTATAGCTGTTAGCAGTTGCCTTATGTATTGAGGTGCTCCTGTGTTGGGTGCATGTATATTTATAATTGTTATATCTTCTTCTTCGATTGATCCCTTGATCATTATGTAGTGTCCTTCCTTGTCTCTTGTAACATTCTTTATTTTAAAGTCTATTTTATATGATGTGAGTATTACTACTCCAGGTTTCTTTTGATTTCCATTTGCATGGAATATCTTTTTCTATCCCCTCACTTTCAATGTGTATGTGTCCCTGGGTCTGAAGTGGGTCTCTTGTAGACAGCATATAGATGGGTCTTGTTTTTGTATCCATTCAGCAAACCTGTGTGTTTTGGTTGGAGCATTTAATCCATTCACGTTTAAGGTAATTATCGATATATATGTTCCTATGACCATTTTCTTAATTGTTTTGGCTTTGTTTTTGTACGTCCTTTTCTTCTCTTGTGTTTCCCACTTAGAGAAGCTGCTTTAGCATTTGTTGTAGAGCTGGTTTGGTGGTGCTGAATTCTCTTAGCTTTTGCTTGTCTGTAAAGCTTTTGATTTCTCCATCGAATCTGAATGAGATCCTTGCTGAGTAGAGTAATCTTTGTTGTAGGTTCTTCCCTTTCATCACTTTAAGTGTATCATGCCACTCCCTTCTGGCTTTTAGAATTTCTGCTGAGAAATCAGCTGTTAACCTTATGGGAGTTCCCTTGTATGTTATTTGTCATTTTTCCCTTGCTACTTTCAGTAATTTTTCTTTGTCTTTAATTTTTGCCAATTTAATTATTATGTGTCTCGCCTTGTTTCTCCTTGGGTTTATCCTGTATGGGACTCTCTGTGCTTCCTGGACTTGGTTGGCTATTTTGTTTCCCATGTTAGGGAAGTTTTCGACTGTAATCTCTTCAAATATTTTCTCGGGTCCTTTCTCTCTCTCTTCTCCTTCTGGGACCCCATAATGTGAATGTTGTTGCATTTAATGTTGTCCCAGCGGTCTCTTAGGCTGTCCTCATTTTTTTTCATTCTTTTTTGTTTATTCGTTTCCGCAGCTGTGAATCCCACCATTCTGTCTTCCAGGTCACTTATCTGTTCTTCCGCCTCAGTTATTCTGCTATTTATTCTGTCTACTGTATTTTTCATTTCAGCTATTGTATTGTTCATGTCTGTTTGTTTGTTCTTTAATTCTTTTAGGTCTTTGTTAAACATTTCTTGCATCTTCTCAGTCTTTGCCTCGATTCTTTTTCCGAGGTCCTGGATCGTCTTCACTATCATTATTCTGAATTCTTTTTCTGGAAGGTTGCCTATCTCCACTCTATTTAGTTGTTTTTCAGGCATTTTATCTTGTTCCTTCATCTGGTACATAGCCCTCTGCTTTTTCATCTTGTCTATCTTTCTGTGAATGTGGTTATTGTTCCACGGGCTGCGGGATTGTAGTTCTTCTTGCTTCTGCTGTCTGCACTCTCGTGGATGAGGCTATCTAAGAGGCTTGTATAAGTTTCCTGATGGTAGGGACTGGTGGTGGGTAGAGCTGACTGTTGCTCTGGTGGGCAGAGCTCAGTAAAACTTTAATCTGCTTGACTGCTGATGGGTAGGGCTGGGTTCCCTCCCTGTTGGTTGTTTGGCCTGATGCAACCCAGCACTGGAGCCTACCTGAGCTCTTTGGTGGGGCTAATGGCAGACTCTGGGAGGGCTCACGCCAAGGAGTACTTCCCAGAACTTCTGCTGCCAGTGTCCTTGTCCCCACAGTGAGCCACAGCCACCCCCTGCCTCTGCAGGAGACCCTCCAACACTATCAGGTAGGTCTGGTTCAGTCTCCCCTAGGGTCACTGCTGCTTCCCCTGGGTCCTGATGTGCACACTACTTTGTGTGTGCCCTCCAAGAGTGGAGTCTCTGTTTCCCCCAGTCCTGTCGAAGTCCTGCAGTCAAATCCCACTAGTCTTCAAAGTCTGATTCTCTAGGAATTCCTCCTCCTGTTGCCGGACCCCTAGGTTGGGAAGCCTGACATGGGGCTCAGAACCTTCACTGCAGTGGGTGGACTTCTGTGGTATAAGTGTTCTCCAGTCTGTGAGTCACCCACTCAGCAGTTATGGGATTTGATTTTACTGTGATTGTGCCCCTCCTACTGTCTCATTGTGGCCTCTCCTTTGTGTTTGGATGTGGGGTGTCTTTTTTGGTGAGTTCCTGTGTCTTCCTGTTGATGACTGTCCAGCAGCTAGTTGTGATTCTGGTGTTCTCACAAGAGGGAGTGAGAGCGCGTCCTTCTACTCCGCCAACTTGGTTCCTATGAAGAGAATTTTGTAAAGACCAAAATATATGGAAATCCAAAGGTGCAATGTCTGGTGAATACAGCGGATGAATGAGAACTTCCCAGCCAAGCTGTAACAGTTTTTGCCTGATCATCAAAGAAACATGCAGTCTTGCATTATCCAGATGGAAGATTATGCATTTTCTGTTGACTCATTCTGGACACTTTTTGTCAAGTGCTGCTTTCAGTTGGTCTAATTGGGAGCAGTACTTATTGGAATTAATTATTTGGTTTTACAGAAAAAGCTCATAATAGGGGACTCCCTTCCAATCCTGCCATATACACAACATCACCTTCTTTGGATGAAGCCTGGCCTTTGATGTGGTTGGTCGTGGTTCATTTCGCTTGCCCCATGATCTCTTCCGTTCCACGTTATTGTACAGAGTCCACTTTTCATCACCCAGCACAGTTTTTTTTAAAACATTGTCATTACGTATAAGTAGAGAATCCTATGCAGAAATTCAGTCAAAAAAGTGTTTTTTGCTTAACTTATGTGGAACCCAAACACCAAAGTGATTAACATAACCAAACTGATGCAAATGATTTTCAGCGCTTGATTTGGATATTTTGAGTATGTCAGCTATTTCCCGCATGGTATAACATTGATTGTTCTCAATTAATGTCTCAGTTTGATTGCTGTCAACTTCAACTAGTCTACCCGACCCTGGAGCATCGTCCAGCAAGAAATCTCCAGCACGAAACTTCGCACACCACTTTTGACATGTTCGATCAGTCATAGCACCTTCATCATACACGGCACAAATCTCTTTCTGCGTTTCAGTTGTGTTTTTACCTTTCTTGAAATAATAAAGCATAATATGCCAAAAATGGCATCTTCCATCTTCAATATTTTTTTCCATCCATCTTCAATATTAAAATGGCTACACAAAAACTCACCAATTTTGATAAGTTTTTTTAAAATTCACGGCTGTCACAATACAATCTAACAAAATTGTTTCAAATGAAGTTACAGACCACTAAGTGCTACTGGAGCCATCTTACGGAAAAAACCAAATGAATTTTTGGCCAACCCAATGTATATGTCTACTAGTTTGAGCTTTTTAAGGTGTTGTTTCTTCATTCTTATTTGTTTCTTGAATGCCTGATCTACATATTTTGGGGAGAAATGTCCTTTTTAAAAAGCCCAATTTGATTGTAGATTTATTAATTTCTCCTTATAATCAGGAAGTTTTGGCTTTATATATTTTGAAGGTCTATTGTTGAATGTATAAATATCTAGGATTGTTACACCTGTCTGAGAAATTTTTCTTTTATCTTTCAGAAATGTATCCCTTTAACCATCAGAATAGGTTTTGCCTTAATGTTTATTTTGTTTTATATTAATAATACCTGACCAGCTTTATTTTGGTTAGTTTTATTTTGTATATATACATATTTCATTACTTTATATTCAATACATTCATTTCATTGCATTTTGGCATATTTTTTGTAAATAGACATGGATTTTGGATTCTTTCTTATTTAATTCTAGTCTGAGTATCTCCTTTTTTTTTTTTTTTTTTTTTTTGCGGTACGTGGGCCTCTCACTGCTGTGGCCTCTCCCGTTGCGGAGCACAGGCTCCAGACATGCAGGCTCAGTGGCCATGGCTCACGGGCCCAGCCTCTCTGCGGCATGTGGGATTTTCCTGGACCGGGGCACGAATCCGCGTCCCCTGCATCGGCAGGCAGACTCTCAACCACTGCGCCACCAGGGAAGCCCAAGTATCTCCATTTTTTAACAAAGAAATTTAATCTATTTAGATTTAGTGTGAATACTGATTTTTTGGGGGACTAATTTATAATATATTATTTTGTATTTTATATTTGTCATGTCTTTCATTGTTTCCTTTTTCCCTTTCTATTTTTAATTCATTGAGTTTTTTTTTTTATTTTTTAAATTTTCACTTATCTACCTTTCTTAATTTGGAAGTTACACATTCCATGACTAATTTTTTGTAATTACCCTACTTTTTTACCATCCATAGTTGATTTTTAAATATTAAGAAACAATGAGTATCTGTCCTCCTGGAACACCAAGGTTCTTAGAATATTTTAATTCCAATCAACTGCTGACATATTTTATGTTATTGCTATTCAGTATTTTACTTTCACCTTGTTTATAATGCCTTCAGCATACTTGATGACTATTATAAATAAGGTTCTTGAATTTTATTTTTTCTTTATATTTACCTACATTTTTATGATTCATTTCCACATCATGTTCCTTGCATACCATTCCTTCCTTCTGAGTTTAATTTCTCTTTAATAGAAATACATCCTTTGTTTTTTCGGTATGTGTCTAGTAGTGGATTATCTGTAGATAGTAAGATTTTCAGTGCTTCTTTGTCTTAGAGTATTCTTATTTTTGTTCATTTAAAGTTATAATTTTCTTGTCCATAGAATTCTAGTTTGACAGTTATTTTCACCAGCTATAAGAAAATATTATTTCAGTGCCTTTTTGGCTTCTATCAGTATAATTTGTTCTTGTCTTTTGTATGAGTAATCTTTTCTTTCCTCCTCTGATAGCTTTTAAGATTTGTTTCTAGAAATTCTGTTTTGTTATTATTCAAGTCTGCCTATTTTTAGTTCATTGTTTGGTCCTGTTTCATCATGGTTTCTCTTTGTTTTATGCTTATTATTTTAGACGTACATTTAATATTTTTCTTCAAATTGTGTTATTTGTAGTGCCACTTCTCATTTGCTATACCTGCTGATGCTCCATCATGGTGATTTGTTTGTTTGGTTTTTTATTTTGACCCCATGTTTGACAAAGGATTTTGTTTTTCTTGGAAATTTTCATGTGCTTTGGGTTAAATATTTTTTTTTTTTTTTCTTTTTGCGGTATGCGGGCCTCTCACTGTTGTGGCCTCTCCCGTTGCGGAGCACAGGCTCCGGACGCGCAGGCCCAGCGGCCATGGCTCACGGGCCCAGCCGCTCCGCGGCATATGGGATCCTCCCAGACCGGGGCACGAACCCGCATCCCCTGCATCGGCAGGCGGACTCCCAACCACTGCGCCACCAGGGAGGCCCTTAAATATTTTTTTAATGTGGTAATTGTACAATTTTTGCCAGAATCCTAAGGGTTTTAAGTTTTCAACTTGGGATTCCCACAGCATAGGGAAAACATAAATTTCGCTCTCCACATCTCTGCAAGGTACAAAGGTAGGAATTGTCATTTTTATGAACACTTTTTTTTTTTCCTTCCGGGAAACAAGGGCATATAGCAATCTTGTTTACTATGTCTACCAGCAAGTAGGTGGGGTTTTTCTAGTCCTCTTCACTAACTGGGTGAGCTTTTTGAGGATCCTTGTTTTATAAGTTCTTCAACTCAGCTTCTCTCCTACAATCACTTTGCTTGTCCCTACATTTGCATTAAAACCACAGATCCACAACTCCTAGCATCATATCTGGCTTTAAAATGTATCTGGATACCTGAGCTTTTGATGTAAATGCCGCCTTGACTTTGAGCTCTCCCTTCATTCCTGTATCTGGAAGACTTATCCTTTTTTTCTTTTTTTTTTCTCCAGCTTGGCTATGTTTTCAAACTTAATTTTTTAGTATCTTTAATCTAGCCTATCAAATTTTATTTCATCTATGGGTTATATGCTTGCTATCTCAATCTGCCATGATGCCAGCACTGGAATTAAACAGTTTTTTAAAGAAAATAAAGTAGATTTTGCAAACTTATTTTCTTTAAATTATATTAAGGAAAGAAGTAAATTTCCAGTGATTTATTTATGATCTGCTTTTTTGTTTTGTATTTTAATCAACAATTCACCTTGCTCTGAGTATTTGCTCAAACTGTTTGCTTTTGTTCACTTAGAACAGCTAACCTCCTGCAATTAACTTGAGAGACAAAGAGTTTACTGTTTTGGGGGGTACAAAGGGCTAAATTGAGAGGAACTTGCTGTTACATTATATTCTGTCCAGGGAGAAGGAAGGAATACATTATGCATTTTATATTTGTTTTCTTGTTTTTTTAATTGGTGTTTAAAATCCTTGGCATTGTTTACCTACAGGAATCATTCAAAGAATTTGTTTTCTAACTTCAGCCAGTGATCCTAATACACACCTAGACTCAAGATTGTGCACCTTTGTTCACCACTGTAATTCTATGCCTGGCACATGGTAAATACTCAAGACATATGTCTTAAATAAATATCATGACATGACTAAATGAATGTACCCACAGTAGCTCTCCAAGTACAATAGCAAAAGGGTGGTGTATAAGTTAGTCACTGCCAGAGAAATGCTGCTTAGAAAATGGTTTGTGGTTTAAAACAATAATCGTTTATTGACTCCTCTAGGCTGGGTTCAGCTGGATGCACTCGTGTCTGTGTGTCGAGAATTGAAAATCTAGGCTGGGCTTACTGAAGGCAGCTTAGTTCTGCTCCAGGTGCCTCTCTTGGAGCTACTGGGATCAGTGGTCTAGTCCAGATGTGTTCTTTTAAGGTCAGCGGCAGAGGCGAGGAGAGCACACCAACAGCCCAAGAGTATTTCATGCCTCTGTTTGCCTCGTGTCTGCTAACATCCCATTGCCCCAAACAAGAAACATGGTGGGGCCCAAGATCAATGAAAGGGGAAGTGGATGCCTCCTTTAGAAGTGACCTGGAGGGAGAGGATTTTTCTAAACAATAATCCAATCTACCTCATGTGGTAAAAACTCAAAACGTATTAAGCCTGGTTCTCTAAGGCTCCCTACTCCTGCAGACATCCATTCACAATTGTAGGAAGTGCAAAACTTTCTTTTTAAGAATCTACACCATCTTCTCTTATTAAGCATGGCTACTCTTTGAGAGCCTAGCTTGTGCAAGTGATTTATATGTACTATTAAATTCAATCATTATGGGCCTCCCTGGTGGCGCAGTGGTTGAGAGTCCGCCTGCCAATGCAGGGGATACGGGTTCGTGCCCCGGTCTGGGAGGATCCCATATGCCGCGGAGCGGCTGGGCCCGTGAGCCATGGCCGCTGGGCCTGCGCGTCCGGAGCCTGTGCTCCGCAACGGGAGAGGCCACAACAGTGAGAGTCCCGCATACTGCGAAAAAAAAAAAAAAAAATTCAATCATTATAACAAACCCCTCAAAGTAACTATTTTATTCATCTTTACTTTTCAGATACCAAAAGTGGCTCAGAATACTTAAATACCTACCTGGCTTTAAGTCAAACAGTAACTGGTAGAGTTGGCATCCAAATCGACATCTCCCCAAAGTCCACACTTTATGCATTCTATACACAGCCTAGCTGCATAGCTGATCCACTCTTAAAATCTGTGCCATGTTTTCACCAATACCATCCTGAAGCTGCTTCTGAGGAATGAGTTTTGAGTTCTGAATAAAACAACTGATATGAAGACAAGATTTATTTTTTAGGAGGCTGTGTTTTCTTAACTACCAAAAGAGAGGAATTTTTAAAAATAAGTGTATCTGAGTCATCGTTGGTTAGTGTTGGATTAGCTACTGACCTTTTCTATAGCTTTTCCAAAGTAATATCACTTTGTTGCCACCGTCACCTTTACTTCTTTTAGCAATAGTGTCATCTTATCGAATATTTGTACTTCTGATTATACTTTTCCCTAGAAAACTGGCTTATATTTTTCAAATATAATATATTTTAGTTCTGGATGTTCCAGAACCTCAGGACTTCATATAGTTTCTGATGTCAAAAATACATTTACAACTTTAAAAAAGTACTTTTCTTAGCATAAATCATAGCTTATCTATGTTTTCTACATTTTCCTTGTTGGGAAATGTCCTCAGTAAACACATGTTGTCTAACAATTTTACAACTCCAGGAAAAAAAATAAGTGTAAAATTGCCATTTTACTATTGGGGAGATACACACACACACACGCATATATATATGTATATAGTTTTTCAAAATGGTGGAAGTGTTAAGTTAATTGCTAATGTTTGCATTGATGATGAAGTGTGAACAGAGAGATGTGAATTGATGACTGATAGAGAGGTATGAGTATAGAGTGGTAATTATAGCTATTTTGGCTCTGCTATCAAATTTGCCTCCAAGTATCTCTATAATCTTCATAAAGCTATGTTACCCCCCCCAGTAAACTATAAATTCACAGCCTCTTCCATGAGATTATGAACTATCTTGTTGCTTACTTTGAACTCGCCACTGCTTCCTAGCGTTAACTTTGATAAAGAAATACTTCATCTTGAAAGTTTATCTCTTCTTTTTCTTCTAGAAAAAGGGAACTAGGCTGCTGGATGGAGAGATCCTACTGTGGTTTTTCAAAGAGCTATGTGGAATGGGGTGTTGTAGTGTCAGACATGAGGGGTTTATTGATTTCAAGGGAGGTTTTTGAGAACATTCTCAGAAGTTGAAGTATATCTAGGCCCTGTGAGTCCCACTGTAGGAGAGCCATCCTCCCTTCCTTCTTGCTAACAGAATTCCAGTGTTATTTGTATAGCAGTGTTGACAGTTCCAGGCTTTTGTCCTGCTCACCTCCCTGTTCTCTGAGTATGAGATGCTTGGGACTGAAGTAGTTCTCTTTCTGTGACAAGTGCCAGCTCCCTGACTTCATTGAGCTCTTGAGCCAGTTCCGGAGCCATTCACCTCCAGATTGATCGTTATGAGATCATGAAATACCTGTCATTATTTTAGCCTCTATTCATTGGGCTTTCTGATAACTGTAGTCAAACGCATCTTTAAATGCAGTATATGTGGGCATCCTAATTTCATCATGGAATAAGTTCATGTGCACTTTTGGGGCATTCTGAATGCATCACTATGCCTTTCATATAAATTCACTTTCTTATTTGTTAGTGAATTGATGTAGGCATTAGAAAAAAATTGATGAGCAATTCTGACTCCTCTGTTTACATGGTACTGGGTAGAGTGAAAAGTACTCTCTTTGGACCATAGTCTTTTTTATCAAATAGCATAATCATATTTAGTGTGCATTGAGGACCTTATTTGGCACAGGATAAACTGAAAAAAAATTTTAAGTCTCGGTTGAAGATGAATTTCCCCCTCAAATCCCTCTACTATTTATTTATATTTTAAGTAGAAAAATTGTTGAAATACACAGAGAATGTGCCAGAGCCACGATAGCCAATCAAGTTGTGATGCGGGGAGGATGGTCAATACCAGCTCACCTTTGAGGCACTCCGCCTGGTCGCTTAAATCTATATGGACAAAATCTCTCCCTCTAAGAAACCTGATTATGGAGATGAGCAGTTGTGTTTATCTGACAACTATCTCCTTCAGTTGGCTCAAATTGCCAATCACCAGGTCAGGTTGTGCTGCAGAAGACTGGACTTGAGAGCAGTGGGAACCGGAATGACCTTTGTGTAACCTGCACTAGACTTACAGCTGACATGTTCCCTGTGCCTATATAATTAATATTGTAAAAGTTTGTGGCTTGAATGGGATTCAGGGTTATGTCTTAGCTTATTTGTGTCACCCTATGCCACATGCTCCATGACATGTCATTTTGCATGACACATACCAAGTGGTGGCTTAGTCTTCCCTTTTCCAGGCAAGTTAACATAATTACACTCACCTTACCTGCATCAAGCAAAGCATATTCAGGTACAGGGTATAGCATCTTCCTTAAAAATCACATCACATTTCCTACTCTTACATATTGAAGGAGCCTGAAATTTGAACCCAATATTTACTTTAAAATTGCTCCAATCAATCAGGTTTAAAAATTGTACCGTTTTGCACGGATGCTGATATTTGAGGGCTTATAGTTCATTATCAAATCTTTCTAAGTTGTGATTGCATAGCCTACCAATATTAATCATGAAGTGACTCCACAACAGAAGCTTTTAGTAGCTGCTGCTTTTATGAAAGAACCAACGTAAGCGGTCCAGAGCCAAGGTGATTTCAGCTCAGATCCCAAGCAGGAAATGATTCTTTTCATCAGATGAGGTGTTAAATCCCTTCCTGGTCCTGTATGAAGGAATCTTGTCAGTGACTAGGAGAACACAGGCTGGGCTGCATGCTCAGCTAATGAATGCTTGGGTTGGAGAGATAGGCAGATAGCTATGGCATCACAGAGCTGCTCCTTAGACTTGGTAAAGCAGATGCCAGCATTTTGTAAAGCATATTGTAGAAAATCAAAACCTATTGGAGAGACAAAATCTTTTCTTGGATCTGATTGATATAGACTAAGTACTTAGTGACAGTCCTTTGAACAAGCACATTAGCAAAGCCTAAGAAACTTCTGCAGTCATTATTAGTATGGAGGCCAGAAGCAGATGTCCCAGTATAGACCTTTGAGAGGCAAGAAGCAGTTTGGTACCCACAGGAGAGCATCCACATGGAACTCACACTGGCTAAGCATCATCAGCTGTTCTTTGTGAGGAGGAACAGGAAACTGGCATGAGACCCCATCCTTTGTGCTTCGTATTTTGTATATATACGTGATAAGTGAAGTAGTATTGTCATCAGAGAGTATGGGTTCACTTTTAGGAATGTAATTATCACAGCAGAGTGCATGTTCCATCATCTCATTGTCTTCACAGAGTACCAAGTAAAAAGACCCCCGAGGTATGGTTTAGAGAGTTCCCTGGGTTGTCTAGTGCTGCTTTAGTGGGGAATGGAATACTGAGTTTCACATAACTCTTAAGACTTTAAGTCTATTTCTGTTAGCCTCACCACATCTCTAGCTGTTAGCAACAGTACAGTCGTGAAAAGCAGCATATTCCCTGTCTTGTATTTACAGTTAAACTTGTCCCTCTTCAACTTTAATATCTGTTGATTAGTGTGCCATTCATTTTATCATTAATTAATTCAGCTAACACTTTTTGAGGACCTGTGATGGGTCTGGTATTCAATTACATGTGGTATGTCCAAAGGACTCCATGGTCCAATATAGGAGAGAAAAATCCACAAATAATTATGTGACAGGATCACATATGCTAATTAATGTGTGAGCAGAGTCAGAGAAGCTTCTCAAGGTAAGAGCATTTAAACTTCACACTGAGGGATGGTGAGTTCTTAGGGAGAAAAAGGAGGAGAAAGGGCACTGAGGAAGGGGGACGGTATTGATGACACAGACGGGGCATTGGCTGAGCTGTGGGCTGCCTGTGGAGGGTATAGTGCTGGAAAGGTAGGTTAGACTAGTCTCACGATACTTGACTCATAGGTGAGGTTGTGGGATTTGGACTTTTATCTTACAGGTTAAGGGGAGTCCCTGAAGGCATTTGAGCAGGGAAGAGGTATATTTTTATTTGTGTTTTAGAAAGCTGTCTCTGATGGCAGTGTGCAGAATTGGAGCTGTAGCAAGCAGACAAGTTAGGATGGTTTTAGACTCACCTAGACAAGACAGGGGCTTAAGGTAAGACAATGGAAGTAAAGCTTTCCTAGCTGCCATCACCCAGCCTACTAGGCAGCAGGTAATGCATACTGAGCATTGCTCTCTCCTCCACTGGACCAAGATTTCCTTAGATGTAAGAGTTGTATGTTATTACCTTCGTATGATCAGTAATGCATGATCCACGATCCAGCTTTTTTGAATTAGGCTCAAGTTCAAATTTCACTTATAGAGATGTTATAGAACTTAAAATATATAGTTATAGAACTTAGTAAATGGTCTCAGCTTAGTCATTTTTAAAAATAATTTCCAATCTTTTTGCAATCACGACCATTACATAATAATATTTAACACTCTGAATGCAAAAATGAAGAAGTCTGATAATACCAAGTGTTAGAGAAGATGTACAGTGACAGGAATGCTAGAAAAAATGTCAGTTGCTACATCCATTTTGAAAAACAGTTGACATGATTTTGTAAGCTACAGACGTGTTCTGTGGTTGAGACATTTCCCTCCGAGGTACACATCCATGAGGAACTCATTCAGCTAAGTCATTTTATCTTCTCATTTGTTAAATGGGGATAATACTTTTGCAGAGTCAGGACAATAGTGTAAAATACAGGGCACATAAATAGGTTTTATCACATAAAGCAATGATTGTTCCCAGAAACTTACAATTTGTTTAGGAAAACACAATATGCACAAGCATAATTCTAATGTGGCTCATATGGAAACTCCACGAGTGTTAGGGTACTTACAGGAAAGCCACTTCCCTTCACATATGCTTTGCTGTTCACTAGAGCACCTTTGTGTCCAGTGTCCTCCACCAAAAACACCTTTTCCCTCCATCCCCTCCTGCCCAAATGCTGCCTGTCTTTCATTTCTAAATGCAAATGTCACCACTACTTTGTCCAGCTGAAGGGTTCTGTCCCTCCTCTGAGCCTCTTGGCATTCAGCAGCTCTTTCTGTGGTGCTTCTCACTTGCTGTCTTCTACTAGAGAGAGAGTTAAGAACTAGCCTTGTCTGCCTCACAGCTCTGTGACCTTGAGAGGCTTTTCCAAGCCCTTCTGTTTCATCTTCTCTTGGTGTCTAAAGTAGTATCCTTTGCAGAGTACACACGGATTAAACAAATATGAATGGATGCAAGAATAAATAGTCATTTTTGAGTGGAAAGGTGCAAGAGGGGGAGACATTGCAGCTGGTCCTGAAATGGGTAAGATTTGAGTGAGGAGAGAAAGAGAGAGGCCCTTTCAGAACATGTGCATTTACCATGCACAGTTAAAGGGATCTCTATCGCGTGAGGCCAAGCATGCGGGAGTGAACTTGTAAGGTGTGTGGGGAGTGATGCGTGACGAGGGACAGGGAACTTGTGGCTAAAACGGGAGGACAGCATTTTATATTAGGAAAGATGGGGGTCAGATTGCAGTGCTTTGGAAAGGAGACTGAAGTGTTTGGATTCTGTAGTCGGGACCGAATCTTGCAGGCATGTGCAGGGTAAACAGTGTTGGGGGCACTGGAGAAAAAATTGGAGGCCAGTCTCTTGGGACATTGCTTCTCTATTAAGTAAAGAGGGCTGAGCCACATTGATATGGTGGAAATAAAAAGAAAAGGAAACATGCTAATCATCATGCAACATTTAATAGGAATTGGTGGTATGTGATTGCTGGGGTGAAGAGAAAACGATGGAGAAGTAGAAGTCAGGATGGTAGTGCCATCAAGAGAAACAGGCAGTTGACCAGTAGACATCTGTTTGGTGGAAAGTGATTTCTGATCCCAAGGTTGATTTTAAAGCCATTTTGGTAGAAATCAAAAAGGAGATGGTAATCTAGGAAGAGAAATCAGTGCTTGAGTTGTAGCTTTGAAAATCTTTTATATTGGCATCATAGTTGGAATGCAAACAGCTAAATAAACGCTCTCTATTTGTACACTGGCTTCTCAGGGCAGTTTTGTCTGGGAGTGGGTCACGTAAAGTGGTAACGCTGAGGAGCTGAGGTGTAGAGTGGGAGCAACTAAAGCCTGGATCTCGTGCAACCCTTTTTTTTATGTCTTTAGCCCCTATGTGCTGCGAGTGCCAAACTGGACTTACCCATCTTTAGAAGTCCAACTGGAATAAGACAAAAAAATAATTTTTATTTCCACTTTATAGATGGGACTAACAAGGCTACTGAGAGTTACAAATTATCCTCAACTCCCTTGAGCCTTAGCCTCCAGAATTCAATTTTCCCACATATGAGGAAGATGTATTACTCTGGGGTATTAAACATTTATAATATAGCTTTCATTTTAAGAACAAATTCCCTTTTGCTGTCTTAGTTGTCTCCAGGAAAATACTCCTTAGGCATAGGTGTAAGATGAAGTTCTCTTAGCAAGTAGTTGCTTCACCAGAAATTTGCCTAAGTGATCCCCTACTCTCATATTTAATAGTCCCCACTGACTGTTACAAATTGTGCCTTTGGTGCATACAACTATTTTTGGTGATTTTATTTTAACATTGTTATGATAAGTGAAATTTATGAAATAAGGTCTATTAGCAAAAAATGTAGGAACTAATGTTTGAATTTTGAACATTCTTAATAATTGAGGGGAAGCTTAGGGATTTTAGCTTCTTAATACTGGGGAAACTGATTAAGAAGAAAATAAAATATCGAATCCATGTGCCAATTAAGTTATATCATTATGTCATTTTCCTGTTTTGATTTTTTAAAATACAGTTCAAAAATTTTCATCTGACCCTGTGCAAAACCTTTTTGTATTATGTAGTCCCATTTGTTTATTTTTGCTTTTGTTGTCCTTACCTAAGGAGACTTATCCAAAAAAATATTGCCAAGACTGATGTCAACGAGCATACTGAGTTTTCTTCTAGGAGTTTTATGGTTTCAGGTCTTAGAATTAAGGAAACCATCAACAAAACGAAAAGCCAACCTATTGAATGAGAGAAGATATTTGCAAATGGTATATCTGATAGGGGATTAATATCCAAAATATATAAATAACTCAGATAACTCAATATCAAAAAAAAAATCTGATTGAAAAGTGGGCGGAGGACCTGAATAGACATCTTATCAGGGAAGACAAACAGACACATGAAAAGATTCTGAACATCACTAATCACTGGGAAAATGCACATCAAAACCACAATGAGATATCACCACATACCTGTCAGAATGGCTATCACCAAAAAGACAACATCCATTGGGTAGGATGTGCACTGTTGGTGGGAATATAAATTCGTGCAGCCACTATGGAAAAGAGTATGGAGTTTCCTCAAAAAGTTAAAAATAGAACTATCATATGGTCCAGCAATTTCACTTCTGGGTTTTTATCTGAAGAAAATGAAAACGCTAGCTGGAAAAGATATCTGAACCCCTATGTTCATTGAAGCATTATTTACAATGGCCAAGATATGGAAGCAACCATGGTTCCATGCATAGATGAATGGATAGAGACGTGGTATATATATATATATACAATGGAATATTACTCAGCCATGAAAAGAATGAAATATTGCCATTTGTGAGGACATGGATGTACCTAGAGAGTATTATGCTAAGTGAAACAAGTCAGAGCAAGACAGATGCTGCATGATCTCACTTATATGTGAAATCTGAAAAACAAATGAACAAACAAAACAGAAACATTCATAGATACAGAGAACAAACTGGAGGTCACCTGAGGGGAGGATGGAGGGAGTGTGGGCAAAATAGGTGAAGGGGATTAAGAGGTACACACTTCCAGTTATAAAATAAATACGTCATGGGGATGTAATGTACAGCATAGGGAATGCAGTCAATAATATTGTAATAACTTTTTATGGTGACAGATGTTTAGTAGTCTTACTGTGGTGATCAATTCATAATGTGTATAAATGTCAGATCACTGTGCTGTACATCTGAAGCTAATACGGTATTGTATGTCAACTATACTTCAATTTAAAAAAAGGAGAAAATTCCATCTTATGTTTTTCTCTAAGAAATGGCCTAAAAGATAATAAATAATTTGCATGTATTACAAAAATACACATAAAATTCATATTTATCTTCTTTTCTTGTGGGAGGGTTTTTATTTGCTTATTTCTTTTCTATGAGGAATTTGAGATAGCTAGGCTAATTTCAGAGACTAAATTTAATTGAAGTTTTCTTTCTCCCTCCCTCCCTCCTTCCCTTGTTTCTGTCTTTCTCTTCTTCTCTTGTCTGTCTGTCTGTCTGTCTCTCTATTCCTTTATTTTTTAAGGGCTTGGGAGTGGTTGAGGTTTACATGTGAGAAGGACCAGGCGCTTCTGGAGGAGAGGAGGAGAGGAAGAGTCTTTCATTTGAGAAACTTGGTTCTTGCTCTTTTAACCAATGAAGAACATAATTGGGGGCTCACTTGAGAACACCAGATCACATATTTTGATAAAACAGTTGCCCGTAGGAACCAGACAGTACATCCTCTGCCCTGTTAGCATTTTAGTAAAAACATTGTTAAAAACATTGCCCTGGGAGTCAAGTGACCTGGTGGGCTAGTTCTCTTTCTCTGCTTCTGTGTTTCTTTCTCCGAAAAATGATGAAAGGGTTGGACTCAGTGATCTATGGTCCTTTTCTCTTTTAGAGATTCTATGAAGCTGTGGTTTCAGGAGAGTCGGATCTCTTCAAAATGTTCCCTTTTCCATTAAAGCAATGGCTGAGAGCCACTTACAGTACAGAGGGAAGATCTGGACAGTTCCAGGTAAGGCAAGTTTTGGAGTCTATTCTGAGAAATCTGCACAGACAAAGCAGTTTGACACATGCCATTTGTAAGCATTGCTCACATTTGCAATTATTAGCTAAAAAGATCTTTCCAGATTTATTTGGTTATGTTTCATGGTGTTTGTAAACATGAATTTTAAACAAGATATTAATGTTTAGAATCTAGGTTTATGTCTGGTAAGGAACTGTCACAATTAACAAGCTGCTCTCATATCAGAGAAACGGCAAGCTGTCTTCTCTCTGTTGGCTGTTCTCAAAGATGCAGTTACTAGAATTTTGAAATGGGTCAACTGCTGTTAACCTAGCTACTGTTATTCAATTTTACCAATTCTTCATTTTCTATTAGCAGAAGATCTGTTTCATGACTTCAATATATAAAAGGTAGAAAGATCACAAAGCAGCCCTGAAGCAGATAAATATTGACCGACTCAAACATGCATGCTGCTGAGACTTAGAGTCTAACTCAGACTTTTGCTCTGGGACCAGGCCAGATGAATGTTGGAGTTGTTCAAGCCTGACTTAACTCAGTTTATCTCAGTTGTCTCCATTTGTTTGTTTGTTTTTTGTTTAGTAAACATCTGCTTTCTGTTAGATTGTTTTATCCCCTTAACCTTTATAAATGACAATTAAGTCCATCCAGCCTGTCAATAGAATGTCATTTATTTGTTGCTACAGCTGAGCCTGACCTTCATTGATTTTATTGGAGTAATTTGCTGGAAATGATTTTTTAATGTTAGATTTATTACTGAGGCACTTCATTGTCAGATAATTGAAGTGAATTGTAATTTTTTTCAAACCAAGTGCAAGAAGTACGGGTAAGGGATATATTGTTTTCAAGGGTTATTTCTCATTAAGATAGAAACATATATTATATACGATGTCGTACACTTTTCAAATTTGCACACATAGATTATTTTTGAGTGGTGCATATTTTTTCTGCTTTTTGGCTTTTCCTTAAGAATAGCTGAGGTAGCAATAGGAGCTGGTAATGAATTAGCATTCAAAAGTGACGTTGCCAATTAGATTAGATATCTACATAAATCTATCAAATGACTATGGGCCTTGCTAGTTTAACTGCAGGTTCAATTGTGAATGGACTAATGTTGCATAGTTAATCTTACCCTTTAGACAAATAGTGTCTTATTCCCCCAGTCTTGAAGTTAACAAGGGTTTTATCATATTGTGCTCTTGGCTCTCCAGTGAATTCTGGCTTGAAATAAAGGAAATGGACTTTCAACCTCAACTTTAAATATAAGCAAATGACACATTGCTGTTTTCACACTACATCATGGTGCCTTGTTACATGGGAACTGGTTAAGGGAAAGTGGAGCAGGGCTTCAGCCTTACCCTTTAGTGAGCGCGCCCTTTCCATCCTCTCACGGACCAGAATGCAAAGCGAGTCATCTGGTAACCAAAGGCAAAGAGAACACTAGAATGAACGTCCCTGGTTAATTGCAGCATTTTCTCCACTTCTTCACAATCGTTCTGAAGCAAAAGGAAAGTAAAAAATAGGATTTTAAGGTGTTTATATGTTTTGTATAGATAAAAGATTCCTGGAAACAATACCCCTCTTGTCAGTTTATAAGCTAAAACTAGGACAATGAGAGTGGATATTGGTGATGGAGTAGTTCCCACTTAAGTTACCAATGACTTCCTGTTGCTTCATCTATTTTAAAGTAAAGTTTAGCATCAAGTTTAATGAAGAGCAGATAGATGATCACATCACCAGTTTTTGAAAATTCAAACTTGCTGTGTCTTCAAAGGCTCCTCCACACAGGCTTAGGAATAATTGTTCCAAGGAATATTCATGGAATAAAGTTCAACAGAGGTAGAATCTGATTTCCCAGAAGAAGCCTGATGTAATAATCTCAGAGTAAGAGAGTAAGCAGGCAACAGTGTCCTTCTCAACAGGCTGGACTCTGAAATTCAGTTTTAATTTAAGTAGAAATTACAGGGGAAAAAACTGTAAGGACTTGAGGGAGAAACTTCCTGCTTTTAAATTGTCATGCTTCTTTCCTGTCTCTGTTCCTGTCACTATTATTGATATAAAGGATCCATCAACATATTTTTATGGGTGATTAAGAAAGGCTGACCTTTCCTTTGCAGGTACAAATAGATAGTTCTTCAGAGGCTGTAACTGAATGACAAGATAATTCTATCCATTTAATATTGAAGTGATGTTGATAGTATCATTCTTCTCGTGTTGGAAACAGGACAGTGTAGAGGCCCTTTCTGCCTCAGCTTGTTCTGCCCTGGGTGATGGATTTTCACTCTGACTAATCGCTGTCACATTAACCTGCACTATTTCATCCTTCAGAGCTGTCAAGATAATGACGATAATCCAAGTGGCTCATTGTAGGTAAAGGAAATTATATGAGCAAAGTAATATCATAAAACAGTGTTTAAATATTTTAATTTCATTTGTCAGGGCTGCCCCAACACTTCATTACACATAAAACCATCTCTCATCAGTGGAATTAGTGCATTATTCATTACTGTTAATTATTTTCACATAATGGCTGCCCTGATATATTTAACCTCCACATTATATCTCAGATAATGGGTCTGTAAAATTGAATTGTGTGAAGAGTGGAGTTCTAAAGCTCATTTGCAGAACATCAAAGAACAAAGAAGGGAAAAGAATTCTAAATGGGACATTCTGCCCAGCTGGGACCAAACATTTGTTTCTGTCTGATTTGCATACAGAAAATAGGTGGTGTAGAAGTGGCTTAATACTGTATAGGCTGTCTGCTCCTATTATACAACCAATTAGGATTTGTTAATATCGCACACATCGGAAACAACTTGAGAATTACAGCATGGAGAAAGGAAACAGTTAAGAGGGTACTCTTATACGATATAGAGAAAATGGAATTTCTGTTTGGGAACAATATGTAAGGGGCAGAGAGAGAGAGGGAAGGAAGGGATGCTGTTGAGTTTCAGATTAATTATTTATTTTTATAAATAACTTTAATAATAGACACTAAGTTTTTTAGAGCAGTAAAAGCAAAGAATAACCGTAAGAATCAATTTAGATTTTAGTCATTCATTTCTGTTGCGGCCAATACAAAATTTACCACTTATATTTATGATGACACTTTCTCAGTAACTTTCAACATTCACGCAAACAAGACGTTAATTTACAGTCTCCAGCACCTTAAGAAGGGAGGCCAAATTTTATAACAACTTAATTCTTCATGATTGTGCATTACTATTCCTTTATAGAGCATTTGACAAGCATAATGATCTGATTAGCAATGTCAAACACATCTGGATGCAAGTGTATTTTCTTTACACCTTTTCAGTGTAGTAAACTGGACCAAAAACAAAAACAAAAAAACCCTGAAATCCATAGATTCCAAGTCAGAATCTCCTGATGATGGAGTTTAGATGTGTGTATATTTTAAGAGTGCTGCAAGTAATTCTGAGGGGCTTCCTATGATCAGAACCTTGGCTTTAAGAGGTTAGAGGAGCATGTGGCTCATGGCAGGCTCAAAGCTTCCTTTTTTTGTCTTTTGAGCGACTCTCTCATTTTTGAACGTGGACAGTATAGCTCTGCCTTGGGTGAGCTCACGATGGCAGCAATTATATCTTCTTGGCTTTCTTCACTGTTATCACAGTGCACAATGTAGAGAGTCACTTAATAACTGCTTGTTAAATTTACTTTGCCTTTCTCAGATTTTCACTGTTATAATTATACTGAAATTAATTTCTTCAAACCTATAAAGTTTTCTTCTTTTGAATTTTTCTTAGGTAAAGTCCCATGAGTGGGATTCACAGTTTTGATGGCTCTTGGTATATTTTGTGGTCTGAACTTTTACACTGGACTTCCAATATCTTCTTTTTTCTTCTCTGTCAGTTTCATTCTATATCCAAAGCCCAATGTCTTATTTATTTACTTAACATTTATTGAGCTGCTACTGTGTGCCAGCAAGGTGTTGGAAGTAAACAGAAGCATTCCCTGACTCTTAAGAACCACACAGTGCAGTCAACTTCCTCTTCCTGGGATATTCCCTGTATCCTCCTGCTTCTGGAGCCGGCTTAATTTGCTCATGCTATTTGGATATTCTTAGACCTTGGATATTCCTTCAAAGCACTACCTATTCTTTAAGACTCCCTTTGAAATTTCACTTTCTTTAATAAGCCTTATCTGTTCACCACACCCCTGTTGGAATGAATCACTCTGTTCCAAACATCCCCAAAGAATGATGTTTTTTTATCTCTACTATGGTATTTGATCTTTATGAGCTTCATAAGAGAGTGATTGATGTCATGCCTCTGTCTCCTGTACTACATTATGACACTCATAGCAATAGCGTTTGGATCTTACTCAACTTTATATATTTCACTGTACATAGCAAGGTCTCTGCCTGTGTGGGTTCTAAGTAAATATTTGCAGGTTTTTTTTCCCTGTTCATTTGATTGAAAGCTCGAAGTCCCAGATTACAATCAGCTTCTCCAGTATAGAATCACAATTAGCATGACTTTGGAATTCTCAAATTTGTATATTCATTGCATGACTTTAGAAAATATGGCTCCCAGACAACTCAAATTTAGTATCCAGTAGGTGCTCAATAAATAAATATTTATTTATTTATTATTTTTGTCTGCGTTGGGTCTTCGTTGCTGTGCATGGGCTTTCTCTAGCTGCGGCGAGCAGGGCTACTCTTTGTTGCGGTGCGCGGGCTTCTCACTGCGGTGGCTTCTCTTGTTGTGGAGCACGGGCTCTAGGCGCACGGGCTTCAGTAATTGTGGCTCGCAGGCTCTAGAGCACGGGCTCAGTAGTTGTGGCTCGCAGGCTCTGGAGTGCAGGCTCAGTCGTTGTGGCGCACAGGCTTAGTTGCTCCGCGGCGTGTGGGATATTCCCAGACCAGGGCTCGAACCCGTGTCCCCTGCACTGGCAGGCGGATTCTTAACCACTGCGCCACCAGGGAAGCCCTCAATAAGTATTCTTGATTAACAAGCTGAAAGAGCATTAAACATATGCAGAGAACCTGCAGTAATGTTATCTACTTTGTCTTTCATATAGTTCTGTATTTTGCAATTAAAAATGGCGTAAAACATCATTTGCCTTGTCAACTGAAGCATCATGTCAGTTCTGTGGTTGAAAATCTTATATTAGTTCCCTGCAAAGTGTTAATTTACATAGCCTCCTGTTTTCATCATTTGCTAAAAAGGTTTATTTCACAAGTGGCAAAGGGTTTTTGGCTCTTTCTATTAAGTATTAATAAAACATCCCATAATACAGATCCCCTTCACCTGGCTCGTCTGGGACTTGTTTGGAAGAGATCCATTTATTTCACTTTTAAGTTTGTTACATCCTTCCATTTCCGTAGCAAATCCCAGAGCACCACTATGGCCTAGAAAGGTTGTTGTTCATTTGTTTAGAGACTTAAGAAAGATTACTCTTTGCTGTCAGTGTCAGGATGTGTCAAAAGCAGGGTCCCTCTTTTATTTTTACTTGGCAACCCTAAGAATGAAGACAATCTGATGTTTCTAATGAAAGTGACTTTTATAAACAAGTCATCTCCCACAGCTTGCTTGACAAAATACTGACGCCAATTCTAGGGAAAATTGGGAAACTGAGAAAGTTTGTTTTTTGCTCTTGCCCACATTGTTTCCTGAGCCGTTTTGCTTTCTTGGGAAGCATCCCTTATTGTACAATATGTGCCTCTACCTCCCCTCTGTGCCCTTCTTCCCAGACCTGCCCTCTGACTTTTATCCTGGCGTTGCCATCTCTCTGACCTTCTCCACTTTGCTCAGCTCCTGCTATCTTCACAGGAAGGAAAATAAATATTTCCTGATCTCTCCCTGTGACCCTGGCACTAAACACTTAATGTGTATTATCTCATCAGTCCTCAAAGTAATTCCATGAAGTGGCTATTATTATTACCATCATTTTACAGATGAAGTAACTGAATCTTGGTGATTTTAAAAGATTTGTCCAAGGTCACACAGCAAGCGTAGTAGATGGTAATTTCCACAGATGGCTGCAACAAGAGCTCTCATCCTGCATGTTCTTTGACAGTGTGACCTTGTGACTCTTCCCATTAAGGGGTCAGGTCCTATGTCTCTTCCCTTTGAATCTGGGTGGATTTACGACCTTCACCTAAAGGAGTGTGGCTGATGTGACACTACTTGGCTTCTGCATCTAGAACATGAAAGGCAATGTAACTTTGGCCTTGATCACTGGAACACTTGTGCTTGGAGCCCCTAGCTGCCATGTGTGAAGTCTGATTACCCTGAGGCTGCCATATTGTAAAGAAGCCAAGTTGCACAGAGAGGTCACATGCAGATGCTCTGGTTGGCAATTACAGCCTTTGAATCGTTTTATCTCCAGTACCGAACTTGTGAGGGAAACCATCTAGGACCCTCCAGACCAGCTAGCTTATTGGCCAGCTGAGCATCACTGAGTGATTTTAGTCAGTGCTACAAGGAGCAAAAAAATCACTGAGATGAGCACTTGCGAAAATCCCTAACGCACAGAATCTGAGCAAAGTGAAATGGTTGTTGTTTAAAGTTAAGTTTTGTTATATAACAGAAGTAACTGGAACAGCTAGACAGTGGTAGAAGCAGAAGGTGAGCTGGCTATTCTGATGCCAGAACTCTTGCACTTAATCCCTACACTGTAATGGTGAGCTAATCACCAATAACCTGTGACACACTTTCTACCAGTATTTGTGTATAATAGGATCTTCCTTAACAGAAAAGACTGAATTTCTAATGGTGAAATTTCTGGCACCACTAGAAATGCTGATTGGGCTCCTCAAATCAAATTGAGGTAATCGTTACCTATTTTACACTGGAGGAGCTTTGTCCCTGAACACTGAATATAATTTAGTTTTTAATTTCTTATTTATTAGACAACAAGTTTCTTGACTTTTTGGAGAGTGTAACGCATGCATAGAAAAATGCACAGGGCTTCCCTGGTGGCGCAGTGGTTGAGAGTCCGCCTGCCGATGCAGGGGACACGGGTTCCTGCCCCGGTCCGGGAAGATCTCACATGCCGCGGAGCGGCTGGGACCGTGAGCCACAACTACTGAGCCTGCACGTCTGGAGCCTGTGCTCCGCAACAAGAGAGGCCGCGACAGTGAGAGGCCTGCACACCGCGATGAAGAGTGGCCCCCACTCGCTGCAACTGGAGAAAGCCCTCACGCAGAAACAAAGACCCAACACAACCAAAAATTAATTAATTAATTAATAAACTCCTACCCCCAACATCTTCTAAAAAAAAAAAAAAGAAAAGAAAAAAGAAAAGTGCGCAAACCATAAACGTGTGGTTCAGTGTATTGTCATGCAGTGGACTCTCCATGTAGTCACCACCAGGGCAACAAATAGAATGCCGTCAACTTCCAGAATCCCCCTTGACCCACCTCATAAGTCCCTTTTCTCTTCCTCCTCTTCCAAGGTAACCACTACTCTGACTTCTAATGTTGTAGATGAGTCTTGGCTGCTTTTGAACCATACACAAATAGAATCGTACAAACGGTGTTGTTTTGAGTCTGGCTTCTTTCATTCAACATTATGTTTGTGAAACTAACCCGCATTGGTGAAGGTAGTGTAGTTCATTTATTGTTAGTGTGTATGTTAATAGCACTCTGCGGAATGAAAATTTCACAATTCAGCCTTTGTCTATTGAGCCTATTTGTGACAGATACTTAGGTTAGAAAAGACACTGTAGTTATTAAAGTATTTTTCTTTCTTTTTTATTAGATTTTATTTTTAAATTTACTTTAAAATGAAGATATAATTGACATTGTATTAGTTTCAGGTGTACAGCATAATGATTCAGTGTACGCATATATTACAGAATGACCACCACAGTAAGTCTAGCTAACATCATCACCACACATGGTAATTTTCTTTTTCTTGTGATGAGAAATTTTAAGGTCTTCTCTCAACAGTTTTCAAATCTACAATACAGTATTATTAACTATAGTTCTTTCTTGTCAAGTTACAAATACAGAAGGAATATAGCATGTGGGGAATAACTACCAAATGAAATATAATGCCATCCATTTAGCCTCCACAGGCAAATGAAAATAAAGGTACGCGAGCATAGGGGAAACCTTCATGCGCCGCGAGCATCTGTTAGAACTTGGGCAGACTCAGACTGGAGGGAGGTTGCGATCTAGTCTGGCAGGGGTGTGGGGGGCAGGAAGGGTAGAGAGGGGGAAGGATGGGGCCAGGCTCCTTAAGGGAAGCTGGGTAGTTCAAGTCCTGCATCCAAGGGTAGCTCTGCAGCCGTGGGGAAGGAGGAAGATGGAGTTGGATGGGACAGATGGGAGAGAGCCTTCAGCGAAGTCCTGGTGACGGGTGGTACTGTAGTCAGGCAGTGCTGTGCTTCTGCGTGATGAACCGTCAAGTGTAAGACCCATGCCAGAAACGGCAGGCCTGATGCACTGACTGCCAGCTTCCAAGCCAGGGGCAGGAGGATCTGGGAGAGCGAGAAAGGATTCTAGAGCCCTTGTCAAAGTGGCTGCAGGCTCAGTGCAGCTCTCTGGAGGTTGTCTGGAACTCTAGGCTAGGAATATAATGCGAACATGGCAGGAGCTAAGGAACTATGGGACCTGGAGATGAAGTGGATGCCCAGACTTCCCTCCTGCTCTGCCAGCATTCATTCTGATTGGTTGGTGATAATATTTTGATTATCACTCTTTAGGCTTCAGGCAGGGAAGACATGTAGGTGCAATTATAACTTTTGTCGTAAATCTGTCCAAAATGTTATTGCTGAGATCTCAAATTGGAGAGAGTTAAAAAAAGATTCTTGCTTTTCTTTGCCTTTGAATTTACCTTTTGTGTGAATTGCATTTGAGTGAGAAATGGCAGAGAAACAAAACAAAACAAACTAAAACTTACCTGGGAGTCAGGACACGTGGGTGTGGTTTTAGTTCTGCTGACGTACATTTAGCTTATGTGGAAGAATTTGCAGACAAACAAGGAGCAAATACGGATCTTGTCTGCTCTTTCTCAAAGGGTTACCAGGATGTGCATGTTTGATTCAACTACTGGTGCTGGGCCACCCCTTCAATCTCACGGCCTGAGGACGATGTGGCACCCTGTCTCTTGGGGATTACAATTGATCACTCTAGCTACTGGTCTCTTCACAAGTATCAGAATTCACATGAGCCAAATAATGTGGATTTAAAGATATCTCAGGTTTGATTCCATTAAGAGTTACTAAGGCATTATAGTTCAATAGGATGAGCCAAAGAGCTGGAGTAACAGGGCTGTGGATGAGATTGCCTCTCTCCCATTAACTCACCGTGGCACACACTCTTTACTGTCTAATCTTTCTCAGCTCTTCAAATACAACAGGAAACATGTTGACTTCCCTTACTATGATATTGTAGACAATAGAATATATATTGGAGATTTTGTCCAAGAGAAATATAATGCAATACACACCTCAAGTTGAATGCTACATTTTAATAAGAAATACTTGATCTGTATCTAGAGTTCCAAAACTTTGGTTGAAAAAGTTTACCCAAGTTGTAGCAAATATATTTTAAGGGCTTCCCTGGTGGCACAGTGGTTGAGAGTCCGCCTGCTGATGCAGGAGACACGGGTTCGTGCCCCAGTCCGGGAAGATCCCACATGCCGCGGAGCGGCTGGGCCCGTGAGCCATGGCTGCTGGGCCTGCGCATCCGGAGCCTGTGCTCCGTGGGGGGAGAGGCCACAGCAGTGAGAGGCCACAACAGTGAGAGGCCCGTGTACTGCAAAAAAAAAAATATATATATATATATATATATATATATTTTTTTTTTTTTTTAAATTTCCAATCACTGACATGAGTATTTGCTTTTAAATTTAAATTTAATGCAAAAAGAATTAAAGCCAAAAATTCAGTTCCTCAGTTACAGTAACCACATTTCAGGTGCTCAGTGGTCACATATGACTGGTGGCTACTGTGCTGGATGGTGCAGGTCTAGACCACAGGTATAAATACTCTATACGTGCTGGCATGGAAATCTACAGGAGCAAAACCTTCAGCCATGCAGACATATATGGAATATGCTAATTTTTTTCAATTATTTTCTCCCATATAGCTTAGTATTTATCCTCTAACCACCAAAATTCTTTCTAATTCTATAGAGTTTTTCTAACACACTTTGCACATTTTCCTGACTTCTTAAATGGAGAACACTGAACGTGATCAAAACATTACTTGCCGAGCTAAGGCCACAGTTATAAACATCAGTTATATTATTGTGTTTTAATAGAGCTCTGCCTTCAGGGGTCATTAGGCCAGGGGTGGAGGCCAAGTGTGGCCCTCTGTCTGCTCTTTAAGTAAAACCTCATTGGAACAGAGCCATGCCCATCCACTTGTATGTAGTCTGTGCCTGCTTTTGTGCTACAGTGGCAGAGTGGAGTAGTTGTGATAGATACTGTACAACCTGCAAAGCCTCAAATATTTACTATCTGGCCTTTATGGAAGAAGTTTGTCAATCTGTGGAGTAGACTATACTAATGACCCAAACTGGAGACTGTTAGGTTCTTATGTCTGCGCTTTATCATTCTTCTTACTCTGTTGTTAGCGAGAAGTTTTCTCTTCCTTGCTCTCAGGGTTCCTACGTTTAACAACTTACTTGTTGATTTAAACTACTGTGGGTTTAGAATGAGTAACAAAACGTGTTAGATGTTTTTTATACCAGCAGCAAATTGACCATCATAGATTCAGCTTTGTGTTATATGGCATCTACTTAGCTATGCAGGGATTTTATCTTTATTTCCAAGTTCTCAGACATGTTGGCCTGTGCTCTAATCAAGCCATGTCACTTTTTGTTTACACACTCACTTGCATTTTCATGACCTCTTGCGTCAATCATGATTTTCCATCTTAGAACACTTCACTCCCGCTGCATGGCCTTGCGAATGCTGCCACACCACTTTCACCTCTGGAAGACCGTCCCGACCTCCCTCTGCCCCCCACTGTAAGCTCCCAGTGACACCAGGACCCTGCAGTGCCACGCTCCTCAGGACTCGCTGAACATATACATGGTTATCTCAGTTGTGATCCTTCTCGTACTGTCCTGTCATTATCTCTGCACACTTCTACCTGCCAGAGAAAGTGTGAACTCCTAGATGGCAGGACTTAGCCAGCATGTTTCCTGACACACAGCAGGGAATCAATATACTTACTGAACTGCTGGGGTAACCACGTAAGAGTCTTATCCTTTTTATATGTATAAATAAATGTCAAATTATGGAATAATTCTTAGATTATGAAAGCCTTAACCCAAGTAGTTTTTTTTTTAGATATCTTAAAACTTAAAAATCTGCTTAATATAATCAACTAATCTATTGGACTAAGTATAACCTGCAGCATGTTAGTGCAAAACTATCATACTTTCTCCTCCACTAAAACATGTCAAGTATTAATTTGGTAAATTTAATTAATTTGGTAAATATACCAAATATTAATTTGGTAAAAAGATCTGTAACATGGGAATCTTCTTTTGGTTGTGTAACATGTATGTTTAAGTTGCATCAACTTGTGATAATAAAGTACGGGCATATTTAAATGAAGTCACATTTCCATTAATACTGAAACTAATGATTTGGGGTCCCCACTTCCCCATACAGATACTCACAACATTTCCACATTTCCCCATGTCTCACAGTTTTCTCTGAAAACACTTCCTCCTTCAGCCTTGGGCCCACAGGTGCAGATTTCCGGGCAGCAACCGATCCTCTCCCATCCTCTCCCATCCTCTCCCATCCTCTCCCATCCTCTCCGTCCCCACTTCCTAGTCCCCTCCCCCTCCCCCTGCCATCTTACCTCTGCCTCTCCCAGACTCCCAGAACAAGCACAGAGAAACTCAGTCCGTACTAACGAAAAGAACGTTTCTCTGAAGGAAACATAACTTGCAGAGATCCAGTGCTATCTACACTAGAGGCAACTTTATATGACCAGCCAGGCCAGTTTAGCTCTTTGTAGCCATTAGTCTCAAATATCTCTATTTCAGAAGAGTGTCTTTGCTCTCCATTTGAAAGCTGAAAGGACTGTTTGGATGATTTTTCCAGAACTCAAGGAATAGTCTGTCCCCAAAACAGTATGCACAGAATATTAAATATTGCTTTTAAATGACAGTTTCCCAGCTACCTTAAGATTGTAAACATCTTTCGGGCTCAGTTTTCGAAATGGCACCTCAATTCTGCATGGGGCGGAGCAACGCATTCTGCAGCGTATGCATTCCCAGGGGTCTGTCTTCTGTTGTGTTCTGGAAACATGAATGGAGGAATAGAAACTAATCCCTCAGGAATTTTGTCAAAAAATTCACACCGAATTAAACTACTAACAAATCCATTTATTTCTTGGCATGGAGAAGAAATTCCATCCACACGGGAAAATGAAACTTCAAGGTCCTGAGAAAATGTGCATTACAATAACCAGTTGAAATCAAGAAGTTGTCAGACAGGTTCATTCTCAGTGGCCAGAACCTCCAGTGCTTTCTGCCTGGAAAGGCAGCTTCTGAGTGGCTCTTAGGATACTCTAGGCCTCTCCTCCTAAATCTCTACATATGGTTGAGGATCAAAGTCAGTGCTCTGAGGAGGCTTGTGATCTGAATACCACCATTTTCTGGTAATAAATAATTCCTTATTTAGATCAGAAACATAATAGAACAAAAAGGTTAGAACTGCTGAGCTCTGTAATCTGACACAAAGGAAAACCTCATTCTTCAAATTGTTGCTCACCAGTCTTTTAGATGAAGCTTGAAAGATACTGTTTGCAAAAAGCTGTTGAGAGGTTATAAGGTCATCATCTCTAGCTACAAAGCTCCTTAGGCTTTTCAAAGTACTTAACCATTCCTTGAAAGCCCCCTTTCCCTGGGAGTGTTCAAAGCCTCCCTAGAAGATTTTTCAATATTTCTTTCTCTACAGTCAAACTAGGCTCATTGTTTAGAAGAAATGGATTAGGTGAGTGTCTTTGAACTGCATTTTGACAGGACTATGAAGTCAAGTGGCCTTAAACAGACACATATAAGCAATTCACAGTGAAAGAAGGATTTAAAAATATTGGTTGTCATGATGGAGGGAAATACGGTTGAATTGAAGGTGTATTATGTCAGTTAAAAAGCAAACATGTCTTCCTAACAGAGCTGGATTTCAAGGGTTTTATTCTGCATTTTTCACATACAGCCTAACTCCTGGCCATAGGCTAACCCTGCCTTTCTGAAGTGTTGCTGTATAATTCATGGTAGTGCTAACATTCTAACAACTACATGGAAAAAGGAGAGATTTAAAGCAATATCAGGATTAGGTAGACCAAAGGATCCACTGCTATCAAATAACTAATTAGTAAATATTTATCAAGCACAAACTATCTACAAAGCAATAGTGTGTTTTGTGACCTCGTTTCTCTAACTCAAAGTCTAATGCTGTACTTCCCAAGGCTTGGTAAAAGACAGATAGGTCTTTCTGTAATTGGAGGCAAATTGGACAAATTTTTCACAAGCTAGTTTTCACTGGGTTGGGTCAGACCAGTGATCAGGTGTTAATACTTGCACTTCTAGAGGGTCACAAGTAATGCCTTTTCTTACTTACGAAATGAGATAATTCAGAAAAACTTTGTCCTCTTGTGGACAAAGAATGTCACTTGACTTTTCAGTAAGCAATGAATGTTGCCCAGCATCGAGACATCAACTACTGAGGGGAATTCAGGATGGAGAAGAATAGGATGCTGGCCCTAGATGGTTAAAGATGCATATCAGAGGAATGATTGCAGTAAGCCCCAACTCTTGCGTCTTCCCGTACATAGAAAAGCACTAAAATCATTTACCTGGGATGTCTGTTTTGTGATCAGCAGTAATCTTTTGATGTTCAACTACATATTTTTTTTCCAGCAGAAACTCCTATACATCCTGGCTCCTCCCTTACCTCTTTGGAGCAGTTCCTCAGAGGCATCTGAGAGGCCATTTCAGGGGTATAGTCCTCAGTAATGCCCTAAATAAAGCATAATTTTCTTTTAAATTTTATTTATTTATTTATTTTATTTATTTTTAGTTTTGGCTGCGTTTTGGGTCTTTGTTGCTGTGTGTGGGCTTTCTCTAGTTGCGGTGAGCTGGGGGCTACTCTTTTTTGCATGGGCTTCTCATGGCAGTGGCTTCTCTTGTTGCGGAGCATGGGCTCTAGGCACACGGGCTTCAGTAGCTGTGGCACATGGGCTCAGTAGTTGTGGCTCGCGAACTCTAGAGCACAGGCTCGGTAGCTGTGGTGCACGGGCTTAGTTGCTCTGCTGCATGTAGGATCTTCCTGGACCAGGGCTTGAACCCGTGTCCCCTGCATTGGCTGGCGGTTCTTAGTCACTGTGCCACCAAGGAAGCGCACAACATAATTTTCAGCTTTTAGGTTGTGCATTTATTTTAGTGGACAGTTTATAGTTGCTCAAATTAGTGTTGTCACATAAAATGTAAAGTCCTAGGTGTCAGAAGTTAAAGAAAAATATAAATTGACAAAAGTAGATTTTAAGTGAATCTCTACCTGTGATTTTAGCATTTGCAGAAATAAAAGCTCTTTTACCTTTTCAAGAAGCTGAGACATAGTTTAATAGATACATACCTAACTATTTTCAACTTTTCCTGTCCTTCTGAGGAGATCTTACTCCACATGTATAAATCATGGGTGATGCAGATACACACTCACACCCATGCATACACACACACACACACACACACACACATTTATTTATTCTTATCACTTGCTGTGGAGACAGGACAAGGCAGTGGAAATCATGGTCTATTTGTAGACTTATCAAGCAAGAGATCATTTGTTCTGACAGTCATTTGGTTGAGAAATCTGAAGTCTCAATTGTGTAAGAGCAGTTAGTTATCTGGAGGCCGAACTAAAACCAGACCCAAGTATCCTGATTCCCAGATAAGTTTTAGTTTTCTCTGCCACTTCTCATTCAAACCAGATTTACACCAAAGGTAAAAGTCAAATGCGAAGAAAAGCAAGCAAGAATTTATTTTGGACTTTCTCCAGTTTGGAGATCAACACTTCTAATGGTGCCAGAAATTTCACCATTAGAAAGTCATCTCTTAGTGGTTAGGGCAGGATACTGTTACATGCAAATACTGGTAGAGAGTGTGTCACACACTACTGAGGGTTATCTCATCCTTGTGGTGTAGGAATTAAGTGTGTGAGCTCTGGAGCCAGAATGCTCAGCTCACATTCTGGTTCTACCATTTACAATCTATTTCATTAGTTCAAACACAAACATCCTGATGACCCCTTAAGAAAGCCAAGAAGATCCGGATTTGTTCTTGTGTATCTGAAAATTCCCCCACATAAGCAAAATTGATGTCAGCAAAACACAGTTTTTTGTTGTTGTAGATGAGGAAAAAAACATGATTTTATCCCACCTTCCTTTCCTTCCTGCTAGTGACTTTTAGTTATAACTATATGTGTAAAATTTAATATTCCTGCTGGTGAAGCTACAGTCAATAATCTGTCCATTTTTTCTGTGTCATGTTGCAAGTGTGACAAATAAGCAGAAACACCATTACATGTACCCCAGTTTTATAAGGAGACAAATTTCACCATGTCTCCCATAATCGAAATTAAAAATAATAATAATTAATTAAGTGCCACAAAATCACACAGAGAGGATCAACACAGTATGAATTTTCCATGTGGTGAAATCCCTCCATATAGGGAGGTGGGAGGGAGACGCAAGAGGGAGACATGGGGATATATGTATACGTATAGCTGATACACTTTGTTATACAGCAGAAACTAACACACCATTGTAAAGCAATTATACTCCAATAAAGATGTTAAAAAAAAGCTTTGTTAACTTTTTAATTTAATACTATTATTAAGGCATACAAGGGCATTTTGAAATATGCCTGAGTTTGTACACTCTTTCTCTTTCTCTCAAAGCAAAGCCCAAACTGTCAGAACCAAGTTTATGAGTTATTGCTTAGAAATCTTCCTAAACTTTCTTTCTCGTATAAAATTTTCTCATGGGTAAAGACAGATATATAGTGGTTAAGCTTGAATCTAAAAACAACCTTCATATTTTTTTCTCTCTTCTTTTGTTTTGTCTTTGCCACGTGTGAGGTGGTACAGAAATCCTGGGAGCAAGTCAGGGTTGCTGGGGCAGTCAAGGCTGTGAGGGAATGGGAGCTGAGGGAGTGGGAAGTGGGGTGAGGAGAAGTTTGACTTCAGATTAATCAGCTGAGAGAAAATAAAGAGCAGAACATGACTGGGAAACCTGTTAGCCAAGGATCAGTTGAATATGTAACATCATAAAATAATATTTATTTTAAAATAGCTTTTGCTGATTTAAAAAAATACAAATGCTTATCTTAAAATTATTTGTAAAATACAGAGAAGTATAAAGAGGAGAATAAAATCATTGGCAAGGTCTATTGAGATAACTACTGTTGACATTTTGTGGTATTTTCTTTTAATCTTTTTTCTTCACTTTTATATACAAAATATATGTGTGTGTCCTTTACTGAAATGCAGTCAGTGTCTATATACAGTTTTATATGCTTTTTTCACTACACATATCATGAGAATTTTCCGTGTCATTTAACATTTCTTGAAAACATGAATTTTATTTGCTATATTTTATTCTCTTCTATGGAATTCTATAATTCAACCTGTTTTATACATATCACATCAATTTAAGGGAGTCTTTCACTGGGAATACCTTGGCTAGTCAGTGGTATCTAATGAACAAAGTTACTTCGTTGAAGTATTGGTGTTCTGCAGCAGGGCTCATGGGGTCCCTACAGACCCATTCGGGGGGGCATTTGGTGGTAGAGAAGCTGGTGGCTCCGTCGGCTGGGGATGAAAATAACTAAGCCTGGTGGCTCAAACCATAACTCTCTCAGGTGGAATGTATGCGCCTTATCTGTCCCATCTCAAACTTCAAAATCTTTCTTGAGAGCACCCTGGATTATCTACCAGTTCTTTTCCTTTTCAAACAATGACTAAATATCCCCTACACCCACATCCTATTTCCTGGTTTACTTTCTTACCTTGTTCAAACAAACTCCCCACATCCTACCTCAATCTAGACCTCAAATCCCTGAAATAGTTGTGAATTTTGCTGGAATGAAGATTTTGTGACTTTCCTTGCTACTGCACAAAATCAGTTCCCTCTTAATATTTAGAGTATAAATATTTGCTATATTTATATCTTTCTCTTATATGTCTTCATTTGTATGCATCTAAATGGTCTGCCTTCTTTGCCTCAGCAAAGACGGCCTACATACCATACAGTGGGTAGCTTTGTGCTAGAATTAAAACACTGCTCTGCACTGGGATGTGTGTGTGCATGTGCACACACATGCACATGTGGGCATATACACATATGTGTGCATATCAAAAGCTCCTTTTTAATTCATTTCTTCAATTTTTTCTCAAATATCCTTTAACAGTTGTATTTTCACATATTACCTTTGGATTCAAATGCTTTCTCTGAAGTCTTCTCTGTGTTGGAACTAAGCAGGGGTGAGGCTGGAGCTAAGGGTAGGCATTAACCTGGGGGCCAAGTTTTAACTAAAATGGAAATACCTTACTTGATCAAGCAGACATTTTAGGATACTTTGATTGATTGATTGATTGATTGATTGATTTATGGCTGTGTTGGGTCTTTGTTGCTGCATGTGGGCTTTCTCTGGTTGTGGCGAATGGGGCTACTCTTCCTTGTGGTGTGCGGCTTTCTCATTGCCGTGCCTTCTGTTGTGGTGGAGCACGGGCTCCAGGCATGTGGGCCTCAGTAGTTGTGGAACATGGGCTCAGTACTTGTGGCTCGTGGGCTCTAGAGCTCAGGCTCAGTAGTGGTGGCGCACAGGCGCTTAGTTGCTCTGCGGCATGTGGGATCTTCCTGGACCAGGGCTCGAACCCGTGTCCCCTGCATTGGCAGGCGGATTCTTGACCACTGCACCACCAGGGAAGTCCTCTACTTTGCAATGAATATTTGCCTGGTCAATTTAACCGTATAACCTAATCACTTTTGATGGATGTTGGTTTGAAGTTGTTGAATGTATTTACTGAACTCCCTGAATGAACACATTATAACATACCGTGCCAGGGCTGCAAGCAAAAAAGGATTAGGAGCTAGGCTCTAAGATGCAATCATTATCCTTTAGGAGTTTACAAGATATAAACACATAAGATTTATCTGGGAGAGCTATATGAATGAAAAACATCCCTGGTATACAGAGAACTCCTATATAGTAAATGTAAAAAATGGGTAGAAACTGTGAAAGTCACTTCTCACAAGGAGAAATGCAAATGGACAATGAGGAAACCTAACTTCACTAGCAGTCAGAGAAATGCACAAACGGCGAGAAAACACTTTTTCTCTAATCCTGTTCCTAACCCTTGATAAATATTAAAAAGGTTGATAATATCCAGTGCTGTCAAGAGTATGAGGAAACAAACGTTTAAATATATTAATGGTGGGAAGATGACTAATTAAATATTTTGGAGAAGTAAACTGGAAGTATCTTTAACTATTCAATTTTGCAAAATAACTTAACTCTGCAATCCTACTCTGGGAATCTGTGAAGAAATAAAAGCATGCATACGAGATGATATAGACATATTTATTTATTGTAATATTGGTTATCATGTTGGAATAAATGGCAGCAAGGGAAATGACTGATAAATTATGGTGCAACCACACAATAGAATTTTATGCAACTATTAGCAAGAATGAATTGAATCTGTATGTGTGGTTGTGTAAAAAAATTTACAGAATAAAGTGTATAATAAATAGAAAAATACCCTCATCTATCTTTTTTTAAAAAATGATGGCTGACCATTTTCTTTTGTCTTTTTAAATTTTTATTTATTTATTTATTTATTTTTGGCTGGGTTGGGTCTTCATTGCTGTGTGCGGGCTTTCTCTAGTTGCGGCGAGTGGGGGCTACTCTTTGTTGCGGTGTGCAGGCTTCTCATTGCAGTGACTTCGCTTCTCTTGTTTGGAGCACGGCCTCTAGGCGCGCGGGCTTCAGTAGTCGTGGCTCGCGGGCCCTAGAGCGCAGGCTCAGCAGCTGTGGTGCACGGGCTTAGTTGCTCCGCGGCATGTGGGATCTTCCCGGACCGGGGCTCAAACCCATGTCCCCTGCAGGCAGATTCTTAACCACTGCGTCACCAGGGAAGCCTACCCTCATGTATTTTAGAGTATGTGTTTATATGTTTTGCAGGAACATTGGAACAGGTGTAGACGTGAGATGATGGAGGAAGAAAGAATGATACTTGGCTATCAATCTTTGCAAAAGCCCAAAAATGACTTGATATTAACTCAGTCAGTGAGCAACCACTGAAACTTTTAATGTGCTTAAAGCTGTGCTAGGCCCTGGGGAAAATACAGATATATGAGATGTAGTTACTGATCTCCAGATACATTTGAATCTAGTTAGGATGAAAATGAACACATATAAAACAACATGAAACAGAAGAGTATGTAATTACGTGCTAGGTTATATGGTATGGGCTCCAGGTGCAATGGTAATTCGGAGGAGAGGTTGACCCAGAAGAATGGAGTTGGTGGGGAGCGGGTGGAGGGGAGCTTATGGTGAAAAGGGACACAGGCTGTGTCTAGAGAGAGTCCACTGCTTGTGTTCTTTTTGTTTCTGTTTTTTCTCTGCCTTTATTCATCTTAGACTTTCACTGCTGTCTGTCTGATCTCTTTCTTTGCCTTTGACTTCATCATTGTTAATACTTGCTTAGTATTTTGAGCTCTGAGTAACTTGGACCCCAATTAAGTCTCAAGGGTGCCTTTAAACATCATCTCCAGCCTGAGTCCCTTGGAATAAACATTAGATGGACTTTAGTCAACTACCTAAGTTGAGTCAGTCTCCATCTTTATTGACATAGGTAAACATGACAAATGCAATAACATTCAGTTATCATGGCTCATCTCCAGTTGCAAATGCAGGTCAAGACCCTATAAGGCTTGTTTAATTCCTGCCGCCAACACTGTTAAAATGAGGGAGGGTGAACCATGCTGGTCGAGTTTTGCCACTCTACACTGAGTTCACTATGATTGCACAGACCCAGCCTCAATTAAGTAATTTTTTCTTGTGAGCGTATTTGAATGTCTGCCTAGATCAGCATTATTGTTAATCACATCTGCCCTTACATATATTTATATGCACACTCACAAGTGCAAAGATACAGTTTCAAACTTAATTAAAAATAGAAAGCAACCTAAAGTGTGCTGGTATTTCCCCTGACTTCGGCATGATCTACCACTTTGACAAAATTTCATAAATCTCCTGCAATAGAAAATTCTACCACACAGAACCATTTTATGCAGCAATATAGGTACTTAAAATATTCAACAACTTTCATCATGTTTTACCTCTTGGTACATGGGATTTTCATGTATTTAATAGTTACATATGCTATATATTTTAAACAGTATTTTTTACTAATGGTCCCCCACAGTACATTTTTCTGAAACTCTAACATCTGTGTTTTGTTCTTGCTGCTCATGATGATAATCTTAAATTGAGCACATCCAACTGCAGAGGGTAGATTAGTTGGCGATTTTTTTTTAAGGTGGCTGGAGCCAGTGATGTAGGCGTCAAGAGTTACCAGGTCCTGGTGACAGAGATGCCCCCCGTCTCACTTTCTGCAGAGCAATTCCAACCTGGCATCTGAGCAGCTCCTGGTGTTGCCAAGCCTGTAGCAGGTACACAGAAATCCAGAGGAGAGGAACTGTGGGGAATGTTCATGTGTTATTTATTTATAAACTTGCTGTGCCACATCATATAAAATTAACACCTTTGATGGACTCCTGCCTCAGTTGCTTGAAGGACAGGCTTTCACCAGCCAGGGCCACCCACTGGCTTCGAGGCAGTGTTGCTGTGTGTTTGCTTTGGGCTGCAAGCTATATGGAGTCTACCTGCCGAAGTCTGCCTCGCGCTCAGCTGGTCAGCAAAGGTCTGTCCCATTAGAATGTTCAGGAGGAAGTGTCTTTGGGGCTTTTGTGGCTGAAGAGATGAGCGATTACTTTGGAGTGTAAAGTCCTTTCTCTGGTTAATGAAGAGATTTACTCCAACATTCATTTATTATAAATTGAGGGGGGGGGGTGGCTTCTCCCACGTGCCGGCATCCAGAGGGTCCCTTTCCTGTAAGAGTTCATAAATAATCAATGTTGATGATGAAAAGGTTTTGTAAGCATTATCTTTTCCTGTCACAGAAATTCCCTCATGCTCCTAAGGGAAGACCAGTATAACCTGCAGACAAAGATTCTGGAACCAAAATGGCTTTATGCATAGAGAGTGGACATAAGCGTTTGGGGATTTCGGAGAAAGATCTCACCTTCCACCCACCTACTTTGTTGTTCCTGCTTCAGTGCCTAAGATTTCAGTCTAATTTTACAGCATTATTCAAATACAAGTGATGTCTGGTGGTGGGGAGCACACACTAAGTCATTCAACAAACAGTTGTCAGTTTACTATGTGCTGAGTATTACATTTGGTAGATACACAGTCTCCTAAGAGCTCATGGTCTAGTGGAAGAGGAGATAAGTGACAGAAAATTAAAAGGCAACTTGAAGTATTACAGTTGAGGTAGGTGCTGAGTGCTAAGGAGATGCAGAGGAAGGAGGAATTAGTATTGCCTGAAGAAATCAGGAAAACTTTCATAGAGGAAGTGATATTTGGGCTTGCAGAATGGATAAGCATTTTTCAGGATGAGAAGAAAAAACAATTCCAGGTAATTTTCAAGGGAACAACATGGACACAGGTATAATAACGACTTGTATTTGAAGGCCTGCCAGATGCCATTACCGTGCACAGTGACTCACACACTGTGTGGCATGTGTTAGACATGCCGTCCAGCCCACTTCTTATAAGACAGATGCGTTATCACTGTTTTGTTTTGGTTTTTTATGTGGGAAAACAGAGGTGGCTCTGAGAGGTTAAACAACTTGCCCGATTTGTGATTCAAACAGGTCTATCTGCTCCCAAGCCCATGCCCTTGCTTTGACCTTGCAGTGTTCTCAGCTGCCTTGTTGCACAGCCATAAGGGAACATGACCTGTCTGGGAGAAAGGGTGAGATCTGACATGGCTGTGAGGTTGGAGGGAAGGGGCTCAGGGAAGTCAGGTTGTGGCTGGATTGTGATGAGCCTTGAATACTGCAAGAAGTTTGAACTTAATCCTGTATCCTGTAGGCAGTGAAAAGGCAGTCATCGGAGGGGTGTGTGTGTGTGTGTGTGTGTGTGTGTGTGTGTGTAGCAGAGGAAGGTAGTGCTGGAGTTTGGGAGGGTTGGGAGCGCAGTCCATCTGTGAGATGTAACATAGGCCTAAATGTAGGCCTTCCATTAACAGCAGGAGAAAAGTTGACTGACTCAGTATTTAGACTTTGGAGGTGCACAGACCTGCAGCTTACCAGCTGCAGGGCCTTAGGCAAATTATTTAACCTCCCTTCACATAGTCACAATGCAGGCTTCAGTCTCCTCCTATATAAAAAGAGGATAATAGTATCTTGTGCATCAGACTGTTGCAAAGATAAAATAAGATAATAATCCAGGTGATACATTTGCCCAGTGCTTGGCTCATTGCAAATTCCTAACTACAGATGACTGTTAACCTTCCAAGGAGAGTTACTTTATCAGACTATTCCATGAGTTACCCATGAAAGCCCTGAGGAAATGGGGCTTTGAATACTCATTTATGTGTGCAGTGCGGTGGCAGGTAGAATGGAAAAGTCTAGAGCATTTTCCCAGAGTGAGAGCTGGGCGTGGAATCTGTACAGTGATGCCCAGAGTGGGATAGGAAAGAGGAAACCAAAGGAAGCCTGAGGGCAAGTAGTCCTTCCCAAAGGGGCACTTGAGATGAACTTAGTGCCCAGATGAATAGTTACGTTTTAATAGTGTTACATTTATTTTAATGGTAGTAATGAAATCTGCCTTTTTTCCTCCATTCACTGTGATGGTACAAAGTGGATCTATTAAAAGATAAATATTAAGTGAATAAGAATGCAAGTGCTTTGTGGATATATCAGAAATTGTGAATATGGTCTGAAGTTGGGGACATGTGGCACTAACGGACATGGCCTTCTCCAGGGTGGGCACCTGTTTTTTTTTTACCAAACTGTATGCCCTACTGGTGCTCTGGGAGCACTTGGATTGAGTTTTTGCATCAAGCCTTGTGCCCTACTGTCATCTTTGAGATCATCTCTTGCTCTCTATGCCCTGAAACGGGAATTTCTGCTAACAATGTGAATTCTAAACTCTTAGAATGCTTCGTATGTACTTGCTGAGTTTACATTGAATTCATGAAGGAGGCACGTGATGCTCTGGATGATATTCAGCAGGGAAGTATACACTACCAAACGTAAAACAGATAGCTAGTGGGAAGCAGCCGCGTAGCACAGGGAGATCAGCTCGGTGCTTTGTGACCACCTAGAGGGGTGGGAGAGGGAGGGTGGGAGGGAGGGAGACGCAAGAGGGAAGAGATATGGGAACATATGTATATGTATAACTGATTCACTTTGTTGTAAAGCAGAAACTAACACACCATTGTAAAGCAATTATACTCCAATAAAGATGTAAAAAAAAAGAGAAATGATGAGGAACACATGTTTAGAGTCACACAGACCTGAGTTCAAGTCCCTGGTCCACTTGTGAATAGTCACTTAATCTTGGATATTTCACTTAACTACTCTGAGTCTCAGGTTCCTCTTGTGTAAAGTGGCAATCTGACCATAATAGTACTGAACTTCTAGGGCTGTTGTAAACACTAGGTAATATAAATGATGCAAAGTACTTTGTACAGGGCTTGTCAGAAATATTTAATAAATATTTATTGTCATATTAATATCATGCTAGTTATGATCACTGGAATTTAGTGGGTTTTATAGATACAGTGCACAGTTTCATGCCTGTTTTCGGAGAGAAGGCATGGTTTATATATCGCCCACCACAGGGTCTGGCACTAAACATTTGCTGAATAAATGGATGAATGGATAAGCTTTGGAAGAAGTGAAGTGAGCTGATTTTGCACAATTTGAAGACATTTTGGCATATATGCTTTAATAAGCTTTATAGTCATGATAGCTTATGTTTGCCAAGGCAAAACTCAGTGGTCACCCTCCTTTTAAAGGGTGATAGGCTGTCAACACATATATCAGCCAGTATCACCTTTGCTTTTTGCATTGCCAGAGGTATCTCTGATGAAACCAGGACAGAGTGAGGCTCCTCATAAGCAAAAAAGTACTCGGGGCAATTCAGGACTTGGCAATTATAACATAGCTCACATGGTGTTATAATTCCTGAGTCTGAGAGGCTGAATTATTTGACTCACCTAAGAAATGCAATAATTTCCTCTAAATATTCTGCCTCAAGAATAACACTGCTCATAAAATTTGAAGTGCATTCTGACCAAGAGGACCTAAGGTTCCGCTCAGCTTGACTAAATTTTGGACAGGCTTCCTTCTGACACTAGGTCCCCGATCTCCTTTTTCTTACAGCATTTACTTTAGAAAGCTTGTAAATTCTTTCTCTGTCCCTTTGAGATGTAAATCTTCTACAACCCAGAAAAGTCTTTCTCAAGGACCTGGGACCTATCCCTTTGAAATGTAATCATAGAGAGAGATAGCACCCCCTATCTCCCAGTTTCTGTGGAAAGGTAGGTGCCTAACTTCAGTAAGGGTCATTTAGCAAACACAGATGGCCTAATCACACTGACCAACCTCCCCACTACAAGTCCTCCAGTACTTTTCTATTAGCCCAGTTGAGGGTTCAAAAAGTCCTCCCACCGTTTTTTTTTTTTTTTTGGTACGCGGGCCTCTCATTGCTGTGGCCTCTCCCGTTGCGGAGCACAGGCTCCGGACGCGCAGGCTCAGAGGCCACGGCTCATGGGCCCAGCTGCTCCGCGGCATGTGGGATCTTCCCGGACCGGGGCACGAACCTGTGTCCCCTGCATCGGCAGGCGGACTCTTAACCACTGTGCCACCAGGGAAGCCCCCCTCCCACCTTTTATTTCAGTGGAGTTGAGTTCAATCTCTGTCCTATTGCAATAGTCTTGAATAAAGTCATCCTTGCCATTTATAACAAGTGTCTGGTACAGTTTTTCATTATAATTTCATGAATTAAAGGGGAGAGGTGAAGACTCACCCTGTGAATTTCCTGGCTATCACTCAAGTGGGCGTGATACCCACCACAATCAATCAGACAGGTCTCATAATGCCCAAAGCCTTCTGATGCTGAAGTTCATGATCAATTATGAGTAGGGTGTGGATTGCTTGGTTTTAATTCACATTGACTGTAATGGTGACGGGCCTTGAGCTGAAGCACCCGCGTGGGGAGGACAGCTGCTGAAGACTCAGTGCTGCTCAGCTTCTCCAGTGAGGGCTCCACTATGTTGATTTGTAAAAAGCATGCTGCTCTAAAAGAGTTAAGGGATTGAGACTCAGACCGTCTGAGCTGACACTGAAGGCAGGAAATTTTGGGTGTCTTTACCCAGTTGGGATCAGAGAATTCTAGAAAGTAGTTGGATAATGAATTTTACTAATTCGTTTTTATTATATTATTCAGATCCAACTTCTTGCTGAAATAACAAGTTTTTATTGAATTATAGTTGACATATAACATTGTATTATTTTTATGAGTACATCATAATGATTTGACGTATGTATATATGGAGAAATGATCACCACAGTAAGTTTAGTTAGCATCCACCATTTCACATAGTGCCAGTTTTTTTCTTGTGATGAAAACTTTGAAGATCTACTCTTCGGCAACTTGCAAATATATATTTCAGTACTCTTAACTATAGTCACCGTGCTGTACATTATATCCCCAGGACTTCATGTATCTTATGACTGGAACTTTGTACATTTTGGCCACCTTCAACCATTTCACCCACCCCCTACGCCCACCTCAGGCAACCAGCAGTCTGTTCTCTGAAATGCACGTGTTTGGAGGGTCACATCACTCTTTTCCCTAGACCCCTTTAATGGTTTCCTTTGACTTCAGGGTGTCGTTCAGCCTCTTTTTTTTGGGGGGGGGGTAGGAGTTTATTAATTAATTAATTTATTATTTTTGCTGTGTTGGGTCTTCGTTTCTGTGCGAGGGCTTTCTCTAGTTGTGGCAAGCGGGGCCACTCTTCATCGTGGTGCGTGGGCCTCTCACTATCACGGCCTCTCTCGTTGCGGAGCACAGGCTCCAGACGCACAGGCTCAGTACTTGTGGCTCACGGGCCCAGTTGCTCCGCGGCATGTGGGATCCTCCCAGACCAGGGCTCGAACCCGTGTCCCCTGCATTAGCAGGCAGACTCTCAACCACTGCGCCACCAGGGAAGCCCTTTTCAGCCTCTTTTAATGGCTTCTCTCCATCCTGTCTTACCACTCCCCTTCCCATGCATCAGCCGTTGTGACTCGTCCCAGATTCTCTGGACAGGCCGTGTGCTCTCCCTCCATGACTGCATGTGCTATCCCCTCGGTCTCAAAGACGCTTCCACTGTTCTTCACCTGACTGACCTTGCTCAACCTCTTGGAGGTCTCCCTTCATCTCATAGGAAGGGGATAGGATCCCCTTCTCGGTGCCCTCAAACCATTCCATTCATATCCCCATGACATGAGACTTTAAAACGTATTGTTACCACCTTTGTATTCATCTGTAGGCTCTGCTCGTGCAAGGATTCTGCCTTGAATATCCTTTGTATGTGCAGGAGAGTAGCCTCACCCAGAAGTACTAGATAATACTTTCTGAAGTAACTTACATGTGCACTGTCAAGAATTCAAGCTGAGCTTACAAACTGAAGAGAAAGGTGGCTCTGCTTCTAGTGCTAGCGCATGATACGCAAAATTAATATCAAACACAGCAGCAGTGACAATAAGGGTGATGATCTCCACAGACTTTCTGGACTTTAGCTAAGTCTTAGCAAGCTTTCTCTTACTCCCAGAAATCAGAAAAGTACTAGCTATGGATTTTTCTGGATCCAGGCAAGGGGCAAGGAAGAGGATAGATGGATTCTTTGTTGACCATAGGGACCCTGAGAGCACCTAGAAAACGTATGTAGAGGGCATAGTTTGGGACCAGGCAAGTTAATCAGTATGGTAGGTACCTGATAAAGAGACCCATTTCACTGGAGTAGTGAGATCTATGTTCAGGCCTTGATGCTTTACTTAGCTGGTCTCTGAGCCAGTGTTGACCATCATGCCCCATGTGGACCATGCCCACTGGCCTGGATTCTGTTGGTAGAATGGAGTTCAGCTGCCCACAGCACTCTTTCCTTTGCTCTTTTTGTTCCTCTCTTGTCATCCTCAGCACGCTCACTTCTATAATACCTACCCCTGTCTGCCATTCTTCTCTTCCCTTAGACTCTGGTGATCTTCAGTCATCACATTGAAAAACAGCTGCTCTGTGTACCACAGATTGGCCGTCCCTGCTGAGAAAGAACTCAAACAATTTCAAGAGCCATGGTCGGTTCTCTCCTGTTAGGTATAGGCTGGCTTGCTTACAGTTCTACAGGTCTAGCTGAAACGCTTCATGCCCTGGGCAAGGTGAGAAAGGGAATCCTTTGTGACAACTCGAAAGCAATGCTTTAACTGGTACCTGCAGTGTTTTGACATCTTATGGCACTTTCTCAGTTCAGGTCAAGTGATGGTTGTTAGGTGTCTTCAACTTGATGACTGGATGGTTAAAAGAAAAAGGAATGAGTCAGCACTTCTATTTTATAAAATAAGATTTCACCAGTGAATACTGAGTATTTTTAAAAGTATGATTGATAGTTCAAAGTGTTATTTTGGATCAAACTCTACCTGTACTGATGAAACTGCACTTGAGGAATACATAACTGTGCGTGTCTCTATTAGAGGTAGATGGTAATTACAGGAATAGAGCTATTGAGAATTAGAGTTTGATGGGCTTTCAGAATCCTCAGTCAGTGCCTGATGCTTAAGTGGAGAAAAGGTGTAGAGTCCTTGGTAGTTGTGGCAGTTGCCCACTTCTTCAGCCTTATTGGTCAGCATTCCCCTTCTTGAACCCACCTTCTTATCTGTTGAGTCTCAGCTTAACGCTTTCTCCCTTGGAGTCCCTCCTACATGGTCCCATAGGACCCTGTGAGTACTCCACACACTGAGAACGCCATATTGCAATTGTATATTTACTTCCCTGTCTTTACTGTGGAGTAAAGACCGTGGACTGTGAACTCTCCTGAGAGCAGGGACTATATCTTATTTATGTTTTAATCCTCAGAAACTAGCACAATCCCTGTTTCAAGGTTAGCACTGAGTGAATCCATTTTTAAAAGATTAATGAATATGATTATTTTTAGTTCAACAATAGATTTGCATATGTTAAGACTTTAATAATATTTTGGACATCTCAGGATCAAGTATTCAGAAATTAAAATACAGTTTTTGTCATTTTTTTAAAGCACAAAAGTTTTTGTAAAATAGAGAAAAGAAAAAAATCACCCATATTCCTAGTTTTATTCTTCTTTGAACATTATTTTAAGTTCTTTACCAACAGTACTTTAGGATAGTTTGTCAGATTTGCTTTCTAAAAATCCCATTGGGACTGGAAATGCTTTAAATATAGAATATATTCGGGAAGTACTGTCATGTTTACCATTTTTAGTCTTGATTGCTCCCACCAATTATATCAAGTCTTTATTTTTCTTATGTTTAGGAGTTTTCTTCACTGAGGTTATCCTAAGGTTATTATATTGTTTTTCGTAGTTTGAGTTCTGATTAAAAACATCATAGTGATGGCAAGAATGTGGAATGTGGAGAAAAGGAAACCCTTGTACACTGTTGGTGGGAATGTAAAATGGTTTAGCCACTATGGAAGACTGTTTGGAGGTTCCTCAAAGAATTAAAACCAGAACTACTGTGTGATCCAGCAATCCCACTTCTGGGTATTTATTCAAAAGAATTGAAATCTGGATCTTGAAGACACATCTGCACTCCCATGTTCATTGCAGCATTAGTCATAATAGCCAAGCTGTGGAAACAACCTAAATGTCCATTGACAGATGAATGAATAAAGAAAGTGGTAAATACGTATAATAGAATATTAATCAGCCTTAAGAAGAAGGAAATCCTGCCATATGCAAAAACATGGATGAACCTTAAGGACATTGTGCTAAGTGAAATAAGCCAGTCACAGAAGGACAAATACTGTGTGATTCTGTTTATATGAGGTATCTAAAATGGTCAAATTCATAGAAGTAGAGAGTGGAATAGTGGTTGCCAGGGGCTGGGGGAGGGGGAAATAGGGAGCTGTGATTTGAGGGGTATACAGCTTCAGTTATGAAAAATGAGTGAGTTCTAGGGATCTGTTGTACAACATTGTGCCTGTAGTTACAATACTATATTGTACACCTAAAAATTTGTTAAGAGGACAGATCTCAATGGTAAATGTTCTTACCACAAAACAAAACAAATCAGAAGGCCAAGTTCAGGAGGGTTGCTAGTATGTATTCAGTACTTATCCTGATTAATGCTGCATAGCTTCCTAACATACAAGTGAGTCTGTGACATAGTAGAGTTTCTAAGTTCAGTGTCCTTATCTGTAAAACAAACATACAGGTAAGCAAGCAAATAAACAAGAAGAATACTAAGACAATACTAAAAAGAAAGAAAGAAAGAAAATCACAGCTGTAAATGTTCAGCTCTCTGTTTCCTCCAATCCAGCTATTGAAGTACAACGTTTTATGCCGCTCCTTTTCTCCTCAATCTCCAGTCTCCTTTAGGAAGTGCCAGGACTCCAAAGGAGAGTGGGAAAACTGTGAGAATTCACACCTTGTTGGGTTCCTGTTCTTTCATCACCACTCTATCTAATATAGGTTGGAGACCAGTATCAGTGCATGAGACTCTTTTACCCTGCTTCTGGCTTGTCCTGAAGAGCAAGGAAGGGGTTTACAAATGGGAGAGTCTCATGGGAAAAGGAAAAACTGATCCCTGTCCCTTATATACATGGCTGGAAAACAGTAATGGATAAAGAAGGAGCAGAAAACTTGTGTCTCCTTTTGATAGTTTATATTTTTCCCCTAAAACTTTCTACTGTGTGTAGATAGATCTGATACTTTTTTAAAGGAAGGATACACTCCCCTAAATAGATTCAGTTTCTCAGGGAACTGCAGGCATTGTTGTCAAATCTCACTTTCTTTAAAGGTCTTAGGAAGTTATGATATAACTTAGGCATGCTTTGCTGATGAAATTGCTTAACCCAGCCTAAATGTCCAATCTCAGAACCATAAGCAAATAAATAGTTGTAGTTTTAAGTGATTTGAATTTGTTATAGTTTCTTACGCAGCAATAGCTAACTGATACACTCTCCATATTTTCAATTTTCAATCACATTCCATAATCTATGAAAAGAGGAATAAGACAGTACTTAGAAACTAATAGCCATTTAATAAATGTTTGTTGAATAAATAATTGAATGAGTGAACAAATGAGTGAATGAATGAATGCAAGAAACAGTAGAGTAATATTTTTTCTTAGTCAAATTTCAGGTTCAAAAAAAGTCTGTTTTGATACCTGGAATGTTGGTTTTCTTCTCTATTGCTGTATCACCTCACACATACCTCTCTAATAGCAGCAGTTGCACTGAGTTGTAGTTATTTATGTGTATGTTTCATTAAATTATGTGCAGTTTGAGAGCCAGGACTGTTTACTCATTATCTCTGTATCCTTAATGCTCATGTGCTCAATGCACCCAAAAGGTTGATTCTTTGGGATTTTAAAATTATGTATGAAGTTTTGACTTCTGGAAACTGGATGACAGCCCAGTCGGTATCAGTGATTCTAAACCGTGGCTGAAAATTAAAATAATTTGTAAGACTTAAAAAAAAATCAGTGTCCAGATCACTTTAGGCCAATTCAGAGTCTCCGGGAGGTAGGACTGGACAATGCTGATGTGTAGCCAATGTGAGAACCTCTGAGTTCAAATGTCCCCAAAACTTAATAGTATTAGCACTGGGAAATGATGCTCTGCAGCAATAAGGAGAACCTATTAAGAAATACTTTGAAATCACTAAATGTTCTAAGTTTCAAAGTTAAAACATGAATAATAATTGAAGTGCTAAATATTATGCTATGATGTGAATGCATGAGTCTGTGTAAAGGACACAGGGCAACTCATAACAAAATCTTATTGTCTGTTATTTGGCATGGAATTGTCTATCTTTTAATTTTTCCTTTAGTTTTTTTCATCAAAGCTATAAAATACTTCTTACAATTTTTAATTTTTCGGACAAAAGCCAATTTCAGTTTTCCATTTGATTTTTGGTCAGTCATTTTAAGATATTTTACTGTTTACTCCTTGGTGTTGATTTTGAACATTTTAAACTGGCTCATTTAAAAAAGTTTTTGTTCAACAGTAGCTCATTTAGAACAAATCACTCAAGATTGCCTCTCACATGAATATTTATACCCTAAGGTCTCAGTTTGACAACATTAAGCTCTGTATTCTTATTTTTTTTTTTTTTTTTTTTTTTTTTTTGCGGTACGCGGGCCTCTCACTGTTGTGGCCCCTCCCGTTGCGGAGCACAGGCTCCGGACGTGCAGGCTCAGCGGCCATGGCTCACGGGCCCAGGCACTCCGTGGCGTGTGGGATCTTCCCGGACCAGGGCACGAACCCGTGTCCCCTGCATCAGCAGGCGGACTCTCAACCACTGCGCCACCAGGGAAGCCCTGTATTCTTATTTCTTAAACAACCAAAATATATTTATAGATTGATTTTAATGCCCTTTCTTTTCTCCATTTGAATACACTATGATTAAAAGTTCACAGCCTTGGTTACATTACATAATTTGAGAAATAATCAACAATGTCCCTGCTGATTAAATATTCAAGTTTGCAATTATTTTGTAACTTTTGTTCTGCTCTTCACTCACTCTAAAAATTATCATAAAAGTTTGAAAGATGTCCTCAGTGTAGAATATGTCCATAAAATATTAAATATTCAATTTTCCTCTATCATGGCTTGAAAAATTCATAATTACATGATGATCCACATAATAACTCATTCTGAAAAGTCATATATGGCACTCCCTCTGTGACTGAGTTAATAATTTACTGCTGTGTGGGATTTTCTCTCTGCACTGTTAGTCTTGGGAACATTTATTAAGCAAATGTTCATTTGCAAAGATCAGGATGTGAGTGAAGAGGGTAAGAATTTAATGAAGAGTGACAGACAGGTGAACTGATTCCATATAGAACTTTAGTACATGGGAAAGCAAAGAGCTTTATCTTTCATTGCCTCGATAGATACCTGAAATGAAATATAGAGGACAGAGGGCAGGAGAAAATAAATGATGCTCTCCTGAAGGGGCCAACGGGGGGATAAATCAAGGGAAGCGAAGAATACAATTCAGGCCATTTGAAAAGATGCCACTGAATGTGATGCTCTGAGCTTATATATAGCAGAGGGATGCTGACTTTTTATTTTAAAAGCATCAAATGCTGTCAGAGAGAATATTTCACATCTTCTCTTTTTTCTTTTGGTATGCAAAATTTTTATTGACAATAGCTTGAGGGACCAAAGCATGCAGTTGAATGATAAGTAGACAAAGAAAGAAGCTTCCCTAGGACTGGTTATTTTAGGGCTTAGGATTGCTTACAGAGACTTTGGGAAAACCATGTTACTTAAATAAAGGCCTAAAATTCTTAGCTAACACCTAGGAATAAGCCTTAGAAATGAATAATCTATATTTTAAAATTTGGGTCAGTTCTGTAGAGGTATAAGCAATGTGAATGAAACCAGCAGATTGTGTTTGCTTTATTAAATCATTGTATCTTGTGGTAACTGCGCTTCACCTTTCCGTGTTGTCTTGGGTGGTTCTGGGAATATTCACAGTAGCAGTGGGTTACCAGGAGAAGTCATCAGATGGAACCAAGAAGGAAAATGGCCTGGTTACCTTCTTACTACATTAATTTCTGACTGATACATGTTGAGGCTTGAGAAGGGGTAAAGAACCCATGCATAGGTAACTTCTCTGCCATCTTAAGTTCTGTTTGGAAGATGGTGAGGGTTAAGTAAATACATAAATGAAAAAACTAAAATAAATTTACAACAAAAAATAAGAGGCCCAGACTACCCACATAGGATTTGAATTTATTGAAGATTTATCTGTAGTCACCAGTTCTAATATCACCACACTTCAGTTTTTTCATCTGTAATGATAAGTTATGAAAACCAGAGGGAACCACAGGGGAGGATGTAAAGAGGGAATCAAGCTTTGTTGATTGGAGATAGATTTAATTTGGTTTGTTTCCCCTTAAAAGTGCAAAGGTTACATTTGATATCTTTGACAGTGTTGAACGTTGCCTGAGCCCTGTGCTCCTGAAAAACAATGCAGGTGAAGATATATGCAGATTTGGGTAGACGCTGGTTCAAGTCCTGGTTTGCCATTGGTTGGCTGTGTGGCCTTAGACATGTCACAACTCTGAGTTGGTTTCCTCAAATGGGAAAATGTGTGTGGTAGATTAGAGAATCTTTTCAGAATTTCTACAACTCTAAAATTCCATGGATAGAGAATGATGCTGGTGTTTCCTTATAGATTAATAGAGACAATTCTAAAATCTTTTTTTCTTTTTTTCCATCTCATTTATTCTTTTAGGGACCTATATTGATAGGCCTTTAGGTTTAATGTTTTATATTTTTTATCCAAATGAAGAAGCTGTGGATTCTTGAATTTGAGCATTTATTCTGAGGGCAAGCCAGAAATATTTGTGCTAAAATGTATCTTATACTTCAGTTTTACTACCTGGAGATGATTGGCATTTTGACCAATAATAAATATTAGAGATTTCCCTCCTGTGCAGTTCCCCAGGGCTTCAGATTTAGATAAGGGCCTGGGTGAAATGCCAAGATGTTATGCTTTCAAATACCCAGCTACTTTGAAGAGAGATGTCTTCAGTGTTCTCCTCTTCATGGAGATGCAAATAGAAGCCAGCCTTAATTACTGCTTAGTGAAGAATCACTGGAATATTTTTTTAAGGCATAAAGAAAGGCTTGGCTTCTAGTTTAAACTTAGGCCCAGCTGTTAAAACCAGGTTCGTTCCATTTTATAAGTAGAGAATAAGAATTTTTGCAGTAGCATAAACTTACAGATATTTCAAATAGGACAGGGAGTCTGTGTTCCATTCTGCATGCCCTAGGAGGGTAAAATATATCAATTGGTACATTTGATGTATACTTAGGTAAGAGAAAAGTATTTAATAATATTTATTTAGTCTTTTAATCTCCTGGATTTATCCTCATTCTTATTCTCAGTCTTCACTTTCAAATAATATAAACCCTAAATTCTGTCTTGTCCTTGCTGAAATTCACACTGCATTTGTGGTCAGTTTACTCTTGTTTACAACGACAAAGTCACCATCCCCAGAACGACTCAATTTTCAAGACTCATAGAGACCGGAAAAGGATTTATAACCAAGTTCTCTGAATCCTAATAAGTCAACTTCTTCATCAAAATATTAGTTACCAAGGTCTAAATGAGGTCACTTGCAAATGCCAGGCAGAAATACAGTACTCAATGGTCTATCCTAAGTAATTCCTCTAACTATAAATTTAAAGATGAAGCAAAGCAGAATTTTAATCATAGCACTGAAAAACTCAAACCGATTGTATCTCTACTTAAAAATAATGGTTAAAACAATAATGACAGAAACAGTGGGTGTTGGAGAAACGTTCTTTTCAGACATCAAATATGAGTTCATCATTAATATGCATTCTTGCATGGTAATACCAAAAACACACATACGTGTATATAAAGTATACATCCCCACATATGTATCATTGAAAGTTGCCAACAATACAAAGTATAAGATTTTGTAACTGCAGTGAAAATATTTTGTAAGATATGTAAACTGGAGGCTCCAATGAGTTGCTCAAAAATTATTTGGTTAAAGGGTAAATACACCTTGTACATCATAATGAAAGTCTTATAGGTAGGGGTGGAGATTAACACTTCAGGCTGTCTACAGAATATTAATAAAATTCAATATATTTTCTAAAAGGTATAATTTATATTTTGTGGAAATGAGACCCTTTTCTAATAAAATTCTTCTGTCCTTCATTCTGTTCATATAATTTTGCTATAAATCATCCTGTAGGAATTTTTTCCCCCTAAATATTCATCTCAGGGAGAACCTATTTAAATAAGCCCTCTTAGCAAGATCTTTCAGAATTAAAATTACACCACAAGCTATACTTCATCCAGTATATTTCCTCCTATGAAATTTTCTTATGCCTAAAATAATATTTTTGTTGAATTACATTATGTTAAAATTGTTGATTTGAGGTGACTCTGATAGTAAGGAAACACTGTGTTAAAAAGAGCAACAAATTATTTTAGCCTTTTTAATTGCACCTTCTCTGAGTCTGTACTATTGCAGCTCCCTTCTTTTCTCCATCTACATATATAGTGAGAAAAACCTAAGGGCATTATTCTCAGCTTCACCACAAAGCAAGAATAAGAAGCAAGAAAAATTGCTGCTGGATATACTAGGTTTCCTTGGTTTCCGGTAAACTAGAACATTATGCTCATTCATACTCATCTGAAGCTAATTTTATTCTACTGTCTGGTAGTCATTAGAATAAAATCTTTTATTTTATTCCTGATAGGAATATAGTAAGTAATTGGATTTCTTAGGATGTGAGGTGTAATAAGGGGAGTAGATAGACGTGTGAGGCATTCACAGACACACACACACACACACAGGCACACACAGTACGTTAAAGTCAGGACCTAGGCAAGGTCTCCTGCTGGGGTATTGTCCCTTGAGGATATTACAGGAAGTTTCTATGGGTCAGACAAACTGGCTCTGCAGAGCTCAGAGAAGGTTTTGATGGGGGTAATTAGCAAATCTCTTGCTTTGGTACATTAAGCGCCTAACATTTCACATTTAATTCATCTGTTTCTATATATGCTCTCTATAGTAGGTAGAGCAGGCTTTATCACCCCCGTTTTCCATATGGAAGCTGAGGTTTAGGTTAAGTGACTTCCCAAGACCACACAGCTCTTAGTATGGTTTTCTTATTTATTTACCTGTTTATTTCTTTAACTATAGTTGATTTACAGAAAATATGGAACGCTGCACGAATTTGCGTGTCGTCCTTGCACGGGGCCATGCTGATCTTCTCTGTGTCGCTCCAATTTTAGTATACGTGCTGCCGAAGCAAGTGCCTTAGTACTGTTTTCTGATGCAGAGTCCAGAACTCCACCAGTGTGCTTCTGTCAGCTCACCTGTTTGTCCTTCTGGGCTCTGTGGGGACCTCAGCACCAAGCGAGAGATGAACCAGGGGCTCAGATTAAATGTATACACTTGTTTGCTGTGGGATCTACGTGAGAAGCAGTAGTGCACACAGCCTCCACAGTCCTTGCAAACACTGGGCACTTGATAAACCCTCTCTGTATGACTGGAGCATCACAGGCTGTAGCATAAATAAGTTCGGAAACAGAAATCACTGCCCTTATAGTCTGTGACTTCCAAAACCGTTTAGTTCCCTAGAGAAGAGCATGGACTAGAGAGCAGCTGCAGTCCTTCAGTACAGTTCACAGATATTTACTGCATGCCAATACTAATTACAAAACATAGTATTTATTTGGTACTTACTCTTCCTTGGACACTGTTCTAAATATTTGTACATGAATAAACTCAATCCTCACAACGATGCTATTGCTATTATTACTATTCAGTAATAGTACTTACAGCTATTATTATCTTTTCCACTTAGTAGGTAAGGAAATTAAAGCACAGAGAGGTTAATTACTTGCTCAAAGTCTTATAACCAGGATACAATGGAACCAAAATCTGAACCCAGCCAGAACTTGGGCTATGCTGTGCTGTCTCTCTGGATCTTAGGAGCTGTGCTAAGTGATGAAGAGACCAAACTCAACAAGGTTTCTTTCTCAGTAAATCCAGTCTATATGGGAGACAGACATAGGCGAAGTGCAGTTCTGTGTGAGAGTTGCCACAGGACAAGTACAGACAAGGCACAGTTAACACACAACACCTAGTACACGTACCATTCCCAGGGCTCTCAGGGAGGTACTCCTGGATGCAGTGAGGTTTCCACTGAGTCAAGAAGGACAAGTGAAGGTTTGTCAGTCCTTAGCACCTGAGGGAGCTCACCTGGAGTACCAGGAATAGCTTCAAAGAAGCACAGAGGCAAGAAATGACACGGTTCATTCAGAGTTTCTGCGATTTTGAGGGACTGTGGTACAGAATGCCAGGCAGTGATAAGCAGAAACAGAAGCTGAAAAAGTAGGCAGGAGCCAGGTTGTGCTGGGCTTTGTAGACCGTGCACAGTAGGTTGGATTTCATCATGGAGACCGTGAGGCGCCATGGAAGGCGTTTAAGTAAGAGAGTCACATGAGATTTGTGTTTTAGGAAGAGACTCCAGAATAGCTTCAGAGGACAGTTTGGCGGTGGCAGTTGAGATGAATGGCAGTCAGACTAGCTCTGCAACTTGTTATGAAAAATGATGGGGACTTTGTTAAACTAGGGCAATGGTGGTGAGAATTTAAGTGAGAGGGAGAACTCTGGACTTTCATTCCTGCTACTCCTAGGGCTAATCCTATTAATATCATTAGCTTCCTTTACTGTCTTGCCCAAGTTGGCCAAGTTATTCATCTGCCTTGGAGGAGAGTGTTACAGAAAGATAACACATCAATTTGGAAACTTTCTGCTCCAAATAAGAAAAATCCAAGTGGAAATGGTTTAAAGAATGAGGAAAATGTATTATTTCATATAGGAAGTTTTGAGTTAGGGCACGTTTAAGTTTGGTTAATTCAGCAGCTCAATGACAACAGCAAGGAATCATTTTTTTTCCCATTTATCTGCTCCGCCTTCCTCAGTGTCACCGGTCTCCCCTATGTCTAGGTATCCTCATGGTCTCAAAATGGCTGCCACAGCCCCAGGAATCGATACCAGCAAACAGATTAGGGAGGAGTTCAGCCTCCCCTGACACGCACAGACGTGTGCTGCAAAATCAGGGTTCCTGTTGCAAGGAAGAAGGAAGGAAGCATTTGAAGAGACAGCTAGCAGTGCTTGCTGAGAACGCAAAGAGAAAGAAGATAGCGTTAAGCTTCTTGCATTGAAAGCATAGGCTTGTGCAGCAAGAATCAATCCTTGTGTTCCACGTTATCTGAACAAATTATCTGAGTTTCTTCACCGGCTCTTTTATTGTGCCAATGGAAAGGTTTAGCGGGTCTGGTCATAGTTTCAGGTAAAGGAAGTGTAGACCGGAAAAGGATGTAGGGGAAGACAATCTTTTCTGATCCCAGGAGATGGTGAAGGAGAGAGAGAAGGCAGGTGAGACGGGAGACGTCATCCTGCTTTCCCTTCTTGGCGCTGGCTGGGGAAGCGGCAGTGGCGTGTGGTGTGGAGGTGTCGGGGCACAGGCTGTGGGGGGCAGTGAGAGGGGGAGGCCCATGCTCCACCCTGCCATTTGGCATTCTGAGAGGAGCCTGCTCTGCGCAGGGCCTCGTGAGGAGAGGGGAACGGTGTGGTCAGACAGAGCAAGGTCTCCCTGGTGCTCCTGGTTTTCTCAGTTCAACACTATAGAAGCTGAGTTGACGCACAGTCGGCCAGTCTTGGGAACAGCGCTGCAGGCAACTCTTCACAAGCCAGGGGACTGGACAGCGGACGTGGTGGAGACCCAGAAGTTTCCCAGAGGCTGAAGAGTAAAGCACAAGTTCGCCATCTGTAGGACGCCCGGCCGGCAGCAGGAGTCTGGACCCAGCAGGGTGTGCAGTGCCAGCCAGGGCACACCGAGGACTCCGTGTCTGCCAGCGCCAGGCTCTGCCCTCCTCCACTGCTGGGAGGCCACATACCCTTTCCTCTTCATCGGTGGAGGTGGTTTTGGGGAGAGAAGCAAGGGAAGCGTCAGCATATCTGAGAGTCTGAACCGACCAAGATGAAGTGTGAGTTGACACTGCAACCCTCCCGCACTGTGTGCAGCATGGAGAGAGCCCTGGGGCAGTCAGGGGCTTCATAACAGGCTTTCTTCTTCTCTGAGGTCTTGGTTCCTCTAATGTAGTATGACATGTGAGAGAAAAGCAAAAGTTTACAATAAATCTGCAGCGAAAGGGGAGAAAAATGTTTAACAAACCTATATCATACTTTACTAATAAGAATATTTTGATTATTCCTATTTGTAAGAAAAGAAGACAATGCAGCATTTTAACTTAAGTTAACTTAAGTTGTGCTAAGGAAGTGCTTACTAGGAAGTATTTTCTGAGATAAGGTCTAATTCTTTAATTGCCGTTAATTTGTACCCAGTTAAAAGGAGGCACTAACAACTACAGTGAGTATAAATGAAGGAAATCAAGGTGGTGAAGAATCTGGAAAAAACTACTGGCTACAAATATATAAAGGGTTATGTTAATAAAATCAGGTAATCAACATAAATTTGCTTTATAGGCTGTAAAGTGTTTGGGAGATGTTAGCTTTTTCTGTCTTATTTTATTTTCTGTAGTTGCAGATGACAGAAGCAGACCTAATGGGTCAGAAATATAAGGAAACAGATTACATCTCTGTATGTAAAATTTTGAGCTGTCTGACAGAGGAATGTGCTACCTTAAAAATGGAAACCGAAAAGTATTTGGGGACAGGATGGATTTGTATTTAAGGCTCTAAGTCTGCTGTTCTAGGAAACGATTTCTTACCTTTCTTAGTTCATTTATGGGTCTTTCCTCCCTGAAATTAATGAGGCGAAACAATTTACCCCAGAACGTGTGTTTGGTACGTGGTGGGTTTTTGCACCTATGAGGATAAGTGAACACAGTTGCTTGTTATTCAGGGGGCGGGCCTTGGGCCAGCAGCTGCAGCACTGCCTGGGAGCAGGTTAGAAACACAGGACCTTGGCCCACCCCGGGAAGCCCGAGGCCAAGTCTGCGTGCGCACGAAGGTGGGAGAAGCGCTGAGCTGGATACGTGGGGACCTCCCGGAACCAAACTCCCAGAGCACAGGAGCACTTAGACCTGGGAGACCCCAGAGCTCTCAGAACCAAAGCAGCTTCAGCTCAGACTCCTGCTGGTCCTTGCACCCTTCTTCCGTCAGGGCAAGTAACCCAAACCTCAGAGACAATCCAGGGGTGTTATTTCGGGTTAAAATCAGTGGGGCTCACTGTAAGGACAAATACAAATTCAAAATAAGAGGGTTAATTCCTCCTGTTGAAAATAAGGGAAGAGATTTCCCTCTCCTCCTTTTTCTCAGAGCACTTACTTTAGAAAACTTGTAATCGCACATACTTTCTCTTCTCTTTGAAAGGTATAGTCCCTTTATCAGCTTTCTGGCCTGGGAATGTCTTTCTCAAGGACCAGGAGGCATCTCTTTAAAATATAAACATAAGGGAGACAGCGCCCATCTCCCAGTCTCTGGGGGCAGGCAGGAACCTAACTTTGGTGGGTGCCTTGCTCCAAATAGCAAAGCTACTTCCTTTCATGAAGAGATGAGTAGTGCGTTTTTCCTCGGGAAAAAGCCAAGTAGCCAACACGGATGGTCACCCCAACTAGCAGGTGAAATTAGGATGACCTACTGGTGACAAATGGTGCTGTCAGGTCCTCTGACTTGAGGACTAGTTACTGTTTACCTTGAGAACATGTGTGTACTGGGTTGTGTCTGCTTGGCTGTAGAAGGGAAGGGGGGAGATTTTTTTTCTGTCTTTGCATCTCAGTGGATTACCAGTGATTCGCTTCGCTTTCTGGTTCAATGCTTATTCAATAATAAGAGTGCTTGCTTTCTCTACTCTTTTCCTGGAGAGGTTTTCTGTGTTGGAAGAAGATTTTGTTTTTTAAATATATTTTCCCGATACCATACTGTTATACTGTTAAGTTATCTTACCTATTCATCCTATACTTCCACACTGCCCTCCCTCCTTCCCCCCTCCCTCCCTCCTCCCTCCCTTCCTTCTTTCCTTCCTTCCTTCCTCCTTTCTCCCTCCCTTCATCCCTCCTCAGCTGTCTTTCATCTTTTCTTTTTCTTTTTTTCCAAATTGGCATGTAAACCTGTTCTCCATCCAAATTATTCTGTATAGATGGGATAATACATTTATGAGAGGATATATGTCACAGATGTTCTGAAAAAAGATGACAGCATGGACCCACAATTAAAACACGGGTTTAATCCAAAGTGTGCTCTTCTTTGCAGTGAGGAAGTTTTAGGACTGGGCCCTCTGGTGTTTAACCTTGAGAATTTGGAACAAAGGAATTTTCCTTCACAAAAGAAAGTGTTTATTTGAGGAAATTGGTTAATGTAAAAAATATGAACTTCTCATTCAGCGAGGTATTAGATTGGGAACTGTAAAATGCCCGTAGTATAGTATAGTATAGCATGATGTTATAATTGTTATATTATATTATAATCAGTCATATATATTTGTGTGTCTCCCTATCCATCTATCTATCTATCTCTATCTGTCTATCATCAGAAGCCATTTTATTTGTCCGTTTTGGTCTGAGAAAAACATTCATTTGAATATGGTGACAAATTCCATGTGCTAGCAGACAGGGGAAATGCAAATTATTACCTTTGTTCATTTCCAAGGCATCATTCTTTGGTTATAAAACCTGCCCAAAGAGCATATTAGCAAAACAGTCTATTTAAAAGTACTCATTAAACAAAAGCACAGAACCTCTATATAATGATTTAAGCAAGTGATATTATGATTTTGTTTCTATTGATACGATATGAGTTGATGAACTAGTGTGGCTCCCTAACTCCTCGGTGGGGAGGAAGTTCCTGGGAGGCCCCACCCAGCTAGACCTGGAATTCGCACACCCACACCATCGTGTCCCTGAGTGTCCTAATAAGCTATAGCAGCAGTGGTCTTGATCAGTACTCTCCTTTGTTTGCATCAATAAATACTTAACCTTTTGAAGCCAAAATGTGCAGCTGAAGTAAACCCTGAAATATCTCATAATTCTCTAAGGAGGCTTAGACTCTGAAATTGTTTGCACAAGACTGTGACTTAATTTCTGAAGGTTACCTTTTTCACCCCTGATATTTTGACCCTGTCCTTGCCAGAGATCCATGAAGCAACATCTGGTATATGAATAAGTACAAATGAAATCTCACATTTTGCATAACCGCAGCTATCATTCCACATGGGACAGCGCTATTTAGGACTATCTTCGGTCTACTGAAGAATTCTATTTTTACCACAAATTCAAAGCTGTCTAGTCTTACTTTTCTTAATTAAGCTGGGCTGATCTCACAATCAAAAGGCTTCATTATTTTTTCCTGCTTAAATTAAACTCCCTGTGCAATGCAATGACCAAAACAAATAATCTATGACCTACAAACAAGACACTTGCATTCCCTGAAGAATTACACTCTTGTTTCCTCTAGGTTATACATCTTTGAACCTCTCTTTGCTGTAACGACCTTCTGGTGCTCATTAGCAAGCTGATTACCATTAACACAGCTATAATGCAGCAATTTTCTTGGTGTATGTCGAGGAGAAATGCTCATCTGAATGCAGTCAGGGGACAAAATTAACTGCATAAATCTACAGTGCAAACTGGATCTCGTCCAACTTTGCACGAGTCGTCTTTCCTTTCCTAGTTGTGACATCATGGTCCAGATTCCCACTGATGGCTTAATAAGTATCTCAGGGTTTCATATTTAATTTCCTTTCATCTCCGTATATTACATTTCAACTTAATTTCAGGATTGCCTGACCACCTTATTACCATGTCTCGTAATACATATTTACCTTTAATCTGTTAACTATGTCCCTTAATGGCTCTCTTATGAGATTCATGTCTACTTTATTTTTTCATCTTTTTTCACATTTATATATTTTAAAATATATTGGCTAATAGATCAGGATTTCAGTACACACACACATTGGCACATCTGTGGAGCTAGAAACAAGATTGACATATGTAAGCCATAGGTATTTTAGGAGGGAGGCATAAGTATTACTCTCTTGCAAGATAGAATTATATGAATAGTCATGAAAGGAAGTGAAGTTTTAATGAAGAGAACAAGGGATGTATGAGATCTGGATTCCTTTCTTGCCACCATCACAGCCATCCAACGCTTCCTTGACAACGCTGGTCTCCAAGCGTGAATTGAAGATTGCTGACGCTCAGCTTGTAGGTTATGAGCTGACAGGAAAGCTCCTGGGACCCTCTGAAATCCTTATTCTGGATTGTTCTCTGAGGGTGTTATTTTAAATATTATGGCCAATGAACAATGGCATCAGGGAGATTATGAAATTTGGTTTCCGTAATGTTTACATACTAGAATACTGTGTCGGAGTCAAAAGCACTATTAAAATGAAACAAGATTTGATGAGATTAGAGTAAACCACAGTATGAATAATCACTCTAAAGGAAGAAGAGAAAGTTATGCATTTTATAATCAGAATGGGCTAAAATTCAAATTTATATTCTTTAAAAACAAGCTGTGTCCGTTTTTATTTTTAAAGCATGAAATAAATTCTATTCTGTGCTTTGAAATTTAAGAAAGCAGGCTGAGACCCATTCATTTGCTGCCTCAGGGTCACTGATGGGTAGCCAGCCTCCCGGTAACGTCCCAGCATCGAGGGAGCCAGCGAAAGGGTGGGGCAAGAAGAAATAAGCTAGCATGCCACTTCCCAAAACGCACTGCAATTCATTCTGTATTAGTGATATCAACAAAGCACTTTGGATGCTTGTACAAAGGGGAGACTAATTCTGATACTTCCCTGTGGGAATAGAGTTGAAGGACATGGCACAGAAGATGTGGGGTAGTGCCAGGGAAAAAGGAAATATTTCAGCTGAGACTGAAGATGGGGTAGAATTGCATCGGACTGAGAAGGGTGAGGGAGAGAGCCCTGTCTTCTCACTGTGACTGCTACACCTACAGAAGTAGAATCACTGATGTCAAGGTTGGAAAGGACTTCAGTGCTGCATCACTGCTGCTCGCCTCTCCAATTATGGATGGTAGGAAGCACTGCTTCTCCTGACCTGTTTGTATAATAAGTGATAGGCCAATAGTTTTGTAAATACTAATGCAAAAAATGATAAGAAATTTTAAAATATTCCCAATTTGTATTTTTATATACAAGTAAAAAATTGTAAAATGATAGAAAGAAATCTGTATTTCTCATTACTCTCACATAAAATACCTGAATTTAGTATATATGAGCATTTACTTTCTGAAAGCGTCCTCAATAAGATTCAAGTTCTGCTTTGAATGAGATTCTTTATGTAAGCCTTTTAATAGTCATTGCTCTAATCCAGTGGAAGTTTACAGTCTAGTGGGACACAAACAATTAAACCAACTACCCAACTCCAGGTACAACCTGTGATAACTGTGGTTACTATTAGGAAATAAAATTACATGTCATTTAAAGAAAAAAAATAAAATTAATTGCTTAATTGAGCCCAGTTCTCTGTAAAACCTATCCCTCATGCATTTACACTCTCAAGTCATGATTTATTTAATAAAAGCAGTAATCAGTTGCAAAATAAATGAGGCACAGATATGATATGTACAGTGTGGAGAATATAGTCAATAACTATGTAATATCTTTGTATGGTGATATTGTAAGTAGACTCATTGTGGTGATGATTTTGAAATGTATAGAAATATCAAATCACTGTGTTCTGAAACAGGAAGTAGCATAGTGTTGTAGGTTAATTATACTTCAAAAATAAACAAATATGCAAACACACTTACAGAAAAAGAGATGAGATTTGTGGTTACCAGAGGTGGGGGTGGGAGGGGGGAAAATTGGATGAAGGTGATCAAAGGTACAAACTTTCACTTACTATAGGATAAATAAGTACTAGGGACACAATGTACAACATAATAAATATAATTAAACTGCTGTATGTTATATATGAAAGCTGTAGAGAGTAACTCTAAATCCTAAGAGTTCTCATCACAAGGAAATAATTTTTTCTATTTCTTTAATATTTATATGAGAAATATTTATATTTCTTTGTATTTATATGAGATTATGAATGCTCACTAAACTTACTGTCATAATCGTTTCATGATGTACGTAAGTTAAATCGTTATGCTGTACACCTTAAACTTATACAGTGCTGTATGCCAATCATATCTCAGTAAACCTGGAAGAAAGAAAAGAAATATGCAGGAAAAAAATAAAAATAGTAATCTCAAAAGGGTAGGGGCTTCCCTGGTGGCGCAGTGGTTGAGAGTCCGCCTGCCGATGCAGGGGACACGGGTTCGTGCCCTGGTCCGGGAGGATCCCACATGCCGCGGAGCGGCTGGGCCCGTGAACCATGGCCGCTGAGCCTGCGTGTCCAGAGCCTGTGCTCCACAACAGGAGAGGCCACAACAGTGAGAGGTCCGCGTACCGCAAAAAAAAAAAAAAAAAAAAAAGGTAATGTAGCTTCCCAGAATTCCAGACTGATCCTCAAGGAGAAACTTATCTCCTTAAGCAAAATAGCGCAACAAATGCCAGTGGTAGTCTTCACACTGTCCAGAACACACTGGAAAGTTCTCTGCAACCAGGAGAGTGGTACATATTTGCTGCATGGCAATCAGAAATGGTTTGTCCCAAACGAAAAATCTATAAACTGGTGTATGTCTAAATTGTGAAAGTTTAGCTGTAAGTGCTTATCTTTTTACCTATGATCATTTAATTATTCATTCATTCATTCAACATCCAACATCCATCTGTGAAAATTCGCTTTGCTATATTCCAGTCACAGGAGTTATAAATACTGGAGTTATAAAGGCATATCATGAACAGTCCACATTGAGAGGCAGCAGAGTATTATAGAGAAAAAATAAGCCAGGATTTAAATGCTGGCTCTGGTATTCAACAGCAGTATTAGTCTGTTTGGACTGCAGTAACAAAATGTAAGGTGTCATAATTTATTTTAACCAATTTCATATTCTTGTTCATTTAGCTTATGCTTTAAACTTCTGCTATACTCATAATTTTGAATAATATTATGAGTTATTTGCATAAGTTAACACTTCTTAAGATAAAGTTCTAGAAGTGGAATATTTCAATTTAAGGGTACACACTTTTTGTTTTTTTTTTGCAGTACACGGGCCTCTCACTGTTGTGGCCTCTCCCATTGCGGAGCACAGGCTCCGGACACGCAGGCTCAGCGGCCATGGCTCACAGGCCCAGCCGCTCCGTGGCATGTGAGATCTTCCCAGACCAGGGCACGAACCCGTGTTCCCTGCATCAGCAGGCAGACTCTCAACCACTGCGCCACCAGGGAAGCCAGGGTACACACATTTTAATGACAGTTGATAAGTTTCACAAGTTGCTGACTGCAAAGGAGGTACCGCTGTAAAATTTTACCGAACTTTTGTGAAACTGTCTATGTCTCCATATTTTTTTAGTAACACTAGATCCTATGATTTTTTAATTGCCTATTTGATATCTTTTTTTTTAAGAATAAGCTTTAATAGGGAGGGACTACTTGAGCTTTAGAAGAGGGAGAACTCCTGATTACCCAGGAGGAGGAGAAATGTTCTGGAGGTTGAATTAATCACCAATGCCTAAGGATTTAATCTACCATGCCTGTGTAGTGAAGCCACCATTAAAATCCGAAAGGAGGGGTTTCAGAGAGCCTCCAGGTTGGTGAAGCGGAATGCCTCCACCGTGCTGTGCACCAAACTCCAAGAGGACTGAAGTTCCTTTGTTCTTGACCTCACCCTATGAATCTCTTCATCTGGCTGTTGGTTTCTGTGCTTTAATATCCTCGGTAATAAACCAATCATCTTAGCCGTGTGGCTGACAGTGTCTTGGTGCTCCGGCCGGGTGTCAGGTCTGAGCCTCTGAGGTGGGAGAGCTGAGTTCAGGACATTGGTCCACCAGAGACCTCCCGGCCCCACGTAATATCAATCGGCGAGAGCTCTCCCAGAGATCTCCATCTCAATGCTAAGACCCAGCTCCACTCAATGACCAGCAGGCTCGAGTGCAGGATGCCCCATGCCAAACAACTACCAAGACAGGAACACAATCCCACCCATTAGCAGGGAGGCTGCCTAAAATCATACTAAGTTCACAGACACACCAAAACACATCACCGGACACAGCCCTGCCCACCAGAAAGACAAGATCCAGCCCCACCCACCAGAACACAGGCACTAGTCACCTCCAGCAGGAAGCCTACACAAACCACTGAACCAACCTTACCCACTGGGAGCAGACACCAAAAGCAACGGGAACTACGAACCTGCAGCCTGCGAAAAGGAGACCCCAAACACAGAAAGCTGAGCAAAATGGGAAGACAGAGGAATATGCAGCAGATGAAAGAGCAAGGTAAAAACCCACCAGACCAAACAAATGAAGAGGAAATAGGCAGTCTTTCTGAAAAAGAATTCAGAGTACTGATAGTAAAGATCCAAAATCTTGGAAATAGAATGGAGAAAATACAAGAAACATTTAACAAACACCTAGAATAACTAAAGAGCAAACAATGATGGACAACACAATAAATGAAATTAAAAATTCTCTAGAAGGAATCAATAGCAGAATAACTTAGGCAGAAGAACGGATAAGTGACCTGGAAGATAAAGTAGTTGAAATAACTACCACAGAGCAGAATAAAGAAAAAAGAATGAGAAGAATTAAGGACAGTCTCAGAGACCTCTGGGACAACATTAAATGCACCAACATTCGAATTATAGGGACCCCAGAAGAAGAAGAGAAAAAGAAAGGGACTGAGAAAATATTTGAAGAGATTATAGCTGAAAACTTCACTAACATGGGAAAGGAAATAATCAAGTCCAGGAAATGCAGAGAGTCCCATACAGGATAAATCCAAGGAGAAGCATGCCAAGACACATATTAATCAAACTATCAAAAACTAAATACAAAGAAAAAATATTAGCAGCAAGGGAAAAGCAACAAATAACATACAAGGGAATCCCCATAAGGTTAACAGCTGATCTTTTGGCAGAAACTCTGCAAGCCAGAAAGGAGTGGCAGGACATATTTAAAGTGATGAAAGAGAAGAAACTACAACCAAGATTACTCTACCCAGCAAGGATCTCATTCACATTCGACAGAGAAATTAAAACCTTTACAGACAAGCAAAAACTAAGAGAATTCAGCACCACCAAAACACCTTTACAACAAATGCTAAAGGAACTTCTCTAGGCAGGAAACACAAGAGGAGAAAAAGACCTACAGTAACAAACCCCAAACAATTAAGAAAAAGGTAACAGGAACATACATATCGATAATTACCTTAATGTAAATGGATTAAATACTCCAACCAAAAGACATAGACTGGCTGAATGGATACAAAAACAAGACCTGTATATATGCTGCCTACAAGAGATCCACTTCAGACCTAGGGACACATACAGACTGAAAGTGAGGGGATGGAAGAAGATATTCCATGCAAATGGAAATCGAAAGAAAGCTGGAGTAGCAATTTTCATATCAGACAAAATAGACTTTAAAGACTATTACAAGAGACAAAGAAGGACACTACATAATGATCACGGGATCAATCCAAGAAGAAGATATAACAATTGTAAATATTTATGCACCCAACATAGGAACACCTCAATACATAAGGCAAATGCTAACAGCCATAAAAAAGGGTAAATCAACAGTAACACAATCATAGTAGGGGACTCTGACACTTCACTTTCACCAATGGACAGATTATCCAGACAGAAAATAAATAGGGAAACACAAGCTTTAAGTGACACGTTAAACAAGATGGACTTAATTGATATCTATAGGACATTACATCTAAAAACAACAGAATACGCTTTCTTCGCAAGTGTTCATGGATCATTTTCCAGGATCATATCTTGGGTCACAAATCAAGCCTTGGTAAATTTAAGAAAATTGAAATCGTATCAAGTATCTTTTCTGACCACAACGCTATGAGACTAGATATCAATTACAGGAAAAAAAAAAACCTGTAAAAAATACAAACACATGGAGGCTAAATACTACGCTACTAAATAACCAAGAGATCACTGAAGAAATCAAAGAGGAAATCAGAAAATACCTAGAAACAAATGACAATGAAAGCACGACAACCCAAAACCTATGGGATGCAGCAAAAGCAGTTCTAAGAGGGAAGTTTATAGCAATACAGTCCTACCTCAAGAAACAAAAAAATCTCAAACAAGCAACCTAACCTTACACCTAAAGCAATTTGAAAAAAAGAACAAAACCCAAAGTTAGCAGAAGGAAAGAAATCATAAAGATCAGATCAGAAATAAATGAAAAAGAAATGAAAGAAACAATAGGAAAGGTCAATAAAACTAAATGCTGGTTCTTTGAGAAGATAAACCACTAGCCAGACTCATCAAGAAAAAAAGGGGGAAGACTCAAATCAACAAGAATTAGAAATGAAAAAGGAGAAGTAACAAGTGACCCTGCAGCAATACAAAATATCATGAGGGATTACTACAAGTAACTATATGCCCATAAAATGGACAACTTGGAAGAAATGGATACATTCTTAGAAAAGTACAACCTTCTGAGACTGAAACAGGAAAAAACAGAAAATATAAATAGATCAATCACAAGCACTGAAATTGAAACTGTGATTAAAAATCTTCCAACAAACAAAAGCCCAGGACCAGATGGCTTCACAGGCAAATTCTATCAAACATTTAGAGAAGAGCTAACACCTTTCCTTCTCAAACTCATCCAAAATATAGCAGAGAGAGGAACACTCCCAAACTCATTTTACAAGGCCACCATCACCCTGATACCAAAACCAGACAAACGTGTCACAAAAAAGAAACTACAGGCCAATATCACTGATGAACATAGATGCAAAAGTCCTCAACAAAATACTAGCAAACAGAATCCAGCAGCACATTAAAAGGACCATACACCATGATCAAGTGGGGTTTACCCAGGAATGCAAGGATTCTTCAGTATACACAAATCAATCAATGTGATACACCATATTAACAAACTGAAGGATAAAAGCCTTATGATAATCTCAATAGATGCAGAAAAAGCCTTCGACAAAATTCAACACCCATTTATGATAAAAACCCTCCAGAAAGTAGGCATAGAGGGAACTTATGTCAACATAATAAAGGCCATATATGACAAACCCATAGCCAACATCATTCTCAATGGTGACAAACTGAAATCATTTCCTCTAAAATCAGGAACACGACAAGGATGCCCACTCTCACCACTATTATTCAACATAGTTTTGGAAGTTTCAGCCACAGCAGTCAGAGAAGAAAAAGAAATAAAAGGAATCCAAATTGGAAAAGAAGAAGTGAAGCTGTCACTGTTAGCAGGTGACATGATACTATACATAGAGAATCCTAAAGATGCTACCGGAAAACTACTAGAGCTAATCAATGAATTTGGTAAAGTAGCATGATGCAAGATTAATGCACAGAAATCTCTTGCATTCCTCTACACTAATGATGAAAAATCTGAAACAGAAATTAAGGAAACACTCGCATTTACCATTGCAACAACAACAACAAAATACCTAGGAATAAACCTACCTAAGCAGAGAAAAGACCTGTATGCATAGAACTATAAGACACTGATGAAAGAAATTAAAGATGATACCAGCAGATGGAGAGAGATGCCATGTTCTTGGATTGGAAGAATCAACATTGTGAAAATGACTCTAGTACCCAAAGCAATCTGCAGATTCAGTGCAATCCCTATCAAACTACCAATGGCATTTTTCACAGAACTAGACCAAAACATTTCACAATTTGTTTGGAAACACAAAAGACCCCAAATAGCCAAAGCAATCTTGAGAAAGAAAAACGGAGCTGGAGGAATCTGGTGTCCGGACTTCAGACTATAGTACAAAGCTACAGTCATCAAGACAGTATGGTACTGGCACAAAAACAGAAGTATTGATCCATGGAACAGTATAGAAAGCCCAGAGGTAGACCCACGCCCTTATGGTCAACTTATCTTTGATAAAGGAGGCAAGAATATACAATGGAGAAAAGGCAGCCTGTTCAAAAAGTGTTGCTGGGAAAACTGGACAGCTACATGTAAAAGAATGAAATTAGAAGACTTCCTAACACCAGACACACAAAAAAAACCCCTCAAAATGGTTTAAAGACCTAAATGTAAGGCCAGACACTATAAAACTCTTAGAGGAAAACAGGAAGAACACTCTTTGACATAAATCACAGCAAGATCCTTTTTGACCCACCTCCTACAGAAATGGAAATAAAAGCAAAAGTAATCAAATGGGACCTAATGAAACTTAAAACCTTTTGCACAGCAAAGAAAACCATAAACCAGATGAAAAGACAACCCTTGGAATGGGAGAAAATATTTACTAATGAAGCAAGTGACAAAAGATTAATCTCCAAAATTTACAAGCAGCTCATGCAGCTCAATATCAAAAAAACAAACAACCGAATCCAAAAATGGGCAGAAGACCTAAATAGACATTTGTCCAGAGAAGGTATACAGATTGCCAACAAACACGTGAAAGGATGCTCAACATCTCTAATCATTAGAGAAATGCAAATCAAAACTACAATGAGGTATCACCTCACACTGGTCAGAATGGCCATCATCAAAAAATCTACAAACAATAAATGCTGGAGAGGGTGTGGAGAAAAGGGAACCCTCTTGCACTGTTGGTGGAAATGTAAATTGATACAACCACTATTGAGGACAGTATGGAGGTTCCTTAAAATCTAGAAATAGAACTACCATATGACCCAGCAATCCCACTACTGGGCATATACCCTGAGAAAACCATAATTCAAAAAGAGTCATGTACCACCATGTTCATTGCAGCACTATTTACAATAGCCAGGACATGGAAGCAGCATAGGTGTCCATTGACAGATGAATGGATAAAGAAGATGTGGCACATATATACAATGGTGTATTACTCAACCATAAAAAGAAATGAACTTGAGTTATTTGTGGTGAGTTGGATGGACCTAGAGTATGTCATGCAAAGTGAAGTAAGTCAGAAAGAGAAAAACACATATCATATGCTGACACATATATATTGAATCTAAAAAAAATGGTTCTAGTGAACCTAGGGGAAGGACTGGAATAAAGACGCAGACATAGGGAATGGACTTGAGGACATGGGGACAGGGAACAGTAAGCTGGGACAAAGTGAGAGAGTAGCATCAAGGTATATACACTACCAAATGTAAAATCCATAGCTAGTGGGAAGCAGCTGCACAGCACAGGGAGATCAGCTTGGTGCTTTGTGACCGCCTGGAGGGGTGGGTTAGGGAGGGTGGGAAGGAGACAGAAGAGGGAGGAGATACGGGTATGTATGTATATGTATGGCTGATTCACTTTGTTATATAGCAGAAACTAACACACATTGTAAAGCAATTATACTCCAATAAAGATGTTAAAAATAAATAAAATATATGTAACATAAAAAGAAAAGAAGAAGTAGAACTGGGGAGAATGGAAATCCAGATAGGAAGAAGGGCTTGAGAGTCTGGGGTGCACCTTCTCTGGGTTATGTTTTTGCCTGGGGCTAGCCCCACATTGCAAGATGTGTATTCCGCCTCTTTTTCCAAGAGGTCATGACATCATACTTATTAAAGTTCTCAAAAAAAAAAAAAAAAAACTTTGAAAACTTCCCCTGTTTCTCTACAAATATACTCTTTCTCTTTCATTGGAGTTGCCTCCTCCATTGCAGCCATTAAGGGCAAATACCAGAGGTCAGGCTTTGGCATCTCTACAGGGGGGTGTCCACATCCTTTCCAAGATCCCTGCGGAATGGAGTCAGAGATGCCGCCTCTGCAAGCACAATTACTTCTTGGATTTTTGAAAGGTTAATTTTTTATTTATTTGATGACACAAAGAAATTGGAATTTTCATGTGGTAGATTATTGAAGTGATCATGGAAATAAAATCAACAAAATGGAACCATTTTGTAAAATGGTAAAAAGTAATGTTTTCAGGATGTCACCTTATTCACTTATAATTTACCAAATCATAAACCTGGAGCTGAAAATAAAGAATGGGCTCCTGCTTTAAGGTTGCCTTAAGTTGTAGACAGTAGATGTATGTGGTTAAGAGGACTGTGTATGGGGAAAGGACTGGTTACAGTGTAGCATAAGGTAGTTGGAGGGCTGGTTATGAGTCAGAGAGATGAGCTCAAAGCCACTTCCATCATCCTCTAGCTGTTTAGCTTTGGCAAATTACTTCTTCTAGCTCATATTTCATCTATAATATAGAGATATAGAGACTTTTAGTATAAGTCTCCTCAGAGGGTGTGGGGATGAAATGACATATCTATAAGGTACTTGGAAAAATGTCTAGCTCACAATAGGTGGTCAATAAATAGTAGATACAGTTATAGCAGACTGATAATCTGATCTCCTAACCCATGGGTTAATGTATGAAATGAAGAGGCTACATTCTATTAACTATTCCTTTAAAGTTTTAAAATGTTCACAAAGGAAAAAAACAAGATGCAGAATAGATGCACACAAACTGTTACATTCTCACACAGAAGGAAAAATGTAAGTCGCTACTTTACTGAGATATTTTTTAACCCATTTCAGCCAGAAAATTGACCTTGGTGGGGGCAGAATGTAACAGATTTTTTTTTTTTTTTAGGAGAGGCCTTAGTTCCTATAGGCTTCTCGGACTGAGATGAAAGACAGTTGATTTCCTCTTACAGTGAACAGGTAATCAGTCTAGTGATATCAGCTAACAATAAATTTATGAATAGGTTTTTGATACCAAGATCCCTTGTTATCTTGGGAAAGTGAGAATTCTGGCCAAATGACAAGTCAGATCTTAGAAAATAAATCCAGATACAAAGACTATTTAACAACAGGCTGGAAATAATTGATGAAGAAATTCAATGGTATCTATCTCTGGATTAATGAATCAAGGTTATTGAAGATGGTGTAATGAATGGGGGATACCAAAGTGTCTTGTTTATCCTTTTTATCCTCCCCTGGTGCCTAGCAGAGTTCATACAGGCACTCAAGAGCTACTCATTTCTAATTAACATAAATGCATTAGATTTCATTTTATTACTATGTCTTTAATACAATATTCTAATACTTGACTATAGAAAGAGTAGAATATTATGTATGTATCAACTAGTTCAGTGTTTAATTTTAGGGACAGCCAGTTGTTTTCACTGAGAATTCATTCTCCACACATGGTAGGCTAACATTTTATCAGATGAGCCACACTCCGTAAATGGCTACCTGAAAGTGTGTAGAAAACTATCCATTTGCCAACCGACACTTTAGGTAATGTTAATTGACAGTGAATGTCAAAAATAGGTTGTTGCTGATTAAATTAGTGGCTTGTTCTTCACTATGTTTAATGGGCTCTCACTGTGAAGTTAAGTATGCAAAACATGTGAAATGGCTAAAATATTCACAAGATATCCCTCCCACACTTTGTTCCTTTTTCATGAATGCGGATTAAGAATCCAGCAATGTTTGTAGCCTGGACCTTTAGGCACAGGGCATGGAGCCCCAAATGGCCCTGAGCTCAGCCACTGGTTCAAGACTACTGCTTGCCCGATACCAACGATAAGAATAATAGAAATTTGCTTCTAGAATTCAGTCACATCTCATGATTGCCCGAAGGTACACTGAGTTCACAGAACAGATGGTATGAAGTGTGTTGAGGTGCACTTGCTAATGAACGCTTACTTAATAAATGTCTGAACGTGTGGTAGAATTGGGCTTGGGGTGGTTTTCCTTGACAAGGTTGTGTGTGCAGGAGTGGTGGTGGAATCCTCCCCGACTTTGAATTTTTTCAGGGGCTACTGCTGACTACCAGAAAGCGCCTAAGAGCTATGCGTGACCAAACTGGCTTAAGTGAAATTCACAACGTTCTTGCTTGCTCTGTGCTGTGGCCTTTTTTTTTTCTTTTATTACTTCTTTTGATTTTTGGAGGAAATCCTACTTGTTCAGGAATGTTTGGAGCAGATTACATAGATCCTTCTACCACCTCCAATTCACATTGCTATTATTTTAATTTTTAAAAATTCAGATATTGTATTCTCTTTCTTTCCTCTGCGTGTACGAGACCAGTGATGTTTTGGTTATTATGGATGTGGAATATCTTGCCTTCAATTTTCCCCAACGGAAATGTAGGTTAGAGGGGGAGAAATGGCTTGTCCTCTAAGCCCAAAGGCTATGGTGCAGGGATAGAACCTGTCACATGACCCAAAATGGGAGGGGGGCCGAGGAGAGGACAGAGGGGTGAGCAGAGTGTTGGCCGTGGTGGGAATTCGGAGGGGATAAGAGGAAAGCTTTCCTCAATTAATAGTAATTTGATGGCGACTGTTTACTGAGGGCTGAACATGTGTAATTAACATGTGTAAGGCAATGTGATGAACTTCAGCACAGATTCTGAAATAGTTATTTTAAATCTCTATGAGATGGTTATTATTTTCCTCATTTTACAGAGGAGAAAACTGAGACTCAGAGATGTTAAATAATCCGCTCACAAGTGGTGGTGACAGAAATCAAACCCAGGTCCCTCAGATCCTAAAACCTGTAGCTCTGCTGCCCAGCTGATCAGAAACACTCCTTCGAGCTCTCCGGACTTTCTTTTTTTAATCTATTCAAGAATAGAGGTTTTGACTTACTCTTGAGACAGTTCTGTACTTTTACACATACATTATTATTTATTTTGTATTCTTTCAGTAATTTGATTACTGAATCCTATACTGCTTGTGCTGATACTTGTGAAGATTCTCTGCCGGGGAGAGGAAAGGAAGAAAGCTTCCTGTCTTTCCTGTGACCCTCATTGTAACACCTCAGTACAATTTTGAATATTTTGGATGAGCTCCTACTTGCAGAAATGTTAAGGGAAGATTATGTAGATCATTTTACCATCCCAGAAGTGGATGAAAATATTTCCTTTTCTTCCTCTTTTTTTTTTGAAGGAAAATGGGAAATCATGCTTATGAGAGGAATATTAGAAAACATAGGCAAGCAAAAGAAAAGGGATCAGTAATAATACTGACACTTAGAGGACACTACTGTTAAATTTTTGGAATATGTATCTTTTAAATATTTTTCCCCAGTGCCTATACCATAGCAAAATCAAATCACATTATGGGTACAGTTTTTTAACATGTCTCATATTAAGAGTATTATAAACATCCTTCTGTGACTAAATATAAACGTGAAATATATAGCTTTTTTTTTTTTTTACTTTGCTGAACTTTGTTTAAAGGAAAAGGGCAGTTTCTTTTGTATAATGAGGAAGTGCATACTGATTATAACATCACGGACAGATGAACAAGGATTGGGTTTGGATCTAAGATCGTTCCTTTTTTAAAATTTTAATTTTGTTGGAGTATAGTTGATTTACAACATTGTGCTGTCAACAAAAATTGTTTTCATTATTTTATTTGGTACTGTGTCCCCTGCCCTCTCTTCGTGCACCTGAAGGTTATGATTGTTAATCTTAAGAAATCAATATGCAAACATAGGTATCTCCACATATAGTTTTTTAAAATCTCAGGTCTTTACTGATGATACTCTAATTTGAAGACAGGACATCTTGCAAGTAAAAAAATAAAACCGGAAACTAACCCCAAATTAAACAAGAATTCAAGGTTTTTATCCCCCAGTTTAAGAGGAAGGCAAAGGCACTTAGTCAATCCTGCCTTTGCTTGTGTTCAGTCTCTCAGGCCCTCCTCAGTTTTCTGAGCCAAGAGCCACTAGAGGGAAATAGGAAGTTGAAGCATATTAATATGTCAAAGTGTGGAAAGGTGAGTCTCAGCATTTCCCATGTGGATGTATTTTGATTTCATGTCGATTTGCTTATTATCTCTCTTACCTGGAGCTTCAGAGGCTGAACCTGAAAGTGCAGAAATCCTGACTGAAATGCTGAATGACTCTTTCAGCAGCTGTGGTTTAACACAGTCTAGTACTCAGCATGCAGAGTATCCGTGGTGGAGGACAGTTTATTTATCTGTTTTTTAATCCCCAACCTATTACAGACTGATACTTTGGTAAAATACAAAGTCATGTTCTTGGTTGCCATAGCAATGCCAAATTGCTATAAAAATTTTATACACTTGCTTTCAATTTCTGTACCAGTAACAATTAGAGGAGGACTGGTTTAGTGGACTGAGCATCAGTTTGAAAGTTTAGAGACTGGTACGAATCTCTATTTGGATGCCCCAAAGTTCAAAGGATTCAGTTGGATCATCTAGCTTTTTTAGGACTCTTTTTTTCAGGTTTTAAGTTTCTCAGGTTGTTTTAGGATCATATGAGACGTTAGATTCTAAACAGCTTTGATTAAAAATGTTTCAACGTGATGGGAGAATTTGTTACCAGCTCATTTGATAACTGGGAGCAACTTCAGTGTATCTGTTCTCAACATTTCCTGTGGAAATTGATTTCTTGACTGAGCTGCTGGAAGGAACCATTAACGCAAAACTGAAAATACACACATACAAACATAACGTACACATGCACACACACAGACACAAGTAGTACAGCCATCATAGACATGTGTGACTTTTGGAGACAATTGTGCAAGAAACCTGAATGGATCTAAAAGACATGAGAGTGTGTCTTTTTTTAAGTTCTTGTAGGTTTTTTTTAAAGAAAGGTGAACTTTCTCACACAGGAAATGGCTTGAGAGATCCCTATTACACTTACTTTAGACAGGTTTCTATTTTTTCTCCTTACTCTGAGGCAAGGACCATTGGAAAGGAGAGCTATGGCTTGGATGAAATGGGTTTATTACAGTTTTCAGTGGGAAGCATTTTATCAAAGTTAGGGGAAACTCTAAAGCATCTGAAAACGTTTTGAACTCATCTCCAAGACAGGATTATAAATGCGTGAAATGTTTATAAATATGTTGCTCCTGGGGTATTCGACTTCTGTGTGCCATCACATTTCCTCTTCCCAACTTTCATGGCACTCCATAAACAGGCGAGAAGTTTGCCTAAGCTGAGTCAGAAGAAAAACGGTGAGCAGAACCCATCCAAAGGCATCAGCAGCCAAACAGATATGGTAAGAGTGATGTTGCTGATGTTACAAGGCACCTGGCTACTGCCTCCCAAATTCAGGAAAATGGTACCCAGAGAGTTCCCCTGAAAACGAGTCAATGATCCATGATGGGAGAAGCTGATTTACTCGTCTAAACATAGGCAGGAGGCATTGAAACTACCCCTACTCATCAAGGTTTATGCAAGGCCATCATAATATTTCTATGTTATCTCTCCCTTTATTAATTCATCCAAGCAGTCTATTTGCTTTTTGGTCCAGTGTAGCCCATTGAGCAGACATCTTAATTGAGCTGTTCATAATGACGCCTAGATCTTTTTCAAGAAAAGTGCCAGCTAATTCAGAGCCCATCAGACCCATTAGTGTGTGGCAACTTTAAACGTTTTTTTTCAATATGCATTACTTTGCAGTGAACTACTTGGGAGTGCACTGGCCATGCATAACCCAATCAGTTTCTCCTTTTCGTTTCTTCGGGAATACCACAGCATCATCCAGGGTTTCCGTAAGCCTTAAAAGTAATGTTATGGTCTCATTGTTAAACCAATTGGCCAAATTTAATTTCTTCTTTCTTTTAGGACTCACGTTTTCAGAGTTTGTTTGACTACGAAAACCATAAAGTTTTTGTTTCAAGCCAAAGTTATATTTGAAGTCTTTTTCCTTTTTTTATTTCAAAAATATTTACCTGAAAAAAAGTCTTAGGAGACTTCTGTCAAACTCCAAAGAATGAGAGAAATTAGAATATATGAAATCCCACATAGAGGATATACATTTTAATATTCAACTAGGATAATGGATTCTACAATAGAAACCACATCTAATAATTCTGCATGTATTTGAATCTATCAAAGTCCTGATTTTGTTTATAGTCTATGATTTGAAATTTATTGAAATGACTTGTTTTAAAATTTTGGGGGGTAATTCCCTATCTGTAATGAGAATTGAAGACTGGAAGCAACCTCTAGGGTCCATCCTGTCAAGGAGATAAGTTTAAGTTTTTCTAGGGAGGTAGACATCTAACATATTATAGAAGAGGGAGAATTATGTTCTGTGATATGATGATTCTTTTTTTTTTTTTTTTTTTGCGGTACACGGGCCTCTCACTGTTGTGGTCTCTCCCGTTGTGGAGCACAGGCTCCGGACGCGCAGGCTCTGCGGCCATCGCTCACGGGCCCAGCCGCTCCACGGCATGTGGGATCTTCCCAGACTGGGGCACGAACCCGTGTCCCCTGCATTGGCAGGCGGACTCTCAACCACTGCACCACCAGGGAAGCCCCATGATGATTCTTTTTGCTTTACCTGTATCTTTACAAATATGAAGTGAAAATCAGTCATAATATTTGGTTCTCTGGAACGTGGAATATTTAGATTAGTTATAAGGCCAACTTACTAATTAAGCCTGTTATTGTTTCAACCTTGACTTGATGATATTTTAAAGCTACGTAGAAGATAATTCAGAATTTTTCAAAATCACAGTGTGGTTGTCGTAGAGAAAAATGCTTACTTTATGTGGAGAAATGAAATTTGGCTGCAGCTCTACGGACTATCACTCCCATGACTCACTCACCCATTCCTATGTCCCAGTGCTGCTTGGGCTCTTATGCATTTTCATAAAATTATATTTAATAAAGAAACTAAATACTGATCATGTGATGCCATTGATTTAATTAATTCTGACTGACTTAAGACCTCAATATAATGTTAATAGTAGTAGTAGCAATAATATTCATCACTATCCATAATGATATAAAACAACAAATATATTTGTATTTTGAGAGTAACTTTTTCCAGGTGATGGATCAAGGTCAATAGAAATCATTTGATTCTTCATCTCTGGACTCTTAAAAATAATTTAGTCTTGAAAGTGGCAAAAGAAAATGATCAGTATTGCATGTGTCAATGACATATAATGCCAGGAGTCCACATGTACTTCACCAAATTCAGATAGCCTTCTGTAATATCCGGGTGACTGTGATTGCCAGGGGTGATCAAGTGAGAAGTTTATTGGAAAAGGTTTTTCTTGGAGGACAGAAGCTGAAATCATGCTCAATTGGCTGTTTAATAAATGATTTTTGTGATAATGCTATCGGTTTTACATGTGTGTGTCATCATTTTAAAAGTCCACTTTCATATGCAATTTGCCTACTCACATCTTTCTGATGTTATCAATTAGTTCCAGATCCCTGGATCCTCTCAAACTCCCTGGAGAATGATTGGCACTCACTGGTGACCAGTGTCATGGCAAAAGAACTAGCAACAAAGCAGGTATGCAGTGACCTTGCAATGATTCAGTTATTTAAATAAACATCTATGCTGTGATTTACAAAATACTGATGCATTGAGAACTTGAAAACTTATGTGTGAAAAGGAAATATAATATTTTTTCTGTGATGACACTTTGGTACACTTTTCCCAAACTTAAAGTCCTGGAATTAAAAAATAGAGTAGGACCTCAGAATCCATAATTTCAATTGTGAATGCAAATAGATATTCAGCACTTCTCCTATGACAAACCAGAAACATGGACCCTTTTTATGTTCCATGTTCCTAGCAGTCAAGTCATTTGAGGACAAAAATTATTTTTTAATGTACTTTGTTGATGACTCTTGCAAAAATGTGGGTTATTAATAATTTTTTATTGGAAAAAAGTCAACACAGAGAAGCAGCCATTGCCAGAGAAAACTAAACTTCTGATACCTGTGTGGAGTTAGCAGAAAAGACATAGTTGTCTAATCCCTTTCTTCTTCAGTCCAAGGATCTTAGTTATTACGTTTGGAATATCTGAGTAGTCTCTAGAGTATGCCATCATTTACCTAGCTCAGCACAAATGTCTATGGAGCAAACTACAGCAACATGTATTTCATATGCAGAGCAGAAATAAAGTAGCTAGCATAAACCAATAAAATCAAAGTTAAGAAAAGAAAAAATGGAGAATAAGGAGAGTAACTTTGATGTAGTTCTAAAGTAAAAAAAAAAATCAGGAATCAAGAGAATGTCATAAGGGAAAAAAATCAAGTTGGAAAAGTCATATTTTAATACTACAGTGTAGTTAGGATTTGCTTATTAAGAAAGAAGACAAAACTGATCAAATAAATGTAAAGGGGTACTATTTTAATACCATCTTGTGTGTGTGTGTGTGTGTGTGTGTGTGTGTGTGTGTACACATCTGAATATTTTCAGTCAACTTGATTGAGGTATAATTTACATATAAGAAAATACACATATGTTACATACAGTGTTGGATGAGTTCTAAAAATACATGTCCCTAAGTCAGCTCCACACAATCCAGATACAAGCCATTTCCTTTTACCTTAGGACCCTTTCCTTGGTTTGAGAAAAGGAGCAATAAAATATAAACCCTTCAAACGAAGTTTTGTAAGTTTTATCAGGGCTACTGGTTGAGGAAGGAATATTAGGCTCAAGAGCTTGGGCATTGGAGTATGAGAGCCAAAATTTATATTAGCCAAACTAAACACTTGGGAAGAGTGCTGGATGAGCTTTCTGTAGGACTCTTTTCCTCTCTTTGTCTTGCTAAAAATTTCCTTGGGCTGTGGAGATGGAGGTGAGTCAGAAAAGCAAAGGTTGAGCCTGTGTGCTCCAGTATGGTGGAGCACTAGGGTCCTAGAAATAACCATATGGGTGTTTTCAGCACATGGGGCCAGTTCCTCAAATCTCCAGCAGTGCCTGGAGTGCTGGGTGAGGGCACCCAAAGCCTCCCATGACTCCAGAAGAGGTAGGGAGTGCCAGAGAGGGGGCCCGGGGGCCCGAGGGGGTGGACACGGTGCACTGGCCGTGAGCTCTGGAGGCTGATGGGAACTCAGGCATCAGCAGTGGCTGCCAAAACAAGGGTGACATCAGCCTAAAACCAGGAGTCTCTCTCCTACCTTTTCTCCTATTAGCCTTGCAGTGAGATAAGATCCCCTGTACTCAAGTGAACCCTGGGGAGAATGGAGAAGGGGAAATCATGAAAAGTCCATAAACTCCAGTTTGCCTAAGTTTGATAAAAATTAAGCTCTCTGTCACCTGGTGGAGTAAGGCTCAAAGCAGAAATTAGATTGAGTTGTAGAAAAACACAGTTACATTCTCTTTTTGTGCATTTCTAAATGCAGAGAATTTTGTACCTACTACATAAACAGAATAAATAAATCCAATATCATATTAGAAACTAAAATTAGCAATGAATGGCTATCGTTCAGTGGTATTGAGTAACGGCGTTTATATGTCACTTGAGAATTGACAAGTGGTTTTTTTGTACTTAATTTCATTTGCTCCACTCAATAGTCTGCAAGGTAAGCAAGCCAAAGACCCTTCCTTCACCCGAAAATATAGACAGCTATGAAATACCATCCCTGAGTAGTCATTGATTCTGTTCATTCAAAAAATCAGTGGAAGGCAACTACTTGTCACCTATTTGACATCCCATTTTCCCTTGAGTACATTTTCCAGAGGCTGTGAGGGATATGGGGCAGGGTCATAAAAGCATCATCAAGGGAAGGAATGACCCTTGGTATGACCAAGGAGTGACCACACCCATACACAGTAGGCGTGGAAGGTGAAAGGATGAATGAGTAAGTCCTTGAAAATCTATATTAGCATTGCAGAAAGGAAGGAGAGCTCATCAGCAGCACTGCTGGGGGTAATTTAGATGGTGTGGAGAAGGTGCGAAGGTCCATATAGGTGGAGTCGCCTTAGTGATCTACTCAGGAGCCTGCGGAGATATCAGTCACCCTGGTTGGTGGTACAAAGAGCCTGGACAAGGTAAGAAAGGGGCTTGGAGACATGAAATAATTTCAGAGCCTGATCTTTGCAAACGATCAGTGTGGCATCCTTGAGCCTGGTCCGAAGCTGGGTAAGTCCAGACCTGAAGACCTGGACAAGGCACTTGGCCTCCCAGGAGCAGGTGCTATCACAGCCTGCTGGGTGGATGCAGAGGCCACTCACACAGCATAGGCTCAGCCCCAGGCTGGGATGTGCAGATTCATCCAAGTAGCTCAGGGAGCAGAACGGAGCTTCAGTTCTGACTACAGTTGGAGTCCTGGAGGGAAATCAAGGCAGAAATCCAGTCTGTGCTCTAGGCCCCAGGAGAGGGGGCAGGGGAAGGAGTAATGGAGACAAGGTTTAGTGGCTTCCCTGCCACTGTGGGCTGAGACTGCTGACCATCAGGGTGGCTGTGGAACTCAAGTGGCCCTAGACCACAGTCGGAGGCTGTTGGCAGTGCCAGTGGAAGAGCCTAGAGAAGACAGGGATTGAACATGATGGCACCCATACAGCTAGGATTTGAGCTAGACTGATGGAATATACTAGTCAACCATTTGACACGCCGCTGAGACATGAGACTTAATGAGAAAACAATTCCTTGACCAGTAAGCTATTCATCAAAAAACAAACAAAAAAACCTAACATAAGTTTAACCAGACAACTAAAGGATTTTTTTAAATTGGAGTATAGTTGATTTACAATACAGACAGCTAAAAGACTTTGATACTAATTTGTAATTTTAACATGGTTTAGGCATAGCAAACTTTTTTTAGGTAAACGGAAGGAAATGTACCATTGTCCAAGCTAGACTGAGGAATGACATGAGTAGGAATATTATTTCTTTTCTCTTTTTAAAAAAAATTTATTTATTTTTGGCTGCATTGGGTCTTCGTTGCTGCTCCTGGGCTTTCTCTAATTGCGGCGAGCAGGGGCTTCTCTTCGATGCGGTGTGAGGGCTTCTCATTGCGATGGCTTCTCTTTGTTGTGGAGCACAGGCTCTAGGCACGTAGGCTTCAGTAGATGTGGCACGTGGGCTCAGTAGTTGTGGCATGCAGGCTCAGTAGTTGTGGCTTGTGGGCTCTAGAGCGCAGGCTCAGTAGTTGTGGCACACGGGCTTAGCTGCTCCGCGGCATGTGGGATCTTCCCGGACCAGGGCTCGAACCCATGTCCCTGCATTGGCAGGCAGGTTCCTAACCACTGTGCCACCAGGGAAGTCCAGGAATGTTATTTCTGATTACTTCTATCATATATAGAATAGAGTGGTCCATTTGACTGTTCATCTGACCAGCTTGGTCTCTAGAGAACTAGCCAGGCTGGTTCCATGATTTTGATATTTCCCCTAAGTCCTTAGATCCTGCAGTAAATTTTAACAGGACCCTAAAAGGGGCATTCAGGAGCAACTGTTTTTGTTTTTTTGCTTTCTTTTTAACTGGGGAGCTTTCATTCTCCATGTGCACAGGGCAAAAGAGTATTAATATTGGAAGAATAGGAGCTAGCTCTTATCACGGGTAACACTTGCAGCCTCTAGTAGAGTCACTGTATGGCTTTAGGAGCACCCAGTGCACCAGATGATGAATCTTTAATTTTACTCATTCCACTTTTTAGAGCATTTTGAACCAGCTTTTCTTTGTAAGTGCCTTGTTTTCTCCCATGTAGCAGAAATAATAAAGATAATCGGAGAAGTGTGGGATGTGTACTGTGTGCCAGATACCCTTTGAGGTGCTTTATGAGGATTATCTTATTTTGTCTTCACAGCAAGCCTATGGGGCAGCTACTGTTATTATCCCCATTTTCTTGGAATCTAGAGAAGCATGTATCCACAGAATCTTAGATCTGAAAGACAAACATGTTAATAAACATGGAGCCCTGTTTTCCAATAGCTCTCATGCCACACCAGTGTCTCATTGGTATAAGAACGAATGAGACACCAGTGTGTTACGTGAACAGACACTGAAGCCCAGATCAGTTCAGCCAGTTACCAAAGGACATATTCTGTTATATGACAGACCTGGAATAAATGTAGGTTATTTCACATGCATTTATCTTTCAACTACACCATATCTTCTCTTAGTTATAATTAAGAAAGAAAAGTAGTTCTCCTTAAAAATACAAATATATAAAATGAGGTCTGGCACAAACACCAGGACTAAGTAAATAAAATTCTGTAGAAGCTGCAATATATGTGCATGTGTGTACATATATATACACATATGTGCATGTATGCACATATGTGTGCATATATTTTTTTTTACACATGCTGCCTTTAACAAAACATCAGCCACGGAAATAAATGAGTACATAGAGATCTCAAATCCTTGCAAGCCTGCCAGACTTCCTGATGACCAAGTTTGTGTCAGTGGTTTGGAGCCACTTTGATCTCAGCTCCTACAAAAGATCCGAAGAAGGTACCTATTAAAATTTCATAGGTCATAATTAATGATCCTGCTCATAAAATTGCTTCTAATATCTCTAGCTCTAGATAGACAGCTTACCTGCAGGGAGAATTTTCTTTGCAGCAACACACAGAAGATCATAAATTGGCCTGGTTCAGTAATTTAGTGAGTCTTGGGGAGTGAAAACCTCCCTCTTTCTAAATGGATGATTTCACAGTAAGTTTACTGCTACAGGAAATTGAGAGCTTGTTATATACCTGTTTTCTAGATCCACTGTCATGGCTGGAGGTTTTGAAAATTCAGGGAAACTTGATTTCCGCCTCCCTACTGTTTTTCCACATCCACACCCCACTGTGTGTACATCATGCTTCCATGGCTGTAGGGTGGACATGGTGCAGACGAGAAAAATCTGCTTCTTCGGTGCCTCTGCCACATGTGCCTCCAGTTCGAGGAACCAGGAGCAGCTGCATATTTGTTGGACCATCCAGGCCCTTCCTTTCATCTACTTTGTCCTCTTCCTCCTCTATTTCTCCCTCTCTTTTCTTTCCCCCACGTCTATTATTCTACCTCAAAAAACCCCACCGTCTCCCAATAACAGTTCCCTAATTGTCAGTGTACAAGTGAGCCAAGAAAAGCATTTCTCCACCAGTTGGCTTCCTTCAACTTCTCAAAGTGTTCTTTGGCTTCACCCCACTGTCAGAGGAAATGACATTCATGGATAATGCGTTGGTTTGGCTATACTTCTCAAACACCTATCGACTTTTATATCTGTTCTTGGAATGTATAAAGGTAGTTCTATTAGGGGTATTAGTCACATTTTAAATTAAAACACAAGATCCATTAGCCCATTCTACATTTCTGATTATTTGCACTGATACTCTTCCATTAGGGATTGTTGACTGAACCTAGTATTTTATCTGAAATAGTTTTACATCCTCCACAGACTTTTTGATGGCAATGCAATAAAAGTCATCAGTTGGCAGGAAAGGGGCTCATTAAATTCATTGCAAAAATACACCCAAGTGACACACCATACCAAAAATGTTGACTTGGTTTCCCAGACCTTGTGGAAATAGGCTAAGGGGGAGGGAGGGAAAGGTGTTAAATGCAAGGGTGAAGATATAATTTACGTTTGGTTATTAACTTAACCAATATTGTCAATAGTGTATTTTTTCTTTGCCTTGGGCTAGCTGGAAATTGGTAAAATTATCTCCAATCCAATCAACTGGCACCTGCCATTCATGGTGTGAATAATACCGTGCTTAAAACTTGATAGAACAGCCCATCTTGTGTAGACTTTGAACCATCACCACTTGGAAATTACATCTCAAGAAACCAGAATCAAATATGACACATCGACCTAAAGTGGGGAAGGGTCAATAGCCCATTAGCGGTTCCCCAGAGGATTTGTGTTACAAGTGACCTTCCCTTGCTGCTGCCACTCTTCCCCAACTACATCAAGGCTGCTTGGGGAAGAGACAAACTAATCACTTGCATATACTAAATTTGCTGCAGGCCATTGTGTGATAAATTGCCCAATTTCACTTAGCAAGGTAGCTTGGAAAGAGAAAGAAAATTCAGTCTCACTGAATATAAAGTCTTTGTGTGATTGGGGTCTTCAGCTGTAACACAGGACTAAAAATATATATGTTTTCTGGCAGCCTCTCCAACTTGCTGGGGGTTTGGTGCATGGAAAATGTGACTGTTCTGATTTCTCCATATTATTTAGAAAACAGCTGCCAGATGAGACTCCCTGGCCAGAAGGACTTGAATTTTTTTAATTGATACGGCATCTCATTGATTTGGGGGGTTGCATGTTAATAATTTTATTCTTTGAAGAAACCAAAGCATGGAGTATGAACCCTAAGTCTGAGGTCAACTTGGAGCCCTGTGACCATGTATTATGACTTGGTCAACTAGTCAACCTGACAACCTCTGGAACATATTTCATTGGCTTTAAAAATAGGAATAATAATCTGGGTTACTGTAATTTGGGTATTGGAATTGATGATATAATAAATATTACTGCTTGATCTAAGGGTTAAGCAGTCAAGGCAAATTCTAGTGGTATTTTGGCTTATATGCCAAAAATGCATTTATGTTGAACTTTGCTTGCTCATTTTGCCTCAGCATTTCTAGGCAGTAATACCAAATCTTTCTGTTGGCCAATTCCAAATATACGTGGGGCATTAAGGGGGGTTAGAAAATGGGATGAGCTTATCTCTTGTCTCCCCTCTTTGATCTTGGCCATTGTTTGCTGTATTATTCCATCTCAAATGTTAGTTCCTTTCATTTCTGAAGTACCTTGGCCAGCCTTTCCCAAAGGGTATGCCTCCCAAAACTATTACACAGCATGCGGGTAGGTGCTACTCCAAAAAGGAGTCAGAAGTGATTGAGAAACTCTGGGTTAAATACGGTGAAATGGGTACTTTTCTACAGGATTTCTCAGAGCTTCAATTTACTAATGTATGTTGTGGCTCACCAGGAGGGGTAGATAGTATGCAGCATTTACCACATTATTTGTCCAAATATTGCTTTTGATGGAAGAGGATTTTGTAGGAGTACTCTTCCATAGGGGCATACTTTGCCAAACATTTATTTTGTTCAATTTCAAATGCATTCAGTCCTTTAAAATGGTCTGCAATGCCTCGCCTAGTGAACCTACTATACAAATATAAATATAATTGGGATGGCAGCGATATGCGAAACTAAAACTTCAGCGTGAAGTACCATCATGGAATAGTTTTGAAAAAATCCCAAACAAGTACACAGAATGACATGAGATTAGGAGATGCCCCACAACTGTGAAACTGGGGGAAGCATGGAAGTCTTGGAATTCTTTTTGTAACAAAGCAGCTCCTGGGAACAGTGAGTGGGCACGGAAGGGAAACTCACCAGGTAAGAAATGTGGCCACTGAAGCATCCTGTTGAGATGGCACTTGACCCTGCATGAGAGCATCAGTAGCCCCAGAAAGAGCCCTTCTCCCTGCATGAGCTTTAACAAGACTTCCTTTTCCTCTGGGACCAGATATATCATGCCCAATCAGAATTCTCATTAATATGCTTTATCTGGGGGTAGGAAAAATGCATAAAAACTGTAGTTCCATATCATTTTTAGGTTAACACGAATAATTTGGAAAGTAACATAATTAAAATGCTCAATAGAGAAATAGAACCTATTTTGCTATTATTTATTTTTTAAACCTTTTAATTATCAGCTATATATTTTTTTATCTTATATATTTATCTTCTCTCTTCCTTATTTTGTTTTTCACCTTCCCTTGATCTCCCTGTCCCTGCTTCCAGCCCCCAACACACAGCATTGATGGATGTCTAACTAAAGTCCCCAATGTCTTCACATTAACAAAAAAATAAATCCCCAACCAGAAAAAAGTATAAAATTTTGAAGTACAAGCTGACTCAAAGAGGAAGAGCCAAATTTATTGAGGCATTTTCTGCTTTTTCAGGGAATAAAGACCCTATATTCTAGGACTCAGGTGTACTTACTTGAAGAAAATGTTTCAATGGTCAGTTTTCTGAAAATCCAGCTGAAACATATTCACAACTGAAAACATAGATAAAACAACGTCTGCAAATGCACATTTCTTTCTCAAATTAAGTAAAGTTCCATTTAAAAACATCACATCAAGGGGCAAGTGATGCTTCAAAGCTGTGTTTACTTGCATAAGTAGAGCTGTCTATATTTCTGAATTTCATAAGTAAATCAAATTATTGTGTTGTTTTATTTTTGCTTATCTAGTTGAATATAAACGTGTCTTCTCCAGACTTTTTTGTTTGCTATTTTACACAACGATGGATAAGTCCTTAAGTTGCAACAAGCCTTGTGAGAATGGGGTAAGTACTGTTTTCTCTGTTTTACAGGTCAAGGCAGAGTAGGACTTTTAGATCTTCTTTGCTCAAAATCCAGGATTCTATCTATCAATATATAAAGCCACTTCAACATATCTAATGCTTTTAAAGCCAGAAGCAGTTTGTGTATTCATCATTTCTCACCAAATATAAGAACTGTCATAGCTTTTAAAATTCCATAGGAGAGGGCCTCCCTGGTGGCGCAGTGGTTGAGAGTCCGCCTGCCGATGCAGGGGATACGGGTTCGTGCCCCGGTCTGGGAGGATCCCATATGCTGCGGAGCGGCTGGGCCCGTGAGCCATGGCCGCTGGGCCTGCGCATCCGGAGCCTGTGCTCCGCAACGGGAGAGGCCACAACAGTGAGAGGCCCGCATACCGCAAAAAGAAAAAAAAAAAAAAAAAAATTCCATAGGAGAATTAAATAAGCTCAAGACTAAGCAGAAAATAAGAATACTAAAGCTAGAAGAAGAAAAATGAATGTAGCTTAGCTGGTTTCTGCTGACAAGCCTATTTGTGGTCTCTTTAGGCTAGAGTAAGCCTACAAAACTGTGTTTCCAGCCATTGCAGTGGAATCCCTAGCTTTGAGCTGTTGTAGGGTTGAGCACATCCACCCAGTCTGAATGATGGGGAAATACCAGCTCTCCTTTCCTCTGAACTTCTCAGGGGGCTCACGGGCTGTTGTGACAAATGCACAGCAAGCCAAAGCCTCTTCACCACCTCATCATTCCAGGGCAGACGGGGATAAAGGCAAGTTGTGAGGGCACTTGCTCAAGGTTGCAGAAGCAAACTTAGCCTCCAGGTCCCCGACATCTAGACCTACCATCTTGTTCTGGGCTCTTCCACGTTATTGCCTCTCAAAACTCTGCAAAACTCAACAATTCTTGCTGTCTCTATTTAAAATAACTCACCAAACATTCTTAAAGTGTGTTATGGAGAAATCAGACTCCATAGGTTATGGGTGCTTAGGATATGGGTGGTGAGAGGAAAGCATGGAGGAAGTGCCTCTCATCACAGAACAAGGGGGCTATAGGCTGAGAACAGTGCCCAAGCCTTGAGAGAAAGATCTCCACAGAGGGGAAGTTATGATGGATGGAGAGAGAAGTTACTAAGGCTCACAAAGGTCTTAAGAAAGGTGGAACTATGTTTCAGGAACACTAGTTCATTCCAAAGGGAATGCCCTTAAACAGTACAGAGTCTGACATCCAAGTCATTCTGGGAAAACCATCTTAGATGTCAGAAACTACCAAGCAAATTCCAGATGCCTGGTTTAAGCTTGAGACATCAATTTTTTAAAAAGAAACTAGTCAAAAATAACTCTTGCTGAAAGAAAGAACTTTTTAGGTAAGTTTAGAATATTCAGTAATAAGTTGGCAAATTGATTAAATGTCTATTTGATATCATCCTGCTAATTCTCTTATGTCCAGAGCTCCTTAAAAAGGAAACAGGCAAGATTTTATTAGATCCAACATATGAGTAGTTTCTATTGCCTTTGCACTTAGACAATTTTGCTATTATTATTACTATTATTATTACTATTATTAAGAGATGGCAACTACCTTTAATACAGTTGCTTCCTATAATTCAGTGAAGAAGCAGACAAGGAAGGTGAGCCCTGATGCACTCAAGTGATTTATCCTCAGAATCAAAATGGAGTCCTTGACTGGGCTAGGACGAACCATAGGTCCTTACTCACATGAAGTATTTATACTTTTTAAAGATTTTAAGTAAAAATTTTTTTCTTCTCTCCACAATATTCATTAGTTCTAATCATATTATGGTCCCAATGTAGCTATTTTAAAGTGAAATTAAAAGGCAGCCTAGCTTTGGAGGGTAAGAATTATTGAAAGAGGTGTCTGGAGAGCCATTTAAAATTTTCAAGTAAAAAAAAAGTGTGTGTGAGAGAGAGCGTGCGCGCTGTTCTTTTCCTTTTAAAAACTAAGAAATCAAAGAAATAGTCTTAATTTACATTAATCTGTAATCTATGAAACAATTTTTAACCATTTTAAAGTGAAAGGCTGGTGATTATGTGGGTGAGTAGATGGCGATAATAACCATAAATCTTTAAAAGCTGTAGATGTGTGAGGTAATAGTATATAAAAATGAGGTTTGGCTAGGTTCCTGGCCTGAGAGCCTAGAGAGGAGAGCCTAAGCCATCATTCTGAGCCCTCGAGGTGGTGGAACTTTTACACGTGAAGGGCTGGCCTTTGCCTTCCTGACATCCCAACACCCCATGCACGTTCTGTAGGATGTAGTTAGATCCCCAAATGAGCACTGGTCCTTCTCAGCCTCCCTTCCAGGGAGAGTAGAGCCAAGGATGGCTCAGTAAGTGGGAAAGCTGGAGGTGCACGGTAAACCTCTGCTGAGCTGCCACTATCCTAGGCGAGCTCCAAAGGAGAACCCACCCTTTGTGTTGCAGGGGGACTGGGAGGTCTTTCTCCCAAGTTGTACCACAGAAGTATGGTGGGCATCGGCTGCTGAACTTACGTTGAGCTTCCTACTACGCCCAGTCTCTCGTTGAGAAATAAATAGTATTGCTCCTGGGGGCAGGAGCGACTGAAACGTAGAAGAATGGAAGATGGAGGTGGAAAAGGGAGATATGTCTGAAGCCACCAGTGAGTAGAACAAACCCCAGATCATATACTGAGGGAAGACCAGTGTCTATCAAATGACTCTCCTAAGAAGACAGAAAAGCACGCATGAGACATGCAAATTAAAAATGCTTGGAATTAGAGGCCTGATTGAAAATAGAGTCTACATGCCTTCTTTCCCAGTTCTAGATCCCATGTCATTGTTGGGAAAAAACACCTCATGGCAATCCACACGTAAAGCACAGCCAGAAACCAGTTGATTTTAAACATGCTCAGTGGTACTTTCAAAATAAGCCGTGAACAAGGATTCCCTTCCTATTGCTGGACTTAGAACACATAAGTGCAATGAAAAGTATGCTCGACTGTGCTACAATAAATAGTATGTTTCTTAATAATTTTAATATTTCAACTGTAACCCCAAGTCTCTTAAGATAAATAGTTAACGGCCATTATGTGTCAATGTCATACTTTAAGGGAACTCTGTGGCATGGATTCGGTTTTATCTGACAGGTCAATACTATGGAAAGAATTTCAACTTTCAACCTTATTTTTAAAGATAAAAATGGATCTTTTTAAAAGTCTGCAGAGAATTGGTTCTAGCAATGCCATTATGTGTTATACATATTAGAGAAGGGTGCATGGCATGTACTCAGAGAGTTTGAGAGGAAATTAGAATGCTACAAATGATCCCCTCTCTTGAATCCTGAAAAATTCCACTTTGATTTAGCACCAGTGGAATTGTTAATAGAAACTTCTTTGCACATCGTGTATATAAACAGCACAGCCCGGCCTGTATCAACTTTATGCTCCAATAAACAAGACAATAATGACAAATTATCAAAGCAGGCCTCAGATGTGACCCTCAATTGGGAGAGCAGCAATTTAATGAAGACAAAAGCTAGGTGAAAGCTGCTAATATCATTTACTGATAAACAGATTTTCTCTAGAGGCTCCTAGCTGAATCCCCTAAGGACCCATAAACCTGCATAATTCCATTTAAAATATTGTGCAATTCACTAAATTAGTCTTTGAACATCCTTACTATCCAATTACGAAGCCCCAGCATGGACCGAATAATGAAATTTTTCAAACTGTGGAATGCATGTGGTCTTAACAAACTTATGACAAACACCAAAATTAGCTTTCAATTTTGAGGCCAATGTAGCTCCCTTTAATACCTCAAGTCAGAGTGGCAACAATAAAACACTACTGCAAGGCTAAGCAGAACAGAAGAAAAATAAATCTTGACTTAGGATTCTGAATGTGGTCTACCTTCAGGAAAAAAGAAAAGTCATAGGAAGTTGAATGATGTTTTGCATTTGCAAGCTATTTGGTCACTTAAAATCTAGTAAAAGCTTTACTGAATAAAGGGTACAAAATACCTCCTGGACAGTTCTATCTTCCAGGCAGGCAGAAAAAGGCGAGAGTTTGAGGAAGTGAAATTTATTTCTGTTCAAGCATTGCAAGCTGCATTATTAAAGTCATTTGTCATGGTTTGAATACTTCTGCCTGATTCACCATTAAATTGGCCTTCTAATTACCAACTTTGTCATGAAAAGTGGTATGGCTGTTTCATTCACCAGAAAACTTCAATTCTTTAATCATCACTTGCTTTCATATGAGAAGAAAGGAAAAAAGAAAACAACAAACCATATGTTTTTATCCTCAAATCCTAAAATATATGTCAACACAATAATGCTTAAATGATCTCAAAGCCGTACATTTTTAAGATGTTGAGAAGTATTTAGAAAGGGAGTTATTTCATCTAGGAACTTGGCCAACATTAACCTATTATTTGGTTACATAACTCAGTCTTGCTGTGGACCACCAGCCTCGTCATAGTTTCAGAACAAGCAGGCACCAACCATAATCATAATGTGTTCGGCAAGTTATTTCTCTTTCCTGTATATTCTAGCTTCTTGGCTTCTTGGTTGGTGTATGTAACTCTATCCACAGAAAAAGATCTGGAATCCATAGCTTATCCAAGCAGCCTAGTGAAGTCATTGACAAATTGTTTACAGCATGCTTGCTCTACTTTCAAGTGGACAAGGATGGGAAATTGTGGCTGACAATCACATAGGTACAGTATCTTCTATCTTCACTTCTGTTGGATGGTGGAACGGCAGGCACTCATATTTTAAACTACACTGTATAGCTTCCTATACTACCGTGTTTGGGAGAAAGAAGACTAACCTACTGACTTTAAGAGAACTCCAACAAAGGCTTAGTAATACAACCATATTTGGAAAACTTCCATATAACAAAACAGACTGGCAAACATATTCTGACCCAAAGCACACCAGACTGTGAGGTGTTTTACATTTTACAGATGAGGAAACTAAAGCACAGAGGGGTTTCGCAAGCTTCTCCAGGGTCACACAGCTAAGAAAATCCAGTTAGACCTTCTGGAGCCCACAAATGTAACCATCTCTTTGTGTGCATGGAAAACATGTAGCACAATGCCTCTTATGTGTGTGTGCATCAAATCTCTGAACTAATTTTTACATTTAGACCGTCTTTAAAAAGTGTATACACTTTAGACATTTTAATTTTTTAGGCTCCAAATAAAGAATTGCATGTTTTAACTGCTACAAAGACAACTGACACTAAATCTGAAGAACTTGAAATTACATCTTTGGGATTCATATTATTAGATTCATAATTTCATGATTACCCTAATAGATGTCTTCTCTCATGAAAGCAATCTTTGGGTATGCATTTTATATTGACTTACATGAGTAGCGAAAACAAGTAAAACATCTGAATGACGTTATGAGTGCTGAAAGCTTATTTTTATGTATTCTTTTTGTTTAACTAAATTGGAGGAAAAGTTGCATCTGCTAATAAGAGGTTTCCTCATAGCAAGATTATTTCATAGCTTCAAGATAATCATGTATACTTTCTGATTCACTTTTCAGATTGTACTTAAATAAATTCACTAATTTTATCATGTTTTTTGATATTGAACCAAAATGGAGAAGTTTGGTTAAGAATTTTCAGTGTCATAATATATGAAATTATATATCCACCTTTTAAAAATAACTAGGACATCTTTGAGAATAAAAGGGGTGTTACTAATAACTATTAAAACAGTAATAACTAAAATAGTACAGCTGAACTTATCTGCAGTAAGTTCCTAAAAAATAGGTGATGGTAGGTAAAATTTTTAGAGCCCTGGTATATCCATATATATATTTATTCTACTCTCAGACCCAATTGAGAATAGTGATAATACAAAATTTTTGTTTTAAAGTCATTTTGCTTTAGGATTTTGAGAGAAATTTTCCACTTCTTCTAGTTTCCTACGTTGTTTTTGAGAACTCTGTTGCCATTCTGATTCCGTACTCTTTCTATATGTGATCTGTTGCTTTGTCTCTTGAATTTTTCTAAATCTCTTTCTCTTTCCTTCTTTCTTTCTTGAAGTATTAGATTTTGTGTTTATCTTTGGTGTTGTGAAAATTCATGACGATGTGGCTTGGTTTTGACTTTTTTTTTTTTTTTTTTCATTTATTGGGCTGAATACTTACAGTATCCTTACAACCTAGAGACAAATGCCCTCAGTTCTGAGTGTTTATCTTGTATTACTTTTTTGGATTTTTTTTTTTTTTTTTGCTCCATTCTTCCTATTCTCTCTAGATTTCTTATTAACAACACATTTTATCTTCTCAACTTTTTTATTCATCCATTTTCCATTTGTTTGTCTTTTTGATATATTTTCTGGGAAATTTTAATGTCTTTATCTGTTAGCTTTCTATTAAATTGTCATTTTGACAATCCTTAATTTATAACAGCTCTTTCTTGTTTCTGATTTTTCTTTTTCACAGCATTCGGTTCCTGTTTTATGAACACAATATTTTTTCTTGACTATCTAAGGATATGATGATTATTTATGTAAATCCTTACTGTTTATTTTATATATAGTGGTATGTATCTGTTAATCCCATACTTCTAATTTATACCCCCCCAGCCCTCTTTGGTAACCATAATTTTGTTTTCTATGTCTGTGAGCCTATTTCTGCTTGTAAATAGGTTTATTTGTATTATTTTTTAGATTCCGCATATAAGTGATATAATATTTGTCTTTCTATGGGGATATTGTTATTTAAAAAATTTTCTTCTGTACTCTGCATTGTGTGTGTGCTCTGAAATTCTTTGAGTGATTTTTTTTTTTTTTTTTTTGCGGTACGCAGGCCTCTCACTGTTGTGGCCTCTCCCGTTGCAGAGCACAGGCTCCGGACACGCAGGCTCAGCAGCCATGGCTTATGGGCCTAGCTGCTCCGCAGCATGTGGGATCTTCCCGGACCGTGTCACGAACCCGTGTCCCCTGCATCGGCAGGCGGACTCTCAACCACTGCGCCACCAGGGAAGCCCTGTGTGATTATTTTTGCACTCTTTTTTCAGATTGGCGGCTTTCCTCAAATGCCTGGTGATCCCTTGCTGCTGTTAATGCTTATGAATGAAGCACTGAAAAGAAAATCAGAGGCTCCATATGTATGGATGGGACTTTTCCACTGAAGGACTTCACTGTGGACGCATCAGGAAGCAAGGTGACCTTTTCATCAGAAATCTCTAAAAGTTGGTTCAGTTTCCCCAGAGAAGATGCCTTCAAATTTCCTACTTTCCAGCTGGTGGCGAGCACACTACAAACCTGCTTTCTCTTAATCAAATCACTATTATCAGCTCCATATCATGACCCTGACCAATTTTCTGCCTGTTGTACCTGAATCTAGAAACTTTCTGCTCAGTTTCTTCCATAAAATAAAACTCTCATCTTGGGAGATTCAGTGACTGTCTTTTTGGCTTTGCACTGTCAGATACCTGATGTCTCCCAGTGCGGAAGGTCTCAGGGGTTCATGGGACAAATCGGTTCAACTGTGTCTCTATTCCATCTCTACCAGCATTTATGTTATAATTTCCTCTGCTCTATCAAATCCATTACTACCCCTCCATCTGCTTTCTATATGTCAAAACGTGATGAAAACTCTCTTCACATTTTTACAGTTTCAGTCAGTGGAACCCAAATAGCTCTAAAAATCAGCTCCTGGTCTGATCACTAAATTCAGCTGATAATGAGATGCCTGGATATCTACTGATGTCCAAATTTAGCAGTTGTTTCAGAGGCTACTGAAAATCTAGAGACCAGGCAAAAATCCAGATCAGAGATCTGAAGCCAAAGAATATTCTAACTTCACAAGATCCCTGCTGAAGTATCAAAGCAGGCAGCCTCCAGCCACTAAGGAGTGAATCAGAAAAGGAATTGGAAAAGAAATGGTGAGTTTGCAGAGAAAAAAAAATTCTTTAAGTAAAACATAGACCTTCAATGCTAGCAGTTGACATTTAAAAAAAATTTAAATGATGAGCCTGTGGCTTTAATATTACTGCTCTATCCAACCCTCTGAATCTTTTTATCATACCTAAAGAATTGTTCATTCATCTTTCAGGAATACATGAGAGCAAGAGAGTTTTCCCATAGGCAAAAGCATTATACATATTTGCAAATGTCTTACATAATGATGCGAGCACTATGTGCAGGGATGTTTTGTTGAAAGCTAGAAACAATGCAGCAATTTCCATTCTGTTTCATTAGCTATCAGACTCCCAAGTAAAGGGAGTTTTCCTTGTTGTTTACACTTTTTTCAAACGTTAAAAAGGCTGGCATTTAGAATTCATGGTACTGCCTCTAAATAGGAACGCTGGTTGTTATTTGATGGAAAAGGTTTGTTTCTTAATACATGTGTTTCATCTCACGCTTATATTTCCGGTCATTATTTCTAATAACTTATTTAAAATGCCTGCTTATTCAGAAAATAAGTCCAATTTTTTTATTGGGATCCAAAAATACTTTCAGTATATCATAGAAAGGACAGAAAACTGTAAATCTCAACTGCAGGTACAAAATAAATTATCTTTTTGTTTAGCTTGTTATGGTCAATTCAGGTTTAAAATTTTATTTTTGCAGCAGAACCTTCAATACAATGATTTATATTAGGACTTAGTTGTCAATGTAAAAAAATAAAAGTCCCAACAGTTTAGTGCCTGCTTTGCATCTACATAAGAATTTCCCTTTCATTATACCCCAGTGCCTGGCAGCTTATTATGGCCATTGTTTAATTTGTGCTCTGTTTTTATAAATGACACTTGTACAGGCCTCTTGGGGCTGCTGAGAGAAGTCAGGCCCCTCTCTTTCCCTGGTGTCAGTTCTTTTGTGAACCTTTATAATTAGCCACTTAACAAATTGAGGGAAATGAGCCTTCAGCTGCAAAGTATATCCTGAAGTTAAGTCAACCATATGACAGGCAAAACCGATACACGAAAATCTCCTTAACTCAATTGTTGAGTTGCCTCAAGGGTTAAGAGGCATTCTACCAGTAATAGCCTGAAAGAAAAGCCTTAGAAGTGATGTTTTTGATGGTTCACTATCCAAATGCCTGTTAGCCTTTCCAAAAAACAGCACACATTAGAAATAGCACATATTTCAAAGCATTATGGCTGCTGCTTTTTCAAATCTTTTGTTTTGCAGAAGAAAAATATTAAAAAGTATGATTTTGAAAGAAACAAGATCCCCAGGCTTCAAAATTACACATTAAATGTTTAAGAAAGAAAAAAAGGAAGGAAGGGAGGGAGGGAGGAAGGAGAGAAAGAAAAAGCTTTTGGGCTGCAGTATTTAGGTACAGAAAATGACATCATGTATATTATGATATTAATGAATTTGTTTTCAGAATCTATAATAGGGACCCTAAGAGCAGGGTCCTATCATTACGAACTCTTCCCTTTTTATTACTAATTAGACTTCTAAATGTGAGTGTAAATGTACCTCAGAGAGTATGTATTAAAAAGTTGCATATGCATAAGAGATCATTTCAAATTCATCTTCCAACAAAAACTTCAACTTTGATATTTTCTCATGTTCCCACTTATACCACATTAACATAGTCTTTTATATTTAATTTCTAAATTCCATTGTGATCTTTCTGTCAAGGTATTTACTTTTGGGAACTGTCTGATATCTTAATCCCCAATTCAATAGCTAACAGTCAAGTGTTATCAATTTAATGTGTCCTATTAACCTCAGCGATTCTTTTTCAAGTTAAATGTATACTGCCTCTCATGTATACCATGAAATTTATCTAGTTTAGTGGCATATCCAAATCAAAAATGTATATGATACCTTTTACACAGAACTAGAGATAAAAATGAAGTTTATATTCAGTGAGAGTGTAGACTATTTTAATATTAGAAGATAAAAGTTTTAAGATGCTGTAACATAGACACCAGAACCCTTTATGTCTTGAGACTAATGAAATGAAGCACAGTGACATTTCTATAGTTGTCAGTGAGATTAAATTAGATTTCACTTCACATAAGCTCTAAATGTTATTGTAAATAAAAATTTTGTTTTTATTATAATATAGATACCAAATATCTAAAAGGCTTATAGCAACATGCCATTGGTTTTCTGGACTATTGTAAATCTGCTGTGTAGTCTATTAAACTGGGTGGTTGACATTGCTTAGTTAAGGCTGCGTCTATACAAGATCTGTTAACTCATCCATGCTTACCTACATTTTTTTTTTTTTTTGGTCTTGCGGCTTGTGGGGTCTTAATTCTCGGACCAGGGATCGAACCCGCACCCCCTGCATTGGAAGCATGGAGTCTTAACCACTGGATGCCAGGGAAGTCCCTTACCTACATTTTTTAAGCTTTTATTGAAGTATAATTGATAAATAAAATTTGTATATATTCAAGGTGTACAACTTGGTGTTTTGGTATACGTTTTACATTGTGAAATAATCACAACCAAGCTAATTAACATGTCTACACCTCACATAGTTACCATTTCCCCCTTTCTTTCCTTCTTCCTTCCTCCCTTCCTTCCTGTCTCCCTCCCTCCCTCCCACTCTCTCCTTCTTTTTCTTTTTCTTTCTCTTTCTTTCTTTCCTTCTTTCTTTCTTTCTTTCTCTCTCTCTCTCTCTCTCTCTCTCTCTCTCTCTCTCTTTTTCTTTCCTTTCTTTCGTGTGGTGAAAACACTTAAGATCTGTCCTATTAGTAAAAATTTAAGTATACAACAGTGTTGTTAACCATGGTCACTGTGCTATACATTAGACCTCCAGAACTTATTTATTTTGCATAACTGAAACTTTGTACCCCCTTGATCAACATCACCTAATTTCTCCCTCCCCTCAGAGTTCTCCCAAACTTTGCTTCTATGAGTTTGACTATTTTACATTCCACATATAAGTAAGATCATGCAGTATTTGTCTTCCTGTGTCTGGATTATTTTACTTAGCATAATGTCCTTCAGGTTGTTGCAAATGACAGGATCTTCTTTTTTAAGATTGAATAATATTCCCATATATATGCATATATACCTATACATATTATATATATATATATATATATATATATATATATCGCATTTTTTCTATTCATCTGTTGATGGACATTTAGGTGTTTGACTATTGTGAATAATGCTGCAGTGAACATACAACTCAGTAGCAAAAAACCAAATAACCTGATTTTAAAAAAGGAGAAAGGACCTGAAGAGACATTTCTCAAAAGAGGACATAAATGGCTAACAGGTATGTGAAAAGGTGCTGAGTATCATGATTCATCAACGAAATGCAAATAAAAACCACAATGAGATATCATTTGGCATCTGTTAGAATGGTTGTTATCAAGACAAATACTGGTGAGGATGTGAAGAAAAGGGAGCTCTTGTGCACTGTTGGCGGGGATGAAAATTGGTGCAGATATTGTGGAAAACAGTACGGAGATTCCTCAAAAAAAATAAAAATAGAACCACCATATGATCAGGGCATATATCCAAAGGAAATGAAGTCAGAATCTCGAAGAGATTTCTGCACTCCCGTGCCCACTTTTTTGAATGATGTAGCAGTGAGAGCAAACCCTTATTATATGACTGACAGTGTGCCAGGCACTGTTCTAAGGCACTAAATGAATTAATATAATCATCATTGCAAGCCTATGAGAGAGGTACTCTTATCCCCACTCTACAGATGAGGAAACTGAGACCAGTGAGCATAAGTTCACATGGGCAGGAAGTGAGCAGAACTGGGACGTGAACCTGGCTGCCTGGTTTGAATCTGTGATCTTGACCCCCAGCCATGGTGATTTGTTTCCCTGACTTATCAATTGTCCTGCTCTGTTGACCAAACTGATTAGTTTTTTAGTGTCATTTAACTAGTTCAAGAAATCTCTCCACCAGTTTTTCTTGGTTAGAAGCCTTTAACCTGTCAGAAGCCTTCTTTCCTAAATTGTTAATAGATTTAGAGACCTGTTACCAAAGGCTTAAGTCAGATAGTATGAAAGTGACCATGTAATTTATTGTGTTGGTGGGACATTTTAAAGAAGGGAATTAGGTGCTATGAATAATCACATACCTGACAATGGGCAAAACTGGGACTGTCTAAGGCAAGTTTGGACATTTAGTCATCCTAGTAAAATACCTCAAAGCCCAGAAGTTCAGTTTTTTTATGCTGCAGACAGGAGAACGGCTGGTAACTCTTGCCAATTCTCCGGATGCCCTTGCAAAATGAGAGTGAATAATGCATGCAGATGGAGACACCTCACTGACCTTCTACTTCACATATTAGAACCCCATTTTAAAGTCAGTTTGAGAATCCTAGGTAAGCCTGCCTTTTAGAAATTGTCCAAATAAACCAGGATTCTAGCCACCCTAAAAAAGCAGTCTTAGCTTTTATCCAGATTGCTGATTGATTGATTGAATGAATGAATAGGTGAAAATGGGGAAAGACTGTTGCCTCCTTGGCATTTTAACACATGGTAGCACACTGTACTGCTGTGGGATCACAGGTAGTGTTTTCCCAGTCCTTCATGTTTTAGAGAATAGGTTGTAAAATGTTCTAGCTGAAAGTCAAGTTGCCTATAAAAAATAGAAAATCCACAGTCTTTATTCCTGGTTGTCCTATTAGTATAGATTAATTCTGGTGGTATGGCTGCTAAGACACCTATAATTTGATGATAATGTTCCTCACTTTCAAAATGTTGTTCCAACTTTGATGGCTGAAATTAGGAAAAGTGCAACTCCATAAACATGTGGGTCTGCCTACGTAGAGAGGTGTTTCCACCTCGGAACTTTTTTGTTGGTTCTTTCCTGCTTGGATGCCCTTGGGCCCACTCCATCCATCAAAGACCTCCTTTTCTTGGCAGTCTGGCTCAAGATTAGCTTCTTTTGTGATTATTTCCTTCCCCACCACCGTCCATGGTGAACTCCCACCCACCAGAAGCCTGTAACACATTCTGTCCGTTCCATCGTCAAGGGTACAATATGTGCTACTTGAATTGATAGACACACATTTATTCACATAGTAAGTTATATAAGAATGTGTTTTACAGAGCAGATGATCTGTCTTTTTTTGTCCCTGTTTACTGAAAAATATATGTGATGACATGTGTATGTGTTACAGAATTCTCTGGCTTGCTTGCTTTTATTATAACATACCATTAAGTCACAAAATTCTGTGTGAGAAGAATTTTAGTCTTCATCTATTTTTAACTATAGAAGCTATGTGTATGTACGCAAAAGGACCTTGTACTTGTGAATGCCCAAACAGACAGGTCAATAACAAGACTTTTAATAAAAGGTGTAAAACTTATGTGTTATAATTTTCATATTAATAATATGTGATTGTTTGGTTTATGTATGAGTGCTGGATTTATAGTTTATTTCAATTAAAGAGTAACTGGATATGTGGATAAGTAATACATATTTACAGCATTTATTATATAATAATTGCAATTGTGCATACCAGTTCAAGAGAGTATATGTGTGGTGAGTCAAAATAACAGACAATAGGAGATACAGGAGTTCAGGTAAATAAACACTATGAATTTTAAAGTTCTTTCCTAGTACTAAAGCAGCCCCTAACAACAAAACTTTTTCTAAGTACCCACTTAATATTATGAGGATGAGTTACTTTATACAGATTATAGTGCTAAACACAGTCCTAGTGCTCTAAAAGTTAGAGCATCCCACGTGAGTCCAACATGTACCAGAACTCAAGTGAAAATAGCCTGTTGGGTTTCTTCCTTACAGCTCTGCCAAGGAAGAAGGAATAAAGAATAAACTCAGGCACAGGGATGCTCGTTACTTTCAGAAAGGCTACACAGGGAGGTTTCCTGAGTCTCAGCTCTGTTTTTCTTCTTCGGTATGTTACATGATGACTTTACATTTCTTAATGGGGGTGAAGTACACTGAGGACGCTAGCAGGAGATGAACCTTCATGTTTCTTTCCCCTTCTCGGTCCCCTGTCTGATAACTGTCTCTAATTGGTGAAAGCAGAACTTAAAATAGTATGATGAGAGTGGATGTTATTACAGTCCTTCTGGTTTCATCTCCACAACACTTTTCACATAGAGGGACTCAAATATTTGCTGGTGCTGTTAAAGAAGAATTCATACTCAGAAGAAAAGTGAGGTAAGGCAAGAGTGAAAAGTATTCCCTAATTTTTCTGAATGATGCTGCAGGGCACAGCAAGAAATTTTGTTGCATCTGGGCACAGAGAAATGGTCTCTTTCAAGTTGTCAAATAGAAAATGTGTGTGTGCAGGTCAATCAAGTTAATACAAATGAGCAGTATATCCAGAGTATCACATGTTCATGGGAAAAACAAGATGCAGGGATGTGTTACATATTTTAAAAACATGATGCCCATATAGCAATTTTATAAATTCTTTTTTGTCACTTTCACATATCATGCTTCCCAGTGACAACCTGAAATTTTAAGCATATTGTTCTTAACTACATGATCATGATGAATAGAAACAAATTAGACATATTACTCTTTGTAGCAGGCAGTATCGACCTATTCTAAAATGCATTATCAGACCAATTTTAAAACAGAAGAATCAAAGTAATTGATCGGTGGCTGTGGGAATGTTGCTTCCATCAATATTTAAGTGTATTTTGAACTCTGTGTGCAGTTAAGCGAACCTAACTGAAGTCACATAAACATGAGTTTTGATCCACAAAAACAAAATATTCCAAAAGGCAAATTTTAAAGCCACATCACTCCAATATTGCATTAGAAAAATTGCTCTTCATGTTAGCATAAAATACTGTTTTTTCATCATTTGTAAAGTAGGTTATTCTCACTTTGAGAAAAATGTATTTTAGAAAATTTTCCACCATGAGTTTTGAGGAATAACAAATACCTAAGATCAGTTATACATTGCCAAAATTTTAAGAATGTAAAAATTTGAGCTATAATTTTGGCAGTCTTTACTAGAATAACTATTTTATTGTAGTTTTATGAAAAATATGAATAGATGCATGTTTATCATTTCTACTGCTTTTTCAATTACCATACTCCTGACATTATGGTATCTATATCTTAATTTCCTCATGAGCCTCAAATTACTTTCACTTAAAAGTAATTAAGCAGGAGAGAGAGACCTTCACGATGGCTGAGGAGTAAGACGCGGAGATCACCTTCCTCCCCACAAATACATCAGAAATACATCTACACGTGGAACAACTCCTACAGAACACCTACTGAACGCTGCCAGAAGACCTCAGACCTCCCAAAAGGCAAGAAACTCCCCACCTGGGTAGGGCAAAAGAGAAAAGAATAAACAGAGACAAAAGAATAGGGACTGGATCTGCACCAGTGGGAGGGAGCCGTGAAGGAGGAAAGGTTTCCACACACTAGGAAGCCCGTTCACAGGCGGAGACTGTGGGTGGCGGAGGGGGGAAGTGTGGAGCCATGGAGGAGAGCGCAGCAACGGTGTGGAGGGCAGAGCGGAGAGATTCCCACACAGAGGATCGGTGCCGACTGGCACTCACCAGCCCAAGATGCTTGTCTGCTCACCCGCCGGGATGGGTGGGTCTGGGAGCTGAGGCTTGGGCTTTGGTCGGAGCGCAGGGAGAGGACTGGGGTTGGCTGCGTGAACACAGCCTGAAGGGGCTAGTGCGCCACGGCTAGCTGGGAGGGAGTCCGGGAAAAAGGTCTATACCTGCCGAAGAGGCAAGAGACTTTTCTTGCCTCTTTGTTTCTTGGTGCGCGAGGAGAGGGGGTTCAGAGCACCGCCTAAAGGAGCTCTAGAGATGGGCACGAGCCGTGGCTATCAGCGCAGACCCCGGAGACGGGCATGAGACGCTAAGGCTGCTGCTGCCTCCACCAAGAAGCCTGTGTGCAAGCACAGGTCACTGCCCACACCTCCTCTCCCAGGAGCCTGTGCAGCCCGTCACTGCCAGGATCCCAGGATCCAGGGACAACTTCCCTGGGAGAACACACAGCGCGCCTCTGGCTGCTGCAACATCACGCCAGCCTCTGCCGCCGCAGGCTCGCCCCGCACTCCGTACCCCTCCCTCCCCCGGCCTGAGTGAGCCAGAGCCCCCAAATCAGCTGGTTCTTTAACCCCATCCTGTCTGAGCGGAGAACGGACGCCCTCTGGCGACCTACACGCAGAGGCGGGGCGAAATCCAAAGCTGAGCCCCGGGAGCTGTGCGAACAAAGAAGAGAAAGGGAAACCTCTCCCAGCAGCCTCAGGAGCAGCGGATTAAAGCTCCACAATCAACTTGACGTACCTGCATCTGTGGAATACCTGAATAGACAAGGAATCATCCCAAAACTGAGGCAGTGGAATTTGGGAGCAACGGTATATATATATATATATATTTTTTTTTTTCCTTTTTCTCTTTTTGTGAGTGTGTATGTGTATGCTTCTTTGTGTGATTATGCCTGTATAGCTTTGTTTTTACCATTTGTACTAGGATTCTGTCTGCTGTTTTTTTTTTTTTTTTTAGTATAGTTTTTAGTGGTTGTTATCATTGGTGGATTTGTTTTTTGGTTTCCTCTCTGTTTTTATTTCCTTTTTTGTTTTTATTACTTTTAAATGTTTTTATTTTTAATAATTTTTTATTTTAATAACTTTATTTTTTCCTTTCTTGCTTTATTTTTTTTCCTTTTTCTTCTGAGTTGTGCGGCTGACAGGGTCTTGGTGCTCTGGCCAAGTGTCAGGCCTGTGACTCTGAGGTGGGAGAGCTCAGTTCAGGACACTGGTCCACCAGAGACCTCCCTGCTCCACATAATATCAAAACAGTGAAAGCTCTCCAGAGATCTCCATCTCAACGCTAAGACCCCGCTCCACTCAAGGACCAACAAGCTACAGTGCTGGACACCCTATGCCAAACAACTAGCAAGACAGGAACACAACCCCACCCATTACCACAGATGCTGCCAAAAATCATAATAAGGTCACAGACACCCCAAAACACACCACTGGACGTGGTCCTGCCGACCAGAACGACAAGATCCAGCATCCACCAGAACACAGGCACTAGTCCCCTCCACCAGGAAGCCTACACAACCCTCTGAACAACCTTAGCCACTGGGGACAGACACCAAAAACAACGGGAACTATGAACCTGCAGCCTGTGAAAAGGAGACCCCAAACACAGTAAGTTAAGCAAAATGAGAAGACAGAGAAACACACCGCAGGTGAAGGAGCAAGATAAAAACTCACCAGACCAAACAAATGAAGAGGAAATAGTCTACCTGAAAAATAATTCAGAGTAACGATAGTAAAGATAATGCAAAATCTTGGAAATAGAATGGAGAAAATACAAGAAACGTTTAACAAGAACCTAGAAGAACTAAAGAGCAAACAAACGATGAACAACACAATAAATGAAATTAAAAATTCTCTAGAAGGAACCAATACCAGAATAACTGAGGCAGAAGAACGGTTGAGTGACCTGGAAGATAAAATAGTGGAAATAACTACTGCAGAGCAGAATAAAGAAAAAAGAATGAAAAGAATTGAGAGTCTCAGAGACCTCTGGGGCAACATTAAACACACCAACATTCAACTTATAGGGGTCCTAGAAGAAGAAGAGAAAAAGAAAGGGACTGAGAAAATATTTGAAGAGATTATAGTTGAAAACTTCCCTAATATGGGAAAGGAAATAGTTAATCAAGTCCAGGAAGCACAGAGAGTCCCATACAGGATAAATCCAGGGGGAAAGATGCCAAGACACATTAGTCAAACTATCAAAAATTAAATACAAAGAAAATATATTAGAAGCAGCAAGGGAAAGACAACAAATAACATACAAGGGAATCCCCATAAGGTTAACAGCTGATCTTTCAGCAGAAACTCTGCAAGCCAGAAGGGAGTGGCAGGACATAATTAAAGTGATGAAAGGGAAACATACAACCAAGATTACACTACCCAGCAAGGATCTCATTCAAATTCGACAGAGAAATTAAAACCTTTACAGACAAGCAAAAGCTAAGAGAATTCACCACCACCAAACCAGCTTTACAACAAATGCTAAAGGAACTTCTCTAGGCAGGAAACACAAGAGAAGGAAAAGACCTACAGTAAAAAACCCAAAACAATTAAGAAAATGGTAATAGGAACATACATATCAATAATTACCTTAAATGTAAATGGATTAAATGTTCCAACCAAAAGACACAGACTGACTGAATGGATATAAAAACAAAACCCATATATATGCTGTCTACAAGAGACCCACTTCAGACCTAGGGACACATACAGACTGAAAGTGAGGGGATGGAAAGTTATTCCATGCAAATGGAAATCAAAAGAAAGCTGGAGTAACAGTTTTCATATCAGACAAAATAGACTTTAAAGACTATTACAGGAGACAAAGAAGGACACTACATAATGATGAAGGGATCAATCCAAGAAGAAGATATAACAATTGTAAATATGCACCCAACATAGGAGCACCTCAATACATAAGGCAAATGCCAACAGCCATAAAAAGGGAAATCAACAAAAACACAATCATAGTAGGGGACTTAAACTCCCCACTTTCACCGAAGGACAGATCTTCCAGACAGAAAATAAGTAGGGAAGCACAAGCTTTAAGTGACACATTAAACAAGATGGACTTAATTGATATTTATAGGACATTCCATCCAAAAACAACAGAACACACTTTCTTCTCAAGTGCTCATCAAGCATTCTCCAGGATAGATCATATCTTGGGTCACAAATCAAGCCTTGGTAAATTTAAGAAAATTGAAATCATATCAAGTATCTTTTCTGACCACAACGCTATGAGACTAGATATCAATTACAGGAAAAAAACTGTAAAAAATACAAACACATGGAAGCTAAATACTACACTACTAAATAACCAAGAGACCACTGAATAAATCAAAGAGGAAACCAAAAAATACCTAGAAACAAATGACAGTGAAAGCACGACAATCCAAAATCTATGGGATGCAGCAAAAGCAGTTCTAAAAGGGAAGTTTATAGCAATACAATTCTACCTCAAGAAACAAGAAGAATCTCAAACAACCTAACCTTACACCTAAAGCAATTAGAGAAAAAGAACAAACACCAATTTAGCAGAAGGAATGAAATCATAAAGATCAGATCAGAAATAAAGACTTCAGAGGGGAAGATGGCGGAAGAGTAAGACATGGAGATCACCTTCCTCCCCACAGATACACCAGAAATTCATCTACACGTGGAACAGCTCCTACAGAACACCTACTGAACGCTGGCAGAAGACCTCAGACCCCCCAAAAGGCAAGAAACTCCCCCACATACCTGGGTAGGGCAAAAGAAAAAAGAATAAACAGGAGGGAGGGGATGTGGGAACAGATGTATATGTATGACTGATTCACTTTGTTGTAAAGCAGAGACTAAAAAAAAAAAAAAAAAATACGGACGGGACCTGCACCAGTCGGAGGGAGCCGTGAAGGAGGAAAGGTTTCCACACACTAGGAAGCCCCTTCGCGGGCGGAGACTGCGGGTGGCGGAGGGAGAAGCTTCGGAGTATCGGAGGAGAGCGCAGCAACGGGAGCAGAGGGCAAAGCGGAGAGATTCCTGCACAGAGGATCGGTGCTGACCAGCACTCACCAGCCCGAGAGGTTTGTCTGCTCGGCCGCTGGGGCGGGCAGGGCTGGGAGCTGATGCTCGGGTTTCGGGTTTTGGTTGGAGCGCAGGGAGAGGACGGGGGTGGGCGGCATGAACACAGCCTAAAGGGGTTAGTGCACCACGGCTGGCCGGGAGGGTGTCCGGGAAAATTCTTGACCTGCTGAAGAGGCAAGAGACTTTTTCTTCCCTCTTTGTCTCCTGGTGCGCGAGGAGAGGGGATTAAGAGCGCTGCTTAAAGGAGCCCCGCGTGAGCCGCGGCTATAAGCGCAGACCCCAGAGACGGGCATGAGACGCTAAGGCTGCTGCTGCTGCCACCAAGAAGCCTGTGTGCGAGCACAGGTCACTATGCACACACCCGTTCCGGGGAGCCTGTGCAGCCCGCCACTGCCAGGGTCCCGGGATCCAGGGACAACTTCCCTGGGAGAACGCACGGCGCGCTTCACGCTGGTGCAACGTCATGCCGGCCTCTGCCGCCGCAGGCTCGCCCCGCACTCCTTACCTCTCCCTCCCCCAGGCCTGAGTGAGCCACAGCCCCCGAAGCAGCTGCTCCTTCAACCCCGTCCTGTCTGAGCGAAGAACAGACGCCCTCAGGCAACCTACATGCAGAGGCGGGGCCAAATCCAAAGCTGAGCCCCGGGAGCTGTGCGAACAAAGAAGAGAAAGGGAAACCTCTCCCAGCAGCCTCAGGAGCAGCAGATTAAAGCTCCACAATCAACTTGATGTACCCTGCATCTGTGGCATACATGAATAGACAACAAATCATCCCAAATTGAGGAGGTGGACTTTGAGAACAAGATTTATGATGTTTTCCCCTTTTCCGCTTTTTACAACGAATCATCCCAAATTGAGGAGGTGGACTTTGAGAGTAAGATTTATGATTTTTTCCTCATTTCCCCTTTTTGTGAATGTGTATGTGTATGCTTCTGTGTGAGATTTTGTCTGTATAGCGTTGCTTCCAACATTTGTCCCAGGGTTCTATCCATCCATTTAAAAATTTTTTTTAATAATTATTTTTTATTTTAATAACTCTATTATATTTTATCATACTTTATTCTATTTTATTTTATCTTCTCTTTCTTTTTTCCTACCTTCCCTCCTCCCTCCCTCCCTCCCTCCCTCCCTCCTTCCTTTCTTTTTCTTTCTTTTCTTCTTTCTACTTCTACTAATTCTTTCTTTCTACTTTTTCTCCCTTTTATTCTGAGCTGGATGGATGAAAGGCTCTTGGTGCTGCAGCCAGGAGTCAGTGCTGTGCCTCTGAGGTGGGAGAGCCAACTTCAGGACACTGGTCCACAAGAGACCTCCCAGCTCCACATAATATCAAACGGAGAAAATCTCCCAGAGATCTCCATCTCAACACCAGCACCTAGTTTCACTCAACGACCAGCAAGCTACAGTGCTGAACACCCTATGCCAAACAACTAGCAAGACAGGAACACAACCCCACCCATTAGCAGAGAGGCGGCCTAAAATCATAAGGCCACAGACACCCCAAAACACACCACCAGACATGGACCTGTCCACCAGAAAGACAAGATCGAGCCTCATCCACTAGAACACAGGCACCAGTCCCCTCCAACAGGAAGCCTACACAACCAACTGAACCAACCTTAGCCACTGGGGACAGACACCAAAAACAACGGGAACTACGAACATGCAGTCTGCAAAAAGGAGACCCCAAACACAGTAAGATAAGCAAAACGAGAAGACAGAAAAACACACAGCAGGTGAAGGAGCAAGATAAAAACCCACCAGACCTAACAAATGAAGAGGAAATAGGCAATCTATCTGAAAAATAATTCAGAATAATGATAGCAAAGATGATCCGAAATCTTGGAAATAGAATAGACAAAATGCAAGGAACAGTTAACAAGGACCTAGAAGAACTAAAGATGAATCAAGCAACGATGAGCAACACAATAAATGAAATTAAAAATACTCTAGATGGGATCAATAGCAGAAAACTGAAGCAGAAGAATGGATAAGTGACATGGAAGATAAAATAGTGGAAATAACTGCTGCAGAGCAGAATAAAGAAAAAAGAAAAGAACTGAGGACAGTCTCAGAGACCTCTGGGACAACATTAAACGCACCAACATTCGAATTATAGGGGTTCCAGAAGAAGAAGAGAAAAAGGGACTGTGAAAATATTTGAAGAGATTATAGTTGAGAACTTCCCTAATATGGGAAAGGAAATAGTTAAGTCCAGGAGGCACAGAGAGTCCCATACAGAATAAATCCAAGGAGAAATACGCCAAGACACATATTAATCAAACTCAAAAATAAAACACAAAATATATTAAAAGCAGCAAGGGAAAAACAACAACACACAAGGGAATCCCCATCAGGTTAACAGCTGATCTTTCAGCAGAAACTCTGCAAGCCAGAAGGGACTGGCAGGACATATTTAAAGTGATGAAGGAGAAAAACCTGCAAACAAGATTACTCTACCAGGCAAGGATCTCATTCAGATTTGATGGAGAAATTAAAACCTTTACAGACAAGCAAAAGCTGAGAGAGTTCAGCACCACCAAACCAGCTTTACAACAAATGCTAAAGGATCTTCTCTAGGCAAGAAACACAACAGAAGGAAAGTACCTACAATAACAAACCCAAAACAATTAAGAAAATGGGAATAGGAACATACATATCGATAATTACTTTAAATGTAAATGGATTAAATGCTCCCACCAAAAGACACAGATTGGCTGAATGGATACAAAAACAAGACCCACATATATGCTGTGTACAAGAGACCCACTTCAGACCTAGAGACACAGACTGAAAGGGGATGGAATAAGATATTCCATCAAATGGAAATCAAAGCTGGAGTAGCAATTCTCATATCAGACAAAACAGACTTTAAAAGAAAGGCTATTAGAAGAGACAAGGACACTACATAATGATGAAGGGATCAATCCAAGAAGAAGATAAAACAATTGTAAATATTTATGCACCCAACATAGGAGCACCTCAATACATAAGACATACTAACAGCCATAAAAGGGGAAATCGACAGTAACACACTCATAGTAGGGAACTTCAACACCCCACTTTCACCAGTGGACAGATCATCCAAAATAAATAAGGAAACACAAGCTTTAAATGATACATTAAACAAGATAGACTTAATTGATATTTATAGGGCATTGCATCCAAAAACAACAGAATACACATTTTTCTCACGTGCTCATGGAACATTCTCCAGACTTGATCATATCTTGGGTCACAAATCAAGCCTTGGAAAATTTAAGAAAATTGAAATTGTATCAAGTATCTTTTCTGACCACAATGCTATGAGACTAGATATCAATTACAAGAAAAGATCTGTAAAAAATGCAAACACATGTAGGCTAAACAATACACTACTTCATAATGAACTGATCACTGAAGAAATCAAAGAGGAAATTAAAAAATACCTAGAAACAAGCGATAATGGAGACACGACGACCAAAAACCTATGGGATGCAGCAAAAGCAGTTCTAAGAGGGAAGTTTATGGCAATACTGTCCCACCTTAAGAAACAGGAAACATCTCGAGTAAATAACCCAACCTTGCACCTAAAGCAATTAGAGAAAGAAGAACAAAAAACCCCCAAAGTTAGCAGAAGGGAAGAAATTATAAGGATCAGATCAGAAATAAATGAAAAGGAAATGGACACGATAGCAAAGATCAATAAAACTAAAAGCTGGTTCTTTGAGAAGATAAACAAAATTGATAAACCATTAGCCAGACTCATCAAGAAAAAAAAGGGAGAAGACTCAATAGAATCAGAAATGGAAAAGGAGAAGTAACAACTGACACTGCAGAAATACAAAAGATCATGAGAGATTACCACAAGCAACTCTATGCCAATAAAATGGACAACCTGGAAGAAATGGTCACACTCTTAGAAATGCACAACCTGCCAAGAGTGAACCAGGAAGAAATAGAAAATATAAACAGACCAATCACAAGCACTGAAATTGAAACTGTGATTAAAAGTCTTCCAACAAACAAAAGCCGAGGACCAGATGGCTTCACAGGCGAATTCTATCAAACATTTAGAGAAGAGCTAACACCTATCCTTCTCAAACTCTTCCAAAATATAGCAGAGGGAGGAACACTCCCAAACTCGTTCTACGAGGCCACCATCACCTGGATACCAAAACCAGAGAAGGATGTCACAAAGAAAGAAAACTACAGGCCAATATCACTGATGATCATAGATGCAAAAATCCTCAACAAAATACTAGCAAACAAAATCCAACAGCACATTAAAAGGATCATACACCATGATCAAGTGGGCTTTATTCCAGGAATGCAAGGATTCTTCAATATACGCAAATCAATTAACATGATACACCATATTAAAAAACTGAAGGAGAAAAACCATATGATCATCTCAGTAGATGCAGAGAAAGCTTTCGACAAAATTCAAAACCCATTTATGATAAAATCCCTCCAGAAAGTAGGCATAGAGGGAACTTTCCTCAACATAATAAAGGCCATATATGACAAACCCACAGCCAATATCATCCTCAATGGTGAAAAACTGAAACCATTTCCACTAAGATCAGGAACACGACAAGGATGCCCACTCTCACCACTCTTATTCAACATAGTTTTGGAAGTTTTAGCCACAGCAGTCAGAGAAGAAAAGGAAATAAAAGTAATCCAAATCAGAAAGTAAGAAGTAAAGCTGTCACTGTTTGCAGATGACATGATACTATACATAGAGAATCCTAAAGATGCTACCAGAAAACTAGTAGAGCTAATCAATGAATTTGGTAAAGTAGCAGGATACAAAATTAATGCACAGAAATCTCTTGCATTCCTGTACACTAATAATGAAAAATCTGAAAGTGAAATCAAGAAAACACTCCCATTTACCACTGCAACAAAAAGAATAAAATATCTAGGAATAAGCCTACCTAAGGAGACAAAAGACCTGTATGGAGAAAGTTATAATACACTGGTGAAAGAAAGATGATACAAATAGATGGAGAGATATACCACGTTCTTGGATTGGAAGAATCAATATTGTGCAAATGACTGTACTACCCAAAGCAATCTACAGATTCAATGCAATCCCTATCAAACTACCACTGGCATTTTTCACAGAACTAGAACAAAAAATTTCAAAATTTGTTTGGAAAAACAAAAGACCCTGAATAGCCAAAGCAATCTTGAGAACGAAAAACGGAGCTGGAGGAATCAGGCTCCCTGACTTCAGACTATACTCCAAAGCTACAGTAATCAGGACAGTATGGTACTGGCACAAAAACAGATCAATGGAACAGGATAGAAAGCCCAGAGGTAAACCTACGCATGTATGGTCAGCTTATCTTTGATAAAGGAGGCAGGAATGTACAGTGGTGAAAGGACAGCCTCTTGAATAAGTGGTGCTGGGAAAACTGGACAGGGACATGTAAAAGTATGAGATTAGATCACTCTGTAACACCATACACAAAAATAAGCTCAAGATGGATTAAAGACCGAAATGTAAGGCCAGAAACTATCAAGCTTTTAGAGGAAAACATAGGCAGAACACACTCTGACATAAATCACAGCAAGATCGTATTTGACCCACCTCATAGAGAAAGGGAAATAAAAACAAAAATAAACAAATGGGACCTAATGAAACTTCAAAGCTTTTGCACAGCAAAGGAAACCATAAACAAGACCAAAAGACAACCCTCAGAATGGGAGAAAATATTTGCAAATGAAGCAACTGACAAAGGATTAATCTCCAAAATTTATAAGCAGCTCATGCAGCTCAATAGCAAAAAAACAACCCAATCCAAAAATGGGCAGAAGACCTAAATAGACATTTCTCCAAAGAAGATATACAGACTGCCAACAAACACATGAAAGAATGCTCAACATCATGAATCAGAGAAATGCAAATCAAAACTACAATGAGATATCATCTCACACCAGTCAGAATGGCCATCATCAAAAAGCCTAGAAACAATAAATGCTGGAGAGGGTGTGGAGAAAAGGGAACACTCTTGCACTGCTGGTGGGAATGTGAATTGGTACAGCCACTATGGAGAACAGTATGGAGGTTCCTTAAAAAACTACAAATAGAGCTACCATATGACCCAGCAATCCCACTACTGGGCCTATACCCTGAGAAAACCATAATTCAGAAAGAGTCATTTACCAAAATGTTCATTGCAGCTCTATTTACAATAGCCCAGAAATGGAAACAACCTAAGTGTCCATCATCGGATGAATGAATAAAGATGTGGCACATATATACAATGGAATCTTACTCAGCCATAAAAAGAAACTAATTTGAGCTATTTGTAATGAGGTGGATAGACCTAGAGTCTGTCATACAGAGTGAAGTAAGTCAGAAAGAGAAAGACAAATACCGTATGCTAACACATATATATGGAATTTAAGGAGAAAGAAAAAATGTCATGAAGAACCTAGGAGTAAGACAGGAATAAAGACAGAGACCTACTTGAGAATGGACTGGAGGATATGGGGAGGTGGAAGGGTAAGCTGTTACAAAGCAAGAGAGAGGCATGGACATATATACACTACCAAACGTAAGGTAGATAGCTAGTGGGAAGCAGCCGCATAGCACAGGGAGATCAGCTCGGTGCTTTGTGACTGCCTCGAGGAGTGGGATATGGAGGGTGGGAGGGAGACGCAAGAGGGAAGGGATATGGGAACAGGCGTATATGTATAACTGATTCACTTTGTTATAAAGCAGAAACAAAAAAATGAAACAGTAGCAAAGATTGGTAAAACTAAAAGCTGGTTCTTTGAGAAGATAAACAAAATTGATAAACCATTTGCCAGGCTCATCAAGAATAAAAAAGGAGAAGACTCAAATCAACAGAATTAGAAATGAAAAAGGAGAATTAACAACGGACACTGCAGAAATACAAAGGATCATGAGAGATTATTACAAGCAGCTATATGCCAATAAAATGGACAGCCTGGAAGAAGTGGACACATTCTTAGAAATGCACAACCTTCCGAGACTGAAGCAGGAAGAAATAGAAAATATAAACCGACCAATCACAAGTACTGAAATTGAAACTGTAATTAAAAATCTTCCAACATACAAAAGCCCAGGACCTGATGGATTCACAGGCAAATTCTATCAAACATTTAGAGAAGAGCTAACACCTTTCCTTCTCAAACTCATCCAAAATATAGCAGAGGGAGGAACACTCCCAAACTCGTTCTACGAGGCCACCACCACCCTGTTACCAAAAACAGAGAAAGATGTCACTAAAAAAGAAAACTACAGGCCAATATCAGTGATGAACATAGATGTAAAAATCCTCAACAAAATACTAGCAAGCAGAATTCAACAGCACATTAAAAGGATCATACACCATGATCAAGTGGATTTTATCCCAGGATTGCAAGGATTCTTCAATATACGCAAATCAATCAATGTGATAACACCATATTAACAAATTGAAGGAGAAAAACCATATGGTCATCTCAATAGATGCAGAAAAAGCTTTCGACAAAATTCAAAACCCATTTATGATAAAAACCCTCCAGAAAGTAGGCATAGAGGAGACTTAACATAATAAAAGCCATATATGAGAAACCCACAGCCAGCATCGTTCTCGATGGTAAAAAACCATTTCCACTAAGATCAGGAAAAAGACAAGGTTGCCCACTCTCACCACAATTATTCAACATAGTTTTAGAAATTTTAGCAACAGCAATCAGGGAAGAAAAAAGGAATACAAATCGGAAAAGAAGAAGTAAAGCTGTCACTGTTTTCAGGTGACAGGATACTATATATAGACAATCCTAAAGATGCTACCAGAATACTACTAGAGCTAATCAATGAATTTGGTAAAGTAGCAGGATACAAAATTAATGCTCAGAAATCTCATGCATTCCTATATACTCATGATGAAAAATCTGAAACAGATATTAAGGAAATACTCCCATTTACGATTGCAGCAGAAAGAATAAAATGCCTAGGAATAAACCTACCTAAGGAGAAAAAAGACCTCTGTGCAGAAAACTGTAAGACACTGATGAAAAAAAAAAGATGATACAAAGAGATAGATATACCATGTTCTTGGATTGGAAGAATCAACAATGTGAAAATGACTATACTACACAAAGCAATCTACAGATTCAGTGCAATCTCTATCAAACTATCAATGGCATTTTTCACAGAACTAGAACAAAAAACTTCACAAGTTGTATGAAAACACAAAAGACCCCGAATAGCCAAAGCAATCAAGAAAGAAAAACGGAGCTGGAGGAATCAGGCTCGTGGACTTCAGACTATACTACAAAGCTGCAGTAATCAAGACAGTATGGTACTGGCACGAAAACAGAAATATAGATCAATGGAGCAGCATAGAAAGCCCAGAGTTAAACCCACATACATATGGTCACCTTACCTGTGATTAAGGAGGCAAGAATATACCATGGAGAAAAGACAGCCTCTTCCATAAGTGGTGATGGGAAAACTGGACAGCTACATGTAAAAGAATGAAATTAGAACACTTCCTAACCATACAGAAAAATAAACTCAAAATAGTCTAAAGACCTAAATGTAAGGCCAGACACTATAAAACTCTTAGAGGAGAACATAGGCAGAACACTCTCTGACATAAATCACAGCAAGATCCTTTTTGACCTTCCTCCTAGAGAAAGGGAAATTAAAAAAAACAAATGGAACCTAATGAAACTTCAAAGCTTTTGCACAGCAAAGGAAACCATAAGACGAAAAGACAACCCTCAGAATGGGAGAAATTATTTGCAAATGAAGCAACTGACAACGGATTAATCTCCAAAATTTAAAAGCAGCTCATGCATTCAATATCAAAAAAAAAAAAACCCAATCCAAAAATGGGCAGAAGACCTGAATATAAAGATTGTCAACAAACACACGAAAGGATGGTCAACATCACTAATCATTAGAGAAATGCAAATCAAAAGTGCAATGAGATATCACGTCACACTGGTCAGAATGGCCATCATCAAGAAATCTGCAAACAGTAAATGCTGGAAAGGGTGTGGAATATAAAGGAACCCTCTTGCACTGTTGATGGGAATGTAAACTGATACAGCCACTATGGATAACAGTATGGAGGTTCCTTAAAAAGCTAAAAATAGAGCTACCATATGACCCAGCAATCCCACTACTGGGCATATACCCTGAGAAAACCATAATTCATAAAGAGTCATGTACCACAATGTTCATTACAGCTCTATTTACAATAGCAGGACATGGAAACAACCTAAGTGTCCATCGACAGATGAATGGTTAAAGAAGATGTGGCACATATATACAATAGAATATTACTCAGCCATAAAAAGAAACGAAATTCAGCTATTTGTAGTGAGGTGGATGGACCTAGAGACTGTCATAGAGAGTGAAGTAAGTCAGGAAAAAAAATACTGTATGCTACCACATATATGGAATCTAAGGGAAAAAAAAAGGTTCAGATGAACCTCGGGGCAGGACAAGAATAAAGACGTAGTCATAGAGAATGGACTTGAGGACACGGGGAGAGTGAAGGGTAAGCTGGTACGAAGTGAGAGAGTGGCATGGACTTATATATACTACTAATTGTAAAATAAATAGCTAGTGGGAAGCAGCTGCATAGCACAGGGAGATCAGCTTCGTGCTTTGTGACCACCTAGAGGGGTGGGATAGGGAGGGTGGGAGGGAGACGCAAGAGGGAGGGGATATGGGGCTATATGTATACGTATAGCTGATTCATTTTGTTATAAAGCAGAAACTAATACACCATTGTAAAGCAATTATACTCCAATAAAGATGTTTTTTTAAAAAGTAAGCTAATTCCTCTTTATTTTGCTTCATCCTCTCATTCAGGAAAACCTAGACACATCTACTTGCATGTGTCAAGTTTTTTATCTACCCAGTCACAAAATCGTCATGAGGTTGATTGCAAAATGAAATCAAGTTTCACACGAATTGCATGTAACATGTAGGAAAATTCTCTACTGAAAATTGCACTGGTTACTGTCATGGGTGCCTTGCTTCTCAATTGCCCCCATCTTGTTTCACAGTTGAGAGAAACTCATCTTTGTTAAGCAGATTTGGGGGCCCAAAGCATGTAGCAACACAACTGACACATGAGTCGATTTGGTGATGTCTTAAAACTCAGTGCTTACTGATGGAAGGCATCCAAACGGTCCTTCTCCACCCTTCACTTAACAAGCATAATAATAAATGAATATTTAAAGTAGCAGCAAATACATTAACTGGAAACAAATAAGTTTCATTTGTAACCAGTGCACACAGGTTAATTAACAAGAAGGAGCTTTGGTGTTGAGGCCAGGCTCCCTGATGCTGTCTGGGCAGGTGCCGTTAAGGGCCAGTGAGCTCTGCAGGATAATTACCAGGTACCAGCGTGCTCTTCCCTTGCTTAACAAAGAGCTGCCCACCATTTGCCTAAACATATAAACCATCATCTGTGATCCTCAGCAGCAATTAAGTGAGAAACATCTCTTCATTGGAGACTTGGGGAAACAAAAGAGACCTGATAGTATATAAGGAGCCAGATGGATATTTTTGAATGTCAATTTTGAAGATCACTTTTTCAATAATGGAACATTAGTCAGAAACATTTGGTACTAGGTGAAAGAGGAAACACCATGGTATTTAAAAAAATGAAAATGGACGTACGGAATAGTTGAAGCAGTGTATCCTTGAACAGCTTTTGATTCTAAAACCTTGGAGTGGTTAACAGCCTTAATAGAATATAGAAAATTAACTCGTCTCTTTAGAGCACAGTTGAGTCATTTTTTTTCCTATTATTCTAACCATCCATACACATTGGAGGAGGGACAATGAAGAAGGTGGTGGAAATTCCCTCACAGTATGAGAGCGAAAGTCTAGCTAATATGCAGCACTTTCTCCAGGATATGAGTTACTAATTTGTTCTACAAAAAAAAAAAAGAAAAAAAAATTATTACTGCAAATGATATATCAGCACAAAAAAAAAGGCATTTTAGACCTAGAGTTAGCCTTCTATCACAAACTAATTGATCTAGAAGTTTTAAGAATGTACAATTTAAAATGCCTCTGTAAGCATAACAAGAGTTCCAGGAGCTATAAACCTGATAAAGGCACCATTGAGTTAGTTCAATTAATTGTCTGGTTGGAAGAATCTCCAAAACTTTGCAGAAGCTCTTGTTTTTATAGTTAAGGGTCTTCCGGGCATTTAGTTGCCTATATTTAACACTGTTGTCTAATTGCTTTGCGTAATTGGTAGAGCTAAAAGGCTATTCCACAGCATTAAAAAATACAATTATAAATGTATGAGCTTCCCTCATTCAGAAGGTACTGATTTTTTTTTTTCCTGATGCCAAACTAACAGCATTTACAAATGTTTTCATGAACTGTGAGAAGCTACTGCTCAGTGTGTTCTAATGTGGGATTAGGTCAACAGCTCTCTTGAAAGAACAAAACCAACCCAGGGCCAAACAGGCAGACAGGCCTAATTAAGCATTCCAGAGAAAGGAGCACTCAGAAAACTATGGCGGACTTGACCCCTGCTTTGTACTTCACCAGGTTTCTCTGTACCTTTGCCACTTTCCTCTGGATTTATTATTTTTTTATGAATTATTTAAACATGCCCATTTCACATCTACAATTAGTTTTCAAAGAAAAGGCAACATGAGAAAATAATCACAAGTTAAACAGCTTGAGAACGACTCCGGTTTTGGCAGGACGTGAAAGGCCTGGCCCCGTATCAGAGCCCACCTTTGGCGGTGGCTTTCCAAATCCCCTTTTGTTTTAAGTCCCTTAGATACAGTCTACATGGCAGCCTGAACCCCCTATTTCCAACAGGGAGGACATGCAAATATCAGAGTCTCTTTTCTAGGTTATCTGCCTGTGTTCCTTTTATATACACACATGGGAATTAATGGTCATAATTTCAATAGTAGGGAAAAAATAGCGTACGAAAAATGGGATAGGTTTCATTATCATTAAGCAGTAAGAATCCATTGAAAAATGGAAATACTAGTACCACTAACCACTTGCAAAAAGGGATGTGCTTAACGATTGTTTTATCCTAATCATCTTTCCCCCATCAGCACACAGAACTCAGTCCTATTTTACTAGCAAATGGCCTCCAAAAATCGTGGTATCCTGACCCCTTATTTCTGATCACAGAACCATTCAGCTGGAATAGGTAACGAGATCATCAGAGTCATCCTTCTGCCCTCAGGTATGGCTACACTCTGCTGGAACTCATCATATTGTAATATAATGCCATATAAAGTGTTTCATTTACCATGCTGAAAACTTTTCCAGGGTAGGAGTTGAAACCCATCCATTTGTAATCCTCAGAGCCTGGCATGTAACAGATCTCCCAAAATAACTGTACATGAAAGAACTAAAACCCTCACCTTGTAAAATATATATTTCTTAGAAAATCACTGGGGAAAAAAGGACTTTAAAATTCACTCACCAATCCTTTCTGCCCATTTTGATATTTCACAATACTCCCTCTGGAAATATTCTTTATAGCTAAACAAACAGCAGTTTCCACTTCATTGTTATCAGCCCAGTGGAAGCAATACTTTGAAAATCCAAGTTTTCTAAAATGTATATGGACTCAATAATGCCACTTATATTTAAAACTGGGAAAAAGTCGTTATTCTCTTGTATGACTTAACAGAAAATTGCTAAAATACATGACTAGCTTTGTGACCACCTAGAGGGGTGAGATAGGGAGGGTGGGAGGGAGATGCAAGAGGGAGGGGATGTGGGGACATATGTATACGTATAGCTGATTCACTTTGTTACACAGCAGCAACTAACACGACAATGTAAAGCAATTATACTCCAATAATGATGTTTTTTAAAAAAAAAATACATGATGAGAAAGAGATGCATTTGTATAACATTGGAACTATTAAAAAGATTATAAATTGACATTAAAGAGCTACCATTTGCCGGGTACTCAATAAAAGACTGTTACTAAAACTCTGACAATATTACAAAATAAATTTTATCATCCCCAACTGACAGATACGGAAATTGAAGCCCAGGGAGGCTAGATGACTTTCCCAAGGTCACACAGCAAGGAGGGGGAGGAGCGGAGGGGCAGGTACCAAGGTGACAAAAGATGCCATTTGTCTGACTTGGCCTGGACCACTTGCAACCATTTTCTTCTCTGTGATTGAATAAAGTCTGAATTTAGGTTAGACCTTTCTTCTCTAATTTAGAGGCCTGAATCGACGAGTGGTCAGTGACAATGGCCACTTTAGCTAGAATGGGAAGGGAGGCCGCAGCCCCAAATCAGCTCTCACCATTTCATCCATAACACAGTGGGGTCCCCATAATACACTGTACTGGGGCCACGTAAGCACAACATCGAGATGAGCAAGATGCCAGGACTCTGGGTTCTTCATAAGGAGGACGCAACAGGACTTCTTCCTCAGTGCCTCCAGAGTGACTTGTGACCCTTGGCAAGAGACGGGGTCCTGCCCCCACCGTCTGCCACCCATGAGCCAGTGTAGGAGGCCCTGTCACTCCTTCCCAACTTTCTTCTGTTGATGACAGGTCCTTAGTCAATTCACTGCTCATTAGTCCTTACACGAGAGGATGTGATAGAAAAGGAAGATAGATCCAAGAGGCTCAGTTTAAAAGTTCCCTACTTGCTAGTGAAGCAAAATGAAAATGGTGTTTCAAAAACTGGATTTGAAAACCAATGGCTTATTTGACAACTTCATGGAATAGTAGTGGTAACGTAACCAGTATTGTGATTTTATGCTTTGACAATGTAAGGCAGAAATCTGATGTGTTCGCAGAAGCTATCTGAAAGCAATTGCTAGAATACCTGAAATTTCTTAAGTGAGATTTCAGGAAGACCAGAGGCTTCTGGTTAGTGTATATGGACTAAAGAGAAAGGAATAGTCCAGGAACTGCGACAGTCACAAGAAGCCAGGCTGCACCGCGGCCAGTGTGTTCCCTTCTCTGCAGCCTGTCATCTCTGTTGTCTCCGAACCAGCCAGTTGGAGGATGAAGTGCTCTTTCCTACCCTCAGGGGTCCATGATTGCACGTGCTTATAGTAGTTAGACTATGCCAGACCCAAATCTCTTAGGTCAACATGTTTATGGACAAAAGGTGAAAAAGAAATGAGAGTAAAATATGATAAAGGCAAGACTAGGTTGCACCCAGAATCCTCCAGTGGCTCCAGATTTGTCTCAGAGGGAAAGCCGAAGTCCGTACACCAACCCCCTTCCCTGCTCACGTTCCTCTCGAAGCGCAGCCCCTGCTGCTCTACCCCCTCACATGCTCTTCCACCGGCTTTGCCCTTTTGTTGTGCCTGAAATGTGCCCCATACGTTCCCACTTCAGGGATTAACACTGGCTGTTCCCTCTGCCGGGATGCTCTTCCCATCAATATCTGCATGACCCACTGCCTCTTCTCCTTCTAGTCTTTGCTCAACTTTGCACGTAGTAGGTGCTCAATTAATGTTTATTGAATAAATAAATGAATAAATGCTCTGATTAAAAGTCATTTATTCACTGAATGAACATTAGATATTGAAGAAGAAATTATGCTAAACACATCGGATATACAAAGCTGATTGAGACCTGGGAGCACTCATATAACAGTGATTTCAATCTGCATAAACACACCATTTTGTAGGAGAAGAAGTGACAGTTCCCCAAGAGAAGTGCAGTGTGGTGGGATTTTTATAGGGTTTTATTCAAGAGCAGATTCTTCAAAATGAAGTGTGTGAGAATTAAAAGGGCTAAGACTATGCCCAATTAGGGGAAGTTACTAAAGGCCTCAGGGAGCAGGTGGTATCTGAGTTGAGGCTTGGGGAAGACTAGATTTGTCCATGCTGGGTTGGAACGGGTGTGAGAGTAAGAGAGGAGATTTTAGCAGGTGGAGAAAACAGCATGGATGAAATCATACATGGATATAAAGACAAGTGAGCAAGCTGTTTGTTTTTGCTGAGGTATAAGGAATATGAAGGGTAAACTGGTCTCCAACTCGAGAGAGCTTTAAATGGTAAAGCAGTTTGGAGCATAAGGCATGCACAGTCTTAAGCAGAATAATCTGAGCTGTCATGCATAGGATGGTCCAGAGTCTGGGAGGCCATACACAGATGAGGAAACTTTTGCCAGTGGTCCAGGAAGGAAGGAAGGCAGTGGGGCCTGCTGAAAGGTAGTAGCAGTGGAAATGCAAAGAATAAGTGAACAAGGAGTTATGGAAATTAATTTAAAAAATAATCAGGACAGGAATAAAGACGCAGACGTAGAGAATGGACTTGAGGACATGGAGAGGGGGAAGGGTAAGCTGGGATGAAGTGAGAGAGTGGCACATTGACATATATACACTACCAAATGTAAAACAGATAGCTAGTGGGAAGCAGCCACATAGCACAGGGAGATCAGCTCGGTGCTTTGTGACCACCTAGAGGGGTGGGATAGGGAGGGTGGGAGGGAGACGCAAGAGGGAAGAGATATGGGAACATATGTACATGTATAACTGATTCACTTTGTTATAAAGCAGTAACTAACACACCATTGTAAAGCAATTATACTCCAATAAGGATGTTAAAAAAAAGTAATTGGGTGGAATGTATGGGAGGTAGGATAAGAAAAGAGAAGATAGTAGCTCAAATATTCTAATTATTAAAAAACCCCAATCATAATTTATTTAGTTCAACATCTATAAATACCCCTTCACTTCAAATCAAGCCATTTGTTTGCTTTTCCACTCCTTAAAGTAAGTGAGGCCAGAAGAAGTGTGGGATGAATTTGGCATGATCCTGAGCTACAATCTCTAGGAACAGCAAACTGAACAGGAGATGCGAGGGGCCAGGGGGGGCGTCTCCACAGTGACTGACGCATGCATGGAGGAGGACCACTCACCCTTAAGGAGGGGTGAGTGTGAGAGCCTAACAGTGAACAGAAGAAAAGGCACCAATGTGGTATTTTTAGCTGCATTTTACGCATTAAGAAACCGAGCCTTAGCATCCTTAAATTGCCTGAACTTGTGTAGCTAGAAAGTAGCAGCTTAAGGATTTAAATTCAAATTTTGACTCCAAAACTTATGGATGTATCTATTAGAGAAAACTGTTATTTCTCTAATTACCAAATGAATTTTTCCAGAGGAGCACCTTTTATTCCCACCTCTCTGTTCACTTCTCTTTCCTCAGTGTTCTGGGAGAATTCCTAACCAAATGTAAACACAGCAGGTGTTTTGGTTGATGGACATATTATGCTCTTTGGGAAAATCTAAACTGCTTTGAGTATTTCTCTCTTGCTGACCCTTACAGTAAAAATATGCTTTAAAAATCATGATAATATGTGAATTCACACAGTGAAAATTATATTCTATACGAGATAGCTTTCAAACACCATGAAATAAAATACTACAGTACTTAGAACTAGAGGCTATTAACCTAATTAGTGTACTAAGCATGAAATATAAATGATCATACTATATTGAAAAAAATAATTGAAAATGATGGCTAACTACATTTCAGAATTATACAAATGATACAATTATTTTCTCTTACAAGTGTTAAGATGACAGGAATATTGTTAAGTAAATGGATTAAAAAGATGGGTTTTAGGGAATCCTATAATCTCAGTATTACCTGCCAGAATTGGGCATAAAGCTTTGAGTATAGTTTAAATCAGCTACTTTGGGGTTGGCTATGGAAAGACGAAGTTTGCGTTACCTTGCACCGTGGTTTATTTCAAGTACTCTCTCCTTCTGCTAGTTTAGTAAGAACAGCAGGCTGAGGAGTTCCAGGGAGAGGTTAAGAAGCACGAATAAATACAGGGCAGACCAACTACCACGTACGGTTGTCTTTAAATGGGGCTCAAATTCAAATGTTAGAAACAAAAAGAAAAAAGCCACGGAGACCGCAGGGTGGAGACACGCTGTAAGAGCAGAAACCGTACATTTTTTTTTGGTCATGTGCACCTCAAACCAGCCTAGCAGCTGACCTAAGTCAGTCATTCAATGAGGAAATGGTTGATAAACAAATGAAAAAATTACAGAGGGGATTCTTCTAATCTACAAATCTAAGCATGATCCTAGTGTCTCCCCACCAGCAAGTAATAGAATTCAAATTCTATAGCAGAGAAATGGGGTCTGCTCCACTCCTGCCCCATGTGTAGTGCATCTTTCACCATTAACCCTGCCACACCTGGTAACAGGTCCTTGGGAGACCCCTTAGCTGCACACCCGCTTTCCCTCAAGGTCTTCAATATCCCTTGTCAAGACTCCTCCTTGAAGTCGTCCATCTTATCCTTTTCTCTCTTTGTTTTCCCACTGTTAACTATTATTGCATTTCTGAAATAGACTCTACTAGAAAGAAGTCTCCATGTGTCTTAGACTGGGAGCTGAGTCTGACTCATCTCTGAATACCAGCAGTTCACATGGTCTGGCTGTAAATGGGGAACTATAAAAGTTCTTTGAATGAAAGGAGGAACAAAGTATGGAAGGAAGTGAAGAGAAAGTGTGAAGCCCCACTAGAAATGGAAGCTGATGTGCAGCTGAGTGTACAAAGTGGCTACTCTGAAAAGACATGGTTTCTAATATCCCTCTTCAGTGTCTGGAATTGAGTTTACATGAGACTAAAACAACTTGCTTTTTGATGAAAAAATTAGAGTTACCTGTTATTGCACACTATGTGAGCTGAAAGAAATGACAGTTCTATTAATTTTCTACTAATTTTAATTTTTTCCTTTGAAAATGTCAGAATTGTAGAAAGGGTGCAGAAATAATACAGTGAATTCTCATGGACACAATCCTCTAGATATTAGCATTTATCACTTTTTTCTGAATAATTAAAGAGCAAGCTGCAGAGATTAAGCCCCTTTACCTCTAAATATTTCAGTGTGTGTTTCCTAAAAACAAGAAATTATGTAATCTCAGTACAATTAACAAAGAGTCTAACACTGAGACAGTATGTTACCTAATCTATAGACCTTCATTCAGATTTTGCCAATTGACTTAACATCTTTTATCAGAAAATCCAGAGTCTTCTCATTCAAGTCATCGTATCAAGTTATCATATCTCTAGTCGTCTTTAATCTGGAACAGTATTTGAGTCTTTTTGTTTGTTTGTTTTCATGGCACTGATTTTGTGATGTGTAACTTCAATCACTTGGTTAAGGGGAGATTTACACACTTCTCCACGTTCAAGTTCCCATTTGACCCTCTTTAATGAGTAAGTCTTCTGTATATAAGTAATCCTCCTCAAACTTCCACCCACTACTTTTAGTGTCCATTAATGATCCTTCCCTGAATCGATTATGAGGATGATGTTTGCCAAACGGCGATCTTCTAATTTCATGCTTTTTTTTCACCTTTATTGGTTGCCTTTCTACTGTAAGAAGAAGCTTTTCCTTCTCACCCACTTTTTTCTGTATTCGTGTTAACATGAACTCAGTGTATTAATATTAGCCTGAACTCACGGAGTTTTACCCTATTCAGTAGATGACAAACTATTACTCTCATTATTTATTTTGATCCCCAAATGGTCCCAGCCCCTCAAGCTGGCTCCTGAGTCTCACTGGTTTTTAGTGTTTTCCAGTGACTCTGTTTGCATCGTGTATTTAATCTCACCCTTTGATTTCACTGTTCTTTTCGTGGCAGTACTCTTTAAACACTTTTCTTTGAAGGTTTTATTCTTCATAATTAAATTTTATATAGAACAAATCCCAATACCAGTTTATGACCATAATTTAACACAATAACAGCAGCTAATGTAGTTTTTAAAAGCAAACCTGCATTTTCTTTTTTTCTAACTACTCCTTTTTTGATCATTTTATTTGTAGATTAAGAAATGGCTCAACTGGCAAAAAAAAAAAAAATTGAGTTCTGTCAACATAGGCAAGGTGAAATAGCAAGTTGAAGAAATCACCTGGATCATTAGAGTAAAACTCCACTTCTTTCTGTCGATGGAAGTGTTATCAGCTTTCTCCTTTGTTCTTGGGGCTAAGAGTGTATGTGTGGGTGCAGGGCGGTGAGCAGCAGATGGCAGTGGGTGGGAGGTACTGTGGCACAGGGCTGCCTGCCCAAGAGATCTTAGCAGTCTACACTGATAACAGGTAAAGAACAATTGTTCAATTAGGCTTACTCTGCCTATAAAAATATATTTACCTCTATAGAATTATTTGTAATACATTTACAAATAATATAGGATTTCAAGGTTTCTAGGCTAATTTTGCTTAAGACACGCAATGCCTATGGAAAAAAATGATACTTTTCCTTTGTGAGTACCCTTTCAAACACTAGAGCATCATGGGCAAGCTGTAGCAGATACATGCATAAAATGGGTGATCATGGGTCCTCCAAAAGTCCTCTAGCTGGGACGCCCTGTCTTTGCTGAGCTCACCTCTCCAGGCAAGACTGCCAAGGCCATGATACCACAACTGATCCAACTGAATCTACGGAGGAATTTCAGCAGCATGCAGTTCCCCAAATTATCATTTGGACACAATTGTGTGTTAACAGTTACCCTGAAATTAGCTTACATGGTAGCGTGTTGTTTTGCAGCTTTGCAGGCACGATCTCATATCCCCCCATCTGCTTTCCCTGACTGGCAGAGACCTTGCTTCATTTTCTGGAGCTCCATTTCTGTGACTCTAAGAAGTTCAGAAAGTGGCAACCAGGGAGAAGACGGGCAACCGAATCCTCCTGCTCTCACAACGGCAGTACTGCCTGTGCTTGCGCCCGGCCTATCATATACCATTACAGTTGATCAAGCTTAAAAAGCAAACTCAGATTCTCAAGCGAAGCAGTCGCTGGAGTACATTTATGGATCGTGTTCTCATTCCGATACCGTCCCCAGGGAAGAGAGTGCACAGCACAAGTAACGTATCTGCTGTTTCCCTTCAATATAAGTTTTGCATAAAACAGAAATGCTCCAGTCTGTAAACGGCATGAGTGCCTGTCATATACACGGCAACCAGAAGGTGGCACGGTCTTAACATTGACCAAGGGCTGTCAGCTCCACCGTTGAATCCAAGCAGATTTATTTGTGAAGATAACAGCTTCTTGCACTGTGGACATTCATTTATGGGTTTGTGTCTGTCCACACTACATACCCACAAACCCCTTCCTATGCTTGGAAACAGAACTCTTTGTTTCCATTTTCTTCTTACCATCTTCCCCTTTTAAATTAATATTGTTTTGCTTTATGCTTTAGAGGACTTGAACATTTGCTCTGTGCTTATCTTCCTGTTAGAAGAATTTAGTTATTGAAATCTAAACAGATCCTCATGCTTTGAATCTTGCTTTTGTCTTATTTGTAACCAATTTCCAACATATGAAGAAGATCTAAATTTTATATTCATTCATTAAAAGAGTTTCGTTCAGAGTCATTAATTCTTTGGTCAAAAGTAGCCAAAGAATTGGTCAAAATGAATTACTCATATGAAGTGAGGTGCATGTGTATAACTTAAAAAGGCATTTTAGATTTCAGATGTGTCAAACATTGCATTTAAACCTCAGATTCCATTTTAGAGAACAAAATGTCTATGAATTGACTAGTATTTCTCTTTCATTGAGAGAAAAGAGACATGCCTTTGTATCTTATGAAACTGGTTTTGTGACAACGCATCAGAGGCCTTAGAGTAAAAATGAACAATATTTAAACAAGTCGGCAATATTTTATAGCAATTATGAATGCTGGCAAATGGGCACCATTTCAATACTCAGAGAAGTACCCTACTCAATTTACTCTTCATTGGTGAATAAAACAAGTGTAAAATTCCTTGATGTGCATCATTATATTTATCACTTCGTTCTTTGTTATTTAAGTGGGAGTCCAGATCGAAAGTATCCTCTTGTTTTTCAATATTCTTCTCTTTACTTATTACCCCCCCCGTGCTTCCAGTCTCCCGACCTCCCCACAGACAGGAATTTCTGTCTAACCTAGTCCTTTACCTTGGGCTTCGAGGCATTCCCTCCTTCTGCACCTACCATCTGTCAGCCTCCCTGTCTTTCCACCCTTTCCTCTCCTCTTCTTCCCCACATGCCTGTCAGAATGCTTACTGGGAGGTGTGGCTCTCTCTGACTGGGAAGCTTACTCAGCCCTTACATGATAGGCAATAACTAAAATTCACTGAGCTGAACTGCTATTTGGTTTTGCAGAGTCCAAATAGCAACACAGAGAGGAAAAAAAGTTTATGTATATTTTATATTATATTATATACGTGTGTATGTATATACACATGTATATGTACACACACATATGTATATGTACACATATGTATAACATGTATATTTTATAAATATAATAACAGCATGAGTCCTGAAGCAATGGCTAATTCTTGCAGGCATCTCATCCAACCAAGCCCTCCCTCAAAAAACAATCAATAAATCTGATTCTTGATATTTTTCTCCTCTGAGTATGGAGAAAATAAGCATCAATGAAGCCAAGTGGGTGAAATTTATAACTGCAGCAGCTTCTTCCTATTTTGTAAGTATAAACAGGTCACACCTCAGAGAGCCCCAAAGTTTTGTCTTATATGTCCTGACCTCCACCTGCCATGCATTAGAATCAATAATGGCATTTGCTACTTCCCCCCAGCTCCATTTCTACTCCAGCCATAAAGAGAAATAGAAGTTTAACCTCATTCTGCCTCCCTGACATTTTCACTCTCCCCTCAAGGTCCTGGAATATCCCAGCATATGCCCACTCTGGCAGAGATCGGAGAACGGCTGGTTCAGGGAAGACCATATGGCCAGGGGCCTGCCTGCTACACTGGGACGTGATGGGCCTTCAGGTACCCCCAGGCTTAGATCTGGTCTTCCTCTCAAGGGTCTGAATTGGATCGTAAGAAGCCCTCTGGGGATGAAAGTCCAGTCCATGGAGGGTAGAGAATAGTCACTTCAAAACCTGGACATGTTTCAAGAATCTATGTTAATTGAGCTGACTTGTCATCCTGTCCCATGACTCATGATTACAGCCATTTTCTGCTCCAGGATAAAAGGTGAAGACTATTTACTTCTATAAGAGGCCAAGCGGAGACAACGCCCACTCTTCCCTGGTGTAGCCTGGGGATCTTTAGCGTTCAGCAAGTTTTCCTTCTCCCCAACTGCATAACCCTAGCAGATGCGTAGCCTTTCCCAGATGAAGGATCAAGTTTCAGGATTCTCCACCTGGCATACAGTAGGTGCTCAATAATTTTAAAGTAAACAAATCTCAGGTTTTTGAAATTAAACATGGAGGTGAAATTTCATCCTGAAACTTCCCTTCTGGTTCATCTCCTGTCTTCCCCACATCTTACAGATCCTGGCTTTCTGGCTCTCTCCAGTGTCTACACCAGAAGTTACTTGTCTCCTGTTTTGGGGGTCGAGGTGGAAAATGGTACCCTAGATCATACAAAGGCCACCTGAGGTCTCATACTGTCTCCTTAATAAAGCATAACGATTCAAACTAACTAAATTTAAACTCCAGAACAGCAGGATATGGCCAACTATGTAGAAGCAAAATGAAGAAGGCAAAACAGACCTAGAAAGAAAATTTCAGAATGAAATGGAAGCCAGAAAAAATGTGAGAGTCAGAAAACAAGAAAGACGTAGAGAGTGTGGACTGTGATTACTGTGTGCTGAAGCAAAATGGGATTACTAGGCCAGTGATTTAAAAATTTTTTTAAATTTACTTATTTTTCTGCTTATTTTTTTTCGGTTTTATTGACATATAACACTGTATTAGTTTTAGGGCTACAACATGATGATCTGATACATGTGTATATTGAGAAATGATCACACGATAAATTTAGTTAACCTCATCACCACCAGTGATTTTTGTTTTTCTGACTGCTTTTTTTTATTGAAGTGTAGTTGATTTACAATATTATTTAAGTTTCAGGTGTACAGCATAGTGATTCAGCATTTTTATAAATTATACTCCATTAAAAGTTATTATACGATAATGTCTATAATTCCCTGTGCTATATAATATATCCTTGTTGCTTATTTATTTTATACACAGTAGTTTGTATCTCTTAGTCCCCTACCCCTAACTTGCCCCGCCCCTACTCTCTCCCCTCTGGTAACCAGTGGTTGGTTTTCTTTGTTTTTTTTTAAACCTTGGCTGCACTTTATTTATTTTCTTCTTATTTTTTTAATTGAAGTATTGTTAATTTACAGTGTGTTATTTCAGGGGTAGAGCAATTTTTTTTGTAAGGACTACTTTTCAATCTGTGCTTGAGTCCTCTCTCTTGTAAATGTATACCTTCTGAAAACTGTTGTGGAGATTATAGGAAATGATAGGTGAAAATATTTTGGATTGGAGAATGACATATGGTAAACACTCATAAATGTTAGCTGCTTTTGTTTTTTTTTTTTCCTCTTATGGGCAAATGAAGATTATAATGATGTATCTTCACAAATTAATTTTTAATACCAAATTTAATTTTTAGGTTTAACAAAATCACAATAGGGATCCCAGTGGCATTTGGGGTAGAGGTAAATTAATAAAATTATTGAATTAACCTAAATGAGTTTAAAAAAAAAAGAAACATTTCAAAAAAGAAAAATGATTCTCAAAGGACTTCTTTACTTGTTATAAAGCAAGACTTTATGACCGTTGTAAAGGAAGAATGACAGAAAAATCAGCAAATTGCATACGTGGTCTTAGCTTCTTTCACAATAAGGAAGCATCACACACTAAATGATGTTTAAAAATAACTATTCGGAAATATCTTGGTGGCCTTTTTGGCCACTATATACCAAACACTACATGAAGTGTCATTTCCCCCTTCAGCCCTGTCAGAAACGCAGCCTCTCGCTTTGCAAGGGAAGAGATGGCTTCCCTTCCTGGATAGCTCTCCCTCTAGTGCAAGGGCCTACCTCCCCAGCAACTGTTCCTTTGGTAGCTGAAATCATTTTAGTTAATCCTTAACTGGCACTGTGAACCATAATAAATATGAAATGGATTGGAGAATTAAATGTAAAACTTGGAATCAAAAAAATGCTTGAATAAAATACAGGTGACCATTTATCTTGGGTATGTAAAGGGCTTTAAAAAAAATAATCACTCCCTGTCCCCACCAGTTATATTGATATATAACCTGTGTAAGTTCAAGGTGTATAACAATGAATTCATACCCGTATATGTTGTGAAATGATTAACACACTAAGGTATGTTAATCCCCTCACATAATTACCATTTTTATAAAGGATTTTAAGTATAAAAGGAAGGGAAAGGAAAATTGACGGGCTATGTTAAGTTAAAAAAATTAACTTATATATGTGAAAATGTCATAAAAAATTAAAAGGCCATAGACAAACTGGGAGAAATATTTGCAGCAAATATAACAGACACAGGACCACTATCCTAAATGTATAAGAAGTATTTGAGAAAAACCCTCAGTGTGCCAACAGAAAAGTGGGCAAGGGATATTAACAATTAAGGATTGTTAAGAATTAGAATTAATACAATGGGTGATAAATATATGACTAATGGTCAAATAAATACAAATTAAAATAAATTTTTCAACTCTCCAGTTATTAAAGATTTTAAAACTTCATAATGCAGGTGAGATAGCCATGTGTTCTGAAAACCAGCAGGCAAAAATGCAACAAGAATGGACTCTCTAAACGCAATTTGGCAATACACGTCATCAGATTTTTTTAAAAGTTGTTAATTTTTAAGCAAGTAATTTCACTTTGAGAAATCTGCTCCAAGGAATGAGTTAAGTTTTGAGGCAAAGATTTTCTTATACAGTGAAAAATAAACCAGATATGATTTCAATGTACACAGGGAAAAGGTTACATATTTTTTACACATCCACAGGTAGAATATTTATATTTCCACTAAAAATATTCTCAAATAATTTTGGAAAATGATCATAAGGTCAAGTTAAGTGAATATAGAAGGACAAAGTTATGTGACAATAAGATTCCAATTATGAAACACATAATCATAGAGAAGAGATAGAAGATTGGATGACTGATTTTTTTATACTTTATTTTCTGAAAGTCTACAAAAAACATATCTTACCTTCATAATCTAAAACGGCATTAATTTTTTGCGTGCACTTACTTTTTCTACTTCTAATAGCTCTACTTTACAATAGGAAAGATGTGTAGAAATAAAAAGTAAAGGTGAATAAGATTAAAATATTGGGATGATCAAGGAATTTCTAGAGATCATTAGTATAAAGACAGAAGTACATTTAATTATGAAGTGTTTGAGGGAAGAGAGAAGAGCTAGGAAGGGAACAAAAAAAGGTAAAGAGGCAGACTAAGGTACTAAATACTTCGACATGAATAATATTCCTGGGTCACACGCCCAAATTCACTGAGCCCTTAAGCTTCAGAAGCCATCTGGATTAAAAAGTGACTAGATCGCCACTGTGCTCTCTTGTCATTTAAATCCTCACATCTTAAAACTGGAAGCTGAACTCTGAGCGGATTTTTCCAGAGGAGCAGAATGGAAAGGATGCTCTGGCTTGAAGCAGCCATTACCAAAGCAATATTACCCTGAGGGCGAGAGGGAGCAAGTCCAGGGCTTCCCGGGCCAGAGGTCCCCACCTGTGTCAACATTAATTCCTCATCGCTGGTCTGATAATCAGAAGACTGCTCTGTCCCGAAGCCACTGACCTGAAAATTGTGGTCCCTGTGGAGCCTGTCGTTCAGGTGCTATTCTGATGGCTTATGCTCTGACTATGCCAGTCTTGACGATCTGCCTTCAGCTGGAGACTGGGAGCATTGTGGCCACTCCAGAGAGGGAGGCTGCTACTCTCCTAGAGCAGTGGCCTTGACGTTGGAATGTGAGCTCGTTGTTGCCCAATCTCTTGTCATTTTTTAAAAAGATAGAGTTAGAAATCTAGATTTTTAAAATGATAAATCTCTGTATTCTTAAAATTGGCGATTGATTTGAAATACTTAAGACCTGTGCTGGGCATCTCTTTGTGGACCAAACAGAACATGCCTGCTGGTCTCATCCAGCCCCAGGGCTGCAATTTGAGACTTCTGTTCTACAGCATCAGGTGGGACTAAATGGTCTTTATCCTAAAAATAATGTGCCAGGCTCTGAGAGGGGCAGAGGTGTGAAGATGAATGAAACAAGTTCTCTGCCTTCAGGAAGTTTTATGTCCGGTGTAGGAGACAGACTATTAGGAAGGGAAGTCAAAATACAACAGTGTGGTGCTGATACAGAGAAGAGAACCAAGCACTGCCTGACACAGAGGTGGTTTTGTCCGAGAGGAATCAAGGGAGGCTCAATGGAGGAGGTGGCACTAGAGCTGGGTGTGTCCTGTGGTTCCCAAACAGAAGGGACCACAGAAGGAGAGTCTGGTTTACTTCTGGAGGGAAAGCGTTCATCTGACTGAACCACAAAGTGAAGACTTTTCTGATCAATGACAGATTTCTTGGAAGAGGAAAACAGTTCCTTCCTATATAAGTGAAAGCAGAAAGCAAGGAAATGGCCGACAAAAGACAATGTGTTTAGGGGACAGGAAATAACAATAAAGGAGCATGAAAATAAAGTGTGAAAGGATGAGAAGCTACAGGAGGCAGAATGGTGGCCTGAGAGGAATTTCAGTAATAGGAGAAGTGAGTTCATACTGACTTCCAGCAATGCCTGAAAACTCTGGGATCATTTGGACATTTGATTCCTTGTGGAGGAAGGGTGGGCAATATGGTAAATGAAGGGTGACTCAGGCTCCACTATTTACTTCTTCTAGCACGGAGGGACTGGTGATCGAAATATTAATGCCGATAGAGCTTTCTCCTAGGATGCTGACTGTAATTAGTAGTGTGCTGCAAACTCTGAGAGCTTAGTAAGTTGGTCATAATGTTATCCTATTTCCCATGTTAAGCTATTTGGGGGGCAAACTTTTCACTTAATATCCTAATTAAGTAATCCCAGTCAGATATTTGTGGCATTAATCCTTTGGTTGCTCTAGCAGTACCCCACAAGGCCTGTTTTCCTTGACTGGATCACCCTGCACGCTGCACACTCAGTGCAGGGAAAAGAAGACGTATGTGAATACATGTAGTTACTCTATTCTTACATACAATTAGCTCATAATTATCCTTCAAAGCAAATACGATTACCCTTTTCATTCCACACATAATTCTTAGGTTGAATATTGCCAAGTTGGGACTGGAGTTCCACTTCAAGTCTTCCCTTGATGCTAATTTTAACCTGAATTTATCTGGATAAAAACATCTGTGAGGGGCCTCCCTGGTGGCGCAGTGGTTGAGAGTCCGCCTGCCGATGCAGGGGATACGGGTTCGTGCCCCGGTCTGGGAGGATCCCATATGCCGCGGAGCGGCTGGGCCCGTGAGCCATGGCCGCTGGGCCTGCGCATCCGGAGCCTGTGCTCCGCAACGGGAGAGGCCACAACAGTGAGAGGCCCACATACCCCAAAAAAAAAAAAAAAAAAAAAAAAAAAAAAAAAAAAAAAAACATCTGTGAGGCAAGAAAGGGGAATGCAGCATGCTTTTTCCTGAACACCAACCTCTCCAGAAGAGAAAAAATGCTATTACCCAGGGATGTTATACTAGTTAGGGTGGGCTAAGTTATGTTGCAGTAACAAATAATCCTAAAACCTCTGGCTTAGTATAACAAAAGTTTATTTCTTTCTCACATTTCATGTGACAAAGGCTCCATTCACTCACATTTCCCTTATCACAGCAGCAAGAGGAAGGGGATGTGGTGAATTCTGCACTATCTCTTAAAGTTTCTGTCCAGAGATCACCCAATCTCTTCTATTTCATTGGCCAAAGCAAATCATGCTGACCTAACTTCAAAAGGAAGGAGAGAAGAAATGGAATATTTATGAACAGCTCTAATGGCTATCATAGGCATAACCCCTGGCGAGAGAAGTTTCCTCTTTAAGTTACTGCAAAGCATAAGCTAATAGCTACTAGAAGATGAGATGGGTCACTTGAACCATGCCCCAAGTCATCACTCAAGAGACAGGACTTTGGGGTACAAAAACAAAAAGATTACCCTTTTTTCTCAAGAAGTTTGCAAACCAGTGGCAGGAAGGGAGAGAATGATATGCATAAATAATCAGAGTATTTTGTCGTAACTGCTGGGATGGAGGGAAGTACAATGGGATCATGGGAAAGGGGAAGGATTTCAGAGATGTAAAGAGGGTACAGATGAAAGCGGTTGCTGATCAATGAATTTTTGAACATGAAAGAGAGACAAATCTTGGATGACTCCAGGTTTCTGGTTTGGTTAACTGGATATACATTAATCAAGAAAAGGATCACAGGGTTAAGAACAGCCTTGGGCAGCAGTAAGGAGAATGTATAAATTTTGTTTTATCCAAGTTGTTCTCAAGTACCAAAGAGATTTAAGCAGAGATGTCCAGTAATTGTTTAAACTTAGAGGTCTGGGCCAGAGAGAGCTGTTTGCATTTAGTTGAGCAACTACTTATTGAGCAGTTATTCTGTGATGTACTTTGCAGGGAGCTATGGATACAAAGATCAATAAAACATAATCCCTGCCAGCGAGGAATTACATCTAGTGTGAGCAAAAGACACATGAACAGATAATTGCCCTGCAAGATGGTCCCTGTTATAAGAGCTGTGTAGAGTGCTGTGGGAGACCAATAGAGAGGCCTTTAATCAAGTTTAGAAGGGTGATGGTGTTTGTTATTCAAGGAAGTCTTCTTGGAGGTGATGCTTGAAATGAGTGTAGAGAGTTGGATAGAACCTCTTTGGGCTAGTTAAGCACGGTAGTATAGATTCTGTAGTTATAATTTCTGGATTCAGATCCTGACTTTATTCTTTTTTGTGTAAGTCACTTGAACCTCTCTGTTCCTTGGTTTTCCATCTCTAAAATGAAGATAATAATAGCTCTACAATACCTATATTAAAGCACTTCTGAGGATTAAATGCAATAATGGTACATATCAAGAGCAAGGTATAGGTCTTTGCTGGTGGCACAGTGGTTGAGAGTCCGCCGGCCAATGCAGGGGACATGGGTTTGTTCCCCGGTCCGGGAAGATCCCACCTGCCGCGGAGCAGCTGGGCCCGTGAGCCATGGCTGCTGAGCCTGCACGTCCAGAGCCTGTGCTCCACAACGGGAGAGGCCACAACAGTGAGAGGCCCGCGTACCGCAAAAAAAAAAAAAGAGCAAGGTATAGCCCCAGACATATAGTAAGTGCTCAATAAACATCATTACTATATTTATTATTTGCAGAGATGGGATGGCAGAAGGATATTGCAGACAACAGATATAACAAAACAGATGTTTTTGAAATCATAACAGCTGGGTTATTTTGATAGCTCTAAGCAGTTTACTATTGCTAGAGTTTAGACTGTGAGGCAGCTAGTAGCAAGAAAGGAACCTGGGAAGATCTTCAGAGGGGAATACAGCCTTGGTAATTACTACACAGAAAGTTATGGCTATTTACGGGTTTTAAGAAAAGGAGATGATGATATTTCTGTGGTTAAGAACTTTTTCTAGCAGCTGTTTGGAGCTGTAGGGAAAAAGAATAGAAGCTGAAACACTCAAGGGGAAGACTGTAATTTTTGTAGATCAGAAACAGATTAAGCCTGAATTAAGCAATAATCATGAGGATAGAGCAGAGAGAATGGACTCAAGAAATACTTAGGAAGTAAAACCAGCAAACTCTGTGATTAGATATAGCCAGGATGAAAGAGAGGGATGATTCTCTCAGGTTTCTTCCTTGGCTACCAGGAAGATGTTAGTGCCACCAACTATGCTAGAGCCCAGGAGAAAAATCAGGTTTTGGCAGGGGGTGATGTAATTGTGAGGCTTGTAAGTAAAATCACTCATTTGGAGCTTGGGAGAAGTTTAGAACTGCAGATAAATAATTTGTGTGTCAACAGCATACAGTCTCTAAGCAAAATTAGGACAGTAGGTGATCTCCAGGAAAATGTGTCAACAGGGAAGGCCAGTAGGCTGAAGATAAAACTCTGGTGAATCCTAGCAATTAGAAGATGGGAAAAGGAAGAGGAATCCATATAGGAAACCTAAAGAAATGGCAAAGAGATTTTTTGTTTTTTAAATAGGAAAGTGTGTTTACATGGGAACAGAGGGAGTAGCCCTTCATTTATTCAAACAAAAAATATTTTAAGCATCTATTCTTCCTAGCACTATAGTTAACAGAGGCATATTCAGAAAAAATTATCAATAAAGTGGATTGAAAATTGTCCATTACATTTAGTCATGAACAGTTTTATTGATGACCTAAATAGGAGCAATTTCTGTGAAGTGATAAAAGCAAGATCCTGAAGGCAATAGTACAAAGAGTGAATGATAGGTGAAGAGGAAGAAATAGTAAGAGTAGATAAGTTGTGCATAAGCTTACAGATGAAAATATGTAGTGAAAAGAAAAGAAAGCCAAGAACAGAAACAAGAAATGAGTGGACGAAGAGAAGATGGTGTGGAAGACAGAGAGGGATTTATCAGATTTAGATTAAAAATGTGAAAGTGGTTGCATAGTGGAAGACAAAGGGAGAGGATTTTTTAAATTAAGCAATAAAAATTTATTTCAGATATAATTTTTAATTCTAATTTTTTTTTACAATTTCTGTTTCTCTTCTGATAACTTCTATCTTTCCATTAATTTCAAGAGTGTTTGTACTTACCTCATGGAACACACATATAATAGCTGCTTTAAAATCTCTATCTGATAATTGGAACATCTGGATCATCCCAGTTGTCACTTATTGATTTCCTTTGAAATTACTTATATTTTCCTAGTTCTTTGTAAGTTGAATAATTTTTTATTGTATCCTAGACACTTTTAGTTTTATGTTGCTTAGAGTCTAGATACTGGGTAAATCCTTGAGAGAATGTTGATTTTTGTTTGTTTGTTATTTTTACCAGGCACGCAACCCAGTAGTTTTCAGATTGAAATTTCTGCCTCACTTTCTGGGGATGAAGGTTTCAATGTCAGTTCAGTTCTCAAAACTTTGATATTCTACTTTGGGTCTGCTGTGAGCATGTGCCACTCAAGGGTAAGTATGAGACCTGGGTGAGGGTTTAAATTAAAAGTCGGTTCTCACAACCCTCAGAATGGGAGAAAATATTTGCAAATGAATCAACGGACAAAGGATTAATCCCCAAACTATATAAACAGCTCATGCACCTCAATATTAAACAAATAAACAACGCAATCAAAAAATGGGCAGAAGACCTAAATAGACATTTCTCCAAAGAAGACATACAGATGGCCAAGAAGCACATGAAAAGCTGCTCAACATCACTAACTATTAGAGAAATGCAAATCAAAACTACAATGAGGTATCACCTCACACCAGGTAGAATGGGCATCATCAGAAAATCTACAAACAACAAATGATGGAGAGGGTGTGGAGAAAAGGGAACCCTCTTGCACTGCTGGTGGGAATGTAAATTGATACAGCCACTGTGGAGAACAGTATGGAGGTTCCTTAAAAAACTAAAAATAGAATTACCATGTGACCCAGCAATCCCACTACTGGGCATATACCCAGAGAAAACCATAATTCAAAAAGACACATGCACCCCAATGTTCACTGCAGCACTATTTACAATAGCCAGGTCATGGAAGCAACCTAAATGCCCATCGACAGATGAATGGATAAAGAAGATGTGGTACGTATATACAATGGAATATTACTCAGCCATAAAAAGGAATGAAATTGGGTCATTTGTAGAGATGTGGATGGATCTAGAGACTGTCATACAGAGTGAAGTAAGTCAGAAAGAGAAAAACAAATATCGCATATTAACCCATTTATGTGGAACCTAGAAAAATGGTACAGATGAACCGGTTTGCAGGGCAGAAACTGAGACGCAGATGTAGAGAACAAACGTATGGACACCAAGGGGGGAAAGTGGCGAGGGTGGTGGTGGTGATGGGATGAATTGGGAGATTGGGACTGACATATACACACTAATATGTATAAAATAGATAACTAATAAGAACCTGCTGTATAAAAAATAAATAAAATTCAAAAATTGGGGGGAAAAAGTCAGTTCTCAAAGGTTTTGCTGTGCTCTTTTGGGTCTACCTTAACTAAACAGCTCATGAGTAAATTATATTCATTAATTCATAGAATTAGGGAACCCCCTCCTCCAAATCTCTCATCTCCAGGATTTTTCTCATATTCTCTTGTTGGAAGGAATCCCTTTCCTTCGTCTTCTGGCCAAAAAAAAAATTGAGTTTATCTGGGAGTTTCAGCTACTCATGCTGCCACTGCATAATCCCCATGACTGTGGCCACCCCAGGCAAACTGAGGAGGAAGAAAAAGAGAAAGAAAATGAGACTCCCTTCAGTACTTTCCTGATTGCAGGGGCTCCTTTATCCAATTCCTCAAGCCAATGGACATGGTCCATTAGTTTAAGCTTATAGTACTACCCACCCCATGGGTTCCACTGGGAGCCCACCCTTGTCAAGTGATGAGAGAGAAAATAAAGAAATGGCAATTTCTCCCCATTTTCTTCAGCTCACAGAGGTTTATATCCCAGTCTCCTGGATGGAAAGACAGAATTTATCTAAGAGTGTTAAATGTCCATGGCACTGCCATGTCGGGAGCAGTGGAGGACTATCCTTGCCTCAAGTCCATGGGAAAAAAAGAGGGGGAAAAAAATGGAAACTCACATTTCCCCATATGGGCAATTTTTCTGTATTTGACTTCCCTCACTAATCTACCTGCTTTTGTTTTTCTGAGAGTCCTCAGACAGCTGCTTTCTATAATTTCAACAGAGCCTTTAGCCATAGTCAGTTGGAGAGAGAGCTATAGTGGGCTTACTGCATCTCAGCTACACCAGAAGTTCCAAGAAGGAGTACATTAAATACCAAGAGAAACTGAGTAAAATTAAAAGCCTGAAAATTGTTTATTTTATCTAGCTCTTAGGAAATTATTGCAAGCTTACACAAATTCAGTGGCGTGGAGGCCAGAAACAGGACTGCAGTGCAATGAGGAATGAACGGGGGTGGAGAAGTGGGCATGGACATGGGCTCTCAAGATTGGCTGTGAAGGAAGATGAGAACAAGAGCAATAGGAGGGGTGGATAAAGATTGAGGGGCATCATTAAAGAAGGAAAGATAGAGTATACATCCAAAGGAAAAGTCAGCTGCTAGATTTGGTGGTGGTAAAATGAGGTAGTTCTTGATTTTCTATTTCCTCCTGAGATACAATATGTGAAGTTATCAGCTGAGAATTAGAAGACAGAGGAGTTGTTGAAGGTTCAAGAAGAGAGATGTCCAAGGATCATCTTAGAAAGAAGCTTAACTTTCCAGTGTAATTGTAGGGTTGAGAGGCAGTGAAGAGGGCCCGCTGTCTTTTGTAGTGCTAACCTGAAAATCAAATCCATCCATTCTACCAACTCCACAATTTCTTGCCTTCTTGTTCTGTGGTGGCTTTCACCTCCAATCTACATCTGCAATCCACTGTACACCCTGTGGTTCCCCGTGTGTGAGTCCTATCAGAGAGAATGAGGCAGGCTTCTTGGAGACAAGGTGAGGGTGAGAGGTAGCGGGGAGCAGATCAAGCCAGAAAGGTGCTCCCTTCAAGGTTATTCAGAAAACAGTAACATCATAGAGGAGACAGGAAAGCAGTAGGTAATGAGATTTAGGTTTCCAGACTAGAAGGAAATTAATCAGCCATTAAACTAAAGGTGCTTAAATGATGGCATAAATGGATGAAAAGTTAAAAGACTGTAATAAATCAGGTCAGGAATTTAAAGTGAGGAGTGAAGCAGGATGAGTCAGGAGATACAAAGTCTAAACCAATGGAACATGATGACCATAATTAACACTGATAGAAAAAGAAAAACTAAAAAACTGATGGGGATCCAGTCAGTCTTTCTTTAGTGAGGACAAACACTTACAAACAACAGAGAGAACCAGCAACTCAGAATCGCTGTGCGTCTAGGACCAAACGATAAACATTCTACTCTCTGGCTGTAATTCTTCACTGTTATCATTTTTGCTGTTCATCTTCATCAATTTTTTTTTTTTTTTTTTTTTGCTGTATGCGGGCCTCTCACTGTTGTGGCCTCTCCTGTTGCGGAGCACAGGCTCCGGACGTGCAGGTTCAGCGGCCATGGCTCACGGGCCCAGCTGCTCCGTGGCATGTGGGATCTTCCCGGACTGGGGCACGAACCCGTGTCCCCTGCATCGGCAGGTGGACTCTCAACCACTGCGCCACCAGGGAAGCCCCATCAATTATTTTAATCCCACAGTTTAATCCCACATTGTTCTCAACTCATCAGCCCATTCCTGCAGCTCTCATTTTGTTCTCATTCGGAAACACTGGCCTTTCATTTCAGCCTCTCTTCCTTGGCACCCATGGATCTCTGACCCCATTTCCTTCTCTCCATCTGTCTTGACAGCCAACCTCCTCCACCCTTAGATCAAGCCAGTCCTTCGACGTCTCCCCTCCGACTCAAGCTAACGAGCATGGCTGAAATGCCTTCACAATATAGCCCCCATTGGACCATTCTCACGTATTCCACCCTCACACTTATTTCAGAGCATCACCTTCTCTGCCCAGGGTCACTGCACCACCCTCCTGATGAGACCCCCACCCCCTTATACTATTGACCATCACTAACAGCTCATAGAGTCAATCCCCCACAAACAGAGTGAACCCTATGAAACCAACTAGTTCACGTGACTTGCCGGCTATAACACTTCCAAAGAGTGCCGTTTCCATTAGGACTCTGACCTATTTAATTTTTTTTTTTTTTGCGGTACGCGGGCCTCTCCCTGCTGTGGCCTCTCCCGTTGTGGAGCACAGGCTCCGGACGCGCAGGCTCAGAGGCCGTGGCTCACGGGCCCAGCCGCTCCGCGGCACGTAGGATCTTCCCGGACTGGGGCACGACCCCGTGTCCCCTGCATCGGCAGGCGGATTCTCAACCACTGCGCCACCAGGGAAGTCCTGACCTACTTAATTTTACCCCATTATCTGACCCTGCCCAGCCCTTCCACAGTCAATTCCCTCCTTTCCTCCACTTCACCCACACTGGCCTCCTTGCCGTTTCTTACAAATGACAGGCTCGTTCCTATGCAGGGCTATTGCACTTGCTGTTCCCTCTGCTCAAGTCTCCGCACACCATTTCCATCTAAGACAGGTCAAGCTCAAAGGCTGCCTCTTTGACCCTCTGTGTAAAATGGCCCTCCCCCCTTCATTATCATCCTTGCCTTTACCCTGTTGGGCTTTTTCATAGTACTTATCCCACTAGACCAACCCACACTAGACCAGAGCCCCTCAAAGGCAAGACCTTAACACTATACTGTTCGGCTACTAGATTTATAACACATAAAACAGTGCCTACCATACAAGAGATACTCAGTAAATACTTGTCAGGTTTGCTGAATGATCAGCATGGAAGTTAGAATCCTATAGGATAGAGGAAGGGGGCCAGTATCATATGATGAGCTGAATAGAGGATGCCTTCACCATTTGGGGAGAAAGAGTGAACTATGATGCACTAAGAGTTGTTGCTACATTAAAATTTTTTGTAAGAAATCTGCTTTAAAATATGTTGTATATTTGATTGTAGAGTTGAAGGGCAGTGTGACCCACTAACAGGCTTTGCAGGTCTCATTTGTGTCATCCTCAGTTTTGCAAGGAGAATGTAGCACTATTAAAAGATAAATATAAGTAGCTTAAGCAGAAGTAATTAGGTATATTTTCACTTTCCGTGGTCCACATCTGGAATGGTTCCTGGGCATGTGAAATGACTGACCGGAGAAAAATGTAAATATACAGCTAATGCAACAAATGTCACAAAAATATTTTGCTTTATGCAGCATTCATCATTTTAACTGACTCCACATATCCCAACAGGAAATTTCCAAAATTTATCATGCCTTTTCTGTGTTTTAGAGGAAAAACCAGAAATTTAACTGATATAAGAAGGCAGACCTTGGAAAGTGAAATGTAACTAGAAAATGAAGAAGAATCAGCTAAGACAAGTGGCCTTAGTATCTACATTTATAAAATGTCCAGATTTAACTAGATGATCTCGAAGGACCCTCCAAGCTCTTTAGTTCTACAAGTGTGTGAAAGTTTTCCAAGGGGGTGAGTGGCTCTACCACTACTTTCCTGTTGACATTAGGCAGATGTTTATTAGATCGGCTTGATGAGGACGCCAAAGTGACTGTGGATAAAAGGATTACTGACTGTGCCAGGTCTGGAGATCCACAGATAAACTCTACACAGCCCCGAGTGTAAGCCTGGGTTTCTCTGCATGTGGTCCCCATACCAGCAGCATCATGGCAAATTCTCGGGCCCCACTGCAGACCAACTGAATCAGAAACTCCAAGGATGCAGCCCAGGAGTCAGTTTTAACAAGCCCTCCAGATGTACGCCCATTCGGATGTACACTGATATTTGAGAGTATTGATGTGAGTGAACCTTAACAAAGTACTAAAAGAATACAGAGAAGAAAGGATTGTCTGGGACGTTTGGACCTTGTGTCATGAACAGGAGTTCAGACAGAGTTGGGCAGATCTTCCCAGGCAGGGGAAAAACAGGTCGGGGAGGTGGGGAAGACCAGACGGAGCCCAAGACCCACATGGCTGGGTGGGCTGGGGTAGCATGCCACACCCTTAGGCATCCTTCCTCCTCTCGGCTCCATGGTGCCAAGACATGATGCTGGTGAGTGATGGGCAGACGGAAGAGGGAAAAATAGGGCCTGTCAATTGGCAGCCTTTGGGGTAAATTGTGCCTGCGGATGGACTGTATTTGGCTGGCGCAGTATTACAAAAGTAAGCTTGAGCCAACATTTAGTGCTGAGTGAATTTGGACTTTAAAAGAAATCTTTACTTTTGGCTTTTCTTAAAGAAAGGGGCACTTGAGTCGCATTGCACTCACATTTCTACACAGCTACAATTTGCTGATGCTAGTAGCTGCTGCTACTTTTTGTCCGGTCTCGCCTTCCCCATTTCTTCACGGTCCTCGCCGCCACTCCCTTTTACATCCCCTGAAATCACTACCCTTGGACTCTTCTTCGTAAAGAGATTGTTTTCATGTTTCAATAGAAGATGAGACAATGCAAGAAAGACCAGGAATGCTGCTTGTTTCAAAACAAGTTGAGAAGAGCATATGTTGTGGGGCGGGGGGAGGAAGAGAGTATTTGTATCTATTTGGTAATAATTGCAAAGAAATTTATAAACAAGATTTAAGGGGGAGGGATAAATTAGGAGTTTGGTATTAACAAAGACATACTACTATGTATAAAATAGATAAACAACAAGGACCTACTGTAGAGCCCAAGGAACTATATTCAATATCTTGTAGTAACCTATAATGGAAAAGTATCTGAAAAAGAATATATATATATGTATATGTATAACGGCATCACTTTGCTGTACACCTGAAACTAACACAACATTGTAAATCAACTATACTTCAATTAAAAAATAAAATTTAATAGGAGTAAAAATGAAAAAGTGATAAACTGTCTTGGTGAGACTTCACAAATGAGACCTGTTTCTTCACAAACAGAGAAGGGTATTAAAGAATGAACAGGAGTTTTCCAGGTGAAAATTAACCCTTTGACAATCATCTTTCAATCAAATGTGGGGTCTGAGGCAATTTATTACTTTGGAAGTATGTGCCTTTTTTTGTAATTAAAATAAATGGATAATCTCTCATCACAGGACCACATATCATATGGCCGTGCTGTTCAAGGCTATGTTTTAATTACCTTGGCCTGAGGCCCTCCTTGAGCCCAGGGGTACCTGGAAGTCCTTTTTAATAAGGAGTTAATGCTCAAGGCTCAGTGCAAAGCCATAGCCACGCTCATCTGAAAATGAGGAGTGGAGATACATTCCATAAATCAAAAGCCTGAGGAAAAATAGTTAACCCAATATGTTCTGAGCTTCTCCATGCTTCCTTGAGGGGGTTCATTATGAGTGAATACTTTGCTAGGTCACTGAAATATTTAAAGGCAGGAAGGAAAAAGCATCAGAATCCAACCTTGTGTGCGTATATCTGTGTGTTTCTCAAACCAACATTCCTGACAAAGGCTAAGACAAGGTAGCCTTCCTTCAGCATCCTTCCTGGCCGCCTACACAGAAGCAGAGGCAGCAGATACTCGCGCCATTAGCTAATGGAGAGACCCTTCCAGTTCCAGCAGTGGCTTGCTGTCCTGGGGTGCGGGAGGCAGTTCAGATGCAGGTGGGGACAGTTCCTAACGGGGGGGCCCAGTGATGGGTCCTGATAGCCTGTGCCAAGCACAGCACAGGTGAGTTTGCATACACCTGCTGGAGAGGCCCCCGTGCCAGGGCTCCCAGCAGCACGCAGCCCGGTCTGTTTGTATGTTTGTCGTCCAGTGCTTTGCAGCCAGACAGGGAGAGTGTAACAGCGTCCCCTCGTAGCAGGAGGCCTGGAAGGAGGATGTAAGTGTGATTACTGCTGACAGCTAATGGAGCATGACCGTTAGAGCCAGGAGTGGAGATGCTGCTTTTGGATGTCAGCTACTTTGGTTCCCATCCCAGAAAATTCCTCATAGGAAACTGATTGATCTTTCAAACAAAATGACTAAATCAGCCAAGTTGTTTTTACCTCTTTCATTTTAGTTCCTCATCCTGAAACCACAAAGACACATGTCAGTTTGGAGGTGAAGTGTCTGCTGGGCAACAGGAAAATGTAGAGTGAAAGCCCACAGGTCTTTGCCATCACCTGTCTTCTGCAGAGACTGGCAACTGGCTGGGGGAGAAGTAGGAAAAAATGAAAGCTGTCACCTGCAATTTGCATGCACCTGAATACACACTGGCATTGGAGATTCCCACAGACTCAGCTCAGAGTGGTTCCCCGAGATATGCCCAGTAACTCGTGATGGCATCTACATTTTGATAATGTCAGTGGAGATCACTAGGAATAGATTAAGAAGAATCTAAGAATAAAAGGAAAATTTTAAATAAGAAATGATGGGGCTCCACTCAAATGCAAACCCCTACCTTCTTATGCTTTCCGTCCTGGGCCAAGCTGGTTCCTGCTTCCCTCAGGCTCCTGTGGACTGGAAATCCTTACACAGCTCCACACTTATGCCTCTATTTAGCCATTCAGTTCAGCCTCAGCTCAAGAAACCTTTCCCTGAGTAACTGCAATTTACTGCAATTACTGTATAATAATGATCTAGATAGTATGTAACTGAGTGCTCAATTGTGAGCTCCCTATTTTAAAAGTAAACTTGACCAACATTTATTGAGCATTTATGTGCCAAGCAATATTCTAAGTTCAAGGAATACAAAGATAAAGGGAGAAAGTACTAAACAAATACACAAATACAGGAATTGATCATTTTCAATAGTGGTAGGGGCTATGCTAAGGTACTCAGTCATGTAGAGGTAAAACAGAGAGCAAGGGGGCTTCAGAGAAAGCGGAGAAGTACTGCCCATCAGGTAGGAACATGTCTACAAAGTTTCAAGAAGGAAGGAATGTTCAATTTTATCAACTGCATGCTGCCCGTTAGCTTTGGCAAGAGGAAGTCACAGGGTATCTTAATCAGAATATCCCAATGGATATATTGGAATATTCCAGAATATTCTGGAACCAAGACCCTCCTGAGGGGGGATGCAGAAATAGAAAGACATACATCTTTGTACCATTTTCATACCTCTAGTGTCTAACATGTAGTAGGTACTTAATTCTTTTTTTTTTTTTTTTTTTTTTTTTCTGTACGCGGGCCTCTCACTGCTGTGGCCTCTCCCGTTGCGGAGCACAGGCTCCGGACACACAGGCTCCGCGGCCATGGCTCGCGGGCCCAGCCGCTCCGCGGCATGTGGGATCTTCCGGGATCGGGGCACGAACCCGTGTCCCCTGCATCGGCAGGCGGACTCTCAACCACTGCGCCACCAGGGAAGCCCGGTACTTAATTCTTGTTGACTGAATTTATGAATTTTCTGGTCCTCTACCCCGGTCCATGTGGATTTGGATTTCATTTTTGGACCCCACCATATCCTATATAAACATCTTTCATAGCAGTGATATTTTGGAGCATGAATTTATTCCCGTGGATACCCCTGGCCCCTTCCAAACCATATGTTCCTTGAGGGAAGGGGTTTTGTCATATTCATTTTTGTGTGCTGAGAACCCAACATTGTTTCTGAAATATAATATTCATTCAGTTAATAAATATTGAATGAACGAGTATTTATCAGAAAACAATAATATATGCCTAATTTCTTTTTCTAAGATTAGCTAAAATCTTCAGGCCAAACTGCAGAAGAGCCTAAGGAGAAGGCAACCAGAAAGGAGATTTTAAACAGAATTAGACCTCAGACCATATATCTCTCAATAAATGAGAGACATAAAGGAGCAAAGTTCAGAGGTCTTACTTCTAGGAATCAAATTCATCAACTGACATTTATCATAAGAAGAGTAGCTAACATATAATGAAGGCTTGTTGTTTGGTAGATACTGTGCTAAACAATATACTTATATATATGAACTTGTTTAATTTTCAGAACAATCTTATTAGGTAAGGGACATTATTATTCCCATTCTACAGATGAGAAAAACCAAGGCTTGGAGAAAACTTAAACGTGCCAGAGGTCACACAGATTTAAATCCATATGTGACTTGAGAACCTGATCTTTTGCCACTGTGCCCTTCTGCCTTCAGGTACCACTTTGTGATATGATTTTTAACGATGTGGGTGTGTGAAATCTTCACTCAAGTTCTTATTCAAACTGTAACCAACTTTGGTTTTATTATCTAAAAATCACAATTCCAACAACAGTGAAAGAGCTATCAGTTATGGTGAACTTACTGGACCCAATATGCTGTGCTGGGCAGTTACCTCTCTTATCTGGAATCCTTGGAGGATAGATAGCATATCCGCACCTCAGAGGAGAAAAAGGAGGCATGGGAAATTAGGCCCATTATCCAATGTCACAGAGGCAATTAGTGGTGAGGAGGGGATTTTCATCTAGGTCTTTCAGACCCCAAAATCCGAGGTGTTTGCACCTGCCACTTTATCTTCCCTTACATTTAAATATAGTAGTACCACAAGTACCAAAACCTAACAAAAATGAAACAAAACTCAGCAACACCTTCTTGCATAAAAAATAGCACCAAACATGGGAATGTAAATTGGTGCAGTCACTATGGAAAACAGTATGGAGATTCCTTAAAAAACTAAAACTAGAGCTAACATAAGATCCAGCAATACTACTCCTGGGCATATATCCAGAGAAAACTCTAATTCCAAAAGATACATGCACCCCAATGTTCATAGCAGCACTATTTACAATAGCCAAGAAATGGAAATAACCTGTATGTTCATCAACAGATGAATGGATAAAGGAGATGTGGTATGTATATACAATGGAATACTACTCAGCCATGAAAAAAGAATGAACTATTACCATTTGCAGAAACATGAATGGGCCTAGAGAATATTATACTTAGTGAAGTAAGACAGAGAAAAACAAATCTCATATGATATCACTTATATGTGGAATCTAAAAAATAATACCAACAATCTGTATACAAAATGGAAACAGACTCACAGACATAGAAAACAAACTTGTGGTTACCAGAGGGCAAAGAGGGGGGAGAGACAAATTAGGAGTATGGGATTAACAGATACACTCTACCATACATAAAATAGATAAACAACAAGGATTTACTGTGTAGCACTATATTCAATATCTTGTAATAACTTATAATGGAAAAGAATCTAAAAAAATATATTTTATATATAATATATTGATCTATCTATCTATCTATATATATATAACTGAAAAAATAGCAGCAAATAGAACTAAGGGCCTGCCCATTAAAGAGGTCCAGAGACTAGTTTTAAGCAAGTAGTTCTGCAGAGGTACTCAGGGTACTGAGAAGTCATAAAATCCAGAAACAATCAAGGAAAGTCATCTTATATACACAAGGTGCAATGTCTCTCTCCCTTCCTCCCTCCCGCTCTCCCTCTGACAGCCAGCTTTGTTTGTTTATTTATTATCTGCGTCCTGGACACCTTCCACGAGCCGCCCAGCACTGAGTCAGCAGAGCTGGACCTTCACTTGGGCCCAGTTCCCGGCAGCTGCTGCAGTGCTGTGCAGCCTGCAGCGCGGTGCCAGCTGTCTCTGCCTACATCACACCACAGTAATGTGAACAACTGGAGGCAATAGTGTGTCTCCCAATTTGCCTAACAATACCAACATGGACAATAACTCAGAAGACTGAAGATTTGTGCTGTAATTTAATAAACCCCATGCACATTTCTACAATTGAGTATCACATCTGTGCAATGGATCCTAGAAGTGTAATATTCTTTTATAAGGGACCATTAACCAATCTTAAGTTTATAGGTTTCCTTAAATCTTTTTCATCAGCTGTTAAACTACAGTAAAGAGAAAATTGCCTCTTATGAGACAAGGGATAGTAAAATACAAAGACTGCGATTAAATGTCAATCAATTAAGGATTATAATATAATAAAATGCTGACTGATGATTAAAATGAGCACATTCTCGGAGAACTGTTTAAGCAATGTTAAGAATTATTGTTAAAAGTCAGTAGAATAAATTCAATTAGATCACATTATATATGAGTCCTTGCTCCATAAGGGAAAAAAAGATCCATAAAGATCATTCCTCAGGTACAAAGATCCCCAAATTGGCATTGGACTTTTATGCTAAAAAGTATTTTTTTAGCTTCTCATTTTACTATTCCCTAGTCTCCAGAATTTTAAATTCTTTTCTGAACAGAATAAGTAATGGCATTTTTGTTTCAGCTAGTTTTCCACCAGTGTGTGCAGCTGGGCAACAGTTTATGGAAATGGATTGTGCAGTAAAACCCACCAAACAAACAAACAACATTGCAGTTGAAGTAGCAAAACACTGACTGGAACGTAGGGCCCCAGAAAGGAGCTGTGGGACTGTTTGTAAAACTTCACAATTCAAACCTTCCGGAAATGATCCCTTACAGAATTCCTTCCTCTGAGGGTCAAAGCACTCTTCCATCTGGAAGGAGATCGCCTACTACACAAGGGTTACAAGTAATCCAAAGTGATCCACTTTATTTCTGCCTTCCATCGGCCATACATCTTTAACCATCAGCTTTTCCACTTGGGCTGGATTTATGATGGAAGACCCAGGCTAATTACTTCAGGTCTGGCAGCCTAACATGCCAAAAAAGACTAAGAGAGGTTTCTTCCTCTTTTCTCTCCCTGCCATATTTTTTGTTCTCCAAGTATGTGACTGGCGAGAGGCCATGTTTTCTGTGCTGAGCTGCTCGCTCCGCAGACCTTCTCTTCCACATTGCCTTTCCAAAGCAATTTTCTGGCTACACTGCATGTACCTGGTCCCGGTGGAGCTCCGAGGGCATTCAGGCTCCTGCCAGTTTGCGGGGAGCATTTTGAAGCTTGTTGTAACAGCTGGCTTATATGAGCCTTGAAGGAAAAGCCTGGATACATGTGGCAACACATTTGAAGCACTAAAGCAGCTGGCAAAGTAAGCAGAGACCAAAAGGCGTGGAGTAACTCACAGCTTTACTAGAAACTGTGCGGGAGGAGCCTTGCACGGCGGACGGAAGCATAATTAATGGATAAACCCCAGTGTAGCCTGGCTTCTGCCCTTATTGCTCTATGGAAACTACTCTAGAGAAGGTCACCAATGACCTTCTAATTACCCAATTCGATGGCTGCTTTTCGGTCAGTGCTTTCCCAAGCGTCTCTGCTGGACTTGGCAGGAGAGTTGAGTGATGCGCAGAAAATCACACGCTCACTAAGTAACAAAGCTGGGATTTGAAACAGGAAGGTTTAACCCCAAACTCAAGATCCTCCCATTGAACCTAGTTGCCTCTCAACATTTCACAGATCTTATAAAGAAAGGGTGAATGGGAGAAAATGGTGGATTCACTATACACTCTTATTTTCTCTCCTTTGTAGAACAGATCTGACATGACAGTAATAGTATTTTAAGAAGGTGTAGACCGCAAAGACAGAGAATGGGAGAGATGGCAGGGGAGGACCAGAAATTTCAAGAGACTTTTGAGAGACAGAAAGAGGCAAATACCCAGCGCACGTAGAGATCAGAAGAAAAATTAAAAAGAAACCATGATTAATAGCTAGGAGAGATAAAAATACATACATACTACAAGAATAGAAAAGAAGCAAATTAAATTGCCTAGTAGAACAAGCCCTTAGGACTCCGAATCATGAAGGAAGTCGAGGTAAGACTTCGGTGAAAAACTCAAGATTGGATGAAAGCCTATAGACAGAAGAGTTGCTGCCTTGGGTCACCACCCCCTTCCCTCCACTATCCTAAGAGGAAAATGGAAAGTTGAATCACTGAACAAATCCAACCAGAAAAACTTTCGACTTGGAGCACAGAGATGAGTAAAGTGAAGCCGGGAGCTGAAAAAACGAAGCGTAAGTAGAATTCTGCACAATCAATAATGGAATTCCCAATGTCTTCGGCCTGTTCTCCAGTCCCATTTCCAGAACCCCTTTAGCCAGGCGTACACTGTTCTCTCCCCATTGCCCCTCGTTCCTAGATTTTTCCTGAAGAGCCTGAAATGCCACAAAGACAGTGCTTCCAGATACTGACATGTGGGAATTCTCTACATGAGGAAGTCCAGGTGCTCCCTAGTCACCATTCGGTGAGGTTGACAAGAGTCACACAGGCCAGCAGAGCTTCCAGCCAGCTCTGTAGTGCTGCCTATGGGTACGAGATAATGGCTACTAGGTAATTTCTTCAAAATTAAAAGGCAGAAAAGAACAAATATAAAATAATAGCAAATAAATAGGAAGGACAAGGAAATCTTGACAATGTACATCAAAATAAGGAGGAAAAGACTTCAGTTAGTGTTCTCAGAGATAAGGACATATGCACTTATGAAATGAAACTCCCAGTTAACAAGAAAGTGTTCCTGGAAACAAAAAATCCAATAGCCCAAATAACAAATGCACTAGAAGAATTAGAAGATAAATGTAAGATCACTTAGAGTGTATAAAAAAAGACAATATATGGAAAATGTGAGAAAATAGTTAAGAAAATTAGAAGGTTAGTAACAAGTTACATATAGGAGATCCAGAATAAGCAAAAGCAAAAACGTGGAGAAAGAGAAATTATCAAACAAATAATAGAGGAAAATTTTCATCAAAATTGTTAGACAGTTTCTAAATTGAAAGAATCCACCAATTGTCCAACACAAAAAATGACAACAAACAAAACTAACCTAGGCTTATCACCATGGAACTTTAGAATCCTGGGGATAAAGAATAATATTTAAAGTGGAGTGGGAGAGAGAGAGAGACATATAAAAAGAATCAAGAACAACAATGCATCAGACTTTCCAACAGTAACACAGGAAGACAATAGGCAAAAAAACAGTGTTTTCTGAAAACTGTTTTGGGAAAACAATTCCCAAATTAGAATCTTCAAACCAATCATGTGTGAGAGTAAACTGAAGATGATCTTAGATGTAACGGGATTTTCTTAGTAAGATGCTGGACCATGTGCTCCAGCAAAGTGAGGAAATAAATCAGGATCAAACACCAAAAAGGGCATCAGACTGTTTCCAGACTAAAGTGATGGCTCTGCAGCAATACCAGAAAGCAACCAGAGAACACAAGGCTGTGAGAACGAGGTCTCCAAAGGAAAAAGTGGAAACAATACATTATCTATATGACTATTTTGGGAATCTATTAATAGATGTTAGAAAGAAATATTGGAGCACCTGATCAAAATAAATAAGTGTTGTATTTATAGAAAACTAAGAAAATGAAAAAAAATGATGTACTTGTTATTCAAGAAAAAGCAGAAGTTGAACTAGAAAAGAAAACATTATCCAAGTATACTCCTTGGCTCGGGAATTAACAATATTTACATTTCATAACACACCCATTGCCTACAGATTTTAACAAAAATGTTACAAATATATGAGAAAGATAGAGAAGTCAGATAACTCCTCATCTACTATGACAGGAAATTAAGTAGATAATGTTTGACAAACAAAGAATTAGCAATATGAGGGTAAACATTAAACACTTAAAAGAGTTAACAGTGGTGGCCTCTGGGACATGGTGAAAAATATGGGAGGGGATATTTCTCATTATAAGTCTTCCAGCGTTCTATGATTAAAAAGAAAACTACACACATATGGTATTTTTATATTACTAATAAAAAGTTAAATTTTAAAAATTTAGAAAAATACCAGTGATCTCTAGGTGATTTTGCTATATTCTTTCCAGATAGGCATGCTCTTCCCTTCTCTGGTTGGCAATTTCTAAGCTTTGGGAGTAAATGCATTGGTCACTAGCTACTGGGAATTTGGCCCCTTTGATAGTTATTTTGCAATATTCAGTATTCAGGTTATATGTATGTGCACCCCTGTGTGCATATAGAGAGGCTAGTGACAGACCAGTTTTAAGGACCAAAGATGAAAAGGAGCTTTAGGTGCTACTAGGATTTCTAGTTTAAGGACTGGGCTTCGACCATTTTCCAATTCTGTGTTATTCAATATGAATAAGTAGGATCACTCACATGAGTAATATTTCTTTAGCCTAATTATTTCAGAATAGAGGGAAATGAGTGAGTTGTGTTGTCTTTAAACCTTTTCATTTTGAAATGCAATATACACAAAGAAAAGTGCATCAACAGTAAAGAACATCTTAATGAATTATTACAAAGTGAATCTCAGAATAATCACCATCCCAAGTCAAGAAATAGAACATTGACAGCCATGCTAGGAGTCCTCTGAATTCACCCTACTAATTACAACTCCTTCACTCTTTCTAAATATGACCAATATCCTGATTTTATGGAAATTTTCTTCTTGCTTTTCTCTAGGGTTTTAGTACTGAGGTATGGATTTAATATCCCTAAGTTCAGGCTTAATTTGGAGTTGACACAAACTGGAGTTTCTAGTTGGCTAAATGGAGTCAGGGTGGGGTCTGGCTGGATGGGGAGGAAATGGAAGGACTTCCACATCTCAACAGACCTAAGGTACTGTCCATCAGGATTCTCAACTGATGATATTCTGAGCTGGATAATTGATATCCAGAACTGTTGATATTCTGAGCTAGATAATTCTTTGTAGTGGGGAACCATCCAATGCATTGTGGGATATTTAGCAGTACCCCTGGTATCTATCCACTGGATGCCAGTAGCATGCCTCTTCCAGTTGCAACAACCAAAAATGTCTGAAGATATTGCCAAATGACCCCTAGGAAGTGAGCAAAATCATCCTTAGTTGAGAACCACCACTTTAGGCTAAGGACTATCATTGTCCAAAACGGCACTGTGTCCATCAACAGATGAATGGATAAAGAAAATGTGGCACATATATACAATGGAATATTACTCAGCCATAAAAAGAAACGAAATTGAGTTATTTGTAGTGAGGTGGATGGACCTAGAGTCTGTCATACAGAGTGAAGTAAGTCAGAAAGAGAAAAACAAATACCATATGCTAACACATATATATGGAATCTAAGAAAAAAAAAAGGTCATGAAGAACCTAGGGGTAAGACAGGAATAAAGACACAGACCTACTAGAGCATGAACTTGAGGATATGGGGAGGGGGAAGGGTAAGCTGTGACAAAGTGAGAGAGTGGCATGGACATATATACACTACCAAACGTAAAATAGATAGCTAGTGGGAAGCAGCTGCATAGCACAGGGAGATCAGCTCGGTGCTTTGTGACCACCTAGAGGGGTGGGATAGGGAGGGTGGGAGGTAGGGAGATGCAAGAGGGAAGAGATATGGGAACATATGTATATGTATAACTGATTCACTTTGTTATAAAGCAGAAACTAACACACCATTGTAAAGCAATTATACTCCAATAAAGATGTTAAAAAATAATAATAAAAAAATAAAAAGTCAGCTTTAGGCTCTTTAGGGTTTCTACTACTTGTCTTAACCAAAAGGTGGAGAAGTCAGCCTGAAAGTTCTAAACTCCACAATTCAGCCAGAAGTTGCTAACTCTGTCCGGAATTAGCCAGGTTCAGTGGCCTGAAGGCCAACTCCCAGCATGCCAGGTGGCAAGCCTCCCAAGAAGGGATACTTCCACTCAAGTGACAGAGGACCCAGCAGCTTTCTCAAGCAGTCAGTGAATGAGAAATTGTCCAATTGACTTCTTTCCCACCTCCTGCTTTTCATATTTTGAACCTTTAAAAACTGCTGGCTGATAAAAGGGCCACGTGGTAGCAAAGCTCCTGAATGTCAAATGTAATATATGTACACATACATATTTAAAGGCACATACTCTGTAAACTCTAATAAAATACATATTACATAAAGTGACATGTAAATGTTAGAGGTTAGGATCTAAAACCAGAGTGATCAAGAGTTCCAAATCCAATATTTACCTACTGCTCCACCTGGTGCAATTCCTTAATCTCTCTGGGTTCCCGTTCCCTCATTCATACCATGAAACTCACCAAGAACACCTATAAGGATGGTTTTTTGATCCAATGAGATGAGAAATGCAAAAATGTATCATAAACAGTAAAGCACATTAAAATTTATTACATTATTATTTTCTAAAGCTTCAAGGAGGAAGTGAGCCTCAAGGCTTGCAGATAATTAATAGTAATACAACACTGTAGAGTCTCTCTCAATGATTTGTTTTTGTTGGACATGTTAGCCAACACGGAATAAGAATTGATTCCTGTACTTTAGGACTCCTGAACTTGAGGTTTGAGACAGAATTGAAGTCAAGAGAATTTAATGCAGAATTTAATCAAACTCTGCATCTGATGTTCTTGGTGTTATTACACTCGGTCAAGGTGTCAGAGGTTCTTTTTGATTTTTGGAATCTTGTCAGGCACATTGACTTTACATTTACATAAAAATTAAGCACTTAACTAATGAATTTATTGCATATTCTAAATGTCTTGGTGAGACAGTGTTGTTCATTCCATGTTGTAAACTCGTGTTTGCTTTGTTCCCTAATAGAGCATCACATGCAGAGTTTCCTGATGATGTTACAGGATTGCAGAAAAAAGTTCAAAGTTCTGAGCGTTCCTGGCACAGAGATGAGCACCAGAATGTTTTTTTTCTTCATTTTCAGCATTTGGCCCTATGTGCTGACAACCTGGTATTTTTTTCTTTGAATGCCAGAAATTGTGTAAAAAACATATAGCAGCTCTGTATTATGCTAGAGGGCTGGTCTATTGCTGGTTTGCTCCTACTTCTAGGGCATAGCCTTTCAGGGATTTCAACTGAAAGCCTGGGGTGTTTAACAGGGATCCTCCACCTTGGTAGGCCCTGACACCGAATTTCTGTCTCGCCTGCACCATGAAACTGTCAAAGGTCTGCTCAGATTTTGACTGTCTTATGAGAACTTTATTCTTGACTTCTAAGCCTTTTAACCACTGCAACTTAAGAACTGGCAAATATGTTGAGGTAGGAAGTAGCACAGGACGTTTGAGCTTACTTCTCTGAAGTTCCCTTTTCTCCCACTCCTGAAACCCTTGTTTCTGGCTGTCTTAGTAGCCCTGAACTACAGTTTTTGTCTCAGTTCCCATGAAGCTGCTGAATGCCGAAGGCACTGCTTTTCACTCAGCCTTTTGAACTCATGCCACATATCAGCAAATGTCTCAAGGGAAAAGCATCAGAAAATATTGCCCTGCTATGGACTGAACTGTACCCCCTCTAAATTCATATGCTGAAGCTCTAACTCCCAATGTGACTGTATTTGGAGATAGGACTTTTAGGAAGTAATTAACATTAAATGAGGTCATAAGGATGGGCCCCTAATCTGAAAGGATTTGTGGCCTTATAAGATCTCTTTGTCTCTCTCTGTCTCTCTCCCCACCATGTGAGGACACAGGGAGAAAGTGGTCATCTGCAAGCCAGGAAGAGAGTCCTACTTGGAACCAAATCAGCCAACATCTTGGTTTTGGACTTTCCAGCCTCCAGAATTGTGAGAAATATGTTTCTGTCGTTTAAGACAATATATGGTGTTTTGTTATGGCAGCCAGAGCAGACTAAGACATGCTCCCTCATTCATTTTCCTTCTCTCTGAGGTCTTAGCCCCTAAAGTCCTGGCTGCCTTGATTGTTCTCTGATACCTTCAATTGTTTTGTTTTTTGCTTGGTTTTTACATATTTGCAGTAGTTGTAATTTTGGTCTGATAACTATTATATCAAAGGAATAAGCAAAAATCTCAGAGTCATTAAAATATTTCATTCTAAGAAAAAGGAAGAGTAAATATAAAGACTTTGGGGCAACAACCTGCTCAGGGAATAGAATATGATTATAAATATATGAGATATTTAGGGCCCAATCTGATTCAGGATGATGTCACCTCAAGATCTTTATATTAATTACATCTGCCAAGCCCCTTATTCCAAATAAGGTCACATTCTGAGGTTCCATGTGGACATCTATTTGGGGGGAGACTATTTAACCCACAACAATATTATAAGAAATATATAATGTTGATACTACTTCTACTATTAATAAATGATAGAAGGCACTACAAGATCTTGTTTGCTTAATAATATCACTCTCAGATAGAATTACACTCCTAATAGAGTTACACTTCTGAGATAAGCCATTGTCTTCAAAGGTACTCTTTTATAAATCATACAAACTACCTGGGATTGTGAGCCACATTTGGACTTTAAATTTATTTTCAAAGCAAAATTATATGAAGTCTGTATGTTCCAGAGGGTAAGAACTGTGTCACTTCCATTGGCTTTGCTGTAGGCTCCGTGGATGCTTTATTCAATAATAATGTTCTAATCTATAAAATAGACCCAAGCATCTGATGGATTGGTGTGGATATAGTTTGCCTCCGTTTAAGTTCTCATCTTTCAGAATGTGAGGAAAGTTAGGTAATCCATATTCTTGACCTACCGGCTCTGCTAAACTTTCATGGCTGCCTATCCCTAGAGATATGCCATTTTCTTTGGGCTGAAAGATATGCAAAGTGTCTGGGCCAAAGTGACTAGAATTGCCCTCATTCACAAAAGGCCTCAGAGAGCAGATTAAAGACCAGTTCCCCTCCTCTGCTGCCTTTTCATCTGACTCTTGTGGTCATTTCTGCTGATGTCAGCTCCACTCTCTCCAGCAATCACTGTCATTTTCCTACAGAGATGGATGGCTGAGCAGACTGCCAGAGTAGCTATCTATCACTTATGCCTAAGGATGATCAAGACCATGTCTGTGGCTCTAAATTTGGCAGCAATTAAGCGTGCGTTGCATCCAGCAACATAGCCCTCTTGTGCCACCCACAGAGAATCAGGGAACCTGAAAGATTTTCTACTTATTTCAGAAAGCTGCTAACTGCTCACCTACTGAGATTGAAAAGTGGGAGTGAAGATGAAATGAAAAGCTAAAAGGAGATGAAAAAACTGATTAAAAATATTCAGGAACTTAGGCAGTGAAATCTAGCGGGTCTTCGAGCTTGCTGATTTTGTGCAAAGCAGTTTGCTATGTGTGTCAAGGCTTAGTATACAAATGATAATGCCTTGGTGGGTCAAAGCAGCTAGATGTGCTGAAGTAGGCACATATCTAGGAGTGAAAGAGGTGGATCTCTGCTCACAGAGATATGGAAAAAATGTGTTTCTTGATGACCCTCCAATATTGAAAACCAAGAGGTACCAATAACTTAGTAAACATTACAAGTGTCTGGTTCCTCTTCTAGAGCTCTTATTATTATAATTATCTTTTGCTACAGTCATTACTTCAGCATTTATTAATCAAGCACAATTTCTGATTCACTGGTGAACTGCAGAGAGATACTGTGAATGCAATATACAACCCTGGGTTAAGAATTATTTAAGGACAAGGGTTCAGATTTCTAGCTTAAGGCACTTTAGGCCCATTTAAAAATAGAAAAAGAAATAGTGGTGAGATTAAACTTAACATGTGAAAAATGTGACTATCTTCTAGATGGACCAGGAAAATTCTTTTCTTTAAGACATACGTGAGTCATCATGCTCTCCAGAGCTTTCCCTCTCTTCCAAGACAGCCATTCAACAAATACTAATTGAGCATCTACTGTTGGTGTATAGGTAAAAGACACTGCATTCAAGGAGTGTACAGTCCATCTAAGGACACCAAACTCACAATTGTTATTCTCTGATTTATGCTTTCTTCCCATTCCCTAAGCTGAGAATTTTCTCTTTTGGGGTGGCAAAGAGACATAACAAACTGATCAGTGTTAACACTGGGGTTACAGAGAACACCTCGAAGGCCTCTTATATCATTCGATGTTGTAGGAGCAGTTTATGGGTGACTTCTGGAGACAGTATCATGGGCTGTGTTAGAGGACTGTCTTCCCAGAGGTTCTGAACTTCCACCAAAAAGAAATGGAAGGACCTACATAAAGAAAGGCAGGGAGACATTTTTAAGAGGCTCACACCCTTCCTCTTTTGTTGTCTGGTGCTGGATTGCAAGGTGACTGTTTTTTTTTAAATCTGGTTTTATATATTTATAGAAACCTTGTATATTATACATTCAATATATTGAACTAGTCAAAGTCATGTCTGCTTCAGAGTTCTTTGTATTTACTGAGACTCATTACAGGAGGAGATACCTGAAATGCTATGAGGAAAACCAACAGCATTACATTATGAGCACGGCTAGTACCATTTTTCATTCAATATAATGCTGTTCTGATTGGAAATCCATAGTCTGCTGTTAGCCCTGAAATTTTCCTCCCAAACAGTGGACAAACCAAATGAATATTTTTCCTTTAGAATTACTATTCTCCGGAGCCTCTTAACCTGAAAATGTGCCAAGTTTAGCTCTTTATCCCTATCACAATGTTTCATGACTGCAAGAATGTTGCAAGATTTAGAGGCTCAGAGTAGACAAGAGACTTTCCAGATTCCACAGCAATTCCTGGAGTTGAAGTTGCTGTGCTGCTCACTGTTTTGCACACTCACTTTACCTTCCAGGAGGGAGAAGGTTTTTACCACCCCAATATCAGCTTGACACCGATCAGCTCAATGCATCCTAAAATTAGGGAAAATGAATCATTTATATTGTCTCTTTGCGCTCATAGGACTTGGGAACTGAAGGTACCCAGCTGAAAGGTGAGTATTTTGCTCACAAGCTCTTTGCCCTGGCATTGCACTGAAACCACTCAGAGGAAGAGGCACCCAGTTTAATTTGCACAAAGACATCAGATGGGCTGCTGACTGCCCTGTGCACAGCGGGGTCCACACAAACCAGGCTCTGGGGCCCAATCCAGCCATCATCTTTACTTGATATTCTCCTGCTTTCCTAAGTACATAGCTCTTCCTCGACATTTGTAGAAAGAGGCCTCAAATAAATCCATGACATCTCTTAATTTCAACTAGCTTGGAGGAGTATAAGAAGAATTTTGAATGTTGCCCTTACGTTTAAAAATATTTCTGATGATTTATATTTGTTATTTGTCATGCAGGACTTTTCCATGTTCTTTAACACCTAAGTTTGGGGAAGTAACGCAGTATGGCTAGCACTAGGTTAGATGCCATTAGGAATGAAAAAAACATTGTGGGCATATGAGTTTATTTGCATTACACAGATGTGTGTGTGTATGCACATTTAGCAGTTTTTTGTTCTCGCTTTTGCTAAATTTGGACTTTCATTTGGATCATTTGAACATCTCATATATCTTTTTCATTTGTGGCATAATTGTTTATTCTTCAAGACCTAGCTCAAATGTCACCTCCTCTGAGTAGCTTTACCCCCGACCCCAGTCAGGCAGTATCCTACATGTTCCTATAGAACTACATACATTTATTGCGGTGTTTACCACTAGCAGTTTGTATTTGCCTGTTCTTTTGGACCAGCCTGACCATGAACTCGTTCTCTGAAGAAAAGATTTACACCTAATGCATTTTTGTAGCTCCAGAGTCAGTGTAGAATCTTGCTCATCTTAGTTATTCTGGAAACGCTGACATAATTCCTGCAGTGTGATCATTCACCTTTGAGGGTTATGACTTCTTTGAAAATGCTATAGGTTCTCTCCAGAGGAAAAAAGTGTTCACACGCAAATTTTGCATAAATTTTAAGTTGTTCCTGGGCCCCGTAAGCCCTTCCATGATCCTGCCGATGCGTCCACAGACCTCAGATCAAGAACCACTTGCCAAAGGAAATAGACTAATACTCTTGGTATAATAAAGTTCTAAACATTTCTCTGCTATTTCCTTCACTCAAATATTTATCATGTGGATGCTGAGGATGTTATAATGAATATCATACAAGTACTTACCACCCAGTGAGAGAGACCAACAAATGAGTCAATAATTATACCACAGCAGGTAAATGCTACTGCAGCAGTGTACAAAAGATGCCAGCCTTAGGAAAGTGGTTTCGGATTCATGACTTATGGACCAAAAATTCCCCCCCCCCCAAATATCTGGCAACCAGTAGGAGTGGTAAAGTTTTTATTTTCCCAAATCAGTACATTTGAAAAAAGTGTTCTATTATCACTATCACTTCTTAACATCTCACTGCCCCAAAAGAAGAAATATATAATTTTGGAATAAAGTACAATCCTTTTAACTGATCACATATAATTCTGTGAGAATAAGTTCTTTCTCGTTTCATTGTGGACACTGCAAAACTTCTCACACACTGGCACCTGGCCTTTAGTATTTGAATCCCTCTTACAGAGTCCTTGAAGGCTTCCCAGAAGAACTGTTCAAATTGAATCTTCAGGGATAAATGAGGGGCTAGAATGTGGGGAGAACCAGAGGGAGGGGCTTATTCCAGGCAGATGAAAAAATAGTTGAAAGACTAAATATATAAAACGTGTGCATATAAGGTAGTAATGGAGGTGAGGTCATGTTAGCAGGAAAGTCCTCAAGGAAAAGGTGAAATGGGCAAGTGTTGAAAATTCTTAAGAAAGGGAACTGTGCAGAGGAAGGGAATGACACACTGGTAGGATACAGAGGCACCTCCTGCTTTAGGCTTGTGCAGGGAGGCAAGCTGTAAGAAGTCTGGGGCTCCCTGACTCCCCCTGAAGCCATGTGTTTCAGGGAATTAGCCAGTAAGATGCTCCTACTGGCAGCTTAGGAGAAGACCAAGTAGGGCTGGAAGGCAATGAAGAATCGGTGACTCTTGTGCAGGAAGCAACTAAGGCAGGCCAACAGGGGAAGGCTGGCTGGGGAGTGGCATTTGCACCAGAGACTGATGGGAGGATGGGGTGAACAGAGTCAAGGCAAGAGCACAGAAAGCTGTTCAGTCATAAATGACGTCGTGAAGAGGGCCTTTTGCACTGGGTGGACATGGAAGCAGAGTGTCAGGATGAATGCAGGATACAAGGAAGAAACAGAAGGACCTGAGGTAGATCCACATACATAAAGTCCACAGAGCTGATATTATCTTATTCTTTTCTATTACCTAAATGTCATGATTTTCTTTAATCACCATATTAGGCTAATCGAACCTTAGTAAATACATATTTCACTTTCAAAATATTTCTTAAAATGGTATTAATGCTATTGGATGGCATGTGTTGACTGATTTTTTTAAAGTTTCAGTTTTGCAAGAGTTTATAAGGACATCAACTACTCAGATAGTCTAGCTAACTTAAAGTAGTTTAAAATATGCAATTCAAATGACTTCTTTTAGATAAACTGCAGGTATATATTCCTCATCCAATCCAGGGCTACTGCTACCAAAAAATCCTCTAGTGAGAAAAATATGTTTTAAACGAAAGGCACAGTTAATATTTCTGGGTACGTTTCCATTGAGAGAATACTGTACATTATCAACAGCTCACTGTCAGATGCTTTCAGCTTAAGGCATGTGAATATTTAAAAGCCATCTTCACTTGGAAACACCATTTCCTACCTGCCTTCTCCTCCACCCAAGATTATCCTTTTAAATCTGTAGCAAATAATTTTTAGACGCATTTCTTATTATTAGCATACCAGAGCCAGCACAAACCTCTCCTTTCTTTTCTCCCACCATGTTACACGTAATGGAGTTTCTTATTAAATATACATGCAATCCCTCGTTGCATATAAATGTACCTCATCAAAGAATAAGGGAGACCCTGCAACTCTGCTATCGACTGGTCATAAAGACAGAGCAATATCTGAACAGTGTTCTTGGGCTTTCTCTAAAAAAAAAAAACTGAAAGAGTCCTGTAACTTTAGCCACCACCATAAGGAACTATAATGTGGTTCCCTTCTTACATATTTATTAGGCTGCTTTATTACATATTTTTGAGACCACAGAAAGGAGAAACTGCTTTCCTACTTCCAAAGAGAATTTACAAAGTCATTGCTTTTGTCTACATGGAGCAGTACTCTTGTCTTTGGCGGAAATGCCAGGCAGAAGAAAACCACACTGCTGTGTGCAGAGAGGGTGTGTGTTAAAATGCCCCAGCAGTGAAATGCTTTCTGGTGATTCAAGTACATCTCAGAGGCAACACCACACAATGCCATAGATAGTATCCTTTGAAAAAGCAAAGCAGAAGAATATTTCTCACAGTCGAACAATTTCACTTTAACATTAGATGCAAATGATAATGACTTGAAGTTCACCAGAACACTATGCAGGGAGAAGGAAGAAATCAGAAGGAAGTCCTTAATTCATACTAAGAAATAATAAAACAAGGACTTAGACCGACAGTCCGTTGTTTGGTTAAGGGTGCGGGTTTCCTCAGAAAGCTCTTGTCCTGATGGTTTGGGAGTGCTAAATTACCTTGTTGGAAAACATACTTGGATGGGTGACTTCCGCCAGGTCCGCACACACTAGGTGAAACCTATCTATTGACTTACAAGCTGGATGCATGTGTCAAAATGCCATCCGGTATTTTTGTAGTAATAGCTAGCAGTCATGGCTGTAAATTATTTATGGAGAGTATTCAGTGCAAACAGGTTAGAGCACACATCCTCTTCAGCTTGACTGCCCTGGTTTTAGATCATGCAGACACTCAACTCCTCGGAGATCTGCTCTTATCACTGCAAACCCTAAAAGGGGGCTCACACTGCAGTCAGTTCAGCAACTCACAGCCACCCGGCCACTTGCTAAAGCTCTACCTCAAGGTTCAGTGAGTAAACACGGTCCCTCTCCCCCCTTCTCTCACACCCGCCTGGCCGGGGTGATGTAAGGTAATATCAGACATGAAGGCAGATCGATCTCCAGAGCAGAGGCATGGCCATGCTCCACTATCTTTGTGCAGAAACATGGAAGAATGTGCACAGAAAAGGCCACTGGTGATCTTAACTCAAGCTGACATTTCACTAATGCCATGTTCCTGCAGCTGGAAAGAGTTGGTTATCCGGTGAAGCCCTCAGTTTAAATTTAAATAAGTGTGGCGTCCTCTTGCAATGCGGGGCATGGTCTTCCCCTTCTGCCCCAGACTATTTCAGCCATGGCCATTTCCATTTCTTCTCCGTGATCAATGTAGGGAGGTGGACTTTTCTGCAGTGTCACAGAGATGACCAGAAAGTTACAGCATCTTTTAGGTTTTACGAATTAAAACCACAAGGAAAAGCAAACTCTCTTTGAATATTTCTGGAAGGCTATTCTGCCTCCCCTTCAAAAAGGAAATTAATGAGGTATGGACCTCAGATGTCCCAGGTCAGATATCTGTCCATTTCACTTTATCTTCTTTGTCCTTTAAGATGAAGAGATATTATAGACTTTCCACTGCTTAATATGGAAGAACTACTTTGTCATAAGAGATCACAGCTTTTATTTGTGGGCTTAGACCAGGAAGTGGGTTAAGTTATCTGTTCGCCAATTTACAAGGAGAATAAAAGCAGCACAACTGCTGAAGTAAAACTTGGAAACATGATAAGCACTGCAAAGCGGGAAAAGTAGAAAATAAGATCTGTGGGTTTGAGAATCAGCTCTTTTTAGGATTGGATAGCAAGAGTTTATCTCCCAAATGTTTTTACAGAGTGTTAGAAAGCCATAGATAATAACATCTGCATAGCTCAGAGAGCACAGGACCGGGAAGCAGGAGCCCTGGTTCAGCTACATAAAAGCCTGTATGACTTGAGACCATTCTTTCAAATCTGAGCGCCAGTTTTTTCATCTACAAAATGGGGAAAATAAAATCCTCCTCTGGCATCATTTTGTTGTAAGGACAAAATGACATGGTATAAGGAAAGGTTATTGAAGTAGGTTGAACGGTGGCCCCCAGAAGATAGGTCCATTTCTTAATGCCTGGAACTTGCGAATGTAAACTTAGTTTGAAAACAAAAGGGTATATTTCAAAGATGTAATTAAGTTAAGGGACTTGAGATGAAGAGATCATCCTGGATGATCTGAGTGGTCCCTTAACCCAATGATAAGTGTTCTAAGAGACACAAAGAGAAGACATGGATACAGAGGAAGAGGCCAAGTGAAGAGGGAATCAGGCAGTGGTTGCCTGATTCCTTGCCACCACTCGGCAAGGAAGCCGATGGCCATGAGAAGCTGGAAGAAGCCAGGAAGGATTCTCCCCTGGAGCAGCAGGGGAGAGCTGCCCTGCCAACACTCTGATGTTGGACCCTACGGGAGAACACATTCTTGTTGTTTTCTTCAAGCCCACTACTAATTCTGTGGCAATTTGTCACAGCATCCACAGGGGAAAATGTATATAATTATGTTCAGAGTGGGAACTAGGAAGGTGAATTGAGAGAGGCTTTCACCTCTGGCACCAAAGTTACAGTGGCCGCCCAAAACTCAGTAATCAAGATAAACACTATTTTAAGACAGCATTGAAAAAAGTCAAAATCAATGCCAAAAAAAATCTGTGATGAGGAAAATATTCTAGAGGGTGAAAGATTTGTCTTTGATATTGAAGAAGTATCATCTCATTATTATAATCAAAAAAATAGATGAGATGAGGCATCATTTTGCTGTTAGAGCATCTCACTAGGAAGTGTCAGTCGTTAAGGCAGCTTTCAGTTGAATTATGCTTTAGAGACTGGCAGTTTCAAACCTCTCATAATGGAAACACAGGGGTCTCAGAGTCAAATAGAATGCTAATCTCGAAGAAAAGCTTCATGTATCAAACTGTGGGTCTAGTCTCTGGCCGCATGGTAGAAACATCTGGGAAGATTTACAAAACCAATCCAGCTACACCCCAGACAGATTATATCAGAATCTTGGGCAATGGAACCCAGGCATTCGTTCTGAAGTCCCCTGCAAGATTCCAGTGGCGGCCAAGGCTGGGAACCACTGCTCTGAGGATGAATGTGGGTGGAGGTGGAGGTGCCCTTTGGGGTCTGGGAGGCTAAACTCTGTGAACCTGGCAGGTCGTTTCAATCACAAATGGGAAGGAGAGATTCTGAATTGTGTCTAAACTTATACACCCATCAGGGCTTTCTTTTCTTTTCAAGAGTTTAGGTTTCACAGAGTGGTTGATGGTAATTCACTGGTGATGATGACAGTGACTGCGATGAGGCTTGCTGTGTTATTTATTTATTTATTTATCTGTCAATTTATGTATGTATGTATGTATGTATATATGTATGTATGTGGTTGCACCGGGTCTAGTTGTGGCAAGTGGGCTCCTTAGTTGCAGCACACGGGTTCAGTTGCTCCGCGGCATGTGGGATCTTCCCGCACCAGGGATCGAACCCATCTGCCCTGCATTGGCAGGTGGATTCTCCATCCACTGTGGCACCAGGAAAGTCCTGTAGTGTTTTTTAGAGTTTTCAGCCCCCAGCACCCCTCACAGGCTTCAAAGCCTTCTTAAACCTCCAGATGGTCTCACCCTCCCCCATCAGTGCTCAAGCTCCCTTTTATTTATTTATTTTACCCTTTTATTATAGCACATGCCCTCCATTACTGGAATCATTTGTTATCCAAGTATTTACTGCACACAACTCTGAATTCTTTGAGAGAAGGGAGAGTCATATTCAGCTTCATTTTCCTAGTGCTTAATAGAGCGTCTGACTTCTCATAGATGCTCAATAATCACTGGCTAAACTAACTAGTTTATTAATAATGTCTTTTAAGCATGCATTATTTCATCTAGTATTTTAAGCATTAAGTGAAATGCAGACTACTATTATCATATTTTAACAAAAGAGAAAATTCAGGTACAAAGAGGTGAATAGAATTGTTAGAATGCAAATCTAGGAACATGATTTCAAATCTATCTCTCTCTCTATTTAAACATATATTTAACCAAATATATATTTGACCATATATAGAGAGAGGAAGAGAGATAGATTTTAACTAGATAGATTTAACCATGTATGTATATACTATATAAGTCTCTTCATAAGATGAATTGCCTCACTGTTTTCTGCCTGGCGTTAAAACTAAAACTATTTAAGTCTTACGTCTGGTAAGTTCCTTGAGGATGGATCCAGGTTTTATTTAACATTTTTGCCATACAGTGCCTTCTAAATAGCAGTCATTCAAATATTTGTTGAATGGATTAATGATCATTGCAATGACTGCATTTTTAAAATTTCTTCCATATTTCTATAAAATTATCCTATGAGGCTATATAATGTCATCTTACTAAAAGCTATAAATATGGAGCTCCTAGTCTATTACATGTCTCTATTCTGCCCTGTTTCAGAAGATGGGGGGCTTGTTAACTGAACTACTGTATCACATGGAATGTTTCTCTGCTGCTCTGGTGATTTAGCTGGGCTCATCCTTTTCATTGATTTTTTCAGAAAGTGAATAACAAATAGAATTTTACTTTGGGGGCAAGCTTAGAGAAGGCCAGTATAGATACTTCCATGGACTTTCTTGTGGAGAGTGTGCACTTTGACCCCTTATTTCTGATGCCACCGGGGTAAGGATCATGCCAAGGGGGAGCTGAAACTTCCAGTTACTGTCAGTACAAAGGAAACCATTATCCAAGTTCTAATTATAGTCACTAACAGAAGGATGGAGGTGGAGTCCAGAGTCCAGGAAGTGAAAATCAGGGCAGGAGAAAGCAGGCAGCGGTTCTGAGCTGAAAGGAGACCGCAGTATAAGAGAGGGTAGAGTGAGAGGGACCGGCCACAGCCAGGAGAGAGAGAAAGGGCATTGCCCAGGAGGCTAGAAGCGGCCTCGCGCCTACCCTGTCTCTTACCCGCTTAGGAAGTGACAGTAAATATTTATCAAAGGTGCGATAATTTGATAATCTTCTTTTCATAGTTCATAGGCAAGTTGTAAGGATTAATTTCCCTGTGAAATTCTTAAGACAAAACAGCTCTTAAGAGTAGCAAATAGAGGGCCTCCCTGGTGGCGCAGTGGTTGGGAGTCTGCCTGCCGATGCAGGGGATACGGGTTCGTGCCCCGGTCCGGGAGGATCCCACATGCCGCGGAGCGGCTGGGCCCGTGAGCCATGGCCACTGAGCCTGCGCGTCCGGAGCCTGTGCTCCGCAACGGGAGAGGCCACAGCAGTGAGAGGCCCGCGTACCGCAAAAAAAAAAAAAAAGAGTAGCAAATAGACCACATTTTAAATGCTTAAAAACGGATGGTAAATAAATAACAGCAGTTCAGTAACAGAGATATTCTCACCATAAGAAGGGCTTTGTTTATCAGTTAGTTGTACTCAGTGGTTCAAGTCTATCTAGTGTCACATTCACAGTTATGCTGGTGATGTGTTCTAGGTGAACACATGGACAAAAATAAAACTGTGGCTTACTAACTGAAATTCTTCAGTTTCAACCAAACAACTAGGCTTATTTTTCATGCAAGTGTTTTTCCTTAAGTATACCAGTCCATAAAAATAGGTTTTACCATAAATTGTTGACATTTATTGAAAATTTATAAAACATTTTTCCATAGTTACAATACTATTGTGGGTCCATAAATTTCCAAGCTATTTCCCCCTAAACTCCTTTTAAACCAGGATGTATTAGAATATAGGACAATAGTACTAGATTTATAGCAATGTAATCACTTGTGCATGTAGTCATCCCATCAACATTTATTGTGTGTTCTATGAATGCAGCATTGCCTCGTTTTTGGAGAGACAAAAAATTAATAAGATAGATTCATGTTCTTAAAGTGTTCACTGTCTAGTTGGAGACAGAGACACATTAATAAATATATGATATAGTATGAGGTGATATGATATGCCATAAAAGAAGAATGCACATAATTATGAAACTGTAGGTTCCACAAGAGGGACATAAAATGGTGAGACAAAAATGCCCCCATCATATTGCAAACAAGGGGGATATTTTTTTAGTGTCACCCAGGAAATGTGTTGCCCATATGTCTGTTCAATGGCAGATCTGCATTTGTAGAATATATTAAGGTTCAGTTATGATTTCATGCTAACCTAATATGAAAAAAGATAAAGTAGGTTGAGGGTCATGTATTAGGACTTAGATTATTATTTTCTTCCCCTTTGAAAAATAGAACCTAAAGCCATACTGATACATTTTAGAAAAATAAAAATGCTTGGTTGAAAATGTACAGTGGATCAGTAGAACTTTGAAAATGTAGACCAGAAATTTAGCCAAAAATCAAATGGGGACATTTAGAGTCAGGGGAGAAATGACAGGTAATAGAACAGCGTGAGCAGAGCACGAAATTATGAAAGGGTGTGGCATGGATCTACAAGCCCAGAGCTCTTACCCAGATGATTGGGAACACATCTCCTAGTTGGTCAGCATGTGATTCCTCTCTACTGACTTGGCAATTAAAATGATAGCATATTGGAAAAGAAGGCAGATTCTCGAGCCAGATGGCCTGACTTTGCATTTTACTGGCCGTAGGACCCTAGCTAAGTTACGTAAGCCTCACTATACTTCACTTTCCTCATGGTCACAGAAATACTTGGCTCATAAGGTTGTTCTGAAGTATATATGAGTTGATACATGGAAAGTCCTCAAAACAGTGCTTGTTGTTGGAAGAAGTAATCCACCAATCTCCCTGAGCATCACTGCACCTTCTTTCAGGAGAGGCCAAGAATTCGAAGCCCTGATTGCTCCTTACTGGAGATGCTTTGCAAGATTGTGTTTACAGCAAGCAACTTTGTGATGAGGTCTTGTCTCCCTCTGGGACAAAGATCACACCTGATTCCTGCTTGCCTAAAACCACGAGTTCCTCAAGTCCAGCGTTCCTCGCTTACAATGCAACCAATGGCAGGTGCAGGCACCCATCTGGGCTCAGACTGCATCTCCCCCGTGGAACTTGGGGGACAAGTGAAAATGATGCAAACATGGTGCTTGTGTTGCTTGCTTTGCTGTAAGAAATAAAGTCCTTTGTCTCTGATGCAGGAGTCTCTTGTCTTCTGCCAGCATCCATGAAAGAGTAATAGGCTAAATTGTTAGCTTTTAAGTAGGATAAAATCAAACCCTATACTCAACAGTTGGTGCATAGCAAACATTAGGTAAATATTAATTGTATGGGGGAGACAATGGGAGCTGGTGAGACCTGTGAAGACAAGGCGGGCACCTGAGGGGTGGGATTGACAAATGCATCAGGGAGGTTATTCTTGAAATGGCTGCTGGTTCTTCTCCTCTATTTTCCCCTACTTGCCTTCCTCCTTATCCACCAAGAATACCAGTCATTTTTGCACCAGAATGTCCTAAAATTGTCCACTGACATCGGGTCTGCTGTCAATCGAATAACTTTTCCTCACCTCACCACCTACATCTGAAAGGAAAACACAACCATTTGGAGGCTGGGAGTAACGAAGGGATTTTTGCCATGTCTAACAAGGGGTAGGATAGTAAAACTTTACCTATGATGTAGTATCTTTTTTGTGCTGGTTTTAAAAAATTTACCAAGAGGGCTTCCCTGGTGGCACAGTGGTTGGGAGTCAGCCCGCCAATGCAGGGGACGCGGGTTTGAGCCCTGGTCTGGGAAGATCCCACACGCCACAGAGCAACTAGGCCCGTGAGCCACAACTACTGAGCCTGCGCGTCTGGAGCCTGTGCTCCGCAACAAGAGAGGCCGCGACAGTGAGAGGCCCGCGCACCGCGAAGAAGAGTGGCCCCCGCTCGCCGCCACTAGAGAAAGACCTCGCACAGAAACGAAGACCCAACACAGCCATAAATAAATAAATTAATTAATTAAAAAAAAATTACCAAGAAAGACAAAGCTCCACCCAAAGGCTAATGAAGGATCTTGGGGGATGCAGAGAAATTAAATAATATTAATCTACACTTAAAAACAACACCAAGGCTCATGCCATCTTGAACATTTCCCAAGTGGGAGTTCTGGAGTAAAGAACTGTGCAGAAAGGAAGAGGGGTCCTGAGAAAGTGAAATGAGGGCTGAGGACAGAGCCGGCTTCCACAGCTACCTCCCTCAGGCAACAGGAGGAAGAAAGCACAGTCTCTCACGCTTCCCCCTCCTGCAGCAGCCCACCCTTTCTTCATTCCCTGTCACTGCATTATCCTACGGCCCATGAGGATAGAATTGGTACCAAAGCACAGTAAGCTGGGGACAAGGTAGAGGGGGGATTAGGATACGTGGTAGAGAACAGGTAGCTGGGAAGTCACCATTGCATCAGCAGTCTCTGATATGTACAGGTATCCAGGTAACCTGCATCTTAACTAAAGTCACCACTGAAATAAAGTGTGAGCAGGGGGTGCTAATTAATCAAGCATTCTTGTCGTCAGACACTTGGAACGGATGCCCATATCTTTTTCAATGTACATTCTCAGAGAATAACCAAGGTTGAAAATTTTAGACTCATTATGAAGACGATCGCTTGACTAAACAGAAAGAGCAGCGCATTGGGGTCAGAAGACCTGAGGGGTTTTATTGCCTCTGTCAACTCCTCGTCCAATGACCCTAGGCAAGATGCTTAGCCAGAGCTTGAGTTTCCTCTCCTCTAAAAGGAAGGTAAACACAATCTAACTCACACGGTCCTGGGAGTGTGAACCAAGATAATGGATGCAAAGTTCTTGGACACTGTAAATTATGAAGTATTATATCATGAGAAAAAAAACCAATATGAAAACAATTCACCTTCAGAATTAAATCCTATACTTTTCATAACTGTGTAAGAGTAGGAGCCTATGCTAATTATTCTAAGATCAAGCAGTCTGAAACTTTAATATGTTAGTCTGAACAACCGAAGCCAGACGACATGACTATATGTACTTATACATACATGTTTAAGTACCATCAACATGAATATTTTGAGATTATACCCGTGTTTATAATAGAACACGGAGCATGAATCGACACTACAGTTTCTCTCACAAAAGTGATCTTGAAACAAAAAGCATCAATGTTTCTCAGAACTGAGTTCCCTGAAATGCCACCCCTTTGGACTAGGTTATCAGGGACTAGCAATACTTGGAATACATGAATAATCACAGACGGACGTCAAAGAAATGGTTTCTTCTATCAAACCACGCTGCTGGGGGCAAGGTGAGGGTGGTACCTGTCTGTGCATCCATGTGTATGCTCATATTTTAATGGCATATAGAGACTCTGGCAACCTGAAATATTTTGCATAATAACTTACATCAGACTGAAAGAAGCCTACTGTGGCTAATAACTTGGTAGGAACTATATTCCCCTCTTTAAAGATGATTGCCAGATGAAACATAGGGTGCCTAGTTACATTAGATTTTTAGATCAGTAATAATTTTAATAAAAGGCAATATTTGGGACATATACTAAAATACTATTTGTTAGTGCTCTGAAGTTGGAATTTAAACAGCATCCTGTATTTTTATTTGCTGAGTCTGGCAGACCTACCTGAAGTGGCAAAATGCTTCCTGACCTCATATCCCAATGATGTCACCATACTCAGTTAATTTCATGAGGTAAACAGCTCTGTCCCTTTGGTCTCTGTGGGACTCTCTTCCCTAACACTATGAAGGGGGAGATTACATATCCTGACATCAGACCAATCGTGCCTTCAGTGATAGATATTAAAATCACATGCCTGCCTGAAATCGCTTAGAATTCATCAACTACATTCCGATCTTCTGTTGGAAAGGCCTGGAAATAAACATATAGGTGCTTTGGAACAAACAAATCACATCTTCTCTTTCTGCAAGAGAGTAAACGGAAACTCCTAGAAGCTCCAGATTCTAATTCTACTCCGGGTTGAGTAATTGCAGCAACAATGACTGTTTACATGGTCTCGTTTTGACATTTCTTTGATTATTTTTTAAAAAACAAAGTCACTGCTAGAGAGCTAATTGGAATCTAATTATTTCCACACAGTTTAGTGTTCTCAAGCCTCTGTCTCAGACAGGTCATGAGATGGTGGTCTCAGATCAGCTTCTTATCATTTACATTATTTAAAAAATAGGGAAAGGGTATGATTCTGCATAATTAACAATCTTAATTAAAAACTGGACCAAGATATCAGCTGTAGTGGTAGCTTGACAAACCCCTTAGGGCGGGCTCAGATTCTACTGCCTTCTGATTAGAATATGAATCTGGAAATATCCACTTTGATTATCTCCATTAAGACGTGATGCTTTCAGGCCTGGTAATCATTTTCATGAAGGTCTGGTGGAGAGGAGGAGGACACTTTGAGAGCCTGGTAAACATGCCCCACGATTTATGAATCTGTATAATAAGCTCATATTTAAAATCTCTCTTGTAACTCCGAAGGGGATCTCCAGGTTCCTTACCATCTAAGCAGGGCCTAACATCCTTAAGGACCACAGGGTAATCTGCAATGCTCACAGCCATCACATCTGAGAATTTTCATGAGAGATGCATTATAAGGCTTTTTTAACAAAAAGCAAATAAAAGTAATTGATTCAGCTTTTATTTAGCTGCCACCCCAAAGGGATGAGACAAGAAATGCATCTAATAGAGCACTGGAAGAAAAAGCAAACTGTCCCTTTTTGACAGTCTTTTCAGTGAAAATTGTCCAACTTTTTGACAATTGCAATGTAATTACACCAACTGAAATGTGAATTGATTAAAGGAGTGAGTATTCTTCCTATGACTATAATGTTGCACCTGTCTATTTTACCCCAAGCCGTCCTTAATGATATTTTATTTTTTTTTTTGTATATGGTTATTTTCATGGTTTTGCAGCATGGCTGATAAATTGAAGATAGAGAGAATGCCTCCATTTCATGAGTTTTTAAGAAATGCTAACCTCCAGAAAGGCTTTGAGGAGCTTATAATACAATTACAGGCACAAAAACTAAGTGAAGACACAAAATTCAGGGATTAAGTAAGGTGGTGTGTTTAGGGGGAAAGAAAAGTGGTGAGAGCCATGGGGGAATGATAGAGAGGTCAATGGCTGTGAAGAAATAAAACGTGTGCTGAGTTTAACTCTCACTTGCTGGCAATAAAAAGAGAGAAAAAAAGGAAACAGATTATAAGTTCTCATTGCCAAGTGGTAAACATGTATCCCAGTTTCTCGGGAGAATCAGTTTCACGTCGCCTGGCCCCCAGATGTACTGTGCCATGATGATGTGAATGCTGTACCCCCAGATGAAAGTGAGAAAATGCTGTGATGTCATTGAGGGCGTCCTTGTATGTGGACTTGACAGAGGCCTGGTATTTCCGAGCAGCTTTCAACCCTGGATCAGAACTAGAAGACCTCAGAGACCGGGTCTCTAAGTCTCGTCTCTCCCTGAGTCTCTCCAAGGCTGTGCTCTTCAAGATGTGGACAACGACTCACATTTTTCAAGACATTACTTCCCTTATCATGTGTCACTCCGATGTTTTCTATTCTGTTATAGATTCATGTATTTTTTAAAAGTTTCAGTCAAAACCCACTAAATTGATTTTTTGAGCCATCAATGAACGGATGAAGACCCAGAGTTTGAGAAACACTGTACTAGTAGGCATAACATTTTCCTAAAATACAGAAAAATGGTAAAATGTCATGTGTTTTGTATTCATAAAAACGTATGTCAGTGTGGATGTGTTTTAAATCTGTATACATCCTCAAATGTATGTATCATATCAAAATATATATGTGAAATTTCACAGATGTGATAATAACTTGCTTAAGCTCATGAGAAATCTTGAAGTAGGTTTAAACATATATATATATATTTTTTGGTACGCAGGCCTCTCACTGCTGTGGCCTCTCCTGTTGCGGAGCACAGGCTCCGGATGCGCAGGCTCAGTGGCCATGGCTCACGGTCCCAGCCGCTCCAAGGCATGTGGGATCTTCCCGGACCGGGGCACGAACCCGTGTCCCCTACATCGGCAGGCGGACTCTCAACCACTGTGCCACCAGGGAAGCCCTAAACATATCTTTTTAATCATACAGTTGAGTGTAACCCATATTCAGTGTTGAAATGGTAGCATGTATTTTTACTCGTTTCATAGATTTCAGCTTGTCTTTTAACACAAAGACATTTTAAATTAATCTAAATAATTGAGCTAGCCGACTCTTTTGAATTCTTATTACCTAAGTTTCACCTACAACTTACTCTGATAAGCTTTCCTCAGTTCCTAGGCAAAGTATGGGCTGTGAAGCATCCAAGTGGGTCATTTATAAGTGCCTGTGTCTCAATTTAACACATCATTTTATTCAGATATAATTTAGACACAGCATGAACATTAGCTTGAAAATTTTATTATTCCTGTATTTTTTCCAAATGACAAGTATTTAAAAATAAAATTCCCAATTAGTTCTCCCTTCTTACCTGCATACTATTCACTGACTTCATTTTTCTCAGTCTCTGTCACCATAAAGGAATAGCAAATCTCTTAGGTCAGGTTATTAGAGCTACTTTTCCTCCAAATAATGTTAGCTTTGTCTTCTGTTTTCAAATCTATAATAATTGAAGCAGCCCTGTTCACTAGGCATGCTCGAGGGGAGGTCAGGCTGGCACACCAGGAAAGGCATCAGAAAGCATTTCTCTTTGAACTGAGATAGGTAAGAGGTTAGCCTGATAGAGAGGCAGGGAATGGCATCCCTGAAAGAGTGAAACTTGCTGCAAGGAGGTCAAAGTCAATGGGAACAGCTAAAGTAAAGAGTTCAGGCTGAAGAACAATGGAAAATCATGCTCCAAGTGAAGGCAAAAGTTGGATCAGAAATTTGTTATTTATTACATAGGCAGGAGAGAGACTCTGAATGTTTCCAATCAGAGGAGTGACATCATTAAGCTTTCACTTTAGAAAGATCACTTTGACAAAAATGAAGAGAATGGGCTGAAGGAGGTCAAGATATGAGGCTGAGATTTCAGTTAAGAGGCCATGGCAGTGATCCAAAAGAGAAATGGTAACGGCTGGATTAAGACATGGGTGGAATTGAAGGAGAGGACATGGGCTCAATAAGACGAAATAGAGACCAAGTGTCTGGGTCTCCTGGAGACTGCAGACTGTATTGACAGATAGGGTTTGGGGGTGGGGCGGAGGCAGAGAAGAAGGAGTCTGATTCCTGGCTTCTGGTCTGTATAACAGTTGGGGCTTGTATCACAAAGATCAAGTTGTACAGATTGATCTTGTACAAAGATCAATAAAGAGAAGAGTTCAGCCCAACAGGGTTGAAGCTGAGATGTCTATTGGCCTTCTCCATTGAGATGTTCAACCAAAGAGCTAATTTTCATGAAACACTTACTATGTGCTAGCATAGAGCATTTTACTTGCATTATTTTCTTCTAAAAACTCTTATAAGAACGACTATTATTATCCTCATTTTAAAAATGAGGAAACTAAGGCTCAGAGAGTGAACTTATTTGCCCAAGGTCACAGAGCTGGTAAATGACTGAGCAGGGACTCACATTCAGTCTATCTGATTCTGTATCTGTGTCTTAATCCCTATGCTGCACATGACTGGTGAAATAGAGACTCAGAATCAGTGACACAGCAGTGGTAGTTATAACTGTAATTGTGAGTGATGCTACCTAATTAGAGTATATGCAGTAGAAAGCAGAGGCCCAAGGAAAAGCCCCAGGGAACACCAACACTTAATGCACAGACTACGAATTAGTGGTCTCCATTTGCCCACAGACAGAGTTTGTTTGGCTGGGACAGCATGTTAAAAAACTTGGATTTGAGTGCCTTCTGCAAGAGATAGGATGCACTCCCTCCCCTTCACAGTCTCCTCCACCCACTGTTAATTCCCTGTAGCTCCTTCACACCGCAGCATTTCCTGCCGGGCCCCTGGAAACACTAGAGTTGCAACCCCTAAACAGTGTTGAGGAAGAGATACACACATAGGAGAGAAAAATCAATACAAGAGAAGGTAAAAAAGAAATACTAGGAGAATGTGACTTTGTGAAAGTTAAACAAGGAGAGAATTTCAGGAAAAAGGGGACAGTCAGCCACATGAAATGTTACAGATGGTCAAGTAAGATGAGAGAATGGTGTCTATTGAATGTGGCAAGCTGGTGGTCAATGATCATTTCAGTAAAAGACAGTGGAGTGGGTGGATGGGTCACAAAGTTAGATTACAGTGGGGTGAAGAGGGAAAGGGAGGGGGGTGAGGTAGAACTAGATGGTTTAGTGTCCTCTTAAAGAAAGCGTGTGTGACTCTGAAGGGAAGGAAACAGACAGGTAAGTAACCAATGGGAGATGCGTGGTCAGATGGGAACGTCTGCTCTTAGAATGGGAAATGTCCGAGCATGGTTTAATGCTGAGAACAAATAGCTACAGGGATGGTCACCTGGGAATATGGGAGAGAGGAGATGGTGGGTTTTCAGCAGTGATGCTTAGAAGTGATACTGCCCATTAGGCATTGTCTTAAGACATTAGGGACATAGAAGAGAAATACGAGACAAGGTCCCTGTTTTCATGGCAATTACCTGGTGTAGAGAGAAGACACCCAACAGACAAGGAGAATAAGTACAATCATCAAAGTAACATTAGATAATGATATGATAGAGGCTGGAGTCTCCTTTTTGTATTTTTTCTTGTTGTAGGATCGCTTTATATTGGGTATTCACAGAAGTCTTTTCTGAGGACTGACATTTGAGCTGGAATTTGAATGACATCAGGAGCTAGCCACGGATGCTTTGGGGAAGAGCATTCTAGCTGGAACAAATAGGCAGTGTATACATCTAGGGTGATGTGAGTTTGGTGTGATTGGGAAATAGAAAGAAGACACAGTGATTCAGAAAACACATCGTGGTGGGAGATGAGGTCAGAGGGGTGGGCACGGGGTCGGGTGAATGGCACCTCATAGCCTTCAGTAAGGAGTTTGGATTTTATTTAAGGTGCAACCTTTATTTAAGGGCTCTAAGCAGGGGAGGTGCTATCAACTCCTAGGAGGTGAGAGGGGGTGGATCCCAGCACAAAGTAGAGGAATGAGCCTTGAACAGGCATGCTGTCAGCAATTCCACTGAGATAGGGGAGGCAGGAAAGAATAAGTAGAAATGGAGACATTTGTAGGTAGTATAGGAAGAAGCTGAAGGCGTTAATTCTTAAGCACCTCAATTTTCTCAGTGATGCTAGAGGCAAAATGATCTGCTAAGAGTGAACGGAGACATTGTAGAATACAGGGTTGTATTCCTGATGTGGCTACCATAATAAAATACCATTGACTGGGTGGTTTAAACAACCGAAATTTATTTTCTCAGAGTTCTGGAGGCTGGAAGTTTATGATCAAGGTGCCAGCCAGTTTGGTTTCTGAACAGAGCTCTCTTCTCAACTTGCAGAGAGCTCTGGTGTCTCTTCCTCTCCTTATAATGACACCAACTCTCTGGGATTAGGCCCCCACCTTTATGACCTCATTTAACTTTTATCCCCTCTTCATAGGCCCCATCTCCAAATATTGTCATATTGGGGGTTAGGGCTTCAATCTATGAATTTTGGGGGAACACAAACATTTGGTCCATAACAGGGATCTGTGGAGAAAAGGAAAACTTTGGGGTACTGAAGAAATGGAAAGGGAATTGACTGAGAATATCAAAAACACTTTCCATTCTTTTTTTTTTTTTTTCCTATATTAAGGCCAAACGACTGCACTCCCTCCAAGATTCCAAACTTTAGGCAACGGGAGGATATTTGGGTGATGAATTCATTATCTTTAATGTACGACCTCCCATGGACTCAGAAAGTAGGAGGATCCTGGTCATTACAAAGTTCTTTATTCGGTAGCAGGTAAGGGAAGTTGGCATGACAGTCTGGAGCTGAATCAGAGCCAAGGCAGTCTGTATAAAAAGAGGACAGAGAGAACAGAGAGAAGCTGGGAGAAGCGCCAAGAGCAGGAAAGCAGGAAGCCTGGACATTGCACAAGTGAAAGGAGGGGAGAGAGGAACACCCCCGTCAGTGGCAGCCGAGGAGAGACCTGGGGAAGCACAGAAGTGCTTCAGGATTTGTATGAGTTCTTTCTGATGTAAACATGGGATGTGCTTCCTTCTCCAAAAGAAATTTTCCACCAAGCCTATAATACTCATTAATGTGCTGTGGAAAAATTTTGCTTTTTTGGAGGTGGGGAGAGCTGTGAGCTCTGTTTCAAAATCAGTGCCTGGAAGAAACCAGAGCCGTATGCTGAAGATGCACCGAATGACCAAAAACACAACACAAAAACTAACAAGGGGGCAAATTTTTAATGTTTTCACAGTGCCCAAAATATTTAATTTTGACCTGTGCTCCATTCGAAGATTCCCTCAAATTTGCAGGTAACAGATATAGATAATTTTAAAGCACTTACACCTCACATGCACTCCCCTGCCCCCATCTTTCCCTGTAGCTTGGGTTGTGGCGTTACTGGGTCTGACTCGGCTTAGGAACACTTACTGCCCATATGCCAACTACTCCTTACTGCCAACAGATGTGACACCTAATAATGTTTTTCAAAAGTCAAAGTCAAGAGTCAACAACTCCAGACTCTTCTAGTTTGTTTCTTGACTCATTCGGGGTAATATTAGTTCACACAGATTCTTCATTTCAATTTCCCAACACCTATAAAAGTGGTCCTGGTTGCTTATTTCACACCATGTGATTTTTTTGTCCCTAGATGATCCTTATATGTAGGATTTTTCTACGATTAGATTGAGAGAGGGCTGCCCTGCACTTCTTGTCCATTCCTTGGATCTCCATTTTGGTGTCATGGTATCAGTGCGGCCCATTGATCAACACAGGTGGAGTTGATGAGCGTATGAATAAATAAAATTAATGACCATTTGGACTCACCCAGGTGTTTATCTGCTCAGCTGCATTATTGAGATGTCAAGGGTATCTACGTTTTATAGAAAATATTTGCTGGTTGAGGAAATTACTGGTAGAGGTGAGTAACGTGGCTGCTTTGTTTTCAAGGTTCTTGTGAAATGTTGGTGTAGCGCCAGGCTGTGTGTGGGTTTCCACTGCAAGTGATTACAGACATGGCATGTGGAGAGAGTGGACTGGAGGCAAAATACATGCAGGAAAAGTGGAAGTCACCAAGGAAAACGACTGAAGGGGAAATCAATATGAGGTGAAAGGTCAACAAGCCTCCTGCTGTTAGTCTGTCAGAATGTATTTAATGGGTTCATTGGATATTTTTCACATTTAAGAAATTGACATGAGAAAGGGTTAGCCTGTAATAACTTCTTATCTCTCACTTACAAAATCGCTATTTTTTTTCTTTTGAGAATTTTACTTCTGATCTCAGTATTACATTCACGCCCAGGGGTTTGAGGCTTCAACAGAATTACAATGACAAGCCTTCAAAACAGATAATTATTTTTTAAGTAGTCAATTCTGTAATCATAGCCACTTTAATTTATCAAAGTGTAATTTAAAATGTAGTCACTAAAATTAAGTAAGGATCAAATATGGAACTTGCTATATCCAAAGGTCTAGATTCTGGGTTTGATCTCAATGTATTTATTAAAAGGATGCCTTATTTATTCTCTTTTCTATCATCTTTACAATTAGATTAATCTTCAATTCTGTCCTCTTCAAGCAAGAAAGAGAAAGAGATTAAAAAATTAACCGATTTCCAGCAATAATTTTGGAAAAGAACTTAATAAAAATAAAAAGTGTCTCTATGTAAAATTACATTTGTAATGTATTTTTAAAATTTCTGTACTCTCATTTGGTGAATATTCTTACTTATTTAATACTCTCCATTTTTTAGAAAATTCAGTCATCATCTTATCAGAGGCTCAGATTTTTACATTTTTCTAACATCTTTAATAAAAGTACCTTTAGGTACATTAGAAATATTAATTTATTCTATGGTTCCTGAGCTATACAGAGAGATTAGGCATTAAAGATTAACATCTGAAAAATTTAGCATGATAGACTTATATATGTTAACTGTTTTCTCCCTTTTTCTAAGACTAAGTAACTTATGTTCAGGATTTAAATTTCCTTTAGCTTTCCGTCTTGAGCACCTGATACAAAATTGGCAAGCTCAGACCAGAATCTTGGCTTTTAATGAAAATCTGCTCCTTTAATTTTGGTGAGGAATTCTATAGAAGCAAAGTATAGCCCGGGGATGTTTTTTTAAAATTGTCAAGGTTCCCAAGGATCTGGAATCTTCATTTGCCATGGGAGCTATGAGCAAAGCTCAAAGATATGTACATAAGAGGATTTTTACAAAGTAAAAGCACTTTGCCATGACACATGGGGATTTGAAATTTCCAAGAATTCATAAGGATAGATATTACCACAAAGGTCAAATGTGTATTTTTATACTTTTCACTTTCAGAATATTAAACAGTCATTTATTAAATAAAAGTTTATTAAGTATTTACACAAGGCATTTTGCTAGATATCGGTGAAACCAAGATGGAAAGAACATAGTCACTACCCTTTAGGAATGCTTTGTGTAGCAGAGAAGCATTGATGTAAACAAAAGTTATGTGACAAGTGCTATGAATTAGTTTTCTATTGCCGTGTAACGGATTGCCTCAAACTTAATGACTCAAAACAACATACGTTTATTTTCTCACAGTTTCTGTGGTACAGAGTCTGGACACAGCCTAAATGGGTCCTTAACTCAGATACTTACAAGACTGAAATAAAAGTACTCAGGTTCATCTGAGGCTCAAGGTCTTTTTGCAAACTCATGTGGTTGTTGGCAAAATTCATTTCCTTGCAGCTACAGAACTCATGGCAGCTTGCTTCTTCAAGAGAAGTGGATGGAAGTCTCTGAGCTCAGGAAAGCCCTAAGTCCTCTTTTAAAGAGCTTGCCTGATTAAGTCAGGCTCACCCTGAGTTGTCTCTTTGATTAACTCAAAGTCAACTAACTGCTTGGAGATCTCTCATTACATCTGCCAAAGTCCCTTCACCCTCACCATTTAACCTAATCAGAGCAGGGATATCCCATCATATTCACAGGTCCTGCCTACACTCAAAGGAAGGGGTTTATACAAGGGTGTGGGTCACTGGGTCTCATCTTACAATCATGTCCACCACATGCTGGAACAGACATATTTAAGAAAGCAGTGACAAATGACTAAAGTCTAGTAATGTAGAAACAGAGCAAAGAAAGTGTCATGGGCACTGGTTAAACGGGCACTTGTGAACTGGCACTGGTTAACATGGGCTCCTTGATGCATGATGATTAGAGTATTTTTCTGCCACTTGGAGAGAAAATTCATTACAGACTTTATATAAACAAAGAGCCCCAAAGCTGTATGAGAGAGGGGGTACATCTAAAATATCACAAGGGTACAATATGCATTTAAATTCAGATGCAATGGTCATGGGCCCTAATAAAGGAAAGATTTGGACAATATGACACTCAAGTGGGAAACTCTATAGGTCCTTGGAGAGTGGATCTTTATCCTTTTTAAGTCACTGGCAGTCCTAGCTTGGGTTCCTTCGGAGAGAAAGTTTATGCGACAATAGCTTATTTTAGAATGTGATTCCTTGAAGCAAGAGAGAGTGAAGCAGGGAAGGAGGGAAAGCTGACTCAAAAATGGTTTTTGAAGAGGCTGTCCTTTGTCCACTGTACATTCCTGCCTCCTTTATCAAAGATAAGGTGACCATATGTGTGTGGGTTTATCTCTGGGCTTTCTATCCTGTTCCATTGATCTATCTTTCTGCTTTTGTGCCAGTACCATACTGTCTTGATTACTGTAGCTTTGTAGTATAGTCTGAAGTCAGGGAGCCTGATTCCTCCAGCTCCATATTTCGTTCTCAAGATTGCTTTGGCTATTCGGGGTCTTTTGTGTTTCCATACAAATTGTGAAATTTTTTGTTCTAGTTCTGTGAAAAATGCCAATGGTAGTTTGATAGGGATTGCATTGAATCTGTAGATTGCTTTGGGTAGTAGAGTCATTTTCACAATGTTGATTCTGAAACTTCAGAGCTTTTGCACAGCAAAGGAAAACATAAACAAGACCAAAAGACAACCCTCAGAATGGGAGAAAATATTTGCAAATGAAGCAACTGACAAAGGATTAACCTCCAAAATTTACAAGCAGCTCATGCAGCACAATAACGAAAAAACAAAAAACCCAATCCAAAAATGGGCAGAAGACCTAAATAGACATTTCTCCAAAGAAGATATACAGACTGCCAACAAACACATGAAAGAATGCTCAACATCATTAATCATTAGAGAAATGCAAATCAAAACTACAATGAGATATCATCTCACACCAGTCAGAATGGCCATCATCAAAAAATCTAGAAACAATAAGTGCTGGAGAGGGTGTGGAGAAAAGGGAACACTCTTGCACTGCTGCTGGGAATGTGCATTGGTACAGCCACTATGGAGAACAGTATGGAGGTTCCTTAAAAAACTACAAATAGAACTACCATATGACCCAGCAATCCCACTACTGGGCATATACCCTGAGAAAACCATAATTCCAAAAGAGACATGTACCAAAATGTTCATTGCAGCTCTATTTACAATAGCCCGGAGATGGAAACAACCTAAGTGTCCATCATCGGATGAATGGATAAAGAAGATGTGGCACATATATACAATGGAATCTTACTCAGCCATAAAAAGAAATGAAATTGAGCTATTTGTAATGAGGTGGATAGACCTAGAGTCTGTCATACAGAGTGAAGTAAGTCAGAAAGAGAAAGACAAATACCATATGCTAACACATATATATGGAATTTAAGGAAAAAAATGGTCATGAAGAACCTAGGGGTAAGACAGGAATAAAGACACAGACCTACTAGAGAATAGACTTGAGGATATGGGGAGGGGGAAGGGTAAGCTGGGACAAAGCGAGAGAGAGGCATGGACATATATACACTACCAAACGTATGGTAGATAGCTAGTGGGAAGCAGCCGCGCATAGCACAGGGAGATCAGCTCGGTGCTTTGTGACCACGTGGAGGGGTGGGATAGGGAAGGTGGGAGGGAGGGAGACGCAAGAGGGAAGAGATATGGGAACATATGTATAACTGATTCACTTTGTTATAAAGCAGAAACTAACACACCATTGTGAATCAATTATACTCCAATAAAGATGTAAAAAAAAAGGTTTTTTGAGTTGGTTACTGCTTGAGGCCTTAGAAATCCTATGAAATGGAAATCAGAATTTTTCCTTTGGAAATGAAACACAGAAGCACCGCTCTATTGGTTCTTGGAACCTATTTTGGAACCAGTGATGGTTCATGGGTCTGAATGGCAAATGGCCACCAATGGTATCAGAGAAGGCCTGGGGTAGAATAAAAGGAGTGAAGGGTGTGACTCAAGGTGAAGTGCTTTTCAAGTTGTCCAGGTAAAAGCCTGGTCAAAACTTGTGCAGGATTGATGACCGGAGAAGGGTTGGGGATACAATGTGGGGCTGAGGTGATTTGGAAGAGCACACAGTGGGGGTTTGGTATATTGATCCATTGAAAATATAATGGAAACTATGGAGTTACTGTCCAGAAATATGCAAGCATGGACACACACAAACTGTACATACTTTGGATAGTTCTTCTACCCCTAAACCCCATCCATGTACCCCAGAATAAGGATGTCAGTTTAAGGAGCTAATTATCAAGAAAAGATTTTGACAGTATTGTATTCATGTGGGAAACAAAACAAAAGATATGCCTTCTTTAAATAATTGTCCCTTTTCCACTATGATGGACTCTCCTTTAAAACATTCTTCTATTCTTAAAAAAGTTCACTTTAATATCTATGGATCTCCTCCTTAACAAAAAGTATGGGTGTATTCTGAGTTCATCTGGTGTCACTAGTTGTAACAGTGATAGAAAGAGGTGAGAAGGAAGGTTAGAATTGGGTAAAAGAGCAGAACCCCAATATCTGAGACTGAAAATTCTGGTTTGAGGAAGTTTTCTACAATATGAGCCTTTTACCTCTTCACAACAAGGCATACCAAGAACAAGGATAACTTAATTTCTAACTCTGCTAAAAATAAGTTCTATAGACATAGGGACCAGCAAGGTGATGTTTACATGTTTAATCTTCATACATCAGTTTTGTTCTACACTAGAGCCATCATCTGAGCTTTTATACAGACAACCACCTCTGTCAGGCTGGGAGGGAGAATGTGTAAATGGATCAGTGCAACCTCACAAAATTAAAAAGGCAAACTGAAAGCATTTTCCTTCTCAAGAAATGAATACAAGTCACTGCATGCTCACTCACATCTAGATGAAATAACACATCAGTTTGCAAGACGAAAAGAAATCCCACTAAAATCTTGGAAAAACAAAGGGAGATTCATGTAAAAGGGATAGCAGAATGAAAATAAAGCATGGTAATACAGCAGTCAATAAATATATAGTCACACCAAAAATAAAGGAAATTGTTAAGAAACTATTAGACTTCCTCTTGAGACCCCCATCAGATATCCAGTAAAAAACTGCAAAGAGAGAAAAAGAGAGCTCTCTGACATGAAATATGGATTTGAGTATAGATTTGTCATGGTTATTTGCTCTTTTGCATCTTTTGTGATGGGTGGAAATATTGAAAATTTGAAGATGCAAAAGTGGTTCAACGATTAGATGTATAATGATTTTAGAGTCCATCAGAGAGATATGAGAATTGCTATCCAAAATTCTGTATTAGTTTCTAGATGTATATTATGAATGCTATAATTTGTAGTTAATTACACTACTCAGGTGTTTTTGAAAACTCATTCACAATTTATTATCTCTATAATCCCCCTTAAAAAGCCAAGTTCTCATCACGACCATTGAGAATGTAGTTTGAATCTTCCTTCTCCTCCTCCTTTTTTCATACTCTGAGAACTGAGACTGAAAGAACTAAAGTGTTTTGTGGAAGTGGAGGACCATGCAAGAAACGGCTGCCTTTGGCTTGTGAAATGCTGAAGAACCACCTTTAGCATTCTGGGCTAAGGCATCAGCTTTTAAACCAAATTGTAGCAGCTGTTCTGATCACCTATGTCACCTCCTTGAGATTGATCCTCAGATCAACCTGTCAGTACGTTAGAGAAGTTTTCCCATCCACACCTCTCAGCTCTCTGTAGTGATGCAGGAGCTCACATCCAAATAACTGGCCCCAGTAAGTAATAAACCAAAGCACCTTATGCTCTAATCATTATAGAGGATGAATTGATGTCCTTAAGTGAAACAAAGATATTGAAGACGTTAGACATCATGAGAGAAAGACACTCAAATGTCTCACAAGGCAAATGAAGCTTGACCAACTGCTAGGAACTAAATGTCTCTATCTCCCCATAAAATTCATAGTTGAAGACTAATCCCCAATGTGATAGTTTTTAGAGGTGGGTTTTAGGAGGTAATTCAGTTTAAATGAAGTCATGAGAGTGGAGCCCTCATGATGGGATTTCCCCTTCTAAGAAAAGAAATATACCAGGGTGTGTTGTCTCTCTCCACCATATGAGGAAATGACAACAAGGTGATCAGCTACAAACCAGGAAAAGGACCCTCACTGGACACCAGATCTGTTGGCACCTTGATTTGGACTTCTCAGTCTTCAGAACTGTGGGAAATGAGTATTTATCGTTTAAGCCACTCTACAGTATTTTGTTATATCAGCCTAAACTGACTAAGGCACCAACTTTAGTTTAGAGCAGGAAACATGTTAAGAACTATTTTTACCAAGTATTTACTGAATATTGAACACCCTACTAAGTGCTATGCATATATTAATTCTAAACCTCCTTACAGCCATTAATATTTTTACTTTAAACCCATTTGGGTCAATTTGTAAGGTGTGTTTCTTGTAGACAGCATATATTTGGGTCTGTTTAATCTAATCTGACAATTGGAATTTTAATTGGAGACCTTAGACCTTTTACTTTTAATGTAATTATTGTCGTGATTAGGTTTAAAATTATCATTTAGCTATCTGTTGTCTTATTTGTCCCATTTGTTCTTTCTTATTTCTCTTTTTCAACCTCTTTCAGATTGAGTTTATTTTTATGGTTCCACTTTATTTACTTTGCTGGCTTAATACCTCTAACTGTTTTATTATTTTAGTGGCTATATTATGGTTTAATGCGTACACTTTTAACTTATCACAGTCTACATTCAGGTGGTTTTATATCAATTCATGTATGATATAACAAGCTTGCAAGTGTACACTTTAATTTCTCCTCTCCCAACCTCAGTACTCTTGTCACACATTTTACTTATATTTATGTTATAAACTCCATACTACTGTTATTTTTTACCTAGTCCATTACCTTTTAAACTGATTTAAATGATAATGAAAAATAATACATTTTTATACAAGTAATTATCATTTCCAATGCTTCTTTTTGCTTTGTACACATCCATATTTCTCTCTGGTATCATTTTTCTTCTAGCTGAAGGACTTACTTTAACATTTCTCTTAGTGAGGTTTGTTGGTGATTAATACTTACAGCTTTTTTTATATCTGAAAAAAACTTTATTTTACCGTTATTTTTGATAAATATTTGTATTGATTGAATTGTTGGCAAGCTCAGGTTCACAATGGTAGCCACAGCTAGCAATGTAAAAGACATATGTGGTATAGAGTTTGTGTAATAATCCTATTTGTCTCATTTTTTTCTACTCTCATTTTCCTTGTCTTCTTATGTTTTATTTTGTAGCTTCTTACAATATGTATTAAAGGGAAGACTTTTTTAAAGGCAGAATATATTTAGTCATTCCCAAACAATCTTGTAGTTTAAACGTTTCCATCTACTTTCAAAATGTATGTATGAAAATAGTGTAGTATTGACTTGAAGACAGACATATAAATCAATGAAACAGAATTGAGAGTCCAGAAATAAACTCATATATTTATGGTCAATTGATACTCAACAGAGGTGCTAAGACAGTTCAATGGGAAAAGAACAGTGTTTTCAATAAATAATCCTGAGAAAATAGAAAGTCCAAATTTAAAAAGAAGAACTTAGCCCTTATCTACATATAGAAAAATTTCCATATATACCATATAGAAAAATGAACTAAAAATGGATCAGAAACCAAAATGTAAGAGCTAAAATTATACAGATTTTGCAATAAAATGTAAGAAAAAAATGTTTGAGACTTTGGGTCAGGCAAAAATTTCTTAGATATGACACACAAACCATGAGCAATAAAAGAAAAGCTTGATAAATTAGGCATCATCAAAATAAAAACTAGTACTTCAAAAGACATCATCAAAAAAGTTAAAAGAAACCCACAAATAAAAATTTTTTAAAACATATATCTGATAAGGGACTTATATAAAGAAACATGAATTATGTTTACAAAAAGAAGACAAATAACCTAAGAAAAATAGTGGACAAAGGATTTGAGCAAACATTTCATCAAAATAAAGAAAGCCCAGAGATAAACCCATACACATATGGTCACCTTATCTTTGATAAAGGAGGCAGGAATGTACAGTGGAGACAGGACAGCCTCTTCAATAAGTGGTGCTGGGAAAACTGGACAGCTACATGTAAAAGTATGAGATTAGATCACTCCCTAACACCATACACAAAAATAAGCTCAAAATGGATTAAAGACCTAAACACAAGGCCAGAAACTATCAAACTCTTAGAGGAAAACATAGGCAGAACACTCTATGACATAAATCACAGCAAAATCCTTTTTGACCCACCTCCTAGAGAAAGGGAAATAAAAACAAAAATAAACAAATGGGACCTAATGAAACTTCAAAGCTTTTGCACAGCAAAGTAAACCATAAACAAGACCAAAAGACAACCCTCAGAATGGGAGAAAATATTTGCAAATGAAGCAACTGACAAAGGATTAATCTCCAAAATTTATAAGCAACTCATGCAGCTCAATAACGAAAAAACAAACAACCCAATCCAAAAATGGGCAGAAGACCTAAATAGACATTTATCCAAAGAAGATACACAGATTGCCAACAAACACATGAAGGAATGCTCAATATCATTAATCATTAGAGAAATGCAAATCAAAACTACAATGAGATATCATCTCACACCAGTCAGAATGGCCATCATCAAGAAATCTAGAAACAATAAATGCTGGAGAGGGTGTGGAGAAAAGGGAACACTCTTGCACTACTGGTGGGAATGTGAATTGGTACAGCCTCTATGGAGAACGGTATGGAGGTTCCTTAAAAAACTACAAATAGAGCTACCATATGACCCAGCAATCCCACTACTGGGCATATACCCTGAGAAAACCATAATTCAAAAAGAGTCATGTACCAAAATGTTCATTGCAGCTCTATTTACAATAGCCCGGGGATGGAAACAACCTAAGTGTCCATCATCGGATGAATGGATAAAGAAGATGTGGCACATATATACAATGGAATATTACTCAGCCATAAAAAGAAACGAAACTGAGCTATTTGTAATGAGGTGGATAGACCTAGAGTCTGTCATACAGAGTGAAGTAAGTCAGAAAGAGAAAGACAAATACCGTATGCTAACATATATATATATGGAATTTAAGGGAAAAATGTCATGAAGAACCTAGGGGTAAAACGGGAATAAAGACACAGACCTACTTGAGAATGGACTTGAGGATATGGGGAGGGGGAAGGGTAAGCTGTGACAAAGCGAAAGAGAGGCATGGACATATATACACTACCAAACGTAAGGTAGATAGATAGTAGGAAGCAGCCATATAGCACAGGGAGATCAGCTCAGTGCTTTGTGACCGCCTGGAGGGGTGGGATAGGGAGGGTGGGAGGGAGGGAGATGTAAGAGGGAAGGGATGTGGGAACAGATGTATATGTATGACTGATTCACTTTGTTATAAAGCAGAAACTAATAAAAAAGAAAAAAAGAAAAAAAGAAATATTTAATAAAAGAATGTATGAATAACTAAAAAAAAAAAAGATGTGGCACATATATACAATGGAATCTTACTCAGCCATTAAAAGAAATGAAATTGAGCTATTTGTAATGAGGTGGATAGACCTAGAGTCTGTTATACAGAGTGAAGTAAGTCAGAAAGAGAAAGACAAATACCATATGCTAACACATATATATGGAATTTAAGAAAAAAAAAGTCATGAAGAACCTAGGGGTAAGACAGGAATAAAGACACAGACCTACTAGAGAATGGTTGAAGATATGGGGAGGGGGAAGGGTAAGCTGGGACAAAGCAAGAGAGAGGCATGGACATATATACACTACCAAACGTATGGTAGATAGCTAGTGGGAAGCAGCCACATAGCACAGGGAGATCAGCTCGGTGCTTTGTGACCACCTGGAGGGGTGGGATAGGGAGGGTGGGAGGGAGGGAGATGAAAGAGGGAAGAGATATGGGTACATATGTATACGTATAACTGATTCACTTTGTTATAAAGCAGAAACTAACACACCATTGTGAAGCAATTATACTCCAATAAAGATGTAAAAAAAAAAAGAAAAGAAAAGATACAAGAATGACTAATAAGTGCATGAAAAGATGGTCAACATCATTAGTCATGAGGAATATGCAAGGCAAAAATCTGATATATCATTTTCCACTCATTAAAAAAGCTATAATAAAATGAAAGATAATAATAATTGTTGGCAAGGGTGTGATAAAATGGAAACCCTCCTAAATTACTGATGAAAATGTAAGATAGTGCAGCCACTTTGAAAACAGTTGGATGGTTTCTCAAAGAGTTAAAGCTAGAATTACCATATGATCCAGTCATTCCATTCCTAGGCCTCCACCCAAAGAGAAGTCAAAATAGGTGACCAAAAGGACTGCTACACAAATGTTCATAGCAACATTATTCATAATAGCCAAGAAGTGGGAACAGCCCAGAGAGCCATGAAATAGAGAAACAAGATGTGGCACATCTTGCTGAATGAATACTATTCAACAATAAAATGGAATACACTTTTGATGTATGCTATAATGTGGATGAACCTCAAAAATATTATGCTGATTGAAAGAAGCCAGACATGAAAAGCCACATATTGTATGATTCAATTTTTATGAAATGTACAGAAAAGTGAAATCTATGGGGACAGAAAGTAAGTTAGTGATTATCTAGGGCTGAAGGTAGGAACAGTGGATCTTATTGTGGTGATAAAATGTTTCAAAAATGGATTATAGTGATGGCTATACAATTCAGTAAATTTACTAAAAATAATTGAATTGTAAACTTAAAATGGGTGAATTTTATGATGGGTAAATTACACATTTCAATAAAGTTAATTAAAGATTTCAACAAGTGTCATTAAGGAGAGGCACCTCAATCGGAAACACTTGGCACTTGCCAGCCAGATCCACAACAGACAGACCAGGAGGATGACACCCTTCCAGAGTAAACCTGAGTGCCGGGTCTATTTCCGATAAAGGAGCAGCTCTGACAGTCAGTAGTGTTTGTTTAGTGGGGTTATGTTGTTTTTGAACCACCACGTTTCTGAAGCATCATATGACATCTATATAAAAAATTCCCCTTAACCAAACAGTCAGATCAATATACGAGTAAGAGTCCCCCCATGGCCAAGAATGGATAATCAATATGTCAGACCACATTTATCTCAAGTGAGGAAAATCAGAGTGACATGAAAGAAATGAATGATTATACTTGAGTATTAGAGCTTGTCTGCCTTAGGTTATTTTGATGATACTTCAAATATTTATGGAAACAAGGGAACCATGTTTTTTTTTCAAACAGTATAAATTTGAATAAGGACGTTTCTGGTAGCATTCCAAGGAATTTTGTGCCATCAGGAAGTTCTTGATTCTTTGTAAGGACGCCGAGCACATACAAACTTTTGATGAGGTCAAAAATAAATTGTGTAAGACATTCCAGGAACATATCAAAATTAAACATTCTATAAGGTTCCTTCAAAAATAAAACACCTTATTCATATGATTATTTGTTCCCTTCACTACAGTCACCCAGCACCTGGTTGTTATTGCTATTATAAAAAAACATGGAACTCAAAATGCTTTAATATGTTACTTGAATTTATGTCTACCTTAGAGGACTATATTGTTACCTTTAAGAAAAGGAATTGGGTCATACTCATCTTTTTATCCCTAGTACTTGGCTAAAGATTTGGATATAGTAAGTGTTCAACGTGTATTTGGTAAGTGATAACTAGAGTTACTTAGTTATATTCATTGATCACATCAGTTCCCTGCCATAGTAAATTAATCAACAGCATTTATTTCTTCATTCATTCATTTAACATTTGCCAAGTACCTACTCGCAATCCCTCCCACCCTCCTTTCTCCTCACCACCCACCCCCACCCCTCAGAAGCCCCTAATCTGCTTCCTGTCTCTACAGATTTGCCTATTCTGGACTTTTCTTATTCATGGAATCATACAACATGTGTTCTTCTGTGTCTGACTCTTTTCACCTAGCATGTTTTTGAGGGTCATCCATGTTGTAGCATGCATAAACACTCCATTTCTTCTCATTGCTGAATAGTATTCATTAGATGCATTTACTTCTTTTGATTTATTTATTCATCAGTTGATGGACATTTGGGCTGTTTACAATTTTTGGCTATAATGAATAATGCTGCTATGAACGTTTGTGCACAAGTCTTGTGTGAACATATGCTTTCACTTTCCTTGAGTAGATACCTAGGAGTGGAATTGCTGGGTTATATTGTAACTCTAGGTTTAACGTTTTGAGAAACCACCCAACTGTTTTCCAAACATCTGTACTATTTTACATTCCCAGGAGCAACGTATGAGGGTTCTAATTTCTCCACCCCCGTGCCAACACTTGTTATTGTCTGTCTTTGTAATTTAAATACTTTTTTTAAAGGAAGATTATTCCAATGAAAACAAGGCATTTTAATTGCATAAATTTTGAAAACATGTAGAATTAGATAAAAAACAAAATAACTCATAATTTTTCCAAACATATACATCAGGCTGTTAATGTTTTAGGGCATATTTTTATAATTTTTTCTTAAATAGCATTTTAAAAATGCTGGTTGTGATAACTCTGAGTCTCCAGCTTTTATCAAATGTGAATTTGGAGAAGGGACTAGTATGATCAAAAAAAGAAATATAGCAAACATTACTTACTACTTATGCAAGAAACTGTTAATCCCTTCATTGCATTATCTCATTTAATCCTCAAAGCAGTGTTATGAGGGAGGTAATATCATTATTTTAGTCATTTTATAGATGAGAGTAACTGAGGTTTCAAGAAACTAAGTAATTTCTCTAGGTTAATATTGAAGAATATAAGGAGCCAGACCTCAAACTCAGGTCTACAGCTCTCCAGGACCTCTGCTATAAGCCGTTAAACTCATCTAGTGATGGGTCTTAGCTGGGCTTAACAGATAGTTGGGATTTAGTTGATAGAGAGGACCTATTGGTTGAAAAGGTATTTTATGGTATAAACGAGACTTGGAGTAGAGACAACCATGGGATACTTGATGGTCACTGAAGAGACCACCCTGATTGAAACTGAGGGAGGAAGACAGACTTGGACAGGTTGGTTTATATGTGGTCTTGAGTGTAGGGGCGAGGAGGTCAACTATTTCCTGGAGTCAGTGGGAATTCAATGGATGTGTTTGAGATGGAGATGTGGCGGGGGCAGGGGGGAGGTCGGTTTACCCCACATGATGTCACAAGTTGGATCCAGGAATGGAGAGTCAGGGTGTAGTCAAAGAGCTCGTGGATGCAGTGATGAGGAATGAGACCATGGGCTGGCCAAGGCTGGGAATGGATTTAAGGGATTTATTGAATGAGAGTTAATGGAGAGAAAGAGAAGAAAGAACTGCCCTCACTCCCATCCCCACCAGGGATTGTAGTAAAGAGAAATTAAATATGGAAAATGAATACATTGCTTTTCCTTTAAAATTATTTATTGGAGAAAAAATATTAATTTTTGCCAGATATTTCCAGTAGGTCCAAGTATTTTTTAATGTACTTTGGCATCTAATTCAATGCTCTTCACACCAACATGGTCAGTGAATATCAGTAAGTAACTGTTTTCTTTATAAAGAAATGAAACCCTGGTATTTGGAAGATGAAACTAGTTCACATTAACTCATGTGATATTAAACTTATTATATAATATGTGTATTCATTCTTCCTAGAGCATGTTATCTGAAGACCCTAAGTAGGAACAGGGAGGAAGAGGTAAATATTTCCAGATATCCAAGGGGCTGCTGCAATTACGTTCCTGATGTGATTGCAGTCATTAGTAGTTTCAAAGGGTAAATGCTTCTTTTCATACGTTTTTGATTTATGACAAGGGAGTAAATTTTTAAAAGTAAGGAAATCTGTACTTTAATATAAAATATAATTAAGATTTTAAACTTTTTATAGCTAACATTTATGGAGCCCCAGTATCATGTCATCAGAAAATAATAATATTAGTAATAATAACAATACAGCTATTACTGTTCGAGCACTTACTGTGTGAACAACACTGTAACAAAAGCTTTATAAGCATTCTTTCGCTGAAACCTAACTACAACGTGACCTAAGAAGTAGGAATTATTTTCTGTATTTCTACAAGAAACAAAACTTAAGCTCAGCAAGTCTAAATAATTTCCCCATGATCAACGGTATAGAGTTACAGAGCCGGGATTCACCCAGGTCTTACTCTTACCCTGTGCTGCTTCTCTACTGCACCTGCTGGACCTTTATGTTAAGACATTTCATCATCTGCTCTCACCTGAGTAATGCAATTTGAAATTGTAGAATTTAGAAAATACGATTATTTCCACCTAATCAGTCATTCTAAACACATTTATTTCCAAGTTGAAAATATTTTTGTCTACTGGAATAGTGATGCGCTTGTTTAAAAAACTGTTCAGATATTTCCCATGAAAACGCAGTCTTTCGGTCATTTTTCCAGCAGAGGGGTGCCTGCCCATCGCCATCCTGTTCCCATGCTCTGTCCTGCCCTCTGCTCTTTATTCACTCGATTCCCTTACACTGGTCCTCTGCCCTCTGCCTTTTGACCATCGGCTCCCTTTGTCTAGTCCGCCTTCCATCCATCACTGATTCTCTTCCCTCAGTCAGCCTACAGTCCTCATCCACCTTTCCAAAAGGCACTTCTCTGTCAATGTCCTATTCGTATGCCTCTGTCTGTTGCTTTCCCTAATATTTGTCTAGAATCACCAAATGTATTCCTGCTCTGTGCCTTCAAAGAACATGAAGCCCATGTCCACCCACATACACACATTGGTTGGTGTAAATACTTCTTTTACTCATTAGATTATGATCTTATGAGCAAGAACTATAACTTATTTCTCTTACCTGCACTACGATTGAGCTTTATAACTGCAATGCCTAGCACAACGCCTTAAACTGAATTGACAAGTTTTAAAAGGTCATCTTATTCATCAATGATCATGTTTTATTTTATATTTGTTCTGCTTGGTCTTTAACGTAGCTCTCATGTAGTTTGCTTGGACACTATCTAGTTCATTTCAATTTTTGAACAAGGTCCCCATCAAGGGATCTATCACTCTAAAATAGTACAAACAAACAAACAAACAAAAAACAAATAGTGCCTTTCTTATCTGTATGGCTGGGTCTCCAGCCCAGATCACATTGGCAATATCTCCAGATTCACACTGCAAAATCATATCTACTTTTGGGGTTTAATCAGGATCATATTTAAATCTCTTTAAGTACTACTCTCTTCCAAATGCTTCTTCCCAGATGTACTGCATTATTAATGGAATGGAATTAAATATAGGGGTTTTAAAATGAACTTGCTTCCAAATATATTAGACTTCATCTTCCCATTTGGACAGTCTTTCTTTCTTGATATTGCTATTTTTCACAAGTCCTTTTGTCCCACTTCTATAACTTCTCTTGTGTTCATATTATCTACCCAATTAATACCTCTTACAATTTCATTGGTACTCTGTTTATGATGTTTCTACTATCTCTAGTTAAGACCCTGAGATGTGTCTTAATCCTGATCTTTCTAGTGTCCCTGGATGACTCCTTCTAAATGGATAAACTTCTATATATCATGATCACAGATTCTCCTCTGTCCTTTTTTTTTTTCTTTCTTTCTTTTTCCTGAGCAGGGCTCCAGTCACATTTCAAACCACTGTCATTATTCATTTCCCAGCTATTCTGAATTAATTTTCTAGCCAATACACTCTACCAAATTATTTACTCTAACTAGGAGCTTTCCCTTTGTATGTTGATGAAGCTTGGAGGGAAGGAATTACTGGCTGCTGCTGGGACTCTGGGTGTTTGTGCATGAGAGTGGAATGTGGTAACGGAGAAAGAAGAAATCCAATCTGACAGTAGATGAAACACTCAGAGATAAGCCTGCATGAGCTTACTCTCTAACTTCAATGATTTGTTCTAGGAACAAACTTACCAGGTTGACCAAGTAATTTGTTCAACAAGAGTTTATGGAATGAATTTTAAATTATTATTATTTGTTTTGTTATTTTGTGTTTATTTTGTTATATATTTTTTAATATCTTTATTGGAGTATAATTGCTTTACATTGTTGTGTTACTTTCTGCTGTATAACAAAGTGAATCAGCTGTATGTATACATATATCCCCATATCCCCTCTCTCTTGCTTCTCCCTCCCACCCTCCTTATCCCACCCCTCTAGGTGGTCACAAAGCACTGAGCTGATCTCCCTGTGCTATGCGGCTGCTTCCCACTAGCTAACTATTTTACATTTGGTAGTGTATAATCTTAAAGAAAACAGAATCATAGTGTGTCTTCTTTAAACTACCACGTTCTGGTATTCTTCATCATTATCGAAAAACTTGTCAAAGCAGACACAATATTCCTTGCAGACCCATATCTTTGTCCTCTAGGATTTATAATCTAAGAATCCTTTTAGAACAACCATCACTTTTTCTCTTTCTTCACTCAGATGTTCACCCCTTTTTCTTTCAATCTTGAGTAAAATATTGCACACTGAAATAGAATAAGCCTCATTTTGACAACAATTTGTAGTACCTGGGTCATCTTTCCTGATTTATCTTCTCTTGGGTCAAAGATATTGAGTAGAAAATCACACAGTTCTCATGGGATTTATGTTTCAATTTCAACAATATCTGAAAGGGGTCTCTAACTTGAGAAATTGATCAAGGAAGAGGTTGAGAAGACATTGAACCCCCCTTCTGTAATGTAAACTACATAGAAACCAATGAAAAATAGCTAAGATATATCTTGGGCTTGCTACATGTAGGCACCCTGCTAATTGAGCTTCATATGGTAACTTCAATCTTCACAACAGCCCTATAAGTATTATTATCATCCTCATCTTACAGATGAGAAAACTGAGCCTTAGAAAATGTAAGTAACTAATCCAAGGTTGTAAGGGTAGTGTTAGTGGACCTAGGGGGTAAAGACCAGGGGTGCTGCTAAATACACTACACTGCATAAGACAGGTCCCACAGCAAAGAATTATTCACTCCAAAGTGTCAATAATGCCAAAGCTGAGAGACCCTGTTCTGAGACACCTAATTTCAGTGAACCCTAGGAAGGATGGGAATTGTGATAACAGCAGTTTTGCTGACAAATTTTTAGTCATCATGAAGAAAGAGGATAATTCAGATTCAGGATGCCCCCATGTTTTCTTACGACTGCTCCAGTGTGTTCTGTGAGGTCTGTTTCTTGCTTCTGGATGCATGTTACTGGATCTTGGTTTCTCTCAAGCAGTTGCTCAAAGTGCAAGCTTTGACAATAGAGCCTTTTATCATGGATTCCTGTGACAGGCTTGGCTTTCTTCTAGTGTGTTCTGCAAAATGCTGCAGAGCTCTCTCTAACCCAAGTGTATCAAGCCTGGGGTCTTTCTGGTGGTCATTTTCTATTTGCACTATCTGGGCCATTGGTACTACCTTGGATGGCGGGTAGTTGTAATGTCACTTGAAGAGACAGTTTTCCCCAGCATAGTGTCTGAACTTAGAACCCATCTTGCATTTGGGCAATGCCATCTCACTTGCTAAGTAAGATCATCAAACACCCTCCAGACTAACAACCCTGGACAACACTGTTAAATCTTGCTGTGCCAATTTCATGAGGGCCAGCCTTATATGCCATCGGTAATCTGCTCCTTCCCCCATGACACGCCTCCTAATAGGGCTGTTCATAGGCAACAAATCAATACTGTGGACTTGGGAGATTATTTCAGTATGGATTATACAAGGCATGAGGATGTGAGCAAAGTCACTATATATCTTTCTATACTTTGCCTACTGGTATGGAAACTCCTTGAGAGTAGCAGCTGAAGTTTTTGAAGGTCATGTGCAGGGTTAAATGTAGTGGAGCTCAGGGAGTATTTAATATTAACAGTATTGCCATCAAACAATTATCAGATATTCCTTTCCAATTATTTTTATAACAGTTTGGGACATTTAGATAAAAGAAATAGGATGACAGCTTGGAGGGGATTCAGAAAGAAACAATAAAAATGAGTGAATGTTTACAGGGAAGAGGGAATCAGTTATGTGCTGGCTAAACAAGAATGGAAGAAGGAAAGGCCGATGAAAGATGAAAGGTGTATGTGTCAAGCAGCAAATTGCTTAGCTGTTGACAGGCTGTTGAGTAGACAGCTACCACCTCTGGAACCATATATTTTGAGATTAACAGAACTTTCTTTTGCCCTCTCCTCAATTGAATTCCCTTGCCCCAGTTCTAATTTAATTGCTCCACAAGGAGTCCTTTACGGCAGTTGGTAGGAGTCAAGGCATTATCCAAGATTTTGTGAGAATATACTTCTTTACTGTTTTCTGAAGACTTGACATCATTCTAAAGTTAATGAAAATAAAATTTTCCTAAAAAGAATTCCAGTTCTCCTACTCATTCTCATGAAATCTTGAAGGGATCGTGGACCACATGATATAAATATGGAGAAAGTGGTAAAGAAGAGATATGGTGTCAGTAACTAACATGTAGAACAGATAGGTAAGGCTTTGAGATATGAATTCTGCCCTATTGGCCAAGGATTGGCCCAGGATCCACATCCCTGAGCTGATCTGAGCACATCTAAAATACTGTGGAATTCTGAGCCCATATTATAAGAGGGGTATTGACATCAAAGAAGGAGAACTTGAGTAAAGAGCTTGAAGTTGCAAATAAAGGAAATGTGGATGATTAGCCAAAGAAAAATTGATGGAAAAATTACTACCATCTTTAAATGTCTGAAGAAGAGCAGACAAAATGGAATTTAGACTCTTTCTTAGTATCACAGAGTAAAGAACAAGGGCCAATGGGTAAGAGTTTCAGCAAGATAAATTTCTGATTAACGTGAGGGAGAAATGACCAATAACAGGTGGTACCATAAAGGAAAGGCAGAATATAGAGTGATGGTCACTTGAAGGATCAAGCCAAGACTGATGATTATCTGTTAGATTCATAGATGAGATTTATGCATTGGTAGAAGAGATGAGACTGAAATATTGTAAATTATTTTCTTTTTTATATATTTTTTAAACATCTTTATTGGAGTATAATTGCTTTACAATGGTGTGTTAGTTTCTGCTGTATAACAAAGTGAATCAGCTATACATATACATATGTCCTCATATCTGCTCCCTCTTACGACTCCCTCCCACCCTCCCTATTCCACCCCTCTAAGTGCTCACAGAGCACGGAGCTGGTCTCCCTGTGCTATGCAGCTGCTTCCCACTAGCTATCTATTTTACATTTGGTAGTGTATATACGTCCATGCCACACTCTCCCTTCATCCCAGCTTACCCTTCCCCCTTCCCCGTGTCCTCAAGTCTATTCTCTAGTAGGTCTGCGTCTTTATTCCCATCTGGCCCCTAGGTTCTTCATGACCTCTTTTTTTTTTTTTTTTAGATTCCATGTATAAGTGTGAGCTTACGGTATTTGTTTTTCTCTTTCTCACTTACTTCACTCTGTGTGACAGACTCTAGATCCATCCACCTCACTACAAATAACTCAGTTTTGTTTCTTTTTATGGCTGAGTAATATTCCATTGTATATATGTGCCACATCTTCTTTATTCATTCATCTGTAGATGGACACTTAGGTTGGTTCCATGTCCTGGCTGTTGTAAATAGAGCTGAAATGAATACTGTGGTACATGACTCTTTTTGATTTATAGTTTTCTCAGGGTATATGCCAAGTAGTGGGATTGCTGGGTCATATGGTAGTTCTATTTTTAGTTTTTTAAGGAACCTCCATACTGTTCTCCATAGTGGCTGTATCAATTTACAATCCCACCAAAGGTGCAAGAGTGTTCCCTTTTCTCCACACATTTTTTGTTTGTAGATTTTTTGATGATGGCCATTCTGAGCAGTGTGAGGTGATACCTCATTGTAGTTTTTATTTGCATTTCTCTAATGATTAGTGATGTTGAGCATCTTTTCATGTGTTTGTTTGCAATCTGTATATCTTCTTTGGAGAAATGTCTATTTACGTCTTCTGTCTGTTTTTGGATTGGGTTGTTTTGTTTTTTTGATATTGAGCTGTATGAGCTGCTTGTAAATTTTGGATATTAATCCTTTGTCAGTTGCTTCATTTGCAAATATTTTCTCCCATTCTGAGGGTTGTCTTTTCATCTTGTTTATGTTTTCCTTTGCTGTGCAAAAGCTTTTAAGTTTCATTAGGTCCCATGTGTTTATTTTTATTTCCCTTTCTCTAGGAGGTGGGTTAAAAAGGATCTTGCTGTGATTTATGTCATAGAGTGTTCTGCCTATGTTTTCCTCTAAGAGTTTTATAGTGTATGGCCTTACATTTAGGCCTTTAGACCATTTTGAGTTTATTTTTGTTTATGGTATTATGGAGTGTTCTAATTTCATTCTTATACATGTAGCTGTCCAGTTTTCCCAGCACCACTTATTGAAGAGGCTGTCTTTTCTCCATTGTATATTCTTGCCTCCTTTATCACAGGTAAGGTGACCATATGTACGTAGGTTTATCTCTGGGCTTTCTATGCTGTTCCACTGACCTATATTTCTGTTTTTGTGCCAATACCATACCGTCCTGATTACTGTAGCTTTGTAGTATAGTCTGAAGTCAGGGAGCCTGCTTCCTCCAGCTCCGTTTTTCTTTCTCAAGATTGCTTTGGCTATTTGGGGTCTTTTGTGTTTCCATGCAAATTGTGAAATTTTTTGTTCTAGCTCTGTGAAAAATGCCATTGGTAGTTTGATAGGGATTGCACTGAATCTGTAGATTGCTTTGGGTCGTAGAGTCATTTTCACAATGTTGATTCTTCCAATCCAAGAACATGGTATATTTCTCCATCTGTTGGTATCGTCTTTAATTTCTTTCATCCATGTCTTATAGTTTTCTGCATACAGGTCTTTTGTCTCCTTAGGTAGGTTTATTCCTAAGTATCTTATTCTTTTCATTGCAATGGTAAATGGCAGTGTTTCCTTAATTTCTCTTTCAGATTTTTCTTCATTAGTGTATAGGAAAGCAAGAGATGTCTCAGCATTAATTTTGTATCCTGCTACTTTACCAAATTCATTGATTAGCTCTTGTAGTTTTCTGGTAGCATCTCTAGGATTCTCTATGTATAGTACCATGTTATCTCCAAACAGTGACAGCTTTATTTCTTCTTTTCCAATTTGGATTCCTTTTATTTCTTTTTCTTCTCTGATGGCTGTGGCTAAAACTTCCAAAACTATGTTGAATAACAGTGGTGAGAGTGGGCATCCTTGTCGTGTTCCTGATACTTAGAGGAAATGGTTTCCATTTTTCACCATTGAGAATGATGTTGGCTATGGATTTGTCATATATGGCCTTTATTATGTTGAGATAAGTTCCCTCTATGCTTACTTTCAGGAGGGTTTTTATCATAGATGGGTGTTGAATATTGTTGAATGCTTTTTCTGTAGCTATTGAGATGATCATATGGTTTTTCTCCTTCAATTTTTTAATATGGTGTATCACATTGATTGATTTGCATATATTGAAGAATCCTTGCATCCCTGGGATAAATCCCACTTGATCATGGTGTAGGATCCTTTTAATGTGCTGTTGAATTCTGTTTGCTAGTATTTTGTTGAGGATTTTTGCATCTATATTCATCAGTGATATTGGCCTGTAGCTTTCTTTCTTTCTGACATCTTTAGTTTTGGTATCAGGGTGATGGTGGCCTCGTAGAATGAGTCTGGGAGTCTTCCTCCCTCTGCTATATTTTGGAAGAGTTTGAGAAGGATAGGTGTTAGCTCTTCTGTAAATGTTTGATAGAATTTGCCTGTGAAGCTATCTGGTCCTGGGCTTTTGTTTTTTGGAAAAATTTAAATCACAGCTTCAATTTCAGTTCTTGTGACTGGTCTGTTTATATTTTCTATTTCTTTCTGGTTCAGTCTCAGAAGGTTGTGCTTTTCTAAGAATTTGTCCATTTCTTCCAGATTGTTCATTTTATTGGCATATAGTTGCTTGCAGTAATCCCTCATGATCCTTTGTATTTCTGCAGTGTCAGTTGTTGCTTCTCTTTTTGCATTTCTAATTCTAGTGATTTGAGTCTTCTCCCTTTTTTTCTTGATGAGTCTAGCTAATGGTTTATCAATTTTGTTTATCTTCTCAAAGAACCAGTTTTTAGTTTTATTGATCTTTGCTATTGTTTCTTCAATTCTTTTTCATTTATTTCTGATCTGATCTTTATTATTTCTTTCCTTCTGCTAACTTTGAGGTTTTTTTGTTCTTCTTTCTCTAATTGCTTTAGGTGTAAGGTTAGGTTGTTTATTTGAGTTGTTTCTTGTTCCTTGAGGTAGGATTGTATTACTATAAACTTCTGTCTTAGAAATGCTTTTGCTGCATCCCATAGGTTTTGGGTTGTTAATTATTTTCTAATGGTAAGACCGTTTAATGGTGTTGAGCAGATCTATTTTCGAATTAAACCCAAATAAATAATTGAAAGATGGTCATTTGTTGCCTGCACACATTTATCCATGTTTTGCTTCTACTGATATGCATTAAAACTAGTTATATGTGGGGAGTTAGTAAGAGGGACAGAGATCATCTTAATTTTTATTCTAAAATATTTATTAAATCTCACCACCACACCCTCATGCACACCTTTTATCTCCACTGTCTCTCTCTTAATTCAGCTCTCATAGATTCTCCCTTGGATTATTGTAGTAGCTTCTGCATTATTGTTTTCTCCACATTCTCTACCTTTCATCCCATCGTCTCCAGTGCTTACCAGTGTGGCAGAGTTGGCCCAGTGGGTCCCTGAATTAAGACATGCTGATGGCTCCTATCTGCCCATCGATAAAGGCCAAGCTTCTGAACACAGCGCTGGAGGTGCCTAGCTCATGAACCCTGCCTCTCATACCTTCTTACCCACTGTTGTCCTTCTACTGGAAATGGTTTCTCCAGTAGTAAAGGATCTACTGTAATCTCTGTAAGGGAAATGCTATCCATTTTTAAGACTTCGTACATAATATTTCAACTGCTTTGAATGCCCTTCCCCAGCTCTGTCCACTTTGCCAAACTTTATTTTGTAATCATGAAATGCATGGTCTTTATAAACAAGTTCCTAGTTTAATCAGTCTGTTTCATCTCCCCAACAATTTATTCTCAAGACTACCAAACCAAAATGGAAAAGAAAAAATAAACACAGTTATTTAGTTGAATTGTGTTCCTCATAACCTATTGCTCAATAAGTTCTCTTTGATTTCCTTAATTCTTGAGTATAAAGTCTAGTACCTACTTTTACCACTGTGTTTTGAACATTTTATTAAAATGTACTGTTCACCATGGTAATTGGCAGATTTTTTTTCACATTTAAGAAATGTGGTAATATAGTATTCTTTCTTATGAAAAACAACTACTACCTCATAAATATTAATCTTATTTTCCTTTTGCCATGTATTATTCTTCCAAGACCCCTCATCAAATGCAGAGTATGCCTTCTGATGTCAGCCTAGTGAACGTGCCTCTGACTCTAAAATAATAAAAGCAGACTATTTTGCATATGCAAAATGGACAGCACACAATTTTATTTACAATGTGTGCTGGAGGCAACACAGTCTCCGTCAGGTGCTACCCAAACAAGAGTTGGGAGGGGCTGGGGTGGGGGAAGGGAAGACATTTCCCTTGCTTTTAACTTCCATTTTCCCACCAGTGCCTCCCACTGGCCAAACTTGGCAGGAAGCCACGGGCAAGGAATCTTGGAAAATGTAGTTTTCAGGGTTCAGTCGCCTAAAATGCAGAGGAGAATTACAAAAGTGGGGAAATAGATCTGAGATCAAACTGGCAATTCCTGGCAAAGTTGCATACCCAATCAGAATATATTATTATAAATGGGTAGGATTGGCAATAATGTGATCTGTAGTTTTCTTTCCATAAAATTGCCTTTTGGTATAGGAAGTCTAATCTCATGGGGAAAGACTGTGACACAGAGTTAAGTAATAAAGAGTTGATGTGCCTCTCAATGACAATCATCTGGCCACCATGAGTTCTGAACTCATGTAAAGCAGCCTATCAGGCAAGTTTTGACTAAAGTTCACAGTGCGCTGTGAGGGACGGGAGGATGGTGAGGAGGAAGGGAGCAGCTTAAATATAAACTCACAAATGAGATGTCAAATTATATAAGACTTTACAAAATGAAGTGCTCCATTTTACTGTCTAGACTATGGACTTAAAGAACAAAAAAGGAAATTCCCAGAAAATAGGAGAGCAACAAGAATGCAGAGAAAAGATCTCATACAGGAGAAGGTTTCTGAGCTGTGTTAAAGAAGTATGTTAAATTAATATAAGAGGAGTAGAAGATATTAGACATTCCAGGTAAAAGTTTAAAAAGTGAAGGCCTTGTCTTGAGTCAATGAGGTAGTTGTTCTGATTAGAGAAGAAGATATGAACTGGGGAGCCTGGGAGGTAAAGATAATTGAATATTTGGGTAGAATTAGAGGATTAGTAGAAAGACTAAAACATCACATAGGCCAGCAGCTCTTTTCATGGTTTTGCTTCCCTAAAACACAAACATCTGTACCAGTAGCTACGCTTCAGAGATGGGGAGGCAAGTGGGGGTGATTCAGAACCTAGCACACCTCTCCCCCCTCTCCCCTCCCACGCAGAGAACCAGGGATCTAAGGCATCTTCTTGCACAATTTCATTATTTCCAAACTATGTGTCATACTGTCCTTAAGAAGCTTTAAAATAGATAACCAATAAGGACTTATTGTATAGCAGAGGGAACTCTGCTCAATATTCTATAATAACCTTAATGGGAAAAAAATTTGAAAAAGAATAAATACATGTATATGTGTAACTGAATCACTTTGCTCTACACCTGAAACTAAAACAACATTGTTAATCAACTATGTTCCAATACAAAATAATAGTTAAAAAAAAGAGAAGCTTTGAAGAATTGATTGATGGTAAATGGATAGATAAAGCAAGTATAGTAAAATAATAATTTTTTCAAATTTATGTGTGAAAATTTTCATAATAAAATTTGGGTTTAAAAAAAGCACAGGAGAGGAATATTCTATTCCTTCCTTGGAAGAATATCAGTTAAGAAATTCTTCCTATGATCTCCTTACTGAACTTTAAATGTGTTCCCTCCTTCCCTTAGCCATTCTTCAAACCTATGGTGAATTCCCCTATCATTATTGAATATATCTGTACATATTTGTGTGGATCTCTCTTGCCTCTATACCTAATGTATAATTTCTTTAATGAGAACAGTGGTAATATCTACTTATATTTACCCTCTACTTTTCTTTTAATGTATTGTGAGACTCCAAATTATTCAATTGCTGCTGCAGGCAAAGAGTTTGTAACTCATCAAATACTTACATTTAAATTTTTTTCCTTACTAATCAACACACTTGATAATAATTAAGATGACATTTTAGCTCCTCATTTTTTCACTATTTTTATTCATGTATATTATTTACTATATGGTAATGGCAGTGTGCGGTGTTTGCATGTTTCTATTAAATATTTCAATTTATCCCATGAACCTGAGTTTCATTTTTAAGATAGAATGTATTCATTTATTACAGTACAAGAAGAGGCCCAGTAAGCCTGAAATGAAAATGGCATATTTTATAAATAGGTAATAATATCCAAAGGCAGTTTTATTGCCTAACAACCTCCAGATTTAAAGTTATATAAATAAAATATCCAGTTTCTATCAATGCCCTACTATCTACTGTCATGTGAACTGTCATGCAATTCCATGCATTGATTTAAAATACATAGACTCCAATTACCTAAGCAAAATATTCACAGTCAGATATTCAGCTAGACAGAAAGGAGAACAAATTCTCGTTTGAGAAGTCTGACTTCACAATCAACCACCAAACAGAAGTACATGTTTTTACACTTATCATTTAGAATATTTGAAAAGGGTGAAGAGACTTAGACATCATTTAGTTCCATTCAAATTTATAGGATTTTTACAAGAGTGCTCTGAGTTGATCAACAGGAGAGACTGAACTGTTCATTTGTGTATCCACAGAGCCTGTTATATGATAAAATGGACAAATTTATCCAGTTTACAAAATAATTTTCCTGAACTCCAAGCTTCGAAATATTATCTTTTTTCTTCCCATTGTAGCCAACTGTCATAGACAGAATAATGACCTCTCAAGATGTCTACCACCTAATCTCCAGAAACTGGAAATATGTTGCCTTACATGGCAAAATGGACTTTGCAATGGGATTAAGTTAAGGAATTTGAGACGGACAGATTACCTGTCCTAGATGATCATTATCCTAGATGATCCAGGTAAACCCAGTCTACCACAATGGCTTTTTAAAAGCTAGAAGAACAGGAAGGTTAGAGTCAGAGAAGGAGATGTGGTGATGGAAGCAGAGGTCAGAGAGAAAGACATTGAAGATACAACACTGCTGGCCTTGAAGATGGAGGAAGGGGCTGTGAGCCAAGGAATGTGGGCAGCCTCTAGAAGACAGAACAGGCAAGGAAGCAGATTGTACCTTAGAGCCTCCAGAAGGAATGCCCCCTGTCAACAACTGGTTTTTAGGATTTCTGACTTCTAGAACTGAAGAAAATAAATTTGTCTTGTTTTAAGCCACTAAGTTTGTAGTGGCTTGTTACAGCATCAATAGGAAATGAAAACACCAACCATCCTGAACATACGTGACAATTTCTACATCGACCTTACCAATCATGGTCACTCTCATCCCAACACCATCTGGTTTCCCCACTCCTCTCTTCTCTGCACTGTCTTTACTGGTAACCCATAGTGTTGATGTTGCCACATCCAGTGATCACTTTTTGGCCCTTTTCTTACTTAACTTTTTTGAAGCCTTTGGCAGGAATCTTCCCCTCACCTGGGTTTTCTATTAGTTGGGCTCCTTTGTTTGCAATGAGATCACCTCCCTCATTTTCCTTCTAGTAATGAGATGCATTAGGCAACGTCTGACATGGAGTAAGATGAAAGGCTCAGTGATATATCCCAGTGATCTCCACCTCCTGGTATTCACACCATATGTAATACCCTCTCCTTGAGTGTGTGCTGGACCTAGTGACTTGTTTCTAATGAATAGCTATGTCAAAGGTGATGGGATGTTACTCCTAAAATTAGGTTCAAAAAGATAGTGACTTCCATCTTGCCATAGTCACTTGACCTCTTGCTTGCTTGCCCTCATGAAACCAGCTGCCATGACAGCCATTCTATGAAGATGCCCATTTGGCAAGGAATTGATGGAGCCCTTTGGTCAACAGAGAGGAATTGAGACTCACAGTGCAACACCATGGAGGAACTGAATCCTGCCGGCAAGCACAGAAATGACCTTGGAATTAGATCCTCCCACAGTTGAGCCTTGAGAGGAAACCACAGCCCTGAATACAATACCTGAATTATAGACTTGTAAGAGAACTTAAGACAGGTGCACGCAGCTAAGCTGCAACCAGATTCTTAACACACATGAACTGTGAGATGGTAAATATTTGTTGTTTTAAGCAGTTCGTTTTGGGGTAATTTGTTACACAGCAGTAGATACCTAATACAGGTAAGTCACAAAGAGAATACACCTAGACAAGCGGAAGGCAAGACTCTTGATTGTGTAACCAGATCTCAGAGTTAAAAACTAAACTATGAGACCCCTTAACGGGAAAAGCAGTGTATTAGAAGAGTCTCAGACCAGAGCACAGTTTAGGGACCAGGACATGATTCAGGACTTAACTCACCCCTAATTTACTAAGTCACCTCATTTCCCCCTTTAGTAGCTAAAATCTGTGGACTTTTACCTTCATGCTCGACCAGTAGAAATTCAGTTCTGCTTTTACAGCTCCTTCTGTTTCCAAGCCACCACCTCACCACCTCTTATTTTCCATGGCTTCTGCTTGTACATGGTACTGGCTACCTCGTGGATCCTGTGGCCCACCTTCTCTCTCTGTGTTTGTCAGCTCCTACACCTATTATTAGTCTGCTAGGGATGCCATAACAAAAACTGGTTTGAGCAACATATTTATCATCTCACAGATCTAAAGGCTAAAAGTCTGAGATCAAGGTGTCAACAGGGTCAGTTCCTTGTGAGGGCTGTGAGAGAGAATCCATTCCATGTTTCTCCCCTACCTTATGGTGGTTTGCTGGCAAGCTTTAGTGTTCCTGGCCTTGTAGAAGCATCACCTTGATGTCTGCCTTCATCTTAACATGTTGTCTGTATCCAACTTCCCCCTTCTTATAAGGCCACCCATCATATTGGATGGGGCCCTACTCCAGTATGACTTCTTTGTAACTAATTATATTGGCAATGACTTGATTTTCAAATAAGGTCACATTCTGAGATATTGGGAGTTAGAACTTCTACATATGAATTTGGGTAGAGGCACAAAATTCAACACCTGCTGTCACCTCTGTCTGTATAACCCCCAATTCCTGGTAAAGAGAGTTCTACTGACCCACTTGGTCATTACTGACCCATTTGAGTAAGGGCTTTCTTTCAGAACCTAGGCCTGTCTGTAAATTGACTGCATTTGGGTGAAGAAAACACGTGGCCCAGAACATGCTCATCTATGTATCTTATGATGAACCATCTAGGGTGCCTCCCTCAGCAGTGAGCTGTGAGAGGCAATCACTTTGAAAGGAACAGGTAGGAATTCCTAAGTCTTGCTCTTCAGCTAAAACTTCTATGACATTGTTATTTCCCAGTATATTCCCACACCTCTGGTGCTCAATATTCAGCAATTCTTTCTCTACCCGTTGTTTAAAACCTTAGTTCCCTAGGCCTTTGTTCTCAAGTCTATGCTCTTTTTTTCCTGAACATTTTGCTTTGCTTTTGGTGACTATCCAAAGCCATGGCTTCAGCTGCCTATTTAGACTTCCTGATCTATTCCCACAGCATAAACCAGTATGTTGAGGATATTTATTCAACTGCTTGCCTGGCATCTCTGCCTGGGTATCACACAGGTACACTCAACAAGCCTGAACCTGAATTTGCTGGCTTACGTCCCACAAACATGTCTCTCCTTCAGCTCACCCTATCTTGGTATCCTTAGCCCCTCACATGAGAACACTGTCAGTTACCCTGACACATTCAATCAGTTACCAAGGTCTGTGGCTTCCCCCTAAATATTTCTCATATTTTTTCCCTCATCGTCATTCCCACTGTTGACAGCTAAATTCTGGGCCTCTTCACTTCTCTCCTAGATGATACCAACTCTCAGTGCAGCTCTCAGAACGTTATTTCTTAAAGTACAAAAGTTATCTCATTATTTCTCTGTATAAAATCATTTCATAATACTCGACAGATTAGGGTTAAATTTGAAGCATTAAAAAATACCCAATTTCTAGGACTCTGCCTACTTATGGAGCCTTTCATCTCCTGACTGCATGCTGAGGAACAGTCCCTGCAAGACATTAATAAATAGACTATATTAAAAGGATTCTGTGATCAAACGTTATCTAGTCTTGTCCATCCTCAACACTCCCACCATGAATTTGATTCAGATTTACATTTGCACTTACATTAGCATTTTTCTGCATCCCCACCAAATCCTGTAGGTCATATTACCATTGTCCTAACTACATTGTACTATAATAATCAATTTACTTGATTGTTTATTTATTAGAAAATAAATACCTTGAGGGAAGAATTTATTTTGCTTTATGACCTCAGAGCCTAGTGATGTGCTCAATAATTTATTGTTAAGTGAATGTATAAATACGTTAGATGCTATAGTGAACAAGTTGCAATTCTTTCCATTAAAGAATCATATTGAAGCAAACACATATTTTATAAATAATTAGTACCGAGTTAGATATCTAGTACTCATAAATCACAAGGGTCTAGGATAGGGAGAGATATATTGATATCTTGATGGAGCTGAAGCATTGAAGATGAATTCAAGACACTAGTCAAGATCCAAACCTGGTAAGAAATTATGGTTCACAAGTCCACCCCTTTGAGAGATTCATTCCTTTATCTGCCTACCATATGAGACTTTGCTCTCAATTTAAAGAAGTAGTTTTTACAATTTCACACAATAATCTTTCCAAGTCTAATAATTTGGTGAGAAAACCCTACAGCCCAAGAAGGAATTGGTGGCAGAGCTTGTTAACAACGTGAAGGACTGCTCTGTAAGAAAATGAATTCCCTATCACTTAGAGCTCTCAGACAGGAACTAGATAACCCACTTCAGGGGTGTGTTTTAGAAGGTGTCTCCATACTGGATGGAAAGATAACTAATCTTGCATAAGGTCAATTCCAAACATGAATTCTATTATTCTATCATCTTTGTCTAGTAGTTAAAAACAAAACTCACCTTTTTTTCATATATCAATGACAGAAAACAGCTTGTATATAATCATTTTACTCTTTAAAGCCTACGTTTCTCAGGCTTCAAATCACATGGTACAGAAGATACAACTTCCTCTTATCTGTTTATTAAATTTCTCAAATTTTGTTGACTTTTTTCTTCCACCTTTGACCCCCTTTACTGATTAAAATTAGTTTTAGTTCTTTTTACAGTATGTATATGTATGTGCGTGCACAGGAGAGAGGAAGAGAGAAAGAACACTTCCAGTCCCTATGGGGTTGAATGTCAAGAGAGATTTATTTTTATTCCTTCCAAACACTTTGTCAAAAGGGCTATATTTGCAGATTACGAGGGTTAACAAGGGACTTGAGACTTGAAGCGCCATTCATCTTGAAGTAGCAAGTGCCCAGTCTCCTATAAATGGAATGTCATGTTATTTTTAGATGAAGCTTTTGCCAAGATGATCTAGGACACGGTGAACAATGTTCCGTCTGATTAGCGACCTTATTTAAACATGTGAATGACTGAGGTTCCTTAACGTTATTTGCAATAAGTCTGTGGCAAGCCTATTCCCTTAGTGAGGGTGCATTATTTAGATCGTTTAAATTTAAAAGAGGGGGGGAAAGCCTTTCAAATAATGCAGTCTTGTTCACTAATAACAGAACACAGAAAGTTTGAGATGAGAATTCTACTAGAGGATAGTTAAGTAGGGCATCAAGGTATATTTCCAACCCAAGATCTCTTAAAGGATTCTCACTGATGTCTATGTTGCAACATTTCCTAAATCCAGATCTGCACATCCCGAAGTCCGAGTCCAAAGGCCAGCCATTTAAGCAGATTACTCCCAACACCAACACACCCAGGATTAAAAAGGAGACAGAATATTACATAAGAACAAAATAATTTTTGCTATTTTATTAGACCACTGCAGTCAAGAAAACCATGTTATTGAAAACACCTCTCTCCCCCAGTAGTTGGTTGGATTCTTATGAGTGTGTATGAGGAGGAACCTATGAGTAGGGAGCCTTGTGTGGCTATAATTCTCAGTCATTATGGAAGAAGGTTCTGGAAGGTTTGTCTGCTAGACTATAAAAGTTGCACTTGGGGCTAAAAAAAAAAAAGTACCATTAGGTTTCCATATCTAGATTTTCCTTTTTAAAAAAGCTTTCTGCTGTGGGACTATACAGTAAAAAATATCATTTTAGCAATAAGCTTTAAAAAGTAGAAACTTTTTCAAGTCAAATTCCATTTCTTCCTTGGCCTCTTAGTCTGCCTACTTTTATTCTTAAGTGACCAAACTCTCTAATGCTAGAGCTTGAATACAGCTCTTAAATTTAGACGGAGGACTAATTCACACAAATCATTGCCCTAAGGCATGTGTTGGAGGGTTTTTCTTTGAATGGACAGTGCTCTCCACCACAGAGTGAAGTCTTATGATGTCCTTCAGAGAGAGGAAAAAGAACCAATTCTTTATCCTACACAAAGCTTACAATAAGTTGGGGCTTATTAAATCCAAATGGCAAGAAAACTGACCCCAGGGAGGGCAGCCATATATCTAGGTCCACTGGTTCTATCAGAGGATACAAAAGGAGTAAGAGAACCCTGAATTTCCCTACGACGTGCTAGCTCTCCTAACAACCTACTGCAGGATTGCTAAAAGGATGCCCAATGACTGTCTGCATCAGTATAATCTGGGGTAGCATTAAAAACACATATTTCTTGACCTACCCCAATCATGCTGAGTCAGAGTCTCTAGGTACAGGGGCCAAGAATCTGCATAGTTAACAAATTCCTTGGATAGTCTTTATGCTAGAAAACTTTGGAAAGCACTACCATGGTGGCCAATCTTCAACTGGATTCCTCTCCCAAGGTAGGGACTGAAACACAAATGAATGAGTGGTTGAGTAGGACACCAAGTTCCCTAAAACTATTTTCTTGAAACTTAAATAGTACTCTGCTTTTGATGGACTCTCTTAACTGGCCTCTGTACAGATCATCTGGTGATCTCCTAGTCCCAGGTGCCATCTTCTCACATAGGAAGACCTTGGGCCTCTTTGGACAGCTGTAGCCCCTCAGACCCAAGCAACTACTTAGAAGCTAAAATTTCCTTTGCAGCTACTTTATTTTTCACACAGCAATGGACTTTGCCGCCTGCTTTAGGAGCATGACATATAGTCAAAGTTTAGGCCTTTGTTCACTGAATGCACCATCTGCAACTTAGGACCCCAGATCTATTGAAACCTGGAACAGCAAGAAAACTTACTCCCAAGAAGAATTTCCCTATCACTTTTCAAATATTAGGCCTTAACATAAGCTTCGACCCTTGGGAATCATTTCAAAGAGAAAGTACATTTGAAATCCTTTGACGTTCCCTTATATCAAACCAACACATCATACAAAAACAAACTGCATTTCATAGGCTGGCAGTCACAAGGAAAGGGTGGCTAAAACTCATTTAATTAACTCATTAGACGTATCTCTTTTTAAAAAATGAAACCAGTGCCTATCACAGAAATCCCAGACATAACCATGATAAATAGCATCACAATATATTTCCTGTGCTGAGGAACCAAGATGACAGAGTAGAAGGATGTGCTCTCACTCCCTCTTGCAAGAACACCAGAATCACAAGTAGCTGCTGGACAATCATTGAGAGGAAGACACTGGAACTCACCAAAAAGATACCCCACATCCAGAGACAAAGGAGAAGCCCGAATGAGATGGTAGTAGGGGTGCAATCACAGTAAAATCAAGTCCCATAACTGCTGGATGGGTGACACACAAACTGGAGAACACTTATACCACAGAAGGCCACCCACTGGAGTGAAGGTATGAGCCCCACGTCAGGTTCCCAACCTGGGGGTCCGGCAATGGGAGGAGGAATTCCTAGAGAATCAGACTTTGAAGGCTAGTGGGATTTGATTGCAGGACTTCAACAGGATTGGGAGAAACAGAGACTTCACTCGTGGAGGTCAAACATAAAGTAGTGTGTGCATCGGGACCCAAGGGAAGGAGCAGTGACCTCAGGGGAGACTGAACCAGACCTATCTGCTAGTGTTGGAGGGTCTCCTGCAGAGGCGGGGGTGGGGGTGGCTGTGGCTCACCATGGGGACACGGACACTGGCAGCAGAAGTTCTGGGAAGTACTCCTTGGCATGAGCTCTCCCAGAGTACGCCATTAGCCCCACCAAAGAGCCCAGGTAGGCTCCAGTGCTGGGTCGCCTCAGGCCAAACAACCAAAAGGGAGGGAACCCAGACCCACCCATCAGCAGTCAAGCAGATTAAAGTTTTACTGAGCTCTGCCCATCAGAGCAACAGTCAGCTCTACCCACCACCAGTCCCTCCCATCAAGGAACTTGAACAAGCCTCTTAAATAACCTCATCCAGCAGAGGGCAGACAGCAGAAGCAAGAAGAGCTACAATACTTCAGCCTGTGGAACAAAAACCACAATCACAGAAAGACAGACAAGATGAAAAGGCAGAGGGCTATGTACCAGATGAAGGAACAAGATAAAACCCCAGAAAAACAACTAAATGAAGTGGAGATAGGCAACCTTCCAGAAAAAGAGTTCAGAATAATGATAGTGAAGATGATCCAGGACCTCGGAAAAAGAATGGAGGCAAAGATCGAGAAGATGCAAGAAATGTTTAACAAAGACCAAGAAGAATTAAAGAACAAAGAAACTGAGATGAACAATACAATAACTGAAATGAAAATTACAGTAGAAGGAATCAATAGCAAAATAACAGAGGCAGAAGAACGGATAAGTGACCTGGAAGGCAGAATCGCGGAATTCACTGTGGTGGAATAGAATAAAGAAAAAAGAATGAAAAGGAATGAAGACAGCCTAAGAGACCTCTGGGACAACATTAAATGCAACAACATTTGCATTATAGGGGTCCCAGAAGAAGAAGAGAGAGAGAGAAAGGAACTGAGAAAATATTTGAAGAGATTATAGTAGAAAACTTCCCTAACATAAGAAAGGAAATAGCCACCCAAGTCCAGGAAATGCAGAGAGTCCCATACGGGATAAACCCAAGGAGAAACAAGATGAGATACATAGTAATCAAACTGGCAAAAAGTAAAGACAAAGAAAAATTATGGAAAGCAGCAAGGGAAAAATGACAAAAAATATACAAGGGAACTCCCATAAGGTTAACAGCTGATTTCTCAGCAGAAGCTCTACAAGCCAGAAGGGAGTGGCATGATATACTTAAAGTGATGAAAGGGAAGAACCTAAAACCAAGATTACTCTACATGGCAAGGATCTCATTCAGATTTGATAGAGAAATCAAAAGTTTTACAGACAAGGAAAAGCTAAGAGAATTCAGCACCACCAAACCAGCACTACAACAAATGCTAAAGGAGTTTCTCTAAGTGGGAAACACAAGAGAAGAAAAGGACCTATGAAAACAAACTGGAAACAATTAAGAAAATGGTCACAGGAACATATATATAGATAATTACCTTAAACGTGAATGGATTAAATGCGCCAACCAAAAGACACAGGCTTGTTGAATGGATACAAAAACAAGACCCATCTATATGCTGTCTACAAGAGACTCACTTCAGACCTAGGGACACATACAGACTGAAAATGAGGGGATGGAAAAAGATATTCCATGCAAATGGAAATCAAAAGAAAGCTGGAATAGCAATACTCATATCAGATAAAATAGATTTTAAAATAAAGAATGTTACAAGAGACATTGAAGGACACTACATAATGATCAAGGGATCAATCCAAGAAGAAGATATAACAATTATAAATAGATATGCACCCAACATAGGAGCACCTCAATACATAAGGCAATTGCTAACAGCTATAAAAGAGGAAATCAACAGTAACACGATAATACTGGGGGACTTTATCATCTCACTTACACCAGGGGACAGATCATCCAAAATGAAAATAAATAAGGAAACAGAAGCTTCAAATGACACAACAGACCAGGTAGATTTAAATGACATTTATAGGACATTCCACCCAGAAACAGCAGATTACACTCTCTTCTCAAGTACGCACAGAACATTTTCCAGGATAGATCACATCTTGGATGTGTCACAAATCAAGCAGAGTAAATTTAAGAAAATTGAAATCATATCAAGCATCTTTTCTGACCACAACGCTATGAGATTAGAAATGAATTACAGGGCAAAAAACGTAAAAAACACAAACACATGGAGGCTAAACAATATGTTACTAAATAACCAAGAGATCACTGAAGAAATCAAAGAGGAAATCAAAAAATACCTAGAGAAAAATGACAATGAATACACGATGATCCAAAACCTATGGGATGCAGCAAAAGCAGTTGTAAGAGGGAAGTTTATAGCTATACAAGCCTACCTCAAGGAACAAGAAAAATCTCAAATAAACAATCTAATCTTACACCTAAAGGAACTAGAGAAAGAAGAACAAACAAAATCAAAAGTTAGCAGAAGGAAGGAAATCATAAATATCAGAGAAGAAATAAATGAAATAGAAACAAAGAAAACAATAGCAAAGATCAATAAAACTAAAAGCTGGCTCTTTGAGAAGATAAACAAAATTGATAAACCATTAGCCAGACTCATCAAGAAAAAGAGGGAGGGGACTCAAATCAATAAAAATAGAAATGAAACAGGAGAAGTTACAACAGACACCGCAAAAATACAAATCATCCTAAGAGACTACTACAAGCAACTCTATGCCAATAAAATGGACAACCTGTAAGAAATGAACAAATTCTTAGAAAGGTATAAACTTTCAAGACTGAACCAGGAAGAAATAGAAAATATGAACAGACCAATCACAAGTAATGATATTGAAACTGTGATTAAAATCTTCCAACAAACAAAAGTCCAGGACCAGATGGCTTCACAGATGAATTCTTTCAAACATTTAGAGAAGAGCTAACACCCTTCCTTCTCAAACTCTTCCAAAAAATTGCAGAAGGAACACTCCCAAACTCATTCTATGAGTATCAGCACCCTGATACCAAAACCAGACAAAGATACTACAAAAAAAGAAAATTACAGACCAATATCACTGATGAATATAGATGCAAAAATCCTCAACAAAATACTAGCAAACAGAATCCAACAACATATTAATAGGATCATACACCATGATCAAGTGGGATTTATCCCAGGGATGCAAGGATTCAATATACACAAATCAATCGATGTGTTACACCATATTAACAAATTGAAGAATAAAAACCATATGGTCATCTCAATAGATGCAGAAAAAGCTTCTGACAAAATTCAACACACACTTGTGAAAAAAACTCTCCATAAAGTGGGCATAGAGGGAACCTACCTCAACATAAAAAAGGCCATATATGACAAACCCACAGCAAACATCATTCTCAATGATGAAAAACTGAAAGCATTTCCTCTAAGTATCAGGAACAAGACAAGGATGTCCACTCTCATCACTATTATTCAACATAGTTTTGGAAGTCCTAGCCACGGCAATCAGAGAAGAAAAAGAAATAAAAGGAATACAAATTGGAAAAGAGGAAGTAAAACTGTCACTGTTTGCAGATGACATGATACTATACATAGAGAATCCAAAAGATGCCACCAGAAAACTACTAGAGCTAATCAATGAATTTGGTAAAGTAGCAGGATACAAAATTAATGCTGAGACATCTCTTGCATTCCTATACACTAATGAAGAAAAATCTGAAAGAGAAATTAAGGAAACACTTCCATTTACCACTGCAAAAAAAAAAAGAATAAAATACCTAGGAATAAACCTATCTAGGGAGACAAAAGACCTGTATGCAGAAAACTATAAGACACTGATGAAAGAAATTAAAGATGATACCAACAGATGGAGAGATATACCATGTTCTTGGATTGGAAGAATCAATATTGTGAAAATGACTATACTACCCAAAGCAATCTACAGATTCAATGCAATCTCTATCAAATTATCAATGGCATTTTTTCTGGAACTAGAACAGAAAATCTTAAAATTTGCATGGAGACACAGAAGACCCCGAATATCCAAAGCAGTCTTGAGGGAAAAAAATGGAGCTGGGGGAATCAGACTCCCTGACTTCAGGCTATATTACAAAGCTATAGCAATGAAGACAATATGGTACTGGCCCAAAAACAGAAACATAGATCAATGGAACAAGATAGAAAGCCCAGAGATAAACCCACGCACCTATGGTAAACTAATCTACGACAAAGGAGGCAAGGATATACAATGGAGAAAAGACAGTCTCTTCAATAAGTGGTACTGGGAAATATGGACAGCTACATGTAAAAGAATGAAATTAGAACACTCCCTAACACCATACATAAAAATAAACTCAAAATGGATTAGAGACCTAAATGTAAGACCGGACACTATAAAACTCTTAGAGGAAAACATAGGAAGAACACTCTTTTACATAAATCACAGCAAGATCTTTTTTGATCCACCTCCTAGAGTAATGGAAATAAAAACAAAAATAAATAAATAGGACATAATGAAATAATTTTGCACAGCAAAGGAAACCATAAACAAGGTGAAAAGACAACCCTCAGAATGGGAGAAAATATTTGCAAATGAATCAACGGACAAGGGATTAATCTCTAAAATATATAAACAGTTCATGCAGCTGAATATGAAAAAAACAGACAACCCAATCCAAAAATGGGCAGAAGACCTAAATAGACATTTCTCCAAAGAGAAATGGCCAAGAAATGGCCAAGAGGCACATGAAAAGCTGTTCAACCTCACTAATCATTAGAGAAATGAAAATCAAAACTACAGTAAGGTATCACCTCACACCAGTTGGAATGGACATCATCAGAAAATCTACAAACAACAAATGCTGGAGAGGGTGTGGAGAAAAGGGAACCCCCTTTCACTGTTAGTGGGAATGTAAATTGATACAGCCACTATGGAGAACAGTATGGAGGTTCCTTATAAAACTGAAAATAGAACTACCATACGACCCAGCAATTCCACTACTGGGCATATACCCAGAGAAAACCATAATTCCAAAAGACACATGCACCCCAATGTTCATTGCAGCACTATTTACAATAACCAGGTCATGGAAGCAACTTAAATATCCATCCACAGATGAATGGATAAAGAAGATGTGGTACATATGTACAATGCAATATTACTCAGTCATAAAAAGGAACGAAATTGGGTCATTTGTAGAGATGTGGATGGATCTAGAGACTGTCATACAGAGTGAAGTGAGAGAGAGATAAACAAATATCGTATATTAACACATATGTGGAACCTAGGAAAATGGTACAGATGAACCTGTTTGCAAGGCAGAAATTGAGACACAGATGTAGAGAACAAACGTATGGACACCAAGGAGGGAAAGTGGTGGGGGGTGCGGGTGGTGGTGTGATGAATTGGGCGGTTGGGGTTGACATGTATACACTGATGTGCATAAAATGGATGAGGACCTGCTGTAAAAAATAAAAATAAATTTAAATTTAAAAAAAACCCTGCAACTGAAATGCAAAAAAAAAAAAAAAAAAAAAAATTGTTCAGTGTATGGAGAAGGTGCTGTGACTGACTGAATATGTCAAAAGTGGTTTGTGAAATTTCGTGCTGGATATTTCTCATTGGATGATGCTCCATGGTCTGATAGACCAGTTGAAGTAGACAGCGATCAAATCGAGACATTATTTGAGAACAATCAACGTTACACCATGTGGGAGACAGCCAACATACTCAAAATATCCAAATCAAGCATTGAAAATCATTTATACCAGCTTGGTTATGTTAACCACTTCGAGGTTTGGGTTCCATGTAAGTTAAGCGAAAAGAACCTTGACCGTATTTCCTCATGTGATTCTCTACTACTGAAACGTAATAAAAACATTCTGTTTTTAAAATAAATTGACAGGCAATGAAAAGTGGATACTGTACAATAGTGTGGAATGTAAGAGATCATGGGGCAAGCGAAATGAACCACCATCAACCACACCAAGGGCTGGTCTTCATCCAAAGAAGGTGATGTTGTGTATATGGTGGGATTGGAAAGGAGTCCTCTATTATGAGCTCCTTCCAGAAAACCAGGCGATTAATTCCAACAAGTGCTGCTCCCAAGTAGACCAACTGAAAGCAGCACTTCATGAAAAGCATCTGGAATTAGTCAACAGAAAACGCATAATCTTCCATCAGGATAACGCAAGACTGCATGTTTCTTTGATGACAAGGCAAAAACTTTTACAGCTTGACTGGGAAGTTCTGACTCGTCTGCTGTATTCACCAGATATTGCACCTTTGGATCTCCATTTATTTAGGTCTTTACAAAATTCTCTTAATGGAAAAAATTTCAATTCCCTGGAAGACTGTAAAAGGCACCTGGAACAGTTCTTTGCCCAAAAAGATAAAAAGTTTGGGAAGATGGAATTATGAAGGTGCCTGAAAAATGGCAGAAGGTAGTGGAACAAAATGGTGAATACATTGTTCAGTAAAGTTCTTTGTGAAAATGAAAAAAAAAAAGATATTTCCTGTGCTGTTTTGCTTTGGAAGTTTAGTCCTCTCCCTTGCTTTCATTCAAGTGATTCAAACACAAAGAAATAAGATTGTCGTGCATTAACCCCAGGAGAACACTGGCCTGGGATGTGATGCCACCCTTGCCGTCAAATCCTTTGATTGAGAAAAGTAACTGGACAGGGCAGCATGACACCATGTGTAACCTGTCAGAACTGATGGTTTTCCTGATGTTCCTTCTCTTGGTCATGCTGGAGGCTTTTGTGACAGGAGCAGCAACTACTGTGGGGTAATTACGTGTAGTTATATAAAACGGACTAATGCCAGACAAGCACATGGCCTAAAAGGACTGTTTGTGGTCCCTGTTGAATGTTTTGCCAAGCTGACCATGCCCTTTATTTACCTCTAATACAACATGCTTATTCTGCCCCATCTACTGTATTCACCCTGCAAATTTATGAGGCTCTATTAATCTTCTGCCCTGCTGACTATCTCTGTTGCAAAGTGTCAGCAGACTTTTGTACCTTGCTAATGTACAAAGTGCTTCCTATGAGTAATATCAGCATTTTGCCTTTTAATTGCACATATAATTTTTAGGTCTTACAGCTAATAAGGGAATTGAGACCACAGTTCATCACTGTCTTGAATGGTACTCCAGGGGTGTAGGGACTGTGGAAGCTGAGAGAAGAATATAGCTGTTCTGGTTCCAAGCAATAGTTTCTCTCATTATAATGGTACCATCCACACTATAGTGTTAAGGGTCTGTCACTTTTCCCATTATACACCCTACTTTTCTGGGGCTTTACAACTTCTCGGTACAAATGTATTCTTCTTTGAAAAATTTTCGTGTTAGATATTAGCTCATGAGTAGTTTTATCACCCTTCATATCAATTCCCATAGAAATTAGCTGTATGATATTTAAAATCAAAGAAACCAACATGATCGCTTGGCCGAACTCCTGAACTTATAAGGTTTTCAAATGGGTGTACTTTTGCTAGTCCTTCAACTGACGTTTTTCTATTGGAATATTTTTTTTTTTTAATGCAGACTTAGTTTTAAGTACTTTCAAGGAAAAAATGTTAAAATAAATGGGGGATTAGTGTTTGCATTGTGGGCATTTTGCTTTTGCATTAATAGCCTTTCACAAACATTTTTACTATGCCTGAAAAATGTGCATTATTGATGAGTGTACTTCTTACTGTGCAAAAGCCATTAGGAAAGAAACGAAAGATCTGTGGCAGGAAGAGAGGGTACAGAGAGGGCCTGGGTAGATGGCGTTTTCGTTTAGCAGTTAGGGAGCACCCATAGCTGTCCTGCCTAGGCTGGACTATTTCATTTGCATCTTCTTCCACAGTTACTGCACACCTCTTTGGGCACCCGGAAAAGAGAAGCTTGTGAAAGTGTAATTATACGGCATTGAAAGCAAATTGCTGAATGTGTCAGACACAGGAAATCAGACCCTAAAATTTAAGGAAGAGGCAATTTGGGGAGATCGGAGGTCCGGTTCTTGTCTTGAATGTTTATGATTCTGAAGATTTTTCTGGGGCCCAGCTGCTGTAGGTGTAACTCAGAGTGTTGGATTGTGGGTTGATGTCCTTTCTGTGGCTTCAATTCTAGGCAGGCAGGGCAAAAAAACAGAAGCAGAATGGCTGGACATCAACCTGATTCCATCAGGCAAGGAAAGTTCCAGCAAAACTGAACACCCCATTTGGCAGCTTGAGCTCCCTGTTTCTTTCTTGTGGCATCTGTATTTCCTCCACATTTGAGCATCAGTCCATGGGGTTAGGCCACCTCACAGCGAAGTGGAGGCCTCCTCTCTCAAGTGCTGTGACTCTTGAGGTCCTCAGTGTGGTCTTATTTTGCTCGTTCCTGGGAGTTCAGGAATTTTAGGCCATTCTTGGCTCAATCCCTGAGCAACATCAAAAGCAGAAGAAAGTCCTCTGCTGGTCCCAGGTATACCATGTAAGGTACCAAGCTGAGATGAGATAACAGAGGCCCCTCCCTGACTTATGGAAAAAAGCCAGAGCTCTTTACTAGAGTGGAAACCAGAGGAAAAAAACTAACTTAATCAAGTGACTACCGTGCGTCATCCACACTCTCATTTACTTCTCTGATTAACTTGGATTATAGACATTATCTTCAGATTACAGGTGAGAAAGTTGGGATTAAAAAAGCTTAGGAAACTTTTCCTAGATATGGCGGTCAACTGTAGACTTTCTGAGTCTACATAATCATCATCTTTTCTTGTATCACAGAGCCAAAAAGCCCAAAAGAACAGATTGGTATACAGCTTAGGATTTATCCTTAAAATTATGCTTTAAAACATGCTGTTCCTATAGTCACTCTCCATCTTCACTTTTGCCTTGTTATTTATTCATTTATAGTCATTCATGAAAAAATATTAATGAAATATCAACTGTATGCCAGATGTCAATATGTGATGTCTCCGTATCATTTCTATACAAGATGCTGTGGCTGTGGTTGCTTCCCATTTGCACAATGGGGCCCAGGAGGCTGATGGGCAAGCAGCAGCACTTCCCTTGTGAAGGGGCAGAGCTGTGGTGTTAGGCTGCCCCACATGAGCAACAGGACCATCTATGTGGTTTTTGTCTCACTGTGTCACATGCTATTTGTCTTAAGCATTTTTTTAAACCATGATCTGTGATTATTTCACCTAACTTTCAGTAAAACAAAAATAAAACCAAAAAACAATAACCACTGCTAACCCTGTCATGACAACTTTATAACTAAAAGAGCCTTGTTATTCAGGTAAGTAGAAATTTACATGGATTATTTTCTTAAATGAAAATCAGTTTGATCAAAAGAATAAGAACTTTATACCCAAGAAGTTCCTTAGAGATTACAGTAAAAACTGAGTGTATCTTCAGAGTTTTTCTTGATAGCTTAAAATCTGTGCTTATAATCAGAGAAGAAAAGGAAATAAAAGGAATCCAAATTGGAAAAGAAGAAGTAAAGCTGTCACTGTTTGCAGATGACATGATACTATACATAGAAAATCCTAAAGATGCTACCAGAAAACTACTAGAGCTAATCAATGAATTTGGTGAAGTAGCAGGATACAAAATTAATGCACCGAAATCTCTGGCATTCCTGTACACTAATGAAGAAAAATCTGAAAGTGAAATCAAGAAAACACTCCCATTTACCATTGCAACAAAAAGAATAAAATATCTAGGAATAAACCTACCTAAGGAGACTAAAGACCTGTATGCAGAAAATTATAAGACACTGATGAAAGAAATTAAAGATGATACAAATAGATGGAGAGATATACCATGTTCTTGGATTGGAAGAAACAACGTTGTGAAAATGACTCTACTACCCAAAGCAATCTACAGATTCAATGCAATCCCTATCAAACTACCACTGGCATTTTTCACAGAACTAGAACAAAAAATTTCACAATTTGTATGGAAACACAAAAGACCCCGAATAGACAAAGCAATCTTGAGAACGAAAAACAGAGCTGGAGGAATCAGGCTCCCTGACTTCAGACTATACTACAAAGCTATAGTAATCAAGACAGTATGGTACTGGCACAAAAACAGAAATATAGATCAATGGAACAGGATAGAAAGCCCAGAGATAAACCCACACACATATGCTCACCTTATCTTTGATAAAGGAGGCAGGAATGTACAGTGGAGAAAGGACAGTCTCTTCAATAAGTGGTGCTGGGAAAACTGGACAGGTACGTGTAAAAGTATGAGATTAGATCACTCCCTAACACCATACACAAAAATAAGCTCAAAATGGATTAAAGACCTAAATTAAAGACCTAAGGCCAGAAACTATCAAACTCTTAGAGGAAAACATAGGCAGAACACTCTATGACATAAATCACAGCAAGATCCTTTTTGACCCACCTCCTAGAGGAATGGAAATAAAAACAAAAATAAACAAATGGGACCTAATGAAACTTCAAACCTTTTGCACAGCAAAGGAAACCATAAACAAGACCAAAAGACAACCCTCAGAATGGGAGAAAATGTTTGCAAATGAAGCAACTGACAAAGGATTAATCTCCAAAATTTATAAGCAGCTCATGCAGCTCAATAACAAAAAAACAAACAACCCAATCCAAAAATGGGCAGAAGACCTAAATAGACATTTCTCCAAAGAAGATATACAGACTGCCAACAAACACATGAAAGAATGCTCAACATCATTAATCATTAGAGAAATGCAAATCAAAACTACAATGTGATATCATCTCACACCAGTCAGAATGGCCATCATCAAAAAATCTAGAAACAATAAATGCTGGAGAGGGTGTGGAGAAAAGGGAACACTCTTGCACTGCTGGTGGGAATGTGAATTGGTACAGCCACTATGGAGAACAGTATGGAGGTTCCTTAAAAAACTACAAATAGAACTACCATATGACCCAGCAATCCCACTCCTGGGCATATACCCTGAGAAAACCATAATTCCAAAAGAGACATGTACCAAAATGTTCATTGCAGCTCTATTTACAATAGCCCAGAGATGGAAACAACCTAAGTGTCCATCATCGGATGAATGGATAAAGAAGATGTGGCACATATATACAATGGAATATTACTCAGCCATAAAAGGAAACGATAACTGAGCTATTTGTAATGAGGTGGTTAGACCTAGAGTCTGTCATACAGAGTGAAGTAAGTCAGAAAGAGAAAGACAAATACCATATGCTAACACATATATATGGAATTTAAGAAAAAAAATGTCGTGAAGAACCTAGGGGTAAGACAGGAATAAAGACACAGACCTACTAGAGAATGGACTTGAGGATATGGGGAGGGGGAAGGGTAAGCTGGGACAAAGCGAGAGAGAGGCATGGACATATATACACTACCAAACGTAAGGTAGATAGCTAGTGGGAAGCAGCTGCATAGAACAGGGAGATCAGCTCGGTGCTTTGTGACCACCTGGAGGGGTGGGATAGGGAGGGTGGGAGGGAGGGAGATGCAAGAGATATGGGAACATATGTATATGTGTAACTGATTCACTTTGTTATAAAGCAGAAACTAACACACCATTGTAAAGCAATTATACGTCAATAAAGATGTAAAAAAAAAAATCTGTGCTTATCCTAGAATAACCCTTTTCTGCTGTCAGTTTCATCATCAGTAATACCAGCCAGTTATATTGATTAAGAACACATATAACAACATAATTCCACAAACTGTTTATCAGCATTGGAAATAAGACTGCTTTTTCGGAGCACATCAGCTACTGGAATTCTTCTTGCTTTACACAGGGAGAATTATCTTGGGAGTATGACAGTCAATGAGTCAGATCTATAGAAGGGTCATAGATTTGGAATCAGAGACGATGTAAGCTTCCTGGGAAAGCACCTTTGAGGAAGGAGACATAAATTTGCTTTGACTTTTTTTTCTTTCATAATATTTAGTAGAAAACTAGTAATGTGAATGTTTGTTTTGTACTTTTTTTCCTGTCATTGGGATCAGCGTCCATCCTAAAATACTTTCAGTATAGGCCCTGCTGTGATATTCTAACTGGTGGGTGCATTGACTTATTATGAGGACTATTCTCAGTCTTCAAGTTATATTAAGATTGTGTGACCATGTTCATGTATCAAACAAATCAAGGGCTCTTGGGTCAGAACACCCAGGTCTGTATTCTGGTCCCACAACCTACTAGGCTATATAATTTAGGCTAAGTTACTTAACCTCTGCCTGCCTCAATTTCCCCATCAAAAAATGGGGATCAAATTGAACTACCTCAGATAGTTGTTTTGAGGATTAAATTATATTATATAAGGAAAATACATAAAGCCATTCCAGGCACTGATTGCTAAATGATGATTTTAAAACCATTCCAAAGCCTCATTTCTCAGTCAGTTTTGTTGCTACTTCCATGAACATCTCTTAAGCCTGTTGAATAGAGAAATAATTTCTCATTTTTTGAATTCAGAAAGCATTTTTTACAAAATAATTGGCAATCCAAAAGTAAAAACTCAACGTTTTTCAAAGTTGTCTCTACATTATGTCATGGTGCTAATTTTAATAACTGCATGATAAATCTATGGGAGAATCCAGAGGGTATTTTTTTTTAATTGTAACTGAGAGATATGTATCCTGTTGGAAATGATGAAAAGAGACTTGGCTACTGGGGTAAAAAAGACTCTAAGATGACCCCCAATGATCACTGCCTTCTGCTATTCAAACTCTTGTGTAATCTCTTCCTTTGAGTATGGGCTGGACTGACTGACTCGCTTCTACAATAGAAGTGATGGGACCCTATTTCTGAGGTTAGGGGATAGACTGTGGCTTCTGTCTTGCTCAGTTTCTGTCACTGTCTCAGATCACTCACTCACAGGGAGGCCAGCTCCCACGTCATGCAGCAACTTCATGGTAAGTTCACATGGTGAGAGACCAAAGCTTGCTAAAATCTACATGAGCAAGTTTGGAAGTGGATCTTCCTGACCAGTCAACCTTCAGATGGGACAGCAGCCTCTGCTTTAAGCTTGAATAGACCTCATGAGAAACTGGAACCAGAGGCACCCAGGTGACGGCACCTGGATTTCTGGCTCATGGAATGGTGAGATAATGTGTTGTTTCAAGCTGCTGAGTTTGGGGATAATTTGTTACATAGCAATAGATAACTAATGCCAATATTGTTGACTCAAAAGAGCCAGAAATTTCCAGTCTCAGCAGGAGGTAAACCTTTCCAGGGTTTGGAAAGCTATGGATTGTGAGCTAAATTCACTACACATCCTTCATTGAGATATAATTAACATTCTTTTTTGTACAGTCCCCAAGCTAAGAATTGTTTGCATGATTTTTTTTTTTGTCTGTACCCAAAAAGTTTTATAGGAAAATCTACCCATTACACTAGGGCAACTAGGACTCGATGATCTTTCTCTGGGAAGCCACAATCATTCTGCTCAACAGGGTCCAGGAAGAACTGAACATGGCAGCCCTGACCAAGACTAACAAAGTCATTTTCCATATCTGTGTCTTCACACAGGCTGAATCTCATGCCATGAAACATCTTCCTCTTTGTTCCCGTAGGTAACTCTTTCTCATGTTCCTAAAACACATGTTACAGCACCTCCCCTCTACATCCAGTCCTGCTGTGCTTCCAGATCCTACAGAAATGTCATTATTGTGTTCTGTACATGGAGCTTAATGTTGACAAAATAGCATTCACCACGCTGATTAATTCTCCATTTGTGTTTTCACAATTTTAAAAGGTTATAAAAAAGAAAACAAAACAAACAATAATATGTTACAGATACATATATTTGGAAAGCAAGTCCTGAGATATTAACTATCTATCCCTTTAGAGAAAAGTTTACTGACCCCTGAGATAAACCATTGCACTTCCCAGAGGATGATCAGCTCTCCTAAAGTCACCTGAAAAAACTGCAGACTGTAGAACAGAGTTGTTCTGCACTCCAGACAGTTGACTCTTAGATGAGCTGTCTTTTCTAGTCTGTGCCAAATGTTCTGTGTATTCCTCTACACAGGAGTAAAATAATAATTATCAACCATCTCTAATTACATAAAGTTATCCAGATAGAGAATACTTAAAGAAAGAACAAAAGCACCCTACACAACTAGGCACATATCGAATTTTATTTTTAAGTGTATAGTTAAATGAATGTTCTTAAAAGTCTAGGATTTGAATAGACTGTATGTGTCACAGAACCCCAGTAAATGTTGCATATTAATTCTGTATTCTAGATGCCAGGAATCCCCAGGACTTAGGGCATGAGGACAGTCAGACAGTCACCCTGTCCGTGGCTGCAGTAGAAACAAAGCAATTCTAGACAAGTGCTCCTCAAAGCGTGGTCCATGGACCAGTGCTCGTCTATGTGCTGTTTCTAACCTGTTTATGGTGGGAAAAGAATGAAAATGGGAGAGAAAGCATTTAGAAACTAGTATAGCAATAGATGAACTAATTGTTGAATATAATTATCAAAAAGATTAAATCTTACCTTTTGTATATCTTTGGGGTTTCTATGTAATTTTTCTTGTAATAATTTTTATCATATTTTACTAAAGTATCAATCTACAAGGGTTTGGGATTTTTTTAAAAAACTTGTCTTTCAACACAGAGAGATTGAGAATGGTTTAGGAGGTCATTAAAAAGCCTCCAGTATCCTGGGGTTAGGTCAAGGTTTTTATGACAAGATCTATTTCTACCAATACTATACATATTTTGGTCAAACATAGTAATAAGCCAAAGCCCACAAACTAAAAGAAATACATATATGCTGACCAAAGATTTGTCATAGGTACTCAGGATGATCATATACCAGTCCCACAAAAAAGTTAGGACATCTGTCTCTTTTTTCCAGATGCCCTCTCCTCTCAATATTTAGTGTAATATTTAAGCAAGATATGCTAAAGACAGGCACTTCTTTCCTCTACTCCATTAAGTAGAAAAGCTCTAAGAATGAAAGGGATTTCAGTAAGTGGATGGAGACATTGAAACTTTGCAACACATTGTACAGGGATGACCAAACCCTTGACACCATCATTGGGTTCTGTCTCCATGACAGACATTACTACCAATCAACACATTCTTTCCTGCCTAGCCAAATGCAGCTGCATTTCTCATGAGAGCATTCCAGGGAGCCACTACTAATCAGAGTGATCCCATGAGCTGAACCATCTTTGCCATTTCCAGTAAAATGAGAAGAGCAAGGGTATCACAAGAATTATATCCAAGCCTGGTTCTGACAGCCAGCCATTTGAATCTGATCCACTCTCATTAGATCTGTATGTCATCTGTAACACATGGGGTTAGCCTCAATCAGGGATTCTCATGTTAGAATTCAGTGTAGTCTTTAGAAAACCCTGATGCCCATCCTCCAACTATTGATTGAGTCCTTTTTTAGGCTGTCCAATGACAATTTATGCATTGGTAATTTTAAAAGCTGCCTCAATGATTCTAATACACAGCCAGACTTGAAAACCATTGGATGAGAGGATCTCTTTGGTCCTTCCAACTCTAATATTCAAGACTCTATGATTATCTGAAGCAATAATATGTCAGCCACACAGACTTAGAGTCAACCAATTAAATTGGATTGGTTAGGACTTGAAGAGCCAACATAATCTCTTGGGTGGTTTATAACTAGAGAGCATAAAAGGCATAGGGATTTTGAATTATGAGGTAATAATTCTACCTTAGGTGCATGTGATCACAACCACTCAAGCATCACTCTTATGGTTTTTATAACTCCTCAGGATACCTTGTAAGGATTATTACAGCCCCATAAATCACAGTTGCCTATTACTACAGGTAGTCATAATTTATAATAACTGTTAATAATAATATGCATTTTAATGATCCAAGTTCTTTTATTTGAGGATCTCAATGTATTTTATAGATCTTAACTCATTAATTTTAATATTTCTGTGTAAAGGGCATAAGCCCATAATCATCATCCCATTTCACAGGTGTAAAAACTAAGTCAACTAGTCAACTGAGTATGTGTATCACACATGCTTAAACTCAGTCCAGAATCTAGAGGTTTTATTCTTATAATGCTAAGCACCTAGAGGTTTAAACATCCTCTCTCAAAATTTCCATAAAGCATAACCCTATCTTACTTATTCATCCATATCTATTATTTCCCAGACTCTGAAGATACAGAGATGAGTTAATGCTCTAGTATGGGGATGAAAGAGAGACATATTAATAAATACTTACCATAAAAGTGACAATTGCTTTAATAGAAATATGTCTGTGGAGCCATGACTGCATTGAGACGAAGTGGGCTGACTTCAACATTGGGAAAGTTGGGGTGTGGGTTTTCCAGAGAAAGTGACTTGAGAGGGTTTTGAGAAACACATTGAGTCCAGCCTCTGCAAGAAGGTGGGGCAGTGTGTTCCAAGCAGAGGCATTTTGTTGAAATACAGAGACATCATGGAGATGCCTCTTATGTGTGAGTGGGAATAGGAGCAGATAAGGCAGGAAAATTAAGTCGGAAACAAATCCTGAGGTTCCTTAGACATCCTAAGGATTGTGATCTTTTTGCTACCAACAGTTTATATTCATGGCTTGTATTTATATGTACATCCTCCTTTTCATATGAAAAATTTTTTTGTAAGCAAACGCATAACAAAATAAAACAACAAAAAAAGGTTTTTTACTGTTCTCTTTAGAATGTATTTTAAAACCATGGGAAAATAATAGAAAAACTATGCCATGGATTTCTATGTTTTCGCAAGCAAGGCTCTCAGGGTACCTCACTCATTACTTGCTAATTTCCTGAACTGAGAGATGAGGGAGCCTGTTTAGAACTGTAGAATTTTAGAATTTAAAAAGATCCCAGAGGTCAACTTCAGAAGCTTTTGAACTACCCTCCGCCAAACAAGCCTCTGTTCTCGCTCCCTGTCCAACGGTGCTCTGTAGCATCTACACAATGTGTTCTGTGGGATGCTAGGCTTTCAAAGTGCCCCATTAAAAAGAGAAGGTTCATGGTCAAGTAAGTCTATAAAGCTCTTCATTCTAGAACTCTATCTTAAAATGCCCCCAAATGTATTAGGATTATAAAGACTGAGAGAAGTCCTGTAGGAGACAGTCTTGTTAAGTTCATTTAAACCAGTATTTCTCACTTATATTTAATAATACAACTATTTCTTTAAGAACTCCAATTAACAATCAGCTTTTTTCTCTCTCATATCTGTAACTTAGTATTACTGATTTTAACCCCCCCTTTCAGACTAGTGAACTTTCTGGCTTCCTTCCTTCCTTTCCTCCTTTCTTTCTTTCCTTTTTCTTCCTGGAACACATTCTTGGTTTCTAGTAAGTTCAAACAGAAAGAAGGTTGTCATATCACCCTATACTTTAACTGTGTACTCAGATTATTTTCACAGCAGACTCAAGGGTTGCCCACCTCTATTGGGAATAAAAACAGAATTCTCCCTTCAAGGGCTTCCTTGAGGTTCATCTTTCTTGGACATCTTTTCCTGGCCACTCTTTTCCTCTGGGCTCAAGTACTCCTGAAGATGTGCCCTGCTTACCTAACTGTCAGCTATCCATGGTGGCAATGAGCAAAATATCAACCAGTCTGTCTTAAATACTCCCACACAGCAGCTAATAGAATCCTTCATTACCAATTCAAATGGTCCTTTAAAATGCTGGATGAGCCTTTTTGTGTGATGCCAATTTAAAAAAAATATATTAAGCCGCATTTTTCTTTTGATTCAAAGTGAAAATAACTTTATTGAGTCCCCAGGAAACATTTCTAAACATTGTCATAGTTAAGAATTCTACTTTATAAAACAGAAGAATGTTAATGAACAAATGGCACTGCTCTTAAAGCCACAAAATCGTTACCATATGGCCCTATTTGAGGTATAGAAACTCATGGCACATCTACTCATTCATAGCTTACATTTGTAAAGTTCTTTATGACTCAGAAAGTGGCTTCACAGACATTTTCTGATTGCAAATTCAAAGCTACTCTTAGAGCATGTATCATCATTATACCTGCTTTACATTTAGGGAAATCAAAGCTCAAAGAAATATAGCAAAATTGCTCAAGGTCACACTGCTGAGCTTGGGCTAGAATGAGTTGAATGCATTTAAAACCTCAGGTAAAACAGTTCCCTCTCTAGGGTTCAGAATACAAAGATGACTGACTCTCTGTGGTTATAACGTTGCCTCCATAGTCAAGCTGGGAGGGCCAGGTGTATTCCCAGATTTCTCAGAAAGGCTGGCTGCTCTGTGCTGGTCCTAGAGCGCCCAAGTGGATGCTGGGGCCCAAAGGTCCAAAATTGCTTTTGACTCAGGTCTGAGCCTATGGGTGATACTTTCACCATACCCAACCTCTACCCTGGTTGCCATAAGCCTAGGAACAAGAATTTCTAAACGACTTTCACGCTTTTACAAGGTGTAAGATGTTTCCCTAGGTCTAGCAGGGCTTCTCAAACATGGACATGCATCAGAATCAACTGGAGGGCTTATTAAATCAGTTTTCTGGGCCACTTTCCCAGAGTTTCTGATTCAGTAGGTCTGGAATGAGGATAGAGAATTGGCATTTCTTACCAGTTGCCAGGTGATGGCGATGCTGTGCTCTGGGGACCGCACTTTGAGAACCACTGCCCTAGAGTCTCTCTTTCCCTCCTAAGCAAGCTCTCCTCCTTCCATTCATTTGTTTTGATAAGAGTTGAAATGTTACTTTAGAAATTAGATCTTGGGTACTTCCAGAAATTAGGTATTTCCTCTTGTCTTAGATCTCAAGTTGCTCAATTACAAAGTGAGAGAAAAGTACCTTGATTACAGAAGTTCCACAATCATTAATACCAGTTCAGTCATTATATAGCTCTTAAGTTTTGAGCAAATAGATACCTTGATTGTGTTGTCTATATGTGTCCAGCCCAATAGCTTACACATATAAAATTATACCCGTATTTTAAGTAACCTAATAATTTTTACTTAAAAAAATTAATGATATATAGAAATCAAAGTGAAATCTTTCCCTACTGTGGACCTGACTAGTTCCACAAAGTTACTTGTCTAAAAATATACAGCAAGAAAAGGCAGAGTCAGATGTAGAATTCAGGCCTATTCATTCCCCTTACAAATTTCCCCCAGGTACACTACTGCACAACAATAACAATAGTAGATAAATAGTCAAATGGGCTTTGGAAAGCCTAGTATAGAACCTGAGAAGAAATAAAGTGATTCATCCACCTCTCCAGGTATCTATTTCAATGTTTCCATTAGTAATAGAATTTATCTTCTGGATGCATAATTGATAACAGAATAAAAATAAAAATAGATCTTTAAGTATCTAAGTACAATACATATTAGAGTACAGCAATCATTTCTGCAAAACTCAGGAGTGTGATTTCTTTATGCCAGGTTTTTAAGTCCCCTTACAGCTCATCGACGAGGCTTTTGGCTAAGTTCAGCCTGAGAGATGTTTATGTTTGCATTTGTAAATGTAAGTAAGGGTCTCCTTCATTTCTAAAAATAATCTTATCAACGAAAATATTTCATTCCCCTTTAGAATAAATGACTTAAAACTCCAAATCTAAGAATGATAGCAAGATAAAGAAAAGAGTTGGGCTGATGAAAAGTCATCCAGTAGTTTAGATGGGGGAAACTGAGGAAAGGGCTTCATGGCGATTTGACTTGCCTTCTTCTAAAGATAGGAGCTTACTTTTGGTGCACCGTGCCTTAGGCTTCTGGTTTACCCAGAGCTCCTTCTTCCTTACTTGCTCATACCCTGAAGCAGTCATCTCTAGAGTGACTAGAGAACACCAAATAATGCAACTTTCTGGGAATCCCACCAGGACTATGATATTCAGTATGGTAGCCTCTAGGTAGGTGCATATGAATGTGAGCAATAGAAATGTGGCTAGTCTGAATTGAAAGGTACTGTAAATGTAATATATGTAAGATTTCAAAGCCCTTGCTGTGAAAAACAGAATGTTAAATATCTCAATAATTTTTATATTGCTTACATGTCTAATGATATTTTGGATATACTGGCTTAAATAAAATATATTATAAAAATTTTTTTAAGATAGGAGCTTAAACAGCATAGAGTTGCAGATAGTTTACATGAGGTAAAAGGCAGCATGGATAGCAATAATGTTTTTCAAGGCCAGCAAAGGAAATGAAATTTTCTTTAATTCAGTTCAATGAGTATGAAGTAAATGTCCACTGTGCGTTTGGCAATGTTTTAGTCATTGTCTCCATCTTCAAGTGATTGGAAAAGTCATACAGCAATGATTCAGAATGAAATGGTTTCAGTATCATGCCTTACTTACATTGCCAGAATTCAGCATGGATCACATTAGACAAACTCAGACATAATATAAGTCTGTTGGACTCAAGTCAACAAACATGTATTGGGTATTGGGCACTTCATACAAGGTTCAGGGATGCTCGAGGGGCATGTGGTGAAGAAGGCACTGTACCTGCCCTCAGACTGTGATCCAGCTCCTCATAAGAATGGCAGAAGGACATTTGCAATAACACAGATGGACTTGGAGGGTATTATGCTAAGTGAAGTAAGTCAGACAGAGAAAGACAAATACTATATGCTATCACTTATATGTGGAATCTAAAAAATACACCAAACTAGTGAAGATAACACAAAAGAAGCAGATTCACAGATATAGAGAACAAACTAGTGGTCACCAGTGTGGAGAGGGAAGAGGGTAAGGAAAAGATAGGGGTAAGGGATTAAGAGGTACAAATTATTATGTATAAAATAAGCTACAAGGATATATTGTACAACACAGGGAATATAGCCCATATTTTATAATAACTATAAATGGAGTATAACCTTTAAAAATTGTGAATCACTATATTGTACACCTGTAACATATAATATTGTAATATCAACTATATTTCAATAAAAAAGGAATGTTTACAAGAATGCAAACTATCTAGAATTCAATAAGGTAAAATTAGATCTGGTATCCAATCAAGGATTACCAAGCATGCAAAAAGATAGGAAAACATGACCAAAAAAATAAAAATAAAAAGAGTGGCAGAAGGAAAAAGAAGGACGGAGTGTGTGACAAATGTTCTGTCAAGGGAAAAATCATGTGTAATTCCTAGGAAGTATATTTCATTAAAAAGAAGCATCTATGTCTTTCCAGCATCTGAGTTTGAGACCTGAGTTCATCAAAATCCCATGGGCTTTGGGGCAGTTGGGAGTTATGTCCTGTGATCATTTCACCTTCAGAAATTGGCCCTGCATTTTTTTTTTACTTTTTTGAATATATTTTATTTGAAGATAACTGCTACCTAATAATTCAAACTGCTCTCTTCATTGACTTTGTCTCTTAAATATTAGAAGAGAACAATAGTACTGCAGTAAAACTACGTCATGTGACAAAGATAAAAGGGAAAGTCTGGTCCAAAGTTCTAGGCCCTGCATATTTTAACCGAGATTATTATCTGTAACTTGTTTCCTACTTGGGGACATGAATGTTGGCTCCAGTGGGAAGCGAATACTGACAAAACAGCTTTGAGGTTAGGAAAAGAGGTGAGATTGCAGATCATGTGAGACCAGAAGAGGACCTGGAATCAAAACATCTGACCCCTTCTTCCTCTATGTTCTTGCTCTACCACATTCTGATCTTCAGCCAAAGTGCCTACTATAGCATTTGATTTTCGACAGTTCTTAGAGATTCCTAAATGCAGGGACATTGTTTTATCATTGAAGATCTAGAAATCGGCACTAAATCTAGCACATATACTACTCTTAGCAGATGTTTGTCGACCACAAGCCTGGAGAACATCAACACATTTGGGGAGGTGGGAGAAAAAGACCAATGGATCACGCTGTACGGTTTCTTTACACCAAGCTCCAGATGCCCATGTCCCTTGTTATTCTATATAGTAAACTACCAATAAATACTGAAGGAAGCAAAGACAAGAAGAAAGAAAAGTCATTATGCAATTCTTAAAAATGCATAGAAAAAAAGACTGGAAGGAATTGTGCCAACATTTAAAATCTTTCTTGTACAGTGGGATTACGGGTGATGGTTTGCCTATGTTTAAGTATTTTTCTCTAATTTCCAATTTTCTAAATTCAGCATGTCTTAGCTTTGCAATAACTTTGTGAGCTGCAAAACTAACTATATATGTCCCTTTTTCTTTTGGCCGCTAAATGGATTAAAGGCAAATTTATAGAAACTGTGGTAATTACATAGGTGATTGTTTGGTTGAGTTGTTTGAGATGTCATGTCAGTAAGTGTAATGAAATGGACATGTGTTGAATATACACTAAGTCTCTCTGCAAAAACTAGTGCCAATTCACTGTGTTTGTATTTACAATTATTATAGTATCAGTGAAACTAGTAATCAACAATACTTTTATACTTCTTTCTTAGAGTATAGATTAACCTTTTCCCCTTTTGCAAAGGATTATATAAAAGGAAATGAATTTAAATACAAAATGAATAACATTTGCAAGTAAAACCACAAAAATTCCTGGGGCTTATATTTCTTTAATGTTGGAAATATTTGTTAAAAGTTATATTTCCTGTTGTTTTATATTTAATGAATATGACTTTGCCTCCAGAATCTGAGTTTTTACACACTCTCCAGAAGCACTTCACAGAGTACCATAAGCAAATCTATTTTTAAATGCTTTGAACATATTAATAATAATTAGTGTTTCGTGAACACTTTTTGTATGTAATGCTAAACCTCTGAAATTAACTTTGAAGTGCATATTCCTAAACTTCTAATCAGGCTTTCATTTAACGAAATCAGTAAGCTAAAACCTGATAAAATCACAAAGGCTTTCAAAATTATTAAAGGGAAGTGGCTTTACTTAAAGGGTACGCTGTCTTAGTTTGTGGTTGCACAAACTTAGGAATTATTTTTGTCAGCATATTCCTTGAGTGCTAGAGGAAAGGCTCTATTAGGCACTGTGGAGAAAACAAAGCTTAATGTGGAATGGATATTGCTTGCAAGAAGCTTAAAGTCTAATTGAGAAAAAGAAGACATGAAAACACACACACTGAAAGTATGAGAGAAAGTGATAAAGAGAACAAGAAAAGCACAGATAAAGTGCTGTGGAAATAAGAGAAGGGGATAAGAGATTAAGTGTCATGTAAGCTAGACCTGGAGGAATAAGATGCAGATATGTAGAGATGGGTACGACAAGCATTTCAGCCTTGAACTCTTATCTGTCATATTAAATTGTAACTATTGGTTTACATGACCGTCCCAATTTCACTAGACAGTGAACTCTGAAAGCCAGAACCATGTCTTAGCCCTTGACGTATGCTCAGCTCCTAAGACAGTGACTGGAACATAGCACTGACACATATTTGTTGAATATTGAATGGCTAGAATGAGAAAAAGTACAATGGTAAATCCTGGGAGCTCTGGGGATGAACAAAGGCCGTATGTCAAGGGTGATGAGTTCAATTTGCTGGACAATAACAGTATGAAGAGCACGGAGATGGACCAACTGAGGAATTTTTGTGGACAGCTACTAGAATGTCTGGAATGTCTGGTTTGGACTTTAGCCTATATACAGATGGGGACCTGGTGGATATAGGGAAGGACATTGTCAGTGCTATGTGAAAGACGTGGTGGCAGAATGTGAGGAAGCCATCACCAATTGTCATCTTAGTCAGTTTGGGCTTTCATAACGAAATACCAGAGACTGAGTGGCTTAAACAGCAAACAGTTATTTCTTATAGTTCTGGAGTTTAGGAAATCCAAGATCAAAGGCCAGCAGATTTGGTGTCTGGTGGGGCCCACTTCCCAGTTTATAGATGACTGTCTTCTTGCTGTGTTCTCGTATGACAGAAAGAGCAAGAGAGTTTTTGTGTGTGTGGGTGTGGGTGTGTGTGTGGGTCTCTTTTATAAGGGCACTGATCCCATTCATGAGGTCTCTATCCTCCACCTACTCACCTGCCCAAGGCCCCACCTCCAAATATCATCAAATTGGGGGTTAGGACTTCAACATATGAATTGTGCAGGGACACAAACATTCGGTGCATTAACACATGGTCAGCGATAATACTGATCTGTAATAAAGTAGAGATAGTAGAAATGGAAAGCAAGGGTGGTAGATGGAAGAGATCTCATGTGTAGCACCAACAGAACGTGGCAACTGAGTGAGTATAGGTTCACAAAAGAAGTGGAATGAACTTAACTGAGGCTTTCTACCTCAGCAGCTGAGGAACAGTATTCCCTTTCTTAAGAAGCAGCAGCAGATGTGTGAGAGGACTGAGGTCTCTATTTTAACTGTGCTGAGTGTAGAATGCCCAACTTCACACAGCCAGCAAATAGTTCAACCCCTGCTCAAATTCAGATCTTCTACTTCAACCTGAGTGCTACTTCAGGACACAATGGTCTCCTTATTCTAAAGTATTTGAATGATTGGCTTTAGCTTCAGAATCTGCTACTGAAATAAATTTCACCTGCACTTTGAAATAAGTAACTCATTGATATGGACTGAATTGTGTCCCCAAACTCATATGTTGAAGCCCTTATCCCCAATGTGACTGTATTTGGAGATAGGGCTCTTAGGAGTTGTTAAGTTTCAATGAGGTCATGAGAATGGAGCCCTAATCCGATAGGCTTGGTGGTCTAACTCTCTCTATTCTAACTCCATTCTAACTCTCTCTCTCTCTATGCTCAACCCACATACATGCACTGGGGAAAGCCCAGGTAAAGACACAATGAGAAGGCAGTCATCTCCAAGCCAAGAAGAGAGCCCTCACCAGAAACTGACCATGCTGGCACCCTGATCTCAGACTTACAGCATCCAGAACTGTGAGAAAATTAATTTTTGGTATGTAAGCCTCCCAGTCTATGGTATTTTGCTGTGGCAGCCATAGATGGCTAAGACTGACATGTCTGTAAATCAGGCAACAAAGAATTTAACAACCTTCAAGATGAATGATCACTCTAACACAAACCCTACTTTTCTCTTAAATAGCAAGTGTGTTTTTCATGTGAGTTTCTGTTTTTAATGTAAATCAACAAAATGCTCTCAACTCTTCCCTAGTCAATAGCCTGTATGATCCTTGGGGTAAAGCCTGCATTTTGTCCACCATGGTGACTGGCATAGGGAAGGCATTCAAACATTTCTTTCTGAGTGAACAAGTATTATTCATTTCCCTGCCTGGGTGGTAGGACACCACTAAATCTTAACCAGAGCAGAGGTTTGCCTTCCTCAGAAATCCAAATAACACCAGCCTAGGGAATATGTAATGTGTGATTTTTTTCAAACATATGATATCCATCCTTAGTTTCTGCAGTCAACCAACAACACCAAATAAGCAATACAGAAATGGTTTTATGCTACTCACTAACAACTATGGACTAGTGGCTTAATTTTACAGAACTCCTTTGACCCATTCAGAGAAAAAAAAACATTGAGTACATGTAAATCGTCCAAATGGAGAAAATTATTAAGCTATTTAATAGAGCAAATGAAAATATTTTACTTTTATTTCTATGTATTAAAGGAGAAGTGAGGTAAGGTATAAATGATTTTATATGACGCTGGGAAACAAAACTAACACTTCTTTAGAGTTTAATGGCACAATTTTGCTCTATTTGGTTTTAATTTATAAGAGATATGATTGACCTTACAATAATGCCATGTTACAATCATCATCCACTGTATGTCACATAATTACTTCAACCTTATTGGCCTGACCCAGTGGTTAATCTCCATCCCAGTGGCTTGACTTCAGCTCATCTCGCGTTTCTCTTCAGACCTGCCCTGATGATCAAAACCTGCCAATTTCAGCTATTTTCACATTGGTCAGAGACAGTTAGCATTGCCAGGAAACTGCAAAAACAATCTTGAGATGTAAGAGAGTATGTGAAGTATGTGACTGTGGAAATGTACTAAAAAGACTAAAATGGTCCAGCTTTTGAAGCTAAATTTTTGCAAGGAAAGGTCGGGGAGAAGGCACAATTCACTTTGACTTCTCAGAATATCAAACCTGATTTTTGCTGTAAAGCCCATCTGCTTTGATGTTTGTGAGTGTTTATCTAGGATCAGTCCCTGGGAGGCATATTTCTGTGGCAGATCAGGGGCACAACTCTGCATTGGAAACTAACAGCCATTACTGACTCGTTGTCTATTCATTTCAGATTGTTTCTATGGAGGATTTATAGAAACAATACCAAGGTAGCACCAAGGTGGCTATCAATGCTGTTTACAGACAATTTAGAGGAATCAACCTGCAGTTATGTCCGGGCTGGCTTCCCTCGTGGTCCTGGGGCTAGTGTTCTAATCCTATTGTGGCATGACTGTTTCACCATAAACTGCTCCACAGAGGCCTGTAATTGGCACACGGGTTCAAATTAGATTGCTGTGTGTTTAGGAAAGCAGGGGTCATTTCACATCAGCACCTCTCATTAAGAAGCAGGCCACGAAGTTCTCCATTACAGAAAAATCTAATGTATATATTATTTTTTATTATAAAGAAAATACCCAGAGTATATACTCACAGACACACACACACATATATTCTCCATCTTGTCTTTCATCACCATGAGGAGGATGGTAATGAAAATGCAAAACACTTTTCTGAGAATGGCAATTAAATATTTACCAGCAATGTATCATGGAACACTGGCTTTAGGAGCTAAAAAGGGGCGACAAGAGGGAAATGAATGGCTGAAAAAGTCCAACAATCAGTCCTGCTGTCTTCTAATAATATCACGACATGATGGCAACCTTTCTCTGGAAGCCAGGGAGGCCTATTGTCCCTGTGTTTTCAACTCTAGTGAAGGGTGATCTCAAGTGAGGTCTCAGGAGAAAATGCCCTCTTCCTAAACTCCCGAGCTTCTTTCCAGATCACCAAAGAAGTCTTCAAACCAATGACAGCAAACTGTATTTATTGAAGGATAATCTACACATGGGGCAGGGTTGCCGTCTGGATAGTTGAAACCTGGGCTACACAACACTTCAGTAGAAAAAGTAATAAACATTTCACAGTCCGATGTCGTAAGTAAATAAACACTTCTCAGGTCTTCGCTTCAGCCTTTCTGTGACCCATGGAGGAAAATAAATATACTTAAAGGAGGCCAATATGACAAGAAAATTACATAAGCCAAAAAGTATGTAATGTTAGAAAATGAAGAAACAAAATAGTAAAAAATAAATTATGATTATGGATGGAGAAGGAAGATGAGAGAATTGATATGCAAAAAACACGATTCAGATCATTGAAAAGTAAGAGAGGGAAGTACAGGAAGAGTTAATAATAAGGAAAGTGGGAGAGGGGCGTGGAAAGAGCAGAGCGACTTTCCACTTCAAAAAAGGAAACTGATTTGCTTCCAGATGTGTAAAAACGGTAGAGGAATGTGGCCTTGAGCCTGATACTAAGGAAGAAGTCAACTAGTGTGTGCGCACGCGCGCGCACACACACACACACACACACACACACACACACACTCCCACACACAAACTCAAGAATTTCTCTGGCATCCAAAACATAGCTCCTGGCTCTCATCAGCTATGGAAACAAATCACAGAGAGACCAGCACAGCGTCCCTGTATGGGTCGAATTGTGTCTTGAGAAAAAGATATGTTGGGATCCTAACCCCTAGTACCTTAGAATGTGACTTTATTTTGGAGATGGGTCCTTATAAAAAGAGTAAGATGTACATAGAGAGAAGATGATGTAGAGAGACACAGGAAGGAGATGCCATCTACACCCTAAGAAGAAAGGACATGAACAGGTCCTTCCCTCAAACCCCTCAAAAGGAACCGACACTGCCAGAACCTTGATTTTGGGCGTCCAGCCTCCAGAACTGTGAGACAATAAATTTTCTGTTGCTTAAGCCACCTTGTTTGTTATGGCAGCCCTAGCAAACGAATGGTCCCATAGCTGGGGAGTCTGACTCTCAGTTGATAGATAGTTCAGCAGCCCTCTCCTAAACTTCCAAATTCCTCAGGTGTGCCTTGAAGACATTCCTTAAGGTCGACCTCAGGGCAGCTCCAGAAGACTTTGGTTCTGCATAGCAGCTTGTGAATTCTCTGCTCTTTCCATGCTTGTGTACATCAAGCAGGTATAATTCCCCCCTGGAAAAGGCTTCTGGCTTGCTGTCTTCAGGACATATAATGTTCAGAGTCTACTGGGATCTAAAAACTTCTTAGAGGTTCAGAAGTATAACCTAACGCCAGCATCCAGGGACACATTGCAAGGCCTTGCCCCCACCAATGGCTAGAGCCACCAACCAAAAATCCTATCATCATGTAAGTGCTGTTCCAATCATTTCAGTAGGTCTTCTAGTGACATTGCATTCTTTCCAAACACACCAGCACAATAGGTAAACCTCTGTGCCATTGTTTCACATGAAGCAGGACACACTAGCTGCTGGATTCTTGGTGGGGCTAATCCAGGATCCTCATATGCTCTTGTTGTAGGTTCTGAATCCCTGGGAAGCGTTCTCCCCTACCCCATGCCAGCACCAGCCACTTCCTTGCTAGTATATTTCCACTATAATTTCAAAGACAGACCTAAAAGACATGTTTCTTTGCTTGACAGTGATCTTAGGGCAATTGCCAATGAGGAACTGTAGCCTAAATGTCCTGGAGAGCATATGGATGCTCGTAAAGCATGTCCTTCCTGTCCTTTGTCCCTGAGACAAAGGTGGGAAAAGGCATAAATATGACGTGTGACCTTGACACTATTAATCTCATCCAGAAACTTGAGGGGAGGGTGTTCTAGAAAATCTCTAGACCCCTTCTCCGATCATTGTATCACTACTACTCTGAGGGGTTCCTCTCTCCTAACTTCCCCATGTTTCACTGGCTTGGAGTCATTCCCAAAGTGAGCCTTGACCGGTCCTGTCTGGCTTCCTCCACAGTTTTCTCCAAGGTGAAGGCTTTATAGTAAGTGCTCATAGAGCCCCCTCTGAGTCTCTTTTACAAGGAAAGAGAATGAACACTCTCTACCCCATATGAAACTCTAGCACATCAGTGGTTTAAGCGGATGGATTCCTTTCACCACCAGAAAGCTCTGTTACGTAATGTAATTATTAGGCCAGGCAGAACTTCATCTGATGATAAATGACAGGTCACAGAAAGTTCACGGTCAATAACAGAAATCGCACATCAGTCCTAGCAGGAGCACACACGTAGGAAACGACGCAGGGGCCATCAATAACCATGTTTGGGTCAGATAATTATTATTAGCTTAGTAATAGTTATCGCCATCCTCTCTCTTTCTGCTGATTTAGTAAAGAGCACTAATCACAGTGAGGGGTCAAATGTACAAACCAAATGACACTCCTTTCCCAGACACGTAATGCAGTTTCTAATGAGCTAATAAATGCTGTGCGTGCGTGTGTGTGTGTGTGTGTGTGTGTGTGTGTGTGTGTGTAGTTGCAGATGTGTGCTTAATCCAAGAAAATTAAACGTGCTAGGTGGCAGGGGACTCTCTAACTACAACATTTTCTTTTCTTTCTACTAAATCACAGCCCTACCATAAGCTTTCTTTGAAACCCTGGGATAGAGCAGAAAGGAGTGAAAGAATTCCCCTTCTGGCTGCACTTTGAATCTTCTTAAAACCTAATTCAAAGTATTGTCATTCTTTTGTAGACACAAGCCTATAAACTCATTCTCCAGATAGAAGTTTTGAAACAAAACATGGGGACTTCTGAGACATGAAGGGCTCCTTAGTAATTAAGATAAAATAAGGATTTCCACACCAGCTCTCTGAAACAGATCTGTGAAACAGCTCGATACTTCACTTCACTGGGCTGAAGCCCATTCGGGCCATCGAGTTGAAAACTGCTGTATTATTATTCTTTGATGTCTACAGTTTAGTAGCACAAAGCTGGTCTCTGAGCACTTACTCTCTATAAAGAAACTCCAAATGTTTGGCCTTTGGGCTGTAAATATTGTGTCACCATTGATTTTTAACATATAAAGTGTATTTTCCTGAATGTCAACTATTTTCAAAGTGCAGGGCCTCCCAAGAGCACAAAGTAGAAGGAATTAAAGATGGTTTAAAAGCTAAAGCTACAAGCAAGTGGGGAAGAAAGGCAGGGGAAGGAAGAAATAAAAGAGAGAAATGAATGACAACCCTATTCCAAGTACTGTGTTCTCTTTCATGGTTGAGTTTCAAATGTTACATGAAAATTTATCTCACTGTCACTGAAGCCATGTTCATATCAACGTTATCAGTTCTATTCCTTTACAAGACCAACTGTGTTCTCAAACGCTGCCAACAGCCCTAGAGTGAAATCTTGTTAAGAACTTTATCTCCTTCATTTCAATCTCTTTAATTACTCTTCATAGTAAATAGATGCAAAAAAATATTTGTTCAATGAAGAAATTCTACCAAATCCTCTATTTCCCAAATAGCGAACTTATATTTCAAACATTCTATTAGAACTTTCATTCAAATTAGAAAATGAAACTATCGGGAAATAATTCTGAGCAGTTGTTTACACATTAAAAAGTCTGTCAAATTTCACCTCCTTTTCTTGGCACGGTGTTGAATACAGTCGGAGTTAAAGCAAATCTAGTGCCATTTTCCTGGGTTTGTAAGCTGGGAGAAATGCCCTGAGCTGTGTCCCAGACCCACAGCAGATCACCTTGCTTTTTCTTTATCAGCCTCCTGTGCCAAGTCATAATCTAACCATCAAGTTCAGCCTCTGACCTCCAAGATGGAAGCTGAGAAGACCCTTGGGATTTGGGGGAGCTGGGGGAGCTATTCTCTTTCCCTCAGTCAATCAGACAGATGCAACCAAAGTTAGGACAAATCTCTTTATACAAAGCCTTCCCGATTTGCACTTTCCTGTGTGTAAAGCTAAAAGAAATAAAGGTTTTGTCACTTATCTTTAAAAGAAGTCGTGATAAACACCACCGGACAAACTTTCAGATCCCTCATTGTTTTATAAAACTTGATATAATATATACATCAATATATAATGCAAAATATATATATATATATAATGCAAGTAATTACTCAATTTCAAAAGAGTTTAAAATGTAGACTTGTAGTTTAAAAGTCCAAAGAAACAAAATTGCAAAACTATAGCATTGCTGGAACAGAACAGAAGGAGGTCTAAGGGAATAGATTTTTAACATGCAAATATGTCAACTCACTGATATCAAAGGAGTAAATGCTAAAACTATTCTTGCCAACTTCATTCAAATTACTCACCTCTTTTGTTATAAAGCTGTGCTGGCTTGCCTGGGAGTTCTAGGGTGACTGTTTGTGATTCTGACAATCCATTTCTCCCACACTCCCCTCTGATCCGCATCTTCTATCTCCTGTAACTGCTCCTGACCATCACTTGTTAACTGGGAAATTGCCTTGATATCTATCCTTCAGCAATAATCTAGCAAGAAATATTTGCGTTCCTCAAGCCTGCTCTATCTATACTTAATGCTCTATCCATTCATGTTCTCTAAGGATGTTTTTACAACTGTTAATAAAAAGCAAGTTGACTATTTAAAATTCCGTATAAATGTAAAGGAATTCATTCTGACTCTGTTCAGTGCAAATCAGCCAGTATTAACTGAGCTCCCCTCATACCCTCAGCTAAATGCCGAGGTGGGTCACCAAAGGAAAAGAGAAAAGAAAACAGCCTTTGCCAAGGAACAGGGAAATCTCAGTCTCATCTCTGCCAAAAAGTCACTGCATAACCTTTGGCCCATCATCTCTCCGGCCCTCAGTTTTTAAAATTAAAATAACTAGCCTGGATGTACTGTAAGGTTTCTCCAGTATTTCAAATAATTCCTGTGTCTTTCTGTGGCTTTGAGGCTGTGTGTGTTTTTTACTCTAAGTGTGTAGGTGTATGAGGTAGGGACTGAAGGAAATAAAGGCTAAACTTGAGGGATTAAAATTATACATATTTGTCTGGTGTTTGACCACAAAAGAGAAATCTGAAGTCAAACAATGGAGAAATACATATTGTTTATGATTACGGGACTATAAGTATAATATTTGTAAGAAAGGGGAGACATTCCCTTTTATATCCATTTTATTCAGAAAACTATTTGCATACCTAAATAGTCTAAAATTCTGATGACAACAGAGTTAATCCAGAATTATGTTAAAATATTGATAATACAAGGGCAATTAAAAAAAATTTAGGACATTTTAGGTACTTATTCTTAGTTGCAATATGAAAATTTTTTTCTCTTTAATTGGGGATAAAACAAAATCATAAACCAAAATTCTATTTGACATGTGTTTGTAAAGGGTGACAGGCCAACTGAACAATTCCCAAGGAGTTTTAATTAGAGTTACTTTGAGGGCTTGCTTCCGACTATTGCTGAAAATCATTAAATGTTATAGATATGACATGGCAGTGTTAGCTGTGAAAATAATCACAGGCTGAGGTTAGCAATGACATCATAACGAAGTGACATCATGTTGATATAATTTTATTTCTTCATTAATTATTCCTCCAATATAATAATCACTAAAATCTATACAAACTCCAGGCTGAACATCTTAAAATTCAATTCCCTTTCAGGAATGTGTAGTCATTTAGATCAACAATTTTGAGAGAGAGCAGATTGCCTTTTTCACTCCACTTTTTGGACCACATTTGATTATCTGATAATAATATATTCAGTACACTGTTTAGGAATAACATACTCCTCTCACCTGATTACCTGGGATAAAGTAAACACACCTTGTTTACCTATACTATCCTAATTCCACGGTTAAATTGAAAGCTAATATTCATTCATTTGTTCATTTGATCCCTAACTTTGTGCCAGGCATTGTTTGAGGAACCATGGCTACATCACTAACCAAAACAGAAAAAATATCTTGCCTTCTGGCAACTTACATTCCAGTATTGGAAAGGCAGATAATAAACACAAAAATTGACAAGTGCTATTTGAAAAGTGGCTGTGTGTATGTTGAACTATTTTCCCTTATATAATGGTTTGGTCTAGATTATGAATAATGCATCTTGTTTCCACAAAGCATTCAGATATTGATATAATTAGACTCATTTCTGAGGTCTTCCTATAGTTCATGCATCAAATGCAGGTCCTTCAGGCAGCTGTGCTTGGGTCTATAGGTATGGGATGTTAAAGAAATGAAAGCAGTCATGCTAACGCTGCCCCCACTCCCTTACAGATGGAGGATGACAGTGATTGCCCAAGGCATTCTAATTACAAAGTATTTAGTAGTCAGGATCTAGCACACACCTGCCAGAAACTTGAGAGAAGACATGCTGCACCAGGATTTTTATCCTACACAGGAACCCAGCTGGAAGCCGAGTTCTAAAGATGCTGGTAGCGGCATAAAAACCACATGCCTTCAGAGTTCAGTTGTAAGTCTCAGGAATTCTCCCCTTACAAGGGCAGGTACAAACACATCAGTCACAATCTCTCATTCCACAAGAACTAGCCACGGTCCTTGAAGCCGAGACTGTGCTCTGCCAATACTTGGAATTAGAAACGTGATTTTATAAAGCCCAATGACTACACTTCCCACCTGGACATATATTTGAAGGGTTTCCAGACGAGGCATGTGAGCCGTTTCCAGAAAAGATAACATTTGATTGAGACTTATACACCATTCTCAAATTACTGCAAATAGCTGGTTTTGAAAGTTAAATAACAGGTGGATGTTTAAACGGCTCCACAAATTTAGAACTGAACACATTAAATCATAAGTCTTAAAGTAAAAATGCAAATTTTATAATGACTTGAAGAAATTTATTATTGAAATGAAAAATTAATAAACTTTTTTCTAAGAAGATAAAAGAATTTAAATAAACATGTCTGCTGTTGTTGCTTTTTTTTGCAGATCAGTTTCTCTACTCACTACATTTGTGTTTTTTCTCTCAATATTGTCTCATATAAAAATCTTAGGAAACAGAAAAATCCATAAAATGAGTCTGCTTCCAGACTGTCAGAAACAAACTTAGGGGTGAAAAAAGTCAAATCCATTTGCTTATTGCATACACCTGCTGTGATAATCTGATAATAATAGGAGGTATAAATAATTACTGCTGGGACTTCTCTGGTGGTGAAGTGGTTAAGAATCTGCCCGCCAATGCAGGGGACACAGGTTCGAGCCCTGGTCCGGGAAGATCCCACGTGCTGCGGAGCAACTAAGCCCATGCGCCACAGCTACTGAGCCTGTGCACTAGAGCCCGCGAGCCACAACTACTGAGCCTGGTGCCACAACTACTGAAGCCCACAAGCCTAGAGCCCGTGCTCCACAACAAGAGAAGCCACTGAAATGAGAAGTCTGTGCACCACAACAAAGAGTAGCCCCCGCTTGCCGCAACTAGAGGAAGCCCACACTCAGCAACAAAGACCCAACGCAGCCAAAAAATAAATAAAAAATTAAAAAATATAATTAACTGTTACCTCAATGCCACTCTGTAGGTGGAAATCAGGAATCTCATTTTGCCCATAATCAAGTTAATGCACCAGAACCATACAAAACCTAAAATTTACTTTGTTTCCCCATAATTTAGGGAATGCTATTCCCAAATGGCTCCTACTGAAATCTTACTTTATTCATTGAACTTTTACCCATTTACCTTTATAGACCTTGTTTGTCATAGTCACCTGTAAAATATTACTTTGGAACTATTTCAAAATAAAAAGTTAGGGACAAGGAAGACCTGAAATATTTTCAAGCCTGTGCCCCTGCCTTGTAGCAATCTCTCCTCAAACACCCTAGACAAGTTTATATTTATCCCATTTTGAAGGCATTCACTGCAGGAGATTCTAAACTTCCCCCTCTGGAAAACTCAGTTCAGCATTAAACAATTTCACCATGTGGAAAATACACGTTGCATTGAACTCAAATCCATGTTGCTGTACTTTTCAATCAGTTTCCTCTGTCTGTCTTTCCCAAGGACAGAGAATGGCAGCTACTATTAACAGTTTTATCACCTCCTATGTAAATCCTGCTTTCAGACCATGGCCAGGCCCCTCTCTTCTTTCCCATTGCAAATGTTTCAGTCCTATTAATCTCACAGCCTTATTTTCTAGCCCTAAAATCCTTACTGGCCATAAACCACTCTAGACTCAGAACAGTAATGTCTCTATTCCTTCAAGCTTGTTTCATACAGAATCCTCCTTTTAATTTCCTAGACATTAAGAGCTAGGATGTGTACAATTTAGTTCAGAAGCAGAAATCTCCCAATGGAGATGGGTCCCTTCTGGTAATTTCTGGATTTTTCTGCATGTGAACCATCTCTGGCACCATGGACCATGATGTCAAAGAGGCACCAGGTATTTGGGGAGAGGTCAGCTCTTGAGTTACAAATTTGGTTGTCATCAGGATATAAATAGCATTTGAGGCCATGAAACTGGTGAGATCACCGAGGAAGTGACTGTAGAAACACTTTGGGGCATTTTCCTGTATGGAGATTGAGAGAAGGAGATTGCTGTGATAGCCAGAGATTTAAAATTGTCTGGAATTCCACTCTCGTTCCCCTCCACTTCATTCTGCATTCTGCATTCTGCATTTTGAGTGATCTATTCTAAATAAAATAGAATTTCACACCTTGTCCACTCCCACCTGAAAATACCTCAATAACTAAAGTGCTTAGGAAAGAATGTTCTTACTCTGACCTGTGGAGCCCTGCATGGCCTGGAGGCAGCTCCCTTCTTGCAGAATCACCTTGAAACCATCACAGACTGTTCTCCAGACACGCTACTTTCTTTCCATTTTTCTAAGGGGATTCCCCCTTCCTGTCACTGGGCCTTTGCACAGGATGTTTCATTTCACATAGAGTCTTCCCCTTCCTTTTATCTTGTTAACTCCCTCAGAAGCCTTCCCTAATTCAGCCAAATTTTCTCTAACCCTCTCTCTGCTCTCCCAGCACCATGTACATGTCTGTCATAGCTTTTACCTAGAGCTAATATGTCATTCTGTCTATATGATCATCTGATTTTTGTTCGTTTCCCCCACCAGACCATAAGCATCATGAGAGCAGGGACCTTGATCATTGTTTTACATACCTCCAGCCTCTGGCAAAGCACATGGCCTGAAGTAGATGCTCAATAAATCTTTAAAGGTAGAATTAATGAATGAAGAGAATCTGAAGGTTTATTTCTAAAGATGTAGACCGATAACATATTTATGTTTCCCTGAATTGCTCAAAGAAATTTACAAATACCACCAGAAGTCCCCTCACCACTGCTATAGAAAATAACAGTCCACTTCCCTTCTGAATGGCATGTTCTAAATTTAATTTCTCCTACATTTTGCCTATTTCAGAGAAATGTCCCTTTTATAAGCAAGTCACAAAAGCACAGCTTCAGACATGGACAGTGTGTGTCTGATGAGTCTCAAGACAAGGACAGAGTGCTGGGAAGTGCCCAGAGGTGCTAGTTTATGTCATGACCTTGCACAAGTGAATGACCTCCAATTTATTGCTACTATGCTGCACAAATGATGAAATATGGATACTGGATTTGCAGTAAGAAAAGGTCAGCCTGGGAGGAAGTCACAGAATCTGTGGAGAAAAGGAGCTCACTCTGCTGGTGGCTGGAATCACCGCCTGGGGGACAAGGTTCATGCAAAGAGGCACTCAGCCAGGCATGCTTCTGTTCTGTGTGCCTATCAGCCAGGTGATGCCTTCTCATCTTTGGGCTAAAGCAATTTGTCCAGCCTGGCGCATAGGTCTCACTTTTCTTCCTGAATCAACATGATCTATGTTAGACTTTGATTAAAAAGAAAAAGTTAACTGGAATGGAAGAAGGATTGTCCTTCAGATTTTTGGGATCCTATCAGCCATAGGCTGAAGCCCAGATACTCTGTTTAAATCAAGTACATGAGATAAAAGAAATATTCTTATTAAGTGTTGAATTTTGAAAGCATGTGGCTTCCCATGAGATAAAAATAATACATAATCACACGACATCATATTGCATTGTAACTTTGATTTAAAAAAAAGTTTGTAGAGATTGCCTATTATTTAACTGTGCATCTTTGTGAAAGAAATAGGATTAACTACATATTATTGCTGAGAAAAAATGAAAATGTAGGATAATTAAAGTAAGTTTATAACTAATTTGTGTGGTGGAATAAACTCAAATGCTACAAAGTCTAGATACTGAGCTTTTTTCAATGGACAGTGGACTTGGAAAACCAGACAGCTTTCAAAGACATCGTATGATATATGAATCATACATACAGTACATTAAAATGCTATATAAAATCTAGAACATAATTGCCTCCAATGATAATCTCTTCCTTATAAGATGATATAGAAGTTAGGATCCTTCCAGAAATTCCAACCCCTACTGGCTTTTAAAAGCCAGAATTGTGTAATCCCATAGATCAGGAAGCCTTAGGACAGTCTCAAGGCATTACACAGTCAGGGCTGAAGCTCCATCTTTGGCATTTTTCTTGGTTCCACACCCTCTATATCTGCTTTGTCCTCAGATTGGCTTCCCTCTTGGCTGCAGAACAGCTGCCAGCAACAGCTGGGATTCAGGTTGCTCTGTGCGTGGCCAGCTGAAAAAGGAAAGGGGATTTTTTCCCCAATGTGGTATAAATAACCTTTCCATTCACCTGATTGGTCCAACTTGGTCACTTGCCCACCACAGCCTGCCAATAACAGTTACTAGTGGAATGCCAAGTGCTCACTGGCTTCTCAGGGCATTCCTCAGGCAGAAGATGGATTCAGCTTCCCCTGAGTGCAGGGGAAGCTGAATCCATGCTGGGAGGCATGGATGCCTGAACAGAAAATCCTGTTTGGAAAGAACAGGAGCGGCTTCTGGGCAGGGGGTCAGCAGCATCCATTAAATATGGCCAAAAATAATCTAGCTTTTAGTCCTAAAGCAAAAACCTGCCCGGAGAAGAATTTTTAATAACAGGAATTTCGTTGTGTTTATAGTACCTAGTTGGAATGTTTAATCACTAAAAATAATCCTTTCTTTGTCATTTCTGTTGTATTATCAATGACTTCCATTTTCAAGGGTCCTTTTTCCTCATTAAATTTTGAACCCCTTTTTGTGTCCTCTGCTTCATCAGAGAGCCCCCATGGTACTCAGTCCATTATTTTAAATCCAGCAGGAACCAAACATTTTGACTGGTTGCTAAATTCCAGCCAACTGGCTGCCTTACTTCTTGGCCCTTTGGCGAACAGCAGGCATAGCATCAGTTTAGTCGCCGTGACATCTTCTATCCAGGAGTCTTCCCTCTCCTGGCAGGAGGACAAACCCTACTGGCTCATGACTGAGCATGTGGGGTTTTTTTGTTGTTGGTGGTGGTGGGGTTTTTTTGCGGTACGCGGGCCTCTTATTGTTGTGGTCTCTCCCATTGCGGAGCACAGGCTCCAGACTTGCAGGCTCAGCGTCCATGGCTCACGGGCCCAGCCACTCCGCGGCATGTGGGATCTTCCCAGACTGGGGCACGAACCTGTGTCCCTTGCAGCGGACTCTCAACCACTGCACCACCAGGGAAGCCCAAGCATGTGGTTTTTAATTAACAATGCCTATGATTAACACGGAGCAAGTTTTATCTAATATAGGGTATTTCAGAAAACATCTCAAAACACAATTGTTTTTATTGTATAGATGAAGCAAGTATATCTTTGATGGTTAAAACACACACACACAGAGTCACGAAATTAAGGTGTCCTCTGGTGCACTGAGTAAGCATGATCTAAGACAATCTTACTCTGAAGTATTGAGAAAGGCAATGAAGCCTGTTTGTAAATACCGTAAATAAGCAAATAACCCGGCCCACCCCTGACAATGTTCTTTTATAATAACTGTAGTTTCAGAACTCTAAATAAATGTAATAGAAGTTTGTAATTCCACCTTTTTTTTTTTTCTTGATGGATACAGTTACGGGAGAGTGACAGTTGTTCAATTGTCTGCTATTGACCTAATGTGCTTAGATTGGTTCAGAGAACAAAGGTCCATGTATATTTTGCTGACTCAGCTGAAATCGCCACTAAAATTAAGAATTTGTGTGTGCTCCAGTGAATAAAGTAGTTTATATTCTCCACCTGGTTTGTCTATTTTGTTATTAATCTTTAAGAAGCTCATGAAGTAGCCTGGCTCCATCTTGCAATTCAATTCTTAAAAAATAAAAATGAATAAAGTAGAAATTGTAATGCCGTCTGTTATACCTTTTGCAAAATGGTGATGCAAACAATAAGTAAGAATCAGTAATCCCCTAAGTATCCCTAGATGATGTTTTCAAATGGCCAGGTCATTTCCTAAGCATTATTCCACAGTTTTTAGAAGAAATATTTAGTAGCTGGGTCCTTAAAAGTACATTTTAAAAGTTTAATTTTTTCATCATGCCATACTTTTTTAGTTACTGTAAAGGTATCCACATTTCATTGGGTTAAATAACAGCCCACATGGTCTACATTAACTCTCCAACAGGAGCAGAGTTAGTGCAAATAACTGCAATTGAAAACTAAATCTCAACTTAATAGATATTGAAAACTTCACAAAAGCAAATATTTTATCAGACTTGAAGGAATATTAATAACACGGATAACACTAACAGTAATTCTAAGAGCACTTACTTGCTTTCCATGAATTATTTCATTTATTTTCTCATATCAAACCTGTAAGTATCACTGTTACCTCCTCTTCAGAGATGAGCAAACAGGCTCAAAGGCTATGCTGCTCACTTGTAATTCCCCCTGATCTTTGTATTCCGCATTGTCCAGCATTCTTAACTAATGGCTGGCACAATCCAAGAGCAGTTATTATGTGATGGGCAAGAGCTTCTGAAGAATTAGAGGCAGGCACAATACTCCACAGTGTTCAATAATGGAGAAACTGAGACAGGGATGGGGAGAGCAATTTGACAGCATATGGGTTTTAGCTCATATTTCTTGACATGGGCTGAAGAACCTGAGATTCAATGGGACTCTGCAGCAACTCCCCTGACAAGGAGCACCTTTCCCTGGTCTGGAGTATCATAGTTGCTACTACACATAAGGAGAACAGGGTTTCTTCCTGCTATCTGATGAGAATAAAGACTTGAAATTTGGGCCCAAAATCATCACACAGATTAAAGATTAAAATGTAAAATAGTAATAATGAGAATGAGGATAAAAATCCTGAAAATACTAGGAAAATACTTTAATAATCTTGAGGTATGGAATAACTTTTTAAACTTGACCTTAAAAAGAGAACCATAGGGCTTCCCTGGTGGCTCAGTGGTTGGGAGTCCGCCTGCCGATGCAGGGGACACGGGTTCGTGCCCTGGTCCAGGAAGATCCCACATGCCGTGGAACGGCTAAGCCCGTGAGCCATGGCCACTGAGCCTGCGCGTCTGGAGCCTGTGCTCCGCAACGGGAGAGGCCATAACAGTGAGAGGCCCGCTTACCGCAAAAAAAAAAAAAAAAAAAAAAGAAACAAAGCAACAACTTTGTTTATATAAGAATTAAAAGGGGGAGAGGGAGTTAAAAGAAATATAAACAAAATTAAAAAGAAATAGGTTCCCTTTTCTCCACACTCTCTCCAGCATTTATTGTTTGTAGATTTTTGATGATGGCCATTCTGACTGGTATGAAGTGACACCTCATTATAGTTTTGATCTGCATTTCTCTAATAATTAGTGATGTCGAGCATCCTGTCATGTGCCTCTTAGCCATCTGTATGTCTTCTTTGGAGAAATGTCTCTTTACGTCTTCTGTCCATTTTTTCATTGGGTTGTTTGCTTTTTTTATATTGAGCTGCATAAGCTGTTTGTATATTTTGGAGATTAATCCCTTGTCAGTTGCTTCGTTTGCAAGTATTTTCTTCCATTCTGAGGGTTGTCTTTTCATCTTGCTTATGGTTTTCTTTGCTGTGCAAAAGCTTTTAAGTTTAATTAAGTCCCATTTGTTTATTTTTGTTTTTATTTTTATTACTCTAGGAGGTGGGTCAAAAAAGATACAGCCGCTATGGAGAACAGTAGGGAGGGTCCTTAAAAAACTAAAAATAGAACTACCATATGACCCAGCAATCCCACTACTGGGCATATACCCTGAGAAAACCATAATTCAAAAAGGCACATGCACCCAGTGTTCACTGCAGCACTATTTATAATAGCCAGGACATGAAAGCAACCTAAATGTCCATCGACATATGAATGGATAAAAAAGATGTGGTACGTACAATGGAATATTACTCCACCATAAAAACAAACAAAATTGGGTCATTTGTAGAGACGTGGATGGACCTAGAGACTGTCATACAGAATGAAGTCAGAAAGAGAAAAACAAACATTGTATATTAATGCATATATGTGGAATCTAGAAAAATGGTACAGATGAACCTATTTGCAGGGCAGGAGTAGAGACGCAGATGTAGAGAACGGACGTGTGGACACGGCGGAGGGGAGGGAAGGGGTGGGATAAATTGGGAGATTGGGATTGACATATGTGCACTACCATATGTAAAACAGATGGCTAGTGGGAACCTGCTGTATAGCACGGGGAGCTCAGCTTAGTGCTCTGTGGTGACCTAGATGGGTGGGATGGGGGCGGGATTGGATGGAGGTCCAAGAGGGAGGGGATATATGTATATATATAGCTGATTCACTTTGTTGTACAGCAGAAACTATTATAACAATGTAAAGCAACTATACCCCCCCGCAAAAGAAATAGGTAAGCAGGGAAAAATATTTAGCAAAAGGTATGGCAGACAAATGGTTAATATCCTTAATACAGAAAGAGCTCTTGTAAAGCACTGAGAAAAAAATGCCCAATCCCCAAATACACACAACACTCAAAGAGCTAAGGACATAAATAGGCAAAAAAAATCATTGTAAATAGCCAAGAAATGTACTTTTCAAAGGCTCACCTTCACTAATAATAACCAAATAAATGCAAAATCTAATTAGAATATTTTACTGTCTATTAATTTTGTAATAAAGAAATAATAAAAGAATTTTAAAAACTCATTTTCCCTTTTTCACTTAGAGATAGAATTAAGCTCTGTTTTTATAAAGTACTTTAAGCTTCAGCAAGCATAATGTTGAGTTAGAGACTTTACACTAAAGCAATTTGAAAATAAAATACATATATTATTACAAATAAAGTACCCACATCTAAAATTATCCCCATGAGAACTCTCCAAACTGATGTCTTTGGAGATCAGCTACTTCACTTATTTCAATCTTTTAGAAAATTTCACTGATCTTCTTTATGAACGTCTTTTAACAGACATCTTTCTTATAGCATATGGTACGTTTGGAACAATGTGGTTTTGACTTAACATTGTTTTTTTCTCTTCAATCTGAATATTTACAAATATACTTAACACTTCTTTATGCAAAGACTGAATCTACTACAAAACCAAGCATAAGCACAATATGTCCTATTAAGCATAAGCACAATATGTCCTATTTAATTCATGAAGACCCCATAGGGAAAAGTACAGGTGTTGGTATAGGAAAGACCTCAATTTAAGTACTGGCTCCACCATTCTTAAGCTTTTTGATCTGGGGTAAGGTATCTAAAGCTTGGTTTTATAACGTACAAATTGGAATTATGGGTCTTTCTTGCATAGGCTAAAAAGCTTGCAGAGTATCTGGCACATGCTAGGCACTCACTAAAGAGTAGCCATTATTAATGAAGCTGATGGAATATGAAGAGTATCATTTATATGACTGTAATGGATTGAATTACACACTCCCAAAGATAGGATCAAGTCCTAATTCTTGAACACTGTGAATGTGAACTTATTGGGAAATGGAGTCATTGTAGATGTAATCAAGTTAGGATGAAGTTAGACTGTAATAGGGTGGGCCCTGAATCCAATGACTGGTGTCCTCATAAGAAGAGGAGAGGATGCAAAGACAAAGAGACACACAGAGACGGCCATGTGAAGACAGAGGCAGAGATTGGAGGGATGCAGCTATAAGCCAAGAAATGCCAAGGATTTATAGAAGCCACTAGAAGCTAGGTAGAGACAAGGAAGAACTCTTGATTAGAGCCTTCAGAAGAAGCATAGCCCTGCTGACATTTTGATTTTGGACTTCTGGCCTCCAGACTGTAAAAGAATACATTTCTATTGTTTTAAGTCACTTTGTTATGGCAGCACCAAGAAACCAATACAATAATTTAGCCCAAGTTCTCACTCAGGCTTTTATAATATCTCTTAGGAATATGTAATAGTGATATCAATTAACAGATTAGCTCCATTAGAAATTCCCTTTGAAGATTATTCAGCGCAGCACCACAGATGGGCCGGTGCACTGGGATGAGGCTAGTAGCAATAAATAGTTTTTTTTTTTTTAAGAAATCAAAAAACTTTTGCCCATGACATCAAAATAATTCAAGCAAATTTTAAAGATTTGGGTACGGAATTATGCATCCAGTAAGCTCTATTCTACACCTTTGTGTATATAACTGTACACACTATTATCACTTCTTGAAAGTCATAGAAAGAATGATCAGTTCTGAAAAAGGCCATATTCTAAGAAGTGGTCGTGTCTTTAAAATAAAGACAATTGAAAGAAAGAATTACAACTAAGGAAAGTCAGTCCCATAAATGATGTCGGATGCTGACTGACTGATGGATATTAGCAAAAGGAAAGGAAACAGAAAATCTACAACACAGATTCCACTTTAATTGACCTCAAAGGTTTTGTTTTTTTATTTAATAGAGCAAAAATGGAATATTCCATCCCTTTACTCATGCAATTAAGTTTATGCAGCTCCATGTTATTCTGGCATGGTTTTTTTCTCCCCTACTAAAAGCCGAAATGGAAGAGCTTCAAATATTTTAGAATGGATTTTGGCAATGGGTTTCTTGTGTTTTAAAATCCTTTAAGGATAAATCTCCCCAAAGAAGATAATCTTTGAGTCCCAGACCAATTAAGTGTTCTGCTGAGTTTAAGTAGCAACAGTTTTGGACTTTAGGAAAATGTTAATACCAGCACTAAAATTTATTCTGTTAATTGCTCTAATAATCAATAAGTAATTTTCATTCTAAACTAGGTTCTATATGTTACTTAAATAAACCAACTAAAGATCATTTACATCTGAATAACAATTCCTAATAATGTCACTTCATTAAATTCCACCCTGGTTCTCAATAATGTTGGTTAGTGACCAATAAAGGAACTTATTACCTTGGTCAGGTCCTCAGGGCACAGAGTGAACCAATAGGTGAAGGATTTTCTTGTTGCACCATGATTCTGAGTGAGTCTTTCTTCTCCTGGGACATTTACCACAATTTAGTTGAAGGCTGGCATTTTTTTCTTGTCTCTCACCTCTTCTTTCCCCCCTCTCTCTCCCTTCCTTCTATATTTGCTTTTAAACAGAATCGTTTTGATCCTAATACTGGCAAAAGATTCATAAAGGGAAGAATCTTCCACATCTCACTTCTCTTTGCATGTGATTAACAGAACGAGCAAAATATTTTAAGACAACCACTGCACATTGAATTTAAGGTTCTTTACACTTAAAAATATAAAGAGAGTAGATATTTGGGGATTTTCTATGCATATACATAAATATAGATATCCTATTTGGACATGATTTTTAAGAGAAATATTTTGGACCTATGTTTCTAGGTTAGTTATTTAAATTGACCAAATTAAATAATCCCTAGCTTTTTTATGCTGTGCTGTATAGCTGCAATGATGTAGAATCCACTGTGTATCAAGTGAAAAGTGTTTTTAAGACTAAAATGTGTATAACGGAAATAGTGAAAATCATTAGTATTTTCAAATACATTTTTAACAATGCTTTTGTGATACCAACACACTGGCTATTGATATTGAAATTTTTATGTTAATTAAACAACGCCTAACCCTGGGTACATTTCAGATATGTACACTTTGTAATTACCTCCATTACTGAAATAGCTGGCTTGATTTATCCTTGCCACACTAACAGTAGCTTCTGTTATTTTTGTCTTTAGAAAAACATAGATCCCAGAGAGGGAATATAAAACTATTACTGTAAATTAAATATTAAACCTAACTTATTTTTGCATAAGAGTGTTGTCAAATAATGGTGATAACTGTTGCTAAGATAGAAACTATTTTTTGGCTACTTTTTTTTTTGGAAGCACAAATTAAAATTCAATCTTCAGTTCTTTTGGTAAATTGCATGTACTTAGTGTGTATAGTTTTACTGATGGTAGTAGCTTAGGGGGAGCTATTATAGTCTTAGTTTAGCGATTAAGAAATGCAACTGTTTGTTGAAGGGCTAGGCCTTTTAGTCTAGAATGGATTAGCACTTGATCCTTCCTTAAGCATTTTTATACAGGAGTGCATTATCCTTGGAGCCACCCTGGGCTCCATGCCTCATTAGCTTGGGTGTTAGATAAATCAAAGGCTGCCTCAGAGACAAAGATAAGCAAACTGCAGGCCAGCAAGATGATGATGTATGGATCCAGGAGGCTAATAGGAAAGTATTGACAGGAAAATGGTGTGCTTATCCTGCAATCACTGCATATTGCAATGAGAGCTCCCAAAAGCAGATGGGATACACTTCAGGGAATGCACAGCTACAAGGCTGTTAGGCAGAAATGGATCCTTGTGTTTTAAATTCTAACAAGAACTTAGCTTTTTTTTAGCAGCAATTCAAATGCATTAGAATGTGTAAAGGCACACGCCATAGCAAACTCTAAAAAGAGGATCCCATTTCAGAAGAGCAAGCATTGGAACTACTTTCACTTCTGAAGATTTTTTTCTCACCAGGTATCGTTTATGTAGCAAGGAATAAACACTTGCTCATGTTTTCCATGATTATATCTGCTGTATCAGTCTTTAATACATTATGAAGTTTGCTTCTTGATATTTCTGCAGGATTCAAAATGCACACCCCCTGAGCAAATTTTAACATGGGGAAAAAGATATATATATATTTGATGTGTTCTGTAGCTAAATAACATTTTCAGATTCTCATCTACAGCTGATAAACTAAATTAGACTTTTAAGATTATGTACAGAGGCTTATGCTCAGAGTTTTCTACTTATGGGTTCCCCCTGCCTTCGAAAATCATGTACTTTGCGTATTTTTAATTTAATTCAGTCATTTGTAAAATTTAAGAATTTAGTGTAAAAAAATAATAACGTAATGATGACCGTATTCAAGAGAATCACGCATTCATAAAAGCAATTCATTAATATTCATTTGACCTCAGCCTGTCAGGGTACTGTTGTGGGTTGAAGGTTAACTAACAGGATTGACTCTCCAAATCATGATGTACTCGTTCAGTCGCCTTCCCTGACTCCAAATAGGACTCCCTGATTTACTCTAAATGACGAGACACTCAACTGCTCTGAAGTAAGAGCTGCTGAGTTCTCTGCTAAGACTCTTTCATTTTCAGGGCTATGGAAACCAAGTATATGTATCCAGATGATGACCAACCATTAGGAGAGTCTGTGACCTCAGAAAAACCTGGGTAGTTTTTGCATGGACTACACACTAATTCATTGCACCACAGTCCTGACGGAAATGGTCTGCTTTGTACTCAGGTCACTATATTACAACGATGGATGAGGGTCCGATTGTTGTCAGGAAGCGAGCCAGAGCCACCCAGATAGGCTAAGAAAAGAAATCACAGGAAAACCCCGCAAATTAGGATCCATAACTTATGGTAATTGATGTAGTCATTTTTCAGTTATTGAAATGCTCTACGTCATTATCTAAAATCCTCAGATTTTCCCATAATTAAGGCACTATATACCATACACCATGTAGCATACACTGTTATTATTGGCATAGGTAGCATATCTTAATTCATGATAGAACCTTTCCTCTAAATTTCTGAATCCCTTGTTCAAAGGCAGGTAGAGACAAGTGAAGATTTTTGTAGTTTAATTTCATTTCAGAGGAATGAGCAAAGAATCAATGAAACTCCATTGTCAAGTCCAAATTTTACAGACGAGAAAAAGGAGGCTGCCTCTACTCTCCAAAATAAAACCACTTGCCAAAGGCCAAGTCGTAACTGGCAAAGCAGAACTAGATTTTAGGTTGGCTAACAACTAGTTTGATGTCCCTAACATGCTGCATCTCTAATCAGCATAGAATTTGGGGTGCAGAAGTAGAGATTACTACAGTTACTAAAAACAGAAAAATAAGTTAAAAAGGGGAACTGAATTAGAAAACAGAAACCTGGTTCTCCCAGGTCACTAGATAACTCGAACACAATCTCATCATCTCAAAGAGGAGGGAATGCTGGGAACTCTCCCTATTCTGGTCCAAGTGATGGGCTGGTCAGAAGTTCACTGCCCTGTGTCCCCCAAACTGGACACCCTCAGAGCTCTTGGTGTGAAGGGGAGAAACTTTGTCCTATTGTTTCCAAACCGAACTAGTGCTCGACTTAACGATACTTACTACTTAACTCCATCTTCTCCCTCCTTTTCCTCCAAGAATTTCTGACTTAACGCTTTTTTGTTTGTTTGTTTGTTTGTTTTTTGAGATACGCGGGCCTCTCACTGTTGTGGCCTCTCCCATTGTGGAGCACAGGCTCTGGACACACAGGCTCAGCGGCCATGGCTCAGGGGCCCAGCCGCTCCGCGGCATGTGGGATCCTCCCGGACCAGGGCATGAACCCGTGTCCCCTGCATCGGCAGGCGGACTCTCAACCACTGCGCCACCAGGGAAGCCCACTTAACGCTTTTTAAAAAATATATATATAAGCATGAGAACTATTATTTTGCCAAATGGGAAGACTATAAAAATCTTTCCAAATAAAAAGGTTTATAAATAAATCACCTTATCTTATAATTCAGTGCAATACAATTGCTATAAAACTATAAAAGAAAATGTCAATTGGTCTGCTGTCCTCTAAATCATCATTCCTGAAAGCTGTGAATTATCTTAAGCTCAGAGAAATAGGTCACATATTTTTAATTTGTGCTCTTAAAGTTTTGCTGTTCCTGGCTAGAGGTATGTGCTTTCTCGTCCTCACACATTCTCTCTCTCTCTGTCTCTCTCTCTGTTTCTCTAAGTTCAAGGGAGAAAATGGTCTAGTGGAGCATCAGAATTCCCTGCAGACAGCTGGTCAGGTTTTTTTTTTTTTTTTTTTAATGGAGATCTCTTTGATAAATCAATTCAACAGTAATTTTAAGAATAGTATCTAAATGCATGTGCACAAGAGTTTTAAAATCATAGTTAATGACGTCATCTGTTTTACCTCTGAAGTTACCCAAATGCCATTTTAAAAAATATAACCAGAAACGAATTCAGAATTCACATCAAGCCTGCAGTGCTGCTTCTCAGAAAGGAGTCCCTTCACCCCTGAAAGCAGCTCCTTCGGAGGCTGCAAAGAAATTAAGACATCCACATCAACAAATTCAGCTTCAGCAAGGAACACAGGAAAGAGAGAAAACAGACGCCCTCAGACGTGCTACCAAATCAGGCCTTAGGCCTCCAGTTTCCGGTGATGGTTAACTGCTATTTATTTCACTTTCTAAAGCCCAGCACTGTAAACTCCCAGCTGGCGGAGGAGGTACCTTCTCCATTACGTGCTGCCTTTGTTCTAGGGTCCGGGCTACTTTTTCTGCACCGCCCAGTAGCCCAAGGAACACTGTGATTAATGCACATGCTCCCTGCCCCGGCCGGAAGGCCCGACCCGTGGATGCTCCCCGGCAGGTCCCGCTCATCGCCGCTGTCCCTGCGCCTTTAACTGCCTCCCCTGCAGCTGCCCGCCCCGACGCCGCCGCCAGCAGCTGGGCCTCCCCACGCACCGGCCTGCCAGCCTCCTGCACCCTGGGACCGAGCGGGGTGCGTTCATTACTCATCGGTGACAATAGCCCATCGAGTAGGACGTAGAGCTCAATTCCAGCAGAAAGACCTATAATGTCGGAGTCAGGAGGTTATCGCTGGGGACCTGCACCTTGCACTTCACCTCTCTTATCGAGAGCTTTACAGCCACTGCTGGGGCCAGCATCTTGCAAAGCTGAGGGCGGCAGATATGGCCTCAGATTAGCAAACATCTTCCTAAGTGGTACTACATTTAATTAAAAAGTAAACCTTGGTTAATTTTTTTTCATTACTGTAGTATAGGAAAAGAGGAGATGTACCTTGTACACTGTGAGTTGACCACAGAGAGGAAAAGAAAGCTGATTGAACACTTGGGACCCTGCTGTTTCTCACCCTCTCCCTTCCTGGAGAGATAAATGACTCATCAGTGCCTGAGAATCCTGTTCCTGCAGCCCACCATGCTTGTCCCAAACCAAAAGGACGCCAGACAGCACCTGGTGTGTAACCCTGCAATACATTTTTGCAACCGTGCTGTCAAACCTCATCTCGCTCTGCTCTGGCCTTTTAGATTTTTCTTTGAGGGGCAGTGTGTTCGAGCTACTGTCTAAAGTTTTGATGTGTGAACCAAAACTGAATGGAGTGTTTGCCACCTCTGGGAAATTCAGATTTGATGAAAATTAGAAAACTTAAATAAAAAGCCCTAGTGCAAAAGAGGCGGGATCAGGATAGAAAGGGATGTCCCTGGAATATGTCTTTTTATCATTTAATCATCTTCTAGAACCATTGGCATCACATTACTGGAGTAAAACACAAGTGTTAGACTTACGTCAATTTCATTACATTAAACAAATATTCATCAAATTTTAATAATTAACCAGATACGAGAAAAGATTCATTACACTTAATAAGAATATTCAGGTCACGACCACAATCTCACTGAAAACCAATCATGCAATAAATACTATAAACTGCTTAAAGAACTTTTTCACTGATTTCGGAAGGCTTATTCATCAAGAGGTCACATTGTAAAACCAAATCTAAACTACTGGGAGAATATGGAAAAAAATGACTAAGGGGATTTTAATTTGTAATGGTTAAGATAAAGTAAAACCAAGCAAAATAATATAAATTAAGAATATTATTTCATGTAAGGATAATGATAATTATGTTTAATTTTTCTAAACATTTGTCATGACATCATCAGCCTGAAATTTTACAAGGGCTTTTCACCTAATTTTTTAGTAAGTTACCCTCTTCTAAACAACACAATCTTCCACAGCTTTGCCATTTTCTGGCTCCACACTTTATGTCACTCCACATTTTCCCAACTTCCACTACCATTTCCACCCATGTTAAGCCTGGACAATGTTCATTAGAAATATCTTGAAATATATAACAGAAGTCACCATCCCTTCCATGACTCTATTACAAAGAGTATTTCAGAAAGCATTCAGACATTTGCTTAGAAGGTAAGTGACAGCTGAAATCAGCATTTCTACAGAGTTCTACAAAACTTAGTTTCTTAAGGTGTTTTTTTCAGTTGTTATTTTTAAAACATGGGGTTGCTATCTGGGTAAAATATTTGAGTATCTGAGTTAAAAATCTCAACCAGTCTTCTCAGAACCTGTAAAGTATCAACGTACATTGCAATACTCCAAGAAGCAAAAGCAGTACCTATTTCTCAAAAGTATTTGACTATGGAATCACTTTTCAGGTAGCACCTGTAAGGGCTAACTTCCCATAGAAAAACTTGGAGAACCCAGTACCTTCACTTTTTCTGGATGGCATATTAGGGGATTTGCTTCTATCCTAACTTCTCATTGAGGATCATGAGGCAGGATAACACAATGAAGAGCAAATGAATAAAAAATGCAAAATTTTAGTACAGTTTGTGGACCCTGGAAGATGGTATTTGTTTTTATTACTATAAAAAGTCTCCTTCTCTCTGATGCCTTTTGCAACAGTCCCAGGCAGAGTGCTACATCCCACAGGCTTTCCTAGTGTTCAGCTCATATCTCTATCAGGTAGTTATTAATTGCTTTATCATAATCACTGTACCTAAGTGTCTCTCCACTTGCTTCTGAGAAGAGGGCCCATGTCTCAGCCATCCTTTCATCTCCACTTCCTACCGCCGTACTGGGTACCTACCTGGTTGTCATTAATAGATGTTCGTTAAGGGAATGAATTAGCCAGTGACTAAAATTTAATTCATCTTTGCATACTAAGATACAGAATGTTTCTAAATATATCACAGGGTCAAGACCTGTCCTCTACCACCTCAAAGAAATCAAGAACAACTCAATCATATTACAACAAAAACAATATCGACAGCTACACCAACCAGGTATGAAGGCTATTCTGGGCCAGGCATTGTGCTAGATGCTTTTACCTATATTATCCTTCTAATCTTCATAACAACTCTCAGAGGTAGATGTTGTTGTCTCCACTAGATAAATGAGAAAACCAAGGCTGGAGGGGCTCAGTGGTGTGCCCCGAGTCCTTCAGGGAGTATACCCTGGAGCAGGGATTTGAATCAAGCTGACCCGAGTCCAAACTCCTATTAGCCATTTCTGCTCTACTGACAAGGAAACTAAATATGTAGGAGAGCACAGGACTCTGTGACTCTTTCCTCCTTGTTCAGATGGGTCTTCACTAGCTGAAAAAAAATCAAAAGACACCATTCCCTTGATCTTACTTAGCATCCTGCAGGAGACGGTGGAGCACGGTGGAAAGTCTGCAGGTTTTGGTATAAGTTGCTTTGTTTTTGTAAGACAAATTTATCTCTCCAAGTCTCAGTTTTCTTATTATGCGTGGACATTGCAAAGTTTAATTGTTTTATCAGCGTAATATAAAAAATCAAATACAATACCTAGTAGACTCTCAAAAGCTGATACAATTATGATGCATTTTCTCCCTTCCTTTCAGAACCATACCTTGAAGGGAAGGCAGAACCTCCTGCCTTTGGATTTCTGCTCCCCATCTATGCTCTGATTCCTTTGACCTCTTCTGACACCATCTACCTTAATCTGCTCTATCAAGTCCAGTTCCATCACTGATCTTCTAGTTGTCAAATCCAATGCTCTTTTCTCAATTCTTGTTTTCCATGCCTTCTGTAATATTTACAACTGTTTTAAAATAATATTTCTTATGGATGTTCTCATTTAAGAAGTCATCCCCATTCGTTTTATAAAATTTAAAACTTATAAGGAAAATATAAATAAGAAACTAGATCACCTGTTTGCTCATTATTTAAAAAATAAAGCCATTAATAGTTCGGTGTATTTTTTCAAGTCTTCTTACTATGTTTATAATACAAATTTTTAAATTTGGGATAATACTATATAAAAAGGTTGAATCCATGTATATTTACTTAACACCATAACATAAGTATAAACCCATGTAACCTTTAACACATTAGCACCTGGCACATTGTAGCACTCTATTAACCTTACTTACCATTATTACTAAGGGCTAACAGGGTAGAGTGCAATCAGACTGTGGAATTTTTATTCTGTGTATGAGCATTTCAGGGCTAACAATAGAATAAGCCTGGGAGTTGTGATCACTATACCAGGCTCTTATGTAACTGTTAAATGATGTTAACATTGGTCTCTAGAAATACTGGGCAGACCATTCATATAAACAACAGAATGAATCATAAACATAAAAATAAGTCATTTGTCTGAGTTACACTCAGTTTCCAATTGCCTTTGTATGTCATTTGCAAATGTACCAATATACACATCTCTCAAGACAAGTCAAATATAAATATAATAATTTAGGTCCTAATCATGTCCTATCAAGCATTCATCCTTCTTAATAGAGCTATACCTTTAAACTTTCTGGGTCAATTATCCTCTCCACTGTGTGAATTATTTTCAAAATACCAACTAAAAGTAAGTGAAAATATCATTCACTCTAATCCTCTAATCTTGATATTGAGCTACAAATTTCGTTTGTCTTTGCAGTTTTTTTCCCTCAGCCACATTAACCTAAGCTTTTGATGAATATGAAAGAAAATCTGTATCAGAATCATGACCTTAAACTCACAAATTACTTCCATATAATTGGTTGACTATATCTAAAATAAAAGCAAACTCCCAATTTTAATAATGTTGGGAGGAAAAGCTTCAGTATTTGTCAAGGTTTTGAGAACTGTTATTCTCCATCTAATTTGGCTTGGATAACTTACAGATTATGAGATGGAAATAATTCTATCAATAATTATATTGGTAATTAGTGATCCATTTGGATGCCATGTTAGGCAGAACTAAGATAGAAAACTGTTTGACAGAGACATTACAGTATCTGTTGTAAATACAGACACAAAAATCCTCAAGAAAATACTATCAAATCAAATCCAAAAAATGTATGAAAAGACTTATTTACCATGATCAATTGGAATTTATTCCAGCCATACAAGGCTAGTTCAACCCTCAAAAATCAATTAATGTAATCCATCCCATCGACACGTTAAATATGAAAAAACATATAATCATATAAATGGATGCAGAAAAAAGCATTTAACAACATCTAACACCCTTTTTTGGTAAAATATATATATATATATATATATATATATCAGCAAACTATAAATAAAGGAAAACATCCTGAATTTGACAAAGAATATTTACAAAAAACCTACAGGTAATATCATACTTAATGGTAAGAAACTAAATGCTTTCCTGCTAAAATCAGGAACAAGCAACGATGTTCCCCTTCACCACTGCTTTTTACCATCATACCGGAAGTTCTAGCAAATGCTCTTAATAGAAGGAATTTTTTCCTTGGAAAAATAAGAAAAAGAAATAGGAGGTAGATAGATTGGGAAGGAAGAAATAAAACCACCTTTGTTCATAGATGGCTTGATTATCTATGTAGAAAATCCCGAAGAATTTAAAACAACAGCAGCAACAATAAACTGCTGAAACTAATGAACTGTTAACAGCAAGGTTGCAAGATACAAGGTTAATATACAAATTCAATTGCTTTCCTATATGCCAGCAGTGAACAATGAAATTTTGAAATTAAAAACACAACACTCTTTACATTAACACCAAACAAATGAAACACCTGGGTATAAATCTAACAAAATATCTGTAAGATCTATATGAGGAAAACTACGAAATTCTGATGAACAAAATCAAAGAAGATAAATAAATGGAAAGATAGTCCATAAAATGTCAGTTCTTCCCAACTTGACCTATATATAGGTTCAATGCAATCAAAATCAAAATCCCAGCAAGTTACTTTGTGGATATCCACAAACTGATTGTAAAGTTTATATGGAGAGGTGAAAGATCCAGAGAGACAACACAGTATTGAAATAGAAGAAGAAAGTCAGAGGACTAACACCACCCTACCATAAAGCTATAGTAATCAACAAAGCATGATATTGGTGAGAAGACAGACAGGTCAATGAAACAGGAGAGAAAGCTAAGAAATAGATCCACACAAATTCAGTCAACTGATCTTTGATAAAGGAGCAAAAGCAAATCGAAGGAAATATGGTGGTATTTTCAACAAATGGTGCTGGAACAACTGAACATCCAAATGCAAAAAAAGAAAAAAAAATTGACCTTATACCTCTCAAAAAAATTAACTCAAAATTGATCACAGACCTAAATGTAAAATGCAAAACTATAAAACTTCTAGAAGATAGCATAGGAGAAAATCTAGTTGACCTTGAATTTGGTAAGAAGATTTTAGGTACAGCACCAAAAGAATCCATGAAAGAGAAATATTACTTAGATTTCATTAAAATTAAGAACTCCTGTTGTGCAAAAGACACTGTTAAGAGAATTTTTTAAAAAGTCACGGAGTGGGAAGAAACGCTTGCAAAAAAACCTATCTGGTCAAAGGCTTGCATCCGAAACATACAAAAAGTTCTAAAGAAGAAAACAAACAACCCAATGTAAAAGTGAGTAAACGATCTGAACAGACATCTCACCAAAGAAAATATACAGATAACAGATAAGCAGATGAAAAGATTGTTAGCATCGTTCCGTTATTACAAAACTGCAACTTAAAACAACAATGAGATATCTCTACATACCTATTAGAACGATTAAAATTCAAAACACCAACAAAACCAAATGCTGGAGAAAATGTGGAGCATGAGGGATTCTTATTCTCTACTGGTGGGAATATAAAATAGTACAGCCACTTTGAAAGACAGTTTGGAATTTTTTTTTACAAAGCTAAACATATTCTTACCTATGATTCAGCAGTTGCACATCTAGTTATTTAACAAAGTGAGATGAAAAGTTTTGTCCACACAAAATCTGCACAAGAATGTTTATAGCATCTCTATTTACAATTGTAAAAAATGGAAGCAAACAATATGTTCTTCAAGAGATAAATGGATAAACAAATTGTGGTAAATCTATACAATGGAATATTATTCTGAAAAAAAAAAAGAAATGAGCCAAAAAAAAGATAAGAAGGAAACAATGTATATTTCTAAGTGAAAGAAACCAATCAGAAAAGGCTACATACTGTATGATTCCAACTATATGACAATCTGGAAAAGGCAAAACTATGAAGACAGTAAAAAATCAGTGGTTGCCAGGGGGTGGGAGGAGGATGGGGAAGAAGGAGGGTTGCACAGGTGGAGCACAGGGGATTTTTAGGGCACTGAAGCTATTCTATCTGATACTGTAATGGTGGCTATATAATATTATGCACTTGGTAAAACCCATAGAACTATACTACACTAGGAGTAACCCTAATGTAAACTGCAGACTTTAGTTAACATTGTTGTATCAGTATTGCCTCATTGATTGTAACAAATGCACCATACCAATGCAAGATGTTCACAGGGGAAACAGGGTGGGGGGCAGGGAGGGGAGGACACAGGGCGTGTATAGTGACCCTCCGTACTTTCTGTTCAATTTTTCTATAAACCTAAAACTTCTAGAAAAATAAAGTTTATTAACAGAAACATCTATCTGATTCCTAAAAATCTTTTATCACATTTCAATTAAGTAAATGAATACAGTGGAAAGTCTACAGGTTGAATTTATTTTATAAAATTATAAAATTGGTAGATATGCCACAGAGAGAATGTCATGAAAAATCCAGTGCTAATTGAACAGATTAACCCTTCTGCATGCGCTCGCTCGCTCGCTCTCTCTCTCTCTCTCACACACACACACACACACACACACACACACACACACACACACACACACACACACAGAGTCCATATGGTCAAATTAAGGCTCAAGGAAGTCAATTTAGAATAGCAGATACCACAAAAGGAGATTACAGATTCTTTTAGTAACCTATGATGGTAAAATGAAAACTGAAAGGTCATTGTGTTTTTATGTTTACTAGCCAACTGATGTCTATCATGCAATTGAGTCTATATTCTTTATAAATCATTTGCAGTTGCCTTTAAATTTTAGCTATACCGTCTGATCCAAAAACTAATGAAAATAAATGGGGTCAGCTCTAAAGAGAAGAAGAGATTCTGGAAATGCGGGGTTGGAAGAACACTATTGATTGATGTACTATTGGTCAGAGGGCCCTACTCAGAAGTCATCAATGGTTAAATGTCAGCCTTGGGGGCATATTGAGTGGTGGTCCTCAAGGGGTCAGTCCTGCACCTGGTGCTGCTTAATGTTTCCACGAGTGACTCCAATGATGTGCTCTAGATTGCATTGCTTAAGTTGGTCCAAATTTTAGCAAAGATAATTCATGATGTATCCAATATGGTGGAGGAATAGGAAGATGCGAAAGCAGGGTGACATACAGTAGGAAAGTGCAAGGGAACTTATTTTAGAAAACAAATTCCCTGTACATACCATAGAGTGGTCCTACTTTGAAATCTCCATCCAGACTCTGCCTTCATTACTTTGGCTGACAGACTGTCCCTGCGTGAGCCTGAGCAGGGTCTCAACTCCCTTCAGTGAAACCATCTGAGACACTCTTGCCTAGACTGTGCCCTAATGAAGAGGCTGAAATGGACTGAGCCTGGGAAAGATCCTCTAATGACTTTGACATGTAAATTTGCAAAATCTTTAGCCTCCACGTTACTGTTGGCTGTGAGTACTGGAGGCTGCAGATCAGCTGGGATAAAAATATTCATGATGTTCAGAATTACTTTGATGACAAAAGCAAACATCTTGTATATTACAATACATTAAATAGTTTAATAAATATATATTTCTTATTGCTTAAAAAGATAAATTGTCTACAGTTATAATTTTATTTTTTGTTATACTATACTTAGTGACATAATAATAAGTAGCATAGGAATTCCAAAAATAAGAAAAAATAATCATTATGAATTAGGATGAACAAAGAAGGCTCCACTTTGGAACTGAGATTTGGGAGAAAGGAAGTATTTATATAAAACAAGAGAGGGGAATTTTCTATAAATATACTAATAAAACATATACTCTAAACTGGACTTCTCAAGCTCGGCACTCTTGCTATTTGGGGCTGGATGATTCTTTGTTGTAGGAGCTGGCCTGTGTATTGTAGGACGTTTAGCAGCATCACTGCCTCTACCCAGGACAGGAGGTTGTGCTCCCCTCAGCTGCTGTAATCAAAAATGTCTTACAAATGTCTCTGGGCAACTGTCCCCCTACTGAGAATGACTGCTATAAAAAGGAGAAGCATTAGATAGCCAAAAGCTCATTTGCTAAATGAAGAAGTTAAACTACAGTAAGTTTTAAGTAATTTTGTCAGACAGATTCAGGACTAGAACCCAGGTCTTCTGGCTTCTAGTCCTGGCTCTTTCATAACCTAATTCAGCTGCTCTGAGTTCCGACCTGGACAAAGTCCAGGAGAGCAGGCTTGGATAGTCCATTTCCAACAACACCAGGCACATGGGTTATCACTGAGTATAACATCCTGTGGGTGATTGCTGTGGCCCTAGAGCCCTTCAGGAGCTGGGCAATTGATAGACTCTGAAACTCTCCGGACAGAGATTCCTTACTACTTCAAGGGTAAGGACAGTACAGTGAGAGGAGAAGTTTGTGTTGGCAGTGAACTCCCAAAGTATAAGGTAATTTTAACTCACTGCTGTAATTTCAGGAAATCCACAGTAGATCAATGAATGCTTCAGGGAGAAGCAGGCACAGCCACCTTGCAAATAAGGTAATAAAGGCCTCTGTTATGTAATCGTAGACATAACAAATAGAGTTTCCATAAATTAATCTGACCCAAGTCTCAGAAAAGATGAGTGAACACTGAAAGCCCAGAGATAAAAGTAAAAATCAACAAATTGGATTCTGTCAAAACTTAAAAAATTTTGTGCCTCATAAGACACCATCAAAAAAGTAAAAAGGCTAAAACAAAAATAAAACAAACCCACAGAATGAGAGAAGATACTGCAAATCACATATCTAAGAAATGATTTTATCCAGGTTCTATATAAAACACTTAGAACTCAAGAATAAAACGATAAATTATTTAAAAATGGGCAAAGGATTTGAATAGACATTTACCCATAGAAAATGTATAAATGGTTAATAAGCACATAAAAAGATGCTCAACATCATTATTCATTAGGGAAATGCAAATCAAAACCATAATGAGATGCCATCTCACCCACTAAAATAACTATAATCAAAAAGAGAGACAATAACAAATGTTGATGAGGATGCAGAGAAGCTTGGGCCTCAGGCCTCATACATTCCTGTTGGCAATGTAAGCTGGAGCAGCCACTTTGGAAAACATGTTGGTACTTTCTTAAAAGGCTAAACACAAATTTATCAGGACACCCAGCAATTCCACTCCTAGGAATCTACCAAAAAGACATGAAAACATGTCCACAGAAAAACTTGTACACTAATGTTCATAGCTGTATTATTCACACAAGCCAAAAAGTGGAAATTACTCAAATGTCCATCAACCATGAAAGGATAAACAGAGTGTGGTATATCCATACAATAGAAAACTACCAGCAATAAAAAGGAAGGAAGTATTGAAACATGCTGCAACATAGATGACCCTCAAAAACATGGCAAGCAATAAAAGCCAGATACAAAAAAACATGTATTGTATAATACCATCTATGTAAAATGTCCAAAAAAAGAAATACAAAAAGAGTAGATTAGTCATTGCCTAGGGCTGAGACTAGAAATGGGGAATGGTGGTAATTAGGTACAAGATTTCATTTTAGGTTAATAGAAATGCTCTAAAATTATGTTGTGGCGATAGTTGTACAACTCTATAAACAAACTAAAATTCATTGAGTTGGACACTTGGGTGACTTTATGGTATATAAATTACATCTGAATAAAACTGTTAAAAAATTGAAGATGAATAAAACAGCAATTCACAGCTGGGAGAAAAGAGTTGCAATATATGTCTGACAGGGCATGTACCTCACCCTCCCCAAAGTGGATGAAATCTGAATTTTTGAATTTAAAAAGAGTAATGTGTAAAAGAAGTAACATGGCATTCCCAAGCGAACATTCCTCTGTGTGTATCATTAATATGACCAACAGATATCAGGTGGGTTTACAATATTTAAATCAAATAATAGGTAGAGAGCTAGAAGGTTTTGATAAGAGCCCTTCATTACAGTGAGTATAATTACAGAACAATTTATACTCCATATCAGTTAGTTTCTAATAGCAGTGCCCCCAGAGGAATCAAAAAAAAAAAAAAAGTGAGGCTGAAGTTCAAATAGCAAAACATTGTGCCAAAGTAAGGGGGAAAAAACCCATGATTTCAAAGTGGCTAGAGAAGGTCTGCAAACAGAAGTGATATCATGGCAATTTCTTTGCAAATGCAGGGTATAAAAGATAAGGGGAACCTAATATGCTGCTGTGGGTAGATAATAGCAGAAGAAAAGAAGGTCATCAATTTGTTCAGTCTCGTGTGAGTCTTGATTGTTGGGGAGGCATTCAAGGGCTTCTTTACTATGACTCTAACTTATCTTGCTCTAGAACTCACCTGCTCCACTTTTTTTCTCCATACACCCCACCCTGTACTTTCACCACCTCAGCTCACCACCCATGTCCTTCAGTGTGCTGTGTCCTTCCCCAGTCTTCACCTATTGAAATCCTACTCCATTTCCAAAGCCAAGCTTAAAAGCCCCCTTCTACCACAATGCTTTCTCTAGGTGCCCTTACTGGAAATATCTCTCTTCTATGTTCCCAGAGCACTTTGTGTATTTCTCCTGATATTTATCCTATCTTTATGTTACAGCTCTCTGTACAATCATCTTATCTTCCTTCAATATTATAAACAGCTTCAGGTAAGCAGCTGTGCTTGCTGTCTTTATATTCCTACCTAGGATATGCCTGGAAAAGGCTAAGCTCTCAATACATTCTGAATGAAATTTCCAAAGTAAGGAGTAAAGAAGATTCTACTTTGAAACAACTAATGAAATATACCAAATCCTCATCCCATATGAGTTAGTTTTTCTAATAACAGTGTCCAAAAAAACCAAATCAAATTACCAAATTAGAAGCGATAAGAGATTAACTCTCTCTACATATTTATTGTAAGTGGCAAGAGGCAATGGTGCCTAAATAAAGTGAAAGATGAGATTCTAAACATAGTAATAGCAAAAACCATAAGTACCCCTTTAAAAGTCATTGTAGAAATCGATTAAATTCTAACATTATGGAGGTGTTAACTATGTAACAAAATAAAGTAAATAAATGGGGGGGCTTAGAAATATTGAAGATAGAAAACAGTATAGGGACTTCCCTGGTGGTCCAGTGGTTAAGATTTCACCTTACAGTGCAGGGGGTGCGGGTTTGATCCCTGGTCAGGGAGTTAGGATCGCACATGCCTCACGGCCAAAAAGCGAAACATGAAACAGAAGCAACACGTATGGTAACAAATTTAATAAAGACTTTTAAAAAAATGGTCCACATCAAAAAAATCTTTAAAAAAAGAAAACAATATAAAACAGGATAATTATTCCATGTAAAGTGCTAATATCTTTAGCAGTACAGACAGAAGAAAGTTTTATAATAATGAAAAGGAAACAAAATATAAGAACCTATTCATGGTAATGAGAAAGACTCTTCAGGGGTACACATTTACTTATTCAGTCAGTCACTCAATCAAGTAAACAACAATATTTAGTGTAATATATACTTAAACTGACATTAGGTGTTTAGGAAGCAAACTAAAAAAAACTATTCATAAAGAAGACAGATGTATGTGGATTATAAAATGTGTGTGAATTAAAAAGTTAGGTATATTTTATATTCTAATGGGTACAGTAGAAACCCAAACAAGCTTTATTGTCAATTTTACCCTTGCAGTTAGAGAGTGGTTCAGATAAGGCTTTATAGAGGAGGGAACCCTTGAGTTGAGTCTGGAAAATCTTGAAGGTGAAGTAGGCTGTCATGGTGGGTATATGGGGAAAGAGAAAAGGGTAAAGGATACCGTCTAGAAAAAAATTTGGGAGGAAAAGCATGAAACTGGGAACCATTAATGTATCCTGGGAACTACAAACAGATGATTATATCTGAATCCAGGGCGTAAGGGGAGATGCAAAAAGAAGGTAGTTGGAGAGGTGTGCTAAGCTAAGAAGATTGCACTTTAGGCAATGTGGACCCTTTGAAGAGTTTTAAGCTGACCATAATACTGTAATATTTGTGATTCAGAGGAAGCGCTTTATTCAGAAGGAGGAAGATGGGTTAGAGGGAAACAAGACTAGAAGAAGGGATTTAATTAGGAGACCTACAGAACACTAGTCTAGAGAAGAAGAAGGCATGGCATGCATAGTGAGGGTGAAGAGAGCTGACAGACTAGAGATATATTTAGGAAGCTGATCCAACAGGACATTGTGATTAATGGCAAGTGGAAAAGAAGAGACAATGAGGAGTGAAGTTTTTGGGTTAGGCAATCAGGGCATGTCATTTTGTGTTGCAGGAAAAATGGAAGAAGCAGTGGTTAATGGGAAGATGATGAATTCTATTTCAGACATCTTAGGTTTGAAGAAAATGTGAGACATCTAAGTGTCAATTTCCAGTAGACAGTTGGATTAATGTGTCTGGAGATGAGAGACATAGGGCTAGAATTAGACATTTAAGACTCAACTCCTTATATTTGTTCATTTAGTCCATGGTAGAGGGTGAGATTTCCAAGGCCAATGTGTAGAGTCTGAAGAGAACTGAGACTTGGAAGGAAATTCAGGAAACACTAAGCCTCAGACAGCATCCAACCACAAAGTGGAAGAGACTGCTACTTCAAAGGAAATGCTTTGCAAAGCCATGCCTGCTGTGATATTTTACCCATCTTGGCCCCTGCCAGAATTTCATTCCTTACTATTCTAAGTCTAGTAGAACCCTTCTTAACCTTTCTTTATCAACATTTTAACAGGAGCTGTCATGAAAAATTCTCTTCCTGGGAGTCTTAGTTCTTTAGAAGAAGGTAATGGACAGCTTTATCTCTCCTTAAGATAAGAAAAATTCTTTGGAAAATCCCCTGGCACAAGAAAAAAAAAAAAGCACAAACTTTTCTATTCCTATCAGAAAAATGAAAAGACTGTCCATGCCTTTTTTTCTTATGTTACAAATTTTAAAATACTGCACCCTGCTTAATTTAACTAATTCATTAAAAAGCATTCATTAAGAGTCTACCTTTTGCAATTAACATACTGATCTGTATGTGTTACTATAGAGTTAAGCAGATAGGAAATCCTAGAAACTGATAATCTGTCCCATTTAAGCCCTAGAATCACATGATTAATAATTAAGGACTTGGAAGTAGCTAAAGTATCATAGAAAACTCCCAGCTCATCACTCCTATTCAAAATAGTACTGGAAGTCCTAGCCAGAGTAATAAGGCAAGAAGAAGAAATAAAAGGCATCCATATCAGAAAGAAAGAAGGAATATTGGCTCTGTTTGCAGATATTATCTTATATGTAGAAAACCCTAAAGACTCCACCAAAAAACTATTAGAACTAATAAATGAATTCAGTGAAGTTGCAGGATACAAAATCAACACACAAAATTCAGTTGTATTCCTATACCTAACAACAAACTATGTGAAAAAGAAATAAAGAAAACTCTCCCATTTACAATAGCATCAAAAATAATAAAATACTTAGGAATAAATTTAACCAAGGAGGTGAAAGATCTGAACACTAAAAATTATAAGACATTGATTAAAGAAATTGAGGAAGACAAAATAAGTAGAAATATATCTATGTTCCTAGATTGGAAGAATTGATATTGTTAAAATGTCCATAGTATTCAAAGCCACCTGTAGATTTTAGGCAATCCACATCAAAATTGCAATGGCATTTTTCATAGAAAAAGTAAAAATAACTCTAAAATTCACATGAAAGCACAAAAGACACCAAACATCCACAGCAATCCTGAGGAGAAAAAAAAAAAAAAAAAAAAAACAAAGCTGAAGGCATCACATGTCCTGATTTCAAACTATACTACAAAGCTATAATAATCAAAACAGTATGATATTGGCATAAAAACAGACATAGACCATTGGAACAGAATCAGGCATATACCCATGCATATAGAGTCAACAAATATTTGACAAGAGATTCAAGAATATCCAATGGGGGAAAAATAGTCTCTTCAATAAGTGATGTTGGGAAAATGATATGCACATGCAAGAGAGTGAAACTAGACCTCAATATTAAACCACTCACAAAAATGAACTCAAAATGGATTAAATACTTAAATGTAAGACCTGAAATTGTAAAGCTTCTAGAAGAAAACATAGGGGAAAAGCTCCTTGACATTGTTCTGGGCAACAATTTTTGGATATAACATCAAAATCACAAGCAACAAAATCAAATATAAACAAGTGGGACTACATCAAACTAAAAAGCTTCTGCACAACAAAGGAAACCACCAACAAAATGAAAGGCAACCTATAAAATGGTAGAAAGTATTTGCAAGCAATATATCTGATAAGGGATTAATATCCAAAATACATAAGGAACTCATGCAACTCAAAAGCAAAAAACAAATAATCCAATTAAACACTAGACAGAGGGCCTGCAAAGATGCTCAACATCACTAATCATCATGGAAATGCAAATCAAAACTGCAATGAGATATCATCTCACACATGTTGGAATGGCTATGATCAAATAAGAGATAACAAATATTAACAAGGATGCAGAGAAAAAGGAACCCTTGTGCACTGTGGGTGGAAATGTATATTGATAAAGCCACTATGAAAAACAGTATGGAGATTCTTCAAAAAATTAAAAATAGAATTACCATATGATCCAGCAATCTCACTTCTGGATATATCTCCGCAAGAAATGAAATCACTACCCCAAAGAAATATGTGTACCCCATATTCATTGCAAAGAAATATGTGTACACCATATTCATTGCAGCATTACTCACAATTGCCAAGATATGGAAACCACCTAAGAGTCCATAACAGATGAATAAATAAAGAAAATCTGGTGTGTATATATACACAATGGAATGTTATTCAGTCATAAGAAAGAAGTAAATCCTGTCACTTGCAACAACATGGATGGACCTTAAGGGCATTATCTAAATGAAATAAGTCAGACAGAGAGAAATAAATAGCTATATGTTCTCACTCATATGAGAATCTGAAAAGGGCAAATTCATAGAAAAAGAGAGTATAACAATTGTTGCTAGGGACTTGTGTGTAGGGGAAAGGGGAAGATGATGGTGAAAGACTACAAATATCAATTTGAAGTGAGAATTAAATGAGATAAATTTAGCACAGTATCTGGCACATAATAAGCCACTATTAAACGTTAGCTATTATTTAATAATAGTTAATAAATAGCTGATTTTAAAATAATATAACTATAAAATATTATAATAATATAATTAGCTAAATAAGACAAGTTCTGGGGATCTAATGTACAGCATGTGACTATGTTAACAATACCCTATTACATACTTGCAAGTTGCTAAGAGAATAGATCAATGTTCTCACTACAAAAAAATGTGATAGATGTGTTAACTAACCTTATCATGGTAATTATTTCACAATATATGTGCATATCAAATTATTGCATTGTATACCTTAAACTTACAAATATTATATGTCAAGTATATCTCAATAAATCTGGGGGGAAAAAAGAAAATTCCTTGCATCATTCCTTCTGGACTACCATGGATACTGGAGTACAGTAAAATATAAAGACTGCCACAATCAAATCAGTGGGGGAAACAGAAAGTTATGATTTATTTGCAAGATTGAATATGACAGATCAGGACCTGAGGTCAAAGCAAAGAGAATCCAAGACTGAAGCGTACACAGGGTTTGTTATACTATTCTTTCTTTTTTTTGCTTAGTATTTTCTTAAAGAAAAAGTTAAAAGATAGAGAGAAACCAGGTCAAAAACACAAGAGGTGAAAATCAATTTGCCAAATAAATTTGAATAACAAAAGAGAAGCAGAAAGACAAACAAACAAACAGAACAAAAGAGAAGCAGAATGATGGATGGAGGCAGAATATAGAGGTAGGAATGTCAGTTCTGGAGACAAACTCCTGGGTTTGAACACTAGCTGCACATGATCTTGGAGAGTTTACTTGACCTCTCTGTGCCTCAGTTTTCTTGTCTGCAAAATGGTGATAATAATATCCATCTCTCTGAAGTGAGAATTAAATGAGATGAATTTAGCACAGTATCTGGCACATAATAATGCATTATTAAACATAGGTTATTATTTATAAATAATCCTATTTATTAGTAATGGCTAATTAATAGCTGATTTTATAATCATATAATTAGCTAAATAATAACTTACTTATTAATAATAGTGAATTCATATTCTAGTCCAACAGATTAGAATAAGGTGAAACCAGAAAGGAAGATTACAGAAGGAGAGAGTGATCAAGAATCTATGTATATTTCATGTTTCATTTGTCCATCAGTTTATCTACTAATTTATTTCATCTTTATTATTTACTGCTTGGACACTTAGTTTTGCTATCTTCTTCCCCCATCTGACCTTAGATCTCAGATTAACCCCATCGGGCCTGATCCAGCTACTTCCTCTCATGATCAAGCTAAATTTAGCTAATGTCCTAATGAAAAGCCCTGGGCAACTTTAGTGTGACTCAGCCTTGTTAAAAGGCAGCTGGGTGCATATTGATCAATAGGGAAGCCCTAGGGCCCCAAAGCCACAGTGGAGGGCTGCTGATAGGGTTGGGTGAGACCATCTTGAATAATTACATCTCTTAGAAGCCAGAGACCAGGTCTCTGTAATTCAGTTTCATTCCCAGAGCTTAGCACAGTGCCTGCACTCAGTAGACACTCAACAAAAGTTAGTTGAACGAATGAACAAATGAGTGAACGAATGAATTCACACTGAGACCCCACGGTAAGGGAGTAGGAATCTGACTTCCCCAATATTTTCATCCTGAATGGAGCTGAAATTCCAACAAGTGTGACTTTATTGCAGGAGAGTTCAGCTAAACCCTCTGGGAGGTCAAAGCCACCAGGAAGGCCTGACTGCACAGGTGGGAGAATGGTGTGGAGCAGGGTGGGCCTTACCACACTTGCACCCATCCCGAGACCCTGCAGGCGCCATGCTGGTAGGGCTGCTGCCACTGTCTCTGGGTGACCAGGAGCCCCATTTCAGCTTCTGTTCTCCCCAGTTTTCCTGCTTCAAATTTCCTCATGCCTGCATCAGGACAGTCTCTCTATTCCATTTCAGTATCTACTCTCTGTAATGAACTATGTTTAAAGCCCCAAATTCTGTTTACTTTATCTAAACCAGGGACGTGGTAATATAGTTTTTATTTCAATTCCTGACTTTTTACAGTCCTAACTTAATTCTTTTAATTTTATATTTTAGGGATTCACTCTGAATTTTCTTTCTATTTGCTAGGGCTTTTTTCTTTTCTTTCCTTTTCTTTTTTTTTGGGTGGGGGGGTTGTCACTTACTGTTTTGTTCTCAAATAGTTCCTTGGTCTGCAATGTTTTTGGTGCAGACATGTGCCAGGTACTGTAAGAAATTATGTTTGAAATGATCTTATTTTAGTCCATACTTCAAGCCCCATATGGTAGATATTATTATTCCCATTCCATAGATGAGAAAAATTGACCAGAAAAATTAAGTAATTTGTCCAAGAACATATAACTCACAAAGTCAGGAATTTTAGTCCACTTTCTGCTAAAAACACAGGCAGGTTCCTTTTTGATATCTGACATCACTGCAAATTAGAAATAGACTTGAAAGAAAAAAATCAATCCTTCATATGAGATAACTCCTCACATATAGAGATACATTTAGAAAAAGAAACCAAAATGTTCTTTTTGGTTTTATGGTTCTTCTTCAAAGCAGGAACTCAGGGCTCAGAAGAGACAAAGAAAGGAATATTCAGAAGCCCTGAGCCAGAGCTGCTTGAAACAGGAATCCTGTGCCAGAGTTTGAATCTTCAGTTCGCTCAGGAGTGACAGCTTTTATTTGGACACAGTTGCTCTGTGGGTTCTAGCATCCTTGTTTTCCTGAGAGCTCTGTGTCTCGCCTCATTCGCACCGATTCAGGTTTTCTCACTTGCGACAGAGACAGAGACCTGGCTCTCAGAGAAATGGGAAAACTTTAACACGGAGCCTGCAGGTCAGACAGGAGAACAGCTGGGGCCAGCGCAGAGGGTGCTGCAAACAGGAATTGTGTCCCAGGCTTTCTGGAGCTCCTGGGAGCCAGAGACCTGCAGTCAGGCATTTGTCTGTATGGGTCTTAAATTATGATTTCCAAAGACTATCGTCAATTGTACGACAATGTATAGAAAACCAAACATTCGCACTCTGCCTTTTGCCCCAATTTTTTACTATATAATAAAGTCATGTAATTCATAGTCTAACTGTGAACTATGAGAACCAATACACATTTATTGCACTACATCTTCAGCTCTTAATTTTTCACAGCATAAATGATTTCCACCTAATGACCATTTAGTGCCAAAACCAGACTGAAAGTTTCCCAGCTATAACCATCACTGATCAAAGACCTAAGTGTTTGGTCAATCTTCCTAGCTGCTTGCTAATTGGAAATTGTATCGCTGAGGCCATTTTTTTTTTTTTTTTTATTTTACAAAGGACACAGCTTTGGCCCCCGCAAAACAGGCCAATAAAAAACAGATGGATTTTTATCTATTCATTCAAAGTAGGAGGGAGGGCCAAGTGATTTGTGTGTTTTGTGTTTCTCTATTGGAGGACAATAAACTGATTGAGAGGGGTTTTTTTAGGAAAAGAAAGGCAGACTCCAAACTAATTCAGCAACCATCCCTTTGGATGCCAGCTGACCTCGATGGAGATTTAGTGCTAGCTTTAAAAGGCTTTGTTTACAGACAATTAAAAACCACATAAATTTCAATTGTCAACGAAGAAATGGTTTCCAAAGCCTCCGACAGCCCAGTAGCCCCTCCCCAGCCCTGTGCAGGAAAGACCCAGAGGCAAATACAAAGCCACTAGCCCAAATGCCTGTGGAGTTTGCCAGGGAGCCAGATCCTGCTGCTTGCTACTGCTGTGGAAAAACAAAATCTTACACAGCTTCAAATGTAGGTTCTTTGAGTGCTAATCAAACAGAGAGAAGGTACCCGACCACCAAGGAGGAGGTGCCTGCACAAAAGTACTCCACCAAGTATGGAATTTCAGCAATTAGCTCTTTAGGCAATCAATAACGTTCGAACCTTTGGTGTGCACCCCATTTTTCCCTACCGAAGGAATTAGATTTAAAGATTCAAAAGTGACACGAACACAAATGATTGGAGGATTTAAAGCCTGAAATATTCCCATTTTTAAAAAATCTGTGTATCGTACTTCTCATCAGCTGTCGGGCAAATGGACATAAGCTTCAGAAAAGAGCAACTCCAGATGAAAAAAAACCCCCAACACTCCTGCATGTTTGCATCAAGATTTGGTGCTGATGTTGATGAATAAGTAATGATGTGTAGGTGTTGATAACATTTATACACATCTCTGATTGGTTCTGACACAAGTGCTCCATGGAGGATGAGGTTTACAAGCTGAAAACGGTCAGGAGAAAGCCATGGTTTCGGGCTGTCCCTCACAGATGCGGGGCTTTGCACCTGTGTTTGAAGTTGCTCTTTCATTTTGTTTCTCTGCAGAAAAACCAGGCATGATGTTCAAACTGGGACCACCTGTGTTTAGGGCCAGCTTGGACTATTTTGTGGGCTGGATGTGGTCTCTTAGATTCGCTACTTAAACTTAACGAGAAAACTTTTTCTTTCCTTGGGGTTTTGAAATTTGGGATTAAAACTGAATATGCATATTAATCTCACTACAGGACCAAATGTATGCAAATTGTTGTACAGCTTGTTTACATTACTCAAGGACTTGTGTGATAAAAGACAAATGCTATTAAAAATTGGATGAGGGCTGAAAACTTGCTCACTGATGGAAATCTTTGTTTAAATCACAAAGCATTTTTTTTTAACGTTAGTGATGTTACATTTAGGTACCAGTGTCAACTACTAATTTAATTCACTCTTATTTTCAGTCAAAGGTAGAAACTGAACCGCATCTCTAGCTAAATTAAAATTTGGAAGATTTTTTCGTCTAATAAACTGACAACAATATTGATAGTTTCTTCACTCGCTGCTTAATTGGGTTAAGAACATTAAAAATTCTCCAGTTTAAAATAATAAGTCTTTTGCAACCGTTACTAATCTTTCATTCCCTAAGGTTTGGCCAGTGACAACTGGAGGCAAATCAAGAAGAATTTATCACTTAGAATCATGGCCACAAGTCTCATTAAAAACATTGCAGGGAGAACAATTAAATGGCGTGTTCAAATTCTTTGCACTTGGCATTGGTAAATCTGAAGGCTAAGATTTTGTACATCTATGGGTTGTTTAATTTTTTTAGTCAAATTTGTGATATATAAATTGTATTTTTAAACAGACTGTTTTAATTTTTATTAAAGAACAAACGCAGGAGGTAATGATACATTTAGCTATCTTCAAAGAAATAAAATACAACTGTCTGACCAAAATGCTATCGATAAATGATGCTGGTAACAGCATTCTGAAGAAATAGATTCATTATTTAGAGTTTAGATTTAAGAGCAGAAGGTATCAATCAAGTAATAATGTGTTAAATAAATATCATAGAATTGGCGTAATAAAGAGGTTATGCACAGATAAAGATGTGATATTAGTAACAATTTCCAATAAATAATAACTCCCTGCAAAATATTTTTCCAAATTAACACTTGTTTTATTTTTTTATCAATTAGCTCAGCCTTTGATTTGAATTCCCCACCCTCTGGCGTCGAGATGCCTTTTCTTTAAACAAAGGATTATTCTTCCTCAAAAGGGGTTTGCCTAGTTCCTTTTATTGTTTTATGTCACACAAGGGAAAAATGCTTTTGAGGCATCACTGCTGAATTTAGCAGGGACGAGAGTTTACTGCTATATAATCATTAGTCAATGCAGTAGCTGAAATCTTAAACAAAAGAAAACAAACTACAAACAGGCAAGCATCCCCTAAAGGCACATCAGAACACCATAGAGGGGCAGCATGGATTTCAAACAAGGTTGCCCAAGCATGTGCTAAATATTGCTGCTCTTGACTTTAAACTGCACACCAAGGAATACAGTTTCACCTTCTATTCTGATACAATACTGAGAGGCAGTGGATAAAGGGTTTAGCAAATGCACTTTACTCTGACTCTGTGGCAACTTTGTGAAAATTGTATTTCAAACATAATAAAAATCTCTCAGTATAAAGGGTTTGATCATAAAGCCATTAGGAAGTGATGGATGCTTAAATTGCCAGTGTCTTTCTATCTTAGACAGGCTTTGTTACTTCATGCCAACTACCACCGTATACAGTTACAGGTCTATAACATAGCTGTAAGCTGCTAGAAATCCTGGAAAAGCATTTAAGCAAGCCTTCTTGCTTTCAAACAGACGATCATTTTCATATCAGGTTCTTAACGATGAAGGTAAGTACTAAAACTTGTCTATTGTAAGCTTCTAAAGCAGGCTAATAAGGAAACACTGCTCTGTGAAAACATACCAGAAAGTGTGAGCAAGAAAGAATACAAAGGAAGTTGTAATGCCATTTTTAAAGGAAAGCAAAATGCATTTAACAGATAACAATCCATGTGTTGGAGGGAAAAATGTGTGTGCTACAACACCTTTTATAACGAATGTTTTCATCTAAAATATTTTTCTAAATTATTGATTCCACTCTCTGGTTTGTGTGTGTGTGTGTGTGTGTGTTTTCTTTGTAATTACTACAGTCATTTTGTAGTTTTGTTGTTATTCAAACTTGCTGATTAAAACAGAGCTAAAGTTAATTTTATAAGTAAAAGTCAAACTACATTGGTTTCTAGTCAGCTTTTAATAGACTGTCAGCTCAGAAAATGTTAATCAACAATAATAGGTGTTTTTACTATATATTCCTAAATCCTATACACACTTCCTAACTCTGTCCCCTGCCCAAAATAATTCTTACTTTTCAAAAACAGTTACAAGTAACTACAGGTCAATCAGGTGTCTTATAGCTAATACAACAAACCGTACATAAAATTCTAGATTACATTGATTTTCATGGTTTTGGGGTGCTATGTGACAATAATTTAATCAGCCAGAGAATAGAAGGAATAGCATTTAACTACACTCTCGAAATACCCAATCTAAAATTCTTGACAAGATAAAATATCACTGAATATAGCACTAAAAACTCATAGATTTGGTTTCCACTGTGACATATCTTGTCTGGGTTTGAGATTTTCTTCCTATTTTCACTTATATAAAAAATATATTGTGTATCCTAGAACACCACAAAATACTTATTTCCTTCTAGTTATGTCACGTTGGAAACACTGCATGAAGTTGCCTGACTGGGAGTTGGATTAAACAAAATGAGATGTGGAAGATAATGGTACTTAATTTGTACTTTGGTTTAATTAATTAGTTAATTAATTAATTTCATGAGTTTATTAATGCATTGCCCATTTCAGGTTTTTTTTCAAGACTTGTGTCGCCTCCATTTGACAAGATATTCCTCAAAAGGAAGGGCTCAGATTCGCATCTCGTCCCAAAACCAAGCCCCATCTTTCTTGGCCCCTGACCCCTTGCCGGGCTCAGTAAAAGTTTATTAAATGAATGAATGAATGAATCAATCAATGGATTAACAAATGTCCTACCGAATAAGGGGTGGAAATCAAGAAACATAGATAAAATAATTGAAACTTCCAAAGACTCAGTTAGATTGGCGGAGAAGTGTTAAAAAGTCTATAGCCTATATTTTTCAGAAATAAATGATACATAGAGGCTTTCACACTTTAGAAAGCATTCTGATATAAAATTATCTCCCCAAATTTATTTTGAATAGAGTCTCATAGTATTTCATAAGTATGGATACCAGCCAAAAATGGTAATGATTATAGTAAACTAGAAAATGAAAATAATTATCAGAATCATGGCTTGTCAAATCTGTTTTGTTTTCCTTAGAGATCTGGGTGTGATACTCTGTCTAGACATGCACAAAATGTTTGTTGAAAAGTGATCAAATGTCAGCTAGTACTTACCCACACCAGGTAAATATTTCATTTACCTTCCTGTCCCAAATTATCCTCTCAACCCACCACAAGAATTTTCACCTAAGTGACGTGGACTGCCAAAACTCTATTTTACCTGTGTATATACCATGGTGATAAAAATACTTTATGTTCCCATAAAAGAAATTCCATATATTTGATTCTATCTAGGTAAAAGCTACTCTTCATCACCAAATTCAAATAGAACTTTTACAGGTAGAATTAGAAATCAACTTTTTGGTCAAAAGTACTTTTCCCATATATGCCAAATGTCTTAGTTTTCAAAGTGTCCTAAAAAGACCATAAAACTATTATTACAGTGCTTGCAAATCTGGCTCTTTTTAAAAAAAATAAGTTAATGATGTGGGATGAGAGATATTTCATCTTTTATACAGTTATTTGACAGTGATGAATTTAATTCATTCTATCACATTGAATGATACATTTATATTCAGTATGTAGCTTAAAATTTCATAAATGATTAAAGTCCCTGTCGTTTTAATTATAATATGCAGAGAGCAGCCAGAACGTATTTGCAAAGAATAATGTACAAGTCAATAAATTTGGCGAGTACTCCTGACAATATATAAATAATGACTTTAGAAGTATAACTACCTGTATTTGAAAACTAAATAAGGAAGGTCTGTGTTTGGGTTCTTTTAAACTAGCTGATCTAGCTTTCTACAAAGTCTCTTTAGGGTTATAATGTGCAGTATTAAATTGAAAACACAATAACGCAATGACATTACATTAGTAGTGAACCATTTTCAACCCAGAATCTAGTTTGAAATAAATCAAACCTGGTCATGTTCCTGCCGCTGGACCTTGGTCACTAAGAAGGACTTTGGGCATCCAGACCTTCCCTAGGATCCTTTAAACCAGGAATTGTCACCAAAAGAGTCCAGTCTCCTCACCCAACTGTATGGCCCAACACTCAGGACCACACTGTCTCCATCACTACAACCCACCCAATTATACACTGCCACTGATAGCTGGAGTCATTTCCATAAAGAAAAGAGCCTACTTCAATCCATCTATTCATTGATTTAGCAAATATTTACTTGCCAGGCACCACTCTATCTTGGGAAGTAACAGTAATGAACAAGACAGGCAAGGTCTGGCCAGAACCAGATTAGCCTATATGGAGTAAGGAAGGAAAGAAATCTGATGATCAGGATATTATAGGTGCTATAGGGTTACATAGAATTATAAGGTATGACCCCGTCCCTCTTGGACCTTATATTGCATTTATTTTTGTGCATGCCCCTCTACCTCTACTTCAGCACAAGAAATTAAAACTCTACTGACAAAGTAGACAGCCCTTGCTTCACACCTTCTTTAGGTTCAGGAATAATTGAGATAATCTAATTACGTTATGCCACTTAGTGATTCAAATGGGCAGAATGCCATTCCTTCTCTGAGGAGGCATCTGAAACCACCCTGCACCAAAGTTCTATTAGAGAATCAACCATTCAGGTTAGTCTTAGTACGGTGAAGGTTGACCTTGGCCAAAAGACCTAGTGGCTCAAACTTCTTGCTAAGATTATGAGCCTAGTGTCATCCTATGAAGAGACCAGAAGTAAGGTTTAAACTTGTTCCAGACATAATAGCTTATCATGACAAGCACAGTCATCACTCAAAGTCTGTGCTAAGAACAGAAGACAGAAAAAAAGCTGAAATGCTAATATCATATCATGTTCATTTAATTTCAAACATTTGTGGCTGAATGCTATGATTCCACAGCAGGCAACATTTTTCAAGCTCATGGCTACTCAGTTTATGGGAAGTTTTCTCTGTACTATAACTGCAGGTTTACAACAATAGTTTTATTGCAGCTGGTCCTTTGGATATTTGTGTTTCTCAGAAGAAAAGAAGGAAGAAAGGAAGAAAAGGGAAGGGAAAAAAGGAATAGGAAGAAAGGAGAGAGAGGAAGCAAGGAAGGAAGGGAGAGAGAGAGAGAGAGGGAGGGAAAAAGGGAAGGAAGGAAGGAAATCACTCATGAATATGGACTCCAAGCTTCCAACATGTGAATTTCACACACAGAGAGAGATTGTTAACATACCAGATGGAACAGGAACATATAAAGAGAGGGAATTCTTTTCTGTGATGTTCTAAGAAAGAAAGCCTATACCCATTTTGATCCAGGCCCCTCTTCTTCATCTCTTCATTATCCTACAATGCCTCACCCCAACCCTTCCATTCCCAACACCACCATCGAAATGCAGAAGAAACCCTTGTGCCTGTCTCAGAACTGAAATATAAAAATTAAACCTCTGACCAAAACAGATGAGTTCATCACCATCCCTAAGCTGAGTGTCTGGTAGAAACAGTGACAGACCTTTATCTAGAGTGGTGCTGTGGGTGACAGCCTAATGAACTGCCACCTAGAATCTCTTAGGGTTAATAAGCCACCTGTCTTGAAAGGAGCAGTCATACTGGTGTCTGAAGCCTACTCCAATACTTAAACTCTTGATGAAGTTCTCACTGTGCCAAAGGGGCTTACTAACAAAGCCACTGAGTCAGTTTAACCCAGGGAAACTGGACCCAACAGACTAGGCTATCAGAGTTTTGTGTTGAGATAATTACTGCACTAAAGAGAGCATATGGGCTGTCAGAGCTGGCACATGGCCTGCACCAGCTGTTACCTGGGCGCTTTGGAAAACCTACTGAACAGCATTTTGGATACAGCACAGCTCTGTGTAAGTTTTCCAAGGCTTCTACTGGGAGTTCTTCACAATAAATTTATTCCTGTATAAGGGAGGATTGCACCCAGTCAGATAACTGGAACAAGCGTGTTAAATTTTTCGGACAGATAGAATATCACTGGCTAAAAGGGGAAAACAAACTAGGGCATAAACAGGCACAAAGCCTGAAAAGCTAAGAACAGGCAAAAACATCAATGAGAATAGGCCCCCCTACCTTCAAAATGAAAAAGGTCAGCTGAACACATTGAGATTTTCCTGAAAAAACAACTGATCCAGAAGATAACATATTTAGAACATCTAACACAGTGTCCATCACACAATAAATGGTAGCTGCTTTTTGCATCATTATTATTAAACTATTAATCCTTACCTGATAGACGTACTCAGGATTCCCGAACTGCCATAAAGCAGACCCTTCTTCTAGCATTGGCTGCTAGAGCTATTTTACCTTAGGAAAATGTTTTTCCAGGAACAGCCATCAAGGCGTCAGCCAATGAATGCCTCCCAAAGACAACTTTCATCTGCGTGTAGCACGTTTTCTTCTAAAGGACTCCAAAACTTGACAATAATATCTGTGACTGACACTACTGAAAAATTCAGCCACCTCTGCAAATGCCATACAGCCTCAAACCACATGTGATGAAAAATCTGAAGATAAACCCAGAAAAAACAAAGGGGTAAAATAAGGTTTTTCACACTAGAGTTGTCATCCAAAACGACGAATTTCAATAAATATAACCCCAAAATAGGACATTTATCATTGAGCTTGAACTCCAGTAATAATGTTATCACACTTGTAACTTACATTAAACTTTCTTAATCAAAAAAATTTTTTTTCCTTCAAGAACGTTAGGAAGACTAACTTTGTGCAACAGCACACTCACGTTACCAAAAAGTCAGAAAGCATTGATTTAACTTTAGTATCCAAGCAGACGGTAAGCCTGGATTTTTACTTTTAAATCCAAACTTTGTCATCTCTTTGAAAACAGAAATAGAATGAATGTGACAGTCACAGCTTTCCTCCACTTGTTTGGGAAGGAAAGCTTCACTTCAAGGAACTCATTTAAAGCCAAGTTTACTAACAAAACAGGTCTTTTCTTTTGAAACAGACACTACCCTTAGTCTCAATTAAGTGAATTTACCTTGAGAAACTGCAGGGCAGTTAAAGACAAGCTACGGAGGTATGACGTCCAGTCTCCTGTGTCATATTTCCAGAGGGACAGCGGATTTGGGTTCTCAGACAAAGAAAGCCATGTTTCGGTGGAATGGGTGAATATCCAACTTGGAAAAACCCAGTCATCAGATTTAAATTGTTAAAACCTGTGCCTTCAAAACACTCAGGACATTTAGAAAATCTACCGCGTTACATGACGGTAAGCGCATCACCACATTCTATTTTGCAAGCTTTAGCAAATAAAAAAATCCCCCAGAAGAATCTTAATTCTTATCTATGGAAAGCATTAAACTGCTAAGCGCTGACAACTGGAATTAGTCCTTAAATCTCTAATGAGAATAATAAAACATGAGTGCAGTTTGTGCTGTAACTTGATAAGGCCTGAATTTACTTGCAGTTAGGAAAAGTCACTGATCCAGCAGTATGGCTTTTTACTCCCTGAGGTCCAGGAAACAGTATCTGTCCGCTTGGAACCTCCTCTGTGGTAAGCACTTCTTATCTGTGCTATCAGAGGCTGGAGATAGCAGGGTAATATCTAGTAACAGCAGTTTTATGAGATGATCCATTACTGATTTAAATCAATCTCCAGCAGGTAGTTCTCCTTAACCCATCAAAGCAGAACTGACCCCCGCCCCCAGAGAACTCACAGACTCTCTCCAGGTGCAGAAACTCCCCGGGAAGACATTAACGGCAAAACATCACGTTTGGTCCTCTAAACCAAGCATCTTTTAAAAATCTCACCGCTCTGAAAGATTGTAATGTTGAGGCTCCTGACCAAAACTTGAAATCCAGTTTTAGTCATGATGAATTCTGTGTTTGCTCTACAGATATTCAGAGCAGGAGCTTAATGAGCCTGTTAGCAATTTGCAAAGACTCAACAACTTGCTGTGAGGAACTAACCTCCACTTTCTACACTTAAGGAATTTTGTTAAAGCCGTATTTGCTGGGAAACAAGCCCAGCTGTTTGTAGGCACAGGCCAGCATAAATGCAAGGAATGTTTACGAGCAAATTAAGCCCTGCGTTTCAGGAATTAAGTGAGAGGGGACGGCAGATGGGCATAGAGTTCAGAGGTTCTAAATGGAAAATGTTCTTGAATATCTTAACAGTTGGATAAATAAATGCTAAAGATAGATTTCAGTCTTACTTATAAGGTCAAATGAATATATCTATTTTTCACACACCTATAGTTGTAAAATAATAGATTTTAGTGTGTGAAGTGGCCTTAAATATTACCAATTTACCCCACTGATTTTACAGAGAGAAAATGGAGGCTCTGAGAGATTCAATAACTTATCCAAGGTCACAACTAGATATTGACAGAATTGAAAACTCTTAACACCTGCTAATGCTTTTTCTGGTATACTTGCTTTTAGACAGAAGTCTTTGTGAATATACATAACTCCACATACGCATGAGATTTTAGTACTTTCTGGGTTTCAGAACTAATTCAAGCTATGAACAAAAACAGGAGTCATGTATTAAATATTTAAGATTAGTTATGTTGACTTTTCGTTGATGTTTTATTTCCGTATAATTAGATTTGAATACATTCACCTTTTCACTCGGTATCAGGAGTGTGAAGTGTCAATGTCAGATACGTACAGGAAAGCAAAATCCGGTACCAACTACACCCAATTTTGGACAACATCCCTATCCTCACCCCAAGAAACACACATAATGTTGCCTTCAAAGAATGGGGTAAATATTCAAACTTCTCTATTGTTATTCAACTGTTCATTTTCATACTCTGTGAACTCGAAGTTAGTGATGACACACTAGATTGTCATTCCATTTTACTGCAGTGGAAATTAATGAAAACATGTAAACCACAATGCTTTTCACAGTTGCTTTGTCAAACAGAAGCATGCTTTTTGATTTTCTGAGACCAGCATTTAAACTCTTCTCACTAATGCAACTTTGTAAAAGTTTATTGAAGGTTCCACTAATTAACAGCATCTGGCCCGCTACAGCACTAATAACTGGGTGTTGGTTTTTTTTTGGTATTTTATTGTTCAGAAATGTATTGATACTTAGATGCCAATAAACTGAAAAGAAAAATGCCCTTTACCAACTTTTCTGCTAGTTCCTTCTCCTTCACCTTCTCTTCCACCTCAGCCTCTGCTATTTGTGTCTCTTTCAGCTTCCAGACTCTCTCACCTGAGACTGTCCGATTGCTGAAGTGCAGGCGACCACCTAGAAAACCACAATAATGGGCTTTCCCTCAAGAGAGCCACATGGGACTTCTGTTCCTTCTTTTCATGTAGAAACAGCATGCAGGATATTTCATGATTCATTTTTTCTTTTTTGATAAGGTATGAAAGAAATATCAAAAGAAATTCAGAGATATTTCCATTTTCTCAGAATGAGATGAAGCTTCTATTTAAGAAACATGCTTTCTTTTCCCCTGGCGTTCTGGGTTCATAAAGTGAGAAAATTATTTTTACTGCTATTTTGGTTTTGATGTCTGAAAACAAGATATGGTATCTTTTTACATTTTCACCCTTTCAAATTAAATTAGCTATCTTGATGAATTTAATTAACGTAAGAACTAATAACATAACAACAATGACTAGCAATTGTAATTTTAGTAAGCACCAATAACTGTTTGCTTATCAAATTAATAAAACCCGAAAATGCAGCAGGAAACATACAAGGACTAAAATCTTTTATGTGCCCCCCAAATAAAAGATTCGACGCTCATAAATCATATAATACTCCAGCAATAACCTTTGAATATCTTAGATATTTAGTTAATATGAAACAAGCATTTTTAATGTAATATATGTAATTATCTAAATATTGTATCCAGAGGTAGCAGGTTTGCAGAAACAGTCAGATAGCCTTTTTCCCTTGTATTACTTAACCACATTTTCTAGCAAATCTTCAAATGGCCAGGTTGTTCCTAAAATTTAAGAGCTGGGCATTTTTATATTTTGTGTGCCATAATCAAATCACTTTGTCACTTATCACTTCAACATGCCTGGGTTTTTCAATGATTTTATGCATTCAGATTCCTGGATGTTTTAGCCATCTTATCAGACCTTCACTTTAAAGGAAACCAGGATCAATGGATTTAGTATCACATATACCAGATTTATTCAATGGCCTAAAGCTATAGTTCTTCTCTCCTGTCTTATCTTTGCAGGACTTAATTCCCTCATACAAAACTAAGAGCCCTGTATTAATATGTTTAAACCAAAATCACATCCAACTGTATGATCTTTTCAATCACTCTGGATGTGACTGTAAAACACATGCTGACAGTACTTTACCTGCTTTACCAATGACCTTGTTTAGAAATGACCTATTGTCACATTTCAGAAAAGTTTGCTGTCAAAATACCTTTGGCCAATTTTACCAAAAAAAAAAAAATAAAAGTCAGTTCAGTCAGGGGCCATGAGGACAACTTCAAGACATTTATATCAGACACCAATTCAATATTCCTCTGCATTTTACATTACGATCCCAGAAATTCAGAAGGCCTTTCAAAAGGGAACACTTGGACATTTTAAAATAAATCTAAATATAGTACACATTTTGGTTGTCCTTCTCAATTCAGTTATAATAGCACAGAGGAGAGGGCAGGAATTCCAGCACAATTAGGGTATCTGTACAGCAAATATAAATTTTAAATGGATTTACTTTTTGCTTACTGTTTATACCACTCTTGGAAATTTGATTTGAATAAAAAATGTATTTCCCTCTTAGGTTTGAAGCATTTTCCCCACCCTAAATGAGAATTATTCATACGTTCACACAGAAAGGAAGATAAGTAATAATACAGTACAGGCGCCAAGTAAAATCTAGCCCAGTACAGATAGCGTAATAATGATGTCATTAAGACTCCTGGCTGAATGGGATTCAGACAGAACTGTTGTATAGCTGCAGACATAAATCTGAAAGAACTTTTTGGCTACATTCTCAGACTTACCTTGAGAGACATTTAGGAGCTCCAGCAAAATGAGTTGAGAGAAACGCACTCAGAAGAAGAAGGTGTGCAGACTGCAGACAGATGTAGGCCCTATCGGTGTATCCTTCTGAGATACAGGAGGAAACAGTTTGTTAAATGGATAAAGACAGAGAAACAGTCTGAAGGAGAAGAAAACAGAAAACAAATAAACCTTAATTCTAGCACAAATGAATGAGAGAAAGGCAATTGTGGGGCTGCTCGAAGCCTTTTTGCCTAGCTGAATGAAAGCAATCCCTAAGACTGAATGGGTAATGAGATCCTGGCTCCTGAGATTTTAGCTTTCTTAATCATGTTCATAATTAATTCAAGAACATTGATAATTTCATTACATTCTTTTTGTCTTATCAATAAATGATGTGCCTGCACTTTTGGTCCTGTGTACAGGGAGAGGAGAGATGCTTTGGGTAATATTGCACCAGGAATAGTGGATATATATGATCCAAAAAGGTGAAGTGGTAATTGTTATCCTTGACCAGGCTTCTATTATCAGAACACGATGACAAGCAGCCACAAATAATTAATAAGCTTTTTATGCAGAAATGCAAAGCCTTTGAAGAAAAATATGCTGCAAGTAGAATTCCTTACCGAAGATTATGTACATAGCACAACACACCTCTCCAGAGAAACAGTTTGAAATGGCACTCACTAAAATGCTTGCATCACAAATACAAGAAGAAAATCAATAACTTGTTTTTAAAATATCGTTTTAAAAAACTTTTTTTTATCTTGACGTTTTATTTTTAAAAAATCTGTGCCCTTGCAGTTGTCTTCCTGAAGTCCTTTTCAGGGTCGACGTAAAAAGATGTTCAACTGACTACACACTCAGTAAAACCTCCTTTTTTAAACCAAGACAGAAAGCTCTGTCATGAACTGTCAGTCATCATCAAAGGGGACCTTTTCCTTTACGGTTTTCTATTCACCCCCATGTAAATTTTCACAAAGGCATCACTCATTAGTTTCACAATCCGTGTTCAAGGCTTGGGAGGGAATGTTTAATGCCACTTAATCGCACGAAACAGAAAGGCAGCCTCATCTCCCAAATGGTTTAGATAATTAACGCCAAATTACAAACTGGTCAGTTAGGAAGAGCTGCAAATATGAGAATTCTCCTAATTGATAACAAGAATAACATTTCAGCTTTAAATATAAAGTGTGCTGCTGCAAAGAATCCGTGCTCAAGTGCACAGAAATGATATACTGGCTAACATTATTTTTAAGTAGACCAATATGGCAGGATAAAATTTCAGTGGTGGAAACCATTCCATAAAAAATGTCTTTGAACTGATTGTGCTATTAAAGATAAAAACAATTCAAAGGATGCAAAAAAGTATGCATGCTGGCACTTCGATCTGATTGCTAAACAAAATAGTCTTTGAGAAGACACTGCAGAATCACTTAGTAAAGCAAGCTGTTGCCCGTGACATTGATATATGGGACAGAGATGATGTATATACTGGGTGGCTTTATCAGTAAATCACTGACTCTATTTACTTCCCCAAGGAAAAAGACCTGTCCCTGAAAGAGAACTCTTTGTTAGAACCACCGGTAGGGGATTAATATTGGCAAAACATTCAATTTGGATATAGTCCTGCAGAAGATTCATAAAACAATAATTTAATAAGTTAACGGACAAAGATTTAGCATGTTGGCAGCATACAACTGCCTAGAGAACATTAACTTTATTAATTTCATCAAATTATTTCTCTGTGAACTCAATTATATAGGTCCTAGCCACCAGCAACCTATTCCTCAACTAAAGACAACAAATTTGAGAAATCCTAAGTCCCTAAGAATGACTTTTCAATAACATGCAAAATTTCAGCACTGTATAGACCAATTGCTACATAAAACACTATGAGAGGACAGTTAAATTTAAGCTTAGATGTCAATTTCCATATGTCTCACATATTTAAACACATTTCAGCTCTGCTCTTAAAGTTCCAGATAGGAGTTGTACGTTGCAAACCAAATATGCCTATTAATATTCCAAGTTAATGCAGATCCAACTGAATTTCAGGGACAGAAGCTGGAATTGTAAGTGCTTTCTGTGCAGTTTCAGAAAAGCAGTAAAATTAGAAAGACAAATAATAAATATATACAGTGGCATGTAACCTGCAGTAAAGTGTTTTAAATCCTACAGCTTTTGCATGGGTACTGCCATCAAGACATTGTTCTCAACACGTCTTTCAAATTCTCACCCCACATCCAATCAGTCATCAAGCTGTAATGCTTCAATTTCCCAAATGTCTCTGCGAACTGTTCACTTCTCTCCACTCCCAAAGCCAGCACCTCATTCAAGCCATCAGTCTCTGTTGCCTAAGTTTTGTCATTTTTCAGTGTCCTAGTGTCACCCTCTTCTCCTTGCTCTCACACTACTACCCATTATCTTTTCAAAACACAAATCTGATCATGCCATTCCTGTGCTTCAACCTTCAATGGCTCCCCATTGCCCTCTGGTAAGATTGCTTACTACACCCTTTTGATCTGGCTCCTCTTTACCTCTCTTAGCCTCATTTTTTTAACCATACTGTTCCCCCAGTCATGGGAATAACTTTCTGTTCCCCAGACTGCTCTTTTCACTCAACTTTTGGTATGTGCAGCTCCCTTGCCATACCCAGTGATGAATGGCCAGTTATTTTCTAACTGGAGTTTATAAGTCTTTTGAAGATTTTTTTCAGTTGCTCTTTGCAGTTTCTCAAAGTTCATGTTAAAATCGAGTCTTTATCAGCAGAATTGGTGGTTCTACTTTGGTTGATTTTTTTTTTTTTTTTTTTTTTTTTTTTGGCTGTGCCAGGTCTTAGCTGTGGCACTCAGGATCTTTTTTAATTGTAGCATGTGGGATCTTTTAGTTGCGGCATGCGGCGTCTTTTAGTTGCAGCATGCAGGATCTTTGGTTGCGGCATGCGAACATTTAGTTGCGGCATGTGGGATCTAGTTCCTTGTCTAGGGATTGAACCCGGGCCCCCTGCAGTGGGAGCATGGAGTCTTAGTCACTGGACCACCAGGGAAGTCCCTGGTTGATTCTTGCTACCATCTATCAGTGGGCTTTAGTGCCACTTAACCCCCCTGGCAGTCGTACTAGCTGCTCAAAATTGTCATCACTCTCTGTACTCTCTGCTGTATTCTTCCCCGCAGGACTGAAGGGTGTCAAATATAAGCAGAGAGGCTCATCTGTGTTTACATTTGATCAAATACCGTCTCTGCTTGAAAAAGCAATGTATTGCTCCTTTCATCTCATTAGAGTGAGATCCTTGGTCTCTATTACAATTATTTTTTCAGATTCAGATACATTTTCACTTTCTTCTGTTTTGCATCTGTGTTTGAGTCTGCATAAGAAGATGAAGGTGGCTGAGACTGAGAAAACCAGATTAAATGGCTTGAGTAAACATCATATAAATATGTCAAATTTTAGTCATTTTTGACTGCAGTTTTTTTCTTGTTTTCTCTCTTGCTTCCTTAAAACTAAAAATAAAGTTTAATATAGGGGAAAATGTGTAGTCCTGACTTCTTACATATTAAATATCTTGAGTAGCCTCAATATTGTGGCAATCAGGAGGAATTAAATACGAGGGCACAAATGGGTGTGTGGAATATAATGGGGACTCAATAAATCTTTGTTGAAGTAATAAATAAAAGTAGATTAAGCTATAAAACTCAAATTTTAGGACATCACTCTATATTTTCACCTCTTTTGTATGAAAAATTCAAAATTTGATCACTTTCATGTACTAAGGCATGGAAATGTGTGATATATTTTGTAAAGATTTTCATCAACAGCACATTTTTAAAAAGTTTCAACGCTTTACGTGTTCTTGAAATTCCCGTATCAGTAAGAACTCACTCCCTGCTGATAGCAAATAAATATAGTATAATTGCAAAACACATGTCTCACCAGAATAAAAAGAGAACGGGGGGCTTCCCTGGTGGCGCAGTGGTTGAGAGTCCGCCTGCTGATGCAGGGGACACGGGTTCATGCCCCAGTCCGGGAAGATCCCACATGCCGCAGAGTGGCTGGGCCCGTGCGCCATGGCCGCTGAGCCTGCGCGTCCGGAGCCTGTGCTCCGCAACGGGAGAGGCCACAACAGTGAGAGGCCCGCGTACCGCAAAAAAAAAAAAGAGAGAGAACAGGGAGAGGGCAAAGGCTTAGCCGTTTATAAGGAGTTAATAAATCGCTGTAGATTAACAGAGGGGTAACGTTAACCGACGCCTGAGTGAGAAAATAGCCAGGGGGCGCTAGAGGGCTGGAGCCACGTGGTCGACACCGGAAGAACGGCTTGCTCTTTGACAAAAACAGGTTAGCGAATTTCACTAGTGTCTTAGTCTATTACTTGATATTGGAAGTAATTTCAAAGTTTATTTTACCAGAGCATTAACTCAGAGAATGATTTAGAGGACCTGATAATATTTATGTTGCTAATTAGACATAAGGACAAAAGGACATATATTTTTACCCTTTCTCTTTTTTCTATTTTAGAAAGCCATTTTCTTCTGTTCACATTTAAGTTTGAGTCCTTTCCTTTTTATAGTTGGAGATTCAGAGGCTCAAATAAGAGTTAAAACAAAGTTCTCGAAATACAAACAACAAAAAGAACTTTTTTTCTACAATAAATTTCTTTATATACCCAAACTTACAAGTTTAGCATCTTTTAGAATTTGAAAAGTTCAGTTAACTAAATAGAACCCACATAGGTTAATAAATATTCTACAGGAAAGCATTTTTTTCAGGAGCATACTGAAATGTTTTACTTTAATCTTTTTCTCTTTTTTTTTTTTTTTTTTTTGCGGTACGCGGGCCTCTCACTGCTGTGGCCTCTCCCATTGCGGAGCACAGGCTCCGGACGCGCAGGCTCAGCGGCCATGGCTCATGGGCCTAGCCGCTCCACGGCATGTGGGATCTTCCCGGACCGGGGCACGAACCCGTGTCCCCTGCATCGGCAGGCGGACTCTCAACCACTGCGCCACCATGGAAGCCCCTTTTCTCTTTTTTTGATGGACATTCTTAGAAGCTGTTTCTTAGACAGTTTTAAACTCTCCTTTAACCTGAAATGATATATATTAAGTATTTAGTTTTTTCTTGATGATGCAAAGTCAGATTTGTGCTAGCTCAGCACTACTGCTCTGTAAAACCATGACCGAAGAGACATGTATGTCATACAAACTTCATGTTGTACGTAAACGGAGGCTGAGGGAAGTTGAGTTGCCCTGAGTCACAGCGCTTGTAACTGGTGAAAGCAGTATTTCCCCCATTCACTTTGTGACCTCTAATTAACATAGGCAGTCTAAGTGACAAAATTCAATCGAAATAGCTGATTATGAATAACCTAACTTGACCTTTGGCCTACTGTCTAGGTGGTCTTCCTTTTCCATAGGGTTTTCTTCATTTGGAAACAGAAGATTTCAGGATCCCAGTAGCAGTGGATTTCTTTCTCAAAAAAGTTTCCCAGAAATCCCAGAATTCCAAGGGGCAAGGGAGCAGAGACACAATCCACCTTGTTTGGAGTGTAGGGAAGGGAGGCATTGTTGGAGGTCACCTCTGGGAGAGAGTAAGCGAGTTTAAAACACTGGTGCCTCACAGTGGGGCTGGGGGTCCATGAGGACAGAAGAGAGCACAGCTCCAGGGTAACCAAGAAGGCCCCTACCACAATGGGGGTGAGGGAAGCAATGGGGTTAGCGGGGACCCAGGGCTTATCGGGCAATTCCGGAAACTTTTGGTTGTCACAACAGGAAGAAGGTACTACACGCATCTAGTGGGAAGAGGCCAGAGATGTTGTTAAATGTATTCCAACGCACAGGACAGCTCCCCACAACCGAGAGTCATCGGGCCCTAATACATCCGTACGGCCGAGGCTGCGGAAGCTTGCATAGGATGAGGCCTTTCACAACACCCTTCTTCTCCCTCTTCCCTCAGTCTTGTTGAGGGTGGAGTTGGATAGCAGAGGTAGCACATAATTTCCTCTTCTTTCGCTTTTCACTTAGGCAGCTGGGGCGAGCAGACCACTGAGCTGCTTTCCCCTTACCTTCCCCTTCCTCAGGCTTCCTTGTAGCCTCGCGGTTAGGAGCATGGGCTCTGGAGTCACATAGACATGATTTGATCCTAGATTAGCTATGGGACTACAGGCAAATTATCTTATTTAAGCCTCAGTTTCCACATCAGTAAAACTGACAACATAATAGTACTTACCGCCCAAGTTGAAGGTCGGACTGTTTTCTCAGTTCCTAGTACCATAGTTTTTGTCTAGATCTGGTTGCTTTTGTTTTTCTTTTTCTTTTTTGCAGGGACTACTGTTATAGTCACTTCATCGGGCATTAGCTACTAGTTTGGTCTGCTCTGTGTGTCATTATCTCTTCACTTTGGAGGGAATAACTCCCTTTCTCAATCTAAGTCATTCAATGAGTCTTTTCCCTAGTGCAGGTGTGGGTAGACTAGGCTTGATCAATTAGAATGTTCCATCTCCCTGGCCATGGTAATCAGTTCCAGGATGAAAGCCAAGTCAGGCCAGCAAAATCCATCCCAGGGAAATAGGTGTTCTCTTTTCTCTGGGACTATTTCTCAGTGATGGAAAATGAATACAGACAAGGAGCTTGCTAAACATAAAGCCAACTCAGAGAGAAGCAGAACCAAGAGATGCAAAGAGCAAGAGAGAGAGAGATAAGTAGATTCCTGACAGATTGGCTGAACACCTGGGTCCAGCCAGCCCTGTAGCAAGTTCTACCTCTAGATTTTCAATTATGTAAGCCATTTTTTTCTTTTTTGTTTTGCTTAAGTCTGTGTGAATAGATTTCTGTAATTTGTGAAAACAGTAACAACACAAGAAGAGTTTTGATCTCTCTATCTTTGTATTCCTCATAAAGGCTACTATATCATTTTTTACATTATAGGATCTCAAAGATGTTCAATTAGATGGAATCTAATTCATTTAAGAAATGGATAATATAAAACTAGACGACTGCAGGAGGAAAAGGAGATGAAGTGTGAAGTGAAAATCCAAAGGCATAGGAGTTATTAGAGATAATGGAAAGCCACGGGCAACTGGCAATTAAATGGTTAATAGAAGCTTTAAGCCTTGGGGCTGGTGAGGAAGGAGGTGTTCAGGGCAAAGCTTTGCAGGGAAGGGAAGTGTAGCAATGGTTTCTGCCCATTCTGAGTTGGACGTGGGCCAGGGAGGCACAGCAGTCAATAGGATGCATCAACAAATTCTATAGCAATCAATGAGTGAGATGAGAGCGATGCACCATCAACATGGTGCAAGGGAAAGAATACAACGCAATTGCGCCCCCTCTGGGCAACTGTGACATAGTAACGAGAAGATCCACAGCCAAGCCTCAGCTCTGCAGCTTTCTGGGATGGTAATTTTCAAATTACTTAATTCTCTGAGTTTCTGCTTCATTATCTGCAAAATAGAGATAAAGATTCCATTCCTCTGGCTGGTTGTGAGCTCTAAATGAGTTAGCATTTGTGAAGGTGCTCAGCGCAGTAGATGTTCAAACCCTTTTGAGAAAGAGGCAGAACATAAGGAAGTACCCAAAGTGGCTGAAAATGTTTATTAAGCATTTAAATGCACCAGACACCATACTAGGTGCCGGGGAGGCAAAAATATGTAAGACTGTCCTTTCTTTCAGGGCACAGTTTAGTGGGAAGCACAGACGGGTAAGTACCTTCATGAAAACTTTGATAACCACTGCAACAGAAGGAGAACAAACCGGAACCCAGAGAAGATAGACATTCACTCTGGCTTTAGAAGTCAAGAAAGGTTTAATTAACTCAGACAGGAGTTGAAGAGGGCTTCAAAGAAAATGGGGCTTTCAGATGGAGTGTAGGAGAATCAATAGGAATTTTCCAGAATTTTTTTAAGTTAAAACGAAGAGGAAGTTATTTGTAATAACTGGAAAATTTCTAAAATCTGTTTCAAATAAAAAAACACTATGGTTCTGATATATGGATGGCAAATGAGCACAGGTAGAGAACACAAATTTAAACCACAACTATCAGAATAACTAAAATAAAAAATAATGACAACACTAAATCTTGGCTAGGATGTGGCGAAATTGGATCTCATACACTTCTGGTGAGAATGTGAAATAGTACAACCACTCTAGAAAACCTTTTAACAATTTCTTATAAAATTAAACTTGCAACTTCTATATGACCTAGCAAATGGCACTCTTGAGCATCTAAGAGAAATGGAAATTTTTCTTCTTGCAAAAAAAAAAAAAACAACAACAAAACAAAACTGTACAGAAGTGTTCGTAGCAGCTTAACTTGTAATAGCCCAAACACTGAAATTAGTCTAGATGTTTTCCAACTGGCCATTGGTTAAACAAATTGTGGTACATCCAAACCATGGAATAGTACGCAGCAATAAAAAGAAGGAATTATTGATAAGCACAGCCTTGATGTCTGCAGAAAATTATGCTACATGGGAAAAAAGAGCCAGTAACCAAAGGTTATATCTGTTTGCTTCTGTTTGTGTAACATTTTTTAAATGACACAATTTTAGAAATGGAGCTAAAGAATAATGGTTGCCATATATCCAGACAAAACTATAATTTGAAAAGCTACATGCATCCCAGTGTTCGTAGCAGCACAATTTACAATAGCCAAGACATGGAAGCAACCTAAATGTCCATCAACAGGTAAATGGATAAAGAAGATGTGGTATATATGTATATACATACACAAGGAAATATTACTTAGCCATAAAAAAGAAGGAAATAATGCCATTTGCAGCAACATGGATGGACCTAGAGATTATCATACAAAGTGGAGTAAGTCAGAAAGAGAAAGACAAATACCATATGATATCACTTATATGTGGAATCTAAAATACAACATAAATGAACATATCTATGAAACAGAAACAGACTCATAGAGCACAGACTTGTGGTTGCCAAGGGGGAGCAGGGGAAGGATTGGGAGTTTGAGATTAGCAGATGCAAACTATTATAGAATGGATAAACAACAAGGTCCTACTGTATAGCACAGGGAACTATATTCAATATCCTGTGATAAACCATAATGGAAAAGAATATGAAAAAGACTATATGTATAAATGAATCACTTTGCTATACAACAGAAATTAACACAACACTTTAAATCAACTATACTTCTATAAAATTTTTTAAAAAAGAAGAAGAATGGTTGCCTGAGGTCAGAGATAGAGGAGGGGGCAAAAGGGAAGTGGGATGGGTCTTTGTGGTGATGGATCTGTTCTGTATCTTGACTGTGGTGGTGGATACATGAACTTACACATGTGATGAATATTGACAGAAATAAATACACACATACACACAAATGAGTACCAGTAAAATTGGGGAAATCTGAATAAATTTGGTAGATTGTGTAGATTACATCAATGTCAATCTCCTGGTTGTGATATTCTACTAGAGTTATTTCAATATTAACATTAGGTAAAACTGGTTAAAGTTTCACAGGAGATCACTCTGTTTCATTTCTTATAACAACATATGAATCAACAATTATCTCAATAAAAATCTCAATTTAAAAAACCACTATAGTTCTGTATTATAAAGTAACTGAGGTTTCCTTTAACATAATTTAGGGATATTTTTAGTTCTTTTTATTCTGTAAGGATTTATTGAGTCCATAATTTCAATTGCAGCCTGATATTTGCCATTTATATCTCATGTCCGCTTACCCTGCTGGGGTCGACCTCTCCTTCCTTTGGCCCCTACCATGCATTGTAGTCTATCTCTTTAATAGTAGATTGGGGTCCCTTTTCTTCCTATGCTATGGCAGACACCAAGTGTGTTTATGAGAATGTGTTTCTGTTACCCCCTAGGCACAAGGCTGCTCCACGTTCCCCAGCTTCCCTGGCAGTTAAGTATGACTCTGTGACCAAGTTCTGGGCCATGGAATGTGGGCAGAAGTGATGTATGTCACGCCCTGTCCTGACCCATAAACTCTTCTGGTGTGATCCTCTGCACTCTCTGTTCTGATTAGATACCAGGAGCCAGCAGAGGACCCCACAGTCCTAGGAGAAAGCAAGCCCTCAATGCAAGAAGGCTGAGACTCTGAATGACCACCCAGAAGGCCACTCACCAATAAGAACTAAATTTATATTGTGTTAAGCCATTGAATTTTGGGTGTTTGTATTAGAGAACATAATGTTATTTACCCTGATAAATAACATATGCTTGGACCTCCCTGGTGGCTCAGTGGTTAAGAATCCACCTGCCAATGCAGGGGACAGGGGTTTGATCCCTGGTCCGGGAAGATCCCACATGCCGCAGAGCAATTAAGCCCTTGTGCCACAACTACTGAGCCTGCACTCTAGAGCTCGTGAGCCACAACTACTGAGCCTGCAAGACACAACTACTGAAGCCTGCATGCCTAGAGCCCACGCTCCACAACAAGAGAAGCCACCACAATGAGAAGCCCGTGCACTGCAATGAAGAGTAGCCCCCGCTCGCCACAGCTAGAGAAAGCTTGCACGCAGCAACGAAGACCCAAGGCAGCCAAAAAATAAATAAATAAATAACATTTAAAAAAAAAAATAATAATGTATGCTGGTCTCCACACTAGACTCTGGACTCATTGAGAGTAAGAACTGTGTTTTGTTAACCTTTATATTCCGGGAGCTCAGAACAGTGCCTGACACAGAGAAGCTGCCTCATAACTGCTTGCTGACAATCATGCTTCCATCAGTAACAGACTTCTCATCCTTGAATGTGATAGGAAAGCCTAGGATTTCATTCCCAGGTCCAAATTCTCATGAATGGCTTCGAGAAGAAGCAGGGCTCAGATGAGCAAAGGTGTGAATTACTACTTGGTTACTTCATTTCCTGCTCTTCAGCACATTTCATTCCGTAAGTGAAAAACACATCTGGCTTATCAGAACCTAACTGATTTAAATATAATTTATTCTCAAATTCAGTAAGTTTCACTAAATAAATGTTTCTGTAAAAATTTAACAGCAAAAACTCTAGTGAGAGCTCATGTGTAGAGACCTTCATTATTTTTTAGAAAAATACCACAAGACACTTACTGCACTATGAAATTGTATAAATAATTAAAATCAAACCTCACATATCAAAAAAAGTTACCTAAATACTTTTCATGATATATTATCCTTTTACTTTGTGGGTTGGCTTGCTTACTAGATAATTTGCAAAAAAAAATCCACCCATCAAAAATAGGTCATCAGGTCATTGGGGTGAATTTATGACTGTGGAATTCTGGAGTTTTGCTGCAGTAAAGAAATGACATATTTTCTTTGTACCTTATCTAAGTATGCACACACTTCATATATTCAAATCCCAAGAGAAAAATGCGACTATACTTTTATAAATATGTTTTCCCTTTAACCAGCTTGTTTTGTGTACTATTTAATATCCCCTTATTATAATATTTTCTTAATACTTTGATTGCTGTGGATAGCTACACTATTCACCGTGATAACTACATTGTCACAGTATTTGACAGGTGGAAAAGAACTTAAAGATCTCTAGTCCGGGGCTTCCCTGGTGGTGCAGTGGTTGAGAGTCCGCCTGCCGTGGCCCAGTCCGGGAAAATCCTACATACCACGGAGCGGCTGGGTCCGTGAGCCATGGCCGCTGAGCCTGCGCATCCGGAGCCTGTGCTCCCTAACGGGAGAGGCCACAACAGTGAGAGGCCCGCATACCGCAAAAAAAAAAAAAAAAAAAAAAAAAAAAAAATCTCTAGTCCAATACATTTATTTACAGAAAAAAAGAAACCATCTTCCAGAGGTTATGTGACTGTAGGAGTTCACATTGCTGATAAGTAGAAAAGCCAAGTCAAGAACCCACACTCCTAACTCTGGCCAATGATGCCTTGGATTCTAGAAAATGAATTCAATGTTGATTATAAGACCTTGTAAGCTAAAATATGAGTTTTGCTAAGAATAAATTATTTGTATGACTTTATTCTTCTGATTAAAACTCATATATAATTACATATGAGTGGCAATTGAATAGATTTTGGTTTCTTAATATTTAATTCAACATTTATTAATTTGAATTTTATGGGGCTTTCTCTGGGTATTAACTTTTGTCAGGTCCAAACTCTTTTTAAGACCCTCCAAAACATACAGTCCTATGCGGAGTTTTAGTAATCACCCTCATTATTCTTTGTATTTTTAAGGCTTGAGCTTTTACATTTAACTCTTTAATCCACGTGTATTTTTTTCTATAGTGTAAAGTGAGAATTAAAATTTCTGTTTGTCTAATTAACTAATTTTTGTGCTTTCCCCATTTATCTGTGATGCCTCTTTATCACACACAGTATTCTTTTGGATAATGGGTCTATTTTTCAAGTTTTTTTCTATGCTGTTGAGTATATTTTTATAGTACTGTATTATCAATCAAGATAGACTAGATAGTTACAAACGACCTCAGATATCAGCAGTTTAACAAAACAGAGGTTTATTCTCACTCAAGTAACATGTATTCTGGTGTCAGTAGGGGGCTCTGTTTATCATAGTCACCAGGAATCCAGGCTGATCAAAACCCATCTTCACACGTGCTTCCAGGATCACTGAAGTCACCCTAGTGTCTGCCAAATGTACATCACTTTTTCTCTGTACCTTTAATCCTCAATGAATTTTGCAGATTTTCTTATTATAGGCTGTACAATTATCTTGATTTTTTTCTTGCTTTTTATCATTTAAAAAAATTTTTTGCATGAGTGCTATTAAGTCGCTTTTGTGCACGTATTTTTTTCCTCAAAGAATCATACATTTGACTTAGACTCAAATTATTAATATAAAATTGTACATAGTATGCTCATGAAGCCATTATTATAACTTTTTTCTTATTTCTAATTTCATGCACTTGTATTTTCTCTTTAATTATTCATTAGCTTTGCTAAGTGTTTATCTAGTTTGCTGAATTTCTTAAAAAGTAAACCAGTTCTTAGATTCATTTACTAATCATGCATTTTGTTTTCTAATTCACTAATTTCTACCATTAGTTTTTATTATTTTCATCTTTTTACTTTCCTTGTGGGGTTTTCTTTGCTTTCTTCTAACTGTTGAGTTCAACGATTCAATGATTCACATTCTCTCTTTTAATAACTAATATGTTTCAGAGCATATCTTTAAATTCGTCACATATTTTGATACATAATATTCTCATATTTGTGTGTTTGAAGTAACCTACAGCTTCATTGTGTTCTACATTAACTAAGTTATTAGGAAAGCAATTATTTTAGCTTTTCAGGGCCTGGACATTTCTATTTAAACTGTTTAAAATAAACAATTTAACAATTCTCTTCTTGAGAGAATGTGGCCTGATAACCTTACAAATTACAATTCCCAAATTCTCCAAAATTTCACTAAGGGCACATGTGCACATGCACACACACACACACGTGTGTGTGTGTGGGGGGTATATGTGTACCTAACCTTTACCTATAACAACATATGTTCCAGGATTCCAGAATGCTTCAGGCCATTGTTCAACTCCAGATGCATTGGATACTAGAAGTAATAGCAGATACAAAAAGAGAAGCTGCTTCTGTTTTGGCCAAAGAGGAAGATAGCTCCCAACCATCACATGACAGTTGCCCAGTCATCTGCCCATACTTCTTTACCCAAGAGGCAGGCTTAAGAAAAGAGTCAGCATGGCCCCCATCCTACTTACTAGCCAGCCGTGCTGTTCACGTTCAAAGTGCATGCGTGGGCTACAACTGGGTTCTTCAAACCAGTGTCTTCAAACCACAGGTGGCAAGACCCCCTCCCCTTCCTGAGCTCTGCCATATGGTTGAGTGTTAGCTTTACTTTTCAAGCGCATTCAAATTTTCTGTCTACATTCCCTTTAATATACTTTTAATTTTGATTAAAATACATGCAACTTAACCCCCCTTCCCCTTGTTTATTGAAGTGTCAGTCAGTAGTTATTTTCTTCTGGAGTTCTTCCCGCCTCTGTACATTTCACTTCCCCATGACACATTTTGGAAGTTTACAAAAGCCTGTGTTTTCTAAAGGATACAGAGCTCACTGTGGGTATTTTCATGGCAAGTTGGGAAAGTTCACCTTAGGGACTTTTTAGCTTGTCACCGTCTTATTACAGAACGTGTTTTTTTTTTTTTTTTTTAACATATGGAACAAATACAATAAGGTAAGCAGATTTTGTTCTTATACCTGCACATCCAAATTCTCATAGCTAAGAGGAGTAATTACACAAATAAACAAAATATGTCCAGGGCTTATTATCGGAAACACTCTTCAGCCTTTAAATAATGCTTGATACTTTCCCTTAGTAAAATTCAGGACCTGGTAATAAAAAGAGCCAGTGCAATCCTCAGTATTAGAGATGGTAACCAAGTGTTCATGGAAATTCAAGGTCTTACTCCACAGAATTATTGAAAGATCTCTAGCATTAATAGTTTTCATTACAGGCTACATAGAAACTTTAAAAGTAACTGCCAAATTCTATGCCTGCTTATTTAAAGCCTTTACAATATTTTGAGTGTTGAAGCAATCATAAATTTCATGTAAATTAGTAAATTGTCATCTATGGTATTGTTCCACCTGTTAACATCTTACTCAAGTGATATTATCTGGGATATTTTGAACACATAAGCATGTTTAAAGAACTATGTAATTCCTTAAGAAAAGCAAAAATGTTTCACAAAAGGTATGCCTAAAATTTTCAAAACTTAGTAAAGGAGTGGGGATCACACATTTTAAAATTTAAAATAAAAGTCTGCTCAGAGACCTACAGGATAGCAGCATTTGATTCAGACTTAGCTCCTCGATGGCCCCAAACTTCTACATCTATGAAGGAGGGCAGAAAATCTAAAAAAGGTGAATTACACCACAAAGTTTTATACCTGGACTACAATTCACAAAATATAAAAATTTTAAAAGGATACTGATACAAAACAACATGTTAGAAGTTTTCTTTTTTTGGTAACATTTTGTGTCGTGTTTTATTCTCAAGTACACAAAGCCCCGGTCCAGGGGCTGGGACCAATACAAACACGGGAAAGACTTCATGTCAGCTCTTAAGGACTAGAAATAGACACAAAAACAAACAACTCCAAAACAAAGTCGCTTAAGACAAATGGTATAATAGGAAAACCTTAAAATTTCTATGAAACTCTAGGAAAGGGAGAGAGAAATTCTACCTCAAGGGACCTGAGAAAGAAATTATGATTTAAATTAGGGCTTGAAGGACAGGGAGGGCTGTTTAGGGCACACAACTCCGTACCGATATCGTCGAGTACTAAGTGCCTCTACCAACACCAGGAGGCACGGCTGCAAAGGACACTGATGTGGTGCAGCAGTGGTCCCAAATTTGGGGCCAGTCACCACCACAGGTTCCATCCACTGGCCCTCCCCTTTTCTGGAAAATGTGCAGTGAACGTGGACCCTGCTTCACTCAGCGATTCCCAGAGGCCAAAGGCACAGTTGGCCTCCAACAAATAGAGTCAGCCTTATAGAAAACCATGTATAGAGCCGAAGCCCTGCCCCAGCAATAGCCAGACGGTCCTCTCCTTCAAAGACCAGTGATCACTCTGCTCACTTTCCATATCGGAGAGAATGCCATACAGATCAAATGCTTTACAGATCAAATGACATCAAGCACGTGTTAAGAGCCTTTCAAACCGGAAAATCCCACATACGTGTCAGGTACTGATATTACCATAAGAAACCTGGGTGAAAAGAAACACAGTAAGAAGGGAAGTAAGGAGGTGCTTCTCACCTCCGCCCGGAGCTCCCATTTGATTCCTGGGTCTAAGGGAGATGGAATACCTTAATGACCTGGTGTTTTTTCCACGTCCCTCCCCTCCTCTCTAAGACTCCTACATACATTGAAAATAGTAGATGAGCCTTTGGCTCCTTGGAAAACTTGCAAATTTTGAACTAAGAGAGCGTTTCTCAAATTTTAATAGTTCACATACTCACTCTATGATTTTTTGCTATATCCTCGTACAGCCTGTAACATTACTTACTTAACAATTTTCTCTGCCTTGACTCCCTTTTTTTAAAAAATGCATTTTTTAAAAATGAAATTTTGTATTTTGTATTCCCGCTATAAATGGAAATAATAGTTCCACTGGTCATAAATATAAGCTGGACATGTAAAATATACAATGAAAACCAAAAAAAAAAAAATGTTATAAAACTCTTGGAAAATACAGTTGGTTTGCAATGGCTTTGTGAAGACAGTCACATGGGAGAGCCCAGGTGAAACCAGCAGAGCAATGGCCTGGGCAACCCAGAGCATCATGAGAAATAATAAATAGTTGCTCATTTAAACACTAAGTTAGGGGGTGGTTTTGAAGGCAAACTGAACAATTCACTGGGGCTTTTCTCACACCTTAACATGCACACACATCACTTGGGGATCCTGTTAAAAGGCAGATTTTCATTCCAAAGGTCTAAGTGAGGCTTGAGAGTCTGCAGTGCTTACAGGCGAAGGTGATATGAATGCTGGTGGCCTATGGACCACACTTTGAATAGCTAAATTTTGTAAGAGCATAATCTTTTTCTTTAATTACTTTTTGGCTATTATATTAGTCTGCTAGGGCTACCATACTAAAGTACCACAGACTGGGTGGCTTAGATAACAGAAATTTATTTTCTTACAGTTCTGGAGGCTAGGAGTCCAAGATCAAGGTGTCGGCAGGGTTGGTTTCTTCTAAGGTCTCTCTCTTTGTCTTGTAGATGGCTGTCTTCCCCCTGTGTCCTCACATGGCCTTCCCTCTGTGCCTGTCTGTGTCCTAATCTCCTCTTCCTATAAGGACCCCAATCATACTGGACTAGGGCCTACCCCAAGGACCTCATTTAACTTTAGTTACCACTTTAAAGACCCTGTCTGCTAATACAGTCACATTCTGAGGTACAGGGAATCAGAACTTCAACATGTGAATATTGTGGGTTAGGGGAATCAGAACTTCAACATGTGAATATTGTGGGTTAGGGGAATCAGAACTTCAACATGTGAATATTGCAGGGGACACAATTCACTCATAATAGCTATTTAGAAAAGCTTAAAGAGAAAATCATGGTATCTACGCTGGGGCTTAAAAGATAACTTGAATTTTGTAGCAGCCAAGAAGGATGAGGCTTATTTGGGGGCACTGAGAGGACAACTGGAGCTCAATCTGGTCAACTTGGGAGGTGCATTTATTTATTCATTTATTTGTTTGTTTTGGGCCACGCTGCTTGTCATGTAGGATCTTAGTTCCCCCACCAGGCATCGAACCCATGCCCTCTGCATTGGACGTGCGGAGTCCCAACCACTGGACCACTGGGGAATTCCCTGTGCATGCATTTTTTTTTTTATTATTAGCTTGGCACAATGATGCCACTTTTGTTTTTTTAAACATCTTTATTGGAGTATAATTGCTTTACAATGGTGTGTTAGTTTCTGCTTTATAACAAAGTGAATCAACTATACATATACATATGTCCCCATATCTCTTCCCTCTTTCATCTCCCTCCCTCCCACCCTCCCTATCCCACCCCTCTAGGTGGTCACAAAGCACCGAGCTGATCTCCCTGTGCTATGTGGCTGCTTCCCACTAACTATTTTATATTTGGTAGTGTATATATGTCCATGCCACTCTCTCTCTTCATCACAGCTTACCCTTCCCCCTCCTCATATCCTCAAGTCCATTCTCTAGTAGGTCTGTGTCTTTATTGCTCTGCATGCCTTTTATCAAGACAAATAGAATCGGGCAGGACTTGACGGACTCCGGCTCAGATGCTACTGCACTGAGCACTTTGATTGTTTTTAAGAGTGCTTCATTACTGCCAGATACTCAAAATCCATCCCCTGTCCCCCACAAACTTCAATTCCCAAGGTACAGAGCACAGCTTCTGGTCAATAAGAGAGAGTGCCCTGGGCAGACTCAGTCCCAGACTCTGTCCCACCTCACCTGTGGCACCGTCCCTAGAGTGCTCCCAATGCAGCCTGCTTCCTTTCAGTCCAAGCCTGCAGGTGCTGGAACATTCCCCCAGCTGAAATCTACCTAAGCCACTGCACTGCTGTAGCCAGGGAAGGACACAAAGTCACTTCCTGCCCGTGCTTTACTCTCGGGCTGATATAATACATAATAATACATGGTATTGACGTAGCACCTTTCTCAAAGGAGCTCAAAGTGCTTTCCAGACATTACCTCACAACATCCCTATGATGCTAACCCGAGAAGTGGCTCCTACAAGTACAGCCCTATTCAATCAGCACAAGAAATCTAGAAACCAGCAGGTAATATATATTCTTTTAAGGATAAAAGTGGAACTACTTAAATACCACTGAGGGTTTTTTTTTTTCAGAGTGCTTAGGTAGCACAGGCAATAAGCATCTTGGACTGAATGATTATATATACTTTGTGCATCACATGTGCCAGTCTGGGGCACAGGAAAGATGAACAGGCTCTGCAGGCTTGACTCAGACAGCTGTGGACTTTGGAAAACTATCTGATTGACTCCGTACTTTCTATTTAGCCTTTCAGGTATTTGAAAGAGATCACACAGAGATCCCACATTCACAAGAGCCAGCAGCAGTGATGAACACGGAAAGGTGTGTTAGCCTCAAAATCCCTGCTGTTGAGCAGCCCCTGTGCCTACTCTTTTCCTTACCCCTGTGCTCCAGGAAATACACACTTTCACATTCACGTCAGAGGACAATCCTTCTTCCTCCTGCTTTCTTTTCAAGTCTTTCTAGAGGTGAGGCTTTAAGGTTGTTTAAAGTCAGAGTAATAACTCTCTCCAAGAGACCAGCGCTATCCCCTCAGGCCATTCATGGAAAAGAGCACGAGTCCCCGAGTCCCACAAACCCAGTTCACATTTCTATTGTCACTCACAAGCAGTGTGACTTGGGAAAAGTAGTTTTAATCCTATGTCTCCATTTCTCATCTATGAAACTGAGATAATGACGATCTCTACACCAGAGGGCTAGTAAGAGTATTAACAAAAACCACATGTAAAGAACTTAATGTCATTCCTGGCATGTCTTCAGTTTTCAATAAACATACAACAATTGCACGCAATAGTAATCACAATGATGACTATTTCCCATTTTATCCATGAAATTAGAAAGGGCTGGAGGGAGAAGAAGATTGTGAGAGAATCTGGGAGCCCATGTGCTCAGAATTCCATACTCCCATATCCTCAGATAAGGAGTATCTCTGGGTCCACATCCCTCAGGATGTCAAAAAGAATTTCATTTTGTTTTATTTTGCTACACACTTCAAAAGTCTTCTCAGTCCTCTCACTGGAGTTTTACACAAGGTAAGGTTCTTTGACATACAGTTTAGAGAATTAAAAACGGTAAGTGCAATTTTAGGCAAAATTTTATTTTTAAATAAAATAGAGAATAGCTAAACTTTCTGTGTAGTTTAAAATGAGAACCCCTTTGTAGCTGCTGATTCTGATCAATAGAGAACTTGAGTTCCCATCTACTCTAACAGGCTGAGCTAGTTATTTTTCTATTCCAGGGTTATACACGTTCTAAATAATGGAAAGTGGCCTGTGTAATGATACATATATATCCGAATTAGAGACTATTATTTTCTCTGTCTCGAAAACCCTTGATGGTATTTACATTCTAAATTAAACTGAACACTGCATATTGATTTTAATATGTTAAGATGAAATTCAATTTTATGACGACTACTAACATCACAGAACATGAAGGATCAATGTGTTTGCTGATTTCCTGCTTACGACCAATACCTCCCTAAGGGTTTGATACAAGATTTACAAGAATATTGTTTCTGAAGATGTGTGCATAAATACGCTATCAAATAAGCTACAATGCATTGCACATTAGGCAATGAATGATTTGCTTGCTGCATTTTAATCAGCCTGGTATAAATGCTGATACATCTGTTGACGAGTTCACTGTAGTCAGGCCACCGCGTGGAGCTCAGTTCCTTTCCCAAGGAGCAGGGCTGGCGGGAGAGGTCTCCCTATGACTGCTCTTGGAATTCACCCTGCCTGAAAAGGAGGAAGTGTGCTTCAGCTAAGACAGAGCTAGGGGTGTGCAAGATGCAACTGCTGAGATGGCAGCAGACCCGATGGCTAATTAAGTACCAGTAAGTATATGTGTGTGTGTGTGTGTGTGTGTGTGTGCATTGACTTAGCTCCTTAAAGCTTTCCTTTGACAATAAGAGAGGCACTTTAATGCGGTGGAGATGAGTATGGGCTTGGAGTTGACCAGCAATGGGGTCAAGTCCAGATTACGTCATTTACTAGCTGGCTGACCTTGGACAAATTACTGAACCTATTTGTGACTCAATATTCTCCTCTAAAAAATGGGAAGAAGAAGAAGTACTTCATAGGGTCATGAAGATTGAATGAGACAATACACATCAAACCCTCCTCACGGTACTTGGCACAGAGGAAGAGCTCAATAGATGGTAATTATTATTATTAGATAAAACTCACATCCCAGTCATTCAAACACAATTTTTATCGAATTCTCATTATGAGCAAGACACTGTAGAGACACTTAGGGAAATGCAGAGATTAACACAGCATAGTCCCTACTTTGGAGGGGCTTAGATCCTGGTTGGGTAGATGAATACGTAAATAACTATAATTGATGGGAAAACATGCTGAAGTGCTGAAACAGAGGTATAATAAATTGCTATGGGAGTCTACAAGGTAAATAGATTACTTCCCGCTGGGAGGGTCGGGGAAGCCCTCTTGAAAAGGATGCCACTGGGTTTTGAGACTTGAAGAATAAATGGAATTAGAATGTGTGGGAAGTGGAATGTGCAGAGCAATAAAGATATGCAAGCAAGCATATGAGACACAGAGGCTGTCTAGCAGCTCTTGCTGGCTGGGGGTGTATGTGGTAATCTAATGGAAAAGAAGTTTGTAAAATAGATTGGAGGAAAACAACAGAGAACACTGAAGGCCAAGTTCAAGAGTTGGGTCTTGGGCTTCCCTGGTGGCGCAGTGGTTGAGAGTCCGCCTTCCGATGCAGGGGACACGTGTTCGTGCCCCGGTCCGGGAAGATCCCACATGCCGTGGAGCAGCTAGGCCCGTGAGCCATGGCCGCTGAGCCTGTGCGTCTGGAACCTGTGCTCTGCAACGGGAGAGGCCACAACAGTGAGAAGCCCACGTACCACAAAAAAAAAAAAAAAAAAAAAAGTTGGGTCTTTATCTGGTACAAAATGGGGAAGCTTGGAAGTTTGCTTCACTAAGAAACAAGCTGATCTGAACTCTGAGTAGGAAAAATGAGCTAGCAGCTAACACCTATTCAGCGCATGCCTGGCACCATCTCAGATGCTGTATGTGCATGAATTCCTTTCATCTCCATAAAATCCTATGAGGTGAGTACTAGTATTGTCGCCATTTTACCCTTGAGGAATCAGAGACACAGAGAAATTCAATCAACTGTCCATGATTACATAGTCAGGAATTGACAGAGGCAGGATTTGAATCCAGGGAATCTGGCTGCAGCCTCCATGCCCTTGACCACTAACCCCACAGTCTGCTACTCCAGAAGAAGGTGAGTGTAGCATAAGGAGGGCCAGGGAGAATGCTGGCGCAGCAGCAGCCGCTGAGACACAGGAGGAGCCTGAGGTCATACAGTTGAAGTAGGATCACGGTGCAGGGAGACAACTGTGAGGATTAGGACAAGGGTAGAACGGATAACATTTAGGAACGAGTTTCCTTTCATGCAGTGAGAACATGAGAAAGAGGATTCAAAGGCAGCCAACTTTGCCTCTAGAAAGAAGACCATCGGGGCGTTCCTGAGATGAGGCAGGACAGCACAGAGCAATACAAAGGCATTAATGTTGGAGTCTGACAGACCCTTGGGTGACCTTGTGTAATATCCATTTATTTACCTACAGAAGTAATGATTTGTAAGGTTATTTAGGATTAAATGAGATATGTAATGTTTATATCAATAGAAGTGGCTGGAACATAGGAGACATTCAATAAACATTCATTTTCTTTCCTGCTGAAAAGAACAATGATCCTGGGAGAGAGGAGGGTGGAAGAGCTGGACGGTTCTGCTACGCCAGAGGCTTAACCCCACTGCCTCTGGCCAAAGTCGCTCTGTCTTTAGAGATTCCACGGGGGACTTGCAGGGCAAAGCAAGAGGAAGAAGAAGACACTGAGGTTGGAGGTGGCCCCAGGCAATGCTGGATATCCATCTGCATGGAGAGGGAGGGTAGAGAGGAAGAGAGAAAGGAAAATGGTAGGGTTCTACCTTGGGGCTGACAGGCTGATAGCAGGGCAAAGCCATGTTGAATAAGAGGATGATGCCTGTATGCAAACTTCCTTTACCACCAGCCAACCCCCCGGGAGATGTCTTTGGCCTCACACCACAATTGTGACCTTGCCATTAATCTGGAATATAAACCTAAAATCTCAAAAAGGGCCAATGGATTTTAAACCCATTTGAGGGAAGCTCTGGAGCCTCATGCCGAAGGGAGTCCTTCCTTAATAGACTTTACAGCTGAACCAGTTGGCCATTTTAATTACTGGATTCAGGAGGCTGAAGCAGGAACCAGGGAGAAGGGTCACAGAATCGATGAGACTAGATCAATTCTGCCGTCAGATTCCCAGGACGAGGAGACAACTTGTGAAAGAATCGAACCTACACGCTATGCCTTGGACTGCTGAATGGGCTAATCTATGGACAAGAGAGAACACGGGAAATCATTGCTCAAACATAGACGAGATTGTAAACTTTCTGGAAAAGGCAAAAGAGGGAAGAAATTCCCTCAGAGAGAAAGGTTGATCAAGCTAATGGGCAATCTTCCACTTAAAAAAAGGCTCCGGGCTTCCCTGGTGGCGCAGTGGTTGAGAGTCCGCCTGCCGATGCAGGGGACGTGGGTTCGTGCCCTGGTCCGGGAGGATCCCGCATGCCGCGGAGCGCCTAGGCCCGTGAGCCATGGCCGCTGAGCCTGTGCTCCACAACGGGAGAGGCCACAACAGTGAGAGGCCCGCGTACCGCAAAAAAAAAAAAAAAAAAAAAAAAAAGGCTCCAACCTCAGAACACCTCAGAAAGACATCTCAGAAATGGTGAGCAAGTTTTACTGAGTCAACTGAATGCTCTAGAAAGACTAAACAGAATTTTTTTTAATGCCTAAAGCAGTGGCCTGAGCTGCCCTCAGATTATAAAGCAGCAGAAACGTTGTGCAGCAACTCCCTTAGATGCCTGCACTGAAGACTCCCCACCCCATCCCCACCCCAGAGGTGCCCCTACAACGTCCCCCATCACACCTCACTCTAGGGCCCACACCACTTCATTACTGATAGTTTCCTCCCGGCCAACCTGGACTCCCTAGACATGCTTTGTCCTTAGCTCCGAAACCCTCGTGACTTGATCCAGCTCCACAGACCTCAAGGCTGAGTGCCTTCAGCTGATGTTGCCAGGTCATCATCACTGTGAGAGTGTTGCAGTCATTCTAGAAGAGTAGTTCTCAAAGTATGGTCTGATGCCAGGTCCCCGAGACACTTCCCTGGAACTTACAAGGGACTCCCTTTTCCAATTATGTATCTGTCTAAAGCTGTTTTCTCCTTTATATGCTTCAATCAAAAGGATATAATGCAACCCATTGAATGTAGAAGCAGATATGAAAATTCAACTATCATTTGTAAAGCCAGACACTTTTAAAAAATGCCAAAATACAAAACAACACTACTCTTCACAGATTTTTGTTGTTGTTGTTTTGGAAAATATAATTATTTTTCCAAAAAATATTGTTTATGCTAACATATTATGGATTTATGATGTTATTTTTATGTTATTCTTAAATAAATTAAAATACTATAAAAGTTCTTAGTTTTAATTGCTAATATGGTTAATATCAATTGATGTAACCCATCCCCCCCAAAAACCCTTTGGGGTCCTCAATAATTTTTGAGAATGTAAAGGGATCCTTTAAAAGCTTGAGAACTGCTATTCTAGAAGAATGTTGCCTGTTTTGCTTTCCATGTTGGTTGTGATTTCATCTTGGCTGAGAAGATAAGATTCTTCAGACACATTTATTACAGAAAACTGCCAGCAGGGAATTGTGGGAAGACACTTGTTCTGGTAATACAACTGTCAAACCAACTGTCTTTTGGTAAATAAATACAATGCCATTCTCTATACTCTTTAGAACTTCTTATAAAGAAATAAAAATATAACCACAATTCACAAAACCGACCATAAATCTTAACCACTACTGGGATAACTTTCAGATACTGGTTAACTACAGGCTCTAGTCCGGTCCAATCTAGCTTATTTCAGGGTAAGTAGCTAAAGTACAGGTGCTAATTACCAATCTTATATTTTATTGCTTCTTGAGCAATGATTCCCAAGGCACTATTCTGAGTCCCACCCCAGATTTCCTGAGGCAGAATCTCCCAGTGTGAATCCAGAAAACCTGCATTTTTGATAAGGGCCCCAAGTGATACACTGTGCAGCCAGGTTTGGGAACTAACTTAGAGTTTTTTGCCTGAACCAAAGCTCTCAAACTACCTACCCTAATTCATTTTTTTCATCAGGCCTTGGTCATTACCAAAAAATAAATGGAAAGGAGATAGAAGAAGTTGCAACTTTACCAGAGCTAGAAGCAGTAAAAAGTTTGATGGGAACAGCTGGGTCAATGAATATTTCCTTTTAAATGCTTCCCAGAACATCCCTGGTGGCTTTATCACCACTCTGGGATCTTCCACTCTGGTTTTAAAGCCATCCATCCCTTTGGTGAGGAAGAGGGAGACAGACTCACGTTAGACCTCGGGAGCGGACTGTCTCAGGAATGAACTCTGGCTCCCCTGGGGCCTGGGACTTGCACTTGACATTAGACTGAATACCATACTGAGTTGTTTCTTCCCCCTTTGTTTTGTTTTGTTTTTGTTTTTCTTCGTATCACATCACTGTGGGAGAAACAGAGGACCGCAAGGCAGAGCAAGCATCCATAAATGTGCCGGGTAGACGAGTTATCTTCAAAATCCTGGATATGGTGGTAATAACGGCCTTTGATTTATTTTAAATTATTTATACTTCGCTCATTTTTAAAGTAGGCAGCTAATTTATAATAGAAACAGAGACTTGAGAGGGAGACCATCATTCCTCTCTCCCTGTCAGCGCGGGGCTGTTTCCTGAGGAACATTTTGGAGTGCTGCGTCTTGCAGACACCCTGTCTAAGTCAGCTCCACCAGGAGCCTAATGCACCAGCCGTGCCTGATCAACGTGCAGAATGTGAGAGCAGCCAGGGTATTAATAGCACAAATGGGCAGAGTCCCAGTGACACGGCTTTACGCTCCCTCTGGAAGGCGACCTCCCATTCATATTGACTAGCTCTGGGAAAGTATTTCCTGAGACCCTTTCTCAAGGCCGCCCTTGCTCCCCATTACGCCATTGCCAGTAGTTAGGGCTTTCTGTTGTTGTTGATGGAGAGGTAGGGGATGCCGCCCTTTCTAAGTGCTCCTGGGAAGTGCTGACTTGGCAAACCTGGAGACAGAGGGTTTTATGTATCCCCAGAAGAGGCAGAACCTCAGCGATGGCAGCAGGAGAGTTCCAGGTTGGCTTGCCAAAAGGTTTCAAACTTGCTTGGTAAAGCGTAACGCTGGACTTTCAGTCTGAGGGCCTGGAGAGGGGATAGCGAAGTGGAGGGTGTGATAGGACAGCTAGACAAGGCTGTGTTAATTTCTCAGGAATCAAAGAACAGCCAGCAGTGATTATCTTGAATGCTTAACGCCTCATTTAACTATTCTAGAAATGCTCTACTGACTGCTCTCAAAGACTCATCTGATTTTTGAAAATACCATCAGGTTGAGGTTTGACGTTTTGACTTAAATTAGAGCTAAAATGTAAGAATATAAATTGTGGAGATGCCTTTAGCGATAAACCAAAAAAATAATTATAGAAAAATTCCCTAAGACCTAGCCCTCCTCCCTTTTCACCTCCCATATCCAAGGGAGAATGGGGGAGAGCTATCCAAGTCTATTCAGAATTGTTTTACAAGAAAATCTTTGAGGGCCTCCCTGGTGGCGCAGTGGTTGAGAGTCCGCCTGCCGATGCAGGGGATACGGGTTCGTGCCCCGGTCTGGGAGGATCCCATATGCCGCGGAGCGGCTGGGCCCGTGAGCCATGGCCGCTGAGCCTGTGCGTGCGGAGCCTGTGCTCCGCAACGGGAGAGGCCACAACAGTGAGAGGCCCACGTACAGCAAAAAAAAAAAAAAAAAAAAAAAAAAAAATCTTTGAGACAAACAAGTGACTATGATAGAATTGTATCTAACCATGTTAATTCCCTCAGAAACTGCCTTCTGGGGAATTCTGACTCTTCTGTTTTATTCCAATCTCTCCACAACTTGAAACAAGCTTCCTGCTAGGAATAATAGTATTAAATTAAAAGTATAAACAATTATTAGAAATATATAGGCTTAGAAACCATTAAATTTGTTCCATAAGCAGGTTTATTACTTTTCTGCATTCTTGCATGAAAATTTGTCTTCTACCAATTTGACATATAATAGCCAGGATCAGATTTATTCATCTTATCAATACCATTATTTTGTCCTGTCAGGTGTTTGGAATATTATCTGGGCAGCAAGTATAGTGCTTCAAAAATAGACTCTCCCCTCCCCCTCCCACCAACTCACCAATGTTGAGCAATTATTTTGTTTGCTGAAAAATAAGCTTAGTCTTATATCAAAGGCTGTGCTGCATCTATAGTGATTTAGAATTCAAATGTGGCTAATTTATAAAACAATCATATATCACTGTTCACAGCAGGAGTCAGGTACTTAAAAGAAACTCCACTCAGAACACAGTTTCTTTTCTTGGGTCTTTTGCTTGCAGAAAAACTTGTAACTAATACTAAGGAACCTTCCCTTCTTCCAGCCTTCACATATTTTGATTTCATGTCCAACTACTCAGATCAAGCCAGAACACAGCCACCTGCATTTTGGTTGGCTGAGAGAGCTCTTAGCATCTGACAAGGGGTGCAGTTTATGAGAGTTCTAGGTTTTTCACCCAGTAAATCTACTAGAATTGTAAATCAGGCCCAGAAGACACTGATCAGAAAGCAAGAGTGGGAGAGAGAGTGTGTGCATATAATCTGGCTTTTGTCTCCAACACGAGTCAAAGATGAGTTTTGCAACTGGAAGGCACAGTACATGCTCAAAGAAGAAGAAGGAAACTGGAAGTTTTCCAAAAGAATTTTATTTTAAGAGAGGTTCATCAGAGGAACTGATGGGGAAGAGGAGATAGGGAGGGGGGTTGGGAGGAAGAGACAGTGGGAGGATTAGAGGATTTAGCTCTGGGACTTTGAACAAATCACATTTTCCACACCTCCGGATGCTTGCCTAGAAACCAGGGGTAATGATACCTGCTTTAAAGAGTTCACAAGGAACAAGAAGGAAAATCTGCAAAAATGTTTGGTAAATTTAAAAAACACATTGAATTATCATCAGCAGCAGCCTCTTTTCTTTCTTCTTGAAACCGAGAAGAATGCTGTGGGGCCTTCCCAGGGGCAGATATCCCCATGTTCCCCACCTCTTGTTTGTAAAAAAGTTTTAGCTTCCTAAGCCTTCCCCCAAGTTCCAAAGAGCAAATTTAATCAGAGAAGTGAGAAAACGCAGAAACAAAGAAAAGCAATCAAGCAAGACAAAATAATAATACTTTAGCCATAAAACAAAGTCAAGGAGTTTTGGCTCCTCCTCAAGGGCTATAGATACTAACCTGAGCCATATCCTTGAGTTGTTTTGCAGATACTGAAACCTCCACCAAGCAGAGGAAGTTAACTGCATACTGCCCACAAGCATGGAGACTCCAGACAGGTTGGAACCAGAAGGTTGATGATTGAGATTCCCAAAACAGCACCCTGTTACCTCATCATCAACCAATCAGAGAACTGTGCACAAGCTGGTCACGCACTCCCAACCCTCTCTCTCTCTCACTGTCTTGAAAAACCCTTCTCTAACAGCCATTGGGGAGTTTGGGTCTTTTGAGCCTGAGCTGTCTGTCCTCCTTGCTTTGCACCCTGTGATAAACACTATACTTTCCTTCACCACAACCTGGTGTCAGTAGATTGGCTTTGCTGTAGCTTGAGCGAGTGGACCCAAGTTCAGTTCGGTAACACTCTTCTTGTAATTTTACTTCTTTTTCTTTTTTTTTTTTCAGATTATTTTCCATTATAGGTTATTACAAGATACTGAATATAGATCCCCGTGTTATACATAGGACCTTGTTGTCTATTTTATATACAGTAGTATGTATGTGTTAATCTCAACCTCCTAATTTATCCCTCCTCCCCTTTCCCTTTGGTAACCATAAGTTTGTTTTCTATGTCGGTGAGTCTGTTTCTGTTTTGTAAAAATGTTCATTTGTATCATTTTTTAGGTTCCACATAGAAGTGATATCACATGATATTTGTCTTTCTCTTTCTGACTTACTTCACTTAGCACGATAATCTCTAGGTCCATCCATGTTGTGCAAATGGCATTATTTCATTCTTTTTTATGGCTGAGTAGAGTAATATTCCATTTATATATATATATGTAATCTTCTTTATCTATTCATTTGTTTATGTGTCCCATGCTATTTTTAATAGGATGCTGGTCTATGTACCCACTTCCATTGCATCCAGCACAGACTCTCCCAAGGCTGCTTATAGACAGAGTTAGAAGTCTCTGCTTCCAATCCTCACACTTCAACTCTTAGCTGAGTGACTATAGGCCGGTCCTTTTACCTCTCTGCATCTCATTTGCCTCATATAAAAAAAAATGGATTCCCCCACTTTGATCATACGCATCCTCCTTTTAAAATCACTCGAACATCATGAAAGGATGCTAAGTGTTCTAATTAATTGCTTTCAACTGCTACAAATGCTAGGTGTTATGATAACTTTGAGCCAGTTCTGCAGAAAGATGTCATATTTTCAGAGCTGTCAAAGGGACATTTCCATTCACACTGGATTCCGTTTAAAAAATTAGTAAAATTCTGTGAGCTTCTCGAAGGGGTAAGAGCAGAAAGAATATTTAGTATTAATTCCTTCTTAATTCAGTCCTCTTCTTGCCTAAGATTAATAAATCTGGGTGAGGAGCAATGAAAGAAACCTGAACTCAGGACACTGTCCTTTCATTAAAAAAAAAAAAAGAAAAAAATATTCTACTGGTTAATCTATACCAACACCCTCAAGGTCTTGAATTTCTTTTCTCAAGGCAAATTGTGCTCTTCCCTATTCAAATTCTATTTCTTTGCTGGCACGCAGTCATGCCACCATAGGATTAAAAAAAAAAAGAGAGAGAGAGAGAGAGAGATTTTGTTAAAACGTTTGCCTAATGGAACTTTGACTCAATTTTGTTGATGGGTATAGAGAATTGAACTAATTGGTGGAATTGCCTGGTCTTAATTATTAATTACATTTTTAGAAAAATATTTTGTTTTATTGCTTTCAAGTAGATGCTATAGCTATATTTAACACTTAGATGTCCTTTAATGAATAGATGTTAGATTTTCATCATGCCTCCCTCTCCTTTAAAAGCTGTTTGAATTCTTAAAATGGTTTTAAATGGTGCTCTCTGATCCTGTTTATGCTATCTACTTTCTCATCAAACACCTCATTCATCGTTAATATAAAGATAAATTTGACCCCATGTGTAATTTTCATAAGTTCCAAATAACTGGAGGGAAATTTTGGAGATTTCTAAGAACTTATCATCTGTCTATGAAAATATATATCATCCCAACAAAGTATTAAGGAAAATGTGTCAAAAGATTAGGCTTAGAGTAAGTCAGACAGAGAAAGACAAATGTCATATGATATCACTCACATGTGGATCTAAACAAATGATACAAATGAACTTACTGCCAAAACAGAAATAGACTCACATAGATAACAAACTTATGGTTACCAAAGGGGAAAGTGAGGGAGGGGGAGGGATAAATTGGGAGTTTGGTATTAACAGATACACACTACTACGTATAAAATAGATAAACAACAAGATCTTACTGTATAGCACAGGGAACTATATTCAATATCCTGTGATAAACCATAGTGGAAAAGAATATGAAGAAGAATATATAGATAACTGAATTACTTTGCTGTACACCTGAAACAAACAAAACATTGTAAATCAACTATACTTCAATTTAAAAAAGAAGATTTGGAGTCAAAAAATGCTCAGAGATGGAAAGAAACTTAGGAATCCACTAGATTGTGTATGTTTCTTCACAAATGAGAAAGAGAAGCTCAGAGAGGTGAATCCAAATATACAAAGTGTAATAATCAGGTTCCAAGTGGCCAAGTCCCAGTTGAAACTAAGTGGATGTGTTGCTCAGCTTAAAAATGGATTCCCAGAGTGACCAACTGCAGGGGTTCAAATATGTATCAGCCAGCTCTGCTTCTCCCTGGGGTTTCTCAGGTTTGCCTTCTCTTGGTTGCCTTTCTGTGACAAAGACAGAGACCAGCAGCTATCAGCTTGGATTAGCCTTCCAATTTATAATTCCTGATAGGTCCAGCAAAATCCCAGGGAAGTCCCTAATTGGCCTGGCTTGGTCATGTATGCATCCTTGAGTGCATCACTGTGGCCAGGGAGGTAACATACAAACTCGTGTACCATAGGTTTACAACACAACCAGTTGTAGGGTGGGGATGAGGACAATTTCCAAAGGAAAACCATGTTGGGCAGGCAAAAAATAACAAACGTCCACCACCCATGTCACACAGTTAGCTAATGACAGTATCAAGAATACAGCCAGAACTCCTGACTCCTGGTCCGGTGTTTCCTTTCTTAAAGGTAGTTTTGATTTTACTTTGCTTTATTTTTAGAACCCATTTGATTACTGTTTCTTCTGTCAAATTTTAGGGATTGGGAATGGGGTAAATCTTAAATAATATCATCTTGTGTCTGACAATGTTTCTTATTTTTATTTCAGAAGAGTCAACCTGCCTCTTTCTCTGAGCTCTGCAGAAATATATGCTCCTCGGGGGGTGAAATTCCTTATGGGAGAGATGTTCAAGAGAAGAGTCTTAATGTCTGTTTTTCCAGTTTCCAACATATGGTCTGACATGTGGCCAAAGAAAGGCTTGAGGGTGTCTGGTTCCGTGACTGGGGTCTGCTGCCTAAAGTGGGGGAAACACTGATCTATGTCCCCAGTGACCCGAACCCTTAGAACCTTTTAAATCTTCTTTCAAGAGCCTCTGACACAGCAGCCCACATTTGCCCTAAATGGGGCTGGTTTGAAAAGGGCTGCCTCCGGTGATCTTGCTGGGCTTTCCCTGAGACAGGCACGTGGTCTATTCACTGAGAGTCAAGGGACTAAGTGCACTCCGGCAGCCTTCCTCCTTTTCCTATCAAATGGAAGTGGTGCTATAATATTGATATGATCAGGACTAATGAACCATTAATTCTAATTCAAAAAAATGAGGTAACTGAACATGATCTTTTATGGCACATTGATCTGACATGCCAGATGAAGACAAGGGTACATTTCCTCTTGGAAAGATGCCGGCTCTTCACAAGCAATTTTAAAATGGTCCCCCCATGGATGTGCTCTTCTGTGTGCCAAAAATAAATCTCATAGAAGGAGACAAATATAATGTCTGAGGAGAAAAATACGTCCACCTTTTAGCATTTCTTTAGCGTTCCTTCTCCTCTTCCCTCCAAGGGTCAGGCCTGGTGGCAAGTCAATCTGCGTGTCACCAAAATGTGCTTGGGGGAAAGCACTGATTTCTTTTTCTTTTTCTTTTTTTTTTTTTTTTTTTGCGGTACACGGGCCTCTCACTGTTGTGGCCTCTCCCGTTGCGGAGCACAGGCTCCGCACGCACAGGCTCAGCGGCCATGGCTCACGGGCCCAGCTGCTCCGTGGCATGTGGGATCCTCCCGGACCGGGGCACGAACCCGTGTCCCCTGCATCGGCAGGCGGACTCTCAACCACTGCGCCACCAGGGAAGCCCCTGATTTCTTAATGAATGCAAGTATATGCAGAGGTCAAAAAATGTGTACATCTGTTATCTCTTCCCCCATACATACAATAGTGATCATCAAGAGAACTGAGTTTTAATTAGAGGCCATAAGTACCATTTAGGAGCTACCTTCACAGGCATGTGATTTAGGGTGGAGCTGACAACAAAGACCTTTTATTCTGCCGTGTTTCAGAGGTAACTGACTATGTCAACTTGAGGCTGCAAAAAAAAGACTTGGGGTACATTTTCAGAAGATTTGGGGTATACTTTTCATAAAAATACTTTGTCCCTCCTTTGAAGGAACTGAGAGCTATTCAAAACCAATCCCATTTTCTTACATAAAAAAGAGAAATGGGGCTTCCCTGGTGGCGCAGTGGTTGAGAGTCCGCCTGCCGATGCAGGGGACGCGGGTTCGTGCCCTGGTCCGGGAGGATCCTGCGTGCCATGGAGTGGCTGGGCCCGTGAGCCATGGCTGCTGGGCCTGCGCGTCTGGAGCCTGTGCTCCGCAACGGGAGAGGCCACAGCAGTGAGAGGCCCGCGTACCGCAAAGAAAAAAAAAAGAAATGAAACATAGGGTATAAATTCAGAAATAATGGTTCTGGTGACTAAGACAAGTAGAATGCTGGATGCTAATCCCACAAACATTATGTTAATTGACTGTCACATTCTAGTCTCCCAGGTGCTTTGATCAAACTACCTTTGCACATACTTGAATAGCAACGTGTATGTGTACGCTGTTTTGAACTGAACTGTGTCTACCCCAAATTCTTAGGTGGAAGTCCTAACCTCTAGTACCTCAGAATGTGACTCTATTTGGAGATAGAGTCTTTAAAGAGGTAATAACGAGTTAAAATGAAGTCATTAGGGTGGGGCTTATTCCAATTTGACTTGTGTCCTAACAGGAAGAGGAGATTAGGGCACAAACATGCACAGAGAAAAGGCCATGTGAGGACACAGGGGGAAGGTGGCCAGATGCAAGCCAAGGAGAAGGCCTCAGAAGAAACCAGCCTTGCAGACATCTGGATATTGGACTTCTAGACTGCAGAATTGTGGGAAAATAAACTTCTGTTATTTAAACCACTCAGTACTTTGTTATGGCAGCCCTAGCAAACTAATACCTACAACAACAGAACCTTAATAGGACCCTAAATCCCTTAGTGATTATCCTTAGTATGTGAGTATAACATTTTCAAAGAACTAGATATTAATTATAACAAGAGTACAGTGATTAGAATTATCCCTAAGAGTGGGGATAATCTAGTTTTCAAATGTCAACTCTACTTTTAAGAGCAAAAAGTCATTTAGAATATCCAACAGAAGTGGATCACCCATGAATGTTTGAAAGGAGATTTTAGAAAAACGAAGCATGTCAGGAATTTGGCTATTTACTGGAAACTTATGTCAGAGCAGTAAAATTAAAAACAAAATGTTCTTCCAAACAATCCTAAAACAATCCTAAAAATAAAAATTTCACAATTTCCCCCTAGCTCTCACTTGCAAAGGGGACACAGCCAAGCACAGGGGTATCAGCCTTACTACACAGCTGGCCAGAGAGCAGTGAGTCTGAGCTGTTCCCACCAGAAGACCAGAAGAAAGTTACAGATCTACTCTGTGGTTCGGTTTCCCACTGGAGAAATTCAAATGAAAGTATCTGTCCCTGTTTTGTGTGTGTTTGGGTAAATTACATACCCTAAATAGTTTTAACAATTCAATTAATATAGAATTAATTTACAGGAAATTATCACTGCTGTTATTTTCAACATGTTTTACCACTAGGTTATAAGCTCCTTGGCAGCAGAGACCACTCATCACTCACACACTGTGTGTTCACAGAACACATAAAAGACTCTCCAAATATGCTGATTTGGCTGCATTCTGGAAGTAGCCTGATATTACTGACAACACACTGCTCTGAAGGTAGCTGACATATTTTTGCTACAAAATCTTTACTAGGCTCTATGAGGACAATGGAGCAATTCCTCTCCTTGAGACAGAGTCTAATAAATGAAACTTTCATAGGAATGATAGTAACAGAGAAATCATCCCCGCCCCCAAAAAAGAAAAATATTTCTACAGGTTTTCATTAATATATCTGGGAAACTAGAAAGCTAGAATAAAGGAGAGTATCTCAACTATACTTGTTACGGTGGCCGGAATCAAAAAGATTTATCAGGGTGGTATAAAATAAATCATTAATAGCTTTTTAAAGAATTTAAATTATGCCTCTTGATGAGGGGAAACCTACACAGTGTGATATACTAACAGTGAAAAACCATGGGCTTTGGGGAAAAAAACAGGTACAAACCATAGTTCTACCACTTACTAGCTGTGTGTCTTTGGCCAAATTGTTTAATATCTCTGATCCCCAAGTTTCTCATTATTCACATGGGGATAATGACACCATGCCTGACACCATGACTAAACTAACTGAAGGCTCAAGAAATACCAGGTGCGAGAGGAAAGAGCTCACACAGGTGATGACAGGTAGGTGTGTCCAGCTGGATTCGACTGTCCTGGGAAACAAGGTAATTAGAGTAAGGAGTGAGTTGGAGGCTGGTTGTACACCCCAAGATGGAAAGTTTATTTTGATGGGACTAGAAGTTAATGTAGGATCTTAGGAGAATTATAGTATCAAAGTAATACCTCCAAAAGATAACATCTTGCCCATAGGAGAGGCTGAGGCAGAGAGAGGCTGAGAGAAGGGGGTGGTGAGGTCATGGTGAAGGTCTAGGTACATGAGTGATGATGGTGGTAATAGCCCAGGACTACTGGCATGAGACTGTTTATACTGCAGTGTTTTAGAGCAGCCAACTTGAGTCAGTCCCAGGCAGTCCTGGCCCAAGCTCTTATTTATGTGCTCAAGTTTGGGCACTTATGAGGCACTTTATCTTTTTGTTTTAGTTACTTTTCTCTCACAATAGAAAAGCATCATATTTAACAGCCAAATTCACTGACCACTAGAGAGCCTTACTTTAAAAAAAAAAAAATCACATTTCTTCATGAACTAACCCATTTCAACCAGCTCCTGAGTGAGAGCTGGTACAAGCCCACCAGTCTCCCTGGGTCCTTGTATTGTCATTTCAAACAAATACTTTTCTCATAAGACACATTTCTTCTTCAAAGGGAATAATGCTTGCTTCTGAAACTGGCAAAGTCTCATTATACCTCAGCTCTATTCTATATAAAATAACATCCCCAGGCTTCCCTAGTGGCACAGTGGTTGAGACTCCGCCTGCTGATGCAGGAGACATGGGTTCATGCCCTGGTCCAGGAAGATCCCACATGCCATGGAGCGGCTGGGCCTGTGAGCCACGGCCGCTGAGCCTGTGCTTCCGGAGCCTGTGCTCCACAACGGGAGAGGCCACAACAGTGAGAGGCCCGCGTACCGCAAAAACAAAACAAAACAAAACAAAACAAAATATCCCCTCATACAGTCCTTCATGGGTTTAGACTTTTTAAAAATATAGAGTCTACTTTTCCAGGGTTTGGCAGAGCCTTCATGGGTGTGGAGTTCTCTCACATGGACCCCACCTTTCTAGAGTTTAGGCATTTCAGAAAACACAAAAATAATGACTACCTTTGATCAACCTTTTGCTATAAGCCGAACAGCTATATGAAGTGCTTAACACATATTATTTCATGAAAGCATCATGTGCACACACACACACACACACACACACACACACACAAGCTATGAAGTATTATTCCCACATCGTAGATGAGGAAGCGCATCGAAGAACGGTGGTTCATCATTCTGGCCTCATGTTACAGTCACCAGAGAAGCTTCTTACTAATAGCTCCCTCCCAGGCTGCACCTCGGTCCACTGATTCAAGAAGCTCTCGGGGAGAGACCTACCATGTGTAGTTTTAAAAACCCTGCAGGTGACTCCAAAGTCAAAGTTGAGCACGACTTTCATCATCACTCACCCAGGGCCATTCAGGTTGAAAGTGGCAGAGGAAGTCTTTCTAGAAGCCCATGATCTGTCTGTACAACTATACTGGAGGTTCTTGAAACCCTGGCAGCCTGATTAGAATTGAATGGAGAGATTCATGAAATTACTAGCACAGATCCCATCCCCAAAGATTCTGAGTCCATCAGTATAGGTTGGGGCTCAGTCATGGTACTTTTAATATGATATTTTAATATGTAACCAGGTTTGAAAATCATTGCTTTATATTAGTCTTATTGGTTTAATTTTAAAAACCCTGTGATATGTATTTTCCTGAATACCTTGAAGGCATTCTCAAACCAATCTGTATTTCTACGTGCTTTCTCATTGGTCTTTTTTTGCCCTAAGGGAATGTATTTAGAGTTCTTGACCTCCATTTGCTAATTAACATGATCAATGACTTTAATAATGAGTATATATTGAATACACCCAATATAATACATACATCCAAACATCAGAAAATGCCTCAAAAAACAAAGGCTTATAATATAAATATTTCACTGGTGTTTATTTTGTTGATTTTCACAATATACAAGTCTAAAAAAAAAAAAAAAAAGGAAATGGCCCAAGTCAAGCCTAAACAATTTTTAGAAATGAGAGGGGTAGTGACCACCAGTGATGAGAACCCCAAAAGCAGAAAACTTAAAAGAAGATAAATGTCACATATCTGGAGGGTCTCATACAGGGCCAGTCATTAAATCACTCTTACAAATGGAAAACATAACAGAAAGTAATACAAAGAGGGGGACAAAATTCTCAAGTACAAAAATACGAATGAGCTTATAAAGTGCTAAACAGCTAAAAATGCTGATAGTTTTACAAATGATTCTTTTCTTATTATTTTTTATCCTTATTTATACTTTTTTTGTTCTTGGAGTTTTTTAATGGTTTTATGGAGGTATAATTGACATATAATAAAGTGCACATAGTTAAAATTTGTAATTGATGCTTTGATATATCTATGCACCCATGAAAGCATAACCACAATCAAGTTAGCTATCCCCAGAAATTTCCTCACGCCTTGCTATCATCCTTCTCCGACTCCTAAGCAACCACTTTTCTGATTTCTGTCATTATAGATCAGTTTGCAATTTCTAAAGTTTTAAATAAATGGAATTATACAGTATGATATACTGTATGGCGTCATATAATATGTACTCTTTTTTTGTTTTGGCCTATTTTACTCAGCATAATTATTTTGAGATTCATCCATTTTTATTGCATGTATCATATATAGTTTATTCTTATTCTTTGCTGAGGAGTACTCCATTACATGGAAATACCACAACTTGTTTATCCATTCATCTGTTGATGGACATTTGGATTGTTTCCAGGGTTTTGCTCTTACAGATAAAGTTGCTATGAACATTTATATATGTCTTTGCATAGACATAGGCTTTCTTTTCTCTTGGGTAAATATATGGTAGGTGAATGGCTAGATTATAAAGGAAGGGCAGGTTTAAATTTTTAAGAAACTACCAAACTCTTCCAAAATGGCTATAGCACCTTACATTCTCACCAGCAGCATATGAAATTTTTGTTCCTCCACATTCACATCAACAATTGATATGGTCAACTAACTTGACTTTTTAAACATGAAATACAGCCATAAAATTTTATTTTAATGTCCTTGTCTGATATTCTAACATTTATGTGAGTTCTGGATTGGTTTTGATTTATTGATTTTTCTCCTCATGAATGATCATATTTTCCTGCTTCTTTGCATGCCTGGTGATCTTAAGATGCCAGACATTGTGAATTTTCCCTTGTTGGATGCCGGATATTTTGTATTCCTATAAATATTAAATATTCTTGAGCTTTGTTCTGGGATGAAGTTAAGTCACATGAAAACAGTCTGATCTTTTCAAGTCTTGCTTTTGATATTTGGTAGATGAGATCAGAGCTCTATTTATAACAGGGCTAATTTTTCCACACTACTGAGGTAAAATCTCTTCTGAGTAATCTACTGATATTCCATGAATTATAATGTTTCTCTGGTCTGGCTTTTGGGAACAGGCATATTCCTAGCCCTATGGATATGGCAGGCATTTTTCTCTCTAATTCTTTCAGGTGGCACTTTCCCCAGTTGTGGGAAGTTTCTTCATATGCATGAATACTCAAGGAAGTATCTCTGAAGTTCCTTCTCAAGTACTCTGTCCTGTGAATTCCAGCCACTTTGAATTCCCCAGACTCACAACTCTGTCTCCTCAATTCAGGGAGTCTGCCCATTACAGCCTGGGTTCCTCTCTTCTGATTTGGAGCCTAGAAACTCTCTCCATGCAGTTAGCTGGAGCAATCATAGAACTCACCACATTTGTTCCCTGCCTCTTAGGGTTTATTGTCCTTTGTTGCTTTAAATATTTTGCCTGGTTTGTTTGGTTTCAGGTGGGAGGATAAATCTGATCCCTATTACTCTATTTTGACTGCAAGCAAAAATATTTTCTGGTTATTTAAAATTCTCTAATTATAGATGTTTAATACACTTATGGAATTAGGATTGCACCAAGGAGATGGAAAATATAAAATGCCCAAATAAAAGCAGGATTCCTCTTGTGATATACAACATACACACTGAATCCACATGGAGATTTGGTCTGCTCTGCTGGATTACAAGTACCACAATAGCAAGGATTTCGTCTTGCATTCTTCATGTATCCTTCCTTTGTCTCTCGTCTGTACCCAGCAGGAGCAGGATAAATGGTGGTCATTATTAATTTGCATTCTCCTTTCACAGCTGAAGTCTGTTTCTTTCTGCCTTAGCTGAGACAATGTATATTACAAATGCTCACTAATACACCTTACTACATAGATCTTGAAAGATCTTCTTTAGCATTTTTTTTAAAAAAGAAATTGTAATAAAAGATCCCAAATGTGGTTCCTTTTTAATCCACGTGAAGGTACAGGAGTTATCTCACATGCCTTTAATAATTCTTACTGTTGATCTGAGGAATGTTGGTATATAATTGCTGATTGGAAGAATTAAACATGGATAATACATGGTGAGGTTTCTTTTGGAAGCCAGTGGAAAGAACACAGAGGCAGCATGGAATTTTAATGCAGCGTTGGGACAAGCTGTGCCTCAGTTACAATCCAATACCACAAACTGCACTATGTCGGGCAAGCCTCTTGACCTCTCTAAGCTTTGATCTGATCATCTCTAAACGAACATAATAGCACCATCTTGGAGGACTGGTGTGAGAATTGTACAGTATATTCATAAAACACTTAGCACAGGCCCTACTACCTAGTAACAACATACATCCCAGAATTTGGAATCAGGCTCTGCTGTTAACTGGCTGTCGGGTCAATGGTTGGTCATTTCAACGTGAGGTTTAGTTCCTACTTCACAGAGATGGTGTACGGATGACATTGGATAATACAGGCAAAAAGCACTTAGTAAATGGTCTGTAATAAATATTTGTTGATTAATCCCTACCTAATAACAAGCACTTTGACAACCCATAAACCCTCTGTGGGCTTCTTGAAGAAAATTAAAATACTTGGGGGTAAGAGGTGAGAGTTGATATTTTAATCTCCCTCCAACCAAGTCTTCATTTCTTCCAAGTCAACAGTGCATTCTCCCCAGAACCAAAGCACAGTTATTCAAGGACTGTCAAGATGAGCACCCCAGTGTTCATCAGACCTAATTAATTTTTGCATTATTATTTTAAAAATATTTTATGCATTTTCAATACAAATTGATACAATAAAAACCAAGCAAGCATACAGCCTCCTGCATTATTATTTTATCAGGTCTCACATTTTGGCATTAAATTATGATATAAATCAGCTAGAAAACAGCATGAAAACAGCAATAAAGACAAATATTATCTTAACTTTCTCATATTGTTCTCTTACAATGTCTTGTGTTAGAAGTGGTTAGGAGGAAAAGAAAAATACGTCTTAAAATGATCCCTACCATAAATATTTAAATTTTGATGCTGTTTATGCTAGACAAAATAAAATCTAGGGAAAATGCAATACTGCGTTCAATAGTGATGTAGAGGTAAACAGTAATAATAATAGCAGTAATGCACCACATAATACATGGAGAAATAAAATTGATAAAGAATCAGAAAGTAAAAGTCCCTCAAGAAAACTTTTCATAGAGTACACATAAACAGGAATTCTGAAGCAGTTAGAAATCTTCTTTTATTTAATCCCATGCTGACTATACTCAGAACTGTCATGAATGCAAAAGAACAAACACTTTTTTTTCTATTAAAATCGCAGTCACAGAATAAAATAGTCCAAATATACTAAATATTGCAGATACCAATTTCAAAATATAAATTTAAGGTATTAAGATAGCCTGCTACTAGTTCTTGCAAAAAAGCCTCTGACACAACAAAACCTAGTTACAAAAAGCTAAATTCATTCTGAGATTTCAGAGAAAAAAAATCACTTGATCATTTTCCAATAATTTGCAGAAAGAATTGAAAAAATTTATTCAAAAATACACAGGTACACACACACACTTTCTACTTCTTATTCTTTTAGCCTTGGCGCTCTGCAGGGGGCGGAGGGGAGGGAGTGGCCGGACTGTTGGGGGAACGGGGTGGTCAGGTCTCTGTGGTTGAATAGGCTCCCTGTGTGGATTCTGAGAGCACCCAAACACAGCAGCTTTGCTTGAGTTTCTACTTTTCAAAGGAAAAAAACAAAAAGAAAACAATTTATTGCAAAGTTCCTAATTTCCACCTACATAATTCTTGGCTGTATCTAAGTTCCTGCTAATTTAATCGCTTTAGCCTAATTAATTATTTACACTTGGGCTTTGAAAGGTTCCAAGTTAAAGTATGACCAACCCCCTTCCCCAAAAAAGCAGTGTGCATGAGCTGGAATGAGGTGGGGAAGGGGTGCCTGAATCAGGGTGAGCTGCACTCCTGGACAAGCACAGCTCAAGAGTACAAGACACACTAAGTGAAGTAAGTTAGAAAAAGAAAGACCAATCCCATATGATATCACTTATATATGGAATCTAAAATATGATGCAAATGAACAGAAACAGACTTACAGACATAGAAAACAAACTTATGGTTACCAAAGGGGAAAGAGGGTTGGAGAGGGATAAATTAGGAGTTTGGGATTAGCAGATACAAGCTACCATATATAAAGTAAACAACAAGGTCCTACTATAGAGCACAGGGAACTATACTCAATATCCTGTAATAAATCATTATGAAAAAGAATATTTATGTATATGTATAGCTGAATCACTTTGCTGTACACCAGAAACTAACACAACATTGTAAATCAACCTTATTCAATTCTTAAAAAAGTAGAAGACAAAAGACAGTGATCCCCAGCCTCTGGCTGCCTTGAAGCAGAAAGGAAATACCAAACTGAGGGTGAGCGTGAAGAGGAAAGTGATGTGGACCAGTGAGATGGGACAGTCCAGTGTGTGCTCAGGTCATAGAACTATGACGAAAAGAATCCTCCCCTTCTCCTTCTCTTTCCTCCACCAACTTACTCTCCCATCTCCAAAAAACCAGCATTTCCTAAGAATAGGACAGAATCCATCTAGGTCCTAAAAAAGAATCTCTATTTAGTAAAATGACTAATATCAAGTCAGTCTTTAAACAGAGAGAAAGAAAGGGGAACTATCAAAGGACACGGTTCCCCTGAAGGTAGGGGAACAAGAATAATGATGCAGCCTAGTATTCAGCAAACATCGTCGAGGGTCTACTATGTCCAGAGCTGAGCTTAATTTTTTTTTTTTTCGGTACACGGGCCTCTCACTGTTGTGGCCTCTCCCGTTGCGGAGCACAGGCTCCGGACGCGCAGGCCCAGCGGCCATGGCTCACGGGCCCAGCTGCTCCGCGGCATGTGGGATCTTCCTGGACCGGGGCACAAACCCGTGTCCCCTGCATCGGCAGGCGGACTTCTCAACCACTGCGCCACCAGGGAAGCCCTGAGCTTAATTTTTTTAACGTGGCTAACATTTATGGAATATGCTAGCATGTGTCATGCACTGCCCCAAAAGTTCAGCATGAACCATCTCATCTAATCTCCATAACAACCCTATAAAGGTGACTTTGTTCCCATCTCACTGGTGGAAAAACCAAGGCTCAGGAAATATAAGCAATTTGCCTGATGTCACACGGCTATTAGGAACAGAAGGCAGATTTATACCCAGATAATCTGACTCCAGAGCCCTGTCATTATTCACGCTGCCATATTGCAGACTAAGGTTTTACTGCAGAGTTTGATAAGGTTTGGAAGGGTTGGCTGGGTGGTGCTGATATTCTCTCTCATGCATGTACCTTACCATGGCCCTTACACTGCCCTTCTGATTTTCCATAGCCTCATAAACTAAATGTAGGTTAAGTTTCAATGTCTTCAGTGTTAAGTTTTCTCTACATGTGTCTGTCAGCTCACACCCACTCACCCTTCACATAGCTATGCTAATGAGAGCAGAGGTAGTTCAAAAGAAGGGATCTGAGTGTACTGTGTAATGTTAGCATTGGTAGAGGTTTCCTCCTAATTAGGTATTCTCTGCATTATTGGTAAAAAGCACTTAATTTCCTAAGCCTATGGCAGCTGATTAGCAAGGAAGCTGTGTGAGGCTCCCACTGGGCAGCAGAGAGAAACCAGTGCAGGGCACTGTGGAAGTAGCTGGGAGGTAGTGGTTTGAATCCCAATTCTGTCATTTAATTCCTGGGTGATCTCCAGACAGGCACAAACCTCTCTGAGCTAATTTACTTATCTGACCAATGGAAAAATAAGACACCTGCCCCCATAACAGTATTGTGGGAGCTAAAAGGGACAATATCTGTCAAAAAGCCTAGAACCATAGCTGACATCAAATGATGCTATGAGTGTGTTAGCCTGAATTTCATAGATATTAAACCGATATTTCTATATGTCACTGCCTATTGGCCAGTCCAGTCTCCTCTTAGATTAAATGCAAAGACTGTTTGCATTGTGAAAGTTCTGTACTGGCAGGTCTCATATTTTGCTGTATGTAAGTATCAACTAGGGATATTGTGAAAAGTGCAGATTCTCTAAACTCTACTCGTAGAAATTCTGATTCAGAAAGTCTACAGTAGGGCCCAGAAATTTGCACTTTTAGCAAGTTCTGCTCAGAAAATCACACGTTGAACATTTATAGAAATATATAAATAAATAAATATACAAATAGTATATAAATAAACACATACATACATAATAAATACCGATACAGTTGACCCCTGCATAATGCAAGGGTTGGGACACCAATCCTCCATGCAGGCGACAAGTCAAGTATAATTTATAGTCGGCCTCCACATAGACTCAGTTCCTCCATATCTGAGGTTCCATATCCTTGGATTCAGCCAACCCATGAATTGTGTAGTATTGGAGTGTTTACTTTTGAAAAAAATCGGCATGTAAGTGGATCCGCACATTTCAAACCCGTATTGTTCGAGGGTCAACTGTATATATCTTTCACGTCTTCCATACAGTATTATTTACTCAGTGCAGACTAGACCCAGATTAACTGATGCTGCCAAAGCCTCCTAAGGTTCGTGTTAAGACTTCACTTTAATATCTTGATGACAGTTGAGAAGGTAGGCCAGGGAGCCCATAAAAATGCAAACCTATACTGACAAAGGATGTCTGAAATTAATTTTGAAATGGTATGTGATGAAATGAGAGCTGTATAGTTGGGAGGTTCTCAATGTGTAGGAGAGGCTTCAAAAGAAGCTACCTAAGTTACCATACCATTTTTTTTCCATGAGTGTGCTTTGGAAAAAGCGATGTAGGAGAAAAGCTAACTCTGAAGGAAGCTTAAACAGAAGGAAAGTTTTTACTCATAAAAGATATCAATGAAATTTTAAAAGCAAGGCCAAGGAACCAGTCACCTGAAAGAAATTCTCACTCCTGAATTATGTTGGCAAGTCTTCGGAAATATTTAAGTATGATTCTTCACTTGCAAGAAGTATTGGCAGAATTTTGCTGGCATTGCCTTTCATGTTTTTCTGGACTGCTTTAGCATTCTCCAATTTTCCTTGGACTGTGAAAGGATATATTTATGTAGAAGTCATTGGTGTTCATTGAGAAAAAATGTTACTTTGGTCAAAAGATTTTATATTCAATAAATGATGGAGAAAGTGTCAAGTTCTACAAACTAGATCTGCTTGCATGGAGCCAGATATATGAGCACTACTTCCAGGAGAATTTGGCCACAGATAGGAACTTCCCAAGATTTTGAAATAATTTGAAATTTAAATGGAGTCAATACAAGTGAGATGTTAATTTCCTTGTACTGGGAAGTCAGCCTTCAACCCATCTTTATGTGTGTCGATATTCCTACAGACTGATGTTCTGGGAGAGTGTCCCCACTAAAATGTATCACTAAGCTGTCTCCTCAATTACAGAGTGGACTGAGATTCTTCATTTGATGCTGAGACACTCTCCACTTTATAAAATGGTTCCGTTGCATCCTCACTTCAGTCCCTGGACTTATTTCCTTTACTCTCTCCTGGAAGTTGACATTCCTATCCAGCCCTGACATCTGAAATCTGTGTTGATGTTCTAACCCATGGTGACCACTCTGGTGTCCTTTAGCCCTTGAGGTCTGTCATTCAGAACCTAGCCATATCTTTATTTGTCTCTCTAACAAAACAGAAGCTCCTTGAAAGCAGAAACTGTATCTCCACTTTCTTCTGAATAGCCCACAATGCCTAGCCCACACCTTTGCACATGGTAGACATTCAATAAAGATTGAGTGATGGGAATCGAACATACTAAATATCGCGAATATCTTCAACGGTGCCACACTATTCCTGAAAGCCACCTAGCCCATTGCTAGGACCAAGAGCCACCATGACCCCCACCATTGCTGCCTAGCTCTGTATATCAGCTTGGCATTACAGGAATCTTGTCTTTGTATGATAGAAATCCAAACCTGGGTCTTGACCCCAATCTTCTCCATACATGTCTCTAGATAGTGTGTGAAAGAGAGAAAAATCTCCTGCATCCATTGCTGGGTTTTTATTTTCTCCTGCTGGGCTCCCAGCAGGTAAAGGCTAGTAGTGCTGGCAGGCAGATAGACACCAGTATTTTCAATACATGAAAGATATCACCACAAAAAGCATGCTTCCATATAACTAAAGCTTCAAAGTAAAAATAAGGAGAGTATATCTGATGTGAAATATCATTCACCCACTTGCCATGAGCGAAGCACACAGTGTGAGAATCAGTGTGACCAAAGAAATAGGGAAGCAAACCTCTACTCCTTTCTCAAGGTTTCATGGTGCCCCCATTCTCTTACCAGTAAAATCACAAGACAACCTCATACCACCATTCACGACAGCAGGACATTATATGTAGAAAAACCACGTGTGTGTTGGGCCCCTGTTCAAAAGGATTGTTTGCTTAACCCTTAAACAGACTTACTATAAAATTGTTTTGCCTACAAAGGCTCTCCTTCACCAAGAAAGCACAGGAAAAAAATCATTGAGAAAAGAGCCTATTTTATAAAATCAAAAGTTGCTTTTCGTTCATTATCTCAGGCTTTCAAAGGAATCAACTTGCTTGAATCCACATGACAAGAAGAATTAGAAGGACAGTAAAACAGCGCTATCCTGCATCAAGCAGTGGAGGCTTGCAACAGAAAAATAAGTTCCCTGGTAGCACCAATCAAGTTGAGTATTTGTGTTCTTTTTTGACTAAACCCTGAGACAGTGATTGGAAAAATGAGAAACAGTGGTGAAAAACGATAGAGAATTGCTGGCTTTCCCCGCCTTCTACTAACACTTCCAAATGATAGCTATAATTCAGTAAAGATCATAGAGGCTGGCATTTATGTTGATCATCACTTCCTACCAGCCTTTGATTTACTAAATTCCTCCTAAATGAATTTCTAGCTGAGAGGAGTAAATTATATCTGAACACCCCTATCAAGAACAAGCTAAAATATATTGGCATGATATCAAATAAATAGGTTGGATAAATATATTAGTGTGGCACAAGATTGCACATAGTGAGCTGTTTTATAGGTCTATGGCAAAGAAATAGAAGACGTATTACAAATAAAAATACTGTACTTAATATTATTGTCTTGTGTGAGAAGGCTGTCTTGCTGAACCAAATAAGAATTTAAAGGAAAGATTTGAGCCATACTCCTAAGTTTTTAAATCAGGAGGTAGCTCTCTTTCTAAGGATGCAGGAGTTCATGTCTTGATGAAGAAGTTGGGTTAAGACTTGCTGGAATAATGAAAGCTGAATCCAAAAGAATGAGTTGTAGATTCTCTATCGAGAGAGACATGGAAATGTTTGCTGATGAATAAATTTAAATTCATTATTAAAAACTGAAACAGCAGAGCATTTGTTAAAATTAGCCTAAAACTTTAAATTGAGGAAATAACTTTGCGCTCCAGATGGGAAAAGGTGCTAATTTGTGAATTATTGACATTTTAACACTCTTTTACATGATATGTCTTCAAAATCCGCAATAGAAATATGACTCTTGTTATTAATGTTTCCAGAAAGGAAGCCCAGACAGAGGAAAACATTTCTTCCTCAATTAAGAAGGCTTTTAAGCCCTTTTGCCTGAATTTCACTAATGCCTCATTTCGCCAAATCAATCATGTTGCTCTACTATTGTATTAAAATGTACTTTAATAACAAATGCTTGAAATCAGAAGTGACATTTTTTCTAAGATGCATTACTAATAAAGTAACACGCATTTTCATCCTGCGTGAAACAGCTGGACCATGACGAGATCACATTAGCACTAATTAAAATGATATTTTTTGTGCAGTTTTTGCTAACCCAGCTTCATTGGACTCAAAAGGATTTTTGAAACCCATAAGAAAAGCTATTATGTAATCTTACCATGATTCTCTTGAATCAGGCTACTGTCTAATTTCTCCACAACGATATTTTCTTAAAACTCTCACTCAATAAAATCAATATTAAGTTTCTCCTCTTATGGCTCTTTTTTCAATATATGATCCCCATTTAATTTTAAAAAATTAAAGCTTTTATTTATTTTGCTTGATGAACAAGAAAAATATAATATTAAAGGCAGCATTTTGCAATGTTTCTCTTTTTCCCCACTTTACTGGGTCCCTGTTGTTCCCAACGTATAATTTGCAAAACGTATTGCTTCAATACTTACAATGAGAGAGGCGGCCCAGCTGTGGGAAGGAGAGGACAGCAGCCTCCAATATTACCATAATAATCTGCCTAGAGTCCCAGGAGCCCTCTGGTATATACAATTCTCTGTACTGCAGGCCCCAGCTGGAGAACATTCTCTTGACATGTATGCCAACCTTTGCCTGCAGGCAAAATAAAAAAAGGCAGAGAAGTAATCATGAAAATAAAAAATCTTGTCAACTGCGTTGGGATGCAGTTCCCATGTTTTTGCTCACGTAGGCAGGCATTGTGCTAACAAAATGATATGAGACTTTAAAGACTGCAGCTGGTATGTATTTAGATTTTTTAAAAAGTGCCATGTTAATTCTGCAGTCCTAAAATTTGGGGGGGGGCAGTGGGCAGTGATAGTTTAGTTATTTCTGTCAATATGCATGACAACTTTATTTACCAACTATTACACAGAAGATTGCTTATTACAGGAATTGAAACAGAAGGAGCAGCATTAACATCTTGAGGTTAATCATGGATGAAACTTTCAAACAAATATTATTTATATTCCTTGGCAAGTGAAACTAAGAGGAGCTTGAGCAGTTACTGATTCACACCTTTCTTAATTAATCCCACAAAAACTAATGTTATTATGTCCGGTCCTAAAATTCAATCTCAAGTCAAAGGAATATTAACCTTTAAAATAATAAAGTAAAACTTCAAAAGCACTTCTTGAACAAAACATGTATGTTTTGAAACTGAAAGTTCAGGTTGGGTTGTATTTTACTTTAAAAGCCAATAAAACTCAATGGGCTTAGAATATTCTACAATTAAAGCTGAAAAATCTGGGGTTTCCCTGGTGGCGCAGTGGTTGAGAATCTGCCTGCTAATGCAGGGGACCCGGGTTCAAGCCCTGGTCTGGGAAGATCCCACATGCCGCAGAGCAACTAGGCCCGTGAGCCACAACTAGTGAGCCTGCGCGTCTGGAGCCTGTGCTCCGCAACAAGAGAGGCCACGACAGTGAGAGGCCCGTGCAGCGCTATGAAGAGTGGCCCCCGCTTGCCACAACTAGAGAAAGCCCTTGCACAGAAACGAAGACCCAACACAGCCAAAAATAAAAATAAAAAAATTAAAAGAAGGCTCAACATTTAAAAAAAAGCTGAAAAATCTGATATCCTTGCTGTAGCACCAAAAGTTTCCAAACTTCATTTGTTGAAACAAGAGGCTCTTCTGAAAACGAATTAATCCAGAATATAACTGCTGTCACACACTTCTAAGCACTTTAATCTGGGTGGCATCCACTGGATGAATATTCTGAACAGGTAAGAAAATGCCATTATATGTATAAGATACTAACTTCCTTTGTCAAATTAATTTTCCAAATACTAGGCAGACTGGAAGAGGGCAGTATAGTGTTATATTAGCTCTTAAACCTGTCTGTTTGCCAGAAAATGTTCCATTTTACTGTCTTTACCAATATGGTTATGATAAATCTTTCTACTTTGCAGATAAAGAGATTTCGACAATTGAGAGTTTACAGCGTAAAGTGGGTTGCTATTAGTTATTGATCACTTTAAAGGACAGGACGTACAATTAGGTTTGTAATTGAATATTTATGTAACTAGTTCATTAATGTCAATCTCTCTCACCAAATGTAAACTACATGAGGACAGGATCATGGAAGTTCTATTTATCATTTCCTCCCAAGTGCATGGCACACACTAGGTATTTGTTGAAAGAATAAGTGCATGCATTTAGTTATTCATTCATTCATTCATTCAACAAATATTTACCAAGGCACCGGGGATCCAGCAATGAATAAAGCTGGTGAAAATCCCGGTCGTCATGGCAGAGAAGACAGATAATAGATAAGAAAATTAAGTAAAATATATACTGTGTTAGATAATGATAAATACTAAAAAGAGAAGTTTAGCAGGGAAAGGGGACAGAGAATGTGTCTGGGCGGGAGGCTGCTATTTTAGAAAGGGTGGCCAGGGGAGCCCCCCCCACAAAAGTGTGAAATGAACTGGTTTTCTCCACTAGGTGAAATTAAATAGGTCCTCAGTAAGAATCTAATAAAAAAGGCAAAGAAAGAAAAGACTTAAAATGCCAACCCTGGACTTCCCTGGTAACGCGGTGGTTGAGTCCACCTGCCAATGCAGGGGACACGGGTTCCAGCCCTGGTCCGGGAAGATACCACATGCCACGGAGCAACTAAGCCCGTGTGCCAAAACTACTGAAGGTCGCGCACCGAGAGCCCGTGCTCCGCAACAAGAGAAGCCACCACGATGAGAAGCCCGCGCACCTCAACGAAGACTAGTCCCCGCTCACTGAAACTAGAGAAAAGCCCACACGCAGCAACGAAAACCCAACGCAGCCAAAAGTAAATAAATAAATAAATTTTTTTTTACTGCCAACCCTTTCATTATTTATGCAAATATCTGTATCCTTTATGAAATTATAAGCCCCTCTAAAACAGAGACAGCAACTGTTTTTGGATATTATCTCTGGCGCTTGGCACAGTGTCATACACAGTAGATGCTCTTCCAATTATGCTGAGTTGACATAGATTCCTGTTAGAATAAAAGGACATGAGTAAGTGGTAAAATAGTCAAGGATGGAAGAGAGCCACCCAACACACTCTGGATGGCCAGAGAGCAGAGAAGTGAGGCTGAGCATACACCATTGTCCAGCATATAGCTTGATGCTGCCTGAAACTCCCTACAGCCAGCTACTCAGCCCTGAGATGACCACTTTTGTTTCCAAAAGAAAACAAGGCAAATGCACTATTACAACTAGGGAAATTAATCAAAGCCCTTGTCTTACTAATGGGGGTTCACATTGGGATCATTTTCATCTAAGAAAGAAGGCGTACACATGTTGCTTTTGTGAAAGTGGTCTTGAAGAGGAAGTTCACGCCCCTTTGTATCCATATATTCAATTTGTGGAGCTGGATACAAGTGAAACGCTCACATTTTAATTAGGGGTAGAAAAAAATACACATCAGATGATAGAAATAAAAGGGACAACAATAATCCTTAAAAATAAGTAAATTTTCAAAGTAGATGGTGGTTAAGAGTGAAGGGAAACCATTAAGTTAATCCAGTAACATGTGTTTTGTTATTACCAGGAAAGTACAGGTCACATCGTTGCAGAGAATAATGCAAAACAGAGAAAGGGCACATAGGCATAGTGAACAAGAAGAGAATTAATTTAAATGTCAGTTAGATGTTTGTTTGTTATTCTAAAGGACTAAAACATTCACACTAGCTACGAGGGCTCCTTTCCTAGTGAATTATCACATAACAGGTAACCTGTCCATATCCGTGCGTTACTAACTTTGAGTTTCCTCTACTCTTTCTGGGTGTCTCAACTTCACCCATGGCTGTACCTAAGCTCCTCTCCACAGAGGTCCCCCATCTCTCTCCAGCTCACATGACTCTTCTGAGCTCCACATACATTGCCTACTGGACATCTCCAGTTATATTCCATAGACCTTCAAGTTCAATATACTCATAATTTCACTCCCAAATCCTCTTCTTCTATGTGCTAATCTTAGTAAAGGTCACCACTGGTTACCCAAGCCAGAAACCTGAAAATGATTCTTGACTCTCCCATCTCTCAAGTTCTCTCCCTGCAATATCATCATCCTCCAAGCCCTAAAGGATCTTTCTCCTAAGTAACTCTTACAGTCTCTCTCTTTATCTGCAACTCATTGTTAGTAGCTGGGCTCAAAAACTCTTCCTATCTCAGCTGGATTACTACGTATCTCCTTACTGATCTTCTCAAAGGAAGAGCTTCCTCTCACCCCAAGGAACACACCCTCCTCCACCTTACCTGAGTGACTTGAGAAAACGCAAATACCTCTCTCCACTCACTCACTTAAAATGTTTCAATGCCCATTAGTTTGGGTTAAAGTCTTGCTTTTGGATTAAAGTCTGCACTCCTGACATGCAAGGCCCAGCTGATGGCTCCTTTCTAGCTCATCTTCCCCGACCCCCATGCTCTGCCAATGCTTCAGCCATAAAAAATGACGTTCCCCCATTGCCACCATTCCTTTGCTGATGCTCTGCTATTGATCTAAATACTCTGTCCAGTTTTCTGCACCTCAACTAAATCTCCTTCATCCTTTAAAAACACAGCTTAATCACAACCTCCTTCTTTTCTAATCCCCTCCCTTCTTCAGCTAAGTTACAGGGCTCTTTCCTGTGTTCATAAAGCACCCTTATGCAGGCATCAGCATAGCATTCACCATACTGAATTAGGATTTCCAATTTCTTGTTCACATCCCCCATTGACTATGAGTTCCATGAGCACAGAGAAGATTGTTCATGTCTGTACTCCCTATGTCTAGCATTGTAGATGTTCAATCAATGTTTGTTTAGCATGTGAATACGAGAATGAGTTTCCAGCGATAAAACTGGCTTAGTGGAACGGAAACACACCATCTACTTCTACATTAGAAATAATTTATTAGAAAAGGTAAGGAAACGAATACTTTTTGTGTTACTACTTATACCCAGCATTGGATCTGTTGACTAGGAGCTTAAGGTCAGAGAGAAAGAGATATTGAAAAAAACAGAGACAGAGAGACAGAGAAATCTTTTTGTACTTCATCATTTGTTTACATGTTCCAGAAGTCTCCTGCATGAGACAAGGTGATTAGGAACAGATCTGGCAGATGGGGCCTCACAAGACTAGTGCTGCTCAGAACTCTAAAACCAGCAGGTCTTAGAGTGGAGCAGAAATATGTGGTTTTAAAAAAAAAATGGGCTTCCCTAGTGGCACAGTGGTTGAGAGTCCGCCTGCCAACGCAGGGGACAAGGGTTCGTGCCCCGGTCCGTAAAGATCCCACATGCCGCGGATCGGCTAGGCCCATGAGCCATGGCCGCTGAGCCTATGCATCTGGAGCCTGTTCTCCCCAACGGGAGAGGCCACAACAGTGAGAGGCCTGCATACCGCAAAAAAAAAAAAAAAAAAAAAAAATTGAACTGGGTACCAAAACGAATTTTCTAAAGGTCATTATACATTTGCTAAAACTACCTGGTTTTATGTGATATATTTTTTAAAGAGCTATTTAAAAAAATGAAATCAGTTTTAGCCTAGGATAAAATATGAAGCCATGCCAATTTTTAATTTTATGTTTTTTAAAAATAAATTTAAACTAAAAAACAAAAACATTCACCCATTTCTCCCACCCACCCACCACCTCTGGCAAACACCAATTTGTTGTCTGTGTCTATGAGTTTGGTTTTATATATATAAAGAAAAATATAAAAATATATATACAGTTTTTATATGTGGAATATAAATATACTTTATATATATTATATATATTCATATATATCTTATATATCATATGTATTTATATATGATATATTATACATTTATATATTTAAAATATTTTAATATATATAATATATATATGTTTAGATTCTACATTCCACATATAAGAGAGATCATATAGACAGTATTTGTCTCTCTTTGACTTATTTCATTTAGCATAATGCCCTCAAGGTCCATTCATGTTGTTCTAAATGGCAACCAATTTTTTTTATTGAAGTATTGCTGACTTACAACGTTTCAGGTGTACAGAAAAGTGAATATATATTCTTTTTCAGATTCTTTCCCATTATAGATATTTACAAAATCTGTAATATAGTTCCCTGTGCTATACAGTCAGCCCTTGTTGTTTACTTTATATATAGTAGTATGTACCTGTTAATCCCAAATTCCTATTTTATCTCCCACTCCTTTTCCCCTTTAGTAATCTTAAGTTTGTTTTCTATGTTGGTGAGTCTATTTCCATTTTGTACATATGTTCATTTGTATCATTTTTTTAGATTCCACTTATAACTGATATCATATGATATTTGTCTTTCTCTGGCAACCAAGTTTTTAAAGGAAAATAGGGGCTAAACTAAAATGTTGCTTGTTTAGTCAAAGGAGCATACCATATATGTGTTAGAACCAATATTGGTTCTAAAGCATTTGCAGAGTCTAAAATGCAGAATTAAAATTTCTTGTCTGAGTTTTAAAATTTTTTTTTAAGTTTTAAATTAAGGCAATTCCCCCCATGACCCCAGAATCTCTTGCAGCACCGCCTGCTCTTTTGGAAGTCTATCTGATAGGCCCTTATGCTTATATGCTGCCTACTGTCCTTGGCACAGAAACACTTCTTTCAGGCCTGTTTTCTCCAATGGTACCCTCTAATTCAGATCTTGGTCACAACGTCAAAACTTACCAGTCCTGTGTTCCGATGCCTCAGGCTGTCTCAGTAGTGCAATCTAAAAGAAGTTCCAACTAACGGTTCCTAACAAAAATTCAGTGGACTTAAAATCACAATATATTGTATAAGTAGCAGCTCCCACTACCCTGTTTAATTTTTTAATGATTAAGCAAGCTTTGCTCTTTCAACTCTTTACTACAGCCATTCTCTTCTAACCAAACTCATTCTCAGTTCAGCCATGCAGGCACCATTTCATGAGCACCTTCGTTCTTTGTCCACTGTGTTCCTAGGCATTCTACCTAGCCTGAGCTAGCCATGTACTCACAGGACTGAAAGCTCATGTTTCTGTTTCATCAGACTTCGGTGAAACTAGCAATGATAGGCAAAGAATAAGACGGTCTTAAAGCACAAGCCAACTGACTGAGTCAGACTTCATATTGTGAGTACTTAAACATGTGTCCCCCAAAGTTCATGATGGCAATATGCATCTGTACAAAGTTACCACTTTCCAATTTTTCAGTCTTTGGATCTTTTTATCTCTCAAATATATCAAATAACTGGAGATTACAAATGCCACGTGATATTAACAAGCTGTCTTACTATTGGTAGCTTCCTTCCACTTTCTCAGAATAGTGAATGTTTGTTATTCTTTTGTTTTGTTTTTGTCTTTTAAATGAAGAAAGGTAAATATTTCCTATCACTTTCTTTCTGATCACTACTAAACTCTTCTAAGAAATCTTTAGGAAGCTACTATTATAGTACACCTGGCAAACTTGTTATCGTTTTGTAAGTTGATTTTTTTTTTAACTCTGAGGATTTCTTTTTCAAAATTTTCTAAAAGCAAAAGATCATCAGTGGAATTGGCAACACAAGAACAATTGTTTGCCTAAGGAAATGGAAGGTGCAAAGTATTTGAAATTTTAACATCCTAGGTACTTTCCAAGCATCTTAGGCCCATAGGGTTGGCAGCTCATGGACTCAGCCTGAAGACTTAGGAAGGAAAATGGCAATTACAGGCACTGAATAAGAAAAATATTTTAAGTTAAAAAAAGGAAAATTCTCATAAAACTCTCTCGGTTTTCTATTTAGAATGTTTAAAAAACATTGTTCACATTTTTGGGGCTTCCCTGGTGGCGCAGTGGTTGAGAGTCCGCCTGCCGATGCAGGGGACACGGGTTCGTGCCCCGGTCCGGGAAGATCCCACATGCCGCGGAGTGGCTGGGCCCGTGAGCTATGGCCGCTGAGCCTGCACGTCCAGAGCCTGTGCTCCGCAACGGGAGAGGCCACAACAGTGAGAGGCCTGCGAACAGCAAAAAAAAAAACCCAAAAAACAAAAACACTGTCCATATTTTTGTGTGTTCATCTTTTCTACATATGGGTTGAACAGTTGGTCTCATTTTCAGTTTCATTTAACTGTTTATTGTATTTAAATATATGGAGCACATTTCATTACCCATAAAGAAACTCAACAAATATTTGTTGAATTGAATTAAATGAGCTTATATCACAATGTTGGTATTGAGGAATAAACCTGACTTATCTTAGACTACTCGTCTATATCAGTCTTTTACTATAAGTAGATAGATCATATTATTTCAGATTAAAAAATTTTAATGTAACAAATAATCTTCCTATGTTTTCTGCATTCCTTCCTTTTCTATCAAAATAAGAGACTTGAAACAAAGGAGGAAATATGTGAAAGGGAAGGTGAATAAAAATGGATAAAGATGAACATCTAGGAATCTACACTGCCTTCAGTATGACCTGTATTTTTCTAATTAAAAAAAGGGTAGTAGTTTTATTCTCTGTATTGGTTGTCCCCTTCTCTTAAACTTGTATCTTTCTGAAGATGTGGACAGCGTCTAGATTATAATGCTAAAATCTACATAAATTCTCGTGGCTGTGGCAGCCAAAGTCAGCACTGCCCCTCAGTTTCCCTATGGGCAACAATCTCTCAGCAAACTTAGTGGCTGCATAGCTTTGGATGCTTCCAGAGTCCCCATGGGCGAGCAGCCACAGAGGGGAGTCAAAGCTAGAAAAGAGTCAATCTCTCAGCAACCAGGGGGGAAAAACGGTGCTGATAACTGTTTGCACGTGTGGGAGCTCCTTTCCTGTCCAGTTTCTCAGCTTATCTTAGTCTTTTTGTATATTTTTTGCAAAACTTATTTATGTGTTCAGATTATTGTATTGCAATAAAAAGATACTATGTATTCATAACAATCAAGTTGAATACTGAGGGGAAAGTATTAGTGATCCTGTAAAAAAAGGAAGCCAATCACTCAATTAACATGCACTCATTCCTTCTACAAATAGCTCATGAGTGTCAAGTGCTCGGCTATGTGCTGAGTGTACAGTTTTGAACAAGACAGAGAGAGCTTACGGTCTAATGGGGGAAGATGGACGACCAAACAAGCAATTTAACAATCAAGTGCGGCAAGATATTACAAAATAAGCTTTAAAAAAGTGGAAAGGAAAGGAAGGAGACAAACAACATTATCATGAAAGATGATGCAAAACAAAGAACCTCTCTTGATGTTTTCAAAATCTGTTTAAGTGAAAGAGAGAGGGGACAAGAATTTTATAAGTAACCCTTCTAACTCTGATCTAGTTGTTCATCTACTGTAAATATCTCAGCCCCTGTCATTGGGCAACAGCAAACTTCCTGCTGTACTTGTTCTCTGCAAAGCTAACAGGTGATACAGCCACAATATGTAAATTAACCAAGAGAAACGGAGTACAAAGGCTATATTTGAAATTCTATGTGCAGAGCTAGTCTCCCAGTGAACTTACTGCAGAAAAGCAAACATTTCCACCTCAGAGAAGGAGCAATGCACATACCAAAATAATCCATGCTACTCCATCATTTTTTGATCTGAAATAAAGCCCTCAGAGGGAGACAGACTCTACGGTGAATGTTGCATCAGAAAGTCAAAATGCATAGTGAACGGGAACATCAAAGTGTGTAATGTGGTGTAAAGATAACCTCCCTCACATATTTTAGATTACTCAAAATGATGACTATGAAATGCATTTATTCTTTAATAAAGAAACTCATTTCATGTGCTACTGTATGTAGCAGGCCAGTTCTGTCTTTTTTCATTAATTTGCTTTTCGGGGCCCAAATCTAGATATTATTGTATTTTTATGTTTCATATCACTTGTACATTTTGAATGACGTTGTAAGTTAGCTGTATGAGTTGAAGTGAAGAAAATAAGCACCTCCTTTCTTTCCTCTACCATAATGGTCAAAATACCTTTTACAGCACTGGCCAGTGTATAAATCAAGTAGGCATAGGAGAATGAAATGGACTTTGTAGTTAGAAAGACATGGCTTTAAAGCCAAGTTCTACTACTTATTACCATGAGATCCTGAGCATGAAGCTTCGGTTTCCAAATCCATAAAATGGAGTGGAAGAAAGCTACCAAATTCACTAATTGTAAGAACTAAATGAGATACTACAAGGAATATACCAAACACAGTGCATGGCATGTGGCACACATTTGGTATATGTATGGTGTCTACCTTTCTAGGTTCTTCTGGCTGGCCTAAGAATTAAATTGACATGAGACAGATTAACAGGAGAAAAATCAAACAAAAGTTTAATAGTATGTAGACATGGGAGAGACCCAGGAGAACTGAGTAACGCACCAAAATGGCTGAAGCCCTCACCTTAAATCCCATCTTCAGCTAAAGACAAAAGAGGATGTCGGGGTAGGGGGTTGGGACTTCAAAGGGGAAGAAGACAATTTACATGGAGATGGAAAAGCAAAAGTTTGGCAAACAAATGTTTGCCGGGCCCTGCAGAGACAGTGGGAGGCAGAGTGGACTCTGACCACTAGGCCTTGTAGCCCATATTCTTTGCAGATATCTCTGGTGATAGCTCTCTTCTGGGAGCATACCCTCTACCTAAATTATGTTAGGTGGTTAGCAGGAAGGTCCAAGTTTCTTCCTGAGTCTTTTGGGCCCTGATTGTTTTTAGCTTCAAATAATCCACATTCTGAACAGAAATCTGGGGGTGGCAAATTTTGCTCCCCTACTGTAGCAACTGTTATCCTGCTGGTGCTTCCAGAATTCTTTTCCTTCATTCCTCTTTGGCCCACCTCTTCTTCCTTTTATTAAGGCTGCTCCTGCTTCCCCGTGATTATCACTGGATAAATGGATTTCATAATCTAAGCATCCAGATTGTTCTTAATTTTTTTTAACTGAGCTGAGTAAGCCCTTTAACGTTTTCTCAAAGTCACTTTAAAAGGTCTTTCTAAGTTCTTTACAAATATGGCTAAGAGAATATCATGTAAGAGAATAAATGTAAATTTGGGTTTCATCAAACTATGACACAGCAAGAAATAAAATGGCTGCAATTTTCTGGAAAAAGAGAACCACTAAAATGGCCAAGGGGCCCAGCAATTAATCAATCCATCATTCTAGTACTCAGAAATTGTCTCCTTCATCAGGGACTGGGTGAGACCATGTTATAAATGGGCTTTATCAGGCCCTTGGACAGGAAACAAACTAAATGAGAAGCAATCTGACTTTGGTAGCAGAGGGACACGGTGAGGCTCTCATTAATCCCACAGTTTCCTGACAAGACATGAAAAAGGTGTACAGATAATATGATTGACATTTAACTAAGCAACCTAGAATGCATTCCTACAAATGAGTTGTGACCTTACAAAAGCAACGTTGGGAACGAGAAACCTATACATCTATATAAACCCACGAGGCTGCCCTTATGGTTAGCTCCCTGGTCATTAAGGCCAGTAGAAAATCCAAATAAAAAGCCATTTTATCCCATCAGGGTCACATTTCCATCACCATCAAAAATCCAGGTATCTATTCTGTTTACAAACTTTGCCCAGTAGATTTAATTTCCAGGGAATTTTGGCTATTTCCAGAAATCGGAGCTACCCTAAAGGGAACTAGATGAGACTCCACTGAAAATATATGAAATATATAATGAAGGCATGTTCTGAAAGAAATCTCTCAAGAAAAGTTAGAAAGTCATGTAAATTCTACTGAGATGATTGACTCTGAGAGCACAACGCTTGGTTATACAAGTTCCAGGGTATTTGTTTTTTTTTTTAAATAAAGCTGTTAGGGCTTCCCTGGTGGCGCAGTGGTTGAGAGCCCGCCTGCCGATACAGTGGACACAGGTTCGTGCCCCGGTCCGGGAGGATCGCACATGCCGCGGAGCAGCTGGGCCCGTGAGCCATGGCCGCTGAGCCTGCGCGTCCGGAGCCTGTGCTCCGCACGGGAGGGGTCGCAGCGGTGAGAGGCCCGCGTACCGCAAAATAAATAAATAAATAAAATAAAGCTGTTAGATGAACTTTGCTCCTGATGTTTTCCTGCGTCACCTTCCTATACCTGCAGATGGAAAGATGTTTTATCCTGTCATAAATGATTCCCTTTCTGCCCCGCTCCTGGCTGGTTCTTCATCAGCATCCTGGTTATACTGTAGTTTCTGTGGCTGTGGAGCCAGGCAGCTTTCTGAGGGAACAACAGCCAGCTGAGGGGCAGAGGGAACCCTCTGCAAAAGCTTATCCATCTGGGGGAATGGCTGTTCATCGTCAGTCGAGTTGGGAGTGAATCACAACATACATCAGTGTATGGCGGTGACAGCGTTATTCATATAATATTTAATACGTTTATGTAATTGGACCAAGTTTCACTAGGACTTGTTGCAATAAAACCACAGACATTTCTCAAAAAGCAGGGCATCCAGCTGAAGGATGTAGACAATTTATTTAACATTGGTGAATACACAGCCACAGGGATCCAGAAGCCAAAACAAAAATAAGCACAAGCAGTAAAAAGTGCAGCAGCCAAAAAAGGGGCTGAGTGGGCAACAACAAAACCAGGAAATCCAGTGAAAGCTCATCTTGCATTCAGTCATTGAATTCACAGAGGTCCACTGAGCAATCACTACTGCAAAACAATCGTGCTGATCTTTCTCATTGCTTTTTAATTAATTGCATGTATCTTCCACTTGTTTTTTGTTTTTCAAAAAATGTTTTGGACACAAAGATCAGTTCTCACAGTATTCTTTCTCCGTTACAGCATTCGGCACAGTGCTTTGTATTCTAGTTCTTAGCGGTATTTTTTGGTCTTTGCCAAGCGTCAGAATATGATGGAATGGAAAGAGTATTGTACCTTAAGTAAAAAGACGTGGGTGCGAATCTTGTTCTCCCACTCCACTGTACAATTTGGGTATAGTACCTAACCATTCCAAACTAAGTTCCTCAAATCCAATGTGAGGATAAATATGCAAAAGTACACCAATTTGAAGATACAGGAGGGAAAATAAGATATCAAAACTTTAAATAATCATTAATTACAAGAAATAATACAGTTCAAAATACATGAGATTCATGTAGATAAAGCTATAAGAATCTATTGAGAAATATAAAGACGATATAAGAAAATAAGAGAATATGCTTCTTCTGGTTGGGATTATCAATTCTTTGTCAATTATTTCATGAATCAGCAAAATTCTAAAAAAAACACTTGATGACTTTTTAAGAGAATTTAATAAAATGATTTTAAAGTTCATTTAAGGAAGCAATAAGTAAAAATAGGTAAGAAACTTCTAGAAAAAAGAGTTGATGTGGAAGTTACCCTACCAGTTCTGATAAAATATTAAAAAGCCAAGATTAAAAAAAAAAAGGCAAAATCACTAAAATAATATTGTATCAATACAAATATGAAAAGTGTTAATCGATATTAATCCTGGGTAGTGGGAATCTGAATAACTGTTATATTATTCTTTTGCTTTTTTACATTTAAATTTTTTTCAAATATAACTTAAAGGAGCCAATTGATGAGATGGCCGAGTAGTTAAGGCAACTGACTGCTAAAAGAGCCAATAAAAATATAGTTACCACTTAAAGAAGAAATGGATGAATTAATATAAATAGTCCATGTAAACCTTTGCATATGTAAAAATTTAATACATGATAGAGTAAGCATCATAAAACAATGGAAAAGGAATGAAATATTCAAATTATGTCAATAAGAGAAGTATGTATATAGAAGCAATTCTTTAGATTCCTCATACCGTACACTGAAATACATTTTAAGTTGCTTTCAGAAATCCACACACCAAAAAACTATTTTAAAATAGAAGAAAATTTGAAAGAATATCTTATTTCTGAAGGAAGAAATGCTTTCCATGAAACTAATGGGAGAACTAAGAAAAGTGTCAGTGTATTTTAAATACAGGCACTCCTTGTTTTATTGCCTTCATTTTTATTGCACTTCACAGATATTGCACCTTTTACAAACTGAAGGTCTGAGGCAACCCTTCATCAAGAGAGTCTATCGGTGCCGTTTTTAAAATAGCATTTGCTCACTTCAAGTCTCTGGGTCATATTTTGATTATTCTCCCAATATTTCAAACTTTTTCATCATTACTATATTTGTTATGATGATCTGTGGGGACCTGGGGGCACCGTGCCCATATAAGACAGCAAACTTAATCTGTAACTGTATGTGTTCTGACTACACCACCAACCAGCCATTCCCCCATCTCTCTCTCTCTCCCTGGGCCTCCCTATTCCCTAAGACACAACAATATTGAAATTAGGACAATTGATAACCCTACAATGGCCTCCAAGTGTTCAAGTGAAAGACTCACACATCTCTTACTTTAAATCAACAGCTAGAAAATATTTAAACTTAGTGAGGAAGGCATATCAAAAGCTGAAATAGGACAAAAGCTAGGTCTCATGTGCCAGTTAGCCAAGTTGAAAATGCAAAGGAAAAATTCTTGAAAGAAATTAAAAGTGCTATTCTAGTGAATACAGGAATAAAAAAACCTTATTGCTGATATGGAGAAAGTTTTAGTGGTCGGGATGGGAGATCAAATCAGCCTCAACATTCCCTTAAGCCAAAGCCCAATCCAGAGCAATGCCCTAACTCTCTTCAATTCTAAGAAGGCTGATAGAGGTAAGGAAGCTGCAGAAGGATACTTTGAAACTAGCAGAGGTTGGTTCATGAGGTTTAAGGAAAGAAGCTATCTTCATAACATAAAAGCCCAGGTGCTAATGTAGAAGCTGTAGCAAGTTATCGAGAAGATCTATATAATTAATGAAGGTGGCTACACTAAACAGCAAATTTTCAGTGTAGATTAAACAGCCTTATGTTGGAAGAAGATGCCATCTAGGACTTGTATAGCTAGAGAGGAGAAAATGTCTTGCTTCAAAGTTTTAAAGGACAGGCTAACTCTCTTGTTAGGAGCTAATGTGGCTGGTGACTTTAAATTGAAGCCAATGCTCATTTACCATTCGAAAAGTCCTCGGGCATTTTAGAATTATGGTAAATTTACTCTGCCTGAACTCTATAAATGGAACAACAAAGCCTGGATGACCTTATATTTGTTTACAATATGGTTTACTGACTATTTCAAGTCCTCTGTCGAGATCTACTGCTCAGCAAAAAAGATTCCTTTCAAAATATGGCTTACTGACAACGCATCTGGTCACCCAAGAGCTCTGAGGGAGACGTTCAGTGAAATTAATGGTGTTTTCATGCTTGCTAACACAACGTCCACTCTATAACCCATGGAACAAGGAATAATTTTGCCTTTCAGGTCTTATTATTTAAATATATTTTGAAAGGCTATAGCTGCCATAGATAGTGAGGCCTCTGATGGATCTGGACAAGTAGATTGAAAACCTCTGGAAAGGATTCACCATTCTAGATGCCATTAAGAGCATTCATGTTTCATGGGAAAAGGTCAAAATATCAACATTCACAGGAGATTAGAAGAAAGTGATTCCAATCCTCATGGGTGACTTTAATGGGTTCAAGACTTCAGTGGAGGACGTAACTACAGATGTGGTGGAAATGGCAAGAGAACTAGAATTACAAGTGGAGCCTGAAGACGGGACTGAACTGCTGCCATCTCATGATAAATCTTTCACAGATGAGGAGTTGCTTCTTATGGGTGAGCAAAGAAAGTGGTTTCTTGAAATGAAAACTACTGGTAAAGATGCTGTGAAGATTGTTAAAATGACAACAAAAAATTTAGAATATTACAGAAAATTGGTCGATAAAACAGCAGGGTTTGAGAGAATTGACTCCAATTTTGAATGAAGTTCTACTGTGGGTAAAATACTATCAAACAGCCCTGCATGCTTCAGAGAAATCGGTTCATGAAAGGAAGAGTCAATCAATATGGCGACAATGTCAGTCATCACTGTCTTACTTTAAGAAATCGCCACAGCCATTCCGACCTTCAGCCTCCACCACCCTGATCAGTCAGCTGCCACCAACATCAAGGCAAGACCCTCCACCAGCAAAAAGATTATGACATGCTGAAGGTTCAGACGATAGCATTTTTAGTAATAAAGTACTTTTAATTTAAGGTATGTACATTATATTTTTAGACATAATGCTATTGCACACTTAATAAACTACAGTATAGTGTAAACATAACTTTTATATGCACTGGGAAACCAACAAATTCATGTGACTCACTTCTTTGTGGTATTTGCTTCATTGCTGTGGTCTGGAAGTAAACCCACAATATCTCTGAGGTATGTCTGTAGTTTTTTGTTTGAAATTTTAGTTTCTCAAAAATATCTAAAGTTAAAAGACAGATCAAATCAGGAAAATACATGCCATAATATTATAAAGGAGAATTCTCAACATGTGAAGAATTCATGGAAATTGAATAATGTAAACATATCTAAGAATCAATAGATATATGAGAAATGAATATTGGTAAAGTAATTAAACAAGGAAACCATTAGACTGAGATGGCTCTAATACCTTGGCAGCCTAGTAAGCAAAGTGAAACCACCCTAAGCCAGAGTTGATTCCTATAAATGCCTCAAGTTAAGAAATTGAAAATTAAGACCAACCAGTCACAAACAGCCAAGCAGATTTTCCCAAATAGGCTAACTGCTTAAGCTATGGCCAAACAATTCTCTTGCTTGTTTCCGCATCTGCTCTATGAAAGCCTTTCCCTTGGCTGCTGCTGGTGAAGCACTGCGAACCACTTCCGGTTTGGCATTGCCCTATTCAAATTGATGTTTGCTCAAATAAACTCTTCAAAAGTATAATGTGTCTCAGTTTATCTTTTAACAATATGAATAGCCAACTTATGGAAGAGAAATGAGAAAAATGATTCCACATCAATAGTCATTTTAAAAGTGCAAATTGAAATAATAGTAAGATTTATTTTCACATATCTGAGTAGCAAAAACATTTTTTAATGTTAATTATCTTGGTAAGGCGATGGGAAAACATACATTCTCCTACGTTTGTGGGCATATAAATTAGTACAACTTTCTGGAAGCAATTTATCAATTTTTAAGAGCGTTATTCTCTTGCTCAAATAATAGCTAATTCTAGTGATCTACCCTAAAGAAATGGTCAGAAATGTGGTCAAAGATTTATATAAAAAGATGTTCATGGTAGTACTATCATAGCAAAAGCTGTCCAAAAATGAGAAAATGACTAATGAAATTATGGTAGATGCATAATGGAATACCAGTCATGGTTTAAAAGTATAATCATAGATGTACATCTTTTGACAAAGAATGACAGTCACAATATATTATTTAGTAAAAGTAAGTATATAGAAATGAAAATAGAGTATAAATCAACCATACAAAGATATTCACACAGAGAAATGACTACTAAGGGCCACCCTAAAATATTAATAGTGCTTATCTCTTGGTTGACAGGAGTATAGGTTAGAATGCAGATTCCACTCCTGTATAAAGGCCCAAAACTGAGCACAAAGAGTTTTTGGCTGATACAGTGGCTTCACACTTCAGGGACTCGAGCTCCTTCTATCTCGTTTGTTTAATATCCCTACAATAGTTCACATCTTCTTAATGTGAATGAAGAGTGTTGCCTTCATTCACATCCAAAAAAGTTCAGCCCTGCATTTACATTCCAGATAGCAGAAAGGAAGGAAGACAGATCATGATGGCTACCCTTCCTCTCTTTAAGGGTACAATTCGAAAACTCCATACATAACATCCACTCATATCCCATGGGCCAGAGCTTAAACACATGGCCACATGCAGGTATAAGTGAGGCTGAAAAATGAAGTCATACGTTGGATGATTTTGTGATTAACGAAAAAGTCTATTACTGTGTAAAAAGGAATAACAGAATATTAGGAGACAATTTCTGCCACAGTCTACCTCTTTGGACACCTCAAGACCTATGTGTTCTTTTCTTCACATACATAGAACACGTTCACCCACTTCTCAAAAGAGACAACCCCAAAATTTCATCTAGTTGTTAAATGTAGCATGAAGTCTAGGAATTCTGGGAGAGCTCAGTCCTCTCCATCAGATTGAGGTCCTACAAAATAAAAGACAAGTTACCTTCCTCCTTCACCTAACACACATAATATACAATGGTTGGATAGAAACGGGGCAGCTGCATCAAAAATTCCCATTCATACAGTTGCTCCCAATAAAATAAAACTTACCAAATCATGTACACAATCTGTATGCTGAAAATTAAAATGCTCATGACAGATATCAAAGGAGACAAAGAAATGGAGAGATAGACTGTATTCATGTACTGAAAGACTCAACGCAATAAAGATTCAATTCACCCCAAATTGATTTATAAGCTTAATGCTCCTATCAAAATCTCAGCAGGGAATCTTGTCTATGTTTTTGCAGACAGAGACAAACTTACTTATTCTAAAATTTGTATGGAAAGGCACAGGTGCTAGAATAGCTAGTACGTTCTTGAAAAATAAGAATAAAATGGGAGGAATTACTCTATCCAATATCATGGCTTACAATATAGCTATACAATCAAGACAGTTTGGTGTTGGCAGAGAGATAGACACATAGACCAAAATAAAAGAATAGAGGGCTTCCCTGGTGGCACAGTGGTTGAGAGTCCGCCTGCCGATGCAGGGGACACGGGTTCGTGCCCCGGTCCGGGAAGATCCCACATGCCGCGGAGCGGCTGGGCCCATGAGCCATGGCCGCTAAGCCTGCGTGTCCGGAGCCTGTGCTCCGCAACGGGAGAGGTCGCAACAGTGAGAGGCCCGTGTACCGCAAAAAAAAAAAAAAGAATAGAGAAATTATAAATAGACCCACGCAGATATTTCCAACTGATTTTTGACAAAGACGCAAAAGCAATTCAATGGAAGAAGGCTAGCCTTTTAACAAAATTATGGTAGCACAATTTGACATCCATAGACAAAGAAAAAGAAAGAACTCAACCTAAACCTTACACATTATGAAAATTAACTCAAAGGGATCCCAGATTAAATGTATAATATAAAACTGTAAAATTTTAGAAAAAACATGGGATAAAATCTTCAGGATCTAGGTCTAGTCAAAGAATTCTTAAACTTAACACCAAGCCATGATCCCTGAAAGGAAAAATTTATGTTAGACCTCATCAAAATTTAAAACTTTTGCTCCGTGAAAGTCCCTGTTAAGAAGATAAAAAAGACAAGCTGCAAATTGGGAGAAAATATTTGCAAAACACAAATCCTACAAAGAACTAGTATCTAAAATACACAAGGAACCCTCAAAACTCAGCAGTAAAAAAAAAAATCCAGTCAAAAAATGAGCTAAAGACATGAACAAACACTTCATGGAAAAGAAAATATTTGTGGGAAAGAAACACATGAAAAGAAGTTCAACATCACTAGCCATTAGGGAAGTGCAAATTAAAACCACAATGAGGTATCACTACTGCAATATTGTGATTTATAGGAAAAATATATATTTGATCTTCATTCACAGTTCCTGGTTCACAGCTTACAAAATCCTTGAAATCTCCCCAGTGATCAGAGCAATGGAATAATAGTTAGTCTCTTGTCCTCAGTTCCCACCCAAAGGTGGGGGGCTGGTTGCAGGAGAATCAACCATGTGATTAGGGGGTTGGCAATTTCAGTCTCACCCCTGATTCCCAGGTAGGGGAGAGGGGCTGGAGGTTGTATCAGTTGCGTTGACCAATAACTTGATCAATCATGACTACCTAACGAAGCCTCCATAAAAACCCAAAAGGACAGATTTTTGGCCTTTTTTGGAGAGCTTCTACACAGCAGAACCAGAATTCTTCTGTGTGCCACATGTTCCACGAGGAAAGAAGCTACTTAGTTTGAGACCTCACCCTATGAATCTCTTCGTCTGGCTGCTGATTCCTGTCCTTTAATATCTTTTTATAAAAAAATCAGTAATCTAGTGAGTAAATAGGTTTTCTAGAGTTCTGTGAACCATTCTAGCAAATTAATCGAACCCAAAGAGGGGTCATGAGAACCTCTGATTTATAGCCAGAAATAGAGGTAACAACCTGGACTTGTGGCCGGTGTCTGAAGTAGAGGGCGGCCTTGTGGGACTTGAGCCCTTTTCCTGTGGAATCTGATTCTATCTCTGGTAGATAGCTTCAGAATTGAGTTGAATTCTTGGACACCAGCAGGGTGTTGGTGTGGGGAAGCCTCCACATGCTTTAAAATTGGGTTTGGGAACCCTTTTCCAGTACTACATGCTTATCAGAATGTCTAAAATAAAAATAAAAAATAATGACAACCCTACATGCTGAAGAGGAGGTGGAAAAACTGGACTATTCACACGTTGCTAGCAGGAATATAAAATGGTATAACTGTTCTGAAAAATGGTCTGGCAGTTTCTTACAAAACTACATTTGCAATGCAACTACCATATGACCCAGCAATTGGGCATTTATCCCAGAGAAATGAAAACTTAAGCTCATACATATTTGTAGAAGCTTTACTAATAATAGCCAAAAACTGGAATCAGTCCAGATGTCCTTCAACTGGTGAATGGCTAAACAAACTGTGGTACATCCATAACAGGGACTACTACTCAGCAATGAAAAGGAACATCACTGATACATGCAACGACTCTACTGGCTCTTCAGAGCATTGTGTTGAGTAAATAAAGTCAATCCTAAAAGGTTACATCCTGTATGATTTCACTTATACAGCATTCTTAAAATGACAAAATAATAGAAATGAAGAACAGATTAGTGGTTGCCAGGGGTTAGGGCTGGTATTTTTAGTGTTTATGGCAACTCTATTCATAATAGCCAAAACCTGAAAACAACCCAAATGTCTATCAACAGGAGAATGAATGAACAAATTGAGGTATATCCATACAATAGAATACTAGTTCACAATTTAAAAAGGACTACAATACACACAACAACATAGGTGGACTTCAAAAACATTGTTAAGTGAAAGAAGTCACACATCTATTTCTATGAAATGGAAACCAGGTTCCATTTACATGAAATCCAAATAGAGGCAAAATTAATCTACAGAAGTAGGTGTGGAGGTGGGAGCAGAAAGAGGCAGAAAGGGGCATGTGGGAACTTTCTGGCATGATTAGAATTATATCTTCTTCTGGTAGTGGTTACAAAAGTCTATACAATTGTCAAAACTCATTGAACTGGACACTTAGAATCTATTTATATCATGTAATTTTATATCACAATATTTATATCATGCTAATTAAAAATCTTTTGTTTGTTTGTTTTGTTTTGTTTTTGCAGTACGCAGGCCTCCCACTGTTGTGGCCTCTCCCATTGTGGAGCACAGGCTCCGGATGTGCAGGCTCAGCAGCCGTGGCTCACGGGCCCAGCCGCTCAGCGGTGTGTGGGATCTTCCCGGACCAGGGCATGAACCCGTGTCCCCTGCATCGTCAGGCTGACTCTCAACCACTGTGCCACCAAGGAAGCCCAATCTATTTTTTTAATGTAATTGTGAGGTTAAATTGAGAGCCAATCTCCATATGACTTCACTCTGGTATCTCCACAGTCTAGGACTGTTGCCTTCCTGAGCCTCCAGCTGGATTCAGATAACTCCATGTTCATTTCATAGCCCTTGAGTTATTCATTCATTCAGTAAACATTTCTTGAATCCCTACTATGTGCCAGGCACATTCTGTAGGCACATTCTTCTCTCTTCCAACATCTCAAGGTTGGTGGAATCTGGAAAGAGAACTAGTTTGGGAACAGTGCCCTGACAGTCCTGACCCACATCATCCTCCTGAGCCCGGAAAGAAAGACTGCAGTCTTGCTAAAGAGCAGAGAGGCCCAACAGACGCATGTTGCTTCATGTCCTTTTATTGTAACTGGTGACTAACTAGACACATGCCATTAAATATATTACCACCTCCTGTAGCATATGCAATGGCTGAGCACATCCACGAGCCCTGTGGGCTGCTTAAGAACAGCAGAAATTCCCCACAGAACTCCAGAGCAGAAGAATGTCAAAGATGCCAGGTCCTGACTTAGAAAGACAGATGAAGTTTTCAAAGCTTCTTTGCCTCTCCCCCTCTCTTCTCCTTTTGTTTTCCTTTGTTTTCTTTTGCTTTTTCATCCTTTCCAAAACAAGTCTACTCTTGCTTCTCATTTCCCATCTTGTTTTTAAAATAATTTGAATATCATAAAATAAAATCATATTTAAAGTTGGAAATGTCCTTTACAGGGTCTTACTCCTCTAAAAGGAGGCCCTGATAGATGAACATATTTTCATAATAAATAAAACCACATAGGGAGGATCCCAACATGAAAAGAAAGCATAAACTACAAATTTTGAAAAAAGAAGACAAATCAGGGCAATATAGTTGAAAAGAAATAGTGACCTTCTATCAAAGCTTAAAATAAGAAGCTAAAAAGGGTGAAACTTTTAATATCATTATGAACAATGTCATACACTGGAACTGTAGAAAGAGTGATCCATTCCCCTAGTATGGAATAATTCTAAGTGTTAAAAGCAGGGGCTTCCCTGGTGGCGTAGTGGTTAAGAGTCCGCCTGCCAATGCAGGGGACACGGGTTCGTGCCCCGGTCCGGGAAGATCCCACATGCCTCGGAGTGGCTAGGCCCGTGAGCCATGGCCGCTGAGCCTGTGCGTCCGGAGCCTGTGCTCCGCAACAGGAGAGGCCACAACAGTGAGAGACCCGCGTACCGCAAAAAAATTAATAATAATAATAAAATAAAATAAAATAAAAGCAGAGGTAATGTTTAACAACAACAAAAACTGCCAATGAAAAATATGAGCGTAATACTATCAGTAATTTCAAAGGGTAGATGTGAAATCAGATATAATTAAAGTTTCAGGAAACATAACATGCCAAGACATAATTATAAGCAGTAGTTTCTTAATACTTGGCTTATTCACATATTTAGGAGGTAAGCATTCCCATAGAACATGGCACAAGGTCTTAATAACTTGCTTTGATGATTGGACAGTAACTGAATCATGGATAGAACCTAGATTTTCTAGCTCTTGGTGTCATGGCCTGGCTCCAGACTAGAGAAATATACCTTGTCCTTTTAAGACTCAACTTTGCATCTAAGAGTTCTCTAAATGATTTCATGGATCACCTCTAGCCAACAGCAACTTAAATAGCACTTCCCATTGTACCAAGCTAGCAGCTTTTCTAAGCAATATCTTTGTTACTCATTTCTCATTTGACTCAAAGGAGATCATTTAATATAGAATTTTTAAAATAATTTTGTGCTGTTAGGATCCAAGCCATGAATTCAAAAAGGATAAATCAGCTTATAATTTTTTAAAGAAAAAAATCAGGAGCTTATGTTTTAATATGTACAATACAATAAAGCCATTCTCAGATCATAACATCAGTATTGATTTTTGGATTAGTTGTTGTAGATAATCATCCAAAGAGCTCAGAGACCCCCAAATCATTCTACAAGAGGCAAACTATCGGTTTCTTTAGAATCTTCTTGTTCATGCCCAGCAGGAGACCATGCCCTAAATAGGGACAGAAAGCTTGCCTTAATAAACTCAATATTTCATAGAAGCCAAAGATGGGATTATTTAATCTAATAGGAAACAAGCATTACAAGAATATAGGAAAGGAGCACAACCTGCGGTATTGCTTGTGTTACCACTCATTTTACTAAACAGAATTCTGGCCCAATAGTGCCAGCCTGAAACAACAGTGGCATAATTTTGAAACCGATGCCTTGGAAGACACCACTGCATAGGAATTCTCACTCAGGTTAATTTAATCTCTCCCTAAGATTTCTTATTTTTCTCTCTTATCTGTAAACACAGTAAGTAATAAGAATGATCATCCAGAAGTTGGTTTACTAGCATTTGTAAGAAAACCACCAAGGACTTCCCTGGTGGTCCAGTGATTGAGACTCCATGCTTCCAAATCAGGGGGCACGGGTTTGATCCCTGGTTGGGGAAGTTCCACATACCACGCAGTGCAGCAAAAAAAAAAAAAAAGAATTCCATGTAATTTACACAACGTATATAAATCTATCAAAGTTGTTGACGTGGGTAATTCTGCAAGAAAGGAAGGAGTTATAATAAGACCAAGGGGTCACTGGTATAGATGTTAATCAGTTCAACACTATCCCATTCTGCTTTAAGAGTGAATAATCTATTTCTTACTGATTACTGGGAGATAATCTACTTTAAAAGTCCACACTTTGTAAAGTTGTAATCTAAATCGAAAAATATGGACACATAGAAACGACCAGAAACAGTACTATTTCACATAGATAATTTCAGGAAAATGGGGATACTTCAGCTTTGCTAGTAAAATACCATCAAGATTCTACAAGACAGAAGACAGTAGTAGAATAACAACATTACCAGGCAGAGGAGGGCCATGGTAACACTTACATACAAGATGCTTTCCAAGAAGAGCAATACCCTCTTCAAGAATCTTCCTGGATTAATTCTAGGTCAGGTTGATTTTTCTAGCATCCCATCAACATTTATATATTGGTCTAGAAAAGTTGTGATCAAGGCAAAATGTCTACATGTATGTTATATTTCTTTCTAATGGAAAGGCAAAGTTTTGATATAAGAGAGACCAGACTTTGAATCCTGGTTTAACTCTAATAAGCAGTATGATATTGAACAACTGACTTTTCCCATCTGTAAACAGGGATAGTACCTGTTTCAGGGGCTTGTCGTATGGCTTTTTTTGGCGGGGGGGGGGGATAACATTTTCATGTTATTATTATTCATAAGCCAGTGGTTGGTAGAGAGTGGATACGTTATAAATATTAGTTCCCTGTCTTTTCCCCTCATGCTGAGAATCAAGGTTTCTATAACTTTTCTGATTCCTCCACAACTTAAAGAATTCTACATACAATGGACACTCAATAATTGCTGAGTGATGACATCAAAATATCTCAGCAAGACTGAATATTCAGGTTTTAGCCACTGCTACCTCCCTGTAAACCGGAATTCTACGGTGTGATTACAACTATAGATACACAAAAAGGGTTAATGATCAAATTAAAAAGCATAGAGGGCTTCCCTGGAGGCGCCGTGGTTAAAAATCTGCCTGCCAATGCAGGGGACACGGGTTCGAGCCCTGGTCTGGGAAGATCCCACATGCCACGGAGCAACTAAGCCCGTGCACCACAACTGCTGAGCCTGGGCTCTAGAGCCCGCGGGCCACAACTACTGAACCCGTGTGCCACAGCTACTGAAGCCCGCATGCCTAGAGCCTGTGCTCCACAACAGGAGAAGCCACCGCAATGAGAAGCCCGTACACGACAATGAAGAGCAGTCCCCGCTCGCCACAACTAGAGAAAGCCCGCGCTCAGCAACGAAGACCCAGTGCAGCCAAAAATAAAATTAATTAATTAATTAAAGGGAAAAAAGCAATAGATATCTATGGCTTATATTGAAACAAATTTTAACGGTTCTAGAAAAAAATTTTTGAATTGGTTATGTAAGATCAAGAGCTCTCCCTCCTCCCCTCATACCTAAGTTAAATAGTGCCCAAATATATAAACATATAGTAGACTAACAATACAATTCAATATTGATTTGTTCGTTCAAAACACATTAAAAGCAAACCTTATGGAGAGTTTTACGATGTTAATAGTTTGCCTAATCACATCATTTGGCATACAACACTTTATTTTAAAACGAGCATAAAAAACTCAATATTCTCTCCCTGCACTATCTGTATGCTGCCTCCACACTATGCACTAAATTTTCCAACAGTAATTTCAAATCAAAACTGCATCAAAGAGCCACCTACATGGGCTTCATTCGGACTTGCCATGAAATTATTGTTATAATACAAGCTACATTTGCATACATTAAAATACAGCAGAAAAGGTAACCACTCTGCATGCCAAATAGTTGTTTTTCCTAAACTTAAATATCTCAGGTGGTTCGCTTTTATTCCCCAAGCTCCTAAGGTTATTTTTCTACATTAAAAATTGCCTGGGCTTCCCTGGTGACACAGTGGTTGAGAGTCCGCCTGCCGATGCAGGGGACACAGGTTCGTGCCCCGGTTCAGGAAGATCCCACATGCCAAGGAGCGGCTGGGCCCGTGAGCCATGGCCGCTGAGCCTGCGCGTCTGGAGCCTGTGCTCCGCAACGGGAGAGGCCACAACAGTGAGAGGCCCACGTACCGCAAAAAAAAAAAAAAAAAAAAAAAATTGCCTGCATCCCAGGCAATTATTTGCAAAAACGCGAATCAACAATACCTTTGCTTATTCGCGATATTGTCTCTATTTTTCTATGTCTGATTTCAAGCTGCAAGGCTGCCATGAAAGTTGAATCTTTACAAGTTCATGTTCTCCTGCTGTTTCCCTCTCACCTCAAGTCAGCCTCCTCTGTTGCAAAAGGTATGGGCTAATGATCCAAGTCAAAAGTGAGTAAGTATACAGAAGAAAAAATGAAAAGGCTATAATCACATTAACGAAACGAAGAAGGGAGGTTTCAGGCAGAAAGTCTTCCAAGTTTTGAGTAGTGCCCCACTGTCATTCACACTACCTCTTCTACCTACTCCTAATCAATGCCGGTCTCCTACCTACAGCCTGGTTGATCCAGGGCCACAAGCTTGTAGATGTTCATACGTGGAAACTGTTATTCATTAAATGCACTTTTCTATTTTAAACCACACCTCTTATTGCAGGCAGGTGTTTGCCTGAAGGTAGGTCATTGAAAGTCAATGCAAATGAAGGCAGTTCCACAGTAGGGAAAAAATTAACTTGGGGAACTTTGTGGGCACAGGTCTTTCTCAAAGCAGCCCCAGTGGTGTTCTTTAGGATGTAGCCCCATCACCCAGGTGCTGAGCCAAAGCCTCCAGACTGATTACTGAGAGTGAAGGCTCTCCCAGTAGATGGCTCCCATGGTGATTTACACGGACTCTGGGCTGCCATCACTGTAAACGAAAATAAGAAGGGTTACAGTGAGAGACACAGGATACCCTGTACAGTATGGTAACTACCTTGCTAGTCACTATTCTACCTTGAGTAACATTCACTAGAAACTGTCAAACACAAATCACATTAGAGGAGACACTACCCCTAACTAACCCTATCTTACGAGCTCTTGAAAGTCACAGAGAATATAGAGTTGAATGCTTGAGTTTCTGAGGAACCTGAGTCTTAAGTTCCATAGAGAATGCAACCTCCTTTCTCTAGTCTCGGGGGCTCCCGGTTCAGATGAAGACATTGCTGTAGCTCCCAAACTCCAATTTGAAATTGGAGGCTTATAAAAAGCCACAGGGTTGGGAAGGGGTTCTCTCTGAAGATTTCTCAGCTGGCTCTAGACCACTGGATCTCAAACTTGGCTGTACATTTGGAATCACATGGGGGAGTTTTCAGAAATGCTGAGGCCTTGGGTGTGACCTTCAGAGATTCTGGTTTACTTGGTATGGATGCCTGGGCAGAGTTACTAGACAATTCAATTCTACAGAAAAGTTCAAGAGCTACTGCACTAGACCAGTGGTTCTCAAAATGTAATGTACATGTGAGTCATCTAGGGGTCTTGTTAATTTGATTTGATTCAGCAAGTCTTTGTTGGGGTCTTAGATATCACTTTTTTGACAAGTCCTAAATAGCTGCCAAAGCTCCTGACCTGCAGACTGAGCTTTAAGTAGCAAGGCTTTAGGGACTTCCCTGGTGGTCCACGGGGTAAGACTCCGCACTCCCAATGCAGGGGGCCCGGGTTTGATCCCTCGTTGGGACATTAGATCCCACATGCATGCTGCAACCAAGAGTCCACATGCCGCAACTAAGAAGCCCACATGAAGCAGTGGAGATCCTGCATGCCTCAACGAAGACTTGCCCCGCCAAAATAAATAAATACATAAATAAATATTTTTTTAAAAAGTAGTAAGGCTTTAGACTAAGTTGGTAATGCATGCAATGCGATAATCAATCCCCTTTATCAATAACCTGAATCCTTAGCTTTAATCACACTAGTAACCCATTCTGGTGAATGCACAATGACATAAGCAAATGATATGTATTTACACTTGCTTGTAGTTGAAGAAGATACTGTATATAACAGCCAGCCACTAAATCTGGTACTGCAGTATCATCTGCCAGTGAATATGATTCTGTTCTATATTCAATTTAACACAAAAATATTTATTTTGATATCAGGCAGATGTTTTGGTCTACTACACCAAAAATTTAGGCTGAACCTTAAAAAAATAAGTGCTACGGAGAGTAGTCATACAAGCAATGGTATTAATTAGGTGGTAATATATCCATTATAGTATCTTTTGAATTCCTAATATTGTGTTTATATAAATGACAAGTTCAGTAGAATCACCAAATCTATCTTATTTTTAATCCTCATTACTTTATCCCCACATCCCAAGATTGGAAGCAGGTTTTTCAATGACATTGCCTATCAGATTCTGATAATCTCTCCTATCTTAATGCTAAAATACATCTAGAGTATTTTATATCTATTAAAAAATAAAGTACTTTTAAGAACATAAAAATTCACACCACAACTAAGACCTAAAAGTGACAGTTTATACTAGTAATTGGGGATATTTTTCTCCTAAAAGGTCAAAGGAGTTGGATTAAGAATAATAAATAGGAGAGGAGGAAGATGGCGTTAGAGTAAGACGCGGAGATCACCTTCCTCTCCACAGACACATCAGAAATACATCTACACGTGGAACAAAACTCCTACAGAACACCTACTGAACGCTGGCAGAAGACCTCAGACCTCCCAAAAGGCAACAAACTCCCCACGTGCCTGGGTAGGGCAAAAGAAAAAACAGCGACAAAGAATAGGGACGGGACCTGCACCAGTGGGAGGGAGCTGTGAAGGAGGAAAGGTTTCCACACACTAGGAAGCCCCTTCGAGGGCGGAGATGGGTGGTGGAGGGGGGAAGCTTCGGTGCCACGGAGGAGAGCACAGCAACAGGGGTGCGGAGGGCAAAGCGGAGAGATTCCCGCACAGAGGATCGGTGCAGACCAGCACTCACCTGCCTGAGAGGCTTGTCTGCTCACCTGCCGGGGCGGGCGGGGCTGGGAGCTGAGGCTCGGGCTTCGGTCGGAGCGCAGGGAGAGGACTGGGGTTGGCGGCGTGAACACAGCCTCAAGGGGTTAGTGCACCACGGCTAGCCGGGAGGGAGTCCGGGAAAAAGGTTTAGAGCTGAAGAAGAGACAAGAGACTTTTTCTTCCCTCTTTGTTTCCTGGTGCACGAGGAGAGGGGATTAAGAGCCCTGCTTAAAGGAGCTCCAGAGACGGGCGCGAGCCACGGATAACAGCGCGGACCCCAGAGACGGGCATGAGACGCTAAGGCTGCTGCTGCCGCCACTAAGAAGCCTGTGTGCGAGCACAGGTCACTATCCACACACCCCTTCCGGGGAGCCTGTGCAGCCCGTCACTGCCAGGGTCCCGGGATCCAGGGACAACTTCCCTGGGAGAACCCACGGCACGCCTCACGCTGGTGCAACGTCACGCTGGCCTCTGCCGCAACGTCACGCCGTCCTCTGCCGCCGCAGGCTCGCCCCGCACTCCTTACCCCTCCCTCCCCCAGGCCTGAGTGAGCCAGAGCCCCTGAATCAGCGGCTCCTTTAACCCTGTCTTGTCTGAGCGAAGAACAGACGCCCTCAGGCGACCTACACGCAGAGGCGGGGCCAAATCCAAAGCTGAGACCCGGGAGCTGTGAGAACAAAGAAGAGAAAGGGAAATCTCTCCCAGCAGCCTCAGGAGCAGCGGATTAAAGCTCCACAATCAGCTTGATGTACCCTGCATCCGTGGAATACCTGAATAGACAACAAATCATCCCAAATTGAGGAGGTGGACTTTGAGAGCAAGATTTATTATTTTTTTGTGAGTGTGTATGTGTATGCTTCTGTGTGAGATTTTGTCTGTATAGCTTTGCTTTCACCACTTGTCCTAGGGTTCTATCCGTCCGTGTTCTTTTTTTTTCTTAAAAATTATATTTTTATTTTAATAACTTTATTTTATTTTACCTCACTTTATTTTATTTTCTTTTATCCTCTTTCTTTCTTTCTTTCTAATTTATCTCCATTTTATTCTGAGCTGTGTGGAGGAAAGGCTCTTGGTGCTGCAGCCAGGAGTCAGTGCTGTGCCTCTGAGGTGGGAGAGCCAACTTCAGGACACTGGTCCACAAGAGACCTCCCAGCCCCATGTAATGTCAAACGGTAAAAATCTCCCAGAGATCTCCTTCTCAACACCAACACCCAGCTTCACTCAACGATCAGCAAGCTACAATGCTGGACACCCTATGCCAAACAACTAGCAAGACAGGAACACAACCCCACCCATTAGCAGAGAGGCTGCCTAAAATCATAATAAGTCCGCAGACACCCCAAAACACACCACCAGACGTGGACCTGCCCACCAGAAAGACAAGATTCAGCCTCATCCACCAGAACACAGGCACTAGTCCCCTCCACCAGGAAGCCTACAAAACCCACTGAACCATCTTTAGCCACTGGGGACAGACACCAAAAACAACGGGAACTACAAACCTGCAGCCTGCAAAAAGGAGACCCCAAACACAGTAAGATAAGCAAAATGAGAAGACAGAAAAACACACAGCAGATGAAAGAGCAAGATAAAAACGCACCAGACCTAACAAATGAAGAGGAAATAGGCAGTCTACCTGAAAAAGAATTCAGAATAATGATAGTAAAGATGATCCAAAATCTTGGAAATAGAATAAAGGCAAGAAACAGTTAACAAGGACCTAGAAGAACTAAAGATGAAACAAATAACGATGAATAACACAATAAATGAAATTTAAAATACTCTAGATGGGATCAATAGCAGAATAACTGAGGCAGAAGAGCTGATAAGTGACCTAGAAGATAAAATAGTGGAAATAACTACTGCAGAGCAGAATAAAGAAAAAAGAATGAAAAGAAGTGAGGACAGTCTCAGAGACCTCTGGGACAACATTAAAGGCACCAACATTCGAATTACAGGGTTTCCAGAAGAAGAAGAGAAAAAGAAAGGGACTGAGAAAATATTTGAAGAGATTATAGTTGAAAACTTCCCTAATATGGGAAAGGATATAGTTAATCAAGTCCAGGAAGCACAGAGAGTCCCATACAGGACAAATTGAAGGAGAAACACGTCAAGACACATATTGATCAAACTGTCAAAAATTAAATACAAAGAAAACATATTAAAAGCAGCAAGGGAAAAACAACAAATAACACAGAAGGGAATCCCCATAAGGTTAACAGCTGATCTTTCAGCAGAAGCTCTGCAAGCCAGAAGGGACTGGCAGGACATATTTAAAGTGATGAAGGAGAAAAACCTACAACCAAGAGTACTCTACCCAGCAAGGATCTCATTCAGATTTGATGGAGAAATTAAAACCTTTACAGACAAGCAAAAGCTGAGAGAGTTCAGCACCACCAAACCAGCTTTACAACAAATGCTAAAGGATCTTCTCTAGGCAAGAAACACAAAAGAAAGAAAAGACCTATAATAACAAACCCAAAACAATTTTAAAAATGGGAAAAGGAACATACATATCGATAATTACCTTAAATGTGAATGGATTAAATGCTTCCACCAAAAGACACAGACTGGCTGAATGGATACAAAAACAAGACCCATATATTCTGTCTACAAGAGACCCACTTCAGACCTAGAGACACATACAGACTGAAAGTGAGGGGATGGAAAAAGATATTCCATGCAAATGGAAAGCAAAAGAAAGCTGGAGTAGCAATTCTCATATCAGACAAAATAGACTTTAAAATAAAGACTATTAGAAGAGACAAAGAAGGACACTACATAATGATAAAGGGATCGATCCAAGAAGAAGATATAACAATTGTAAATATTTATGCACCCAACATAGGAGCACCTTAATGCCTAAGGCAAATGCTAACAGCCATAAAAGGGGAAATCGACAGTAACACATTCATAGTAGGGGATTTTAACACCCCACTTTCACCAATGGACAGATCATCCAAAATGAAAATAAATAAGGAAACATAAGCTTTAAATGATACATTAAACAAGCTGGACTTAATTGATATTTATAGGACATTCCATCCAAAAACAATAGAATACACATTTTTCTCAAGTGCTCATGGAACATTCTCCAGGATAGATCATATCTTGGGTCACAAATCAAGCCTTGGTAAATTTAAGAAAACTGAAATTGTATCAAGTATCTTTTCCGACCACAATGCTATGAGACTAGATATCAATTACAGGAAAAGATCTGTAAAAAATACAAACACATGGAAGCTAAACAATACACTACTTAATAACGAAGTGATCACTGAAGAAATCAAAGAGGACATCAAAAAATACCTAGAAAGAAATGACAATGGAGACACGACAACCCAAAACCTATGGGATGCAGCAAAAGCAGTTCTAAGAGGGAAGTTTGTAGCAATACAATCCTACCTTAAGAAACAGGAAACATCTTGAATAAACAACCTAAGCTTGCACCTAAAACAATTAGAGAAAGAAGAACAAAAAATCTTCAAAGTTAGCAGAAGGAAAGAAATCATAAAGATCATATCAAAAATAAATGAAAAAGAAATGAAGGAAACATAGCAAAGATCAATAAAACTAAAAGCTGTTTCTTTGAGAAGATAAACAAAATTGATAAACCATTAGCCAGACTCATCCAGAAAAAAAGGGAGAAGACTCAAATCAATAGAATTAGAAATGAAAAAAGAGAGGTAACAACTGACACTGCAGAAATACAAAAGATCGTGAGAGATTACTACAAGCAACTCTATGCCAATAAAATGGACAACCTGGAAGAAATGGACAAATTCTTAGAAATGATCAACCTGCCAAGACTGAATCAGGAAGAAATAGAAAATATGAACAGACCAATCACAAGCACTGAAAGTGAAACTGTGATTAAAAACCTTCCAACAAACAAAAGCCCAGGACCAGATGGCTTCACAGGCGAATTCTATCAAATATTTAGAGAAGAGCTAACACCCATCCTTCTCAAACTCTTCCAAAGTATAGCAGAGGGAGGAACACTCCCAAACTCATTGTACGAGGCCACCATCACCCTGATACCAAAACCAGACAAGGATGTCACAAAGAAAGAAAACTACAGGTCAATATCACTGATGACCATAGATGCAAAAATCCTCAACAAAACACTAGCTAACAGAATCCAACAACACATTAAAAGGATCATACACCATGATCAAGTGGGGCTTATTCCAGAAATGCAAGGATTCTTCAATATACGCAAATTAATCAGTGTGATACGCCATATTAACAAATTGAAGGAGAAGAACCATATGGTCATTTCAGTAGATGCAGAGAAAGCTTTTGACAAAATTCAACACCCATTTATGATTAAAACCCTCCAGAAAGTAGGCATAGAGGGAACTATCCTCAACATAATAAAGTCCATATATGACAAACCCACAGCCAACATCATCCTCAATGGTGAAAAACTGAAACCATTTCCACTAAGATCAGGAACAAGACAAGGTTGCCCACTCTCACCACTCTTATTCAACATAGTTTTGGAAGTTTTAGCCACAGCAATCAGAGAAGAAAAGGAAATAAAAGGAATCCAAATGGGAAAAGAAGAAGTAAAGCTGTCACTGTTTGCGGATGACATGATACTATATACATAAGAGAATCCTAAAGATGCTACCAGAAAACTACTAGAGCTAATCAATGAATTTGGTAAAGTAGCAGGATAAAAAATTAATGCACAGAAATCTCTGGCATTCCTATACACTAAAGATGAAAAATCAGAAAGTGAAATCAAGAAAACACTCCCATTTACCACTGCAACAAAAAGAATAAAATATCCAGGAATAAACCTACCTAAGGAGACAAAAGACCTGTATGCAGAAAATTATGAGACAGTGATGAAAGAAATTAAAGATGATACAAAGAGATGGAGAGATATACCATGTTCTTGGACTGGAAGAATCAACATTGTGAAAAGGACTCTACTACCCAAAGCAATCTACAGATTCAATGCAATCCCTATCAAACTACCACTGGCATTTTTCACAGAACTAGAACAAAAAATTTCACAATTTGTATGGAAACACAAAAGACCCTGAATAGCCAAAGCAATCTTGAGAACAAGAAAACAGAGCTGGAGGAATCAAGCTCCCTGACTTCAGACTATACTACAAAGCTACAGTAATCAAGGCATTACGTTGCTGGCACAAGAACAGAAATATATGTCAATGGAAAAGGATAGAAAGCCCAGAGATAAAGCCATGCACATATGGTCACCTTGTCTTTGATAAAGGAGGCAGGAATGTACAGTGGAGAAAGGACAGCCTCTTCAATAAGTGGTGCTGGGAAAACTGGACAGGTACATGTAAACGTATGAGATTAGATCACTCCCTAACACCATACACAAAAATAAGCTCAAAATGGATTAAAGACCTAAATGTAAGGCCAGAAACTATCAAACTCTTAGAGGAAAACATAGGCAGACACTCTATGACATAAATCACATCAAGATCCTTTTTGACCCACCTCCTAGAGAAATGGAAATAAAAACAAAGATAAACAAATGGGACCTAATGAAACTTCAAAGCTTTTGCACAGCAAAGGAAACCATAAACAAGACCAAAAGACAACCCTCAGAATGGGAGAAAATATTTGCAAATGAAGCAACTGACAAAGGATTAATCTCCAAATTTTATAAGCAGCTCATGCAGCTCAATAACAAAAAAAACAAACAATCCAATTCAAAAATGGGCAGAAGACCTAAATAGACATCTCTCCAGAGAAGATATACAGACTGCCAACAAACACATGAAAGAATGCTCAACATCATTAATCATTAGAGAAATGCAAATCAAAACTACAATGTGATATCATCTCACACCAGTCAGAATGGCCATCATCAAAAAATCTAGAAATAATAAATGCTGGAGAGGGTGTGGAGAAAAGGGAACACTCTTGCACTGCTGGTGGGAATGTGAATTGGTACAGCCACTATGGAGAACAGTATGGAGGTTTCTTAAAAAACTACAAATAGAACTACCATATGACCCAGCAATCCCACTCCTGGGCATATACCCTGAGAAAACCATAATTCAAAAAGTGACATGTACCAAAATGTTCATTGCAACTCTGTTTACAATAGCCAGGAGATGGAAACAACCTAAGTGTCCATCATCGGATGAATGGATAAAGTATATCTGGCACATATATACAATGGAATGTTACTCAGCCATAAAAAGAAACGAAAATTAGCTATTTGTAATGACGTGGATGGACCTAGATTCTGTCATACAGAGTGAAGTAAGTCAGAAAGAGAAAGACAAATACCGTATGCTAACACATATATATTGAATTTAAGAAAAAAAAATGTCATGAAGAGCCTAGGGGTAAGACAGGAATAAAGACACAGACCTACTAGAGAATGGACTTGAGGATATGGGGAGGGGGAAGGGTAAGCTGTGACAAAGTGAGAGAGTGGCATGGACATATATACACTACCAAACGTAAAATATATAGCTAGTGGGAAGCAGCCGCATAGCGCAAAGAGATCAGCTCGGTGCTTTGTGACCACCTAGAGGGGTGGGATAGGGAGGGTGGGAGGGAGGGAGACGCAAGAGGGAAGAGATATGGGAACATATGTTTATGTATAACTGATTCACTTTGTTATAAAGCAGAAACTAACACACCATTGTAAAGCAATTATACTCCAATAAAGATGTAAAAAAAAAAAGAATAATAAATAGAGGACTACCATGCTTCACCTCAATAATGATAGCTTACTATGTGCCATATGCTTGTTTTAAACACTATATATCTATATATCTACCTGTTTAGATAGATAGAGACAGAAAGATAGAGAGATACATGTGTGTGTGTTTATGTGTGTATTTACACTCATTTAACCCTCAAAGGAATGCTACAAGATATTTTAATCCCCATTTTATATCTGAAAAAAATTGAGATATAGAGAACTTAAGTAACTTACACAAGACCAAAGAGTTAAAAGTGTTGGAGCCAGATTGGGATTGACATATATACACTAATATGTATAAAATAGATAACTAATAAGAACCTGCTGTATAAAAAAATAAATAAAATAAAATTCAAAAAAAAATGTTGGAGCCAGAATTCAAATACATATTTTCAGGATTTAGATCTCTGCTTGTACCCACTCTGTTATAGTGCCTTTCAAGAAAAAGAGCAAACCTCTTCATCTGGAAGGTTGGAAGCTACGCTGACCATTCCTCCACCCTCAGCCCCTTGTTCAGCAAAACAATTTCCATAATTCTGAGGACTTGTCCCTCTAGGTACAAGTGATGCTTTTTGAGATAATCAAATTGCTTACCTGCTTCCCCACCTCCAGTTTTTCTAATTCCTTTGCAAAACTTCGATTCTAGGTGAATTAGAATCAGAGAGAATTTAGTTGGCCACAGGAGTTCTAAAACAATTAATATCAGCAGTTCCCAGGTAGAGTGGGAGTGAGGAGACGGGTGGCACTTGGGTGCTGAAAAGCAGAAAGACTGGAATGGTTGCTCTGAGGGATTCCTAATCCAAGGAATGAGGATTAAAACAGGATACTTAATGTTACCAAATGATGGAAATGGTAGAAACCTCTGATTATTGAGGGGCTTGGTTTTCTCTGGAGTCTCTGGTGACTGTAGAACTTTCAGCAGCTAAAGTCTAGATTGATTTTTGTGGTCTGGATATACTGCTGAGTAAAAAAATATCAGAGAGAGACACCAAGGTAATGGCTGCTGTCAGAAAGAATTCTAAGACACGCTTAGAAAATTAAGCTTAACAGTTTGAGGTCCAATCCTGGCGTCTAGGTACTGAAAGTTATCAGAGTCAAAGATTAGTGCTATTCTGACTGAAATCAGGAATCAGTCATTGCTGATAAGAACTCATTGTAACCGAGAAATAGAAAAGAGCATTCTCATGTTAAAAGTTTATTTTAGGAGCTAGCGAAAAAGGTGATTCTAAATGGCAAAACACAAGACCCTTGATAATTAAAGACAGAAATAGGAGAAGCTCACTATCATTGCTATTTTTAACAGTGTTCTGGAAATCTTGGCCAATGCAAAAAGACAAGATATATATACATATTGCAAAGGAAAAGAATAAGAAAGAGAAAAGTGTCCTTGTTTGAAGATGACAAGATGATCAGAAGGAAGCTTTATAAATCAATAGAAAGACTATTGAATCTATTAAGAGATTTCAGTAAATTAATATATTTAAAAAAATAAAATTTTATGTATTATTTATAAGCCTTAATATATAAAAATCTTTTACAAATGAATAACATACACAAGCATGTTAATATCATGGGCAAAGTAAATAAACATAAACAATACAATTGAGTATATAAGAATCTCCTAAGTAAAAACTCAAATGTAAGTTTAAAAATATGAGATAGCAATGCCAATTTGATAAAAGTATTTTTAATATTTTTTAATAAATATAAAACACATAGATAATATTTTAAAAGGTAATTTGTCAAAACTCATAGAATATACAACACCAAGAGTGAACCCTAGTGTAAACTATGGACTTTGGGTGATAGTGATATGTCAATATATTGTCATAAATTTTAACCTATGTACCAATGTGGCACAGGATGTCTATAGGGGAGGATGTGTGCGGATAAGGGGTATATGGGAACTCTGTGCTTTGGTCACTTTCTTTAATTGAAATATAGTAGATGCTCAATATTATGTTAGCTTTAGGTATACTAATTGTGATTTGACATTTGCATACATTATGAAATGAGCACTATGATAAGTCTAGTAGTCATCTGTACTAATACAAAGTTATTGCCATATTATTGACCATATTTTTTATGCTGTATATTATATCCCTGTGGCTTATTTATTTTATAACTGGAGTTTTGTACCTCTTGTTCCCTTTACCTGTTTCTGCCCTGCCCCTCTTCTGGCAACCATTCATTTGTTCTGTATATCTAGGAGTTTGTTTTCATTTTGTTTTGTTTGTTTATTCCTTATATCAATTCATGCAGAAAAGTATTTGACAAAATTCAACATCTCTTCACAATAAAAACTCTCAGCAAACTATGAACAGAAAAGAACTTCCTTAACTTGATAGAAGACATTTACAAAAACCTATAGCCAACATCGTACTTCATGGTGAAAGACTGAATGAATACTTTCCCCTAAATTCAGGAAGAACACAACTTCAGACTTCCACCATATTTGTCAACGATGGGTACGTAATACCTTGCTACTCAAAGTGTGGTCCAAGGACCAATAGCAAGGGTAATACCTGGGAGCATGTTAGAAGAGCAGAATTTCAGGCCAGGTCTAGACCTACTGAGCCAGAATCTGCAGCTTAAGGAGGTCCCCAGGTAGCCCATATGCACATTACAGTTGGAGAAGCCCTTGTGTAGGGTACCAGAACAAAGCCTGGGGTTTCAATCTCATCTCCACTACTGTGCAGCTTTGGGCAAGTCACCTAACCTTTCTGGGTCTCTGATTCCTCAATTATAAAATATAGAAAACGATATCTCCCTTGCCGGGTTGTTATAAAGATAAAGATAAGTGACCTGGTAAAATCATGCTCCAAATTATGCAAGAAGCCTGGGACATATCTGTCATTTCTTTTGTAATAACCATAGCTTGCTAGTGGGTAACAAGATAAGTGCAAAGGTGTAAATAGACAGAGAGAAAACTAACGTTTCTGAAACTGATAGGGAAAAAGTGAAAACAAGAACTCAGGTCTCCTGAGTGCCAGACTATCACACACTATGTTTGACTTTACTGGGACCTTATCACAAAGCTCATACTCCCCCTCCCCGCAAGCTGTGTCCTGAATTGCTGAGTTATAAACTCCTGGGCATTATATCACAGTCACAGGTAGCATTTCTCTATGTGTATATAGACATAGTATTGCTGTCATTTCTAAAGGCCAAATCGAGACCTAGGTAGGACATCTCCCCTGTCAATCTACCTTGTCTTTCCCAACTTTAAAAAAGAAAGTTCCTTATTTCAACCTTGATAGCTGCTGGTTTTCAAATTGGCCCCATACACAGAAACCAAGGAGAGACTGAAGAAAGAGGCAGCCCACTCCAGGTTGGTAGGTGGCTGTTTAAATAGGCAAGGAAACTTACTTACAAGGCTTGTCTTGGGGAGCTGCAAGATGACTAGCTCTCCACATCCACCCACCAGCATCTTAAAAGTTTATATAGAGGCCTTAACAGGGTTCAGTCATATAGTCCAGATGGGCTCGACAATACCTTACTCTCTCAAGGCTATGTTCCCACTGTGGGAATGGTGGGCAGAGTATACATTCCAAGGACAGGGGAGGGGGTGAGGAGTACCTTGGGTTCAGCTCACCAGCAACCATGTCCTCTCAATGGCCTCCTCCAACAATAGCTTTAAAAGAAAAACGTAAAAATATTTTATCAGAGTGAAAAATGCAAAGTGGAAAGTGGAAAAGACCCATCCTAGAACTCACTTCAGCTCTAAACAGAAATGAGAGGAACAGAAAAATGAATTCCATTGTTTGTATTGGTCAACAGTGAAGAATTAATGAGCCTAAGGGTTGGAACAGGACGTCTTACTCTTAACTCCAATATTTTAGGAAACTTACAGCCATCATGTGCTCCTTCCATCTGATTTATTACCTTCCTGCTGCTGCTATTTTAGCCAGTGTCCCCTTTTTGTCCTTAATAAGGATGTAACACATTTGGTCACCAGTCATCTTTGCAAAAAGTTCCTGTGCCCTTATTCAATCATCCCTCACCTTTGTCCTCTTCAGCTTTGCTAAATTTTATCTTATGAACAAACCATTTTTCCTGTTGTCTTTCATTCAAACAAGATACCAAATCCATCCCCTTCTCTTTGTATTTGCCTTAAATCTGTTTCATCCTTTGAGCTTCTGAAATTGGTGTTTCTAGAAAGAGCTGTATAGCTCTCATTTGCCTCTCTAACCTCATGCCCTCTTCACCACACTGGGGGATGACCTCCTGCAGGGTCTGACACCAGATCCTGAGCAGTGCCAGTAGCCACCAGGGCCCCTCATCACTACTCAGTACTGTCGTATTGTCCCACACCAATCCCAAACCCTGCCCATCAGGCACTGCCCACAGTAACAGGAGAAAAACAAAGATACTACACTGAGTTTTCATAAAACTGCATTTACAGTAAGTTCCCTACATACAAACCTTCAAGTTGCAAAATTTCAAAGATGTGAACATGAGTTCGCATGTCCAGTTACGTAAGTTAGTTCACGTGTCTGGAGTACATTGTCACGGACGTGCATCTTCTACAAATGGCTGTGTTTTGTATAATTTACTGTACAGTACTGTATAGAGTACAGTAGTACAGTATCTTTATTTCAAGCCCAGGTTGTCTGGAAGCAAATGTAAAAGCAGTGGTATATAGCCGATTGTGTTAGTTGGGTACCTAGGCTAACTCTGTTTGACTTACGAACAAATTGAATTTATGAACGTGCTCTCGGAACGTAACTCATTCGTATGTAGGGGACTTGTTGTACTTCCATGGAAACAGTGGCCTTGTATTCTGAGATTACATGTTTCTCACTTCTGTTTTTTTCTTTTGTTGGAGTAGTATAATAACACTGCCCTCCTTTTAAAACGACCTTGCTTTGCAAAACTAAAATACTGCCAACCCTCTGTCAGGCTCTTCGTCTTTGCCGTTGTTCCTTTTTTACTACTCCGTGAAATCTCAGAGTCTGGGTGTAGAGGTTAAGAGCACAAACCTTAACCTCTGTGGTCTGAGCTGGATTAGAATACCTGCTCTGCTTTCTATTGATGAAGAAACCATAGACAAGCTGCTAAACCTCTCTAAGCTTTTGGTTTATTCATATTACAATGGAGAAAACAGTACCTACGTTTCAAAAAAGAAATAAATAATATATGCCAAGTGCATAACATAGTACCTGGCACAGAGTAACAGATCAATAAATAGTAATTATCATTATTGTTATGCTTCCTTGAGGGTTATTTGGCCAAACATTTAAAATAAGCTCCCATCTGTTGTCAAGGCCCCACTTCCCCTTAGGAGAGGAAGACCAACATGCCGTCAACCTCAAAATCTCACCTTTGATTGCAGGTTGGTCCTACAGGACAGGCTTTAGGGTAGAAGTAGAGCCAGTGTATTAATCATATATTTTTTTCTATATTTTATGATCTTTGGCATCTTGGGGAACCTGCTCCTCCCAGGGTTAGCTAATTCCTAGAGGTAGCAAACAATTTGCCTGGGAGTGCACCTTTGGATATACAAACCAACAGATCCAACCCTAAACACTTCTTTTAACTAAATCTCAAACACCAAACCAATATTTCCCCTGTTCTAAATCATCCCAGTCCAGGTACCAGACAACCAGAGATCACCCCTATAGCCTAGAGCCCACTGAAATTATTCAAACAAGCCAATCCTAAGGTGCTTACCCCACCCTGCCTTGCCTTTCCCACAGAAACCAAAATAAAGGCTTGTGGTCATTCTTTCCCCTCACCCCTCTGCCTCCTGACTGCCCTGGGCGCTTCCCCATGTGGCCCTGTATGCCATGCTTCCTGTTTCTAGGCAACTGGAATTAAAAGCTTCTTCCTTCATGGCAGCTGTCTCCTGATCTGTTGGCCTCATCACAACTGACTAAACCAAATTCAGGGTACATTTTAATGTAGTCAGCAAATCTGACCTGTCTCAGATGATTTTTTTGGCTGAAAACCCCCTTAAACTTAAATATACCAAAATGTCACCATCAGTGTAAATATATTCCTCAATGATAAACACCTCCCCACCTCCACTCCAAATCCACATGGTACTAGATGTGAATATCCAGAATGACTAGAGAATACTTGGTTTCCTAAGGGTAACTTCCAAGATGTAGTATCATCCACATGGAAAGTTGGGCCAGGTCCAGACCCACCTCTGAATTGCAATGACAGGGTATTCACTTCAGAGAATTTTTGAAGAACAGGTTTCAATTATCTTACAATTGTCCTTTATTTTCTTGGAGTCAATGGCAATGCAGAACCAGCGGCCTACAAAGAATTATGAAACTTAGCCACTGTTTTAAATAGAAGCTAAAATGGGGCAAAAATTGTGTTTTGCTTGTTTCCTGGGAAGAAAACTTTCTATACTTTGATGGTGTTAAAGGTCCCTTTCAGATCTTAAGTTATATGATTTTATGACTATTACCATCACTTTATTTTCTCACCACTTTGGATCTAGTTCACCGAGATATCACAAAGAGGTATGACCTGTTATTGCTAACAGGTAAAACTGAGCACAATATGTATATTTGTTCCATACAAGAAATAACTCTGTGAAAAAGTTCAAGAATGTAGGGCTGAGTTTCTTCCTATACCACTGACTCCCCTAGAAAAAGTCTTTTGGCTAAAATGAAAGTTCTTCGTAATCACCTGAGAAATTGCTCATCTTCCTGAGTCTCTAATCCCCCCACCACAGCCATTGAGGGTGGTAAATGGAGCACAGAATTTTAGTGGCTCTGAATCCCTCATGTTCTTGATCCATTCTGGACATTGACCAGAATAACCTGCTAGGAGACCCCAATAAGAAACTGCCTTGACAAACCCTTTGCCTTTCCCTTCATTTGTAACTGAGGTGGAGCTTGTCAATAAAGCTTTCCAAAGGCCCTTCACCACAATATTCTTAGACAAGTATTTACATTCTTTCCTCCTCCCCCATCAAAAGCAAGACCATTTTTGTTACCTTAAAGAAATGAACAGGAGTAAAAGGCCATTGGAAGCAGACTTTAGTTTTTCTAAGATACCCACTCTCACAGAAATACATCCTGGACAATGCAAACATGCCCCACTTTTTCCTCCTGCTATAGCTCTTGTGATGTGGTCTACAGGAATTTCTAAAATGGGGTCCTGAAGTCCGTTTGCTGGGCAAAATGTCTGTTGGGCATTCCGTGCCTTTTTTCTTTCTCTTTTTTGGTAACAAATGAAATAAGAAATTACTGCACTCGGGCCCAGTTTTTTTCCCAAACATCCACTGTTCTTATTGGTTTCCTATGCTTGTGTTGACATTTATGAAAATGAGCCTTTGTCGACTCCTGTTAAAAAATAGTAAAGTAAAACAGCTACACTGCCACATCCCTTGTCTTCATCTTGTCAGTCACCCTCACCGTCTCCCACTGCATACACAATCACCAAATACTCAAGTAGTTCTTTTCTCTCCTTGTAATATTTACTTTATTTAACCTCAAAACGTATGCAAATAAAGATTAATTGTGCCCAGACTACATAGATCATTTTTTAATTAGCACAGTTCACTGTACTTAGAGAATCTGGTGATTAAATAGGACAGCAAAATGGCTAATCCATCATAAAATTTATAAGTTCCTCACCCCCCAAAATTTCAACTTAAGATGCTTTTATTCATCTGAACAGTTCAGCCCTGCAGTAAAGAAGGCAACTAATGTGAGCTAAAGCCCCATATTTGCATTAGCATCGGTCAATAGAAGAAAACAACATAACCTATATTTAATTACATTCAAGGTGTTCGTCCTATTAACCTGAAAATTAAACATGCAAAAATGAATTCCACTGGTGAAATATTACTTTCTAGCATATTAGAAAAAGAAATAAAATCACTCTGGATATAAAGCAATGTGTGGCGTATCCTTCTTACAAACTCTTGCATGGTGGTTTCCCGGGAAACCAAAACTCTGCAGATGTACAAACTAAAATGCAGCTGTGTGCATTTCAAAGAACTAAATCCAGTTTTTATTCCTAATGAAGCCAATTCATTTTCTGAGTTTACACAAAATGCCATGTCCCTCTAAATTGGAATAAAAATCTGGTCTCCTAAGCATGAACAATAATGTTGTTTGAAAATTAACATTTATTCAATCAAATTTGATTTTTAAACCCATATAATATATGATCTCCATAGACTGGCAACTAGTAAACCACTAGGTAACCTTGTTCTTTGGTATCTCACCAGGGGCCCTGCTGAATCATTGCCTTACACGTTGTGTGCCAACTATGGAACAAACACAAATGTATATTCCCTTTCCAAATGCCCCACGTCTGCCAGGAAACTAACAGATGCACCAACAAATGTTGCAAGTCTGCCTATTAAATGGGGAGCTCATTGAATTTCTATTGCATTTCTCCAGCACAAGTGCATTTGGGGCAAAGAAAGAAATTAAAATGAAGTCAGGTGTCATTCAAGAAAATTACAGTCCCACGGAGGATAGTTGTGAGTTGCAGCTTTGAGTTGCCATGCTGCGCCTTTCACAGCTGCCTACAGTTCTTGTCATTAATAATCAGTAAATAAGATCTGCAGGTGGGCCTGGAAGGCACCCCAAGCCAAGAAGACGGTAGTTAGGGCTTCTGTCTCTAAGATGGGTGGCCAGGCTCATTTGCACTACCCAGCTTATGTTTCCACACAAAAGTGCAACCCTACTTAGCATAGCTTCAGGGAAGCTGCCACAATATAGGGAATGCTAATTACTGTAACCAACTGGCAACGATGCATGCAAAATTAAATGGCCTGTGACTGAGCAGATGAACAATTTTTATGGCCGAAAGATCAGGGAACAGGGATAGTTTGTTAAATTAACTGACAGCCTCTTTGGTCTAAGTAGGTGAGTTGAAGTCATTTGAAAGCCGTGTTTGTATGCAGTTACACACCAGAGTCTCTCCTGTGTAAGTACAGTTCCCCCTGCAGTTTTATGTGGGAGTATGGCTACAGTTAGCACATAAAATTCAAAAAGTTCCCCAGTTCAGTTCATAAATGACCAGGAGATGCTATTCTGAATCCCTACAGGATTGATTTTTCACACACAAAGGTTTGATCATCTTTAAATTCACCTGAAACAAATTCAAATAATTGCATAGAGGTTTTTAGTAAACCTATAGAACCCTTCATGAACAAAAGCTTTTAACTTCTAATTTCCAACATTGATCACACTTAGAAACCAAGCCATTTCACTCACATATCACAAGTTGCTGTTATTATAAGTTCATTCCCAACTGTTAATGCAAATCTAAAAGTCTTCCTGAAAAACAAATAATACAGAGATGAGAGCATACATAGCCACTAAAATTTCCAAAGCATTCCTTTTAGTAAACACTTTTCATATCACAATTTAAGCCATTATGTCTGCCTCTTCTGCTACAGGATTTCTCAGCTTCATCAGTCACCACTGACATTTTGAACTGGATAATTATTTGTTCCTTGAGGTGGGAGAGTAGGGGGCAGAGGGAATGGTGCTAGGACTGTCCCGTGCCTTGTAAGATGTTTATCAGCATCCCCAACTTCTACCCACTAGATACCAGTAACAACACCTCCCCCCAAGTTGTGACAATCAGAAATACCTTCTGGGGCTTCCCTGGTGGTGCAGTGGTTGAGAGTCCGCCTGCCGATGCAGGGTACGTGGGTTCGTGCCCCGGTCCGGGAGGATCCCACATGCCACGAAGCGGCTGGGCCCGTGAGCCATGGCCGCTGAGCCTGTGCGCATCCGGAGCCTGTGCTCCGCAACGGGAGACGCCACAGCAGTCAGAGGCCCACGTACCGCAACAACAACAACAACAAAAAAAAAAAAAAAAAACCTTCTGGCACTGCCAAATAAACTCTGGAGAATAAAATCCTCCCCCCAGTTGAAAATCACTGGCCAAGAGTTGAACAAATATTTATTGAATCATTATACCAGACTCTGTGCAAAGTGAGGGATGGGGTTAGGGTGAGGCTGAGAAATAACCTGTGTCAAATCATAACACAGTTGTGACCTGGAGGAGAGGGTAGTTCAACAAGAGAGACAGGCACATGAACAGAACGTTTCAACAATACACGATAAAGCATAATTTAGAGTGTGTACAGGGTGCTCTGGGAATAGAGGAGAGGTGAATAACTCCTGAAGGTTCTGATGAGATTTCCTGGAGGAGAGACTGAGTTGGGGCTTGAAGAATGGGTTAAAGTTGGCCAAGTGAAGAAAGATGGAAAAAGCATACTTCAGAGGGCACTCCACGGACAAAGACACAGAGGTGTGAACCAGCAGGGTATGTGTGAAGCACTGTATCCATTTCTAAGCAGTTCTATCCACGGATACTACAGTTTTTAAAAGCACATTAAAAAAAAAAAAAAGGCAAGAACACTGAGAGGTAAGAGTGGAGTAGGCTTTTTGTTTTTTTTTTCTTTAGAAGATGTTGGGGGTAGGAGTTTATTAATTAATTAATTAATTTTTGCTGTGTTGGGTCTTCGTTTCTGTGCAAGGGCTTTCTCTAGTTGCGGCGAGTGGGGGCCACTCTTCATCGCGGTGCGCGGGCCTCTCACTATCGCGGCCTCTCTTGTTGCAGAGCATAGGCTCCAGACACGCAGGCTCAGTAGTTGTGGCTCACGGGCCCAGTTGCTGCGCGGCATACTGGATCCTCCCAGACCAGGGCTCGAACCCGTGTTCCCTGCATTAGCAGGCAGATTCTTAACCACTGTGCCACCAGGGAAGCCCTGGCATGTTTTTTGATGTTACAAGAAAGTTCTTTCTAATCATTCATTCAATAAATATTCATTTACTATCAAAGATATATATGAGACTCCTTGCCATCTAGATGCTCACCATTTGGTGAGATATGAGAAGTACAGGTACGACTCAGATACGTTCTAAATTGCAGACTAAAATACAACTCTCTGTGTTACTCCAGCCTCTAGAATCTTCTCTTCATATATTGAATTTCACCAGGAAATATTAAAATTGCCAGATTTCTTTGACAGTCTTGCGGGAGAATGTGAAGAAGGTGAAGACATACAGCCTACAGGAAACTTACAATTTGGTTAAGAAGATAAAACTCATGAAAAGATAATGAATCACACAAATTATGAAAAATGCCAAAGAGGAGGTACAGACTCTTAGAGTAGCAGAAGAGGCAGAAATAATGGTAGCTCTCCATGGGCAGGCGAGAACTTGAGAAAGACATGGAATTTATTCTGATCTTAAAAAATGAGTAGTATTAAAATCATAGAAAGGGGAAAACATTTTAGACAAAGGGAAAAAATGGCAAGTACAGTGAAACAGATGTTGGTCCCCGCCTAGCATTGTAATGGTTGTGAGGAAACATACCTAGGTAGGCAAAGCAATGAGTTCCTACAGAAAGGAAGAATTAAAAGTAGACAGTAGCAAGATGTGGAAAAGCTTCAAGCTAAAGAGTTGGGGAATGGGATAGGCATGAGGTTAGACAGTATTTATGCCTATCATTGAAAGATGGATAGAATGATGGTAATACTTAGGGGGAAATACATAGACAGTGGCAAGGAGGTGGGAAAAAGTGTATATCCAATATGGCACAAAGTTCCATTGGCGGGACTTCCCTGGTGGCACAGTTGTTAAGAATCTGACTGCCAATACAGGGGACACAGGTTCGAGCCCTGATCCGGGAAGATCCCACATGCCGCAGAGCAACTAAGCCTGTGTGCAACAACTACTGAGCTCAACTACTGAAGCCCGGATGCCTAGAACCCATGCTCCATAACAAGAGAAGCCACCACAGTGAGAAGCCCGTGCACTGCAACGAAGAGTAGCCCCAGCTTGCCACAACTAGAGAAAGCCTGTGCGCAGCAACCAAGACCCAATGCAGCCAAAAATAAATAAATTAAAATAACTAAATTTTAAAAATAAATAAAAAAATTCTAAAGTTAAAAAAGAAAATTTCCATTGGCTTTGGGTTGTCTCATGCAGTGGATGAAGGGATATATTGTTTGCCTGCAGTCTTTTTGTATTTCATGAACACCATTTCTGTTTTAGCATTGTGCTAACGTAGTGATTCCCATAAACAATTACAAGAAAGTTTGTATTTTGTTAGGAAAGTATTAAAAAGCCATGCTTTTTAATAGGCGTCATGCCTCTGCAACCAAATGCCAAACCTCTAGGAAATGACTTCTGCCATTCTTCTCCACTCCTTCTGACTTCAATAAAATGACATCCACTTTTCTCAGCCCCACAGAATAGGCAGCAAATAATGCCTTCCAACCACAGAAGGCTCTGCCCCACGCCCCTTAGGGACTCTGTTGCCTGCAGCCAATAGACTTAGGTGCATTCCTGCCTAGAGCAGGTGATAATCAGTTAGCATCCTGCAAGTTAACTCCTTCTCTCCCAGAGGCAGGTGTGGGGATCTCTTCCTGTTTTCCTTATACTTTCTTTGGAAGCACAGAATTTTGATTGTAAAAGGCATGAGATTGGACATAAATTCTGCCTTCCTGTGACGCTTTTGCCCCAGCACAGAGACCAGTATTCATATTCTATGACTGACCAAACATACAAGAAAAGACATTTCTGCCCATAGTTCTCAAATTTGGGTGTAAATGAGAGAATCACATGGAGAACTGCAGCCTAGAAATTCTGATTCGGTAAGTATGGGGTTGGAAACAAATAACTGTTCTTACTTAGCTGGTTCTGATTTTTAGAAAGTTTTTAGAGGAACATGAAATATGTTCTTTAAAGGGTATTACAGATATCTTCTGGAAGTAAGGCCATTGTTCTCAGCCTTGAGTATCTATCCTCTTGAAGTAAATAAATAAGTAAACAAATAAATAAATAAGACAAAAAGCAACCTTGTTGCCTCTGAAGTGTTTGGGTATGACAAAAATGTAGCAGGAATAGTTTAAAGTCACTCGAGGTGTCCTTTAAGGAAATCTATCAGCACAAGTCACAGGCTCAGAATCAAACCTTTCCATCTCACATAAATCATACTTTTCAAGGGATGCAAGGGACTCTGAGAAGACACTTGTCAAGGAATCTGCTTCCATTGAAAAGAAGAGAAACTCCGTCGAAATCCTTTCGGTGGATTGAATGCCAGTCGTGGTTGGACTTAAGATCTGTTGATAGTTCCCCCAAAACCCACACCTCACCTGATCCTTTACTCTTTCTCTCTATTCTTTGCCACAGCAACTATGCAATCACAATTAGATAGAAAGAGGAACACCTGGACTAAAGTTGGGAACGATATTTGACATGGCCCTGCTCAAACAGCAGCCAAGTTGGGCCAGAAGAGTCTGCCCTTTCCCCTGGACTTGAAAGAATCAAAAAGATGGGGGCAAGAGAAAGCAAAACCTTTATCAAACTTAAAAACTTTTGCTATTAAAAGATACTCTCAAGGAAATAAAAAAAGAAGCCACAAACTGGGAAAAAATATTTGCAAAGCATGTATCTGACCACAGGTTTGTATCTAGAATATATAAAGAATTCTTACAACTAAAAACGAAGACAAGCATCCAATTTCAAAAATGGGCCAAAGATTTGAGCAAAGAAGAAAAATGACGGCAAAAAAGCACATGAAAATATCCTTTAGGGAAATGTGAATTAATACCATAAGAGACACCACTGCACACCTATCAGAATGACTAAACTTATAAAAGGCTAACCATACCAACTGTTGGAAAAGATGTGGAGCAACTGGAATTCCCATGCACTGCTGGGGGGAGTGTAAAATGATGAACGACCTTGGACAACATTTTGCCAATTTCTGAAACACAAACACACAATCTAAAGTCTGACAATTGCAGGAGAGTTTCTATGTAGATAGCAATGGCGTATAAGACCTAAGAAACTCCAAATGGAGCCTCCTGATCTCCATTTGAAGCAAGGATAATCTGCTGGCATTTTTCCTCCCTGGGCAAGGGAAACACAGTAAGTCAACCAGCAGAAAGAGGCCTGCCTTCGAATGCGTGTCTCAGGCCTGGCCTGTGAGTCCTACTGCTTAGCCTTGCATATTTCATGTCACTTCTAGTACTGAGCACACCTGTCGCTAGCAGCAGCATGTCAGCGGGGGCTGTCAGTGGCAGCTGTTTCCCAGCTGTTTACAGCAGAGCTACATTGCTTCAGGCTGAGCTTCTGTGCTTTGTCCAGCCACCTGGTCTGATTTCTTCCACCTATCCTCTATAAATCTAATGATGATTGTTTAAGTTTTGATGCTATTGGGAATAACATAAAGGTTGATATTCTCTTTAAGAGTTGAACTACAGTTTTGTGACCCCAAAGTGGTACTAAGCATTCCTCTTGGCCTAAACTTGTCATAAGATTAGGTCATGCAGCCCAGGAGGCATATCTGGCCCCTGACTCTGCATTTCTGGATTGATTTCAGAGCTTTCTGAACCCTTGGATTCACTCTGGGGGCACTCCTGTTTAGTATTCACTTTGCTGTTCAAAGAGCATATGGCTTTTTATTCCCCAGAGAACAGCGAGTGCCCTGGTGAGAGTGAATGGTATAACCTCACTCATGTTCATCCTCATCTACCAAGGCTTCCCTCAGCAAATTCGGCCATTCGTCTAAGTCCAGACCAAGTCATTCCTGCTCCAGGAACTCTTTCAATATTCTAGACTATAGAGATTCATCTCTCTCATTCCTGGCTACATTCAGAACATATAATATTCTGCCTTTTTATCCCACAATCCAATCCACTTTATACACTGTTGATAGGTTGGATTTTCTGAAGCATATCTCTGATCACACGCTCCCTTGCTCAGAAATTTCCATTGGCTCCCAAGAGCTTACAAAGCAAAGTCCAAAGTCCTGGGACCCTCGACCACTGGCCTCAACCCAGCTGACTGGTCTCTCTACGGCTGCCCTTACCCAGTTTGTTTATGCTCCAGCTAAATTGAACTGTCGGCTGTTCCTTAATGCTTTTCTATTTCCATAACTTAGTTTATGTTATCACTTCCACCTAGAACACCCTTTCCCCTACTCCATATGTCTATATATGACAAGCCCAAAGGATGTTTGTCTAGGGAGTCTTCTTTTTAATCCACTTAAAATAATCTTTCCCACCACCCAATTCCTATTATTGCATAGTTGAATCTCTCTTAAGACTCTTCCAATTTTATTCCTTTTTAAGAGTTATTTGTGTATAAGTATTCTACCCCCACTGAACTACAAGTGCTTTAAGAAGATGCAGGGTCCATATTCCATTTGTCATTGCTCATAGTGTCTTTGAGTATAGTAAGAGGTTAATAAACAGTTCTCTCCAAGACAAGCTCAATCTCGCCCTCCAAAGACAGCTGGGCCAGATTTTGTGAGAAGAGAGGAATCTAAATGTTTGCCCCCATATTTGCTAGTTCCGTGTCCTAGGGTAAGCCACTTAGCCTCAGTTTCCACAAACGTAAAAGTGAAGTGATAACATCTTTCCAATCTGCTCACTGGGCCATTATGATGAGCTAATCAGATGATGCATTTGAAAACCGCAAAATCCTGCACAAGGCTTACAGTTCCCAAAGTCAGCATCTGGCATATGCTTTCGGAATGCATACATTTTTATACACTGCATCAAAAAGTTTTAGACACATAGAACCATTAAAAATTAGAGTAACTCAGTGACATCTCATCTAGTACCTATAAGGCCCAAGAAGCTTGGGGCTTTGCCCCTAAATAGTGTCAGAGAAACAACTCTGAGTCTTGTGCTGTTTCCGTCAAGCCATGTATAGCAGGCACTCAGAAACATTTGCTGAACCAAATAAATTCTATGACATTTTTATTTAAAGTTCAAAAGTCACCATAGATTGAGGTTCCCTGTGGAATGTACATGGCTGAGAAAACAATATTGAAGCAGTGGTTAAAGCTCACACGCTACATCCCACCCCACAGTTACTCTCCTACTTGGAGCAAGGTCTCCAAACCTCTCTGAGCCTCTGCCAGAGGGTAATCTCTAAGAGGGTGGGGACTTTGTGTCTATTTTATTCATTGCTGTGGACCTAAACCTAGATGAGTGCCTGGCACATAGTATGAGTTCAATGTGCATTTGTTAAATGAATGAATGCACCTCAGTTTTCTCAAAAGTGAAATAGTAACAGTCTCATAGGGTTGTCCTGAGAATTAAATGAACGGAAGCACTTAAAGCTCTTGACAGTGACTGGAATCCAGTAAGTAGAATCCAGTAAGCTGGCCATTATTACCATCCTGAAAACAAATCTCTCATCATCCCTACCATTTGGGGCTGGGGTTAAGGGGAGGGCCCCAAAAGAATGGGTGCTCTAACCTGAACACCAAATCTCTGTTACCATGGATTGCAAATCTAAACCAAATTAGGAAGCACATTCTGGTAAATGTTGGTTGCCTAGAGATGCCTGTATCAAACCAAGCATTATCACTGAAGATCAGATCTTGGAACAACTAAGGACAAAGAGAGCTAGAGAACAAAAACTTGAGAATTAAGCCCTAAACTAGAGAACAAAAAGGGTTTGCTGATGCCAAACAATAAAATTATGTGTCAACTTTTTCATAAAACAAAGAAACACCCTTTTCCAACCAAACGCCTCAAAAATTTAATGTAGAAGCAAAATAAGGCAGTAGTAGGGCATCCAGGTTATATTCTTTTTATATTAAAGGGATGTTTTATTAAATGCCACATTTACAGCCACTGTTGAAGACTGGTTATGAAATTAAACTTGTTAACACCCTTTTTCACAAATACTCACACCTAAGCAAATTAAAGGACAGTTAATTAACTATTTAGGTCAAATGAGAGCAACAATATATAACACAGAAGAATAGCCAATATTTAAATAATATAATAAAATATAATTAACAAGAATATTGACCTAGGCATAATTTAACATACCCTTAGGATCCCAGAAGCATCTCAGTATTCTTCAGAGTCATAGAACCATCATTAAGAATTTCAGTTATAACTGTGTAGTATTGATACTGATTACCTGAGCTTTCTGTTCATTTGAATTCAGTATGCGAGTTGTTAGTTATATAGGTGTATGAAGGGAAGTGTGTATGGGGGTGGAGGTGTGTATATACATACAGCATACACACAATGTTAACAGAGAATGTATATATTTCCTTCCTGCCTTGCTTTCCTCCATGTTCCCCTAAAAAGCACACTGTATGCTCATAAAACATTCTCACCAGTTTAAAAAAAGGCTTTAGGCAGTAATTTAAAAATTTTCCACTTAGCATTTGCTTTGACTCCTAAAGCCTTGTGCTTTTGTATTTTTAAAAGTTTATTTTTAAAACAATGAGGTTTCATCCCTTGTGGATCTTCCAAATACTGGTTAAAATGCCAAAATAATGACAGATCCATTCAAACATCAATGAATTTAAAATTTATTTATTTATTTATTTATTTATTTGCGGTACGCGGGCCTCTCACCGCCCTGGCCTCTCCCGCTGCAGAGCACAGGCTCCAGACGTGCAGGCCCAGCGGCCATGGCTCATGGGCCCAGCCGCTCCGTGGCATGTGGGATCTTCCCAGACTGGGGCACGAACCCGTGTCCCCTGCATCGGCAGGCGGACTCCCAACCACTGCGCCACCAGGGAAGCCCATAAAATTTATTTTTAACTGTATCCTGTTATCATTCAATAAGACTGACTCTTCTGGTGATTACCTGTCCACTATCCACTGACTACATTGGTCTCTCGTATCTATATGAACGTTCTAAAACAGACCTTTCCTAGTTCATTAATCTTTTACATACAGATTTTAAATCAAGGTGAGAGTCCTTCATGGAGAGGTTTGCATATTGAAGTGCTCCAAGATATATTCTGTTTTTCCAAAATAAATTTGTGCAACAACAATTTTTTAAAAACCTGATTTTAATTACATCATCTTTTCCCACAACTAATTTATTTCTGACAAATAAAAACCTAAGAGTTTGGAAAGTGTTCATTCTGCCAGGCAGAGAGTACCTATGCTAAGACCACAATTCTGAATCTTGAGCGAAATTAGAAAATTCAGTAGTTGCCCATATTCCACTCCTTACCTCGTCGTCCAAGCTAGAAATCCTGGTATAACCCTTGTTACGGAAGACAAGTTCATGTGCCTGATGCACAGTGAGGCCAAACAAACCGAAACGTTGGAGTTTGGAGCAGAGAAAGGTTTATCGCTGGGCCATGCAAGGAGAATGAGAACGGGGGCTCACGCTCAGAAAACCCTGAAACTCCTCCGAGGGTTTCAGCCAAGCATCTTTATAGGTCAGGTGAGGGAAGGGCCCCGCAGGGTGGGTGATCAGCTCGTGCACGATTCTCTGATTGGTTGATGGTGAGGTCACAGGGCAGTCAACATTACATCAATCTTTGGGTGCCAGAAGGTTGGGGGATGGGGGGAGGCAGACAGGGGCGGCTACGTGCTCATGATCATCATGTAGTCAACTTCTTCCATTTGGTGGTGCTTTTTAGCATCTGAAAAACTCAGGAGATATGCACGAGATACTATTATCTGGGTACTTCAAAAAGGAGATTAAAAAAAAAAAGAATCGTTATTTTTAAAAAAAGAGGAGCTACAGCAGAGGATATGGGGGCGGGATCTGCCCTGGGAAGTCCCCTGAGGATCCTGCTCGGTTACATTCTGATGTCACTTTCCCCACCCAACAGCCAAACTTTTGCACACATCCAGAAGGCTCTCTCTCGCCCAGCCAGTTCCGCTGTACTTAGGGTTCCCACTGTTCTGAGGGACCTTGCTGTCCCCTCTGACTGCTAGATATTCTAACCGTCCTTTCCTGGGGATGGAAAAACTTCCCTGATCTCTACATTGAAAAGAGATCCCCTCAAGGTCCCCACAGCACCGCACAGACCTCACACCAGGCCCAGAATAAGTGCTCCATGAGTGGTGGTTATTACCCATGCCACTCTCTCACTTCGTCCCAGCTTACCCTTCCCCATCCCCTTGTCCTCAAGTCCATTCTCTGCATCTGCGTCTTTATTCCTGTCCTGCCCCTAGGTTCTTCAGAACCATTTTTCTTTTAGATTCCATATATATGTGTGAGCATATGGTATTTGTTTTTCACTTTCTGACTTACTTCATTCTGTGTGACAGTCTCTAGGTCCATCCACCTCACTACAAATAACTCAATTTTGTTTCTTTTTATGGCTGAGTAATATTCCATTGTATATATGTGCCACATCTTCTTTATCCATTCATCTGTCGATGGACACTTAGGTTGCTTCCACATCCATCACAGGTATAATTCATTAAAGTTAAGATGAGGTCATACTGAAATAAGAAGGCCCCTATTCCAATATGACTGTTGCCCTTATGGGGAAACTTGGACAGACACGCGCTCAGGAAGAAAGACATGGGAAGATGAAGGCAGACATCATAGGGGTCTTTTTGCAAGCCAAGGACCAACACAAATTGCCAGAAAACCACCAGAAGCAAGGGCAGAGCATGGAATAGATTCCTCCTCACAACCCTCAGAAAAAAACAACCCTGCCAACACCTTGGTCTCCGACTTCTGGCCTCCAAACTGAGACAATACATCTGAATTGTTAAGCTGCCCGTTTGTGGTACTTTGTTACAGCAGCCTTTGCAAACAAAGACAGCTATCATAGTAACTCTTGTTCACGTCAAAAAAAAATCCAGCTACATCGTTAATTTGTGGTGAATTAGAGTGCCTATTTGCTCATACCCTTGTCCCCACTGAAGATTCTCTTCTTTGGTCACAGAAGCTAAATTCTAAACAAACAGCCATGCCTTCATTATTAAGCCATGCTGAGGACTGTGGATAAGAGATCACAGAGAACTGTGATTTAATCATTAAATTACAATAACTTCAAAACTGTTTTGTGTATGTGATCGTTCTAAAGGGATCATATAATTTCATGCCTTCTTTGAATGGCAATCAAACTTAGCTACTTGGAAGGAGTCCACTGTCCTTGTGGAGGCCACTTCAAGCTTCTGGAAGTAGGACAGTGCTTTCTAAGGGAGGGTAATGAAGACAGTGGAAGCAGCTGGTGGGGTAAGAGTGAAAAGAAAAAAGGTGCTTTTATGCTATGATCCCCCGGCTGTTTCTGAGAGAATAGCATCCGTGACCTATTCTGTGATGTGGCCGCACCTTTTCCTCTAAGTTGAACTTACATGCTGTGTAGCAGAAGAGGCCGTTCCCCTAGCTTACCACGGAGGGATCCTGCCCGTGGACTTGCTCTTCTGGACAGATCCTACTATTTAATTTGTATGATAGGGACTTCCCTGGTGGCACAGTGGTTAAGAATCCGCCTGCCAATTCAGGGGACACGGGTTCGAGCCCTGGTCCAGGAAGATCCCACATGCCACAGAACAACTAAGCCCGTGCACCACAACTACTGAGCCTGTGCTCTAGAGCTCTCAAGCCACAACTACTGAGCCCGTGTGCCACAGCTACTGAATCCCAGGCACCTAGAGCCCGTGCTCCACAACAAGAGAAGCCACCGCAATGAGAAGCCCGCGCACCACAATGAAGAGTAGCCCCCGTTCACCACAACTAGAGAAAGCCCGTGAACAACAATAAAGACCCAACACAGCCAAAAATAAATAAATAAATAAATAAACAATAATAATTTGTATGATGGTTTGAAAACATCATTCTTGGGTAAAAATACACACACACACACACACACACACACTTGTTATTTCTAAACCTGAGAACAACAGCTCGAATAAATTAATATACATTTTAAAATGGTGATATGCAAGTAGAGATAGAGAGAAATAGAGCTAAAACTGGGATAGACTGCCAATCAGTAAGTCATTATTTGCTGAGACCCACTGTGTTTTGTGCCACACATGGATAATGTAGGGTTCCTCATGATCAGGGACCTCCAGTTTAGTTAGGGAGAGATTTTTCCAAAAATGTAGAGCCCAACAGAGGCGTATATGCCACTGCACATGGCTCAGTTGGGTGCTCTCCCTCTCAACGCCTGCAGGAATTAACTCATTGTATAATTGATGGCTTATTAATATGTTTGCCTTCCTGCATTTAGAATGTAACTTTCACCAGGACAGGGCTGGTCTTGCCTTTCAACTTTTTAACTTTAGCATTTGTCATGGTGCTTGATCCACTGTGGATGTGAAATAAGAGCTCGGAGAATAAATGCATGAGGTACAAAAACTGGTGGATGTAGATCATAAGTGACCAAGAATTTGAAAGGCAAGGGGATTATGAGCAGGCTGGAGAAGACACGAGAAGCATCATGAAAGAGATGAGACTTGGTCATAGTGAATGGAGTGAGGAGGAAAAGAAAGTAAAGTCATAGATCAAAGAGTTGAGGATGGTGAAACGATGGGGAAAGGAAGCCATATTTTAAATAACACTTGTAATAAATGATTCAACTGCTGAAACAATGACTGGGAGTGTTGAGTGTGTAAAGGAGTGTTGATGCTTTACCTAAAAGAGGTAAAGCCACTTGGCAAGACTCCAGCCAGCTGCCGAGGACTCCACGGCCAAGTGCAGGATGTCTTTGTGAGAGAGGTACACAGAGGTGGAATGCAATTAATTATAGGGCTTCAGTAAATAGGATGAACAGAGGCCTGGTTTTGAGTTCCCATGGGAGGGTCCCACCTTGGAAGGGCTGCTCACACCTAAACTAAGGGCAAGAAGAAAAGGACTGTGCTTTGTTGGGCATCTTTTTTTTTAAGTGTTTTTTTTTCTTTTTAATATTTTTAAAAGCTTTTAAAAAGTATTTATTAATTTATTTTTCGGCCACACCACTTGGCATGTCGATCTTAGTTCCCCGACCAGGGACCAGGGATCAAACAAGTAAAGTCCCTGTCGGGCATGTTAAAGACAAAGCAGTCAGGATCTCAGAGCTGGGGTTCCTATTCTGCTGCTCTGGCAAATCCTAAAACCTCTCTGTCTTTGTGATTCCTATTACGATATTCCTGGACGTATTATTTCCTACATTCATTCTCCAGCATTCAACAAACATTTGTGAAGTACCTCTTAGCTTTAGGTGGAACTAAAATATTCTTTAAAAAATTACCTAGTTTAAAACAATCACCCAATTTGCAACATTTAAAAATATTAAAAATTATAACTTGCTGTGTCATAATGCCAGGGGCTAACCAACAATGAGAACATCCATCCGGAAGAGAAATCACTGTCAAGATAGACATTTTATGGTGGAATAGAAGACTTGGGCTCAGTACTTCCATAATCAGTACAGGGGCTGGCACATCACTGATAATCAATAAAATATTTGTTGAATGAATAAATGCAGGCAGGGACATTATCTGATTTACAGCTGTCTACCCAGCTCTTAGACCAGTGCCTGGCACGTAAAAAAATTTAAAGATTGGTGGAATAGTAAATAACTAATTACATTTATTTATTTATTCTGCAATCACTTATATTGTGATTACATAAAAATTTGATGTGTAGATTCAGTATTAAAACCTCAACTGCTACTCAGGAGGCCAGGATTTGGTTCCAAGTCAATACAGCATAAGTGTAACTTTTCTACTAGAATGTTAGCTCCATGAAATGAACTGTCTGAGTTAGTTTTCCTTAATGTGTTTTTTTGTTTGTTTGTTTGTTTGTTTTTGTGGTATGCGGGCCTCTCACTGTTGTGGCCTCTCCCGTTGCAGAGCACAGGCTCCGGATGCGCAGGCTCAGCGGCCGTGGCTCACGGGCCCAGCCGCTCTGCGGCATGTGGGATCTTCCCGGACCGGGGCACGAACCCGTGTCCCCTGCATCGGCAGGTGGACTCTCAACCACTGCGCCACCAGGGAAGCCCTCCTTAATGTTTTTAATAAAAATACATTAAATGAATAAATGCTAACTTCCAACTGTCTATTCTAGAAAGAAAAACAACAAAAAGATAACAACAAAAACCACTGTGCAAGAAAAACCCACGTTCTTCCTTCTGCCATAGTAAGAAGCATCTTTCATGATGATATCTTGAGACATTTTAGCTCAAAATTCCCAGCCTGTGAGAAGATGGTACCATCCATACAACTGGGCCAGCACCTCTGATTAATTTTTAATCCAACTTTTATGAGTTTTTTCAGTGTTAACCACAGTCCAATTGGGGGTGTATAAATTTAAAACCAAAAAAAAAAAGGAAAAAAAGACTGTCTTTCAGGAATGAAAAATAAACGTAATCTGAAATCAATATTTATGAAGTTGTGATTAATTGACTGATGACCAAATGATTACAAAACGTCTGCCTGAAACATCTACTCAAATTTATTAGCTTTGACCAAAAAAATTAAAAAACAATCTGAACTGGGTCAATGAAAGAATAATGCATTCCTAATCAATTTTTAATAGCACTTAAGATTTTATATTTTTTTAAACTTGCTTTTAAATAATTTATCATAAAACTGAATCCGATTTAAACAAGGAGTAAAAGGTGTTCCACGGCTATTTGATGGTTTTCTTAGCAAAGAAATTCAATTGTAACTGACTTTTTATTACTGAACTACTTTATTAATAATAATACATCTCGCACTTACATGAAGGCATTTAGCCAACAATCTCAAAGAGTCTAAGTGAGATCTAGGATTTAGCTCCAATTCTACCATTATCTGGTGGTTTACCTTATCTAGGCCTCAATTTCCTCATTTATGAAAGGAAAGGCCTGCATAAAACTCCCCAAGATCCTTCCTACTTCTAAAAGTTTATAATTCTAAGGATTCAGGAGGCTTTAGCCTATCCCAGGTGCTGTATGTATCTGATCAAACTCCTCAGGTCACAGGACTCCTCATGGGGTTATGAAGAAGCCTAGAAAGAAATTAAGCAGAAAGTCAACAAGCCATGTAATCTTTGTTTTCCTATTAAAGTAATGGCAGCATTATTTAATGATTTGGGCCAAATAATGTCTGTTTAGAATATGATTTGTCAAGATGCCATATCTTATTAAAATTAAAGCGAATGTGAATTAAAGCATTGCTTTGGTTTTCTATCGCTGTGGGACAATTCACCTCAAAGCTTAGTGACTCAAAACAACAATAAATATTAATTATCTCTGATAATTTTTGTAGGTAGGAATTCAGAAGTGACTAAGCTGGGAAATTCTAGCTTGGGTTCTTTCAGAAGGTTGCAGTCAAGATGTTCACTGGGGCTGTAGTCATCTGAAGGCGTGAATGGGGCCAGAGGATCCATTTCCAAGGTAGCTTAGTCACATGGCTGGCAAGTTTGTGTTGGCTGTTGACAAAAGGCTTCAGATCCTCCCCAAGTAGGCATTTCCACAATGCTGTCTGAGTACTATTTGAGGCACTTCCACAGGGCAAGCAATCCAAGAGAGCAAAGCAGAAGCTACAGTAACTTTTATGACCTAGCCTTGGCAGTCATACATGTCACTTCTACCATACTCTATTGGTCATACAGGGACAGCTTCAAGGGCATGTAGCTGTGTAGTCACACAGAGACGTACATTCAGAAGAGTCCTGCACTTGGTTTAAAGCTTTGATGTTGCCATGTTGATATTCTTTTTTTTTTTTTTTAAATTATGTTAACCCCTATGTTCTTTTTTTTTTTTTTAATTATTTATTTATTTATTTATGGCTGTGTTGGGTCCTCGTTTCTGCGCGAGGGCTTTCTCTAGTTGCGGCAAGTGGGGGCCACTCTTCATCGCGGTGCGCAGGCCTCTCACTATCGTGGCCTCTCTTGTTGCGGAGCACAGGCTCCAGACGCGCAGGCTCAGCAATTGTGGCTCACGGGGCTAATTGCTCCGCGGCATGTGGGCTCCTCCCAGACCAGGGCTCGAACCCGTGTCCTCTGCATTGGCAGGCAGACTCTCAACCACTGCGCCACCAGGGAAGCCCCCATGTTGATATTCTTAATCATTTTATCTTTGGACTTTCGAAAGTCAAGTCAGTAAGAACCATGGTGTACACAGGTGAGCAGAGAAGATACTTGCAGTATGTGTGTTCACGGCTATTCCTTGCCACCCCTTTGCATATAGTGTTAGCAATGCACAGAATTCTGGCGGGAATTCAGTGAAACTCAAAGCGAGGACAACGTCAGCGTATTTTGGAAGCCTCCAGCTTCCAGAGTGTTGGGAGGATGTGCATGTATTAAGAAGTGAAATAAAGAGTTAATTTTGTGCATCACCAAAAAAGAGAAATGCCCTTCATAGGGCAGAGGGAAGAGAGAGTTCCTGGCCTTAAAGCATTTGAATTATTTAAAGCAAAGCCTGGGAATTGGCCTGGAATCAATCTGGACCTAGAGAGAGTCCTAGTTGGTCTGTATTGCTAACGATATTACTCAGGTGTGTGTGTGTGTGTGTGTGTGTGTGTGTACTTATTCACAGAGCATTAGTGAGCAGAGCAGGTATGTTATGTTATGGTATGATCCTATTTGTGCTTATGCACACAATAATATATGAATGGAAATGTTTGTAAGGATATGCTCCAGAATGTTGATAGTGACTACCAGTCAGGATCGAGAGGTGAGGCATAAGCCTAGAGGAACTTTTGCTTATTATTTTATATATTTATAAATGGCTTAATTTTCAAGATGACTCTTACTATTGATATTTTTATAATTAGCAAAATGGAATACAGTTTTCCATTTTGAAGTGAAAAACAAGTAAACTCAATGTGTAAAGCAGCCTGGGTCTGTAATAAAGGTAGTTTGTGGCTAAAGAAAATATTACGGTCTGTGGACTAGTCACTCAGTACCAGATACTAGATAACTCAAATACAATCCCGGGCCTCAAGAAACAGACAGTCTGTTGTAGGGGCAAACAAATGAACAATCAACTATAATAGAATGTTATTAGCCTAGTGCAAAAAGAGCTGTATAGACAGAGCACTAGAACAGCACTGAGAAGCTGCGACAATGATACAAACGAGGGATGTTCGAAATAGTCCAGATTTAAACGTTCTACTTAAAATGTCAGTTATGATTTTTTAAATATATTTTTATGACTGAGTACTAACACCAATCATCAGGATGATTAACAAGAAATGAACTTTCCCTAGTAGCTTTGGAAAAGTCTTTTTTTAAAAAAAACTGTCTCCAACGTGTCTTCCTATTGCACTGTCTCCAAGGATTGGTGTGAGAGGCAGAACAGGCTCAGTCCTACATCCCCCTCAGAGGGTGGGAATGACAGGTCCTAAAATACCACATTAGGTATAAAAAAGGTGAGAACAAGGTGAGAACAGGGAAGAACACAGTAAGATGGGGAAAAGGCAAACCTTGAACAACTGTGGGTAATGACTTGGAGCTTTCGCATTCTGAAGCCTGAGATTTACAGCCAGGAATATGAAAGATGCATTTAGCAAAACATGTGAAGCCGAGACCCCATTTAACATGACTCCAAACAGCTAGGGAATAGGCAAACCAGATGACTTTTAGGCCAGTCATTCAGAAAAAAAGTGGCCATTAAACAGACAATCAATATGACTATTTTGCCCAGATCTCCTATCCGAAGCACGTGATGGTCTCCAATTCCTAGGAAATTAAGTTACTGAGCTGTTTGGAAGAACTCTCACTATCACCTGTGAGCCGATTTTGAACTGGAATTGGGCTACTTCAAGTGAATTACTAGCTGCTCCAATCTCATAATTGTCTGTTCCTTTTGTAGACGTGATAGTAAACACACATTGACCTCATTCAATACACACACACACACACACACACACACACACACACACTTTACCAATGAGGAAGCTAAGAAGCAGAGAGGTTAAACAAATAGTCTGAAGCCAGTAGAGCCAGGAATTTGTTCAGACAGGGATTTCTACCCTGCAGCCCAGGTCCAGACCCCTTTCTTTTAACCATGAGGCTGCTTCTTGTAATTATAATGCTGTCTCCCACAAAAAGATTAGTAGATGTAGTTGCACTGGTTTTGTTTCTAAACCTCCCTACTCACAGATTGTATTTGTTTGCATAAATTGATCATACTGGCTCTTCCTCACTTAAAGTAAATTGCAGTTGAATTCCAAATCTGTTATACTCAAAGATTCATTTAGGAACTTTTAGAGTTTTTCCTTTTCATTGGTAGGAAGTGTCAACTTATAACATCACACATTCTTCTTCAGAGTTCAGCAGCATAGTGGTACTTTTCATATCCAACCAGGCGCCTGAAATGAAGGCTTTAAACGCCTGTGCGAGTGCTGTCGGGGAGTGTGGATGGTTCACGCTCTTTGCAGCTTTCTCACATGTGGGTGTAAATCAGAGTCCACGGCTCCGATCCTAAAGTCTCTTTCGGATAGAAATCACAGAAGGACCAACAGTGAAAGCGTGTCTTCACGGAAAGCTGCTATTAATGTACGCAAAACGTTTCTGAAACAAACAAGGAGACAATCACTGTCGTTTTTAAGTGACATTACATCATTTAAGAATGTAAAAAGACCTGAGCGCGGTAGAAAGTTGCCTGGAAAAGTTAAAATGTACAGATAACGTCTTTCCTCTTCCCGTTTTGACTGCGCCGTGTTTTCTGTGTCGGGTTTAATCTTTAGTCGGAAAACTCTTTCCCTCCTCCCCACCCTCCTGGAAAGATCCTGGGATTTTAAATCGCCTTTCTGCATCTTCCTCTCCTCTCTCCACCATTACTCTTTCATTTAAACTTTCAAGATCCTCGATGCCCGTAGTAAACCTCCTTCCTTCCCATTCTCAGGAATCCTGTAGCTTCCGAACCGGGGAGAGTTTTTTTCAAACGGAAAAGCAAGGAAAGAAGGAAGGGAACAGCTCCGGCGGCCGCGCGTTGGGAAAGCGCATTTTCGTTGCCTCGACCGGCGCGGCGTGGCCCTGCTGGGCTACCGTAGCCGGCCTCGCGCGGCCTCAGTTAGGGCGAGAAGCCGTGGTCGGCGGGACTTCCGTGTTGGCGGGATTCTGAACGCTGCCATGGCTCAGACCGTGCAGAACGTTACATTGTCGCTCACTCTACCCATCACGTGCCACATCTGCTTGGGGAAGGTAATGGGTGATTCCGGGCACGGCTACGAATCGGGGTCGGGTGTGCAGTGGCCCGCCAGAGCCGAGGCCGGTCTCTGTGTGTGGCGGGGACGCGGCGCGAGGCGCCGGGCTGGTTGAGGACGCCGACCCGCGTTCTCCTTAGGCTGGGGAGGCCACGTCCCGGCCGACGGAGGGAGCGCGCCGCGATTCGTGTGGTCATCTCTGTGCCTTTCGGAGGAAGATGACAGCGGTCTGGGGTGTGGAGGGAGGGCGGCCTCACCCGGACGACTCCGGCGTCGAAGGAGGCCTGGTCAGAAACGAATCCCAGCAATTTACGCCCCTGTGCATCCCCATCAAATCCTGAAAGCACGTTTCCTGGGAGCCTCGCTAAGGTTCCTTCGTCCTCTGCACAAACTAGAGTGTTTTGTTCTTGGGCCTCCAGTGCTGGTTGAAGAGTCTTTTCCATTTCCTGGATCATTTCCTTTACTTAACCTGGCGTTGGGAGTGGCTTTTGCTCTGGGTTCAGAATTTGAAAAATGAATAGTACGTGCCCCTGAATGACGTTTAGAATGAGAGATACGGTCTTTAATTCCAAGAACGGACCAGTCAGGAGGTAGAATACCGTCTTTTTGTGATGCAAGAGGTGCCTAAGGTGTTTGTGAAACTAGGTGGAGAAAGTAGTTCAGAATTAGAAACGGAGTTTTGAAGGTTCTAATGCATTTGTCTCCTCTTTCATTTCCGTTTGTGCCTCCCGTTCGGTTTAAGAAGAACATTTTGTTTTACTACGTAGGTCCAGAAAGGAGATTTTTTTTCTCACAGTGAATTGTTTTTACGTTTATGGTGTGTTTGTGCGTGTGTTTACCCCCCCCCCCACACACACAGGCTTAGGACTGGGAAATGCAAACTTAATAGAGCAAACATTTGAGTGCCAGCCAATATGATCATTTGATCATCTGCTTTAAGTCTATGTGAATTTCCTGAGTTCAAGAAGTAGTAGGAAGCCAGGCTTGGAAGAAACTGATAACTCATGATATCCATCAGAATGAAATGCCAAGGAAATAGCAGATGTGCTGTGAGAGGATATAGAGATGGCTTGATCCATTCTGACTGGCGAGATCAAGGATGGCCTGTGGAGGGTGGTTATTTGAGCTGGCACGTGCTACCACTGTCTGCATACATAGCTGAGAGGAGGGGAAGATGTTTCAATTTGCTACAGTCTACATTTGGCTCCTGTCTTGAAGTTCCCACAAGTTAAGTTCTGAGTGAATTCACTCCCAACAGTAGCCTGGTAAAGGGCTGATAAAATATCCTTCGGAAATAATTTTCACTTGGTTGTAGTTGTACACATTATATCTAGTTTCCATTAGTTCATAAACTGTCTCTTGCAGTTGTGTTGAAAATGTGTTTTGCCTGGTCGATTTTGCCTACCTATGCTTCCTGTATTTAACAAAACTGATAGCTAATAGAATATAGTGCTTTGCAGATTACAGAATGCTTTTGTATACATTTAATTATTTCATTTACCGCTCTCACCAGTGCTGTGAGATAGATAGGGCTGGTTTCCCCATTTTCCAAATAAGAAAACTAAGGCTTAGAGTCTCCAGCGTTTGAACCTCTGTTACCATTTGTGTCTTCAGTAAGTTACTTCCTAAAAACTCACTTGAACTCATGCATAACAGCAGACACTTTTGGTGTCTTTTTTCTGCCATGTACTGGTTAACTGTGTTCTAGAATTAAATGTGATTAATTAATTAAAGGTTAATGATTTGTAAATAGGCATTTGTTTATGTCTACTATGGAGGCAGAACGGCGTAGTGGTTGAGGGCCCTGAGTACTGTGTTCCGACTAAGTTCTAATCTAGGTCTTGCACTTACTAGTTATACAACCTTGTAGACATTATTTAACCTCCCTCAGAGCAGTTTCCTTATCTGTACAATGGGATTGATAATAGTATTAACATTCATCCTTGTCTTTTGGGGAGGATTAAATGAAGTAATTCATATGCAGTGCTTAGCATGAAGCTTGGCACTTAATAAATGTTAACCTTTACTATGGACACTGAGGCAGACCCTCAAAATGAGGAAGCCAGCCTTTCCCAGTAAATGTTCTTCCCAGTTGCTTCATGAGACCAGTACACTCACTCAATGAAGATTTACATTCCCAACAGAGTGGGACCTGTTTGTCCAGGAAATTGCCACAGTACATCCAGAGGTTTTAGCTGGTTCCCTATCCCTGTTGCCTTTTGTATAGTTAAAGCAAATCTGATCTGCTTGTGCTACTCACCCTCCCGCACACAGCTGTATTTGTGGGGTACTGGAGGTGGCATGGCCTGGAGTAGCAGCGCGTTCCTAATGTTACTTCCATCTCCCCGACACACAGCATCTCCGGCCACCTCTGAGATCTGCCTTAAGGTCCTTCCTGACTAGCCCTCTTCTGTATAATCATCCTTTTGCTGCCCTCACCATTGGTACCGTATAGAATTAGCAGTCTTCATTTTTGATTTTTCCACAGAATTAGGGGCCATTATTCCTAGAGGTTTACTGTAAAAAAAAAAAACAACCTTGCATATTACTTAAAGAAGATAGGGGTGGGAGAGATCTTAAATCTGAAGAGATAAGGTAGATGCTGATTGGAATGGGGGTGGAGGTGGGGAAGAATGCGGGGGTGGGGGTGAGCAGTAGTGGAGATAGTCCAAGTAGGTAAGTGGTTAATGCTCTGTCTTTTGAATACAAATGCGCTTAAAATGGAAAAGTTTAAACATTTTGCATTTCCTACCTCTGACTCTACCTCCGTCTTAAAGGTAGATTCTCTCTGCCCAATAATGTTTAGCAACCTTGCCAATATTGTGAGTAAGAGCTCTGTGTGGCCTGAAGAAGTTGGGTACATCCTGTGGGACAATTTATATATAACCTTTTCTTGCCTATTCCTCTTTAATTTTTTTCCATGCCTTGGGCTAATAGGCCAGCAGGCCAAAGTACAGAAATGATCTAGCCCAGGATATCTGTTCAGTGACATTTGGTAATGCCGCCAGAATGCTACAGACCGGTTTATCTCTAGATAATTCCAGGCTTTTATCTCTTCGATTAGGATTCAAGCTATGAAATGAAACTGTTGCAGGTAATACTTTTATTGACCGAGTCAGCGTTTTTGCCGTGAGTGACAGCCAAATGTGGCCCACAGTTAGTTTTATCAAAGGACAAAGGAGGTTCTCAAGAGAAGTGCCAAGCAACTAGGCTTCTAATGCTGTTTAACATTAATATATCATATCCAGTTATTCCTCACTTGAGCATGAATCCAGTTTGGGGCACCACGCTTTAAGATAAATATAAATAAACTAGAGTATTTGAAATCATTTGGAAAGGAATTGAAATTGAGGTTGGAATATAGATGGAATGGAATAGTGTTGGAGTGAATGAACATGATAGCGAATCATTAAAGTATTTTCATTTGGAAAGGAATCAAGCTTTGGGTAGCGCCGCGATATTAAGATTTGTACTTAATATAATGCAAGCTTTCTGGCTGAAATAATCAGAAATGAGATCAGCTTTCTCAGGATGTGGAGTGTCCGTCTCTTGAAATGTCCAGTAATAGCATGGACTCTTTCTCACTAGGAACACTGTGGAAAAGAACCCTTCTTTCAGGGAGGACTTCTTGCTTTGCTTTCCACACATGCAGTTGATTTAAAATGTTGCAAAGATAGGGCTAGAGACAAAGCCTTAGCAACGTAGCATCCTAACTCTAGGTTGACTAAAATCATTAATCAGTGTTCATTAGGGGCTGTTGATTGGCCAGCAAGCCATCCACATCAGTACATTGAGCCCATGTCGGAGTCCTGATTGTCTCTCAGCTCCCAAGAGTAGATTTAAGAACCAGCCTTGTACATAATTGTCACAAGTAATTTGCTTTGGAAAAAAGTCATGTGGAATATATAAGTTTTGCATTTTCTCTTTTCTAGATTAAAATAAGCTTGAAGAATGTAGACACTTTCAGAAAAGTATAACAATGTTGTGTCTTAACATGGAGTATAATAAAAATTAACTCAAAAAAGTGTTGATATATCCTAATAATTTTCAAGGTTGGCGTATAATAGCTGACATATTTACTTCACAAATAAGATTCCAGTTTATCCTTAAGGCATTCTAGGTAGGGATAAAGGTGGGAGAGGGGAAATGTATTATCTCTCTTTTTATGTAGACAGAAGTGGGGACCCAGACCAATAGGCATTAAGTATAATAACTGAGTTCTCGGGATCACACAGTTTTAAAGTTCTAGGTCCTGAACTCTGGCCCAGAGCCAAAGATTTCTTGAAACATAGCAAGAGCAATCCAGGAATTATTTTTAAAAGTTTCCAAATTTCTAAGGTTGAGTAGGCGGGCCCCTAGTACAATCATTTCTACCTCAGCTTTGTTTTTCAGTCTTTCTAGGTCTCCACTAATGAAACCCATAAAATTTTGACACAGGTGCCAGAAGGATATTCTTCAGAGAAGAAGGATTAGCTCTAGTCTCTAGTAAAGGTGACAAGAGCAGAGAAGTTGATTTGAAGTGAAATTGCCAGGCCAGTTGGTAAAGTTGATCTACTGCCTTTTCCCTCCAGCCACCTCCATCAGTACAGTAGCTCTGTTCTGCAGTCCCTACTGATCCTGGTGTCTTGATCCTTTCAGGCATGTGGCCTCTATTTCTTACTCCCAGGTTATTATTTACTAAACCTGCTCTAAGGAAGAAAGAACTATTTCTTAGTTGAAAGATCATTCAGTTTGCACGTGTAATGGTGGTTGGATGCTAACTCTGCCACTTAGAACCTGTATCATTATTTCCTTGAGTCTCAGTTTCTACAGCTGAAAATGAATTTGATACTATCAACCCCATTAGGTTGTTAGGGAAATTCATGTGAGTATCCCAGCCCAGTGGTTCTCAATGGGATGGGAGTACATTTCGTTCCACAGAGACATTTAGCAATGTCTATTTCTGATTGTCTTGGGGGGGGGGTGCTACTCACATATAGTGGATAGAGGCCAGGGATGCTGCTAGCTAAACATCCTACAATATACAGGACAGCCTCCCACAACGAAAACTTTTTGTTCCAAAATGTCAGTAGTGTCAAAGTTGGCAGACCCTGCCCTAAACCAATGTATAACTCCTATTAGGTAAGTCTAGAATGGATATTAATGGACAACACCTTTAGGCATGACTCCTCCCAGGTACGTTTGCTTTTTATGAAAGGGGTTTTGGTGGTAAAGTCTCTTAAAACTGAAACATCTTCAGATAAAAGAAACTACATAGTAGAATTATATATTATAGGGTTGATGTTTTTTGTACCTAGGACTGCTTCCTCAGGCCCATTCCAGTGAGAAGAGCCCACTTTTCATCCCTTACTTTGTCTTCTCTTCCTCCTCTTCCTCCTCCTCACCGGCCTCATGGGGCATTACCCTAGGATATCACCTCAACATGCTTACTCCAGATGAGTTTGGAATTGTACATGCCACTTAGCTTTGCCATTGTCTTCTTGCATTTTTATTTTGTAAGAGTGCTTACTGTGTTATTGCCACAGATCTCATTTGAGAGTAAATTGGATGTAAAGTCTAATAACATAGGCAAATTATGACTATTTCTGTATCTTGAGAAGATCTTATTAAAGAAAATTATTTGTGTATGTGTTTTGGTGTTATATATAGCAGGATCTGGGCAGAGGAGATGGGTGGACAGGAATTGAAGGAGGGCTAGATTCTTTGTATTTTGCTTCTGTAGGTTATGGTCAAATAAATAACAAGTAATTTGTTTTAGTAGTTCTTTCTCCTTTATAGGTTTCTATTCTCCTAAGTACATTTAAACCATTGTCTAGAAATCATCATCTGATAAGTACGTGGTCCAAAGAATGAATTAGTCAACTGTTTCAAAATCCAACACAATGGCAATGATAATACCAGGTATTGAACAGTGAAAATGATTCTCCTTTGGGTGACATTGCCAATGGCTGTTAGCAGACAGAGCCAAGTAGTCTGCCTGTGGTTGTTCTTCTGTGTCATTTTGGCAGATTAAATGGAAAGGTTAAACTTTCACTTTTTCAAAATTTGGCAGTGGCCATTGACCTTTTGCTTCTTGAGATGCTTTTAGCAGCATTATCTCAGCCTTTTGTTTTAATACATCAAAATTCACTTCTATTAATCTTAGAGTATACATTGTATAAGTTGTTGTAGGTGGACATAAAGATGAACAGGACAGTGTCCCTGCCCCCAGGGAACCTGAAATCTAATAGGGAAGGCAGGATGTAAACAATCTTCCAAGTCCAGTGAACATTAAATCAATGCATAGGAAGTGCCCTTATAAGAATCAGACAAAGATCCAGTTAATTCTAAAAAGGATTAGTGAAGGCCTTACAGAAGAGGTAACCTTTGATTTCCATCTTAAAAGATGGGAAGGATTTTATTTTGATTGGGGAAGTTGGGAGGCCAGTAGAACATATTAAGCTAAAAAATGAGAGCCCAGTAAACAAGGAGACTCTATTATTCTTTTTGATGAACATTGGGTATATCTGTGTAGTTGAAGTATAGGTTTTGTCAAGTATTGAAATAGCAGATCAAAGATACGGCTATATAAGAACCAGATTACATTGTTCTTTGGAAGCTGTACTTAAAACTATGAGCAGGGAAAAAAAAAAACGTTGTTTTGCAGGAGAGCAGTGAAAGCTGCTGCTCCATATTTTAGATGGCTAGCTCTGGCATCAGTATGAAAGGTGGACAGTAGTGAACATGTGGAAGCAAGGAAGCTTAGGAGGAGGTCATTGCAATAGATTGGGTTAAGAGAATGAGAACCTGAAGTCATTGAGGGGAAGATGGAAAAGAAGTGATAGATGATAAGTAAAAGAACATCTAGAGGTAGGTTTGCCACATTTTGACTATTTTGGGATATACTTTTTTTTTCCACGTTATAACATTTCTGAAATCTGGTTCTATTTTACAAGCGGTAGCATCTTGCAGTTGTAATTGGCAGCATTTTTCATTCTTTCTTTTTTGTTAGTGGTACATAATATATGGGTATATCTTAAAATCTCTGGCTTCTTAGACTGATATATGATACCAGCATTTGATGATTGATTGGATGGCGAGGATAAGTAAAAAGGGTGAGTCAGAGACAGCTCTGAGTATTCTAGCCTGAGTGGTGAGGTGGTGGTGCCAGTAACTTAGACAAGAAGTGCAGGAGTGGGAGTGAATGTGTGGAGGCCAGGTTTGGCTTTGGACATGTTATGGTTGGGGCAGCTTTAAGATGCCTACATGGAGTTGGGTCCTGGGCACGTGGATATAGTCCTTTTTGCCTTTCCCCTCCCCTCCCCAGGGATTGCTATGTGGAAGTCTCTGTGCTTACATCTTTATATTATTAAATCTTAAGCAACATCTGAATGAAAAGTTTACTAGGTTAAACCGTAGTTTTCAGAAGAGGAAACAGATGCCACTGTAACTAAAGGGTTAACCCAAGGTCAAACAGTTCAATAAGTAGCAGAGCTGAAGTCGGCCCCAGGTTTGTCTCTAGAAGCCTAAGCTCTGCCACTTACTAAGGTCCAGTTACAGAGGATTCTCAGGAACCGTTACCATAGAAAAGATGTTAACACTATGTGATACATGAGATTGAGAGAGGAAATAGAACTCTGTCAGGTAAGGTGTCCCAGGACAAAACATGAGGGAAAGCAGCTGTGCCGCCTCCTGTACCTTGACCATGAGCATCTGCTTCTCTTCTCATCATACCTACTCTTCAGTATTACTTCGGCCTTTTCAGGATCCATTGGTTGACTCTATGACTCTCTCAGTTTGTGCCATTCACATACTCAACAGTGTTTGGCAATCCAGCTCTGTACATAACGCTAGTAAATTTACTTTCTTACCTTTCAGAACAACTGCTTTATTCTCCTATTTTCTCATGTCGATATTCCCCCCTTCTTCTCACTTGCAGCTGGTAACCTCACCTCATATTTAATCACAAAGAATAAGCAGTTGGAACATGAGTTCCCTCATCTTTCCATCAACAGATCTTCCATCCACTTTGTATTTGTTCTTGTACCCTCGGTTTTCCCTTTTGTTAAAATGGAGGACAGATCCTCACTCCATATAAGCCAAAATCTGCCCCCTTGTGCTTTGGATATCATTCCCCTCTTGACTGCTTAGGGACTTTGCTATCTATGGCTCTAATCCCTCCCCCTCTTCCTCCATCATTAATTAATATCCCTTTTTACTGTGTCATTCCTGTTATCATTTCTTACGATGGCCATATTTTTATGCTCTCTTCTTTACAGCAAAATGTGAAAGAATTGCCTATTCCCTCTGGCAAGTTCCCCAATAAATTGAATTTTAAGTACTGTCCTAATAGCAATTACTTCATTCAACAAGCCTTTATTGAGTACCTGCTGTGTACTAGGCTATCTTCTAGGTACCAGGGATTCAGAAATGAATGAGACGAAAGAAGTTCTTGCTCTTACGGAGTTTCCAGTCTAAAAGCGGAGATAAATATAAATTTACAATAAATATGTAAACAAATAAGTAGAGAACTAAAACAGCTTCTCTTCTATTTTCCCTCTGATAAAACAGCTACACACAGTCAGAACACCTACATCGTTAACCCTGAGCAGGCCACCTAATATCTTCACACCTTGGTTTCCTTATTAGTAAAGTATATTTACTGTTTATCTCACAGGGTTATTGAGAGAGAGAATGCATGGAAAGCCCATTGTAAAATATAAGACAATATAAATGTAAAGTATTGTTATTTGTATTTGATTACACTGAGTCAAAGATTTGTGTATTCGGTGTATTTCAGTATTTCTGTCAGCATTGTTTGCTATTTAGATTGTAAACCACATGAGCGTATGTCATGTCTTTTAGGATTGTTGTAGCTTTCACGCCTCTGGTTTCAGGGACTTTCTAGTAAGGATCAGTGCTAAATTGTTGATTGCTATTGCTCTGTAATATAGTGGAATGACTTGAGGGAAGGATTTCAAGTATTGAATGTCATATGGGTGATTGGACTAAATAATCTTTAAAAAACCTTCTAATTCTGACATTTCGTGATCCAAAAATAGAATAGTTGAAGGAAAATTGCCCCAGCCCTAGTGGAACAAGGTGCATTTTCTTTTTGGCAATAAGTGTGGTTTGGAACAGAATAAAACCATTTCATGACGTGTTCACAGTTTCAGTCTCTATGACCAGACACCTAAGCTAGTATCTGTATTATACATGTGTAAGAAACAGTGTTGTAGCACAAGCAGCGTTTTTATGAATCCTAGATGTTATACTTCCTCTTAAAGCACCTACCGCTGTACTCTAGAGAAGAGATTTGCTCCAAGCTAAAACTGTTGAGGTTCTCATTATGACTGTTGCCCTGTACTAAAAGTAATGTTTCTTTTTTCAAAGGTACGCCAGCCTGTCATATGCATCAACAACCATGTATTTTGTTCAATTTGTATCGATTTGTGGTTGAAGAATAATAGCCAATGTCCAGCCTGCAGAGTCCCCATCACTCCTGAAAATCCTTGCAAAGAGATTATTGGTAAGGGTCTATTTTATAAACACATAGAAATAGATTTGAAACAATCTTAAATAGTGTCTATTTGGAGGAAGACTGAAATAGACAATCTTCAGTGATGTTATTTTGCCAATATCCTACTGGATGGATTGATCATTTGGCATAATCTGTAAGTGGAGCAACTGAGGAGCGCAAAGCGCTATGAGAAGTCTCAGCCTCCTGGAGCTTTCATTCTAGTAGAGGCTGTGCATGTGGACCAAAATATTAATGGTTTAAAGCAGCAGATGCTAACAGCCAAAAACAAACTAACAGAAAGGTCCACAGAGTTTAAACAGGGAAGTTCAGCTAGGAACATTGAGATGGGATCCATGACACAGGTGGCCTTTAAGATGGAGATTTAAGGATGGATAAGTTTTCAAATGGTAAAGATTAGGGAGGGCATTTCATGCAGGGGGAATAGCATGCACTACAGTTTAGAAGTAGTAAAGTAAGGCATGTTTTTGGAAATGATCAGTAGTCTAGTTTGGGTCTGACTGTTGAAATAAGACTGAAAATGTAAATTGAGACTTTATTTTTATTTTTTTTAATATCTTTATTGGCGTATAATTGCTTTACAATGGCGTGTCAGTTTCTGCTTTATAACAAAGTGAATCAGCTATACATATACATATGTCCCCATATCTCTTTCCTCTTGCATCTCCCTCCCTCCCACCCTCCCTATCCCACCCCTCTAGGTGGGAGGGAGGGAAAGCACCGAGCTGATCTCCCTGCGCTATGCGGCTGCTTCCCGCTAGCTATCTGTTTTACATTTGGTAGTGTATTAGTGCAGAGCATCTTGAGTGACAGACTAAATCGGGGAACTGCTGTGTGGGTGAGAAGGGCGAGGTGGGCATGATGGTCTGAGCAAGGGGATGGCACAACCCAAAATGTGTGTGAGGAGTATCACTCAGGGGATGTGTGCAGGCTGGGCTCCAGGGGAGAAACGGGACGTTGAGTAGGTCAGGTTGGACGCGCTTGCCCAGGTGAAGGAGAGTGTGATTCTGGATTAAGGGAATAAAAAAGAACATTCAGTCCTACAGTAGTGTAGGTAAGAGAGGGGATAAAACTTGAACTAGAAGATTCTTGAAAAATAAAGCATTTAAAGAGCTTTTTTAGTGTTATTTCTCTTAGATTGTTAAAATTAAATGATTTTTATTTGGTTTTGCTTTAGGAAAAATTGAAAGTGAATTCATGATAGCATGAATCATAGAAAAAAACCTTTCAGAAAACTTAAGAAGTCATTGTAATAGTCTTAAGTTACGCAAAATGGACTTAACTAAAATTTTTATAATGGAAAGGAAGGTATATATGCTAGAACAAAAGAACAACCAGTGGAACTTTGGAACTAAGTGATCTGAAAGGGGAATCAGAGCTGGCTCCAAGGTTTCTTTCCTGAGTACCTGGATGAAGTCTGATAGAGGAATATTTCTCTGCTGTGCTGGAAACTGGAGTGTTAACCTTAGCCCCTACTTTTCTACCTGCACTGACCTTTACCAGGAGTCAGGTCTTTCCTTGCGGAATATGAGTTTTGTTGATTAAAATAATTCGAATGTTTTTTCCCCAGCTTCTTTTCACATCCCTTCTCCTTCCTTTATTCATTCATATCTAAGTGATATTTCATAAATTCTCTCAAGTAAAATGGTTCATCCATCCTGCCATTTGGATAGAACATCCTGAAAAAGAATATCTGTAAATGCCTTTGCTATCATGATGCTAAGAAGTACAAAGAAGGTAACCACAGCATAAGTGAAGAGCTCTCAGGAAGAAAACATTTTGAGTGTGTTTGTGTGAGTTATTATGGGCATACAATTAGTGCTGTGATTTATAATCCATCGTAACTGGGTTGTTAGAATCAGTGAAAAGACACATTAATCTTTTCAGTTGTGTAACCACATATGTTTGAGTGAATACATTGGTTATAATAATATATATCATAATATATGTATCATATGTGATATATACAGATAATAATATGTATTTGATAATTATATCATGTACAGGTCATATTGATAATATATTATTTATACAACTTATTGGTTAGCTGTAAATATAGTCATTGATTTTATCATTAACAGTTGTCTGGTGCTCAAAATTTGCAGTCGTCCAAATGTGATCATTAATAAAATATTGCCTTTGCCTTCATTGAGTTTAATATAATAAGATACATAGGTAAGTAAACACAACATGATATTTTATTGAAGGTATTTCTTATGGTGTTATTTATCTTTTCTCAGGATTAAAGTACAGAAGAGGCCTAGATGGCAGCCCACGTGGTTATAAGGAAAAGGGTAGAAATTAAGCTAGAGAACTATATAGAACAATAAGAAAAGAGTTCATTTTAATTGTCATTCTACCCAAATCAGAATGAAAAGTTAGCTTTTTTTTTCCCTATAGGAGGAACAAGTGAAAGTGAACCTATACTAAGCCATACAGTCAGGAAGCACCTTCGGAAAACTAGACTTGAATTACTCCACAAAGAATATGAGGTAAATAATAATTAAAATGTTAAATGATGACAGCATTGAATTCAAGGTAAAACTGAGCTATCAGTCCCTGGACTTCTTAGAGTAAGCATCTAATGAAATCTTATTTTAAATGCCAGTTTAAAAATATCTTATTTGATAAATTCTTTTTCTTTTTCCCTTTCCTATTTCAAATAGAGGAAAGGAACAGACGGAAACATTTCCTTTTTTCTTTCTTTTAATTTTAAATTTGTCCTCAACAGAAACATTGTTTTGTAAGTTACTCCCTCAAGAGGAAACTCCCTTGTAAAAGTCAGTCTTCCAGCCCCGACAAGGCATTGTGAATGGTCTGGCAAACAGGGGCTATAACCATCATTCTGTTTTTGTTTCTACCTATAAATTCACTGCTAATTATAAGTCTGATCAGTTCTGGTCAAGAAAATATACTTATGTCAGCTACCAGCAAAGAGATTTTGGTGTGAGATATGCTATTTCCTAATTCTTATTTTCTTTTCCCATGTAAAACAGTGTTTTTTTTTAAATAAAAATTGTGTATATTTAAGGTGTATAACATGTTTTGATATACATATACATGGTGAAGTGATTACATCAATCAAGCTAATTAACATAGCTGTCTCCTCACATAGTTACTTTGTGTGTGGGGTGAGAGTACCTGAAATCTACTCTCTCTGCAGATTTCCAGTATATAGTACAGTATTATTAACTATAGTCATCATGTTATACAGTAGATCTCTAGACTATCTCTATCATGTATAACTGCAACTTAGCACCCCTTGAACCAGCTCCCTATTTCTCCCACCTCTCCATTTCCCCCACCTTGCACGCTTGGTAATCACTGTTTAACTCTGCTTCTATGTATTTGACTCTTTTAGATGCCACATATATGTGAGCTCATGCAGTGGTTTTCTTCCTGTGAAGGTGATTTGACATGGTGATGGAATTTTTTCTAAATTAGCTTCATGTTAATGGAATACATATACTTTTGAATAAACATTAGGCCCAGTTGTCATTTTATATCGACTAAATGAGGGATATTATCGCTCTCTTCCTTTGACACAAAATATTTTTAAGTTATGCTATGTAAATGGGAACTACTTCAGCCGCTTCAAAAATGTTTTGAAATAAAGTGGGACATAAATAAATGACTGAATAAATGTCCATTCGTATGTGTTTTCCTGTTTATATTTGGTTACTCATTAATATATTAATTCAAACAAGTAAAGCGATTCTCCTATTTTGTAATACTTGAAATGTGTCGTAATTTAAAATAGTAAATAGCACTATCTGTGTTAGCTCTGAAACGTATTCTTCTTTACTTAATATTTATCACACTTAGATGCTAATCAAATTAATCCTTTAGAAGATCACTGGCATATTGAAATGTATTGTCTAACAACAGAATTTCTGACAATCTTAGTTTAAGATGAAATATCCATTATAGATGAATTAATTGTATCACAGAAAAGAGTTTTAGCCCCAAATGTTTAGTTACTGGATTTAAGGTAGCAAGCAGCTCCACATGGGGAAAACTAATACCTGGAATAGTCTTAGCAGTAATTAAAGATTCAGAATGTAGAAGAGTTAAAAATTAACTACAGGTACTATTCTGAAGTGGAAAGTGAAAGGACATGGTATGTGGTTTTACTCCTACTTCAAATATAGAAGCAAAAATATAGACATCAAACAAAACTATAAATCTTGATCAAGACTGTATTTTTAAATTCCCCTCAGTAAAGCGATTAAACATGCCTCAGAATTTTCTTCTGAGGAATCTACTTCCTTGTTGAATTCATGTGCCTTTTCGTGTTTTCTGGATATCTAAAATAGAATCAAAGATTCAACATTTTAATTTTTTTAAATCACAAACTATCATTGAATTAAAATAAAAGCAATGGAAATGCCTTTTTTTTTTTTTTAAAGAAGATGTTGGGGGTAGTTTTATTTATTTTTGCTGTGTTGGGTCTTCGTTTCTGTGCGAGGGCTTTCTCTAGTTGTGGCAAGCGGGGGCCACTCTTCATTGCGGTGCGCGGGCCTCTCACTATCGCGGCCTCTCTTGTTGTGGAGCACAGGCTCCAGATGCGCAGGCTCAGTAGTTGTGGCTCACGGACCTAGTTGCTCCGCGGCATGTGGGATCCTCCCAGACCAGGGCTCAAACCTGTGTCCCCTGCATTAGCAGGCAGATTCTCAACCACTGCGCCACCAGGGAAGCCCGGAAATGCCTATTTTTATCAGAGTCAAAATACATTTTAAGAATTTCAACTAGATGTGACTTTCTGTCTGCAAAGCTATTCTGATGCGTAAAGAATCTATGTATCTACAGAATTCTGAGTATAAAATTTAAAAGCACATTGGCCTCACTCTAGCATATGTATGTGTTTAATGTCTCTGTCTACCTGATGGCTATGCAACGCTTTTTCAGGATGAAATAGATTGTCTACAGAAAGAGGTAGAAGAGCTTAAGAGTAAAAATCTCAGCTTGGAGTCACAGATCAAGACTATTCTGGATCCTTTAACCTTGATGCAGGGCAACCAAAATGAAGACAAACATCCAGTTGCAGATAATCCAAGTAAAATTGACCCAGAAACTGTAGCAGAGTGGAAGAAAAAACTTAGAACAGCTAATGAAATCTATGAAAAAGTGAAATATGATGTGGAAAAGTTGAAGGAGGTAAGTTGTGGTTGTTTTTAAAATTCTGTAGTATTTTAAGTACCTTCAAAAGTATAAGTCACCATATTATTTTGAGTCATCATTAGATGATTTGGGGGGAAAGGACAGAAATCCCTGGATGAGCATTTATAAGAAATAGGAAAACTTTTTCTCCTTAAATGTTATTAGGTGCCAAGAAATATCAGGTGGTTCCATTTGTGACTATAATTGGAGACTCTGTAGTGCCTCTATATGAGTTTGCATCTTCTTGTGGAAGAGTGACATCAATTTAAAGGATGTATTTCTATTCCTCTCATTGTGGTTTGGCTTAATTTTGTTTTTTAAGCTTATGTTAGTGACTTCCCTGTATGCATAAAGACAAACACCTGTCCATTTCCCTACCTATAAAATGAAAGGTTTAGACCATATCTTTTCTAGCACTACCATTCACTGATTTGTTTTAATATTGTAAATAGTTAAAGATTTAATGACTACTTCCAAGAGAGCTGTGAGTAGCTGCCTTAGACTACTCCGTGAAAAAGAATATTTGGCTTATGAGGCAGGTTCATTTTTTTCAATTATCTTCCATGCATACAACAAGATAAAGCATAGGTGAAAAGGGCAAACCTCTAGGATTTTCCAGTCTAGGAAGGGAGATGAGATCCATGCTATCAGCACTAGAGGTAATAATCAAGTGCTGTAGAGCTTTGCTGGCCAAAGGGACTAGCCTTCAGCTTGGCTTCAAATTTATCCACAGTGGAGTCTTGTGATGAATAGAGATGGTTTTGTGGTATCCAGGTCCACAACCACCCATTCAGCCTATGTGCATTCTCTTAAAATACTGTAACTGTGCTGAATTACTAAATCCTGCCTCCTGAAATCATTAATGCTCCATATGATATTTTAAAGATGTGCTACCACATACTGATCTTCAGTGAGGTTAAGTAGCAGAGAAGTATCTGCAACTTAGTGTGATTACTAAGTCAAATTGCATACCCACATGTAAAATAAATGCCATTTAGGCTCAGAAAAGGCCAAGATGAGACAAAGAAGGGAACTTAGTGCTTTTAGAGAAAAAAGAAACTACAGACATAATTGCACCGAGTTTGTTACAAGTTTAGGGGAAGTGTGTAATTTCTTTGGTTTTCGGTAGCCAACATTATTAGCATTTTGTCTAAGAAGAGAAGAGAACATGAAAAGGAAATACAGCTGGGAAGTCACAGTATTTATCAATTAGCCATGTCCCCTTTAGCTTTTCTTCTTCCTGAACCATCAGTAAGTTCTATAGGGTCTCTTATAGTTATTGAATTGCATTGAAATTTTTGGCAATAAACGTTTCTTAGAGCATGAAGATGTGTATGAAAACTTTACTCTGGGCTTATAAGAGTGGTATAGGGAAAAAAAAAGAGTGGTATAAGAGATGTATGTAAAAGAGAACTACATAAAATACAGTTTTTCTTTGTTCTTTTAAAGGTCACGTGTTAAATTCAATACCCAGAGCTACCCTGAGACCTCACAATTATCTGGGATATTTAATAAGCCCATTTTGGATGCCCAGTGAAGGTATTAGGTAGAATTAGGCAATAAGCTGGGACATAAATAAATTTTAAAACATGGACTGCAGAGGCAAACCTTGAATGTAAAGTACAAGATAATAACATACTGTAAATCAAATATAGGAGTACTAAACATTCAGAATAAAGGAATACCTAGAACGAGTGAAATGGACTTTTTAAAATTTTTTTGAATTTTTGAATTTTATCTTATTTATTTTTTTTATACAGCAGGTTCTTATTAGTCATCCATTTTATACACATCAGTGTATACATGTCAATCCCAATCACCCAATTCATCACACCCCCACCACCACCCCTCGCCACTTTCCCCCCTTGGTGTCCATACATTTATTCTCTACGCCTGTGTCTCTATTTCTGCCCTGCAAACTGGTTCATCTGTACCATTTTTCTAGCTTCCACATATATGCGTTAATATACGGTATTTGTTTTTCTCTTTCTGACTTACTTCACTCTGTATGACAGTCTCTAGATCCCTCCACGTCTCTCCAAATGACCCAATTTTGTTCCTTTTTATGGCTGAGTAATATTCCATTGTATATATGTACCACATCTTCTTTATTCATTCGTCTGTTGATGGGCATTTAGGTTACTTCCATGACCTGGCTATTGTAAATAGTGCTGCAGTGAACATTGGGGTGCATGTGTCTTTTTGAATTATGGTTTTCTCTGGGTATATACCCAGTAGTGGGATTGCTGGGTCGTATGGTAGTTCTATTTTCAGTTTTTTAAGGAACCTCCATACTGTTCTCCATAGTGGCTATATCAGTTTACATTCCCACCAACAAGAGGGTTCCCTTTTCTTAAGCATTTGTTGTTTGTAGATTTCTGATGATGTCCATTCTGACTAGTGTGAGGTGATACCTCGTAGTTTTGATTTGCATTTCTCTAATAATTAGTGATGTTGAGCAGCTTTTCACGTGCCTCTTGGCTATCTGTATGTCTTCTTTGGAGAAATGTCTATTTAGGTCTTCTGCCCATTTTTGGATTGGGTTGTTTGTTTCTTTAATATTGAGCTGCATGAGCTATTTATATATTTTGGAGATTAATCCTTTGTCCGTTGATTCGTTTGCAAATATTTTCTCCCTTTCTGAGGGTTGTCTTTTTGTCTTGTTTATGGTTTCCTTTGCTGTGCAAAAGCTTTTAAGTTTCATTAGGTCCCACTTGTTTACTTTCGTTTTTATTTCCATTACTCTAGGAGGTGGATCAAAAAAGATCTTGCTGTGATTTATGTGAAAGTGTGTTCTTCCTATGTTTTCTCTAAGAGTTTTATAGTGTCCGGGCTTACATTTAGGTCTCTAATCCATTTGGAGTTTATTTTTGTGTATAGTGTTAGGGAGTGTTCTAATTTCATTCTTTTACATGTAGCTATCCAGTTTTCCCAGCACCACTTATTGAAGAGACTGTCTTTTCTCCATTGTATATCCTTGCCTCCTTTGTCATAGATTAGTTGACCATAGGTGCCTGGGTTTACCTCTGGCCTTTCTATCTTGTTCCATTGATCTGTATTTCTGTTTTTGTGCCAGTACCATATTGTCTTGATTACTGTAGCATTGTAGTTTAGTCTGAAGTCAGGGAGTCTGATTCCTCCAGCTCTGTCTTTTTTCCCTTGAGGGAAAAAAGTCTTGAAAAGTCTTGACACTGCTTTGGCTATTTGGGGTCTTTTGTGTCTCCATACAAATTTTAAGATCTTTTGTTCTAGTTCCGTAAAAAATGCCATTGGTAATTTGATAGGGATTGCATTGAATCTGTAGGTTGCTTTGGATACTGTAGTCATTTTCACAATATTGATTCTTCCAATCCAAGAACATGGTATATCTCTCCATCTGTTGGTATCATCTTTAATTTCTTTCATCAGTGTCTTATAGTTTTCTGCATACAGGTCTTTTGTCTCCCTCTGTAGGTTTATTCCTAGGTATTTTATTCTTTTTGTTGCAGTGGTAAATGGGAGTGTTTCTTAATTTCTCTTTCAGATTTTTCATCATTAGTGTATAGGAATGCAAGAGATTTCTGTGCATTAAATTTGTATCCTGCTACTTTACCAAATTCATTGATTAGTTCTAGTAGTTTTCTGGTGGCGTCTTTAGGATTCTCTATGTATAGTATCATGTCATCTGCAAACAGTGACGGTTTTACTTCTTCTTTTCCAATTTGTATTCCTTTTATTTCTTTTTCTTCTCTGATTGCCGTGGCTAGGACTTCCAAAGCTATGTTGAATAATAGTGGTGAGAGTGGACATCCTTCTCTTGTTCCTGATCTTAGAGGAAATGCTTTCAGTTTTTCACCATTGAGAATGGTGTTTGCTGTGGGTTTGTCATGTGTGGCCTTTATTATGTTGAAGTAGGTTCCCTCAATGGCCACTTTCTGGAGGGTTTTTTATCATATATGGGTGTTGACTTTTGTCATAAGCTTTTTCTGCATCTATTGAGATGATCATATGGTTTTTATTCTTCAATTTGTTAATACGGTGTATCACATTGATGGATTTGCATATATTGAAGAATCCTTGCATCCCTGGGATAAATCCCACCTGATCATGGTATATGATCCTTTTAACGTGTTGCTGGATTCTGTTTGCTAGTATTTTGTTGAGGATTTTTGCATCTATGTTCATCAGTGATATTGGTCTGTAATTTTCTCTTTTTGTAGTATCTTTGTCTGGTTTTGGTATCAGGGTGGTGGTGGCCTCATAGAATGAGTTTGGGAGTGTTCCTTCCTCTGTAATTTTTTGGAAGAGTTTGAGAAGGATGAGTGTTAGCTCTTCTCTAAATGTTTGATAGAATTCACCTGGGAAGCCATCTGGTCCTGGACTTTTGTTTGTTGGAAGATTTTAATCACAGTTTCAATATCACTCCTTGTGATTGGTCTGTTCATATTTTCTATTTCTTCCTGGTTCAGTCTTGGATGGTTATACATTTCTAAGGATTTGTCCATTTCTTCCAGGTTGTCCATTTTATTGGCATAGAGTTGCTTGTAGTAGTCTCTTAGGATGCTTTGTATTTCTGTGGTATCTGTTGTAACTTCTCCTTTTTCATTTCTAATTTTATTGATTTGAGTCCTCTCCCTCTTTTTCTTGATGAGTTTGGCTAATGGTTTATCAATTTTGTTTATCTTCTCAAAGAACCAGCTTTTAGTTTTATTCATCTTTGCTATTGTTTTCTTTGTTTCTATTTCATTTATTTCTCCTCTGATCTTTATGATTTCTTTCCTTCTGCTAACTTTGGCTTTTGTTTGTTCTTCTTTCGCTAGGTCCTTTAGGTGTAAGGTTAGATTGTTTATTTGAGATTTTTCTTGTTTCTTGAGGTAGGCTTGTATAGCTATAAACTTCCCTCTTAGAACTGCTTTTGCCACATCCTGTAGGTTTTGGATCGTCGTGTTTTCATTGTCATTTGTCTCTAGGTATTTTTTGATTTCCTCTTTGATTTCTTCAGTGATCTCTTGGTTATTTGGTAACATACTGTTTAGCCTCCATGTGTTTGTGTTTTTTACGTTTTTTTCCCTGTAATTCATTTCTAATCTCATAGCGTTGTGGTCAGAAAAGATGCTTGATATGATTTCAGTTTTCTTAAATTTACTGAGGCTTGATTTGTGACCCAAGATGTGATCTATCCTGGAGAATGTTCCATGTGCACTTGAGAAGAAAGTGTAATCTGCTGTTTTGGGAAGGAATGTCCTCTAAATATCAATTAAATCTATCTGGTCTATTGTGTCATTTAAAGCTTCTGTTTCCTTATTTATCTTCATTTTGGATGATCTGTCCATTGGTGTAAGTGAGGTGTTAAAGTCCCCCACTATTATTGTGTTACTGTCGATTTCCTCTTTTATAGCTGCTAGCATTTGCCTTATGTATTGAGGTGCTCCTGTGTTGGGTGCATATATATTTATAATTGTTATGTCTTCTTCTTGGATTGATCCCTTGATCATTATGTAGTATCCTTCCTTGTCTCTTGTAACATTTTTTATTGTAATGTCTATTTTATCTGATATGAGTATTGCTACTCCAGCTTTCTTTTGATTTCCATTTGCTTGGAATATCTTTTTCCATCCCCTCACTTTCAGTCTGTATGTTTCCCTAGGTCTGAAGTGGGTCTCTTGTAGGCAGCATATATATGGTCTTGTTTTTGTATCCATTCAGCAAACCTGTGTCTTTTGGTTGGGGCATTTACTGCATTCACGTTTAAGGTAATTATCGATATGTATGTTCCTATGACCATTTTCTTAATTGTTTTGGGTTTGTTTTTGTAGGTCCTTTTCTTCTCTTGTGTTTCCCACTTAGAGAAGTTCCTTTAGCATTTGTTGTAGAGCTGGTTTGGTGGTGCTGAATTGTCTTAGCTTTTGCTTGTCTGTAAAGCTTTTGATTTCTCCATCAAATCTGAATGAGATCCTTGCTGGGTAGAATAATCTTGGTTGTAGGTTCTTCTCTTTCATCACTTTAAGTATATCATGCCACTCCCTTCTGGCTTGTAGAGTTCCTGCTGAGAAATCAGCTGTTAACCTTATGGGAGTTCCCTTGTCTGTTATTTGTCATTTTTCCCTTGCTGTTTTCAATAATTTTTCTTTGTCTTTAGTTTTTGCCAATTTGATTACTATGTGTCTCAGCGTGTTTCTCCTTGGGTTTATCCTGTATGGAACTCTGTGCTTCCTGGACTTGGGTGGCTATTTCGTTTTCCATGTTAGGGAAGTTTTCAACTATAATCTTTTCAAATATTTTCTCTGGTCCTTTCTCTCTTCTCCTTCTGGGACCCCTATAATGCAAATGTTGTTGCGTTTAATGTTGTCCCAGAGGTCTCTTAGGCTGTCTTCACTTCTTTTCATTCTTTTTTGTTTATTCTCTTCTGCAGCAGTGAATTCCACCACTCTGTCTTCCAGGTCACTTATCTGTTCTTCCGCCTCAGTTATTCTGTTTATTCTGTCTAGTGTATTTTTCATTTCGGCTATTGTATTGTTCATGTCTGTTTGTTTGTTCTTTAATTCTTCTAGATCTTTGTTGAACATTTCTTGCATCTTCTCGATCTTTGCCTCCATTCTTTTTCCAAGGTCCTGGATCATCTTCACTATCATTATTCTGAATTATTTTTCTGGAAGGTTGTCTATCTCTACTTTATTTAGCTGTTTTTCTGGGTTTTATCTTGTTCCTTCATCTGGTACATAGCCCTCTGCCTTTTCATCTTGTCTATCTTTCTGTGAATGTGGTTTTTGTTCCATAGGCTGCAGGATTGTAGTTCTTCTTGCTTCTGCTGTCTGTCCTCTGGTGGATGAGGTTATCTGAGAGGCTTGTTCAAGTTTCCTGATGGGAAGGACTGGTGGTGGGTAGAGCTGGCTGTTGCTCTGTTGGGCAGAGCTCAGTAAAACTTTAATCTGCTTTTCTGCTGAAGAGTGGGGCTGAGTCCCCTCCCTGTTGGTTGTTTTGCCTGAGGTGACCCAACACTGGAGCCTACCCCAGGCTGTTTGGTAGGGCTAATGGTGGACTCTGGGAGGGTTCATGCCAAGGAGTACTTCCCGGAACTTCTGCTGCCAGTGTCCTTGTCCCCACGGTGAGCCACAGCCACCCACCACCTCTGCAGGAGACCCTCCAACACTAGCAGGTAGGTCTGGTTCAGTCTCCTATGTGGTCACTGCTCCTTCCCCTGGGTCCTGATGCACACACTACTTTGTGTGTGCCCTCCAGGAGTGGAGTCTCTGCTTCCCCCAGTCCTGTCGAAGTCCTGCAATCAAATCCCACTAGAGTTCAAAGTCTGATTCTTTAGGAATTCCTCCTTCCGTTGCCGGACCCCCAGGTTGGGAAGCCTGACGTGGGGCTCAGAACCTTCACTCCAGTGGGTGGCCTTCTGTGGTATAAGTGTTCTGCAGTCTGTGAGTCACCCACTCAGCAGTTATGGGATTTGATTTTACTGTGATTGTGCCCCTCCTACCATATCATTGTGGCTTCTCCTTTGTTTTTGGATGTGGGGTGTCTTTTTTGGTGAGTTCCAGTGTCTTCCTGTCAATGCTCGTTCAGCAGTTAGTTGTGATTCCAGTGTTCCCACAAAAGGGAGTGAGAGCACGTCCTTCTACTCCACCATCTTGAAGCAATCCTGGACTATTTTTCTAATGTTTCCAGGGCTAAGTGAGTTTTGAACAATTATGAAGCCAGTGTTGAGAATGCAAAATATAATAATTAGCTGAAGTCTTCACTACTCTTTTGGGTGCAACAAATAGGCAGAACTCTCCCCTTTGTAACTTTACCTACCTGATTCTCCTGAACTTGAAACCATCTCTAATAGTTGAGGAACTAGCCAGCCCATAAAGAGAATCTTAGAGAGCCACAGGACTGGTGAGAGACCTTGACAGAGGGGATGGGGAAAAGAAATCAAATGAGGTTCTAATTTAAGCCTGTCATTCATCATCAAAAAGCATTCACTAAGTGCCTCCTCTTATGAGGGCTTAATTCATTGTTTGTGTGTATGAGGAAGTAAATTACTTTTCCTGTGTCTTCAGAGGGGCAGTAATGGTATTTATTAGTCACTTAAAGAATTAACCCTCCATAATCCTGGTTGGTTTGCACCCACGAAGGTAAGCAGGTTCTCAGAGCTCAAAAGGAACCTAGATGAGTCTAAGTGAGAGAGTTAGGCTTGGTGCCCAGAAGAGTGTCCTCTGTCCTGCTTCTCTTGTCATCCTCTTGGGGCATTTGTGTGTTGATAGACAAATAATATAGTGAAACGTTCTACAAATTATTGGTCAGATTTTTAAAATCTGTTTTCAAGTTTTCTTGGTTTAAACCTGTTTGTTGACAAGTGTTCTTGTGACCCCTTCACTTTGAATGTTAATGTTCTAGTCAGACGATGAATTTCTCTTGCCAGGTTGGTAAGATTGGTTCCTAGTCTAAGGAGTCTTATTTTTTGTTGGAATTGAAAAACACAATGACTAGGGGGGTTAAATGAAGTAGCTTTTAAGAAGACTACAATAGACACACTACTTTTTGGGCTGTCAAGACTCAATATTGAGCTTCTAGATTTTCTAGGAATTAATGTTTTGTCAAGCAGTTTTTAGGTATCATAGAACTCAAAAAAAGAAAATCATACTTGGGATTTTTTTTTAATCAAAAGAGAATCCGTAGAATTTATTAGAAAACATTGATTCAATTCTGAGAGTCCCAGAAGTTGTGAGCCAGAGCATTTGAGAAAGCCATTTTGAAGAAAGCAAGCTATGTTATCACTAAAAACTATTTTAAAATAGCAACCAAAAATCAATCTCATAGCTCAAGATTCTTAGCATTAGTTTTGTGAATAATTGCATGTGGTATAATGTTATCATGTTTAGAGCATTCAGTTATTTGAAAAAGGAAAAGAAAAAAACATATTTGCCATTAGTTTAGTCCCTTAATGACTCTAAGCTGACTAACATAGTTCCGTTTATTTCCCTGGATAGGGGATTTGCAGAGTGCTTGGGGAATATGGATTAAAAATGCTTGGTTGTGTTCACAGTTTCACAAGTCATTCCCAATGGTGATTTTAAGCTTCTGAAGACATGTTCTAATATTCAGTTTTCTGATATTGTTGCTCTAAAAAAATACAGATGGCTCATGTCATTATTTTTACAAGGCACTTTTGTTTTAACTTGTGCTTAATTATTTTCAACACTTTTTCTTTTTCTAAGGCAAATAAAAAATTGAAATTGGAAAATGGTGGCCTGGTGAGGGAGAATTTACGACTGAAAGCTGAAGTTGATAACAGATCACCCCAGAAGTATGTATTTTGCTAACAGAGCAATGTTTCAGGTTATGTCAATGTTTTAGAATAAGCTGCTGTTATAGTTTGTGTTTGTCATTTGACTCTTTTCATTGAAGCATGTAACTTTAAATAGAATGTCTTACCTCTAAACATCAAGTGTATACTTATGTTACTGGTAAAATCTGTCTCAGTTAAGGCTAGTGTTGAAGAGAAGATTTCCCTCTTATCCTTTTTCCGTATCTGATTAGCAAGAGGATTGTTTTATGTGACCTAAGATAGGTGAGCCTCCACTTGGTTTTACATGTAACTGTTTAGTGGTCCGAACAAAGAGTAGGGAGAGTAACATAATGCCCTTTGGACGTTTTCTGAAATAATCATAGTTAAAATTCATATAGTGCTTTCTCTTTGCCAGGTGCAACAACCTGTGATGTAGAACTATTATTATTCTCCATTTACAGATGATGAAATGGAGGCATAGAGATCAAATTAATTTTTCTAAATCTGCACTGCTAGTAAGTGGTGGAAATAGGATTTGAACCAATGTAGTCTAGCCCCGGAATCTGTGTTCTGTTACATTACATTGAAAACTATCACACTACCCATTACACTAAAAAGCCTGTCTGAAATAGAATCTTAAGGCATCATTTGTTGAATTTTGGACTGATTTGAACTATACAATTAACTGAATTTATTCTTTTGTGATGGGATAGTTTTCACTCCATTCCAAAAGGTAAGCAGTTGGAACTATTGACCCACTTAACAGTTAGTTTAAAATGATAAGAAACCATTGAGAGTTAAGACTTGAAAATTGAGAAAAGATGGGAGACAGTGCTTAAGGTTGTTATTTTTCTAGGGAAAAAAATGACAAGTGAAAAGAGAATATGGCCCCCATCCCTCTGAGGAGTGGCATATCAGAACTCCACACTGCCTTCCCATTCAACCATTAGACTTCATTTTTTCCTAATGGAAAAAGACAAAGACAGACATAAACAAACAGTGGAAATTTATCCTACCAGAGGTAGTTCTCTGCTTGTCATTTGAAAAGGAGAAAATATTGCCTTCAGTAAAACAAGTATAGTATCAGGAAATGGTAGAAATAAACCATAATTACTCAAAGCAGAGATAACTAACCAATAGACAAAGAAGCATAGCTTTTACTTTTAAATAGTTCCTTCCCCTTTTTTCTTTCACTTCAGATAATGTCGTACTTTGATGAATTAGTGAAATAAACTTAAGAAGTGTTGCCATTATTATATGGCGGTTTGAATCTCTGCTCTTCTCATTTATTGGCAGCTCGCCTTGCCAGTCATAGTAATGCTTGTCCATTAGCCATTCCCCACGGCAGGCTGAATGGAACTAAAGCCATTTTGTTTGTAGCTTTTATTTCTTGAAAAGTTGCCCACCAGATTTCAGATTTAATACTAGCCACCAGGATGTGTGTTTTTAAATAGCCCTGACTCCTACCTGATAAACAACTGAAGAATCTTATATCTAAAGAAACATCACTGCTGTCTATTCTAACGAGCAACCACACTTCTGAATCCCATATAACTTTGGGATTTGCTATCTTTAACTTCCATTCCTTCCCTTCAGGGGAAGGGAACAGTTTCACTTAAAAAACGATTTGAACTGACCCCTATTCCTGATCAATTTGCAATGCACTGAGGTATTAAAAGCATGGCTTTTGATTTATAGCCTTGTTTACTCTGCATCACCAAACCCTAGTGGGATTCAGAGAGAAGCTGACCACAGCTGAAAATACCCAGATCTGGTTCACCTGAAGAGAGCTCCTGTTCGTATTGAAAAGAATATTACATTTCAAGGGTTTAAAAGTAAATGCAAGCAAATAAAAACCATCTATTCCATTTCATTCCCTTGATTAGGAAGTGCCTTGACAAATTATTTTTCTCGTGTCTACTTGGTTAGGTATCAAGGTATACTTTTTATACGCATGACCTTAGTTTCTGATGTATCTTTCAGGTTGTGCAGACATATTCTACAAATCATGCAGAAGAGAGAGTTTTAAAATTTAGATACTAGAGAGGAAAAAAATTAGGAAGGTATATTTGTTAGCTTGGACTGTCATAATAAAATACTATAGACAGGGTGGCTTAAACATTGGGTGTTTATTTTCTTACAGTTCTGGAGGCTAGAAATCCCAGATCAAGGTTCAGCAATTTTGGTTTCTGGCAAGGGCTCTCTTTTTGGCTTGCAGACAGCTGCCTTCTCACTATGTCTTCACATGTCAGAGAGAGAGAGAGCGTGCACGCTCTGGTCTCTCTTCTTCTTCTTATGAGGATGCCAGTCCTGTTGGATTAGGGCCTCATCTTTATGGTCTCATTTAACCTTAATTACCTCCTGAAGACCCTGTCTCTGAATATAGTCACATTGGGGTTTAGGGCTTCAACAAATGAATTTGGTGGGGAAGTTGGGAACACAATTCAGTCCATAGCAGAAGGTATTTCTTTTTAGGACACTCAAGCAAATATCATGCTATTTCCCCAGAACTAGACTAACATCTGGTGTCAACAAGGGGGGGACTTAGACATTTACATTGGTCTCAAGTAGATAGTATTATATAAAATAATATATTTTATAATTTTTAAAAACAGTGCTATAATCTTTAAAATGAAATCTGGATTATCATTTATCTCCTCTGCTATTGTTTTTCCAGTCTATCTTTTACCCTCCATTATATCCAGTCTTAAAAGTGTACCTGCATATTTTTCCTTTCTCAACTTTAAGTTAAAAGCCCTTTTGAGCAGTGTGGCAGATATCCTACTAATCATACTCTTCTAGGTATCAATAATATCCATTCTATTCCTTGTCAAAAATTCATTGTTTCGATATCTAAACTGGTGGTCCAGAAAAATGCAATCTTTTTCTTTGACTTGATGTAGCCAGAGACTTCCTGAATTTGTCTTCTAATTTGTTTCACCTGGAGAAAGCCGTCTGTTTGCCCTTTCAGTTTTCTCTAACATGGACTCCTAAGAGAATCAGATTTGATATTCAGAACTCAAGAGGTGGTGGTAATGTCCTTTAGTTTACAAGACTGTTATGCGAAGAAAACTTACTCTCCCAACCAGTCCAGAAATACTAAAAGTTTATTTACTTGACAGTATCCTAGGTGCTTTGAACTATACAAAATAAATACTCTTTCTGACCCCTAAAGTAGGTTAGGTTCCCTTGCTGTAATTTCTTTTACTACCTTGTACTTTCCCTTTTTAGCACATATCCCAATTACTAATAATTAATGTTTTGTGTAATTATTTGTTTCATGTTCTTTTTGAGTGAGGACTATAGTTTTATTCATGGTTGTAGCCCTGCATTTTATAGTGTCTGGCTAATATTCTGCCTCTAGTATATATTTGTTGAGTAAATGAATAAAAACGTAGCTCCCAAGACTATGATAAAACAGACAAATCCAGAATATGGTATAGTCAATTGGAAAAATGACCAGATTTCTTCATTAAGTCATTGGCAAAATGGGAGGGGAAGCCTGATTTACAGTAAAAGAAAACTAAGAGATATAATAACCAAATGCAGTACATGGATTTTGTTTGGATATTGATTAATAACAAATGTCAGAAGACATTTTTGAGGCCATTGGATATATTTGAATATGAACTAGGTATTAGATGATACCGAGGAATTACTGTTAATTTTGTTTAGGTCTTATGGTTACTTAACAAAATGTCCATGTTTTCTTTAGAAATGCATACTAAAATATGAACTATAGTATATTTTAACAAAAGATATATATATATATATGTGAAATGAGGCAAAATCTTGATAATTCTTGAATGTGGGTGATGAGTATATGGAGTTATTACTGTTCTCCGATTAAAACCAACAAAACGTAGTCCTTGGTTCCAGGAAGTTCATAACCTAATGAAGACAAGAGAAAAAATACATGAAACAATTAAATACTAAATCGTTACTAAGTCAAATAGCAGAGACAGCAGTATGAGTTCAGAGAACGGCCAGTTGGTTGGAGTGACGAGAGTCTTTATCTAAGAGGCAGGACTTGAGCCCAGCTTTGAAAGATGGAGATTTCAGTGAAGAGGAAGGCATTCTGAGCAAGAGGAAACAGCTTGAGCGGTTAGGAGTATTAAGAGGTCCCTTCAGCTCTAGTTCCTTGTCTCCAGAGCAGCCACGAGTCATGCTCAAGAAACACGGTGGCTTCCTTCTCAAACTCAGCAGAGCAGAGGTCCTCTGTGTAATTTGCACATCTCTCCATTGTGACCATCATCATCCCACTTAAACAGCTGGTTAGCACAATTCCACTACATCTAGTACTCCACTACATTCTGCTCTAAGCAGAAAGGCCTGTTCTCAGTCTCCTATTTAACGGGGAATGCCAAGTGTCACACCTCCACATGATAAGAAACAAGAGTAAGAAGCTAAAGGGAGGACTTTAGAATTGCATTTCTCTATTCCTGAACTGTACCAGGAAGTGTGATATATTTGTCCGTGATAGAGGAGTTCCTTAGTGATTTTTTTGCTCGAAAGGGTATGAAGAATCGATTTGTAAAGCACTTGAGAGTCCCATGCCCTCTCTCTGAGATCTCTCTGTTCAGTTGTGACATATTTTTTGTTCTAGTCTTGCTAGGCAGAGTTTGTGCCATGTTGCTGCCTATTATGAGGCTTTGGCAGAGCAGATGTCCATGCCCTTAGCTTCTAACTTACCTTAAAGCGTAGGGTATAAAGCTCCATATACAAAATTCCATAGGTGATTTAAATCAAACCTGGTTATAATTGGATTAATGGCTTTCCTTTCTATAAATATGTGTTTGGGAATGTCATTGTATCTTTAGTGAGATCTGTGGGTTTGATAGTATGGTAGTGTTAAGCATCATTTTTACTGCCCGGCAGCCCCAAGGCTTATCGTTATGGACCAGTCTTCACCCATGCCTCAGCTCCTTCTGGGGGAAGATAAAGGCTCCAGATACTCTCTAGATGGTGAGCAGTATTTCCTATTATTAGTACATGAAAAAAGTGCTCTGAGGAGGAAAGAATAGACTTCGTAAGTCATAACCTGCACGTTCTTCCCTTCTTGCTGTATTTGTGTTCCTTGAGCCGTCTTATCAACTCCCATGGCTTTAATAATCATCTACTTGTATGTCTGAGATTACAAAACAAAATCTAAATCTTTGGCCTTGTCTTTTCTCCTAAACTGTAGATTAGTGTTTCCATCTATCTATTTTATACTTGCACTCAAGATCCTATACCTTAAATTCGCCACAAAGCACAGTAGTTAAATAAATACTTAGTTCTGGAGACAACAGTACCTGGATTCAAGTTTCCCTGCTTCCACTCTGTCTCTCTTTTCCCTGCCCAGTTCATTTTCACCATGCTCAAAATTGCTGTTTATAAAGTATAAACCACACTATTAAATCTCCTATCCAGTGTTTTCCTAAAATAAAATCCAGACTCTTCACCAACTAGTCTATGCTTGCTTATTCCACTTCATCTCATTCTCATTCCCCCAGCTAATCCTGCTCTAGCCATACTGGTCTTCTTCTGTTTCTAAAACATGCTTCCCCCAAATCACAGCACTAGTAAGTAGACAAAGCCAGAGTTCAGTTCTAGAGAGTCTGGCTCTGGAGCCTGTGCTCATAATCACATGCTATATTGCTTCCCCATGCCATGATTTTATCACTACGGTTAAGAAAACATAGGCAGAACGCTCTATGACATAAATTACAGCAAGATCCTTTTTGACCCACCTCCTAGAGAAATGGAAATAAAAACAAAAATAAACAAATGGGACCTAATGAAACTTCAAAGCTTTTGCACAGCAAAGGAAACCATAAGCAAGACGAAAAGACAACCCTCAGAATGGGAGAAAATATTTGCTAATAAAGCAACTGACAAAGGATTAATCTGCAAAATATACAGGCAGCTCATGTAGCTCAATATCAAAAAAGCAAACAATCCAATCCAAAAATGGGCAGAAGACCTAAATAGACATTTCTGCAAAGAAGATATACAGATTGCCAACAAACACATGAAAGGATGCTCAACATCACTAATCATTAGAGAAATGCAAATCAAAACTACAATGAGGTATCATCTCACACTGGTCAGAATGGCCATCATCACAAAATCTAGAAACAATAAATGCTGGAGAGGGTGTGGAGAAAAGGGAACCCTCTTGCACTGTTGGTGGGAATGTAAATTGATACAGCCACTGTGGAGAACAGTATGGAGGTTCCTTAAAAAACTACAAATAGAACTACCATATGACCCAGCAATCCCCCTACTGGGCATATACCCTGAGAAAACCATAATTCAAAAAGAGTCATGTACCACAATGCTCATTGCAGCTCTATTTACAATAGCCAGTACATGGAAGCACCCTAAGTGTCCACTGACAGATGAATGGATAAAGAATATGTGGCACATATATACAATGGATTATTACTCAGCCATAAAACGAAATGAAATTGAGTTATTTATAGTGAGGTGGATGGATCTAGAGACTGTCATACAGAGTGAGTAAGTTAGAAAGAGAAAAACACCGTATGCTAACACATATATATGGAATATAAAAAGTAAATGGTCTGAAGAACCTAGGCAGGACAGGAATAGACACAGACATAGAGAATGGACTTGAGGACACAGGGAGGGGGAAGGGTAAGCTGGGACGAAGTGAGAGAGTGGCCTGGACATATATACACTACCAAATGTAAAACAGATAGCTAGTGGGAAGCAGTCGCATAGCACAGGGAGATCAGCTCGGTGCTTTGTGACCACCTGGAGGGGTGGGATAGGGAGGGTGGGAGGGAGACGCAAGAGGGAGGGGATATGGGGATATATGTATATGTATAGCTGATTCACTTTGTTATAAAGCAGAAACTAACACACCATTGTAGAGCAATTATACTCCAATAAACATGTTAAAAAAAAAGAGAGAGTAAGGAAGTAGGAGGTGCAGCAGCAGAGGGCTGCGTCCGCCCCCCCACCCTTCTCTTCCTTCAGTGTTGAACAGTGGCTCTGTGAGGTGAATGCTTGAAAGCATTCAACATTAAATTCAACGTACTTCACATTAATGTTTGTATATACCTTGTTAGCAATTCTTCAGTATTTCAAATCAACTCACTTGAAGTGCCGAAGGCTTGTTCTCAAATAACTCTCCTGAGGTGACATGAAAGCCGAAAGCAGCCTGTGACTTGAGTCCAGCCTTGCTGCCTATGTCCTTCCCTTGCAAAACCCCAGCACCTGAGAGGCACCTGATAAATACTTGCTGAATCATTAAATAAGTAGATAAATAACATTCGATAAATTACTTGACCCGTTGGGGCCATTGCTTTCTTTATATAAAATGTGGATAATGTACTGCTTTGAGGACTAAGGGAAATAATTGTATGTCCTTGGCACAGCATGTAACACAAAGAACTGGTAGAGGTTTGTGTCTAAATAACTGTATCCATTATCCATCCCACACAAAAGATTGTTTATCCTCTTGCTTTGTTCCTATCCTCCTTCATGGCTTTACTGCTCATCCGGTTGCCTAAGATAAAAACTTCAGTCTTCCTATGTTTCTCCACCCCTTGTCCTCACCCCACACCTAAGTGTTCAGTATATTCTATCCTGCCTATTAAATGCCTCGGTAACGCATCTTCTTCTTGTTCCCACTAGTTTAGATCCACGTGATTTCGTGCTTAGCCGATTTTAACAACCTTCCGACTGATTGCTCTTCTTTTCCTCTCTCAACCCTGGAGCATCTGCTTTATTGTTGCCTGAATTCTAAAATATAACTTTGATCATCTCACTGCCTTGCTTAATAACCTTTGGTGATTTCCCATTGCTCACAAATTGAAGCCCAAATTTCTTAGTATAGTATGGGAGCTGCTTTACTAATATGATTTCAGCTTAGCCTTCTTAGCACCTCTCCAACCTTCTTCTTCTTATACTCTGCTGTGGCCATGCTGAATTTCTCCCTGGGCCGAGATATGCCATGTTATGACATGTACCTTTGCTCATGTCTTTTCCTTTGCCTTCCCTGGTCCTCTCCATTAGCCTCTCTGTTTTATTCTGCCTGGTTAATCCCTACCCATCCTTTGAGATCGAGCCCAGTTGTCAGTTTATCTATGAGACCCTCCGAGATTTCCAGGATGGTTCTTTTATCATACTGTTTTAAGGATTACATCGTATACTGACCAGATCTGACTGTCATGCTCAGTTAATCTACCAGCTCCTTGGAACTAATACATTTTTTTTTTTTTTTGGTGGCACCACACGGCTTGTGGGATCTTATTTCCCCAACCAGGGATCAAACCCATGCCCCCTGTGATGGAAGTGCAGAGTTCTAACCACTGGACTGCCAGGGAATGCCCAAGACATGTTTTTTTTTTTTTTTTTTTTTTTTTTTAATGAACTCAGTGTGTATCTGTGTAAAGTGTGAGTGTTTGTGTGTGAGTGCTTGTGTGTGTGTGTTTGTGTGTATTTTTCCTCTGGGACATGGCAGAAGGAAGGAGTCCTTACACTCTAATACTTTATACTGCTGCTTGGAGGGAACTGACCAGGGAATTAAGATCTTGAGCTTTCTTGAAGCTTAAGGTATATAGGGTTTAAGAGGGCAGAAAGTCAGAGATTCCTGGCATTCTCCAAATGAGGAGAGTAGAGGAATTTCCTGAAGTTTTCCAAAATTGTACTAGAGATTGAGAGATAGAAAGAGGAAAAGAGGAGGTAGTGTCAGGGCTTGTCTGGCTCCAGGACGATGTTTCTGGTCTGAGTCGCCTTACTTGAACCAGGTTTTCCTGCCCTTACCTGTCTCCATGCTGACAGTGAGCTGTGCCCCTTCCTGGTTTACAGGTCTGCTCTTCCTAAACTGTGTCTCAGGATGTGCCAGTACTACACCTGGCTTTCAGCTTCCTCAGCAGCATCTCTGCTCTTGCTAGCCTTGGCTGTTCTCTCTTCTTGACCTTTTCTGGCCTTTTTTGTTTCTCACGATTCTGCTCTGACAAATGCCATGATTCCTGGTATTTGACCCCAGCCTGATCCGTTGACTGATTCTGCTGTGCCCTTTGGTTTTCCCGGAAGGGGAACTTGTAGACTGTCAGGGGAGCCTGATGATACCCTGGGGCCAGACTGTGACAGCTGGGTGTGCTCAGGCCCCTCAGCTGCCTGAGGGGCCCTTCTCTGGATATTCAGCTAATTGGGGGCGGACAGTTGCTGCAGTTTTCTGTCAACTTGCCTTTATTGTATTGATAAGATATTTTAGGAGCCTGTAGTGCATGCTAATGACTGAGCGGTAAGGTTGTCAGAAAGATGATGAACTGCGTGAGAACAAGGATAATGTCTTCTACCCCTTTTGTTTTCCTTCCTCATCACCTCTCAGCATGCATTAGTCCTCAGTAACTATCGTCTGAGCAATAATTACAGAGTGGCTGGATCACAGCTCTTTGTTTTATTTTGTTTCGTGTTGTTCTTCATGCTGAGAGAGAGAGATTGATTTAACTATAGTGAAAAATGTATAGATACTATTAGTTCAGAGATTTTTAAGTATGCTTTTTTTCACCCAACAACAGTTGCATTCTTTTATACTATTGAGATTTTATTGTTGTTGTTAAGGTTAGTATATTTTGGGAAAAGGTATAAATCCTTTATTCCTCTGAGAACTGTAAAAAGATATGAAATAGCATATCTCAAGGTTCTCTCCTTCCATGAAAGATTAGGATCGCCATTTATGTCATATCAACTTTGAGGCTGATCTTTTAGGGCAGAAAATTAGGACATTTCTGCATGGAATTGAAATGAGATATATTTAACAAATAGAATGGAATTTATTCTACAGTAAAAAGAGTAGTCCATCTTCAGGCAGTGAATATAGATGTGGGTTAACCCTTTTTAGAGACTTACTACAAAAAAGAACCTGTTCCTCTTCAATTTACATATGCTGCCCAGCACTTGGGTGTTTTCTATTAAGAATTTCTAGGTATCGCAGCAAGAATTTTCACCACAATTTTTAAATACAAATGCATGGTTAGTTCAATAAAATAAACACACACAAAAAACCTTTCTTTAAAATTGTGTTAATAATACGAGATTTTTTTCCTTTTTGGCTGCATTGAGTCTTTGTTGCTGCGTGCGGGATTTCTCTAGTTGTGAGCGGGAGCTACTCTTCGTTGCGGTGCACAGGCTTCTCATTGCTGTAGCTTCTCTTGTGGAGCACAGGCTCTAGGCATGCAGGCTTCAGTAGTTGCAGCATGCGGGCTCAGTAGTTGTGGCACGCGGGTCCTAGAGTACACGGGCTTCAGTAGTTGTGGCGTGTGGGCTCAGTAGTTGTGGTGAACGGGCTTAGTTGCCCCATGGCATGTGGGATCTTCCCGGACCAGAAATCAAACCCGTGTCCCCTTCATTGGCAGGCAGATTCTTAACCAGTGTGCCACCAGGGAAGTCCCTGAGCTATTATTTTTAAACTCTGTTCTCCGTTTGAAAGCTTGCCAATCAGATTCTACCTTAATTTTTAAACAGGACTTTTGGGAGGTGGAGGAAGAAGGAATGACTGCAAGGGCCTTAGTTCTTTGTCTAGTTCCACTGTCCATGTGACCTTTGTCTTTAGGGGGAAATTGTGGCTTTTTTCTATTCTTCCAAATATTGGAGCACTTTCTGTTTTGTGATAAATATAACAATATAAGATGCAATATAACATAGCTTGTATTTTTTATTCCTATTAGAACCCTAGATAAGTAAGTACCTATGTGATATTTAGGTCTGAAAATTATACATTTAAAATTTTGCTCATTTCACATTGGTAGCTTTGTTTCCTTGTAGTTGAAGATGCCTGCTGATTGTGCATGAGATAGACAGGAAGATGTATGCTTTTTATACATAGCACAATTAAAGATGGAGCTTCCAGTTTATGGTTCTGGTTCAGATTTCGTATTCATATCTCTGGTTAAAATAGTCACCCTTTTTGGGTTGGCATTTGCCAGGTTGATCTGTCTGTGCTATAGTTTCCTGCAAGGCCATTTTAATAAATGATCTTTGGAAGTTTGAAAATACTCTTGAACTTATGTCTAGAACATAATAGTTGTTTGATAAATATTTATTGGCTTTGTGCATACATATCTGAATGTATTTCTACATCTTGTTATTTCCTCTCCATATTTCTAATAGCAGATGTATGTATTAATAAATACTACAACAATTCTAGTCCCTTGATCATATATACAGACTTGGCACTCAGTAGACATGCTTGCATTTTGTACTATGTCATAGTATAAATAGGTGCTGACATTATTTAAGAAGGGATCTCGTGTTCAAGCATCTCATATGGCTTCATACATGGTGTTTAGACTCAGACAGACTTGGCTTCTTGCTGCTTCCTTTCTACATAACCTGGAAGAAGAGGCAACCTTTTTAAGTGTCTCATTTTTCATCTTTAAAATAAGAGTAATAGATCTTGCTTCATAAAGTTAACATGACAATTAAATTAGGTAAGTAAATATATATCAAGCATATAGCAGCGTCCGTGACATAAGTAAACTTTCAGTGAATTGTGGCTGCTGCTGTTATTGTCACCAGCGTTGTCCTTAGTAGTCACTTACAGCATTGTGGCCGATTTGTCTGTTACATTTACTTTTGGTAATTTCCATCCCCAGAGTTCACTTGCCTTTCTTTCTTTATTTATTCGGATGTTGGGCCAGGGAATAGAAACATTGTCTTGAGTCTTCAGGAGGGAAGAGGTTTTTCCTGTTCTCTTTTGGTATGCCTCATGTTGAATATATTTTTGTGGACTCAACTAGTGTGACAAAGATTGGCCATAGACAGTACTTTTATGATTAACAAATTCTCTAGGACTGTAACATTTTCATAACTGTTTCATTTTAAACAGAGAAAACTCTCTTGAAGAAACACTGGCAAGTCATCAGGTTCAGCAGTGGAAGAAAATGTATAGGGCACTTTCCAAAGCTTCTCTAGTAGTTTAAAGACAGAACGCTCTCCCCCATCCTCCTGATACGTACACAGGGATGAGAGTAGATATGAGTAACGCACAGACAGCTCACTGGGAGCCGGTGAGAGAAAGGCCCCCACCACCCAGTACAGTTTTGAGCTGCCGACAGTGCTGGTCCTCCCTGTGTTCTTTCCCTGGAGTACGCCTCCTCCCCATCCTGTACACACATGCGGACAGCAGAGCACAGCACTGGACCTCCCCCTTTCCTTCCCAGCCCCGTCCAAACTCAGATCCTAAAGAGCTCATATTACAGACTACTCACTGAAGTTATGTATAATCAAAAAGAGGCATTTGCGGGGGCTTCCCTGGTGGCGCAGTGGTTGAGAGTCCGCCTGCCGATGCAGGGGACACGGGTTCGTGCCCCGGTCCGGGAAGATCCCACGTGCCGCGGAGCGGCTGGGCCCGTGAGCCATGGCTGCTGAGCCTGCGCGTCCGGAGCCTGTGCTCTGCAACGGGAGAGGCTACAACAGTGAGAGGCCCGCGTACCGCAAAAAAAAAAAAAAAGAGGCATTTGCAAACTTAAGGAATCTTTAACCCATACATTATGCTGTAGGAGAAAAGACTTAGGAAAGGGAAAGGAACGATAGAAATTTTTTTCCCCTAAAAGTTTTATCTCTCTTCCATGTTTTAAGTAAAGAAGATACTTTCCTAGTATCTCCATAAGTCAGGGAATGAGAAGATATGCAACTGCAGCTATATAGCCAGGCAACTCTGCAATAAAATATACTGTATGCCTGGGTCATTCTTTTCTTAGATAAATGTAACAGTTCTTTAAAAAACAATTGTTGACTCACTTAAGTTTACTTGGTTTTCCCACATACCAAGCATTACTTTAGTACAGGTAATCCTCACTTTGCATGGTTGTATAGAATCATAAAAATGACCATTCAACCTAAAACCATGCAAAGCAATCTCAATAATCAGTGAGAAAAATCAAATTGTTCTATAAACTTTAATAATTTTAATCAAAGCATTAAATCTGTCAGTTATAAATGTATATGAAGATGAAAAATAGTAAAACATACTTATTTAGTACATTAATATTTTTATAGTACAATTTAAAACATTAGAAACTGAGAATTGAAATGTTTTATTTCTTTATAAAAAACTTACAGAGAATAATTTGAATAGTGCTTGCCTTCTTAGCGTATAGCTTATGATATGAAGGCAGCAACTTTTCTAACGCTTCAACAACTATTCCTAAGTTTGCATCAGCTTTACATTTAATCCTTTTGTGCTTTCAATATTGTGCAATAGCTCCATGTTGCTTTAATGCGAAGTTTTTTGCCAGCCTGTCACTTCCTCTAGACATCTTTATCCTTTTCATCACAGCCACTTCTTTCATTTATGTCAACAAGTTTGCCTTTCCCAAGTTCCTCTGGCTTACCTAGGGTCTCTCAAATAGTGACAGTTTCAACATTCCCACAGTCAGCTGTTCTTCTCTACACTTACATTTGATTCTAACTTTACTACTGGCATTAATCACTTTTCCATTTCTTTGCTATACCTCATCTTTGTTGCCTAGTTCTGTCTTTTGATTATCCATTTTTGTAAAATGTCATGTGACAGCCCAACTCTATGTTTTATTGTCTGTGGATGAAGTGAATAACAGGTGCACAGTCACTTTCAGACTTTGAGAGAAGTGACCTGATTGGTCACTGTTCATGATGCACGGTCTGTTGTTTATATAGTGTTCTGTGAACTGAAAAGCTGGCAGTGAAGTTTTACTTTATGCAGCTACTCACAGTTAATATAATGTGGTAAATTTGAACCATGTTGTTCAGTGACTGGTGGTGTTTAACTAAACTGTGGTAACTGAAATTTGTGCATATCGAAACCATCAAGGACCTCGATATTGAAGACCTATCAGATAGGCTGGATCACAAAAGCTGGTCCATATCCAAAGATTGCTTTCACTTTGTTTCACTCTTACCTCAGGTAGTAAGTAAGGAAAAGACATAAAATCAAAGGTACATGGAAGGCAGAGGGGCTCACTTCCCCAGATGCCCTCTTGTTCCTCAAGAAGATGTTTCTGAAGTTTGGTGGTCTCAGCAACCCACTGGGCTTTGCTGCATTAATCCCTTTTGTTGGGGCTGCCATTGAGAACTAGAGGGGCAAAGTAAATTACTCAAGTTTCACAGCTAGTTAATGGCTGCATAGCACTAGAGGTTAATTCTTTTGACACTTGGTTCTGGCATTTATTCTTTTACCACATTTGCTTTCTTCTGACACCTTTCAAACACGTCCTGTTCCTCCTGTGTGATGAGCTATGAGAAAATGTGGTCTTGGGAACTTTTCATTATTAGAGATGCCCTTACTCTAGTTATAATACCTCAGAGGTCAAACCAATAGGACTTTTCATTTCTCTTACTTCTAGTAGGGACAGGACCAATCTTGTACTTATGTAGCTTTTTGAACAGGGGAGCTCTCAGCCAGAATGTGTACATCAGTTAACATTGCAAGATGAAAAATCCTTTAAGCTTCTCCTTAGATTTTAGCAAAACACACTTCTGATATCAGATGCAGCCCCCAAACTGCTTTATGTTTTCTCTGACATAATGAAGCCCTTGGCCATCACTGCTGATTTGAAAATCAAAGCCTTCTGGTCTCTAATGGAATGTTTATAAAAATACTCCATTTTGAAATTTGCGCAGGAAAAGGAAGTATGGTAAATGATATTAGAAATCCCTCTGGCTTGCCTTGGCATTGATTCATTTAATGTTATGTAGTCTGGAAATATCTGGAATTAGTGTGGAAAAGAGAGTATTAATACCCAAAGTTAAATAAGCTCTTATCCTCATTGTTTTCATCCGTGGAAGTATAGCATCAGGTGTGCATCTCTAATTGTTATTTCTATATGATCAAGTAAATTGTCTCTTGCCAAATTTAATATTGGTATCTAGGGTAAGCTAGACATATGTCAGAAGTCTCATCTGTTTGCATTCTCTTGCTAAGGTGAAAGTTTTTTGGATGGAGTAGAGTGTAGAACAGCAAGCCTGTACAATAAAAAGAACTATACTGTGTATGTATGTCATTCTCTGTTGCTTTCCCTGGTGTCAGTGAAAAAAAGAAAATAAGCAGTCAAACGTATGAAACTCAAACGTATGAAACATTTAGTTTAGTAATATAGTGACTCATAATACTCACATGTGAAAGAGGCCCAAGGACCTTTGGATTATCCTGTGGTGTTGGCTCTGTCTTGATGTAAGGCATTGATGTATCTTAAAGTAAGAAAATAACATCTATTCAAAAAATATTTAATGAGAAACTACTGTGTACTGTGAATTGTTCTAGGGAGCTAGCCATAATTCCTGCTTTCCTGGAGCTTATACGCTTATACTCTAATGGGGAAGAGAGAGACAGAAAACAGATAAGCTACATGGACTGATAAATTAATTGATCAGTTCATTGGGTTTCACTATATATTTCTTTTAGTTTGCCCACCAGCACAGTTCCCTTATTAGAATGGTAAAAAGGTCTGAATATTTGAAGTGTTATAGACTTGCAGAGTATTGAAATAGAACTTAAGGGAACTGAGGGCATTGACCTTTTAGAAAACAGCCGGCTCCATCAGTGACTCCTCCTTGCTTGTCCCTCTCATATGTGCTTAGTTGCTGGCCTCTGTTGTTAGTTCTCATGGCACTTCAGCTTTCTCTCTGAAGTAATACAAAAAATATACTTAGGCTATCATTTTGACTTCAGCTCAGAACATTTGTTAACTAACTTCTTTTAAAAACATAATAATAAAAAAATTAGGGGCAAATATAGCATCATAAAATGACATTATATCTGAAATTCCAGACTAAAACCTAGAATAAGAAGCTGCTAATATTTTGGGAAACATTCCTTATTTGTCACTACTTCTTATGTAGGCCTTTGAGTTCCCAAGGACATCCTTTGGTAACAGCTGACTTACTATCTAGTAGCATTATTTGATTTTAAACCATTTGATTTTATTTTTCATCTGAGGATAGTTTTATTATAAAAATTGAACTTAAGAAAAAGCAAATTTTGTCTTGGCAAGCAAATTTAAGGTTGTCACTTTTGCTGTTTGCATGCTACATAGTTTTTCCATTTAAAAATATGTGGGTTGTTTGATTATGCCAGAGTAGTTACAGTCAAGAACCCACACATATTTATTTTTTACTTTATTTTTTACTTTTTGGCCACACTGCACAGTATGTGGGGTCTTAGTTCCCTGACCAGGGACTGAACCCGAACCCCCTGCATTGGAAGTGGGGAGTGTTAACCGCTGGACTGCCAGGGAAGTCCCAAGAACTCACAGATATTTTTGCTGAATGAACTTAAAGATCTTTGTCCACTTTTTAAAATTCTCTTGCAGAAACTACCACTCTGTCAAATACTACATTTACAAAACAAAACATTTTTCTTTGGTGAAAAAGGAAAAACTCCCATCATTCATTTAACCAAATACTCATAGTAGTAAACTTTGTCTTTAAAACAAGGAGGCTTGTTACTGAAGTTGCTTTTGTTTTTGTTATACCTCTGGTGTTTGCTTTGATTTTTAGAGGTTGAAGGGAGTGTGCTCTTTCTGGGAGATCAGTTCATTGCAGTGAATAGGTCAGTATTTGGCAACATGTCTTTTCAGGCCCTTTCTAACCCTGAGATTTTATGAATCTATATTTACCTTTGTCCCTGCTTTTTTCCTTTAGTGACAAGAGCAGGAATCATGTAGGGGAGAGCTGGAGAGTGAACTGGGCTACAGTTTAGGAGGAGGTGATGGGCGTTGAGTGAGAGTCATACAACATGTAGTTGTTGACGCAAAGAGGTACAGTTACTGTTGGCTCCTTCTCCGTTTTAATTTTTTAATACTCAGTACATTTTCCTAATTGTAATTATTCTTTTGTAATTAGGGAAAAAAGAAAGAAAAAGCTAAACCCGTAGATTAAAAGTTTTTAGAAGTCACCTTCTCAAGTACCTTGCTCAAAACAGACAATCCCTGAATTCTTCAAGATGGGCCTATATTTAAGTCATCAAAAAGATGATTAAGAAGAAGCTTTTTAAAAGAACTTTTGTGGAGAGAAGTTATTTTTCATGGGGTTAGAATGTAAGACTTATGTTTACTGACTCATAAGAAGCAGTTTCCTGAAAGATGAAATTTCCTTTGGTAGTCAGATCAGATAGAACTTACGATAGATACTTCGTGTCCCTTGGAGCTGGGACAGTCTTATTGATCCTTTTATCATCAGCTCCAAATATACCATGAGCCATACTAGGTACTCAAAACTTGTTTTCTTAGCTGAACCCCAGTACCCATTCTTAAGGGAATAGTGGAAACAAGATAATCCCAAGTGAGAGGAGTGAATTTTTGTTGTGTTCTTTTTCATCTATTCTTCAAAATGTCCCTTTTCAGAAAATGTGAAAATGTTTTTATGTGTAATACACTGGAAGCACAAGCATTGACTTTGTACCTCAAAGTTGGAAGAAATGAAATTGATATCCCACACAGTTGTGAAATGCCAAAAATAAATAGAGCTGAAATGAATTAAAGGCCAGTATTCAGAAAGGCCAAGTAAAAACTTCAGATCAAGGGTAGCTATAATTGAAAGGGTCCAAATAAGTATTTAAACCCACTCCTGCTGGAACTGCTAAGATTTCTGAATTTCAAATTGGCATTTTATATTTGACAAGGTGACATTGTATAAGGAATGTATTGTAAAACAGTGCTGTATGATAGGAAAATGATTGAATGTGAATATTTCAAGATGTGGACCACTGTTCAAATGTTATCATAAATCTTTGCCATTGTTTTAGGGTATAACTCTTCATGCATATATGAGCTGAATTGATAGCGCCAGCTCATAGGAGGGAAATTATCAGCGAGTTTCTGCCTCGCTGCTACCTACTAGTGTGATTTGACCACGGAAGTATCCTATTAGCTCTTTGCCATTATTATCATATGCTCATTAGTACATAAATGGGGAAACCCTCTTTTGAAGGTACTACATCTGTCATTGCTCTTATCCTGTTCGTTGAGTGGTCTGAAGTGTCACTGTTATGTGAAATTAGAATGGGCGGAGACAGTTTGCACTCTTAAACTTCGAAAAGGAAAGAAAAAATCTTGAACTGTAAGGTTAACGATCCTTCTATTCTTTGTAGGTTTGGAAGGTTTACGGTAGCTGCTCTTCAGTCCAAAGTAGAACAGTATGAACGTGAAACCAGTCGCCTCAAGAAAGCCCTGGAACGAAGTGATAAATATATAGAGGAACTAGAATCTCAAATTACACAGCTAAAAAATTCAAGTGATGAGAAGGAAGCTATGAATTCCATTTGCCAGAGAGCACTTTCCACAGATGGCAAGGGGAGCAAAGGCACCGAGGAGGATATGGCATCCAAGAATCAAGGTGATGGTGCCAGAAAGCAGCTTGGCTCATCAACCTTGAATTCACACCTGGCAAAACCTTCTAGCAGTTCTGTCAGACAGGAAAGCACCAGCAAAACAGAACCAAATTCTTCTAAGAACAAAGACTTATATCACAAACGGGTGGAAATAATGTTAGATGTGACAGATACAAGTATGGATACTTATTTGGAAAGAGAATGGGGTAATAAGCCAAGTGATTGTGTATCCTACAAAGACGAAGAACTCTATGATCTTCCAGCTCCGTGTACTCCTTTGTCCCTTAGTTGCCTTCAGCTCAATACGCCAGAAAATAGAGAGAGCTCTGTGGTCAAAGCAGGAGGTTCCAGAAAGCACTCAAACCATCTGAGAAAATTGGTGTTTGATGATTTTTGTGATTCTCCGAATGTTTGTAATAAAGATTCTTCAGAAGATGATAGAAGTGAAAGTGAAAAGAAATCAGAATGTTTTACTTCCCCAAAGACGGGGTTTTGGGATTGTTGTTCCACGAGCTATGCCCCCAGCTTGGATTTTGAAAGCTCAGAAGAGAACACGATAGCAAATTGTGTTGGAGAAATTTCTTCAAAATTGAGTGAGAAATCAGGTTCATGTTTATCCAAGAGGTTGAATTCTCTCCGCTCCTTTGAAATGAATCGGACAAGAACATCCAGCGAAGCATCAATGGATGCAGCTTACCTTGACAAAATCTCAGAGCTGGATTCAATGATGTCAGAGTCAGACAACAGCAAGAGCCCTTGTAATAACGGTTTTAAGTCATCGGATTTGGATGGCTTAGCAAAGTCATCTCAATGCAGTGAATTCCTTGAGGAACCAGATAAGCTGGAAGAAAGAACTAAACCAAACCTTTCTAAAGGTTCTCTAACTACTGATCAGTTAGAAAATGGAAATGAATGGAAACCCAATTCTTTTTTTCTCCTCTCTCCATCGGACCAGGAAATGAATGAAGAGTTTTCACTCCATCCCAGTTCTAACCCAGGAACCAATGAAATCAAACCCCCAAGCTGTTTGTTTCAGACTGAGTTTTCCCAGGGTGTTTTGTTAAGCAGTTCACACAGGCTGTTTGAAGATCAAAGGTTTGGGTCATCTTTGTTTAAGATGTCCTCAGAGATGCATGGTCTTCATAACCACCTTCAGTCTCCTTGGTCTGCTTCCTTTGTGCCCGAAAAGAGGAATAAAAATGTGAATCAATCAACAAAAAGAAAAATCCAGAGCAGCCTTTCCAATGCCAGCCCATCAAAAGCAACTAAAAGTTGACTCATTAGAAAGGTGTCATTTATGTTTTTGTCCTGAGAGGAATGTAAGATTTTAAAGTTAGTTTTTCCCCTCATAAATGCTCTATACCATTTTGAATTGATAATCTTTTGTCAGGTGTCAAGTCAGAATGGTGGATTAGCCTGTACCCAGGACACTTTTGTTCACTTTGAAGAGTTTAGTCTTTTTCATTTTCATTTGGGGATCTTTTTGACCAGAAAAGGTAGGGTGAGAGTTTCTTTTTAATGAATATTATACGTATCTGGTTTGGGTATATTTTGTTTTCTTGAATCTTGATTTAACTATTCACGTACAATGGCCTGTTAGTAAGCCTCAGTTATCTTCAGAACTTGGATTTTTAAAATAAAACTTTTGGTGTTGGCCACATACTGCTCATAAGACACTTGAGTTTCTTTAAAGCTTTTCCTAGGGTGGAAATTATTTTGCCTGCCCCTTTTTATTTATGTTTAGTGATAGCCTAACTTTTATTCAAGGCCATGATGGAGAAACAGCACTCGAACCTTAGGCCAATACTCATCTACCTTGCTGTATATGTTTGCATTTTTAACATTGTGTTCTGTCCAGTTTTTGTGAAAATGTGTTGCTAGTATGAAAGAATACATTTTCTATATGAAAATACTTGTTTTATGTCAGGTAGCTTTCATTCACTTATCTTTTTGTGTGTGTTGAAAATCAGAAATTGAGCCTACTTTAGCAAGAAGTCATGGAACAGTTGTGTTTGGAGGAGCCTAAACATGGTAGCTTCATCGTTTCAGATATACAGGTGCAGAAGCACTCATTGCCAAGTTCTTGATCCACTTATGTCCCAGGGGAACTTTCTTTGGAGTGGTAAAGTTCTTGTTTGCATGTTACTGTTCTTCATGGAAACTGTATGCATGGTAGCATTCTTGCTTGCACTGTTTTCCTTACTTAAGAAAAAGAAGTTTCAGTTGGCTAAAAGATGATCTTTTATGTAGGCCCCAAAAAACTTTTTCATGAAGAGTGTAAAGGGGGTGAGAATAGGTGAGCTAAGCACAATTTTTAATTTAGATTCTGAAAAGGTATATTATTCTAAACATGTTTGGTATGCCCATATAGGCCTTTAAAAATGGTTTTTGTGTTAATGACTTGTTTATCTAATGTGCACTGAACGTTTTACATTAATACTGTACTGTTTTACAGTAATACTGCATGCTTTTCTATGTGAATTGAATAAAGGATGTCATAAGCACTGTAATCCTCGATGTTGTCTCATGTTGAATTAGCCTATAAAGACCAGTAAAACTTACCATTTTTTATTGATCTTTTAATATTTATGGCCATGATGGTGGACTGTGGCCTGTGGTCCAAAGTCTGGCCTGTACCTGTTTTTGTGAAAGGCCTGTAAACCAAAAATGGTTTATAGATTTTTAACGGCTTTTAAAAATCCAAAGAATATTTCACAACACAGGAAAATGATATGAAATTCAAATTTCAGTGCTTTTAAATAAAGTCTTATTAGAACACGGCTGCACTTACTTGTTTACATTTTATCTAGGACTGCTTTTGCACTGAAACAGCAGAGTTGAATAGTCTTAACAGAGACCATATGGCCCACAAAGCCTAAAATATTTACTGTTTGGCCTTTTACAGAAAAATTTGCTGACCTCTGTTATAATAGACTCAGGATTCAACAAAACCATAAAAGTATAAAAAGTCACTTTTGTGATTTGGAGAATCATGACTTCTCCTTTTAGAAGTAATAAGAGCCTTCTCCCCACAAAAAGGCTTAATATAAAGCGTAATTTTTGTTCTATCATTTTTTTCCAATAAGTATTTATGCATTACTTTGTCTTTATGATAATGTTTAAGCTAATGGATACTTTCAGAGATATTGCAGTTTAAATCTCTTTGACAATGTGGATATGCATTTGAAATTCTATTAAACGTAGAGATCTAACATTTTTCTGAATAGAGTAAATTTTGGGGTAAACCTCACTCTAATTCTGTCTGTAACTGAGTGTGTTAGTTTTTAATACAAACTGACACTGTGCCATGGAAATGCAGAGTGTGTAACCTGATTTACTAGTGCCTAACTGGCTGAGGCTGTCTCTATTGGGCCAGAGTATTTCCTAGCTGCTTCAGAAACACTGCTCCATTCTCTCCAAAACAATATTTCATATATTATATTAAATTAAAATAACTGACATTCCTCAGTTGAAGGAAATAATCTGTGCAGGATCTGATTTTAATGACACATTCTCATTTGTACTCCTAATCTCTTTACCATAATCTGAAATGTCATGACAAATATGGTGGTCTCATTTTAAAATATATCTATTATATATACACACCCTAAAGCAAGACATACTTTTTTTTTGAAACCAAGTACTTTGCTAACCTGTATCTCATGTAATCTTCTTTTCAAACTCTGTGAGCCAAGAATTAATTTTCCCCAGTTTACAAATAAGTGAGTTGAGAATTAGTTGTCACACAGCTAGAATAGGATTAGAACCCTGTCTTGGAGCTGGGCCTCTGACTCCAGACCTTGTACTCTTCCTCCCTCATGCATGGGATGCATGGGAGTTCACATTTATAGGCCAAAGGATGAATGGGTTTGAAGTTCCCAAGGATTCTTTTTAAAATAGTATTTTGGAAGTATTAGCATGTTTCTTTTCAAGTAGCATTTAATTTCTGACTGTGTCCTCGATCTAAGTCTACTACTAAGTGGAAGCTCAGTGATGGGAGTTGTGTGTGTGCCACTTTTAAGTTTATAAAGATTCACATTAACTCTGACATTTAGATGAATTTCAAAATAGCACTAAGGCTATGTTAGAAAAAGATATGCTAGTGATAAAGGGAAAAGACACATCAGTTCATGTCTTTATAAAAACAGTATCTTTTGACTGCTCATCTTTTTAAAATGCTATGGCTAAGAGAACGTGACATGATGTTAGATATTATTTTGACATGACCTTTAGTGTTTATCTTTTAATTTTTAAAATCTTCATCCCATACAAAATGACAAGTCTTTTTCCTGTTCTAATGGATCAACTGAGACTTAAACTGAAAATGTCAGACTTGAAGATATATAGCCCCTTCATTTCAAATCTCTCTGTTTTCTTATAAGTTCGTTTGTATTTACTCTGGTTTGAAACCTCTAAAGGTACCACTGAACAGGGGAAGAGCTTCGGTCTTGATTCTTAAGATGTTTCAGGAACCTGTTTCTATAAACTTGAATGGTTTTCAATTCAAAGTGTAACACATGCACTAGACTTTTTCCCCCCTCACTTTTGTACCTGTGAATGATATTTGTAGAGAACAGTTTAGTTTCATGGAGTGTGGCCTATTTAGAAGGGTTTCCCAAGGCCTCATAAGAAGGTCTTTCATTCCTATTCGCGGGAGTCCTACAACAGTCTTTGCCTATCATGATGTAACCCGATCCTTTTAATAACACTTGGCAGAGAGAAAACCTTTTAAGCAGTGATCTCAGAGTGCATAGCGAACATTTATTGCCTAATTCTCGGAACCCCACTCTGAGGGAGGAAGCTGCAGCTTTCTTTTAAGAACCCATCTGAAGCTTAGGCTTGGATGATCTTCAGTTTGACATGACAGAGGCAGCCTAGAATAAGTTCGATTGAAGCTCCATTTCTTGAATCAAGGTAGATTTCTAGGTCTGCTGTGTCTTAACAGGGAGCAGACCCCCTCTAATAAATGTTAGTTGCATTAACCAAGTAAGTGTAGAAGTGTTCGCCTAGTGTGACACATAATTTGGGGCTGTGAACATCCAGTACCCTTGGGCAAAGATTTGACTTAGGCATTTACTGAGACTTTCTGTGAGGAAGGAGGACCTAGTTCTGGACCATTTTAATTCTTATAACACTGGTGAGTAGAAAAGTGTCTGTATTGGGGATAGCGTGGAGCAGAAAGGAAACCAGGCTGCTTCACGGAAGTGCTATTTGTATTGGGTCTTTAAGGATGAATAAGAGTTTGATGTGGAAGAGGACATATCTTCTGCGCCTGTGTCCGCTCTCCTTCAAGGGGTTGCCTATTCATCAGATGTCTCAGAAGAGGCGCTGAAGGAACCATTCCCTAACATCAGGGCTCCTGATTGAAAAGGTTTCCCGATTGCCCCAGCCTGAGCTGGCAAGTTTGGCTTTGGTCCGCCTCCTCTCTCTGAGAATCCCCTGAGACTCTAGGCTCAGCTTCGCCGCCAGGACCGGCGGCCTGCTGGCGAGACTGTGATTCCCAGAAGGCTAGAAGGCTCAGGAGGTGGCAGGGCTGGCCCATCATCTGTCCATTAAGCCGAGGCTTGGCGCTCCGAGGACCGGAAGGCGCGACCTCGCTTCACTTACTGGGTCGTCTTTGTGCTGGGGGTGGGGAGGTGAGGTCTGGCCCTCCCGCCTCGGCTACGATCCCGCTTACCTTCCTCTGATTCCGGCGAGCCCCTCCTTCCCGGATTCTCGAAGCCAGTGCCGCTCCCCCTTCTCCCGGGAGGACAGATCTGCCGGTGCCCCTCTGGTCGGAGTTTCCCGCGTTCTTGAGGGCGCTCTCAGAGGCTCCCGCCAGGGCCCCGCCCAAAGAAAGGGCCAGCTCTGCGGTTTCCTTTCGTTTTATTACGACTCGCGAAACCTGGCGATTAAGACGCGAAACCAACAAAGAGTTTTCTTTCCACCTTAACCTTGCACACAATCCTTTAACAAATTAATTAATCCTAATGAATTAACACTTCATTTATTTAAACGCGCTACAGTCCATGAATTAAATTTTCATGCAGTGATTAAAGGCTGTTAAAATATGCATGATTTCGTTAAAATTTTATAATAAATCAGGGCAATGTGTTACATGACAAGGCAACTATTTCCCAGTGCCTCGCAAGGGGCTTTGATTTGTGCAGGCGGCGGGGAGGAGGGGCGGCTGGCGGCGGCGCCTGCGAGCTTCGGAGCCGGGCGACAGGACCCAGCTCCGCACTTCGGCGTGTGGACTCGAGGCTTCGCGCTTTCCTCGGGGCGTCTGGACCCTCCTGGGGATCCCGCTCCTGCAGGCCGAGCCGAGCCTGCGGAGGGCGACGGGCGCTCGCCTCTCGGTTCCCGGAACTGCGCTCGCGGGGGCCTAGGGGTCCTCTGCGGTCCTTGTGCGCCAGCGGAGCTGCTTCCCACCAACGCGCGCGTGTGGCCGGGTGGGAGCGGCGGGCCCGCGGCTCTCCGGGGAGAGGAAGGCGACACAACTTCCATCTGGTCGCGTGGGGTCAGGGGCGGGCGTGTCTGTTGTAGAGTTGGTTTGTTCGTTGTTGTTCGTAACCAGGAGACCTCGAAGCCCCTTCTCTGACCAGCGCGTTCTCCCTTTCTGGAAGGGGCCTGGGCGGGGCGGGAGCAGCTCTGATTCCCTTGGGACCTAAACCACAGGGGCCCGGGGCCAAGCGTAGCGGTCCAGCATTGTCACTTGGACAGTGAAACTTGTTCTGGCAACTAGCGGGCGAGGGAGGCCGTGCCCCTGTTAGGACGGAGACGTAGTCCTACATCATCCCTAGGGCTTTCACAAGGTAGGTGGGTTTAAGTCCACCGAGGGGTTAGGGTGGAGATTATATATATATATATATATATATATATATATATATATATATATATATATATATATATAATATATAATGTATTAATATATAATATATATTAATATTATATATATCTATACACACACACACCCCTAGATCTCTACAGATGTAACGCCAAGAGAGATAATGACCGGCAGTGAACTTTATTGCCGCATCATTCGGATCCCAAGTGTGTGTATCAGGGACATCTCGGAGTGGGGTGCTCGACATCCAGGAAAATGTTCCCAACGGAAGTGGCATTTGAATTAAACGGCTAGAAGAACGAAAACACTGGGTTTTCCAGAGGTTACTCGAGAACCTCCTCCGCAGGTCCCAGCTGGGAGCCTCACAGGAGCTGATCACCACCGGCCTCAGTAACTCACCCGCCCCGGCCTTGGAGACAAGCGGCCGCGGGTGCGGGGAGAGCCGGGTGGAAAGGAAGGACTGGCCTGTGGGAAATCTCCCAGCTCTCGCCAACGAGAGCGTGGCTGTGAACTCGCGCCTTGGGCTGAGCGGTGGCACAGGGCAGGGCGACCTCCCAGGACGGCCTTGCGGGCTGGGCGGGCGAGGAGCCCAGTGCCTACACCGCGGGAGGGGCGGGGCCGGAATGCACAAGGGTCAGCGCTTAGAGAGACCCAGGAGCAGAGCTGCCCAGGTTTGACGCTGGCAAGACCGCCAGGAGGGGAAGCGAAAGCACGGCACTAGCCCCTCCTCTGTCCCACCCTTCGGGCAGAGGGTGTCTGAGCGGAAGGGAGCCGGACCTCCCAACTGCCGCCCCTCTTCCGAGAACCGACACTCCCCCCAGCCCCCCTCCCAATTCTAGGCCTCTAGTCCTCTGCTGGCCAGTTCATTCCCACCGCTTAAAACAACCCAAGCGGCCTCGGAAGCCGGCCGACTCGAGGCTCTGGCGACTTCCCCCGCGCAGGGCGCTGGCTGCGCGGTGAACCGGCCGAGTTTCTGGGCGGCGGCCGGGAGGAAACGAGGCGGCCCGCATCTGCGAGGAGCAGAGCTCCGTCTTGGGCCGCCCGGGTTTGCATGTTGTTCCAGATCCCCGTGTTTGGGCAAGAACGTGAGGCCCGATCCCCGTCTCTTGAACGCGCACAATCTCCACTCACTTCAGTGCACATTCCTCAGGACCACCGCTCCCCCCCTCCCCCGCCCCCCGGCGTCCCCGAATGCGGATAAATAAATCGGGTTCAAGCCCAGAGGTGGGGCTGGGGAGAGGGAGACGTGCAGGCAGGGGCTGCTGAGTCCAGAGCTAACTTTGCCTGCGCCGCTTCGGAAGAAGAAAGGCTGCCCAGCCAGTGGCAGCTGTGGAGGGGGCGGGGTGCTTAAAGGCGAGCAGCAGTCACCCCCAGCCGGTCCCGCCCTTGTGCTGCGCCTCTCCCGCGGGTCTTCACTCCAGCCTACCAACGTCTGCTCCCTAAGCCCGGGAAAGAGGCGAAAGGAAATGTGAAGTGGGGCCTGCCAACGAAGGAAGAGAAAATTAATTAATGAGGGAAAGAAATGTGTTTCTGATCCAGATGATAGACTCCCTATCCCTGGGGGCGGAAATTCCTTGGAAATCAATAGCTGTGCATTCATTATCTCCCTCTTGATAAAATGCAAAGCTATGAGATCGGGTGAGGCGGGAATCTGTGTTGGTCATTAAACAGGAAGGAAAAAGAAAAAAAGAAAAAACCAAACCCCAACTTGCCCAGGATTCTATGCCAAGGCTCAGACCCCACATGGGCATCACTAGCTCTGGCAGGGGCCATCTAGTTACTGCACTTGCCAAACCCAGAAAACAAAGCAGTGACATTGATGGACTGAGCCCCAGTCCACCACCCTTCCCTTTCACTGCCCTGGGGAGAGTAGGGAAAGGCTTGATAAGGTCCAAGGAAGTACCGGCAGATCTACCACCTTGTCCCACTCTTTAGCCTGGGGCTGAGGCCCAGCAGGGATGTGACAGGATAATTCTCCAAGCATCATCCCCTACCCCACCCGGTATTTCTATACAATTCCCTCATCGCACCTGTCACACCTGTACCACAAAAACACCCCCTTCACCTGTAGCTACCCCACTCTCATAGACTGTCACCACCCGAAGGCAGATGCCTGTATTTTATACCTCATTTTATCTCCAGTGTCTTGCCCTGGCCCAGACTGGTGCTCAGCAAGCATTTGAGGAAGGAAGGTAGGGTAGAAAGTAAATGAGGGAAGGATGAGATAAATGACTTTGGAAAAATTGCTGGCTGGAATCAAGATAGACAGCTCTGCGTGGGAACAGCACGCCCTTCTGTTCCAATCTGCATCTCCTTTTCAGGCAGAGAGGAGACCACTTCGGTGATCTTCCTGCTTGCCCCCCACTCCCCATTGGTCCTGGCTTGCAGAACTCTCTTTGTTTTTCTCCGGGCCCTCGCCGTCTGCCTTCTCTTCCTTCCTACACACGTGTATTGTTCTATGGGGTATTTTCACTCTGTGACAAGCACCCTTCCTAAGTGCCAGGGTGGACACAGATGTGCCCTAAATGGGCTTCCAATCCATTAGTGGGGTGAGGGGGGTAGTGAGATGGGAATTGTACCCAGGGCCCTATTTCTAGCCCTGGGGGAAAGTGAGACATTCTGAGCAAAGGTCTGAGCCCGCCCTTAGCTGGGCAGGGACTCTGGTTGTCCAAAAAGAAGTGAACTAGGAGAGGAGTCTGGACAAGGTGGTGAAGTCTTGACCTCAGGCCAGGGACCTCCCCGCTGGGTTAATTGGCGCTCTCTCAGTGTTGGAGGGTAAACCGAGATGGGCTTCAGGTACTCAGGGGCTCACCTCTCTCTCTCTCTCAGAGTCCATCTGGCCCCCAAACTGTGCCATTTGCGTTTGTTTCCCTTGCACTCTTTGGGGTCCCTAAAAGCCAGCGTTTCCCTGGGGGGAGGGGGAGACAGGATCTAGGCGCTCATCCTCTGCGGGGCCCTTTCTTCCCCCCCCCACCCCGACCCGCCGACCCCCTAACGCAGGCGAGCTCAGGGAACCGCCGCGGTGGGTGTCAGGAAGGATTAAGTTAAGCCTGGACACCCGGTGCGAAGACTACCGTAGGACTCATTCGCTCCCTCCAGCGATGTCCTGCTCGTGGTCCATTCCCCGCAGAGATAAAGTTGCACTTAGCACTCCCAAGGGACCGCGTAATGGATGGAAACGAGGCTCCTTCTCACGGTAGCAAGTGAACATCCTTCTTAACTCCCCTCTCGGGCTGCAAGGGGGTTGGGGGAGGGGGAAAGGTAGAGAGAAAAGAAAAGACAGAAAGAAAAAAGAAAAAAAAAAAGCCGTGGTGACGCCTCTGGGCTCTTCTTGGAATTTGAGTAGGGAGCGTGTCCGCTAAATACGCACGCGTTTATCCAAAGAAAAGATCCAAGCGAACACAAATTTAGGTTTATAGAAATGAGATCTAATCTTTGGCGGAAATACAGACCTCCTTGCTGTGGGAGAGACCAGAAAGATTATTTATCTGATCTCTGCCTCCCCTAAGCAGCCCCTTGCCGTTCTCCAGCTCTCTCGCTGCAGATGTGATAACATCTGGGCTGTTATCACCCCGGGCAAGGGCTGAGTCCCTGGGGACTCGGGCACCTGAACTGTGGTTCCCCGGGGAGGCCCTTGATCTGCCTGCCACATAAGGGCCACATAGCAGGTTGGCTAATTGATTTATTCTTCTTACGTTTTGATTTCACAATAATAAAAAATAAATAAATAAAGGCTGGACCAGAGCTTGGGCCCCGTTCTTTTAAGTTGGTTTGAATTAATATTTTAATCACGCTTTCCTATAAATTGGCTTGATTCTGTTCCCTACTGAAGAAAAAAAATATGTGTGTGTATATATATACACATCTATACATCTGTATGTATATCTGTATCTGGGGAGCGGGTGGGGGCTGGTGGTGGGCAAACAAGCCAAAACGATGGAAGGGAAAATAAAGTTCTCTTCAACATCTTATTCCCTTTTCTATGAAGCTATTTCCTTTTCCTGGAGTTTCCAACATAAAGTGTGTGTGTGTGTGTGTGTGTGTGTGTGTGTGTGTGTGTACGCTGAAGAGAGGTAAGGATCCCAGCTACACCCTGTTAACTATTTTTCCTTTTGATTACAAGAAGCCTCAGATCATCCGGAGCTCGTTTGAAATGTGGGTTTGTACACGGTTAAAGGAGACAAACAATAAGAGAAATGCACAACTTCATTTCAACAACCAGCCGTTCCCTAGTAGAAAGCACACGCCCCTTGTGGCTCCTAAGTGGCTGTCACTGTCGGTGCCTGACACACTTATAGTCACGACAACAACAACAAAGTATGCGGAGGAAATTAAATCCTATGGAAATCAATAGCATCTGACTGCTTCAAACAAATGTCTGTCACCGCGATTATTCATTCTCCAGGAACCTATTTATAAACCATGAAAGAAACAGGTTCTTGCCGCAAAAGACAGCACCTTCTGCATTTCTATGTTATTTATACTGCATACAGAAGAATGCGCGGGCATAATTTAACATACAAATGCCCAGCTGTATACATTATATAACAGCTTGTTAGACGTCCCGGAGCGGAGGTGTGCCTAAGTAATGCGCATATATTCAGGGCTTGCGATGACGGTGAGGGTATGGAGGAGGGAGGGAAACCACCCAGGGGCTGGCGAGCATCTTGTCTTTCTCCCCCTAAAAGGTGCCTACCCTCAGACAATAGCTGGCCCTTTTGATCTTTCCAGACCCGCGATGGGAAAGGTGAGAAGTGAAGTGCGCATGTCCGGGTAGCTACAGGTGCATCACCTGCGCTGTCCTTGCTGGTGGTCACTATAAGAGCGGCTCCCACGCGCGGGTCGCGGCCGGGAGAGCGCGCGCGCGCGCGCAGACGCACGGCGCCGCCGAGAGGGAGAGCGCGCGTCAGATAGACGGAGACAGCTGATGCCTGTCAGCACGGCGGGCCCGCGAGCTCTCGCGAGAGCTCCCCGGACCGGCCGCGAGAATTGGGGCTCAGGTGTAAGAGGAGTGCATCCCGTCGGCGCACGGGGCTAGAGCTCTCGGAGAAGTGGGATCGCGAGGCCGGTGCGCGGCGGTCTGCGCGGTCAAAGCAGCGCCGGGCGGCAGCGGCGGCAGCAGAAGCAGCAGCGGCCCCCGGCGCGTCCGCCGCCTCCGCGCCGCCAGCCGCCGCGGCTGCAGCCTCCGAAGGGAGGCCGGAGGAGCCGGCGTGCGCACTTTCCCGCGGACTTTCGGAGTGTTTGTGGATTTACATGCCAAGCCATCAAGATGATGTCCATGAACAGCAAGCAGCCTCACTTTGCCATGCATCCCACCCTCCCTGAGCACAAGTACCCGTCGCTGCACTCCAGCTCCGAGGCCATCCGGCGGGCCTGCCTGCCCACGCCGCCGGTAAGCGCCCCATGCCCGCGGACCCGGCCCGCGCGCCCGCCCCCTCCCCGTCTCCGAGACGCTGCATGTCGGGTGCTGATGTGTGTACAGGTCCCGGTGCGGGGATTTGCGGTCAGGGAGTTTTAGAAGAGTCCCGCTGCGAGGCAGTCTTTGTACAGTGGCGCTTAGTGTCGTGTTCCCGTCGCCTCTGCCTCCGTGTCGGGCGCCGGCGATCGGAGTGGGGAGTGCTGGGGCCATGAGTCTCGATTTCCCTCCACTCTTTCCTGTTAATTTCATGCCTTGGAAAGGCGTTCTCTGTGCGTGTTCGGGTGCGTGACACGGGTCCCCAGCTGCGAGTTACATCTGCACTTCTTCTTTCCCCCTCCTTTTCCGTCTCCCACGCCCGTCCCCGGAATGTGTTCCTGTGTCCCCCTCTCCTCCGCATCTGCCCCTCTCCTCACACTCCCGTCCCTTCTCATCTGACCCCCTGTCTCGTCCCCAATGTGTCCCTATTCTGTCTTTCCCGGTCTCCACCATCCCCACCCTCGTCGTTATTATTTTGCTTGCTTTGTGTTTGCCTTTTGCTTGTCGTGCTTTCCGGCTTGTGTGTGGTTGTTCTGTGTTTTTGCTTTTTTTGGTTTTGTGGTTGTTGTTTTTTTGGTTTGGTTTGTGTCGCCTGCAGCTGCAGAGCAACCTCTTCGCCAGCCTAGACGAAACGCTGCTGGCGCGGGCCGAGGCGCTGGCGGCGGTGGACATCGCCGTGTCCCAGGGCAAGAGCCACCCGTTCAAGCCGGACGCCACGTACCACACGATGAACAGCGTGCCATGCACGTCCACGTCCACCGTGCCGCTGGCGCATCACCACCACCACCACCATCACCACCAGGCGCTCGAGCCCGGTGACCTGCTGGACCACATCTCGTCGCCCTCGCTCGCGCTCATGGCCGGCGCGGGCGGCGCGGGCGCGGCGGGTGGCGGCGGCGGCGCCCACGACGGCCCGGGGGGCGGAGGCGGCCCGGGGGGTGGCGGCGGCCCAGGCGGTGGCGGCCCCGGGGGCGGCGGCGGCCCGGGCGGCGGCGGCCCGGGGGGCGGCGGCGGGGGCCCGGGCGGCGGGCTGCTGGGCGGCTCGGCTCATCCGCATCCGCACATGCACGGCCTGGGCCACCTGTCGCACCCGGCGGCGGCGGCCGCCATGAACATGCCGTCGGGTCTGCCGCACCCCGGGCTGGTGGCGGCGGCGGCGCATCACGGCGCTGCGGCGGCGGCGGCGGCGGCGGCGGCGGCCGGGCAGGTGGCGGCGGCGTCGGCGGCGGCGGCTGTGGTGGGCGCGGCGGGCCTGGCGTCCATCTGCGACTCGGACACGGACCCGCGCGAGCTCGAGGCGTTCGCCGAGCGCTTCAAGCAGCGGCGCATCAAGCTGGGTGTGACGCAGGCCGACGTGGGCTCGGCGCTGGCCAACCTCAAGATCCCGGGCGTGGGCTCGCTCAGCCAGAGCACCATCTGCAGGTTCGAGTCGCTCACGCTCTCGCACAACAACATGATCGCACTCAAGCCCATCCTGCAGGCGTGGCTGGAGGAAGCCGAGGGCGCGCAGCGCGAGAAAATGAACAAGCCCGAGCTCTTCAACGGTGGCGAGAAGAAGCGCAAGCGGACTTCCATCGCCGCGCCCGAGAAGCGCTCGCTTGAGGCCTACTTCGCCGTACAGCCCCGGCCCTCGTCCGAGAAGATCGCCGCCATCGCCGAGAAACTGGACCTCAAAAAGAACGTGGTGCGGGTGTGGTTTTGCAACCAGAGACAGAAGCAGAAGCGGATGAAATTCTCCGCCACTTACTGAGGGGAATGGGAGGTACCGGGCGGGGCAGAGCGGGGAGCCGAAGGGGCATTTCGGGGGGCTTTCCCCGGGCCTGTTTCCCCTCGGATGTAGAGTGTCCGTTGTCCAGCTTGCATTTGGGGAGCCCCTCCTCGAGCGCTCGCTTCCACCTCCTCTCTGCTCTCCCTGCCCTTACCCTCCCCAGCCTAGAGGACTGGGGTGCCGGGTGTGGACACCAGAGAGAAGGGCGGGGGAAGAAGAGGGAGCATTTGTGAGAGTGGGGGAGTCGGGGGAAGGAAAGCGGAGAGTGGAGGAGGGGTTGTGAGGGGCAGGATGGCTCTGGGGGTGAGGGTGGGGGGAGACTCGGGAAGGGTAGGGAAATTGACTGTTTTTGACCAGAGACACTTATCAAAATCTCCTGGGGACCAAGGAGCTATGTACAAAAAAACCTACCAACCACCAAAAACTAGACAAATAAAGACAAACGAAAACAAAACAGAACAAAAGCAAAGAAAAAAATGCTTTAGAAATTTAACTCCGGAGAGTCGTGTTCTGCAGCTTCATTCCCCCCCTTCCTCCCCCCCAAGGAAGAGAAAAAAGAGCACCACGTTATTACTGTCGCCCAGCCCTACACACAGGAACTGAGTCAAAGACCGAACACCAGACGAACCGGAAGGTGAAATTCTGGGTAGCAAAGTTAGTTGTTCTGTTTGTGTGTTTAATTTAATATTTCCTCTAAGTCTCACCTACACCCCATCCAAGTCCTCTTTGATTTATTTTCTCTTTTCCAATGAGACTCCGATGGCTACTCTCCATTGCCAGAAAGTGAGTAGGGGGACAGCTGAAAGGGGCGGTGGGTGGCTACTTGTTTAGGTGAAGTCCAAGTTTTCCAGTGACCCAGCCTATACTCCTGTGGCCTGATAGGTCAGATGGGGGTCTTTAGGGAGAGAGAGGCATAGTCTTTGGGCTGACTAAAAAGCAGAATTTAGAGGCTCCGAAATAAATATTTTATTCTAGGAAAATAGAACAATTTTAACCCGTTTTTTACTCTTTCCATTTTTGCTCTCATATCTAAGATCTAGAAAACAGACCATTTCAAACTAAGTTCCCCCCCCCACTCATAGAACTTGCTTGCCCTTTCATTTATTTTTCTGAGTGGCTTATTTTAAACTATCTACTTTTTTTCCCCTGTTGATTCAAATAGATTGATGGGGTGGCAGACAGTAGGAGAGATACGCTGTCCCATTTTCTCCACAGAACAGGACCCATCTTGCTCTTCTAGGTCCCCTTTCTTCTCTCATTGAAATATTGAGAAGTTTCTGCTTTCACTTGGAGCAGGACTTGGCTGTGAGAAAATCAACTAAGTCCCAGATGAGAGGAAGACAGGTTTAAAGCCCTCCATTTATTTCAAAAGGGTCTGCATGTTGGGAGCGGGGGGAAGCAGAACAACTGTTTCATTATTATTATTATTAAATTATTATTATTATTATCCAAAAGTAATTTATTGCTGGGGATAAATGTTGGGTAGCAAGAACTTTAATTTGCACTATCAGTCTCCCAAATAGAAAATCATGTATAGTATTTCATAGTAATAATCAAGGTACTTTATGAACTACTGATGAATTAAAAAAAGAGAAAAAAAAATTGAAGGTGGTTAGGTAAAATGCCTGCTTGGTGCACAAGACACTCTTTTGATCTCGGGTGGAGATGGTTTATTACCATCCTTTAATAAGCACTAAAAAATTGAAAACAGAACAGATGAGAAAAGAAAAAAACCTGCCATTTAACAAGACTGAAATCATGCATGATCTGAAAGGTGCAGAAAGAAACACAACTAGATCTCACTCTGGTTAGGCATTATTTATTTAATTACATTGTATATCATTGTTTGCAGCGCAAACATTCTATGCATTTGAAACTGAGCACTAAACTGGGCTAGCTTTCTGATAGACCGTTTTGTGGATAGTGTGATTTCACAGTCTACTGCCTGTTTTCACCGAAAACACAACATTCTTGTCATATTCTTGTATTTAGAGGAAAAGGAAAAAAGGAAGATTACTGTAAATATTTTCTTTAATGCACACACTCACACAGTGGTTACGAACTGCCAGTGTTAATCCTGAAATGCCTCACGGATTGATCTACCTGTCCATGTATGTCTGCTGAGCTTTTTCCTTGGTTATGTCTTTGCTCTATTATCTTTCCCTCCTCCCCACTTCTATCAGAACCACTTCTGTGCACCAAAATACAACAGGGGGATATGTCCCAGTACACTTACAAATAAAACATAACTGAAAGAAGAGCAGTTTTATGATTTGGGTGCATTTTTGTGTTTATACTGGGCCAAAGTCTTGGGACAGCCGGTCAACAAATGAGACTCAATTCAACCAAAAATACAGGGAAGGGGAGGATGTTGAAAGGGAGGTGAAAAGAGGGGAAAGGATGAGAATGATGTATTTTTCTGCTGAATCAGAATTCACTTTCAGATAACTCATGTGAAAGCGGTGCTCTGAATAAAATGAATTCTCTATTAGTTGCCTGTGTTTATCAAAGTTTTCTTTTTTTTAACTGCAGAAACCCTTCAAGCACAGCCCTCGCTTCAGAGTGGTGGAAGGTAATAAATAACCACGCACTCTCCAAATATTTAAATCAAGGTTCGGTGCAGAGGCATTTGGAGGTTTGTATGTGTTGTTCTAGCCTAAAAACGTTTCTAAGAAAATGTTGAAACTAAATGACTTTTATTTGGAGGTTAACAAAAACCATCCACTGATCTGTCCAGCCATGGTGTCAAATGCCTCTGTTCATTTGGAACTTTAGTGTGCCGCCTACTGCTCCAGAGGGATCAGAGATTCTCTGTTGGTGACCCGGGACTAGATCAGATGCCAAATGTAAAAAGTTTCTTAATAGCTGGGATTATATCTTCTGAAGTCATCCTACTTTAGCCAAATCTTTTTAATTTCACCGGCAAATCTGTGAAACAAAATGCTTGATGTTCAAAAAAGAAGAGTACATTTAAAAAGCTGTGATTTTAAACAATTGTTAATGTTTTAAAAAAAGCACTAGAGGTATTTTTAAAATAGATCTCTTCCATCAAAATTGATTTGTTTCTGTTGTTATTAACTTGAAATGTCATCGAAGTTTTAAATAAAATACATTTGTTTTAAAAAAATACCGTTATTTTATAGAAAAGTATGACCGGATTTCATTGTTGGAGAACCAGGAATGAACAAATAAACAGATTTACAAAGGCTGTTTTTTTAAAAATAACTGCCCCGAACGGAAATGTTGCAGGCAAATATATTTGTATTATATAATGATGACTAATGTATGTAATAAGAACCTAAGCATTTGTTTTGTATTAAGTAAAATCCTTACCAAATAAAGAGAAGACAATATTATGTTAATAAAACAGATTATGAAAATACATGCTTTGCAGAGTTTCCTATTTTACGTAGTAGGAAGCTGTGCAAAACAAAACAGGAAATGCCTTGCTGTCTAGTGACTGAATCTGTGTACTGCCTGAAGGAATATTAAGACTATTCTGAGATACCTTTAACTGTCAATTCATGAACAAACAAATGAACAAGCTAACAAACGCCCTCCTGGAGAAAGTGCTAAGGCCTGCTACTCAGTGGTAGTTAACCTTTCAAAGTTTTCTGGTTCTGAAGAACGGAACTTCAAGTGAATTCTGGCACTAGTCAGTGGGTGGAAATAGCGTGGCTCCGGTCCTTTTAAATAATCTCAAAATAAGTTGGAGAGGGAAAATTGTGCTCTGTTTGCATTTCAGCTTCTCAGGAAATGCAGGCGGTGGTGGAGTAGGAAAGGCAAAAGAAAAGTAAGCATAAAATGCATCTACCACGTTTAAGCCACCCATTCGTTTTAAATTTTCTCTTTTCCCCAGTCCTAGCTGCGGGACCCGCTACTTCTGTGGGTCTAGGAAATGATGTCCTCAAGACGCTTCAACTAACTTCTTAATAGATTTTTGTTTAATGCGTGTTCTGAAATTGCTCTCAACTTCGATTACACCCTCACAAATAAACCGTAGGCACCCACTGCCGTGATTGTATCGACTTTTAATTTCTTGTGGTATTAAGATAACTTCGGTCCCGTTCCTACACTTGGCCGCGCCAAGAGAGGACAGGGCGCCCTGGGCCGAGGACTCACCTGGCCAGCTCCCGCCCTCAGCCCCTTGCCCCGTCTCCCCGGTCTTTCCGCCAACCTTGCCTGAAGCATCCATCCCTACCCCATCTTTCACTTGGATGGGCTTTCATAGTCGAATCCGTGAGGTAGGAATTGTGACTTCTGACCTGGCTAAAAGCAGCGTTCCCCACCCCATTCGAATGGCCTTGGTGGCCCGCGAGGTGATAAAGGTGAAGACCACAATTATTCTCTGGTGTGGTTTTGCTGATGGGTGTTACTAACTGCCGCTGCAGTCTTAGCCCCAGCCCTCGCGAGCGGTTCCAGAGGAGAACGCAAGCTTAATTGATTTTTAAAAAATAGCAGCCGAATTCTAAATCTCACGGGGGGCCTCTTTCCCACCTGCGAGATAAGCCTTGTCGCAATAATTACGTTATTTAATATTTGATCAAACCTTTGCGCCACCGCGGCGGGAGGGGCCGGGCCGCCTCACGCCCTCCGGGGGCAGCGGGCAGGCGGCTCGGCCCGAGCCGGACCGGGCACGTGCGGCGGGGGCGCGCGGCCGCCCCGCTCGGGTTGGCTTGCCCTTTGAATAATTCATGGCCTGAGGATTCTGAAAATTAATAAAATGAATGATAACAAGAAGCTAATTAAAAACTTTCGTAATTGTTGTCAAGTCAGCCTGGTGAAGAGATTGGGCAGCCCTCCCTCTCCCCCTCCCCGAAATCCGGGGCTCCGTAGGGCGGGGCGCGGGCCCGGAAGCGCCTTGAAACTGAAGCGGCCGAACACTCCTGCGGCTCCCGGAGTGATTTCGGAGACGGCCTCGTGGTGCTGCTCCCTCCCCTCCAGTCTCTCAGGCTAGACTTCGGACTTAGGAGCGGGTGCCGTTTCAAACCACAGGCAGAGCTGACTGGGTCAGAATCTGCAGCCAGGAGGGGAACCGCCCTCCCCCGACCAAGGCAAGGTTCCAGACCCCCTGGAAACGCCCACCCAACCCTGGCCGCCCGCGCGGGGAAATCCCAGCGCCCTAGGCGTGCGAGCCGCGGCCCAGCGACTAGGTACGCTGGGTCTGTGCCCCTCCGCCGCCTGCCGCGACTCGCGGCCCGGAAGCTTCCAGCTGCCGGGGGCCTCAGCTCCTCTCGGACGGTGGGACAGCTACCGCCTACCGGCCCTGGCCGGGGCTTAGCCAGGCCGTGGATGACGGGAGCGGTCAAACGCCCGAGTGCCCAGCGTCCGGCGCGCGTGCGCAGGCGTGACCGGCGGAGTGCGGACCGCTGGGAGCGCCGCGCGTACTGGGCGCGCTCCGAGTGCGCACGGTGCGCGCCGAGCTCGCGCAAGCGCGTTTTGCGTGCGGCGTCACCTCGGAGAATTGAGCTGGAGTTCCGCAGCTGGTAATTAAGCGCTCCCGAATGTTCTTTCCCACCCTGTAAGGGCTTCTGAGGGCGTCCTGCCAGAAGAGGGAATGGACTAGTATCTCGCAGAGGTTAAAAATACTCCCCTCCCCACAGTTTGCCTACGTCAACAGACGTCCTAAACACCACAAAACTTAACAAAACTGGTTGACGTTTTTTGGCAAGAACTGGGAGCAATAAGGTCTCGGCTTTTGTTTTGTTGTTAGGGTGCACACCAGCAAAACCTTGCTACGAATTTGACCTTATACCTGGCGTGGGAGGAAGGCTGGCCGCTGGGCGTTAGTCCCGGGGAATTCCGTAGAGTCCTGGATCGCAAAACGGAGGATGAAAATCTCGGTTTCGAGAGAAGCTGGCAAAGCTCAAGCCAGGGGACCAGTGTCCTGCTCCTGCAGCCCCAGGGGTGGGGCTAGGAGCGCCTGTCTCCCATCCGTTGCCCCAAGCCCAAGGGCCCCGGAGGTCGCTTCTTTCCGATTTAGAAAGCGAAGAGAATGGGAAAAAAGAAGAAAAACTAAAGAAGCCTGGAGAGGTGGCAAAAGGAGGGATGGAGAAGGAAGAGAGGCAGACTCCTTGCATTGATTAGGTAAAGCGAATTACAAACCAAAGTTTGGTAACTCTTGACACCTGGCTTCAGTGAAGCATAATGCACACAAACTTTTGCAGGCATGGGTCAGAATAAAACAAAGTGTTGACAATTTCCAGCCGCGGAAATTCTCTTACACCAGTCTTTCCCTACCCCCGCCCCGCCCCCGCCAAGTGTTGACAATAAACATTTAATGAAGGCTGGGACCCGGCTGTCTCCAGCCAGTGTCTGAATACTTTAAGCAGACCATTAGCACGTCTTCTTCCACTTCAAACATCGCGCGCTACACTCTAACATTATATATATATATATATATATATATATATATATATATATATATACACACACACACACACAAAGTGTGAGACAAATAGTATGTTTATACGAATATCTTAAGTGGTGTGCAGTAGTTCTGATACCCCCTGTACATATTAACAGAAACCAACGCATTGTAGAATACTCGCGCTTAAAAAACTCTTAAATATAGTTAATGCAATATTAATCGCCCTTTGGTGATATAAAATGCAATATTTTCAGGCAGCTATCGAGCTTTTCTAGAAGAAGAGCTGATGAAAAGAGTCACAGCTGAATAGTGGAGAGAGAAAGCCCGGTATTTATTGCTTTTGTTTGGCTTTTGGCTACAGAGACAGGAGCCTTCTAATGGGGTAAGGACATTTATTTTATCTGCAATCTATTGCTGCTAGAGCAGGGGCGGCAGATGGGGCTGGTGCGATAGTCACAGTGTAATTTAGAGCGAATCCTAATAACTAATAATGATTTATGTTAATTTTGATCACTTATGCGACTTTACCAAAGCGTTGTGATGAAAGAAAGGGAAAGCAAGAGAACCAGAACGTGACAAGGAGCTCTGAGGCTGAGATTGGAGCTCAGCTATCCTGCTTAAAATGTGTTTTATGAGTTAGCAATGGAAAAACAGGCATTTTAAAAAGCAGGTAGGATCCATTTGACTCTGGGCAGAGGTGTCTCCCAGGGGCTTTCATTTCTTCTGAAAAGATACCTAAATGAGAGGGACTCTGACGCCTTTGAGCGGGAGTCTCTTTTATCGCAGTTTTAAAGAAAAAGATGTGGTTTCAATTGTTTCATTTGCTTATATTCAACTAAGAGGTCTTGTGTGTGTATGTATGTGCACGCTTGTGTGTGTGTAGGGGAATCAAGTGTGTGAGAGGCGTTAGAGCGCGCCGGGGTCTTCCTTCCAAAGTGTAATCTGAGCCCGAGGTTTGAAATCAGCCTTAGCGCCTATGAGCAGGCTCTCGTCGTACACTGTCGCCACGCCTTATGCAAAAGTTTTATTACTGCGTGCTTAAGCAAGTTGCCTTTCTCGCTTCCCATCTAATATTTGTTTGTCTAGAATCAACTTTTGGGAAGCTTTGCCTTCTCTGCCTCCCGTCTTTCCCCTCCCTCAAGGGATCCCAGGGCTTTTAAACTTAAAAGTGCTTCCCCTCTCCCCATCCTCCTGGTTAAGTGGCACGGGTTCAGAACCCCAGGGGCTGCCAACAGGACGCAGTTCTGCACGGGAACAGGCGATTTTCTGCTGCCACGCGGTGCATTGCGGAGGGTCGGAGCGATTTTGAAAGGGAGGGTGCGCCTTGCTCGTGGCAATTTACTTTTTCGGTTACCTTTTGCGCGTTTCAACGCCTCAAGGCTATAGTTTGAAAGTAAGACAGCATCAAAGCACCTCCTTATTAGCTCTGTATTTGAGAAATCCGAAGATGAAACTACCTAAAAGGTTTAATAGGGCGGAACAGCATTTATTTGCCAAGCTAACAGTCAGAGTACAGTTCAAAAGGGGTACAGTGGTTTATCAGCAGGAGGCTGGAAGGAGAAGAACGTTGGGTAAAGGGAATTTCAAGCTTCAGTTACGACGTTGAAGTGAATTAAATAAGCTTCAAGTGGGATGTCTGCTTTGATTTTGAGTATCATCTCCCTCGCCAAAAATTTATACATACGTACATGTGTATATATATTTCTGCATATATATACATCCTAGAGGCTTACTCCCCCTTTCAGAGTTGTTGCCAAGACTTTATTTGTAACTTTTAGGTTTTGTAGAGCAATAATAGTTATCTTTCTAGGGATTTGATCGCCAATCTATTTAAAATATAATCTTTTAAAATCCACAGTTTCATTATTTTTTCCCCTTCTTATTTTAAGGCTACAGATGTAAAAATGCACTTAATTTCTTCTACTAGGGAAAAACGTCAAGCTACATGATTAAGAGCTGTTTCTTTCCTAAATATTATGCTGTATTTTGTTTTCACTTTTGAATCATCTCTATCAGTAAGTGTACTGTTATTGTACTGTTAATATTCCTGGTATAAAGAGGACTTTAAACAAAATAAACCTTTAAACAAAATAAATCCAGGCAGCTAACTTTGCCTGTTCACTGATAATGCTCAGGAACTGGTGTGTGTTTGTGAGCTTGAAGCTGCGCCTCCACGTGCACATCCACATACAAACAGATTCTTACTGTGTTGTACTAAGTACAGTTTTTACTATTTGTTGTTGAGTGTAGTGGAGTCTTGTTTCTAAACTTTATTCTGGTTTTGTCCCAGTGTTTCAGGGCCAGAAGCAACTCCCTTAAAATTGAAGTCTGGTGCATTATTGAAACTCTCTATCAAACAGCTCTGGGGTGCAGCCTTTCTGAACACACTGGCTCTAGATGAGGTCTGACTGTCTGACTGCACATAAGCCCCTAATATGTTAATGGCCGTAGGGGATGCCTAAGGTACTATCTCAAGCTGCTTCGCACACCATATGTCAGGCCGTTAGCCACATGGATCTATTAATCAAAAAGAGCTGGAGAGGGAGAAGAGGGTCTTTGAAAGGGTGCGAGAGCAATGGGGGAGGGGGGAGAGGGAAAGAGAAAGCATTTAAAACCCCCATCATTTTTGTTTCTTTTATTAAAAAATGAACAAAAATAACTAAAGAAGGCTCAATCACTGAAGATTTCCTTTCTGTCAAGTTAAAGATGGTTTATAAATCCCTACCAAAAGAACTCGAATAGCATCTGATTCTTTTAAAATAGAAGGCAATTTTACCTGGAGGGTCCTGTTTAGGGTTCCTTTATTGCGAAACTTTTATAAGCAAGACTCCTGATACAAAAAGTTGTTTTTGTTACGTAGGTCGTTTTGTAGATGAGCTTTATTAAAAGTAGTAGGGGAGGTGGAATGAGGCAAATGTGTGTTTAGGGGATGGAAGGGGGGCTGTGGAGGGAGATGTCTGGAGGATTTGTAATGAATACATAATTCATCAATATGTATCTGCACTGACAGTAGAGTTTGCACCACCTTTAGTTCTTCTGATAGTAAATGTAAACTGTTTATATTTTTATCCCTTCTTTTAAGCTGGCTTTATGATAAATGAAACTGCAGAGTCTACAGGGTACAGAAAGTATTTAATCCTTTTAGGAGGAGAGGAAATGGGAAAACACTTAAAACTCCCATTCTTTCTCACTTCTGCTTTATTTAGAATGATCTCTTCCCCCTTGAATGTTTAAAAATAATTTTGGTTAGATAAATACTTTAGAAAGTTTACACAGCCTTAGAACTGACTATGTACTCAACATGGAGATGGCATACATGAATAAGTACATTAAGTCTATAAGAAAAATTTAAATTTTTTTCTTGAAGTGGTGAATATGTTTGTCATGTGCCACAAACTTAGCATTTTTAGGGAAATCAAATGAAAGTATTGATTTTAAAATGTCAGAACTCTCAGAAACAGAGCAGTGAAAGGAAAACATGTAGGCACTTAGATTTAAAAGTTATGTTCTTTTCATGTGTTACCTAGGGATAGAGAAAATATAAAATCAAATGTTCATTCAAGTATTATTATTTTCTAAATTGATAGTCCATGATTATGAACCATATGAAGACTCAATTTCTGGATTATAAATTTTAAATTTACAATCTGTAATTAATGATACAATTTTGGAAAGAATACCCTTGAATATGATTTTTAATGTTATAGTAGGCTTATACTAAAAAGTGTTTATAGGATAATGGAATGACTGAAAAATTTATTCATCTTAGGTTTTTAAATATATATATATATATATGCAAGTGATTGACTATATATATTTGAGAACATAGATTATTCATCCATTCCACAAATCCTCTGTCATTAACATAGATTCATAGTACTCTATTATATTGGACTTGGAGAAGAGAGGGCCAGCAAAATGTTCTTATTTATGATTTAAAGATACCTGAAAGAAGATACTTGTGAGATTGTGCTCAATAACAAACAAGAATCATGTAAATGACATCTGTTACATTATTTATAGGATGTAAGTGGAGTACTTTGTACTGTATATTAGATTGGATGTGTTAAATATTTTTTATTTTCACAAATACACCTATTTGTGTTTATATAGAAGTAAGCTCTTAGTTACAAGAAAAGGTTAACGTTGGTAGGTGCCTTTAATTAAAAACACCAGTACATTAGGTTGTTTGGTTTGTCTGGAAAATCATCTGTAACTCTTTCAGTAAAAGGAAACAAACAAAACATTTAAAACATAATTGTAGAGAACTGCAGTCAATCTGTAAATATGAGGGGTTCTAAAGCACTATATTTCATCCAGGAGATGATGAATACATAAAGACAGATCATCCTGAATCTCAAGAGTAGCTGCATACAGAGAAACACTTATTATCTTTAAATTTTGGTGCATGCCACACGAGCCTTCATTTCTTTCCCTGTAGTTAAAACATAGCCCATATATCTGTCGCATTGGGTTTCCAAAGACTCGTAACTTAATTCCTTCAGGCTATTCATCAGCACAGTAATTAAACTAGCAAATGGATGTAAATAAAGTGAAATTGGTTTCATGACAGATGAGGCGAAGAGGCCTCTGACATGAAACAAGGCAGGGCAATAATGATTTCGGCAGCATTGGGCTATGGAAGGAACCCCAGCTGGATTTATTAGGTGCTGCAAGTGATTTGCTGGAAGCGGGCAAGACATGAGCACTCTTTAATTTGACAGGAATTTTGCATCCTAAAGAGCATATTGAAATATAAATCCAGAAACAAGTTCAGGCAAACTGTAAACAGATGTATTATTGGACTGAAGGTACTATTCAATATTAAAAAAGGAAGAAGAATAGAGAACTACAACCTGACCCCCGCCCCGTAGAAGAGCTTAAATTGCATAACTTATTACCTAATCCTAGGAAGTGACAAAATAATTATGAAACATTCTTTTCTGCTTATGAATTCTATTGCTACTTCAGGGCTAGCAATTTTGTGTTTCCAGGTTTATTTACTTGGGAAAACACCTAATACTATGGATGATTTAAAAACCAGCATGATAGAAACATCTGTAGAAATTATGGATACATGCATACCTGGGAGGGGAATGTGACAAACTGGGAGAGAAGCCCAGATGGGCAACTTATTTTACAGAGTGCAATTATTACTGCATTTAAATAAAATCTGGGATAAAGATCTGGTACCAGCTTGTTGCCTCTAGCGGTGTGTGCCTGGATACCCAGAAAGTGCATTTCTAGCTACAGAGAGAATTGTCTTAAGCCCTTGATCGGACGAAGCTTTAAAATCAAATATAGATTTGTCCTGGCAAAATAAGCAGTTCCATAGATTAGGGGGAGCCAAACTATAGCCGAAAATTGAGAAACGAGAAGGAGAAGGTGCAAGGAATGAGTTCTTGGCTGGCTCAACAAGACTTAAATGGAAATTGAGTCACCAATTCCATTACAATAAGGCAGTCACACATAGAATAAATAAAAGGCAGATTTTCACACTAGGAGCAGATTAGCCCCTTTCACCACGAAAAGAGGAGAAAAGAACTGCTTTACACTTAAATGTAATCTCAATTATTTAAGCCCCTTTTCAAGAGGAGCAAAAGCCTCCATGAGTGGTGCCCTCCCTTCCCACAAGATTCACGCAGGATTTTCAGCACCGTGACCAGCTCCCGGGAGGCGGGGGAGGGGTGGCAGCGGGTCGGGGCGGGGCAAGGGAGGAGGGTGGGGGGTAGACGTTAACCCAGGAAAGGTGAAATCTAAATACTCCTGAAATTCTTCAGGCGGTTTAATTATTTAGCAGTGGATTCGGATCCACCAGTGGGATACTAATGTGGCCCAAGTCCTCAATTTTTTTTGGAAAGCTGTATTTTAAAAAGAGATTGGGGGGGAGGGAGAGTAGGTTGCTAAAACTCTTAATGAAAATAAGATCTTTTAAAAAGTAAACTAAACACCCACTGCACGCCCACTATTAGAAAATAGTGGGTGACTTTCGGGCCACGAAGGAATTTACAATGAAACTCAGTTGGCTTTCTCCCTGAGCCTGTCCTTTTTTTTTTTTTTAACAGAAAAATATGCCTAATTTTTTTACAGTTCTTTTCCAATCACGAGGCATAGGCAAGTCCTTTAATTATAATACAGTCTGAATATGGGGAGCATATGGAGGAGAATGTCAAGAAGAGGGTGCCAGGGGCAGATCCTCAGAAATCTGTATTCATTTCGGGCTCTTATTTGTTCAGTAATCTCTACCATCATAACTAAATCTTGAAGCACTGATGTAGTTCGAGTTGTTGTTGACTTAACGTCAAAATTCAATCACTGGGGGTTTTGCATCGGCCGGGCTACTTATTTGTCTAATAAATCCGTCATTTTGTAAGAAAAATATTTGAGCAGCCGTACTTGACCTCTTGGTATCCACAAGTCACATTTATTTCTCCCAGTTTACAAATGCAAAATCGAGATGATCATCTAATGCCTGGAGGAACTGTGTTGATTTCTGATTGGATTTTAGATGGAAATGTCTATTTTAAATACCTTGTGATTAAATTGTACATATAATAGAATCCATGCATTTTAAGCTGACTCCTGCTTGGAAACTTAACAACCTGCACTGCTAGTCACACGGACCGATGCCAAAAAAAAAAAAAAAAAAAAATCCCACAAAATATCAAACCCACCTTTTCCAAACATACACTTAACTTCAGTATCAATTTTAAGACTTTATTAAAACCAGAGTCTTATTTTTTCTTAAAGTAGTTCTCTTATGGATGGATTTTTTCCCCCCCAGAAAATGTTATAATTCCTGGAGGGTAGTGCTTCATTATCCCAATCCCAGGGACAGCACATATAGGAGAATTCATGGCTAGCACTTCAAACTCGGGGCTGCAGTTTGGAGTGTACTGCTACACTGTAGCTCAAGTCCAAGGAAATCCACATCTCCATTTGTGAATTTTATTAGTCAAGGAAAAGAATGTGTTACGTTTGGTTAAATTAATTTTATTCTTCAGAATAACAACGTGTTTGGAGATTGCTTGAAAATATTTGTCCCACCCATCTCGTACGGGATCTCCTTTTAACACCTTTTAGTGCAAGGCCCCTTCACAACTCAAGAATCTTTCTAAAATCTTTGGCTAAGGCACAACGGTCCATTCGAGAGAGTTTCTCTGTGTAGCGTTGGGGAGAACGAGTCATCACCAGGACCCCTTCTGTTGTGGCAAAGGGCTTGACTGAAAGGAGACGTCTTCAGAGTTAGACTGGAGAACTGATTTTGGCAGTTGGTCATGAGACCGGGCTAACTGAGGCCTCAGAAACCTGGAACAACCGAACGCATGCATTTATCCACGAGGCGTGTCCTGCACATGCAGTCCCACCCGCTCGGCGGGGATGGGTGGGGTGTATTCTGGTCGCACCTTAGCTGAGGGAGGAACAGGACCTGGCAACCCACTCAACGCCTTTGTTTTGCACCCCTTTTGCTTTCTTGCTGCGGGGCCTGCGTGTGTGTGTGTGTGTGTGTGTGTGCGCCCGCGCGCTATTTAATAACTGGGAGATGTGTAGAGAAGTGTTGCTTAAGCTTGTTTGTATCTGAAACTGTCTTGATGGTTCGACCCTGTATACAAGAGAATTCAAGCCCTAAGTTGCCATATAGGGGGAGGGTCCCTGAGCCCCTGCCGCCTATGCCCTTGCTCTGCCCTGCGTTTCACTCCCGCGGAGCCCCGCTTGGGTACCGCCTGAGTTTGGTGTTCGTACTTTTCCTTCCCTGCTCAGTTTACGCTTGGGATCCCCGCCCCCCCGCCCCGCTTCGGCTTCTCTATGGTGGTGATGAGAAGGGTGCTCTTCTCAAACGTCTCGGTGCTCCCCTGCCCGGGCCGCCTGGGAGCTGGATCCCTGCGTCTACGCAGGGCAGGGCTAGCGGGTGGCTTGCGGCCTCCGGGATGGGACGGTCCAGCTAGGGCAACCCTCCGAAGGGAGTTCGGCTCCTCGCCTGGAGCGAGTGTCCGAATGTGCTCCTGCTTTTGCTCGTTTCCCCGCTGAGACCTGTAGTGGTCGCTAGTGAGCAGCGGGTTTCCTGCCTCAACTTGCAGTGATCGTGCACTCCTAGAGCTCAGTAGGTGCCTGTTACTGACCAGTCAGTCCTAGGGGAAGGCAGCTGGGATCCGGGAAACTCTTCCCGTCGTGGTGTGCAGTGTTCATTTCTGAGCCTTCCTCATAAACATTTCCCTTCCATTTCCAAACCAGCCCTCCCAAACACTGATTACTTCATTTTCCTCTGATAGGACCTTAAGGCATTTCAGGTATTCAGAAAGACATTGAAAAACAAAACAAGACAATAAAAACAAAAAACAATTCTCAACTCCAGGCCCACCCTTCTCTGTGAGAGCAACAGTCTACAGGACTCCACTCCCAGTTCCAAGGCTCGTGGAGGATGGAAGGACCAGATTATGTCTCTTTGTGGTTTATGCCAGTGGGTCCGGCTGGATTGAAGTTCTAGTTATGAGGAGGTGAAGGAATCATTCTTTAGTATGTGATGAAACCGGTCAGGCTGAATTGGCAAATCTGTTCAAGATTTGTTTCTGTTATGAAAACGTACTGATGGGGCTTTCTGAGCCATTACTCTGTCCTGTTCTTTTGCCTCACTCCCGTCCGTCCTTGTCCCAACTTCCCCTCAGTTCTTGAGAGAAACGGGAAGGAGGTGTTCCTGGTGTTCTTGGTCTGTCTCCTAGTTGATTCTCTATATTGCCTTCAGCTGTGGAGATTCTGAGGGGACTTTATTCCTTGAGTGTGGTTAGGCTAGGGAGACAAGGCAAGTGTCTAGGAAGGCCCAACTCCCTGGGCTTCGGTGCTAGACAAAGTTTGCTCAGCCCTCCTTTTGGCTTTCAGATTCTTCTCCATCCCCTGGAATGTTGGAGAAAGGACTTCTACATTTCCATTGGTTTCCTTTAGTTCTTTCCAGAGTCAGTCACTCTATCAGAAGCTGGAATTAAGCGCAAGAAGGTAGTTGTGACAGGTGGGATAGTTAGGAGATAGATGAGGGCAAAATGTTTCAGAGAGAGATATATTTTTAAATGCAGATGATCCTACACTTACAAATGTATTAGACATCATTTCTCAGAGGAACCTTTGGAGTATTTAAAAATACTCAAGACTTCTACCTATAGGGTTGTGAAGTTAGCTTTCACCTGCATGAAGTACTGACAAGTTTGTGAACTTTTTAATGAGAACAAAACTGGAGTGAAAAGGAGGAAGTACTTTGGCAGTTTAAAAATATTAATGTTAGCTTGTGGAAATAGATATACTACACTGTAGTTATTAACAACTTATAAAATCTTAAATCAATACAAATTAATTTAATTATGATTTGTAATCACATTATGCACGATCAATTTGAAATGCTACATTAAAAATAATTAGTGCTGGGCGCCATCGCTTGTCACTCCCCTAGTAGCTTAATAAAAAGGAATGTCATGTATCACCTTTGGGTTAAACCTGTAAATTAGGATAAACGCTTGTTTTCCAATAAAAATGTGGTAAAATAATTGTACTTTTAATAGACATTTTTATGACTGAGTTGTGAATGTATAATGGATTTGGGGGGGGATGGTATTATTATTTTTTTCCATGGACCTTGTTAAGTATTTATTAGGGTTGATTGAGCTGTCAGTGTTCTTTTCAGGATCAGACCTCGAGGATTTGAATGAAGACTAACTTTTATGTAAAAATATCACGCTGTCCTCGAAGCCTGTGCCAAGAGGTCACTGCAGATGGAGATCCTAACTTAGCATAATGGGTTTAACATCTCCATGACATCATCAGGGAATCTGAAAGGAGTCTAAGGATAATCAGAGTGGTCATTCAGAAGGACAGTAAATATTTTATGAGGATATATAGAAGACAGGAAAGATGGTCAGAAAGGTGATTCTAAGCTCCTTAGCTTTCTGTGAAAGAGGCTTCTCAGTTACTCAAAGTTAAAAGAGCCACTGCATATTCTTATATTAGTGAGACCCTTTCCAGACGCTCGGAATAGGACCCAGATTCGGTCCTATTTTTTGTTTGTTTGTTTTTTGTTTGTATATGATTATTTTTGTTTCCTGAACTCTTCGTATTTTGTCAAGCCACCTGTATTTATCCTTTATATGCTTGCAAACAGGAATACACATCCATTATTCCTGGGACTATTTTAGTTTATTGATTTCCCAATATTATCTAGCTCTGCAAGACAGGTTCTTTACTTTTACGGTGATAATTGAAATTACCAGAAGCATATCAGAAGTGCTTGTGAATTAGATGAATTCAGTAAACTCTATTAATTATTTGTTTTATTTTTTGCCCTTTATTAAATTTAATATTTGAATTCTTACATTACTACAGGTGTTTAGATGGGATTCTCTTTAATCCGCCCCTGAATTTCTACCGCCAGCGCCAAGCAGGCATTGACTATATCTCTATCTCTATCTGTCTAGAGAGTGAGAGAGAGAGAAGAAACATAAAAAATAATCCACAAAGCTACATGATTCAGAGTCTTAAACATCTCTAATTTATGATCATTTTTTTCCCCGCCAGACTTTACATGAAAGAAATCAACTTATTTTGTTATTTGAAAAGTAGACACATCCTTTATTCCCAGAATATGTTGATGTACACTTGCTCAGGTTTATTGGTTTTTGTTTTTATCACACTTTGTATTAATGGCATTAAATGTCTGACATTAACCATTAAAATGGGTATTTTAGGCTCAATTTCAGAAAAACCAACTGGAATGAGCACTGAGTTTTCATAAATTTATTTGTTTATTGTTATAAAAAGTCCTTTTGAAAGAAGTCCTCCTGCCACAACTAAGAGCCCTCGTGCCACAACTAAAAAGATGCTGAGTGCCATAACTAAGACCCAGCGCAGCCAAAATAAATAAATAAATATTTAAAAAAAAATCCTTTTGATACTTTTGAAAAGAAAAGAACTTTTATCATTCTCTGCAGAGGACATAAAATGCATTTAATGTTTGGAAGGGTACACAGAATATTTTAAAACTCTAATATTTAATCTTCTCCCTTCCAAACTTGATCTTTCAACATCTTAGGGATGGGTACATCCTTAGAAGCACAGATGTTGTCATGCCATGAAGCCTTCCATGATCTTCTAGCCAGGAAGGAAACTACTTGTGAATTCCAAGGCCCGTTTTTCCTTTCTTTAGTCTCTTGATTCACATTGCCTTCTATTGTAAAGTCATGTTTGCACTCTTACATTTCTATCATAATAAAGTCTTCTCAAGAGAAGAGAGTTTATCTTTTCTACCTATCTATGTCCCAGAATTTCTAACACAGTATTATATATAGTAGGTGATAAAACTTCATGAATACATGAGTTAAGAAGTGCAAAGTTTTTTTTCCTGATTATCATATTGAACACATGTGTAAATAATGCAGTCTCTTGCTCTTCTTTCGTATAATTCCATTTTACTCTGGTGATTTCACACACAGTGGACAAATGGCAACACTGACCTTTTCAGGCTGAGGTTATTCTCATATTTACATTTTATCTTAAAATTATGTTGTACCAATTAGAATTCAGTTCCACAAAGCTCATCATAGTTTTATTTTAAAGCAATTTAAAAGCTGTTGATATTTGAAATATTGTAATTGTCTTTATATAATTTGTGGAAACAAAATTTGTGCCCTTGCCTCATGTCATTGCAATTGGCTATGGACTGTTCTCATGACTCAAAGCCCTGATCCCTTGGCCTAAGCCCCCAACATACTCCATTATTTGTCCCGTTGTACACAGATCTTTTTTTTTTTTTTTTTTTTTTTTTTTTTTTGCGGTACACGGGCCTCTCACTGTTGTGGCCTCTCCCGTTGCAGAGCACAGGCTCCGGACGCGCAGGCTCAGCGGCCATGGCTCACGGGCCCAGCCGCTCCGCGGCATGTGGGATCTTCCCAGACCGGGGCACAAACCCGTGTCCCCTGCATCGGCAGGCAGACTCTCAACCACTGCGCCACCAGGGAAGCCCATGTACACAGATCTTGCCTTAAAAATTTGGCATTATATGGTTTCCAGATATTAACTTGAGAATGTCTCTGCATGATTCATCCTTTCTTTCCCCTTTGTACAGTCACTGAATATTGTAATGCAATGATTTCTGCAAGTGGACCAGTCAAAAGTCAAATCATTCCTTTATAAGATACAAAGCTTAATGTGCCAGTTAGCAAGTTTTGCTTCTTGGTAATGGGGCTCAGCAAATATTACTTTCTGACACATTTTATAACCCTTCAAAGTAGGTACAGTAATTACAAATGACTCAACTTCCACAGCCCTATTCGTGCCAGGCTCTGCTGTATATCTCTCTGAGAATGCTTTTGATTGCAACTGAGTAATTTTTTAGTGATTGATACTGTGATTTGATCAGTGCATCAAATGTTACAGTGTTATTTTCTGGGACTCCAATGCCTATTGGTTTTCAATACAGGAAGCAATTATTAGTGCTTTAAACAAAGGGAAGGATGCTAAAAGTGGGTAATGTAAGCATAGGTCATTTGACTATTTCTATTTTTAAAATATAAAATCCATCTTGCATTTTAAAACACCAAAGAAATTTTATTTGCAATGACTGTTTTAACTCTAGTTCCTCATCTGAGAAATTTCACTCATGCTACGAGGTTTTCTTTGTCTACAATAGATAAGAAAACACATTTCTAGGTCCAATCCTTTTCACATTAAACAAACCCCCAAAGGGAAAATGTACCAGTTCTGGGCCTGAACATTACATTTCACAAACTGAAACCACAAGGACCCAATATTTTGTTAATCACCATACATATTTTTTTTTCATATTTTGAGCTGTTTGCCAAACAAAGAGAAGGCAAAAACTCCACATTTATACATTTCTACATTAAGTGTAGAAACATTAAAAAATTAGATTAGGAAACAGATGAATATAATGACTTTACTCTCAATCAGATGCTGCCAGCTAAGCGTTTGAGACTGAAAAATTGCACTAATGAAGCTATTTGAAGGCTTTTGTGGACAACTGCTTCCTCTTTGAAGATTAAATGAATGATGTTGATGTGATTAATCTTAGTACAGGGAGTGATGCAGCAGCTAGAAAATACCTTGGTGATTTTCATAATTAAACTGAATCAACATTTCAAAGAAATGCCAGTGTTATCACTTGTATATTAGAATTACATTCATTAGACAGAAGAAACAAATAATTTGAGCAAACAAGATTTTCCTTTTGGTGTACTGAGATTTCTGTCATGTCTCAGAGTATCTTACTATAAATCATCATTACTGTTTAATTTTGTCCTTGCCTTTTTTAGCTGTTTTTATATCTCTGTGTGCATGCGTAGTGCTGTTAATGATTCAAAGCATCTTACTGCTCTTTTAGTCATTTTTCAACCTTTGAATTTTATTTTTTCTTAACTCCACTTCCAAGGTAGCTGTCTACTAACTATGAACTTAAATGGATAATATTTTAAAAATCCAATTTCTAATAAAACAAGACTTCTTGGAATTGCTTTGGTACCTGGCAAAGAATTGAGAAAATCATATTTCTGATCCACATATCTTTGATGTATTTCAATATCATGGTACAGTATTATCTTGATTCATTTATTAGTTAAGTCATTTCTAAAAAAACATTTTTTTTCTTTTTTTCATAAAAGGGTAATTCCAGCAGAGTCACATTTTTTAGTGCTTTGTGGGTAATATAAATGAGAAAATCATCAGCACCACTCCCAAGCCACTAAACTGTGGGAAATTGCCTTGGTAGATCAACCAGAAACAGTTCTACTGACTTGTTAGTACAAGTTAGGTTCAAGGGGTAAGGATTACTGTATCAAGAGAGACACAGTGTGTTACTTGTTCCATCACCACTTTAAATTATTTTAAAGGTTTCTGGGTGACTCTTGGTAACCTTGATATTTTCAGTGCTCTTCTAGCTGTTGCACAATTTTTCCTTTCCTGGCTGTTTCATAGAAATAAGAAATGCTTTCTTTTATGTACTGGATAAAGGACTAGTCTTTCTCTTCAGGGACTCCAATTTGAGTTCAACCTACAATCTTAAGTGAAATGAGTCTGGTGCCTGGTCCTGAGTCACTGGTGACTGAAAATACTCAGCCCCAAACTTGTTTTTCCTTCCATTACTGTCGTCTGTAATGCAGACAACAGTAAAATTATCAGGTGCCCAATACCTCTGGAACAAAATTTCTAAAACAAACAATGTGCTAAAACTGATCTAAGATGCTGGTACATATTCCCTGCTACAACTCCTCCCCTAAAACATGACCTGATGGTCTGGAATCTGTTGGCATTCTTCATGTAATTGTTTGCACGCACGTGCTTGAGATACCAGTCACCCCATGCCTGGAAGTTGCCACTTAATCATGACAGCAGATGAAAAGCGAGACTGGCTTACCATATTTGGGACCATAGGTTGTTCAGTACAAACAGCTCTGAGCACTCTCAGACTACCCAAATGAAATCGGAGTAATTACTGAACCCAAAGCACAGCTTTTCCTCAGATCCTTTCTTCCATGCTCGTTACTGGTGACCACAGCAGTCACAAGAACAGGGGAAGGAGAAGAGTAAGTGGAGACTCAGGATGCTGGAGTGTGAAGAGGCCTCCTAGGAGAGGAGAGCCCAGAAAACTTCACTTTTCAGGGTATCTGCCACGAGGCAGATGGGGAAACCAAGAAAGTATGGCTGCAGGAAGAGGGAGGGAAGATGGCGCCACACATGAGGGATATGATTTGCTCGGGGAGCAGCGAGTCCAGGGTAGGACCCGCATAAAGGAACGATGGGAGAAGCAAAAAGGGAGCGAGGACTTTGGATAAACATGCAAGGGGTGAACAAAATGATTCTAGTGGCGGATGCAGTAAACAGTCCTCAGTCAGTGAGGAGCAAGCATGGGCTGAGAAAGGGCCAGAGAAGGGAGAGTGAAAATTACAGATACTGTGCAGAAAGAAAGTAGAGCTGCCTCGTGACTAACTGGAAAGTTCTGTACCCTTGAGAGGAAGCTCTTTCGGAGAACTCTACAAAAATAACTCACCCGACTTGTCTGCTGTCCAGATCCAGAGAGCTGAGGGCGGAAAGAGATAATTGCTCAATAAATCATCCTTATCAAGCACACTTTCTCTTTCCTGGAACACTGTAGGAAGTTGGAGAGATCGAGAGGTTATGAAATCGCCCCCTGTTCTTCTAATATTCTGGCCACGTTCCTGAGCTAGCCTACCTCCCCCTCTTTCTTAACTGTTCTGGTGACACATCTAGATGCCCACCCCCCCGCACCGCCTTGTTCAGCTTCACCCTGTTTTTGGCCAGCTCATTTTTAGTGTTACCTTTTTCCCAGAGATGATTTAGATGTGTTTCCATTTCTCTTCCCTCACCTTCCTTTCTGCTTTTTGCAGGTAAGACACAATGTCTTTTTGCCTCTCAGCTGATCTTCCAAAGAGTAGGTAGCACTGCGAAAAGTTCCTTCCGTCTGCTTTTCCTCCAGGCCAGGCCTCAATGGCTGTAACCACATTTTTCTAAAAAAGAGGCTGATGTCTGTCTAGGAGACAGAAATCACAGGTGGAGTCCAAATCAGAACGTACTGTCAGTCAGTCCTGAAAACTCCGGCTCTTCAGGTGCCATCCCATGCTACCTAAAAATAAACCTGCATTGACCTTTACCTGACAGTCGGTATTTTCCCCTCTTCAACTTTGCCAGCAGTGAAATGATCACTTAGGGATCTCTACACTTGAGAGAAGCTTTGTTTGTGTTGGAATGTTACAAAATACATTTTGGAGCTAATGTCTTTTAACCCAATTATAACTTCATCCTCCTAGGAATTCAGTTTTCACTAGAAGTGTTCTGGATTTCCATAACCTTTCCCACTGTAACTATCTCATCTGATTTCTCCTCGTCCCCACTCACCCTGGCCAGATTGTCCCCTTTACTCCCCCATGGGCACTCCATGCTCATCATTCATCTTCTTGCCAGAATCCCTTGCTCTTTGCCTGGCTAGGGTCTCTTTATTCACCACGTTCCAAGTCAGTCCACTTTCTCCATGAACCTCTCCAACCCTTATTTATCTTCTTTTCTGTAAATTTAGCACTCAACTGTTTTGAGTGTCAGTAGAACATGTTAGTTAAGAGTAAAGATTGGAGAATCAGAATACGTGGGTGTGAATCCTGGATCTGCAATCTATTTGCTGTATAACCTTGGGCAAGTTATATGGATTCTCTGTGCTTCACTTTTTCCCATTAGTAAAGTGGAGATAATAATGTATTCTACTTCATTGAATGGTGGGAGAATTTAATAGGATAATATAATCAACACTTAGTGCAGTGCATATTTAGAATGAGTACCATGTGTCTGTCACAATTTGTGTTTTGTATTTTTGTTCAGTCATATATTACACAATAGAAAGCAGAGGTCATCTTTTATTCTCTTTAGCCATCCCCAATAGTGCTAAGAGAGAACTAAGAACAAAGAGGCGTTTAACCACTTGCTTATGGATTGATTGTGTCAACTGAATTAAAATGTCTTTTCTAAGATGCTAAGTGGCAAGAAAAATTCACCATGTATGTTAGTCCGATTAGACTGAGAAGAGTGTTACTGGATCTTATGGACAACCCTAAGCCCTAAACAGAAGTCAACAGGAAAATGAGCATCTGTACCCCTCACTCTTTGACTTAGCGCTTTTGTCCATGGCCCACACTGCTGCCGCCAGATGGGTGAAGCAGCGCCCACTTATCTCTGATTTGTCTTTGAGCTTTCTTCTTACTCTCAAAGAAAAGAAAATAATTTGTAAACTAGGTCAACAGAATGCGTAAACTAAGACCACAAAAGGGGGTTGCAATAAAAGCAGAAAAACAAGCTTCACCTAAGAAAATCATGCTGCTCTTTGTTGCATTGAATTCTGTTTTTAAAAAAATTTATTTTCCATGGACCATGTCAGAACTCTGGGATACTACAACATTTTCAATGTAATTCCATTTAAATCTAGATTTTTGCCGTTCGTTTAACTGTAGTTCAGAGCTAATCTTATTTCTCTTTTAGAAAGCACATATCAAGACAATTTTCTACTGAAACTACTTCTAGAGGTCACACAACAAATTCTGTTTCTGCTCTTTCTCTCCTTGTTCCACCTTATTCCTTGACCTAAATACACTCCTGTTAGACTCTAAGATTCAGAACATCTGTCTACACCTTTCCTAGATTCCCTCTGGAGGCCCGACTTTGTTCTTGACTGTATATTGCTAACCACAGTAGAAGCCATGAACACAACTTGTCACCCTACAGGTCCCAGACTGCCTGATTGCCAGTGACAGCAATTTATGCTTTTATGACCACTCACTGCTATAACACATTTAGATTTTGTGGTAGTAACTCATGGATCCAGTGATGTTTGTGAAATTCAACTGGGTGAACAACTGTCTTTGTTTGACAATCCTGTCTTCAGAACTGTTTTCTCCTTTAAGTTTTTCAGAATTCCAGATCCCTGAAAAATCATCACAATCGTTATGCCCACTTATTCATATGAATTAGTCCAGCAATGACCCAAGCTTAGTCAGATGTGGTGTCAAACACCAGAAAGGCATCTTGCATGGCATTTTGTATCACCATGGAAATGCTGAATAGATAACAATGTCAGTGGAGTAGTACTCTTTAACTATTTGCTCTGTAACCTTCATCTAGTCATATTAAATATGATACAAACATACCTGAACTCACTTTTATGTAGGTGGACTATCAGCACATCTTGTTATTATGATTCTCCTTAAATTAAAGAGCCAACTCTGACTTAGGATTCAGGTTATCTTGCCTCACCGACTGTTACTTTGCAGATTCTCCCATTATCTGATTTCAGACAGGGAAGCAAACCCTGGAGATGGTGGAAATCCTAATGCGAATTGTTGGGATAGGCATGATGCAGTTTGCTGTGTGGAGATGAAACTCATGGCCCTTTAGTATGGAAACTAAAGACTAAACTAAACTGTTGTCAACTAAGAGAGAATCGAAGCCAAGCTGATTACAAGCCCACTGAAGAACAGGATTTCCAAAGAGCAAAAGCACATCTAATGTGGATTTTTGAAGGTGGTTTCAAAGATGTAGGGCAAAGCACAGTGTGTTGGAAAGAAAGAACGGAGATGTGGAACAACGGTATGGGGCAATCTTTAAGGCAAGGACAAGGACAAGGGCAGGGGAAAGCTGAAGGGGTTAATGCTGGCAGAATTGCAGAGTGTGATTGCTTTGAGACTACAGTAAATCAAGGGATAAAGAGGTTAAAGAATGAACTACATAAGTAGGTTTGTGAAATTAATGATGGTTCTAAACTGGCTTGTTGAACTCAGAGAAATGCAGTAATTCATAGTGAGTAGGAAAATGGACAGACATTCAAGTTGGATGGATTCTTTTATTCCTTTACCTGTTCTTACCTTTGTGGCATAGGACAGACAACCTAATTCTTTCATATGCTAGCCTGCATAATGGTATACTGAGTTTCCACCTGATTATGTAGGGAGTCTCAGGTCCAGGGAGATATTGACCACTCAGTACTTTGGAGCTCTTTGGAAGGGCACATGTACGTGCATATTCATTAAGTAGAGTAATTTTTCCTTGTTTCAACAAAACCAAACCAAATACAAATAACTAAAAAATGAAAAAGGATGTTCAAGGATATGGAATTAAACAACTAGGTTCAAAAGTAAAAGCCTCTTGAAGGCAGATGTTATCTCTCTCTTTGTGCCATCAGCACCAAGCGCAGTGCCTGGCACATCTTAGACTGTTTACAGGTTTGATGAGAAATGATTCTGAAAATGGCTAAATTAATTTTTTTGGGAAAAATTGGATTCATCAAAGTCATTTAATGAGTGGAGTTAGTCATGCCGAACATGTCAATTTTGTTTCATCTCAGAAATAAACTCATCTGTCACTGTTTTGCACTTTCTATCGTGATCTAAGTCTGATATGCAATGCTGTTTAAGCCGTTCGAGTGTGGGCTGGACCTAGTGATTTGCTTCTAATGTATAGATAGTGGCAAGAGTGCTGGGATGGCGTTTCTGAGATTAGGTTACAAGAGGACTGTGACTTCCTTTGTGGTGCTCTCTTGCGCCCTCTCTAGGGTCACTTGCCCTAAAAGAAGCATGCTGTCATGATGGGGGCATGGAGATACCCACATGGCATGGTGAGGAGTTGAGGCCCTTAGTCCAACAGTGCATGAGGCTGTTGAGCCTGGCTACAACAATGCACGGGAGCTGGAAAGCTAATCATTCAGCCGTAGCTGGGACTTGGGATGACCTTAAATAACCCCAACTGACAACTGGATTGCAACCTCATGAGAAACCTTGAATCTAAGGGACCCAGCTAAACCATTCCTAGATACCCAACCCACAGAAACTACAAAATACTAAATGTTTGTTATGTTAAGAAGCTACGTTTTGGGATGATTTGTTATGCAGCAATAGATAATGAATACACTGTTAAACAAAAAGAAAAAAATCCTTGGGCAAAATGTTTGAAAACTAGACTTGTTTTTTTCCTAACAGTTTTTACTATTGTTTTTGCTGAGGGTCCTAAAGAGAGAGACAGAGAAGGAGACAGAGAGAGAGAAGGGAGTGCGGTGGGGGAAGAAGAGGAGAGATTGACTCTGTCTTTCCTTCTACTCCATCAAGGATTCTAACTTTTATCTTCCCTGTCTTCTAAGATAGCAGTCTTGGGGAGCTGAATTGAGTATTTGGCTTCCAAACAAATCTTCAAATACATGAAGGCTGGTTATATAAAATAAAAAAAAATATTAAAAAGTGTAGTTTTCTTAATCAATGGTAGATGGCACGTGAATATTTTCAAAAGTGTTTAGAAAAATGTAAACGTATTTTAAGAAGAAAGGTAAACAAAGGCTAAATTTACATTGTTATAATATTTATTGTATATAACTTCATTGCTATTTAGTGTTTTTATACTAATTTGTTTATACTAATATTGCAAATATTTGCTAATATATGTAAACTTGTTTCATGGCTCTATTTTGCAAATCCATGTTGCATTTCACCTGCCTGTACATCTATTTATTATATTTTCTGTCTCATCATAGCTAGTGGCAGTATTCTGCAGGTTTTGGTGATACCAAGGAGTTAAATTATCTTTAAACTGATATTCTATTCATGAGTATATACTGTCTGAGAGCATATTGAATTTTATTAACTATGTCTCTGAAACTTCTGAAACTTCTTGGAATGAAGAGAAATGTTTTATTTTTTTTCTTTATTCTTGCCAATATGGTAACTTTCTGAATCCATTATTTTTATAACATGCCATTTAAATATGAATATTTTAGAAGTTAATTGCAAAGATCATAAATGTGATAGCTGTGAAAAGCACACTGAAGCCAGTTTTATCTTTTTAACCAAAGACAGAATCTGAAGAACAAGACTTTTCTTCTTATTCTCCTCCTCATGATAATCAACGCATATTTATAATTACCTATGGGCATTGTATTATACTAATACCTGCAGGTCTTTTTTATTCATTCAATGAAAGGTTGCCAAATTCACCTATTCCATGAAGATTTTATGGAAGTAAATGTTGTCATCATCCCTTAAACTGGTGCTTTATAATTCACAGAGTATTTTCATGTGCATGATTCTATTAGTGCCTCGCAGTGGCCCTGGAATTAGGAGGGACGTTTACTATTGTTCTCATTTTATAGAGGAGGAAATCCAAGCTAAGAGAATTTAAGTGACTGCCAGTTGGGGGTTAGAAAGTGGTATGCTTGAGTCCTGAATCTATCTACTAATTCTTGGTCCAGTGCTCAGTCCATAGGTTGTTTTTATTTTATAAATTTCTGACGGGTGCAACCACACCAAATTTATGATTAATAGTAAGTGTTGAAATGTTGAATGACTCAGATAAGTGCATTAACTTTCGAATGGCTCAGATCAAGTGTGAAAGGAGATACCACCATTTAAACCAGGAGTCTATGTTTTGCTCTACCTGCAACTATTAATTAAGCTTAGTAAAAATATGCAAGTCCTACTGATGGGGTATGTTCCTGGCACTTATTTCCACTGGGATTTATGGCCCAACTTACTTAACAAGTGATAAGGGAAGCACCTCTGGTTTTAGCTTAAAGTGTATTTAGTATTAGAGGAATTGGCACATTTACTATCCCATATTGGAGAGCATCGAGTTAAAATCCAATCTAGGGCTTGATGATTGCTTTATCTGCAATAAGGAGTCATTTGTACAAAGATGTGCTTGACACTAACTGCTTTGAGAGATCTGAGGACCCGGCAAAGTCAGGCACCCAGTGGAGACTTCGGGTGTTCATGCTCCACCCCTGTCCCTGGCCTCGCCACCCCCTTGCCCTTGTTAGGAGTTGGATGTGTCTGTCACATGACTACCTGGCTTTGAGACTGTGGTTTAATCCTCTAACGTGGATCACTGGCCCATAGAATATTGATCTTGATTGCTACAGGATTCCTACTGGCTGAGCTATAAAGAACTTCATTCTAATGTGCACATTGTAGGTGTTCAGCAAATATTTGCTAAAAATAAATGAATAAATGCATACTTTCATAATTGAAAACTTTCAAAACCTAGAGAAAATGTGGTTTACGCCTTCCTGGGGCTGGGCCTGTTATTTTCTTTATCAGAATTTCCTTGAAGTGTTTGTTAAGTACCAGCTTGAATACCCTTCACATTTGGGGTTCCTGTGTCCTGATCAGTGGTAGAAAAGCAGCTGCAGTGTAGTGACAGGGGCATGGAAGGGCTCCCAGTGGGTCTCTGGAGGAACCATGTTTTGTGCAGAGGTAGGGGTGAATTCTGGGCTCAGAAGCGCTTGGGTCAGCCAACAGTTTTGATCAGTTACCCAAGAGGGAGTGAGTGAGTGGGAAGCACCAAGGTTAATTTGTTGATTAAAATTATAATTCAACATTTACATTTTCAAAGTACTTTATGATTGCTAATGAGTTGTTCTTCAAAGTGTACCTGGGAGGAAGGTTAGCATCTTTGTTCCCACTGTACAAAAGAGGAAACAGACACCTGATGTTAAGTGGCTCACTCAAAGTTGCCCAGGCAAGTTCACCATGAAAAAGTCTTGGTTGAACTTTAGGAACTGGCTGTCTACACTGGGCTCAAGGTCTCCCCAGGGGAGTTGACTCATCTTGGGGCTCTGTTGTCTAAATGTGGGTTGATGTGGGTCTGAGATCTTCTAACGAAATAAGCTCAACCATCCTCACTCCAGAAGGATGTCAAGGAGGAAGAATAATTCTGGGAATGCACTACTTTGATCTGTCCAGGGCTGTGATTGTGTAAATTCTGCTCAGGAACATTATTTCAGGATTCCGAGCCTTTGCTTTCACTTTTCAACAAATCTCCCAGGAAACCTTTTTCTACAAGCCTTCTCTTTGAGATAAACTCATGTTCATATTAATCCCACTTTTAGATTTTTATTCAATTAAAATAGACAGAATAGCATATTTTTTTTCTTGTTCGAAGGAAATGAAGCAACTGTTCATCCCTAATCAGTGCTTATGGGAGACGCAGACCTCCAAAAGCTCTTTGAGTCATATTGCTGAGGACATTTCTTCCTGTTAGCTCCCCAAGCCTTTGTGCAGATGCAGACCTTAATTTTTGTACTTACAACATTATAATGGATGCTTTGTGTGTGACTTTCTGTGAAAATTTTCACTACTTTGTCTCTCCACAATCTTGCATCATACCTGTCTAATCATAGGCACTTAGTATTAAATGCTTGTTAGCAGAAGAATAAATTTAGGTCAATTTTTGTTACAAGTGGATATAAACTTTTTGCTTCTTTTCGGGAAGGAATAATAGATGTAGAGTGAGAAAGAAGAATATAGGAGAAAGAAAAAAAGAAATTGAAATAAAGAGGAGTAGTGCCAGCCTGCTGTGTACTATCTTACATACTCTCATTTGTTCTCATGATCAGAGACACAGAAAAGGAAGGGAAGGAAATAGGTAGATACAAACTGTACTGCTTTCCCAGGTGCAAATATGTCCAACAATTGTAGTTTTAATTATAATAAAACAAAATTAGCTTCATGATGAAAAAAATCATCTTTCCCCCAGCCAAACCCTGAGAAGGCCAATGCCAATAAGGAAATTATCTGGAAATTGGTTTCAAGGGACTCAGTCTAAAAACGGTGGATGAGCAAATATTCCATCTCCCCAAGAGCTCCCCAGATTTTTTAGTGTGGTTTTTAGTTACTAGAGAATGGGGTGAGGAATGTCATCTCAGTTCCTGGCCAGCACATCACCTATTTTCTATTTTTCACTTAAAATAGTCCTAACTGTACAGCGTATACTGAGAACATTTAAATATTAGTTCTTGGAATTTTCTAAGGGGAGACTTAGTCACAGTTCCGTAGCGGAGGTACTTTAGAAGAAAAACCTTTGGTAATTGAGGGGTTGCACAGATGCCTTATGTCAACTGAAGCTGTATATTATGAAGTAACTGTGATGCATTGGCCACTGTATAAGAGTATGAATCAGAGGTCTGAGTTCCATGTCTGTCTGCCACTTACTGGCTATTTTGAGCAAGTTGCTGGACTTCTTTGTGCTTCAGTTTCTTCACTGTTTTGTAAACAGGGATGATATTATTTACATTAGAGACATTATGAAGACTAAAAAATAACATATTAAAAATGTTCATTGGGGCCTCCCTGGTGGCGCAGTGGTTGAGAGTCCGCCTGCCGATGCAGGGGATACGGGTTCGTGCCCCGGTCTGGGAGGATCCCATATGCCGCGGAGCGGCTGGGCCCGTGAGCCATGGCCGCTGGGCCTGCGCATCCGGAGCCTGTGCTCCGCAACGGGGGAGGCCACAACAGTGAGAGGCCCGCATACCGCAAAAAGAAAAAAAAAAATGTTCATTGAATTAGGGAGGAGGGGGAAATAAACAAAGCAAAGGAAAATTCTTCCTTAGAGAAAAACGTCAACTAATAAATGTGGAAGGAATGATAAAATTAGAAAATCACCACTGTGTAGTCCCTAATGTCACAATTGGTTCAAGTGTGAGTATAATCAGTGGGTGCTAAAGCCATTGGGTGAAAGATGTTGAGGAACAGGATATTCATCGTAAACCCTGGAGAGTAAGTTTACGCTGGAGTGGTCAGGTGGTCACACCTTTACCAAATGGTCAAAGTTAGCAGGACTCCTAGAGGAGTCCTGTAACAGTTACATTCCTGTTACAGTCCAACTGTAACTTGACATTACAGTTGGCCCTCTGTGTCCACAGGTTCTGCATCCATGGATTGAACGAACTGGGGATTGAAAATATTTGGAAAAAAGTTCCAGAAAGGTCCAAAAAGCAAAACTTGAATTTGCCATGTGCTGGTAACTATTAGCAAAGCATTTATGTTGTATTTATAACAATTTACCTAGCACTTACATTGTATTAGGTATTATTAACATAAGCAACTAGAGATGATTTAAAGTACATGGCAGGATGTGTGTAGGTTATAAGCAAATACTCTGCCATTTTATATAAGGGACTTGAGCATCTGTGGATTTTGGCATCCTCAGAGGTCCTGGAACCAATCCCCCCAGGGTACCGATGGATGACTATATATGTTATTATATAATTAAAATCTGAGGTACCCAGTACCACCTGTGAATTATTCTGGACAAAAATGTTTCATCTAAATCTAACGAAACCTCTAACCTAACTTCTGGTTTAAGAAATACAGGAGATGGAGGTATAAGCTAAGTTGCACTATGAGAAAACAACCAGAATGTGGGATATTCTGTGTAAGACAATTGGACCTGAATGCTTAAGAAAGTTCAATATCATGAAAACAAAGACAGGAAAGGGGACCGATCTGGATTAAAAGACAGTAAGGAGCTATGAAATATGTAAACTCCACGAAATATGTAAAACAGCAACAAAAGTATCAATAGCAAGTGAGCTATAAGATGCCTTTTAAAAAAATTTATTTTTGGTCAAGGATTATTAGGAAAATGTGTGTAACAACTGGAACTAGGTGATATTTATGGAGTAATTTTTATTCTATAAAAATTCTATAATAATTTAAAAAATTTCCTAGGTATAATAATGATTTTGTGGTATATTTGAGACTATATATATACATATAATATATAAAGGTAAAGGAAATATGAAAAATATTAACAATTGCTTTATCTAAATGGAGGTATATGAGTGTTCATTGTATTATTTTTTCAAGTTATTATGTTTAGAATTTTTCATGTTAGAAAAAACTAAAAAAGAAATATATATGTTACTCAAATGATAAATCTATGAAAAATCTAAGCTGTTCTTAATGTATCAATAGTATCTATAAAATATCTATAATGGTATAGGAAATTGTTGACTAATCTGTTGATGTTGAGAAGGACAGGAACAAAACTTATCCCCAAAGGAAGTAAAATTCACATAGAAAAAAAAAACCAGTTTAAGGAGTGTCAAACACCTAGGAAATACATAAAATATTTTCTTTCCTTTTTGAGTGCAAGTTTTATTATATTTACAAATTGGCTTGTCATCCTCCTGGTCTGAAGACAAATCCAGACGATGCTCTGGGGCAAACTCAGAACAGTATATTAACAGTACGTTGCATTTGTAAAGCATTCCTTATGTTCTTAATCTGAATGCATTCTCCCAATTACATAGGTATCCCCTCCAAATACATCCAATCATCTGACTGTATTCACACATTAATTCTGGTAGACAAATAAGCCAAGGATTTCTTTCTCAGTGTATCAATGAAGAAACTTAGTCTATGATGGTACATGGGTAAGAAATGTGGAACTAGAACCAATTATTACTCCCTGCTCAATTAGAGTGAATAGGAAAAAATTTTATGTCAGATTTACTTGACAAAAATACTTTGGAGAAAGTAATCTAATCTGTATTATTACTAAGATATTCTGAAATTGTTTATGCCTTTAACTGTGTTTTAAAAGCTACTAGTTATAATATTGTACAGCAACTATTCCTCAATGAAAAAATAAAATAAAAATAAATTACAAATTAGGCCTAATAGGCTGCATATTGTGATGTCAGTCCATTAAAGTTGACATATTGCCTTTATAAGAACATAAGTAATAGACCATATACTTACAGCATAAAGCTAGGTATTTTTTCTATTAAAAATAAAGAAAATGAGAAATTGAGAGGATTTGCATTGCAAATATTCAAGTAGAAATCCAAACATTTATTAAAATTTTTTGCTACTATTTATTAAAAAAATTAAAGTGCTGACAATATTTTAAAAAATTAAATAGATAATTATATCTTAGAGTTTTGCTAAATATTGATTTTACCTATCTGTATTTTTTCCTTTTTTCCTCTCTTTTCTTATTTTTTGCTTTCCTTTCCATTAGTTTTGTGTAATGCAGGAAAAATGAGCTGTGGATATGTCTATGGAATAAAGTTTTATATTTTCTATATTAAATTTTTAGAAGTAATAATTGAAATATAAATACATTAAAAATGAACAACTAAACAAATCTAAAATATATCGCTATTTGCACAGATGTCTTCTATTTTTTTTCTGTATCCTTATGACTTGGAAGAATAAATTCCATTTTTCACTGGAACTTGCTGTTTAGTACTACTACAACACTTCTAGAAAATCATGAATCTAAGAGTCAGAACTGTCCAAATCAAAAAACTTTCAAATAATTATCATCAGTAATCCCATCTTGGGATTTCCCTGGTGGTCCTGTGGTTAAGACTCTGCACTTCCACTGCAGGGGACACGGGTTCGACCCCTGGTCCAGGAACTAAGATCCCACATGCCGTGTGGCATGGACATAAAAAAAAAAAAAAAAAAGAAAGAAATCCCATCTTAAAAAATGAAGGATGACCACATTTATCCAGAATCATCAGGCATGAGTGCTACCACGTTGGTGAATCTTCCAGAAAAACATTTAAGTGGTCTGAAGTTTTTAAGCAGGTTACCAATTTAAATGCAATGCTTTAAAAATCTTTTGTGTACCTCCTTTCATATAAAACTTAATATGCAGAATATAAGCTAATATTTACTAAATGATTCAAGGCTATCATTGTGAACAGAATGCCTTTAATCCACATAATACTATGGTTTATAGATCATCTTCACACATCTTCTAATTTGAGCTTCACCACAGCTTTATGCCATGAGTGGGGTAGGTATCGATATTCCTGTTTTACAGAAGAGGAAACTGAGGCTCTGGGTGGCTAAGCAGCTTTCCCAAGAACCTCTCATAAGTGACAGAACAAGAAAGCAAAGTCTTCTAGCTTCAAGGCTGTGCCCCTTCCCATAAACAGCACTGCCTCCCTCGACTAGTGATTACACAGTGGTGTTTACAAAGATAATGAAGTGGTAACATGGACCATTTTTCCTTACTCTAAAAACCCTCAGACTCCTAAGGTTTTATGTTCTTGCATTTGCTTTTTATAGTTTTTACTGCATAGCGCCTGCCATATAATAAGCATTTAGCCATTGTTCCTGTGAATCTGTCAGCTGTCGGTTGTAGCATACCTGGCACTAGAGACTTATCTTCTTATTAATATTCATTCATTCATACATTCAGTAAATACTTATTGAGAATGTACTATTTGCCAGGCCACAGGGCTAGATGTGAGGATAAATGCTGAACCCATAAAGAAACTTAACGTTTCGAAGCTTATGTCAATCACACTGTCACTCAATGTCAGACTTCTACCCCTCAAATGAAGCTACTTCAAAGAAGATGGCAATGATTCTATGTATTAATTTGCTAGGGCTGCCATAACAAATACCACCAGACTAAGTGGTTTAAACAACAGAAACTTATTTTCTCCTAGTTCTAGAGGTTAGGAGTCCAAGCTCCACGTGTGGGCAGGGTTGGTTTCTTTGGAGGCCCCTCTTCTGGTCGGGAACATGGGTACGTTCTTGTTGCTTCTTCACATGGTTGCCCTCTTTGCACTCTCACCCCTGGTGTCTCTCTGCTTGTCCAAATTTCCTCTTTTATAAGGACACCAGTCATATTGGATGAGGTCTCACTCATATGACCTCATATTATCTTAATGACCTCTTTAAAGGCCATATCTCCAAATACAGTCACATTCAGAAATATTGGGAGTTAGAGCTTCAGCATATGAATTTTGCAGGGGACACAATTCAGCCCATAATACTATAGTAATTACTTTCCATGTGTCAGCACTTTCTAGGCACTTCTATTAACACAGATTCTAACAATGGCCCTGTAAGTTAGGGTACAGTTGAAGACATGTTCAAGGTAGCAGAGTAACTTGTGTGAAATACAGCTTATACATGGCAGGGCCTGGAGTTGAGCCCGGCCATTCTGACTTGATGTTCTTTGATGTCTATTTAATGGTGTAGAAGTCTTTTCTTATCCTGGTTCTTGCCATTCTGGATGACTGAGTCCTTGGTAAGTGTTATGCTGCAGGACAGCAGGATATTAGTATATACTTGCTTACGTTGTCAATCTCACTTAAAAAAAAATTCTGGTAAAACTCTTTTTTTTTTTTCCAACCAGCAAGTGTTTACTGTGTGCATACTACATGCCCAGCAATGTATATGTTTTTCTATAGGCAACATAGCTGCAGGTTTGCTTATTTCCTGCACTAAGCATTGCTAAGTTGATGGGCTATCTGGCTTTAGTTATTTTATTATGGTAATGATTGAAACAGTCCTTTAAAATCTATATTCTTATTCACATCCCTGCGGTCCAGGAAAAACAAAGGAAAGTATGGGAAGGATTAATAAATATTTGTGGAATGAATTATGACCATGTTAAGCAGAGTTTCCAGTTTATTTTATTTAGTAGCATATATACTCTTGCTATACTCTATATGACATATTTATGGAACTGTTGTCTTAGAAGCTCAGTATGCATTATATTCAATAATAGTCACTAGAAATGTGGTTTTAAAGCCAAAAGATGGAGATTTCATTGGAATGTGGAAAAAAGAAAAATAAATTGAATCCAATTATTTGAATAAATTGAATCAAACATTATTTGAGCATTTTCCAGGTACCAGGAATGATACCAAGTACTGGGGCTACAAAGAGGAATAAGTCATATCCCCAGGCCTCACCCAGTTCAATCCCTCATCATCTTTTCACCAGACGGTGACATTAGTCTCTTGACTAGACTTCCCTCCCTCCATCTTAGCCCCTCTTTAAGCCACAAGCCACACTGCATCACAGCAGTCTACCCAAAATGGAATCCAAACTGCAGAAAGTCCAAATGCTTTAGCATCATAGTTAAGACCAGCAAGACACTGCCTCCTGCCCTTTATCTCCTATCATTCTTCACCTTGACATTTATGCAGAACATTTTTCTTGTTTCTTTTATGTAACGTTGGACCTCATCTTAGTTATCAGATGCCACAGAATCATTCACAGATTTCTCTCAATTTGATATTACTATCAGAACTGCTTCCATTTAAAAAATTAGTTTGGGCTCTGACTATGCATAACTGTAGCATTTAACACACATGAATATCTGATGACTGGCTTTGGTTGACTTGTACCACCTCAGCTGATACCCTAAAGTCAGGCAATGCAGAAATATTTTGGACAAAATATTCAGTCTGTGATGTGATCAGAAATAACTTAATGTTTATTTTATACACCATAGTGCAAATGTAACCTAGTCAAATTATCTAAGATTTTAAAAAATCAATACACTTTTTGAATTCAGGGAGGACGTTAATATACCATTTTATGTTGTTGGATAATGTGAAATCTAATATGCTTTTCCATTTCCAGGAATTCCTCCCTGGGCTCCTGTGAAGGAACTCAGTTATTCTAGTCTGATGGGGGGACCTGAAACACTACGTAGTATAGTTGGCTAGTGGCCAGTGGTATTTCTTCAAACATTCTCTACTCCTCAAAAGTATTTCTTCAGTGAGCTACATAGTATGTAGAAACTAGCTGCCCGTCATCCTAAGAGAAGTTGTCTTCTCAAGGAATACTAAATCTTCCTCTCTCTTCCCTCTCCCTATCTTGATATTGATTTGTATATTACTGAATTTTAATAATTAGAGGCTTAGAGATAGTTGCGCTTATTTGGTAACCAGCTAGTTGTTACTTAGCAAATCAGCTAAGTACACATAAAACACTACAGTAAAACATCAATAAACTGTAATGTTCAGGGAATGGTTACTTGATTTAACCTGTGTGTTAAAAACAGAAACCCCTGCCCTCTTAAAAAAATCTCTGGTTTAACACTGTGTTTAAAATATTTTGGATAACTTTATTGTTAATATAATAAATTTATAGTAGATACATACAACATACAAACATAGCATAAAATATACTATAAGAAATATTATAGACTTGTCTGTTCAGGATCTTTGTTCAGCCTAAACATAAATTCTTTTTTCTTTATTATTGAAGTATAGTTGATTTACAATATTGTGTTAGTTTCAGGTGTACAGCGTAGTGATTCAGTATTTTTGTAGATTATACTCCATTATAGGTTATTACAAGGTAATGGGTATAATTCCCTGTGCTGTACAGAATATCCTTGTTGCTTATCTATTTTATATATAATGGTTTGTATCTGTTAATCCCATACCTCTAATTTGTACCCCCACCCTTTCCCCTTTGGTAACGGTAGGTTAGTTTTCTGTATCTAAACATAAATTCATAATAAATTCCTATGTACTGACTGAATAAATGAGGTAATAATACAGCTGACTTCGTACTGCTCTGAGAACACATCTTAGATATATTTTAATTTGTTTTTTAAGCTAAATCCCTGTTATCTTATGATTTGGTTTGCTCTTTCTAATATCAGTAGAGATCAGGAAAAGAGTTTGGTTGATTGAATAGTCAGTTATTTGCATTTAGATCATTAGAGGTTGGAAACACGATGGCCTGAATTACAGCTTTGCCACACACTGTATTAGTGTGAGTAAATTACTTCTCTGAACCTCCTTTTATTTGTTGCTAAAATGGGGATGAAGGTGATACCAACCAATAGACTTCTTGTAAAATTTAAATGAGGTAATGTAATTAGAGGTCTTCTTAACTGGATGCTGTCGATAAAGGGCAGGCATTGTTGTCATTCTGCCCAATGATGTTTACAGTAGAACTGAACCAGATTTAGTTTACGTTGTTCTCATTCTTTGGTGGTTGTTGACTGGGATGCCGCCAATGGCTGCTAGCTAGCTAGTGCTCCTTTCTCCTGGGCCAGACCCAGGTGAGCTTCTCCGCCTGCATCCCACACTTCTTCTAGAAAAGACATGTGGACTGGAGAGACCTGCTTGATTTAAACCATCCTAATAGCTCAGAAACTTGGCACATATGTAGTTTTCCTGGTGGCAAAGGGTAAAAATATGAAATTACTTGCATTCCTCTCAGTATAATTTAATCTCACACTATTATTCTGACAGAAAAATGGAGAAATCGTTCGATAGTATCTTCCTTACAATTAATTCTATAGGATCCACAGACTACTTTTTATATTCTCATTTTTTTCCCTCCAGATTAAATTATCCAATTTCTCAGCAATCTTATTTTTAATTCCCCTCTTGTGCTGTCCTTCACTCTCTCAAGTTCCCTCTTCAGCTAAAGACACTTGAATTGTAAATATCTGAGTCATAACTACGGTAAGGGAGAATCTCTTGTCGTGTCTATAAACTTAGTGCTTTAAATGAGGTTAAGTCTAAAATAGACTAAATCATGAGTAAGGGAAAAAAGATCAAAGGAGTTGAACATGTAACCCACAGCACAAGTACCATATTTCCTTGGCCTGTTGTTATTACACCACATACATCAAAGCTTGGACACAGAGAGGAGGACTAGCTGTGATGCTCGGCTCTCTTCATTACTGGGAGTACTTTGTGGTACTTTGGTGATCAGAGAAGCAAAACCTTTCTCTTGCCTTCTTACTCTCATTCTGTAATATTACTGGGATCAGATTTTGGCCCATTAGGGTTTTACTTATTCCAATTCCCTGAAATGTGGGAGGAATGGCAATAGAGTAAGCATGACACCCACAAAAATGGATTTTGGAATAAAAAAGACTGGGGTGTGAATATTAACACCTATGTACTTCCATTTCTTGACATGTGAAACATGGTTAACGAGACTGGTTGCCCCATAGGATTGTGAGAGTTAAGTAAAACAATATCTAAGCATCCATTTATCCATCTCTCCACCTATCCATGCATCCATCTCTCTATGTCTCCATCTATCCACTCATCTATCCATCTCTCTACTTGTTCAATCAACATTTATGACAGTTTCCTTTCACCTGGCCTTGCATTTCTATAATTAAAATAAAAAAGTCTCGTCAGAGAAATGAAGCTTCTGACCTGGAATAAGGAACAATATCCTAATCAGAATATCTGCCCTTCTGCTGTGCCCTCTGCTTTGGCAGCCCTGGGCACAGTTGACAAGCTTTCCTAGTTTTATTCACAGGAATTGAAAGTTTCCTGTGTTATCAAAAATCCCCCCCCACCCCCAGAACCATCATCCACATGAAACCAAAGGATGGAAGTATAATTGGATGGTTCATCAACAGATTTTCTGATGCTTACCCAGAGGGGTGAGACTGGGGAAATACTCACATGACCCCTTAGTGAGCTGATAATCCTGGGGGGGAAAGCTGTGTGAAAGCGTAAAGCTTTTAGACAAATCTGGCCCCAGGCAAAGCTATGAATCTGACCGAGATTGTCTTCTACCTGCTGGCCTCTGAGCCTGGGATCTTCTTCCTCCAGTCGCGTCCACTGTCCCCCCAGCTGTCACAGGGCCGCCTGTCATCCTTTGTGGTGCTCAGAAGAAACAAAAAATGCCTCCCCTCCTAGGCGCTGTGCATTTTTAAATAGACATCAAAACTGCAAGTTAAAGAACATTTCAGCTTGGAAATGGCCTGCAGGGCAGGGCAGCCTATACTCTGGATCTGCTTGAAGTCCAACCTTTTGCTACAGAGAGGAAGGTTACATGGTCCAAGAAGCTAAGACAAGTAGGGCAAGGAGCATGGCACACTCTTTTCCTTTGCCCCCGCCCTCCGGTCTCGTGTGGCATGGCACAGTTCAGTCCCCAGCTGGAATTCACATCGTTGTTCCCTCCTTTCGGGACCCATTCATCAGCTTCCAAAGAGCGGTGGTAGCAGCTGCTGATCCTTCTGGGCCTACACTTGCGCCTTTTTTTGGGAGCACAGAAACCAAAGAGCAGAATGACCACTGCCCTTGCGACCTGTGAATGGCTCTCCGTGCAAAACACTGACTGAGCTATCTTTAAATCTTACCCTGGAGAACTTTTACCTTTTCTGCTACATCTGAAACAAATAATTTCACGAAGTTCTATTAATAGAACATTTAGCAAGATATACCAAATTCCAACGAGATCATTCCAAAACTTCTAATGGTACAGATGAACCTATTTGCAAAGCAGAAACAGAGACACAGATATAGAGAACAAATGTATGTACACCAAGGGGGAAAAAGGGGGCAGTGGGATGAATTGGGAGATTGGGATTGACATGTATACACTGCTAGGTATGGAATAGATAACTAGTGACAGCCTGCTGTACAGCGTGGGGAACGCTACTTGATGCTCTGTGGTGACCTAGATGGGAGGGAAATCCAGAAGGGAGGGGATATGTGTACACATATGGCTGATTCACTCACTGTACAGCAGAAACTAACACAACATTGTGAAGCAGCTATACCCCAGTTAAAAATGACAACAACAAAAAAACCCAAACAAAAACAAAAAAAGCTTCTAACTCTCAAACCGTCTCTCTAACATTGGGAAGAAGGGCAAGACAGCATTTGACTTTCTACTTTTTATGAGAAGGACAAACTAAAAGACCAATAACTGTAGGTTTTATACTCCCTTTGCTGTGCCAGGTAATGACAATGTGTGATGGTCCCTTCCCCTTAAACAAATTTGATTAAAGCAGATTATTAGCTAAAAAAAAAAAAAAAGTCTGGGAAAAAGTACATCTTTTTATGACAACTCACTTATGGTTTTGAAGTGTGCTGTAAATGGTAAGATCACAGTAAGTAACTTAGCTGAAGTGTAATAATTGGGTTCCAAGTGTTATGATTGATACATTTCATTGAAAATAGCACCCTGAGGTTTTTCCAAATTATAGATGAAATCTAAATAAAACCTTAAATAATCCATGTGGAAATACTTTATTGTAGTTAATAATCAAGCAAAATATGCTTATTTTGTCTGCAGACTCATTCCATCATATTATACCTATTGTGGCTTCCATTTGAAAGGCATCTCACTTGGCTTATGTAAAAATAATAGCATTCCTAACTATTAATAGCAAATAAGAGAGACATTTATGGACATTCATACATCATTTATAAATGACCCTTATGAATAAAGTGTTACAATGATTCCATTAGCATAAGTTCCACAATTATGGCCTGCATAAGAGATACATTTTTCTTTCTTGAATGCACATATAAAAAGTTGCCATTTACTTTGTTGAAATTTAATCTATACTGCTTCAATGTATTTCAATGTAACTAAATGACTATACACCTAAATACATAGACACGGATGTATCCTATGTGTATGTGGAGATCCATGAGGCCCTTGATAGTGTACCTCGCTGGGACCCAGGGCACATGACCATGTCTACCCCTTGGACGGTGGAATTTAGAATGAAAACGGGCTTCTAGGGTTGGCTTGGACAAACTGGTAGGGAATGAAGGCCCCTGATGGGGACCTTGATCTTCTTTTTTTTTTGCCTCTCCCTGTCATCTCTCAATCCAGATTCTTGGGTACTAGCTTCCCTCTTTGTAAGGGAGAGCCAACTTTGGAGTAAGTTACTTACTCCAACTTCTGACGGAAAGGACAAACTAAAAGACCAATAACTGTAGGTTTTATATTCCTCTCACTGTGCTAGGTAAAGTCAATGTGTGATAGTGGCACTGTCCCCTTAAATAAATCTGATTAAAGCAGATTATTAGTTTAAAAATTTAAAAAAGGAGTTTGAAAAAAGGATATCTTTTTATGGCAGCTCACTTGCAGTTTTGAAGTGTGCTGTAAATGGTAAGCTCACAGTAAGTCATTTAGTTAAAGTGTAGTGTTTAAGTTCCAAGTGTTACGGTTGATACATTTCACTGAAAATAGCACCCTGAGGTTTTTCCAAATTAAAGATGAAATCTAAATAATACTTAAATACTCCAACTTTGGAGTAATTAAGCTAATATCTTCCCTTGATGACCTAGTGAGAGAAGCATCTTTCTGTGATGGGAATGTAAAACATGAGAACTGATGGTTATTGAGCTCCTGCTTTGTGGCAGGCACTGTGTAAGCATGATCTTGCTGACTCTCATAACTACCCCATGTCGATGTGCATTTTGATGATGAACCTCTGAGCTACGTTTTGTTACACGTTTTTTCCTAGATGAAGAAACCAGAGCTCAAAGGTGTGACATAAATTTCTCAAGACTACACAGAGCATGATAGAAAGGGTTTGACCCAAACCTATGCTTGTTCTACCATATACATCCCCTGACCCTAGGGCTCTGCCTGAAATCAGAGTACCAGGTCTCTTGAGCTCTCCCCATTAACTCTCTGGAGATGTAAAACTACTTTGAGCAGAGGTGTACTTTATGTAGGAAATTATCATTAATTTAGTCTCAGAATGCCAGGAGACTGCCTGGGCTATGAGGTAGAAAGCCTGATCCAAGGACAATGCCAGTAAGGCAGTTATAATGAAGCATACCTTCCAGCTCTTGATTTACCATATTCTGTTATCCTTTGTCATAGTCCTGCATCTTCTTAGTGAGACCATTTACAGTGGACAGGATGTCCTAGCTATGGCAGGGGTCATTATCTTGAGCTGTGGCCATGGCTTCTTTTCTTGATTTGCCAAGATTTTTTCCCTTTTATTTTAAATTTTGTTTCATATTTTTGTTATTATTATTTTTTTTACAATTTTTAAAGGTAACTTTCCATTTACAGTTATTACAAAATATTGGCTATGTTCCCCCGTGTTGTACAATACATCCGTGAGCTTACATGACACCCAAAAGTTTGTACCTCCCACTTCCCACCCCTATATTGACCACCCCCCACCAAACCGGTAACCACTAGTTTGCTCTCTATATATGTGGGTCTGCCTCTTTGTTGTTATATTCACTAGTTTGTTGTATTTTTTAGTTTCCGCTCAATTTGCTGAGATTCTTGAGGGGAAGGCAGTGAGCTGACCATGGTGCCCCTTCCCCATTTTTTTCTCAGTGACTTTCCTACACTCTTTTCTTCCTCACAGTGACTGGAAGCATTTGGACAACAAAAAGTAGCTCCTCCATTTAAAAAAATCTGGGGAATCCTTTGCTTGGGAGTGCATATAAAGATGAGGATTGAAGAGTTTTAGAAGTGGAAGGGGACCCTTTGCTCCACCCTCAATATTTGTACAGAGGACACACATTTATTGTGATTAAGAACGAGCAAGACTGAGTTTCAGCCTCCTTGACTCTGCCACTTCCTAGATGTGAGACTTCAGGCAAATTATTACCTCTCTGTGCCCTCAGTTTCTCATCTGCAAAATGGGAATAATAAAGGTACCCGCTCCATAAGGCTTTGAGAAGATTAAATGAAATGATCCCTGGTCCAAAAAAACTTCCAATAATTGGTAGCTGCCACGACGACGACGACGACAATGATGATGATGATGATGATGATGATGATGAAGAATTAGTCCAACTAAGATCATACTACTAGTTTGTAGCACTTCTGGCAGTGGTGCAGGAACCCAGGCCTTCTTACTCAGACCAATTCTTTTTCCTCTGTTTCAATCCAAGATAGATTTATAATTTTGATATTAATTTTTAATATCAACCTATACAATGTTTATAGCTGACCAATAAAAACAGGCTAAAACATTATATTGCTAATTTTAACTTTATTAAATAACTAACTCTAGTTGTTGCTTTAGAATAGGTTGTGTTTGCTAGTTTCCTATTAATTATATCACCATTAAATCAACTCTAGCAAATGTCTGTTTCTATATATGTTATAAACCATTAACTAAAAAAATAATTATTTTTTCATTCTATTCTCCATTTTCATGCAACATGTCAGCTTCATCCACCACACATTTTGCCAGGAGTTTGTCACTCCAAAATTGTTTTTCCCTTTGAGGTTAAGAGCAAGTCAGATAATGACCTGTTCTGATGAAAGTAACTGGAGAATATAAATACTGATGTTGTAATTTGCAGTAGGAAAGTCTTGCTAATATTTACAAAATAAATCCTAACTTCACGAATGATTTATCCCTAAATATTCTTTCCTTTCTTTGGCAGGGAGGGGGAGATTGTTGGCCTTAACCCTAAAATCGATTCCAAGGAAATTGTAATTTTTTAATGAGAGTAATTTTTTTGCTGTGAAATTTATTGATGAATAAAATAAGATCATGAACAAGGAATCACTATTTTTTTCCCATAAAATATAATGTTAACGTATTTCTTTAATGTCTTCCAAAAACCTTTTAGACTAATGAGTCCTGAAGCCAAGATGCCTCTTTCATAAAGAAACAGGAATCAGAAAAAAAATTTAAGGTTAACTGTGTTTATGTGCATGAGCGATTATTGTATAAGGATATTAATAATAAATTACAGAGATTTATAAATAAGTTATCTACGGTAAACTAAACCAGGACTTCTAATTTCCTCTTTGTATACATTGAGCTCTTATTTAACTATAAGTTATTTAGCAATTAACTACAGCTGTTTTTGAAATTTTATGGATCTCCTCTGGAGATAAGCAAAACCAGATATCTGTTGTAAAAGATATTAACTCTATAGCCTTTATTTTATAACCAACAACTCTTTAGGGATTGCTTGGTTTTTAAAAATTAACGTAGGAATATCTATTTATGACAAGCAGACATATCAGAATTCTATTCAAAACTTGAATTGAGTAGTGTGAAAGCCCTTATTTTGAAGGATCAAGGCAAACTGCGTGTAAATCACACCAGACCTTCAAATAGTTTTCAAAAACCATCAGACCTGAAAAAGGCCATTTACTTCACATAATTGAAATTGAACTGCTTGCGTTAACCTGAGCCTCTTTTCCTCACTTGTTCTGATATCAGCATCCCTAAGAGAATGCAAAAGCCCTCCTGACTTCTAGCATATCCTGTAAAATCAGAATTTTATGAAAATGCCTGAAGAAAGAGAAAGAAAATATGAAATACTGTTATTATTTAAATCCAATGATCTGATACTTATTAGGTCTACTCTGACTTATATTTGTCATATTGTACAGAGGGACCAATATTTATTGCTACACTTGGATTCCTTTATGAGATAGAGGGCTGCCAATTTTGTAGTAAATTGAGTGTGGCAAAGACTTGGATGGGGGCCAGCTTCAAAACAGGCACAGAAAATGTGTTCTTACCACAGTGAAAGGAGACTAGATAAACTTGCATTGTTTCTGTCAGCTTTGTGATAATTAATTTCAACCATATTACCTGAATTAAAAAGTGACATTTATTCCCTGGACTGATTTCCTGGAACCTTTCCAATTTCACTACCCTATTTTGGCAAAAGCTTGGCTAAAGTATGAACGAATCATTAAGAATCAATGCATTATAGGATGTACATATCCTATAAAATATGACACCTCTTTTTTTTTTTTTAATATGCCACCTTTAAAACATGATTTTAAAACGACCTTAGGAGAAAAGAAAATGTATATGAGAAAGGACCATAATTCTCCCTGGCACAGCTGGAGTGCCTTGAGATGGAAAGTAAAAAAGGCGGACTATTAGCAGAACTTTTGGGCCAGCAGTATGGATCTCCATTCCTCACAGAAACCCGTGTTGGCTCATTTACTGATAGCGGTGATTGACTGTGGGGTAGTATTATCGCCTGCTGTTCCCCCACCACCACTTCGGGGGATATCAACACAGGAATCCTCAGTCAGGGCTCCATTGATTATCCTCAAAATTTGCTCCTGCTATTGACCATAATAGGAATAAAAAAGTGCCTCTGAATTATTCAGAATGAAAATATACACAGAAGAAATCGATAAGGCACATCTGATATTAAAGACAAATTAAAACAGACAGTAAAAGCGGGTCTTGAGGCAGCCACTACATACAGAGAAGGAGGCATTTTGGAGAAAAACGAAAAGTGTTTTTGCTTTCTGAAAAAAGATGTTATAGCTGTCAAAGCTTTTCAAAATTAATAGCTTTATTAATGGAGGCATTAGGGCTTCCTGGCCAGATAGTTCCTTATAAATGTTGGAATTGTACTTGAGATGCCAGCTCCGTAATTTCCTCCTAATATTGCCACTGTCTTTTTTACTTAACTGCAACATGCAGTGCCGGAGGGATAAAATTCTGGAAAAAAGATCAGGTCAAAACCAGGATTTCAACAAATAACCAGGGCCTGCACTAAGTCCTGGTAGAATTTGATGGAAGTTAGAAATTAAACAAATGGAATAAATGTGCCCATCTCACTATCACGATTGTGAGAAACACACTTACTTTGTATCTTAGACAGAAAGAACCAGGTTCCAGGAGGCTGTTATGAGTAGGTGGGGTGCGGGGGGAAGGGGAGGAAACCTCTGGCCAAGAAACTTCACCCCATTTAACTGGGATTTCTGAGGGGAGAGGAATCTATTCATAGTTATTTCAGTGGCATTGAAGTGGACAACTTGCAGTTGTCTGGAAACTTGATTCCCTGGCTGGGCTTCTTAGAACTTCAAATAACCTCTGCCCCCTTTTCCTTCATGAACAGGTGAGTTTAGTCCAAATTATCAAACATAATTGTTTAGCATCTCTACCTTATTCTGTGAGGTTTTAGTCTTGGTTATTCATCTGTTCTCTGCAGGAGGCAAATTACCCAGTAGTCCAGGAAACTGGAGACCAACTTCCCCAACCCCTCCAAGGCTCAGGGACCAGCTTGAAGAACCAGGAGCTTTATTAGGGAGGCGGTAACAATCTCTCTTGACTCTCGGTTGAAATGTCACTCAATTAGGAGTCTTCCCCTGGACTGCTGACTGGAGAGAGGCCATACTCCTGGGATGCTTCTCTTCCCAGCCCTCCTTCTGAGGGGAGGCCCCCTAGTTGGGGGAATGTACCCTTTCTGTGAAATTAGCTAAGGGTAATATGGCAGAGCAGCACTTGGATGACTGAAGATAGAACTTTTTCAACTTTTTCAGCTCTCCTCTTGGATTTTCTATTCTTAAGGTCACTGCCTTAAAAAGATATATTTTAAAAGTATATAATTAAATGCATATAGCTGTGCAATACATCATGGTCAGCTCCAAAAGGAGGACGGGCAGCATGATTTAACTTCTGTTTCACAGCAGTTGAGATAGTTCTGATAGGAAGTTGTTCAATATTAGATGTGTAAAGATTTTGGTAATTCTTTATGGCCGTACTAAAACTATAGAGGTGGGCTGTACCATTGCTTCTAGAACTTTCCTTGGCATGGCCTATTAATTGGAGTTACTACTATTGAGAATGATCAGAAGAGATCAAGCAAGAAGAGTGGCACATCAGCCAGTGCTCCCTGCACTCCCAGGTCCAGGCTTTCTTCCTTTACTGAGTGTTAATCACTTTCCCACCTCTCAGATGCTCTCCCCTAGCCTCCCTCTCACCCTCTAGGGGACTGTTTCACTCTTCCTCTCTCTTTAAAACCCTGTCACTCCTGCACTTCCGCTGTCATCTTCCCTCTCATCTGTGACCTTGCTTCCCCCTTCCATGAGAAATCTGAAGGAATCAGACAGCATTTGAACATCTACCTGAATCCAGTCTCTGTACCTTTCAATCTGCCCTTCCTGGCTCTGGCCAGGGCTTCCACAGGTAAACTAGTTTGTAGCCCCTTTTTCCTTTTCAGGGACATTACTCCAGCAATATTTTCTTTCCTGCATCATCAGTTTTTATCTTTCTACCACATGATTCCCATTGGCCCACAGACATGGTGCTGTTTCTCTTAGCTGAAAAGAAACAAACAAAAACAAACCAAACAAAAAACTGTTTTGACCCCATTTCCTCCTCAAGTTACCATCCATTTATTTTTCTTACCTTTTCCGGAAAACTCTGTGAAAGAGTTGCCTATGTTACTACTTCTAATTACTCTCTTCCCTTGTATTTTTTTCTAACTTTTTATCCTGAAGTAATTTTAGATTTACAGGAAAATTGCAAAAATAGTACAGAGCATGCCCATACACTCTTCACTTAGCCTCCCTTAATGTTAACATTTTACGTAACCATAACACATTATCAAAGCCAGGAACTCCCATTTACTCTTGAACCTATTGCAATTGTACTTTCTTGCCTCCAAATAAACAATGACCTTCACATCACTGAACCCAAAGGTCAGTTCTCAGACCTTATCTTCTGTGACCCATCACCTCTCTTTCATAGGGCTGGTAATTCCCTCCCCCTCCATACACTTTCTTCCCTTGGATTCCAGGTCATTACCACCACATTTTCCTTCTTTGGTTTCATTGTCAACCCTTGCCTCTTCTCCTCAGGGCTCTTTGCTTGGTTTCTCTTTATCTTTTTGACCTCTTAACATTAGAATGTCCCAAAGTTGAGTCCTTAAAGGACCTCTTCTCTTTCCCTACTGTCCAGACTCACTTGGTGACCAATCAACTCGCACTGCTTTAAATACCATCTATACACTGATGACCTACACATTTTCTATCTTCAGTTTGAACTTTCACTCCGAACTCTAAACATGCATGTCCAGTTGTTTACCTACAACCTTGACTTGGAGGTCTAACAGGCATATCAAACGTGACATTTCCCAAACTGAGCTTCTGCTCTTCCCTACTCCTCCACGTGATTTCTCACACTGTAGTCGGTGCCGGAAAATGGCAACTTTATCTCTCCAATTGTTCAAGACAAAAATTTTGGAGAGAGATGCTTCTCTTTCTCTCCTATCTCACATCCAAATCTCGCAGACAATTCTATTGACTATACCTATTGACAATTCTATCTAGAATCTAGTCACTCTTCAACACTTTTTCTGCCAGGATCCTAGCCTGAGCCGCCATGATCTCTTCCTAGGTTATTTCCATAGGTAACTCACTGGTCCCCTTCCTCTGCTTTCCCCTCATCTATGCTTCAACTATAGTGACCCTATTAGAGCATAAAACATACCATGTGACTTCCCTGTTCAAATGGCTCCCTATCTGCGATGGCTCCTTGTCTCAGCCAGAGTAAAATCCAAAGTCCTGACAACAGCATACAAGGCTCTACATGACCTGACCATCCTCTCTGTCACCTGTCTGACATCACCTCTTACTACTTTCCACATGGCTCCCTTTGTTCCAGCCACACTGACATTGTTGCTGCCCTTTGAATATTCTAGCCTGCTTCTGCCTCAGGGCCTTTACACTTGCTATTTCCTATTCCTGGAATGTTCTTTTTTTCCTGATATCCTTATGACTGGCTCCCTTACCTTCACTCAAATGCCATTTCGCAATGAGACCTATTTTTGATCACCATATTTAAAACTACCTCTTCTTTTTTCCCAAGAGTTCTTGTCTTCCTTTCTGTTTTTTTAAATTGCACTTATAACTATCAAAGTACTATACTTGTTATTTTATTATCCTCTATGTCTTTCTACTAGAATGTAGTTTCCGCAAAAGCAGCAATTTTTTCCCTTGACTATTACATCCCCAGTTCTTACACATTGCCTGCAACACAATAGATCCTCAAGAAATTTTTGTTGAATGAATGCATGATGGGCCCATATTTCCATGAGACAGACCACGCAAGTATTTTTAACTGGGAAGTATTTTTTAACTGGGAAGGAGGCAGAGAAGAAAGCATTTAGAGGTAAATAACTTGTCCAGAGTAAACAGAAGTTTGCAATGAGAGCCCAGTTCTCTCAACTTCAAGTGCTCAGGCATTTCAGTACGTGTGTCTTTTCATTCAGCAGAAGCGATATATATGAAGATATATATATATATATATATATATATATATATATATATATGAAGATTTTGCTGAATTTTGCTAGGCTAGGGTTATAAAAGCAGACCTGGGGCAGAGGAGTACACTAAAGTCATTAGTGGTCAGCCGGTTAAATTTTTGGGATCCAAACTTCTTTTTACAAGAGAAGAATTCCAAGTAAGCTTTCACTGCAGGGTGACAAGAAGGAACATTAATCTGCCAGAGCAGCTGTTTGCTCTTATAAAATACATCAGTCTTCATCATAATGGAAAATCCAAGAGGCAGCTTGCTGATTGAATTGAAAGTCAATGGGAATCAAGGAATTGTCCATGTTGAATTATTAAGTAACTATTTCTAAATTAAGCCTTTTGGATGAGCAGCAAACTGGACTGCAGCTTGCACAAATGTATGTTTTCCTCACTCCTCTTCTAGGAGAAGTTACATTAGAGGTATGCCAGCACATCAATCAAAGACCCCCAAACAGGTGTGTGAAATGCCCATCCATCATATGGGATCTTTGGCCACTCCACAGCAGAGTGATTTGGAACTCGTTCAATGGATAATGCACAGGAAAAAGGAGAGGCTGTGCAGAGCTATTAGTGTGAATTCAAAAGGGCATGGAAAATACAAATTGATGCTGGAACGAAAGCTGAAGATCTACTCAGCAGTTTGCTTATTCTGATGTAGGCTGCCAGTTTCAGAAATGGAAGAAATAATTCAGGCATGTGTGGAAAGGACCTATTTTTAAAAATAAACTTTTTGTTTTAGAACACTTCTAGATCTACAGGAAAATTACAAAGATACTGCAGAGTTCCCTCATATCCTACAGTGACCTCCCCATTATTAATACCTGACATTAGTGCGGTACATTTGTTACAATCAATGAGCAAATATTGTTACATTATTACTCACTATAGTCCATATTTTATTCAGATTTTCTTTGTTTTTACCTAATGTCCTTTTTCTGTTCCAGGATCCCATGTAGGATACCACATTACATTTAGTTATCCTGTCTCCTTAGGCTCCTATTTTCTGAGATTTTCCCAGATTTTCCTTGTTTTTGATGACCTTGTCAGTTTTGAGGAGTACCGGTCAGGTGTTTTGTAGAATGTCCCTCCACTGGGATTTTTCATGATTAGATCACAGTAATGTGTTTTGGGGAGGAAGACCATAGACGTAAAATGTCATTCTCATCATATATCCAGGGTACCTATGATCATTATGACTTATTATTGTTGGTTTTAACCTTGATCACTTGGCTCAGGAAATGTTTATCAGATTTCTCAATTATAAGGTGACTCTTTTTCCCCCTTTCCATACTGTACTTTTTGGAAGGAAGTTTTTTATGTGCAGCCTCCTCTTAAAGACTGGGAAGTTACGCTCCGCCTCCTTGAGGGTGAAGTATCTACATAAATTATTTGGAATTCTTCTACATGGGAGATTTGTCCTTTCTTCCCCATTTACCTGTCTATCTATCTATCTATCTATCTATTTATCTATCCATTCACTTAGCATGGACTCATAGCTATTTTATACTCTGTGTTATAATCCAATACTTTATTTTTTTTGCTCAAATTTTCCAGTCTTGGGTATTAGGAGCTCTTTTAATTGGCTTCTGTGTCCCTTTGACATCCCCTCCCCCATTCCCCATGAATGTGACTATATATGTATAAAACATTTGCTTACTTTCTGGCAGTACAGTATGCTCAAGCTCATCTTGCATTTTTTTGTCTTATTCCTGGTTCCTTTTATTGTAAAATGGCATTAGAAACTAAGATCTGTGTTCTACGTATGCCTATTATTACTGGGGTATAGTTGATTCTAGGTGTTCTCAGTTGACAGGGCAAGGAAATATATATGTGTCTACTAATCCATATGTGTGTGTGCGTGTGTGTGTGTATTTGTATGGAACTGTCCGTTCTATATTTAAGCTAAACATATATTTATACTCATGTGTCTAACTCTAATCTGTTACCACATGGATCATTCTAGTCTCCTCTCCTTGCTTCTCTGTAACCTTTCATTCCAACAGTGAGAATTTGGCTTTCATTATCCATCATTTACCCAATTGTTCAATTTCAGTATACATGCATAGTGGTTCCAGAATTGTTAACCCATGCCCTTGTGAGAAACACCTTTATCAACTACAGTTAAGTGCTTATGTATAGTGGGGTTGTTTTTCACTTAATCTTACAGACTCTATTTACTTGGAAAATTGCTTAGTTTAGCATCTTTTTCCCCTTACCCTTCAGTGAAGTTATTTAATACAGTGGTAATATATTTAGATTCCTTTGTCACATTTGTATATCATTCTGGAATCTTCTGACCTCCTGAATGATTTCTTTTTAAAGTTATAATAAATAAGGTTTGTTCTTAAGGCTGTAAAGTTCTATGGGTTTTGACAAAGGCATAGTATCATAAATTCATCATTATGGTATCATACAGAGTAGTTTCCCTGCCCTGATGGCTGAAGAACTTCACCAATTCAATCCTCATCCTTCCTCCATTCAACCCTTAGTAGCTACAAACCTCTTTACCATCTCCACAGTTTTGCTTTTTCCAGAATGTTATATAATTGGAATCATAAGCTTGAAAGACTGCTTATTTCACTTTGTAATATGCACTTAACATTCATCCATGTCTTTATGTGATTTGGTAGCTCATAATTTTTTTTTTTTACTGCTGAATGGTATTCCACTGTGTGGGTGTACCACAATTTGTGTACCTATTTATCTATTGAAAGGCATCTTGGTTGCTTCCAGTTTTGAGTGATTATGACAAAATCTAATATAAACATTTATGTGCAGGTTTTTGTGTGAACATAAATTGTCAGATAAGTTCGGGAAATATCTGAGAGTGTGATTGCTGGATCATATATTAAGACTATGGTTGGCTTTGTAAGAAACTGCCAGACTATCTTCCAAAGTGGTTGTACCATTTTGCATTCCCACAAACAATGAATGGGAGTTCCTGTAGCACGGCATTCTTGCCAGCAATTGGTGTTATCAGAGTTTTGGACTTTAGCCACCCTAAAAGGTGTTTAGTGGTCTCACGTGTTGTTTTAATTTGCATTTCCCTGATGACAAATCATGTTGAGCATCTTTTCACACGTTGATTAGGAAAAGGCCCCTTTTTAAGAATCCCAAAACCCCTTACATCATGTGAGCTGGCTTTCCTGTGTCAGGAAGTTATTACTATTCAGTCTAAACTTCCAGAAGTTGTGAGAAGGAAATTTCAAATAAAAGCTTTTCTTCCTTACAGCCAATTTCAAAATGGCTGAAAATAGTTCTGACATTTTTACAAAGTGGACAATCAGGAGATGGCAATGTTGCTTTCTGACAACAAGTCTATTCTTTGCATAATTATTTAAAATGAAGTTGATTTGTGTTCCAGATAATAGTATTTTAAAATTTTTAGGTAAAGTGTATGACTTTTCAATGACTTTTCCCAAATGTTTTAAAAAACTCTGCCTCATCTCTGACTAAAGGGCACTGGCCAATTGCAAGGACCATTTTATAGACTTCCAATGCTTCTGGCTTTAATATTCTGTGCTAGATTCACAGAATTCTTTTACAGATGCTAAGCATTCAATCCTGAAGGCTCCGCTTCATCATCAGGTAATTAGTATTTTCATTAACTTGCTTATTGTCAAGGAAAATGAGCCTTGATCATCTAATTTTTCCTCAATGAGTTGAATATTGTAATATATCTATAATTAATGTGCTTTATGCCACAAACGTGTAATGGAGTGGAAATCTGAGGCTGCTCTCAGCAGTCACTGTCAGTAAATGTTTGATGAATAAACAGAGACTTTCTAATGGGAAATGGTGGCGACTTTTATAAGCAGACACAATAAAGACTTTATTAACATACTTAAGAAGCATTCTGGGAAATAGAATTGAATGCATTATTACTGTAGGCTCCTTTTGTGAAAAGTAAATTTTACTGTCCCCGTAACAAATGTTTACTTGTTTGATGCAAGTTGTAGTATCAGTATTTTATGACGTATTCTACAATTTAATACAATGAAGCTTAAATTAGCTACACATTCCTTACGGATTTGAGATTGTGAAAAAAAAGCAGCAACAATTCTGTCTGTTAATCATTTGCAAACCCTGGTTTACATGGAAAGGAAACAGTGCACCTATTTCAGGATTTTTAAGAGCCCAAAGACAAATTTCAAGATATTTATGCTAGCTAGTGAAGAGAAGAAGTAAATATGGGTGGGTTTTAGTTCCATATATAAAGAGTGCAGTTTTATTTATTTATTAAGCAGTATGTTAATTTTTATAATATATGTCTTTTTCACAAAGTGGGTATTTTTTAATTGAAGTATAGTTAATTTATAATCTTGTGTTAATTTGTGCTGTACAGCAAAGTGATCTATCTATCTATCTATACATTCTTTCTTAAAAATATTCTTTTCCATTATGGTTTCTCACAGGACACTGAATATCGTTCCCTGTGCTATATGGTAGGACCTTGTTGTTTATCCATTCTCTATATAATGGTTTGCATCTGAGAACCCCAAACTCCCCCTCCACCCCTCCCCGACTCCTCCTCCCCCTCGGCCACCACAAGTCTGTTCTCTATGTCTGTGAGTCTGTTTCTGTTTCGCAGATAAGTTCATTTGTGTCATATTTTAGATTCCACATATAAGTGATATCATATGGTATTTCTCTTTAAAAGTGCAGTTTTAAATGGTAGATCAACCAAAGGGCAAATGGATTAAATTTTAGCGTATATATTCACAGACTCTAACTTGGTCAGTGCTTGGCCTCTGACAGTTTATTTTAAAATTTTTTACTCTTTCCTCTAAATGATCCATGCAAATTATTAGCCAGAATAATTATAAATGTATAAATATTAATTTTTGCTATTATTCTTGCCCACTCCCCTTTCATCAAAAGCTTTCTCAGAATGTTCATTCGTACCACAAGAGTATTCTTGTGGTGGAAGGCTTAAATGCACCCAGGTTAGAGGGGTGTGAGAATTAAATAAGAATATATGTTCTGCGCCTGGCACACAATAGGACTTCAGGAACTGTTAGTCCCCACTTTTTGTTCTATCCTCAGGACATTTGAAATTTGGTCCTTATTAAAGCCTTGAACCAGAGTAATTAAACTCTAATATTGACTTCTTAGTGGGTAGATGGCTGATGCCCATTTTGAGTGTGGGATTGAGCTCCTGTGAGGTGCTGAGTGGTCATCTGACAGCGGGTTTGGTGAAAGCCACCAATATCCTCCAGTGGGGCCTTGTGGGGTTGAACCAGAAAGTGGAAAAAGAACATTTCAGCTCTGCCACTTTGCAGCTGTGTGGCTTCTGACCTGTGGGTTACCTTTTTTGAATCACTATTTCCTTAAATGCAAAATGAGACAAGTGACAGGGGTGATGGGATTATTGCAGTAGCAATAATCTATGTAAAGTGCCTAGCCTAGCACAGCGCCTAACACATAATCACTTCTTAAAAAAATAGTAACACAAAATGTGTTGCTCCTCTTCCTCTTTTCTTTCTTTCTCCTTTCCCTCTTTCTTCAGCAAGAAAATCATGAGCAAGAAGGAGCCACAATTATCTAACTTCGAAAGTTTTAACTAAAAAACAAAACAAAACAAAACAAAAAAACCCCAAGCATTTTAAGTGCCTTTAAAAGAAATTAGAAATATTGACCAAATAAAGAGATTATGGTACAAATGTCTGTAGATTTTATACCTTTCCAGTTGTGGCTGGAAAATCAAATTATTGAGCAAGGGTCACCATCAAGGAGCAAAATAAAAGTCGAAAAAAAGGAAGGTATGCAGTTTTTGCCTTTTGTAATGAGAACTATATTAGAAAATGCAGTGAATGTGTTCATTAACTCAGTTACAAAACTATTAATATTACCCTACTTAGAATGCTCATCTCTTTGTAAATATCTTACGAAACATACAGAAACCATTTTACTTTCACATAGTAATAGATCACCATTTCAGGTAAAGAGATCACCAATTGTCCTCTTCCCCTGGGACTCAACTCAATAATATATTGCTGAAGTAATAATAAATACATTGGAACAGAATAGGCTAATGTTTTACAGAGTGTAGTTTAATGACCTATGGGTATATATAGAGCCGACCATGCTATCTATATAAATAGAAAAGTCATAGTGACCCTCAAATGACAAAAGGACTATATGAGAATTATTTCCTTTCTAAATTATTTCTAAATGATTGTCCCAGATTTCAGATTGCATTTTTCTATTTTAACTTTCTATTTTTAAACAGATTCAGTGACACTTAACATAGAATCCTTCAAGAGAATAGTACAGAGGAGAATCACATTTTAAAATGTAAAATTCATAATAACTTAAAAAATATGAAATAAAAGTGCAGGAAATGTGATTATTTTGCTGGATGAAGACAGAGGGAGGAGAAAGTGGGCAAAATAATCCATGTAAAGACATCTGAGTCCTAAGGCACTGATTCTTCCCTAATGGACTACAGTGCACATAAAAATAATTAATCATGGGGAGAAGGCATTGCCAAGGTTAGAACTGAGGTCTCTGGTTTTTAATGGAAATGTTCTGTGCATGAACTAAAAGAACAACTTCCCTAGCTCAAGCATTAGGGCATCTGTCATACTTAACTCAGAATAGTTCAGGAGTTCATTAAAATATCAGATAGAGTTCAGGACTTTTATTTCGCAGGGTATTAAAACTATATATAATAAGGAAAAAAAGGGGTTGTGATGAACTACCTAACATGGTGGGTGGAACATCGAAGAAGTTAAACTTAGAATTTCTGAAATCTCAGGGAAAAAAATTTCCCTTATAATAGCCATTTCATTCTGTAGGGTTTTTGTTGTTATTTTATGTGTGCTTCTGAAGACACTGAAGTAATGATGAGCAAATAAATACATAAGGAAAAACCTAGGCTGCACTAGAAGGAAGAAGTCTTGAAAGTATTTCATTGCTTCATTTAATGAACCAGATTAATGTACTCATTATTTTTGGCTCCTGGAGAAAGTGTAGACAGGTAAAATTAGGATCTTCAGGGGAGCAAACTGATGGTTAAGTTGTATACTTCCTTTCTCTGTGGCTATTTACGGAAAAACACCTCTCCTTAAGGACTGGGAAGGGGTAGGCTGGGGTTGTCCAGTGGCGAGGGTCCCGAGGAAAGTAGAAGGGAATGGATTCCTGCGAAAGGCACACCCAGTGCTTTGGGGCCCCAACACACAGATTAAAAGACTGGATTCCCTCGGTTCATTGAAGTGGATGAACACACTGTCGTCGCCCAGTAATGAGCTGAATTCTTTCAGTCCCAGCTCTAATTCCTGGGAGTAGTTAATGCACTTGTACTTGTAGAATTTTGCTCAATAAACAGAGTTCTTTGCAGAAGTGGCCAAAATTGGGTTGGAGGTCTTGGATCCATGAAGGTTTGGTGTGGGTTTAGGACCTCTGTTTGAGACGCCGGGAGAGGAGTATGTGTCAAACACGTAAAACACGTAGCACAGAGGTCATAACATTCAATGATTAAAGTGCTATTCTGATTTTTGAATCTACAAACTGGATTTCACACTCCTGCCTCATTTTTAATCTCGTGAGCACCTGTGGTTGGAGGCAATACTAAGACCTTCAGGACCGCAGTTCTGGACAAGATGGGGTCACTGCCCTCTGCCCAGCATCTTCCCCTTCCCCCCATCCCAAAGGAAGAGGGATGGCTGGAGCCACACCCTAGGGTAAGTCTAGCCTCCCAGGAAGCCTCTTTACCAGAAGGGCTTGAACCTCTGGGGCTGGAGCGCTCTTCTTTTTCTTGTGCGTGTCCATCTGCTCTGAATTCTGCTTTTTGTGGTTTGAGGTTATCGATGATTATCATGGGAGGGGAGAGTGTTTCTTCTCTGAATCGAATGCACACAGAGAACACCACACGATTCACACATACTTTGATTTGTTGAAATAGCAAATCCCAAAGTGCAGCTCTGGGGAAGGTGGGAGGAGCATGATCAATCTTTTTCCTCCAATCAGCACTTGTGTTACTAGGAGCCGTGACTCACTAGATGACCCGATCTTTTGCTCGGTGGAGATTACATATTAATGTTTTGAGAGAGCTGGAGAGATGTGGTTGAGTGATCTGGGAAGAAACACGAGAGGATTTGCCTGGACTTAAAAAGGCTGGCTCTTTGAAATACTCTGAGTTTTCCAAAGCATCAATTAGCTCATGTAAAAATGCAAATCAAAGAAAAACTTTCTCAGTCTTTTAAAAGATAAATTCATAGCTCAGTTTCCTGGCGCATCTTTTAGGTGCCCTCACCCCACTTCCCCCGTGAGCATGACGATAAGTTATATTTTAAGTGTACCTATGATTTTAGGAGGATGGCTATTGGAAAGAACAAAACACCCTGTGATTTTAAATATACATGTACTAGCGAGCTTTTGAGAAGAAGCTTAAGACAGACAAGCTGCACAATTATTGAAATTTTATATAGATTTTACTAGCTCAAACACTAAAATCAGATATGATTTGAATATTGTTTCTACCACTGAATAATTTTGTGACGGTGAACAAGTTGATTTCTCTGAATATCCTTATCCTCACCTGTAAAATTAGATAATGGAACCTATTTCTTAGTGTTACTTTGGGGAATAAATCAGATAATAAATTTAAATGCCTGGCATGCTGTCAGGCACCTGGGAGCATTTTACAAAATATTAACTATTTTTATAATTGTTGTCACTGTTATTTTTATTCCCCAGCTCTGCTTTATTTTTCTTCTCTATTCTAGAATTTTCTGTGTTTGGTTTTTCCAGGAATAAATTGAATTGAATTGCACATAGACGTATCTTCTTGTCTGGTTTTATCAGCAACATCTGCCATGACCTAGGCTGTCTACTTTCACAAATTTCTGCTCTGCCACTTTGCAAATCATTCAAATACATGGAAACCCCCTGGAAAGCTTGTCACCTACATATACTAACATCTCAATTTAAACAATTTGCTTGCTTTTTCTTGTTGGCTCAAAATTCTTAATTTTTAAAGTTTTTGCTTCTCCAATGCATCTTTCTTTTTCTTTTTTTTTTTTTTTTTTTTTTCGGTACGCGGGCCTCTCACTGTGGTGGCCTCTCCCGTTGTGGAGCACAGGCTCTGGACGCGCAGGCTCAGTGGCCATGGCTCACGGGCCCAGCCGCTCTGCGGCATGTGGGATCTTCCCGGACCGGGGCACGAACCCGTGTCCCCTGCATCAGCAGGTGGACTGTCAACCACTGCGCCACCAGGGAAGCCCTCCAATGCATCTTTCAATTGAGTTTGTTTTCTATCATAGTTTTATGGGATCTAAAATGAATATTTAATTGCTGCACCCTTCTTTCATCTGAATTCTATTAATTAAGCTTATATATGTTTCCCTTTTCCCTGGTGTTCCCAACGCAATCTTTTAACTCGTAGCTACTTTCCATTTAAAAAAACCAATCTTCAGTTTCCTCTTCTTCCTCTTTCTGCTCTCCCTTGACTGCTTTTTCGCTGGGCCCCAAAGTAAAGCAGTGAAAAGTCTTTGCCTCTTGGCTACAACCCGCTGGGTTGTGTTGGGGCTCTCCCATCATGACAGAGTGGATTGCCAGAAACTTGTTCTAACACACTGCTCTTCCTTGTAATCTCTTCCCATGCTGTAAGCAAACCGAGTATATCCTCTGCCTTCCTTGGGCGCATAGTTACTTCCCCTCCTGTGGCAGAGCTTCCTGTAGGACAATCAGAGAGCCGCAGTAGTTTGGAGGCCAGCGGAGGAAGAATGCCTGCCAGCAGCCTCCTTCTATGAGGCTATTATGCTGGAGGAAGGGTTTAGCAGCCCAAGCATCAGCTTCCAAATCCAGGTTCAAATTCTGAGTTGGCCACTTGTCAACACGTAATGTTGGAGGAATGCTTGTGTAGCTCTGTTTGGGGAGGGCTGTCTTGCTAAGTAAGAACACTACTGCAGCTCCTTTTCAAATGATCCCAGGGCCTAGGGAAACATTGATATTATCTTGACATCATGGACATAATAGCTGTTTTCTCCCCACTTGAAATAATTTTCCGTGTATCTCAGAACTTCATGTTTGGGGAGAAATTCTTTGACTTTTCTCCTGCATTTTTCTTCTGTTGAAAATAGGGATGGTGGGGGAGAGGGTTAAATTGAGAGATTTGAATTGACATATACACATCTACTATATATAAACACATCTACTATATATAAAATAGATAACTAGTAAGAACCTACTGTAGAGCACAGGGAACTCTACTCAATACTCTGTAAAGACCTATGTGGGAATAGAATCTAAAAAAGAGTGGATATACATATATGTATAACTGATTCACTTTGCTGTACAGCAGAAACTAACAAAACGTTGTAAATCAACTATACTACAGTAAAAAATTTAATTAAAGAAAAAAGAAAACGGAGATAATGTCATTTTTGCCAATTTCTAAATAGAGCTCGGGGGATTCCCTTAGATATTTCTAACGTAGCAAGATATAGAATCAGAAAAATACTTTTGTGATCACCATTCACTGCTGATTTATATTGCTTTGTGGTGTATCTCTTTACTTTCACGTGGAACTAAATAATTTGTATGAGGTCATATAAGATACAGCTGGGGCTCGAACTTAACCTGTGTATGGTCTTTCTACCACATCACTCAACTCCTGACATACTTCTATGGAGACATAGCCCCACCTTCTTGGGAAGCTTTCACCAAGTCTTTCTGTAGCTCAGTACCGATCCTAGCAGGGAGCTAGAAGCAAGAAGGCAGCAGCTCAGTTGAATATGGAAGACGTCTGGTTCAGGAATTCTTCTCCTACTCTGAGTGCTGCCCTTTCTAAAGACTGAAACTACTTTTATTTGCATTTTAGCCTTTAAGTTAATTAACGGGAATTAATATGTGTGTAAGAACTTCAGAAATTTCCCAAAGGCTCATTATAAATTTAGTGTAAAAAGAGCAGTGGATATTTTTCTTTTTAAAGATAGAGCTCTCATTAAATGTTTAGGTTATTAATAAAAACATTTTTATCAGGGCAAGTTTAGTGTGAGTGCTGGGATGAAGATATCAGTTAACACACTTCAGCCATATTCAATTGACTCTGCCAAGAGAAGCCATATGGCGTGTGTGTGTGTGTGTGTGTGTGTGTGTAGAGTGGAGGGGAGGTTGGTAGTGAGAAGTATTAAAGGCTGTCAGAAAAGCACATATTCATAATTTTCTTTTATTAGGAAAAAGGTTCCCAATTTAACTGTCTGTGTTATCTAATCATCTAAAACCTCCTCTGCTATGGTAGGATATAGCAGAGAAAAATGGCATTTAGTGTATATAAAAACAGAACCGAGTGTCTGCTTCTTTGGGAATTTATATCTGTTTATTCATTTATGATCACTAGCCAGGTAGCCTGATCAATGATACTAGGAGAGCTTTATGAGGAACGTTGCATGCACCAAGTCCACTGTTTCCACAGAGAATAAGTGTGCAGAAGTAAATCTTAGTACAAACAGGAAAGTGGCTTAACTTATGCTCTTTCTAACTGTCTTTAAATATAGGCTTAAACTGGTTGGGCCTCTGTGGGCTTTCCCCTGGCTTAGTATCAGTGCGTTTAGGGTCAGAAGACACCTGAGAGGCACCCGTCTCTCATTGCACGCGTGTCCTTTCTATGTACTTCTAAAGGTCATGCTGGATACGCTTGCAAACCCCAGGAACCATGACACACTACTTTGCTAGGGAGCAGGTCCTGTTATGAGACCGTAGAGAAGCGGTAGGTCTTTGTTTGTTAGAACACACCTCATCTTGGGGTGGAATATCCCTCCCTCAGCTTCCACCCGTGCACCCAGCCCTGTCGCTCAGAACAGTGGTACAGGGACCGTCACGGTTATGACACACTTTCAAAATATTGGAGGAGCCTCTTGGCTCTCTCAAATAATCAATCTTCCTGGGTTAAACAGCTCCATTTTCCCATAATTAATTAAACAGCTCCATTTTCCCATAATTAATTTTTTTATCACATGTTCTAACTTTTAGAATTCTGAAAATCCTACAGCCTGACAATACTTTTCTTAAAATATGACCCCCAGAAGTAGGCATCCCAAGCTGTATGACATCTGTGGGATTACAGGGTAGTGTGACAATACCTGTGTCTGGAGCCTGTATCCCAACTATTGTAGCTAAAAGTAAGATTGTGAATTCCTTATGGGCAGGAACTGGCCCTACTGTGGTAGGTGGAGTAGTGAATGAATAAAGCTGTGGGAATGCTTCCTAACAACAATGACAATGACAAACCTTTGGTCAGTCAGCATGTCCCCTTCCTGTTGGCAGTTAGATGATTCCCTGGGTCCTAGTAGATGTTCTGTCTGTCTTTATCAGTTCAAACAGCATCTTTCCAGTTCCAACCCTGATGTCACTCCACCTGCTTCATTACCCCAAGCCCTCTTTGTCTTCCTGAACCCCAGCTACTCCAGCTGGTCCTATGTCACATGCAGACCTGAAAAAGCATATTTTCTATTCTTAATGTAAATTACTGTCACAGGTATTGAATAGGACAGATCCTGACAGCCTGCCCATCAGTCTATTGGTCTACCTTTCTTGTCACTGGGGTTCTGAATCTGATTAATCGTACCAGCATGACCATCACATCTACATGGAAACCGCAGTAATTTATTTGCCTTTCTAAAATAAAAGCATTCAACACTTAGTCATCCCTTACATTCCAACATTTAGTCACTAGGTACCGACTGAACCTCTTTCAAGTATCTTGCATTGTATTGGATGTTGGGAATAAAATAAAGATCAAAAGGGACAAGGCCCTTGTTCTCATGGAGTTTACATTATGAAGAAAAAAAGAAGAAATAAATAATTACAATTGTGACTGATTCTATGAAGGAAATAAACAGAGTGATGAGATAGTTCCAGGTGAAACCTACTTTATCTAGAGCAGGCAAGGAAGCCTCTTTGAGAAGTGGGTGCAAGATGAAAAAGAGCAGCAATGAAGAGAATTTGGGAAGAACATTCCAAGCTGAGGGAACAGTTAAAGCCCAGCAGCAAGAATAGGGCTAGTGTGTCCCAGGAACTGACCAAAGGCCAGTGGGACTGGAGCAGAGTGAACCTTATACGGTTTTTACATGAATCACACCAGGAAGTCATTGAGGAGTTCATGTAGTGAAGCAACACAGTCTAGTTTGCAGATTTTGAAGGACCCTCTGCTGTATGATGAATGAACCAGAGAGGGAGGAGAGCAGAAGAGGGACTGCCACTTACACACCTCCATGACAAAATCTAAGTGAAGCAAGAAAGGGCTGGGGCCAGCTGGTGGCATTGGAGATGGGAGTGTAGATTCAAGATATGTTTTGGCTGTATCCTGCTTAAAGATTAAGTGAGAGGGGTGGAGAGAAAGGAGGAATAAAGGTGATTTTAGCAACTGGAGGAAAGGCCATTCATGGGGATGAGAAGACTGGGAGAAGAATAAGATTGGGAGGGGGAAATGTCATTTTGGACATGTTAAGTTTGAAATCAATCTGAGACAAGAAAACGGAAAGCTAGGGAAACAAACATAATTTTAATTGCCAGAAGTAATTTAAAATGTGCAGGAAAGGAAAGGTAATCACTGTTTATTCCACAGCTTAGCCTTGAATGGTACACAGAGTCAAAATAACGTCCACGCTGAATATTGATCTCATCAAGCATTTAAGATAAGTATATTGGGAGGATGGGGCCCGAGAAGTGGATATTTGGGCGTGATGGAGACAAGGATGGAAAGAGGGTTAGGTGCTAATCTGCTACGTGGGAAGTCAAAAGATAATGTCTGGAACTGGAAAACTCAAGAAACAGCAACATAAGTGTGTCATTTTGAAATATGGAGGTAAATATTAATAGAATCAGTTTAAAATGTTAAAAGTGATTACTTTTGAAGGAGTGGAAAGCGAGGTGGTGGGGAAAAGGCTAATGACAGCTGATTGTTAACAAAACTTGTAGACCTGGATGACTCTTTAAGTATGCACCTATATAATTTTAATAAAAATAAGGGCTTAAAGATTTTAAGAGAGCCAGCCATCAGAACAGCCAGCCCTAACCCATTTATACCTAAATCCCATGTGAACCCAGAACTGATGCAAGGCTAAAAAGAAGGATGCTGTCATTGGGAGTGCTCCCTTACAGCCCATTTACTTCTTCTTTTTTAAATTTAATTTAATTTAATTTTATTATTTTTTTTGAATTTTATTTTATTTTTTTATACAGCAGGTTCTTATTAGTCATCAATTTTATACACATCAGTGTATACATGTCAATCCCAATCACCCAATTCATCACACCACCACCCCCCGCCACTTTCCCCCCGTTTTTTCTCTACATCTGTGTCTCAATTTCTGCCCTGCAAACCGGTTCATCTGTACTATTTTTCTAGGTTCCACATATATGCATTAATATACGATATTTGGTTTTCTCTTTCTGTCACACTCTGTATGACAGTCTCTAGATCCATCCACGTCTCAACAAATGACCCAGTTTCGTTCCTTTTTATGGCTGAGTAATATTCCATTGTATATATGTACCACATTTCTTTATCCATTCATCTGTTGATGGGCATTTATGTTGCTTCCATGACCTGGCTATTGTAAATAGTGCTACAATGAACATTGAAGTGCATATGTCTTTTTGAATTACAGTTTTCTCTGCTATATGCCCAGTAGTGGGATTGCTGGGTCATATGATAATGCTATTTTTAGTTTTTTTTTTTAATTAGTTTCTGCTTTATAACAAAGTGAATCAGTCATACATATACATCTGTTCCCACATCCCTTCCCTCTTGCATCTCCCTCCCTCCCACCCTCCCCATCCCACCCCTCCAGGCGGTCACAAAGCACCAAGCTGATCTCCCTGTGCTATGCGGCTGCTTCCCACTATCTATCTACCTTACATTTGGTACTGTATATATGTCCATGCCTCTCTCGCTTTGTCACAGCTTACCCTTCCCCCTCTCCATATCCTCAAGTCCATTCTCAAGTAGGTCTGTGTCTTTATTCCTGTTTTACCCCTAGGTTCTTCATGACATTTTTTTCCCTAAAATTCCATATATATGTGTTAGCATACGGTATTTGTCTTTCTCTTTCTAACTTACTTCACTCTGTATGACAGACTCTAGGTCTATCCACCTCATTACAAATAGCTCAGTTTCGTTTCTTTTTATGGCTGAGTAATATTCCATTGTATATATGTGCCACATCTTCTTTATCCATTCATCCGATGATGGACACTTAGGTTGTTTCCATCTCTGGGCTATTGTGAATAGAGCTGCAATGAACATTTTGGTACATGTCTCTTTTTGAATTATGGTTTTCTCAGGGTATATGCCTAGTAGTGGGATTGCTGGGTCATATGGTAGTTCTATTTTTAGTTTTTTAAGGAACATCCATACTGTTCTCCATAGTGGCTGTACCAATTCACATTCCCAGCAGCAGTGCAAGAGTGTTCCCCTTTCTCCACACCCTCTCCAGCATTTATTGTTTCTAGATTTCTTGAGGATGGCCATTCTGACTGGTGTGCGGTGATACCTCATTGTAGTTTTGATTTGCATTTCTCTAAAAATTAGTGATGTTGAGCAGCTTTTCATGTGCCTCTTGGTCATCTGTATGTCTTCTTTGGAGAAATGTCTATTTAGGTCTTCTGCCCATTTTTGGATTCGGTTGTTTGTTTTTTTTTAAAATTGAGCTGCATGAGCTGTTTTTATATTTTGGAGATTAATCCTTTGTCCATTGATTCGTTTGCAAATATTTTCTCCCTTTCTGGGGGTTGTCTTTTCGTCTTGTTTATGGTTTCCTTTGCTGTGCAAAAGCTTTGAAGTTTCATTAGGTCCCATTTATTTATTTTTGTTTTTGTTTCTGTTACTCTAGGAGGTGGATCAAAAAAGATCTTGCTGTGATTTACGTCATAGAGTGTTCTTCCTATGTTTTCCTCTATGGGTTTTATAGTGTCCGGTCTTACATGTATGTCTCTAATCCATTTTGAGTTTATTTTTGTGTATGGTGTTAGGGAGTGTTCTAATTTCATTCTTCTACATGTAGCTGTCCAGTTTTCCCAGCACCACTTATTGAAGAGACTGTCTTCTCTCCATTGTACATCCTTGCCTACTTTGTCATAGATTAGTTGACCATATGTGCGTGGATTTATCTCTGGGCTTTCTGTCTTGTTCCATTGATCTACGTTTCTGTTTTTGTGCCAGTACCATATTGGCTTCATTACTGTAGCTTTGTAGTATAGCCTGAAGTCAGGGAGTCTGATTCCTCCAGCTCCGTTTTTTTCCCTCAACACTGCTTTGGATATTCAGGGTCTTTTGTGTCTCCATACAAATTTTAGGATCTTTTGTTCCAGTTCTGTAAAAAATGCCATTGGTAATTTGATAGGGATTGTATTGAATCTGTAGATTGCTTTGGGTAGTACAGTCATTTTCACAATATTGATTCTTCCACTCCAAGAACATGGTATATCTCTCCATCTATTGGTATCTTTAATTTCTTTCATCAGTGTCTTATAGTTTTCAACATAAAGGTCTTTTGTCTCCCTAGGTAGGTTTATACCTAGGTATTTTATTCTTTTTGTTGCAATGGTAAATGGGAATGTTTCCTTAATATCTCTTTCAGATTTTTCATAATTAGTGTATAGGAAAGCTAGAGATTTCTGTGCATTAATTTTGTATCCTGCAACTTTACCTAATTCACTGATTAGCTCTAGTAGTTTTCTGGTAGCATCTTTAGTATTCTCTATGTATAGTATCATGTCATCTGCAAACAGTGACAGTTTTACTTCTTCTTTTCCAATTTGTATTCCTTTTATTTCTTTTTCTTCTCTGATTGCCGTGGCTAGGACTTCCAAAACTATATTGAATAACAGTGGCAAGAGTGGACATCCTTCCTGATCTTAGAGGAAATGCTTTCAGGTTTTCACCATTGAGAATGATGTTTGCTGTGGGTTTGTTGTATATGGCCTTTATTATGTTGAGGTAGGTTCCCTCTATGCCCACTTTCTGGAGAGTTTTTATCATAAATGGGTCTTGAATTTTGTCAAAAGCCTTTTCTGCATCTATTGAGATGATCATATGGTTTTTCTTCTTCAATTTGTTAATATGGTGTATCACATTGATGGATTTGCATATATTGAAGAATCCTTGCATCCCTGCGATAAATCCCACCAGATCACGGTGTATGATCCTTTTAATGTGTTGTTGGATTCTGTTTGCTAGTATTTTGTTGATAATTTTTGCATCTATATTCATCGGTGATATTGGTCTGTAATTTTCTTTTTTTGTAGTAACATTGTCTGGTTTTGGTATCAGGGTGATGGTGGCCTCATAGAACGCATGTGGGAGTATTCCTCCTCTGCAATTTTTTGGAAAAGTTTGAGAAGTATGGGTGTTAGCTCTTCTCTAAATATTTGATAGAATTCACCTGTGAAGCCATTTGGTCCTGGACTTCTGTTTGTTCGAAGATTTTTAATCACAGTTTCAATTTCATTACTTGTGATTGGTCTGTTCATATTTTCTATTTCTTCCTGGTTCAGTCTTGGAAGGTTATACCTTTCTAAGAATTTGTCCATTTCTTCCAGGTTGTCCATTTAATTGGCATAGAGTTGCTTGTAGTAGTCTCTTAGGATACTTTGTATTTCTCCTGTGTCTGTTGTAACTTCTACTTTTTTACTTCTCATTTTATTGATTTGAGTCCTCTCCCTCTTTTCCTTGATGAGTCTGCCTAATGGTTTATCAATTTTGTTTTTCTTCTCAAAGAACCAGTTTTTCATTTTATTGATCTTTGCTATTGTTTTCTTTGTTTCTATTTCATTTATTTCTTCTCTGATCTTTATGATTTCTTTCCTTCTGCTAACTTTGGGTTTTGTTTATTCTTCTTTCTCTAGTTCCTTTAGGTGTAAGGTTAGATTGTTTTTTTTGCGATTTTTCTTGTTTCTTGAGGTAGGCTTGTATAGCTATAAACTTCCCTCTTAGAACTGCTTTTGCCACATCCCATAGGTTTTGGATCATTGTGTTTTCATTGTCATTTGTCTCTAGGTATTTTTTGATTTCCTCTTTGTTTTCTTCAGTGATCTCTTGGCTATTTAGTAACGTATTGTTTAGCCTCCATGTGTTTGTGTTTTTTACATTTTTTTCCCCTGTAACTCATTTCTAATCTCATAGCATTGTGGTCAGAAATGATGCTTGATATGATTTCAGTTTTCTTAAATTTACTGAGTTTTGATTTGTGACCCAAAATGTGATCTATCCTGGATAATGTTCCGTGCACACTTGAGAAGAAAGTGTAATCTGCTGTTTTTGGATGGAATAGCCTATAAATATCAATTAAATCTATCTGGTCTATTGTGTCATTTAAAGCTTCTGTTTCCTTATTTTTTTTTCATTTTGGATGATCTGTCCATTGGTGTAAGTGAGGTGTTAAAGTCCCCCAGTATTATTGTGTTACTGTTGATTTCCCCTTTTATAGCTGTTAACAGTTGCCTTATGTATTGAGGTGCTCCTATGTTGGGTGCATATCTATTTATAATTATTATATCTTCTTCTTGGATTGATCCCTTGATCAATATGTAGGGTCCTTCCTTGTCTCTTGTAACATACTTTATTTTAAAGTCTATTTTATCTGATAAGAGTATTGCTACTTCAGCTTTCTTTTGATTCCATTTGCATGGAATATCTTTTTCCATCCCCTCACTTTCAGTCTGTATGTGTCCCTAGGCCTGAAGTGGGTCTCTTGTAGGCAGCATATATATGGTCTTGTTTTTGTATCCATTCAGCAAACCTGTGTCTTTTGGTTGGGGCATTTAATCCATGAACGTTTAAGGTAATTATTGATATGTATGTTCCTATGACCATTTTCTTAATCGTTTTGGGTTTGTTTTTGTGGGTCCTTTTCTTCTCTTGTGTTTCCCACTTAGAGAAGTTCCTTTCGCATTTGTTGTAGAGCTGGTTTGGTGGTGCTGAATTGTCTTAGCTTTTGCTTGTCTGTAAGCTTTTGATTACAGAATCTGAATGAGACCCTTGCCGTGTAGAGTAATCTTGGTTGTAGGTTCTTCCCTTTCATCACTTTAAGTATATTGTGTCACTCCCTTCTGGCTTGTAGCGTTTCTGCTGAGAAATCAGCTGTTAACCTTATGGGAGTTCCCTTGTATGTTATTTGTCGTTTTTCCCTTGCTGCTTTCAATAATTTTTCTTTGTCTTTACTTTTTGCCAATTTGATTATTATGTGTCTCGGCATGTTTCTCCTTGGGTTTACCCTGTATGGGAGTCTCTGCGCTTCCTGGACTTGGTGGACTTGGTGGCTATTTCCTTTCCCATGTGAGGGAATTTTTCCAGTATAATCTCTTCAAATATTTTCTCTGGTCCTTTCTCTCTCTCTTGTCCTTCTGGGACCCCTATAATGCAAATGTTGTTGCGTTTAATGTTGTCCCAGAGGTCTCTTAGGCTGTCTTCATTTCTTTTCATTCTTTTATCTTTATTCTCTTCCATAGCAGTGAATTCCACCATTCTGTCTTCCTGGTTACTTATTTGTTCTTCTGCCTCAGTTATTTTGCTATTGATTCCTTCTAATGTAGTTTTCATTTTAGTTATTGTATTGTTCATCTCTGTTTGTTTGTTCTTTAATTCTTCTAGGTCTTTGTTAAACATTTCTTGCATCTTCTCGGTATTTGCCTCCATTCTTTTTCTGAGGTCCTGGATCATCTTTACTATCATTATTCTGAATTCTTTTTCTGGAAGGTTGCCTATCTCCACTTCATTTAGTTGTTTTTCTGGGGTTTTATCTTGTTCCTTCACCTGGTACATAACCCTCTGCCTTTTTATCTTGTTTATCTTTCTGTGAATGTGGTTTTTATTCCATAGGCTGCAGGATTGTAGTTCTTCTTGCTTCTGCTGTCTGCCCGCTTGCCCATTTACTTCTGACCACAGTCCTCTAGGATAGGTATTTGTGTTACCATTTTACAGATGAGCAAACTGAAGCTTAATGAGATCACAATTTATTCACTCATTCACTTATTCAACAAATATTTATGGATTGTTTCTTCTGTACCAGCCAGACTAAAAGCTGCCCATTGACTTCTTAGATGCTAGAGACTGTGGTCATTACCTTATACTATTCTAAATCTGTCCCATGAAAACAGATCCCCCAAATTAGAGACATCCCATGGACAGACTCTTTTTAAAGAATGTGATTTTAAAGGGAATGAGAGGTTTTAAAAACTATGTAATTCTGACTATGCAAGTGAGACCAATTTACATGAGAAGGAAATGAGACTGAAGGTCGGGATACCCAAAATAGCTACAATATTAACTCGCTCATGAGCTCAGATTTTTAAATATACCAAACAAGCTAGAAAGAGCTCATGACCAAGAAAAAGTACAGAAAATAGTTACAAATCTGTAAGACTTGAGTCAGAATGGTTGTGGATCAATGCAAGGTAAAGTTTTATACATGTTCAAGATCACCACAAATAACTAGAAAAATTGTGGAAAGGGAAGGTACATGTCTGCTGTTCAATGAAGTTATGATGTTAACAGATATCAAAGAAAGAGCCAGCCTTTTCTTAAATTCAATTTGTTTCTATTTTCTTCATCAACAAAATGGTTTCTAAATGGAAAAGAATAAAATGTATTACTGAGAGGTATTGGAAAAGCAAACATGAAAAGGGATAGTAAGTTAATGCTTGGAGAATTTATAAGAATTTAAATAGGTTTAATTCTCCAAACCCAATAGAATTGCATGCAAGGTTAGTGAAGGTTTTTTCCCTTGTGACCATGGAGTCATCTATGAAAATCGAATGATTCAACCCAGAGTCCTGAGACACAGGAGTTGTAATAAAATAGTGAGCAAAATTATAAAATGCTGATACATTAAGGCTCAAGACGTAAGAAGCATTGGTTGGCTAGAGCTTTGGCTGACAGGAAAGATAGCTTCCTAGAAAAGATATGAATTCCTTAAACATCAGGCATCAGCCACCACAGCATTGACGGCATTGGCAGCAGAGCTGGCCCCTTTGGATGGCAGAGTTCTCCATCATAGAGCCCTTGGTGACCTCATAGCATGGTTGGCCCTTTGGTTATCTGCAGCTACAATATCAAATGACCAAAATGGTAGGAGCACCTTGGTAACCAGGAGGAGGAGTTCCTAGAAGACAGATGAAAGTGCCTTTGGGAATTCCCAAAGGAATTTGAAGAGACCTGGGGTTTTTAAGAAATTGGTGGGAGCAGAGCCATGAACATTCTAATTTGTCACTATTGTTACAGGTCTTCAGTCAAATCCATTCTTCTTGGTTTTTCAGGGAAATTGACTCTTTTGTGAGCCTGTGTTGCTGATAGCTGATCTGTATCTTTTACATTTTAATAGAGCATTCCTATAGGATATTTTGATCCAAAGGGATGAGCTCTTAATGGTAGACATTTAGACCCTGCAAGAGTATGCCTTAGCAGAGGACCATTTCCCTGAGCCTCTCATATCTCATAACTGGTGTTCCATCTTTGCTTGCCATATATTTTCATAATGTCTATATGGGTACTCCATCTCTTTCTCTTCATTAGGGTCTCTGAATTATTTTCTGACTTCCACAGTGGTACATGCCAGTTGAAGTAGGCATGTATAGATGCACTTGTAAGATCTGGAGGCTCATTCCCTTCACACTATTTAAGGAGGTGCAAAGAACACACTAACTGGATTGACTTCACATTTCAGATGTTTAACAAATGTTATGAGCCAGAGTGTGTATCTCAAATGTATATTTGTACAGTTGAGCACCATAGAATGTGTCTTCAGGGTGCTATTTTAAACAAGCTGTCAAGCCTAACTGGTTTATCTTGGGGGAGCAAAAACAGTCCTTGTTGCAAATGCCATTTACAAACCTTGTGAGAAACATTAACTAATTGAATCGATTGAGCAGTTTTAAAAACATGGAGTACTGTGCTATCTGTTCAGAAATCCAAAGCTTAGGTCTTTTCTGTTTAGCATTTGGGAAAGCTGTTTTTAAAATTAAAAATCAGTCAATTAACAGATGGCCTCAACATTTTTACAACTGTTACTGTGTTTTCTTACTTTTAAAACACCAAACTAAATTGATTTTTAGTCCATATATAATACTGAGAGTAACTATCAGACTTTGGGTAAAGTTAATATATTCACCTTTTCATTGTTCTTCTTTTATTAGAGGATAAGCAGCCTTAAACAAATATCCCAAATTTCTATGGTTAAATCTAAAGTAATTTTCATCTTAAACATAAAGCACTAAAATTCCTAAAGTAAAATTTTACTTATTACATTTAATGTTAAGCTTCTTTGTGAGAGAATTAATGGAATAGAGGATTAACTTTGGAGCAGGGGAGGCTATAGCCAAGGGTAACAGGGAAGGCTTCCTGGAGGAAGGGGGATTTGAACTAGGCCTTGGAGAATAAAAGGAATGTCCACAGATGGACTCAAACATGAAGACATTCAGGAAGGAAGGTAAAATAAGGAAAAATCTAGGCATGTCCATGAAATAATGGCTAATGTGATGTAGAATAAAGTGTATGTATGTAAGTAGTAGGTCCAATGGAGGACCTCCCACAGCAATTCAGGAAAGAAAGAAAATGTTGTAGAGGCAATGTATCATTTTGTATATTGATTCATTTGTTTGGCAACTGTTTATTGAGCACTTCCTACACACCAGATCCTGCTGTGGGCAATGAGAGTATTAAGAAGGGAATGTGGAAAGAAATGATGAGAGGTCTTTGGATAGAGTACAGTCACACATTAGTATAAGATATGCAGGAGAGGAGGAAGTCCTCAAGAATTCAGAGGAAGATCACCAATATGCACTAGAGAAAAGTGCCTTCCACTGAAGCCCAAGGAGTTAAAATGTCTGAACAGAAAAAAAAAAAAGTCCTATAGCATTGACTTCCATTCATTCATTCAACAAGTTTTTTGGAGGCCCCTACTTGGGCAAAGTGCCATGTGAGCAGGGGAAGGGATTCTGGGCTTCCTTGTAGGATGTGTTGCAGAAGAGCACAAGCCTGGCTGGAATGGTCGGTGCACAGGGCACCATGGGCATGTGACCTCTCTTGATGGGGCAGGAAGCTCTCTGGGCTCCCTCGGCGCTCAGGTCATCTTTATGGACATCGGCTATCTTTGAACTACAGATTTGCAGAAGTGCCAACTATTAATAGACAGGAGAAAGCAGAGTTTACTGTAAGAGGCTGACAAATATAGATCTGAGATATCATTTTATTGCTAATTCTCCCCTGCCCGCAAAAGCTTTGTTGGCCCTTGGGCTGCTTCTTTGCTCTTGCTCTTTTCACTAGGGCAACGAACACAAATGGCTGGTACAGCGCATACTCTGGGTCTGTTTGCAAACACAGATAGAGCACAAAATAAAAACAAGTTCTGTTATTTTAGACCCAGTTTCTTATTTTCATTTATTTATTGTCTGACTTTTTAAAAAACATTCCTTCTCTGTCTTTTTCTCCTCTCTCCCCTCCAAGCAGCCCACAGCACTTGGACTTATATTTATTTTCATGCATGATTTATAAGCTTTCTCACTGGGAATTTTGAAGCTAGGTCCTTCACTAATAGAGGATCCTGAAATCATGTCAGGGAAAGATCTACTTTTGTTTAATGGAGCAATAAACTGGTCATGGAGTCTCCTTAGAACTTTTTAGAAAGACTGCTATAGGCAGTAGTTTGAATATCTTCCAAATTCTGAGCAAGTCTTTTTCAGTCTTAAATAATTACAGAGTGGGCATGTTTTTGTGATTATCCCAGTGACAGACTCTCCCAGAAACAGAGCAAAAGACTCTTAAAATATTGTCCACATTGTGGTTCTTTACATGCATAAAGGCTAAAATAAAATACATAATTCAAACTTCTTGGAGTTTCAGCTACAACTTGAAAAAATATCTGTGTGATTCTTTGCCTCCACTGGTGAAAAAGTTTAGATACGTTTCAGATATGTTATTCAAGGGGAATATTGTGGAATTTGTTACCCATGAATGCAGAAACATAGCATTGTGGATTTTTAAGTGAATGATGAATGTCAGTTTGTTGTCTCCACTGTAGTGTTGAATTGCTTATCTAGAGTAAGGCATGGTGGAATTACAGCTTGGGACTTAAAAACATTTTTCCCCCTGTGGAACTCTTTTCTATTGCCTCAACTTTGCCCTCTACCTTGTTACAAAATATTCTATTTTGTTTTTCTCACAGACTTCCTTGCCTGAAAGTATTTTAAAACATCATAATATTTCCATGGTTTGTCATTTTTTCATTTTAACTCTGAATTTCAGGACTATTTTTTGGTCTTCAATTAGGTAAATATATTTTCTTTATTCATTTATATAATGGTGAAGGATTCAACTTGAAGTTTTGCTTTCTTAATAATACATTGTGAAACTACAAGATATAATTCACATTTGATGGATGAGAATATCTCTATCAGAAACCGGTGAGAAATTAAATGAATCAGAAATCTGCTGTTAGTGACGATGCGAAGACCATTACACACTTGTTATAGTTGTTATTTGTTAGTGTAATGTAGACTTTAGAGTTATTATATGTGTCTATGAAAATATTGGCTGAATATGAGAACTGAGCAGAAATCCAAGAAGATAATATGACATGTAAGCCTTATTTATCGTCAGGCACTAATATTCCTGAAGAAATGCTGTTTGAATAATAACCTATCCTGTTCATCACATGCTGACAAGATGCCAGGAGTTGAGAGGGATGCTGGGCATACCATGGTGAACAAGATAAAAGCTCTGGCTGGAAGGGCTTGACATCCAGTGGGGAATAACCCATCATGATACTGTGGGATCATTCTATGACAGGAAAGTACAGGAAGACACATGTGAGTTGGAGAGTAATTCAGTTGTAGGGAACAGCAAAGAACTCCTAAAAGAAGTAATGTTAAATCTGACATAGTAGAAATAACTCCAAGATGACCTCCGGGGAATCATGCCTTTGTATAATCCCTTCCCCTTGAGTGAGAGCAAGACCTGTAACTTACTTAACTTACTTCTATCCATAGAATATGGCAAAAGTGATAGGATATTACTCCTGCAATTATATTACATGATATGGCAAAGGTGGAAGGATTTTGCATATGTAATTAAGGCTCCTAATCTGTTAATTTTAAGTTAACCAAAGGGGAGAGTCTCTTGGGTGGGCTGACCTGATCAGGCAAGCTCTTTACAGGAAACTAGAAGTCAGAGAGATTTGACACCTGGGTTTGGAGAAGTAGGCTGCCCTGTTGTGAGAGGGTCTGTGAGCGGGCCATATGGCAAAGAATTGTGGGGGCCTCTGGAAGCTGAGAGAGGACGCTGGCTGACAGTCAACAGGAAAGTAAGAACCTCAGTCCTACAACAACAAGGAACTGAATTCTGCCAACAACCATGTGAGCTTGGAAGAAGACTTTGAGCTCCAGAAAGGAAGGTAGATTGCAGCCTGGTGACACCCTGAGCAGAGGACCAACTGGACTGAACTCAAGCTTCTGATCCATAGAAACTGTGAGATGGTCAATGCATGTTTTAGACTCCTAAATTTGTGGTACTTTGTTATGCAGAAAGAGAAAGCTAATACCACTGAGATGTGAACAACGGTACTTAGATGGGGAAAGAATGTTCCAAGATTTTAGTAGAATGGCTAAAATCACAGACTCTGTAGTCAGGATTAACTCGGCTTCTCCTTTAGCCGTTTGACTCTGAGCAGGTTACATAACCTCTCATTTTTCCTAATCTGTAAATGGACATCGTCATTATCATCACCATCACCATCCTCCTTCTCTTCATATTATCATTATTATCGCCATACTTATCATCACCATGACCCATCATATTCATTTTCTTCACTATCATCACTCTCAGCATTCTACCTTCATAGCGCTTTTTAGAGGATTAAGTGAACTAAGCTGTTGGATGATTTTAAATAGGAGAGTAGCATGAACAGAGCCAGGATTCTAACTTAATCTCTTTGACCCTGGGTTCCTGTTATTTTCTAGAATGATCTTCTCAACTATAATTTGTTTTGCATTCTTTATTGTTATTGCTCAGGCTTAACAACATGACAGAGGTGAGTTGAAAATCCAGCTTCACTTTGAGCAAGAAATGAAAGTTTTAAGGCTCAGATTCTTCATATATGAGAATGAGATAACAGTACTAACCTTATAGGGCTGTGAGGATTCAATGAGATAATGAATATGAAATATGTAGCAAAGTACACGCTTAAGAATTTCTTCAATTATTTAAGAAATGTTTATATGTATTATTATTTGCAGCTTCATCATTATATACATGACACACACAAATAGTTATATCTACACATGTATAAAAAGCTTCTCTGCATAATGAATAGATTATGGAGGAAAATTATAATCTCTCTAAAGATCATTGAAACTAAGACATATTTTACTTGGTCTGGAATGCTTTAGGTCAGATAAATACTGAAAATTAGTTGGTGGATTAGATGTTCTGAGATTATCTTTCCAATCATTGTTTTTTATTTTAAAAAATCTTCACCCTAATTATTTCCTGGGTTTATGGATATAGCTGAGCAGACGGATCTATATCCCTCAGGTCCTTCTTCTCTGATTGTATAATTATTTGTTCTTTGATTTTCAAGGGCTGAACCATTGCTTTCTATTTTTATAGCTCTTTTTTTTTTTTCGGAAGAGCTTGCCTGTGAAAAAGTGATGTTTAGTTAGCTGAAACAAGCTTAGTTAGCTGAAAGCAGGCATTTTCACATAATGTGGCTTATTATTACTATAATTTTCTAAACTTGGCTATTGCCACTGCTAGTCCAGAACAAGCTGAAAACTGAAAATGCTGGAAGTTATGATGAGGAATGGGAAAGATTCGTTTTATTTTCTCATTTTGCTATCATAGTCCTGCCCGTGCTGCTCTGCTTGTTTTATTGGCACTTCTGCTTCCTCTTTCTTTCTGCCTCATTGGTACAGTCTATGCTTATTGTTGTCTTACAAATTATCCTTCCACTTGGCATTTGCTGTTGCTAATTGCCTACTAACTTTCTCCCCATTTGAGTAATGAGTGGCAATTTTGCATCCACCTCCACGCAGATATTATGGCTTCTTATCATTATTACACTGCGTCTGTTTCTCTCTAATACTCTATTTGACTTCTATGTATATAATGCCTTTTTTACATGAAGGAAAAAGAAGCCATTGATATTCATAATTATTCCATCTTTTCAAGAGCAAGGCAAAAAAGGTATATTCAGTGCATTCTGTATAGCAATTTAGATTAGGGAACTGAATTACAGTTACTAACATTTTCAATAGAGTTTGAAAATGGTGCAATTGTACAAACATATCAGAGCCTGTTTATCACTTGTGTCAGGGCAGGGATCTGAAGTCTGTATTTGCTTTAGAAGAACCGTTTGAGATTCCTGAGTGCCTGCTGTGAGCTGACAATTGATTTGGGACCCCTTTATTGGTCATCAAGTGGCTCATTTTAAACTCTCCACAGCTGTGCCCACTGACAAGTGGATAGTACCCCCTTTTCAGGCATAGTTTGGACCCCTGAGAACCACAAGACAAAAAGCAATAGAGGGCAGTGTTCTTCTGCTATAGGAAGATTACAGAGAACATGATAAAATTATCAGTGTGTGGCTTATCTGAATAGGCATTTCTACCCACATTCACCTGGTTTTGGATAGGAGAGTCCATAGGCATCCTCCAAAGGGCAGCCGATTGTTCCTGTCATCACTACTGACAATGTTGCTAGTTTAAGATCTCTCTCCTGAACTGAAATTATCTCCCACTTCTCTTAACTCCAGGCTCATCCCTTTCTGATCCACCCTTCATACTGCTGCCAGAAATTTCTATTTTAAACAGAAATCTGACTATGTCACCCCCCAGGCTTCAAAACCCTTGCCATCTCCCAACTGTAAATAGGAGATAATGGTTAAGATCAGAGGCTTTGGAGCAAGGGAAACATGGCTGGATAAACTTTGAACAGCTGTTCTATTTGAGCCTCAGCTTCCTTCCCTAAAATGGGGATAATGATGCTTACTGTGCAGGATTTCTGTAAGGATTAGAAATAACATGTGAAATGCTCAGTGGAGCCCCTTATACAAAGCGGGCTTTCAAGAAATTCTAGCTCTTAGCTATTCTTTTTTTCATAGATATTATTGATTTAAAGTCAGTATTCCTTTCAGAAAAAGGGAAAGCATCAGGAGAGACATGTAATTTGGTCTCTTCCTCCAATCCATCAAAACTTATTGTGATTCAATTGTAAAGCAACTGTAATTTAGTGCTCTCTTTCTTCATGTGCCAGGTTATTTTATATTCAAGTGATCATGACTATTAGAAGAAGATTCCATTTTGAGAATCTGATTTCAGGGGGTTGACAGAAATGTCAACATAACATGACCAAAAAGAGATACATAAACAATCAGATCAAAGAGACTCAGCCAGAAGAGAATCACATTCAGAGCAAGAGAGGAAAATGTTCAGAGGAAAATTAAAGAGGCTGACAACAAATTAAATATCATTGGCAAGAACATTTTTATCTGGTGCAAGATGCTTTGTGGGTTCTGATTCTTCTTTTGAAAATTCTTGCTCTTATTAATCTCTTTGCGTTTGCTGCTCTTCTGCCTGGGATGCACCCCAGAGTCTACCCACAATAACATCGTTGCTCATTTCACATTTCACATCCCCTAGCTGGGCCTTCTTTCATGGCCCCATCTTAAGGAGCTGCCGCTGATTACACCTGTTTGTCTTTACTGCCTTTACATTGTTTTTCTACATGGCACTTTTCACTACTATGAAATATTTGTGTACCATCTGCTTCCCCCACTAAAATGTACACCACCCAAGGGCAGGGTGCTATAGACTAGACTGAATGTTTGTGTCCTCTCAAAATTCATATGTTGAAACCTAAACCCAAATGTGACGGCATTTGGAGGTGGGACCTTTGGGAGGCTATTGGGTCATGAGGATGGAACCCTCGTGAATGGGATTAGTGCCCTAATAAAAGAGACTCCTAGAGAGTTCTCTCATTCTGCTGCCATGTGAGGACACAGAAAGAAGACAGCTGTCTATGAAACAGGAAGTGGACCCTCACCAGACACCAAACCTGCCAGCACCCTGATCTTAGACTTCCAAGCCTCCAGAACTGTAAGAAATTAATATCCCTTGTTTATAAGCCACCAGACTATGATATTCTGTTATAGCGCTTGAATGGACTTAGACATAGGGGCTTTGTGTTATTCAGAGTTATACCCCTGGTACCTGGAATAGAGCTGGATACCACAGTGAGTATACAGATACTTGTAGGATGAGTAGGTGGATTGTAAGTTTAATGTTCACATTCCCAAGAAGAAATGTTTTAAATGCCTTCTCCAACTTTGTAAATTGTCAAACCAATTTCTCATAGATCAAGACTTCTTCCTAAATAACTCCTAAGTAAGGGGGAGCTGCTTGGGCACCTGTCTTCTCTGCATGTAATGTATGAAATTTGTTTAGTGCAGTTATTGGCATATAGTGTTTATTAAGTACTACTAGTAATTATTATAAGTATGATAGATTAAAAATGAGATTTCTACTCAAGAGTGTAGTCTGCATTACAACAGCATGAGTATACTGCTCACAAAGGAGTCTCTGACCATCACTTTTCTATCAGACTTGAAAGCCCACACTGGAATTTATTAGTGTGAGCAATAGGAGAGGGGTGAACAGTGAGGGCGCTATTGTCAGCACCGGTAGAAGCTGCACTGAGTAACAACACCAGCAGAGCCTTACAGCCACCACTCCCGAGGTCCTTTCATGCTCTGAAATTCGGAGCAGTTCCATCTGGTAGAATTTTCAAAGTTCTTCCCTATGTTTCCCCATCACCCATGTCAGACAGTTCCCAGCTGCACCCCGTAAGAGGCATGAAGAGGCAGGAGACGTGGCTTCCTGATTTAGTTCTGCCACTTTGTGCTCTTAATTAAACACCACTTAATCTTCTGGTACCTTAGTTTCCTCATCTATAAATGGGAATAATGCTAGCTGCCCTATAGTAGCTCAGACAAATGTCGTGAAAAAGAAAACAAATGGTGGCACAAAAGTATATTGACACATGTAAGCACAAGACTTTTTAAAAAGCAACATTTAGCACAGTGTATGTGCCCCTCTCTTGCATCACCAATAGAGACAAAGAAAGAAAAAAAAAACCTCTGCCATCATTTCAAAAGGCAGTCCTAACTACATCAAGAACATTCAAGAACTGTATCCTGTGTTAAATATTAGCTCTACTGGCAGAGTCTTCAAACTGTCATTTGATATCTCTTTTAAAAGTATAAATATGAATGACAAATTACAAAAAAATAAGAGTAGGACCAAAAGAAGAAACAAAAGAGACTCTGTGAGTATATACGTCTCAATTTGGGTGTATGCTAGCTAAAAAATCAACCAAAAGCATTCCTGTTTATAAGATGTGTCATCCTTTTTTCTTTTTCCATCTCCTCTCTCTTCTTGATTTCTCTACAGATTTTCTAAACTTTGCAGAGGCTCTTTTTGCATATTAAACTTAAGTCAGCTTCAAACACAAGCATAAACAACCCTGCTAAAACATTTTGTTCAACGAAGTATAAAGTATATGACTTACCACATTACTAGTTTTTGCAAAAAGCTATTATGTAAATATACAGGCTTATATGAGCTTAAATAGTCTGAGGCAAGGATGCAAAGAAAGGCAATACATACACATATATGGAAGCAATGCTCACTCTGCCTGGTTTTAGCAGACAATTGCATACCCTCACTTAAAGGGCAAAGAAGAAGCCATAAGTCTATTTTAGTGACTCCATTCTGAAATGGTGCACTTATTCCTTTTATTACATTTTCAAATAAATACATATGGGACCCGTCAGATGTCAACAGTGGCTCAGAAGAGAGTCTGAATTAGTCACACTGGCACACAGGGCTCAGGAACAATGAACGGTGCTCTGGAAGACCCTTGAATACAAGCCTATTTGCCTCTTAATCCAAATGAATAATTAATGATAATTATCATGCTGCAGTTATTATCTGTGATAATAATATATCCGTAAGGTGAATAAATTCAATCTGCTACTATGCAGAAATGGCAACTCATAATATTCTTAAGAAATACAGATATAATTATCAGTATTAATGGTCAAGGAAAAAAAAATTTATATAAGGAATTACGGCAAAAGGTCTAAAGTAAGGTGGAAAAGAATCCTTCTGATAATATTTCTTCCATTGCCATCACCGCCGGGGGCCTGCTGTAGTGATGTTGAGGTTCCTACTTTTGTGGGTAGGTTCCATTTAAGTAAAGGCTTTACTATGCACTTGTGCACTGCAATCTGCCCATAACATTTCCATTATCGCCTTTTAGAAAATGACTCCGGTTACATTTAATATCCTGTAAAAGGGCATGTGAAGCATGTTAGGACAGGTGGGGCTGCTTGGGGCACCAACTTGACAATTTAACACTTAAAAGGGAAAGAAGCAAAAAGCCAAATCAAATAAAATGTCAAGTGTCTGGTTATTTGACTAGGGGTGGAGGTGGGACAGTGCTGACTGACGGCGGTTGTTGGTAGTGGTTGTTGTGTTTTGAAATGCTCTAATGGCTTAGAGGTAACCAGTGAAAGGGCCCTACTCCTTCCTTCTAGCTGTCATCCTCATGGGAAGGCAAGCTGCTTGGTTGGCCATCATTTTATGTGTGTCTGTGTGGGCGTGCAGTCACACCCACGGATGTACACGCACTCACACACATATCCTTTTTGGAAAAGTTAGGACTATTGAGATATACTTTACATAAGTTAAATTTAAAATTTACTTTTTTTTTTTTTTTTTTGCGGTACACGGGCCTCTCACTGTTGTGGCCTCTCCCGTTGCGGAGCACAGCGTCCGGACGCGCAGGCTCAGCGGCCATGGCTCACGGGCTCAGCCGCTCCGCGGCATGTGGGATCTTCCCGGACCGGGGCACAAACCCATGTCCCCTGAATCGGCAGGCGGACTCTCAACCACTGAGCCACCAGGGAAGCCCAAGATTTCAGATTTTCATGTAACATATTTCATGTACTTCCTCATTACTGATTAGTTAAGCAGATGGGAAAAATTATTAAACCCACTATTTGCAACAATGTTTAAAAGTCTCTCTTTTTCTCTTTTTGTACTATTTCTAACTTCTCCTCTATTCATTTGGTCTTTCTTTGAATAGTTTTCTCAGGGGTTCTAAAGTTTATCTGGTTTCCATCTTCCAAAAACAAAAGTTTATCTTTGTAAAATCAGATTTTTTTTTGTCTTTTCTCTTTTAAATGTTTAAAAGTAGAAGTATTAAGAAGTTTGGGAACATCAAAAGTTAATTTGTTGTCCCATTGAAAAGAAAAAATACACAGTATCTTTTAGGGATATCCTGATGAGCTACTTATGTTCTGTTTTTACTTCTTTTGAGAAAAAAAAAAAATCCCAGAGTAGGAATGCTTATTAGATGTTGGGGAGGGAATAACAAGTTTACAGGAGCTCATTTTCTTGAGACCTTTGCTCTTAACAATGAAAAAAAAAAGAAAGATTTAAAAATTTCTATAGGAAAGACTCCAGGTGATGTAAAGTTATATCACATTTTTTTTTCCAGCTCTGTCCTGTTTGTGCCATTATGAAATTACTTCACTAAAGTGACTCAACAGTGTTGGGAGGAGAAAAATGTAATTAGAACACAGAAAATCTGACTGATTTTCTTTAAACAAGTGTACATATGTTTTCTAGTTCAAGACAAACTTTAAGTTCTTATTGAGCCTAACAAAATTAAGAATTAATTTCAGAATTGTAGATAATAAAATTTCAATATTGTGGTGTTTTTCAATTGAAGAGCCCCCAAAGCTAAGATAGGGTATTGGGTAGCTGATATTTAAATATCAGCTTTACTGGAGAAAAATTGCTTTTCTCTAAAATGTTTGAATAATTGATAAATCAGTATAGAATCACAGATAATCAAGAATTGACTGAAATAGAGAACTTAAAAAAATATCTTACCTATTCCTTTCTTAGGTGCAGAGAAATGAAAAGTTATCTTATTTTGAAAGATTTTCAAAAGTGAGTCCTTAATCCAGTTCATTGTTTGAATCAATTATTTGATAACACTCAAAGCTAGAAAATGTCTGAGTCCAATGCCCTATGCTTTATACATGGCTTCGATTCCATTCTTCCATGGCCACTGTACTCTGTGTGGGAGGCTTTTACACACCAGAGGACAATAATTAAACCTCCTCGAGCACTTTAATCATCTTGGTGGCAGCGTTCTGAACCTGCCCTGAATTCTTCATTTCTCCGCCTTATATTAGAGGCTGTGTATGTTGATAAAAGTCTGACTAGAACTGATTAATATGGAGAAAGTGATGCTTTTGTGCATTCTAATATTCAGATTGCTTTGTAAACATTGCAGTGTCATGTTATTAACTTACTCCTAGATTATTATTTACTGTGAGCTTCTGATCATTTCTTCCCTGCTATTACTTAGTAAGTTTTTTCCAGCTTATATTTTTGCACTTTGAAATTCCTTATTGGTTTCTCTCCTCTTCTTCACTCAGAGGTGGGATCCTATCCTTTGGAGTGATGGAAGATGCTATAATCTGAATGTATGTGTCTCCCCAGTATTCACGTTAGATCCTAACACCCAATGTGATGGTGTTAGGAAGTGGGGACTTTGGGAGGTAATTAGGTCGTGAGGGTGAGGCCCTCATAAATGATTAGTGTTCCTATAAAACAGGCCCCTAACAGTACTCCCTAGCTCCTTCCTTCATGTGAGGATACAACAGTAAGTCCTCAGCTCAGAAGAGAGCCCTCACTTGACTATACTGACATCCTCATCTTGGACTTCCAGCCTCCAGAACTGTGAAAAATTAATTTTTGTTGTTTATAAATCACCTAATCCATGGTGTTTTGTTAGCAGTCCAAACAGACTAAAGCAGAAGGACTTGGTGAGTTGGCAGAACTTTCTGTGTGTGTGTAATCTTTCTGTTATTCAAAGACACAACATGAGAATTAAAAACTAAAAAGGCTGGAAGCATTCCAGAAAACACTGAGAGGCTTTGAGAGTAGTGAGAAGGAACCAGTGCCACAGATAGCTGTCCAGGCTGTCCATAGACAGTCTACAAACACAAGTAGAAGGTGGGGGTTTTCCATTTGTGATGGAGGAATTTAGGATTCTGGTTGCTTATAGCAGACAGATTTAAGACAGATAACTAACTGGGTGGATAACTAACTGGGTGGTTCAATTTCTTCTTTATACTCTTAGATACTTTCTAAATTGTAATTTAAAAAATAATTAATTAACTAATTAATTTATTTTTGACTGCGTTGGGTCTTCGTTGCTGCACCTGGACATACTCTAGTTGAGGCAAGCGGGGGCTACTCTTCGTTGCATTGCGTGGGCTTATTGCGGTGGCTTCTCTTGTTACGGAGCATGGGCTCTAGGTGCACAGGCTTCAGTAGTTACAGCATGTGGGCTCAGTAGTTGTTGCTTGTGGGCTCTAGAGAGCAGGCTCACTAGTTGTGGCGCACGGGCTTAGTTGCTCCACGGTATGTGGGATCTTCCTGGACCAGGGCTTGAACCCATGTCCTCTGCATTGGCAGGCGGGTTCTTAACCACTGTGACACCAGGGAAGTCCCTAAATTGTAATTTCTATGACTATAAAGTATTATAACTTATGGTCCAGACATTGGTCTGTGAAGAATACATACTCCAAGTAAATATTGAAAATAAATGATATCAATGACATTTAAAATTTTATCTGGGAAAACATATGCTACCTCTTAAATCTAAATATTCTGTTGGTCTGAGAAATGGAGTCTTTTGAAAATTTGCAAAAAATATTTTGTATGAGGTTAAAGCAATAATTGTCATACCCAGGTGTTTTCATAAACTAGCCTCTTCATAACCAGATACTAAGTGCTGCCTGACATATGTAGAGATGAAACTGTTGTGATAATGACAATCCAGGGTTTTATGCTGTGAGGTAATGGATTTACTGTGATTTACTCATGTCCTCTTAGTTGGGAGAGTTCATTTGTGATCAAACAAACCTCTAAAATATCTGACCAAAATTAGTGGAGCAGTTGTAGATGTGAAACAAACTAAATACATTGGAATGAAATGTAGAAGTTTATGGAACCTTTTTCATTTAAAATCCTATGGGAAGACTTTTTGATTTGCAATCCCTTTTTGAAGACCCCTGGATCTATTACCTAATTGGGTACATTAAAAAATGTATATACAGACACACATACCACACTTACAAGCATATAATTGCCACATATTTTGATAACAGGAGATGGTCTGGTGTGTGGCACTGTAGCACGTACTCAAAGGGCCATGCCATGTTTTTGTGTGTAATGGCCAGAGCAAGATGGCCTAGTTTTGATTTCCACCATGGTTGTCCTGAGTCAAAACTGTGTGGTAACTGATTTGTATTTAGCTCCTTCTGTCCTCCTTTCCTGACTCCCTTCCTTTCATCCACTCAACCCTGTGGTTCTCAGTTACTTAGTATTCTCAAGCTGTTTACTGGTTGCTTAGAATCTTCCACTAAAGGATCACCACTCAGTCTGCCCTCCTTCCCAGGGCCTTATATGCCACCTCTTTTCCTCTGTCCCATCCGAAAGATCGGCCCTGTGCCCCATTCTCACTATTCTTAGAGGGTGAGAGCTAACATAAGTTTGTAAAAATGTGAGCCATCAAATTCTTCACCTACAGGGATTTAGTACTGTGGGAGTTTAGATACTCTTGCAGGATTGATGGGGGAGATAGTTTGGGGTTAGAGAGCGATCTGACTTTGTATGTTTGTTATGCCTGTGAATCCAAATACTTCCTTAACACATCTGGTGTAACTCAGAAGTATGGCTGGGAGGAAAGCAGGAAGGGCAATTGATTTCCCAGACACCATGGGGCTCCCTCCCTCAAATGGTGCTTTTCAAAAACATTTTCAATGTTAATATTCATTGACATGGTGATTTTTATTACCACGATTAAAAGACTAGAGAAAGCAGAGTAATAGAGAATGAAGTCAACAGGCTGTAGAGGGTCAGTGTTCTTGCTTCCTCACCAGCCAGGTGGTCCCACGCCTCCTGGCCTCCCCCTGAGGCTGGCTCCCCCTGGTGTTAGAACCTGGAATCGGTTCTAGACTAACCCTGTTCCCATACAACTGAAGAGAGCTTGAGTTATTTTGGGAACCCCTTGTGGCTTCGAGACCATTTATGTCTGGCATTCGCCAGTTTTGGGGGAAAAGTCACTGACTAGGAATGGTTACCTTTTAATGTATTTGTTTGGCAGAGTTTGATCTCTACTGACAGAGAAAAACATTTTTAAGCTTTATCCCGTTACTGAGGAACTATTAATTTTGTTTTTTGTTTTATTTTTAATTTTATTTTGGCTGCACCATGCAGCATGTGGGATCTTAGTTCTCCCACCGGGGATCAAACCCGTGCTCCCCTGCAGTGGAAGCATGGAGTCTTAACCACTGGACCACCTGGGAAGTACCAGGAACTATTAATTTTGAAAGGAAGATGGGATCTCTGGATAATTCTGGATCTGGATACTCATTTAACAAATTTTAACTGAGCACCTGTTGAGTTAATGTCCTAAAGATAGAAGTGAGCAAAAGAGGCACAGGCATTTAAGAAGCTTATACTTTAGAGGCACAAAAGTCCTTTGTAAAATTTAAATCACTATACAAATTAGTTATTGGTTATAATTTACTATAAATACTCATCCAATCAATATTTAATAAGCACCTGCTGTTTTCTAAGCACTGGGGATACTGGAGAATATAAAGGTGCATGAAATATAGTCTCTGCACTTGAAGGAGTTTATAATATGGGATCAACAGTTATTTAAAAAAATAGCCACAATGCCAGGAATTAAACTCCATAAGGTACAAAGTGCTTCAGGTTCGTTAAGAAAGGCACTCACTGCTAAATACTTGTGAAGGTCTAGGCAGGCCTCTGGTATTTAATTTGGATTTGAAGGATGATAGAGAATCTGTAAGGTAGAAAACGTCTGAGTAGATGGTACATGTAGAAATTTGAGGGCAGGGATATCCGAGGTTGAAGGGAATTTCCAAGGTCTGGACTGCTGTGAATTTTATCATGTATGAGAGCAGATGAGAATAACTTTGCACATGAGACTCACCAACTACATAATTCTCCTTCAATTAACTCAGTGGGCCAGTTCTCTTCCTTCATATCTGAGCTGATTCTGGTCATAAATCCTTGGCCTTCACAGGTAGCTTGCTTACTCTGCTTACTAAAATATCAACAATATTGTTCCATTTGTGTAAAATGTCTCTCTTTCAAAATGTGTCAACAGATCAAGTATAGTGCAGCAGTAATGTGTCATAAATAATGTACAATAAAATAAACAAAATAGAAAATATTTATATTAATGTAATATGAAATTCTCCCTTAAGAAAATAGATGTTATCAACTGGTCAGTTTCTCAAAATGCCCAAGGTACATAAGTACTTGTATGCCCTTAAGTATAGCAATTTTATCTCTATATAATCTTCTTTAAATATAGATCCTGAAATCCCAGCTATGTTCCCTTTCTACACCATTATTCCTTGGAGGTCTGATATAGAAATCCAAGGGTACATTTAGCTCAGAAAATTGAAAAAATCCCATGCGTTGGCACATTGACACTCCACCTAGCAAATTATGATGGGTTGGTGAATGTGAATTCAAGTTATTACAGAGAAGTGTCTGCAGAGATTTGCAATCTATTTTGGTGGCCCTGAATGTCACACTTCCTTCCCTTTAGAAAAAAATAATCCTGTCTTTCAACAACCATAAAATTCTGGTCTTTAACATTCTGTGATCTTGTGACTTTGTACTTGGCACAATTGGAGTTTTCCATTTCTTCTCTTAAGCTACAGTCTTTACCCTACATTTCTTCAAACTCAGTCTCTGAGTCTTTGTCATTGATATTCTCTCCTCGTAACCCTCTTCCACTTCGTCATTATGACCCTATCACTCCGGCACTTTTTTACGTACAGTTTGCCCCATAAGATCCCCTAATTTCTCTTTGTCCATATTTTCCCCCTCATTTCCCTTTCTTTCTCATGGTTTCATAGACCCTGAACTCCTCTGCTTTCTCATCATCCACTAATTAGCATGTCTCCATGGCAACAGACAGTTGCAGAGCGGGAATCATTCTCTGTACCAGCTACTGCTGAGTAACCTCTGGGCCTAGCAAGGAGGGGCCTTGACCTGCTTAAGATAGGAAGACTTTTCTCTTCTTGGCAGGAGAGGATCCATATATTTCAGAGAAGGCCCTGTTTCCTAGGGGAAAGAATAAGTCCATTTGGTTGAAAAGGAGTGTACACTTGGATTCAGGAATGCAAAATCAAAGTATGGAATAAACTAAGAAGATATTAAAGAAGACATAGGAAAAATATCTAATGCTGATGCTCTGCTTTTGGTTTGTAAAGATCAGCAGTGCTTTGATCTGGAAATGGCTATGAAGCAACTGGTAGCAAATATTTAGTATCATTTACGTTCTAATTTTACACGTATGATTCAATAAGTGTGTGCCATGGGACTGAATCTAAGACACAAAACCCCGCTACTCTCAGCTTTAAGAGGTTTATTTATCATTATTTTAAAATTTCACTATTTTAAGCTATTTATCAACTCATAATCATATATTTTCTAAGCAACTGTAATGGCATTAATTATTGTAGGGGTTTACTGTTGCAGTTTTTTGGGGGGGATAGGTGATATAGCATTATACAGTGCATGTAAAATTTTCTATGGCTAAGAGTCTAGGAAAGATATTAGTTATAATTTATTGAGCACCCATTATGAATTAAACATTTTATGAAGTAATTTGCATATATTTTCTCTAAACCTCATGACAGTGTTTCAAGGTAAGATACTGTTATTTCCGTTTTGTGTATGCAGTTGAGATTCACAAAGATTAAGTAATGTTCCTGAGTTCAAAAAACTAGTCAGAGCCTGGAACAGGACTACCAGATACCTGAAACCAAGTCTGTGTACAGATACTCATTACCTGTACATTCCCACATAAAGATGTTTGGATGAGGACTAGAAAGCTACATAGATGCAAAAGTGTAGACTCCTGTTTTCGCAGAAAAATCTTGATTAGTAAGAAAGAGAGGCTGAATTTCGAGGTCTCCCATGTTGGAAACTGTAGTAGCTGAGAGGATAAAGATTCAAAGCAGCAGGTGATTTTACTGGATGTCAGGGAATGACATGTTTTATCAACATGTGGAAACTAGAAGAGTAGGAATTTATTGCTTGAAAGCATGCTGGTCATGACGTAAGCTTGGGTAAACTGGCTGGAAGCATTTGTCCCCTGACCTATAAATGTGGGCATGACGTGGCAATCCTGGAACACTGCTCTTGCTGGTGAGTGGGGATGGAGAACTTGCATTTGCTGGAAGGGTGCTCACCTTTCATCCTCTTCGTTCCTCAACGTTTATAATGAAAAACATTCTTTTTTCAAATTTGAATGAGACGTTACCAATTGGTACACTGCATTTCATCAGCCAAAGATCAACTAACGTCTCAAACTTGATTGAAACCCTGAAGACTGTACTCTTTATTCAGCCTATGAGCAAATGTCTGACATCTAAGGCAGAAAAACACACTTGTTGATTGACTTCTATATGCCAATTATGGAGCAAAGTGCTTCTGTATGCAGTTGGTGGTGGCTGTGAGGGTACTCCTCTCTGATTTTCTTTAGCTGGGAGTGTAATTATCTGACCCCAGCTGCTGGGCTCTGAAATGCATGGAGGCCTAAATGTTTCTGGTCAGCAGTTCTAATGTGTGCGTGTGTGCAGTGGAGTCGGGGTTTCTCAAGGGCCAGCTGAGAGTCCTGTAATTCAACTCAGTTCTAACACGGTCTACTTGGAGTTAGTGTCAGAGCCCACAGGTTGAGGGCTCAGTCCTTCAGAGCTGCCCCCGCCTTCAGATGCCAGTTGAAAGCCCAGGTTGTTAACCTTACTTCTGACCTAATAGCTATAAATGAGAGGTTCCAATGACCCCACATCCTTGGGTTGGATTAATTTGCTAGAGTGGCTCACAGATCTCAGAGAAACATTTTACTTACTAGATTATCAGTTCATTATAAAAGGATGTAACTCAGGAACAGCCAGGTGGAAGAGATGCATAGGGCAAGGGATGGGGAAAGGGCATGGAGCTTCCATGCCTTCTCCCAGTGTACCACTCTCCTGGCACCTCCATGTGTTCACCAACTCAGAAACTCTCTGAACCCCGGCTTTTGGGGTTTTTATGGAGGCTTCATCACATAGGCACGGCTGATTAGCCGTTGGCGATTGATCTCAATTTCCAGCCCCTTTCTCGTCCTGGGTGAGTGGGACTGAAACGTCCAACCTTCTAATCCCAAGGTTGGTTGGAACCATCCTTAGATGACCTAGGGGCATTGCAAAGGTCACCTCATTAACATAACAAAAAACACCTTTAGGCCTTTATTGCTTAGGAAATTCCAAGGCTTTTGGGAGCTCTGTGCCAGAAATGAGACAAAGACCAAATACATATTTCTTATCATAAATCACAGTATCACAAGGCCACACTTCCACAGGCTGCTCCTATCCAGTGGCTGAGTATGGCATGGATGTCAAGGCATATCTGTTTCTGGGAGAAGAAGTGTTCTCTGAAGAACCACTGAAGCTTGAGTACTTCTTGCTGTACTTGCTGAGCTCCCATTGGTCTTGCTGAGCTTTCTTAGACCTACAATCAAGACTCTTCCACCCAAACTTCCTTCTCTTCCCCCTCTCCTTCAGGTGCCAGACAGCACTGTGGTCTGAAGGCTTTTCCTACCTTCCCCGTTCCCTCCTCAGGCTACCCTGAGATGTTTCCTTTACTGAACTTCCCTGATGCCTGCTTCTTGGAGAATCTACATCAGCACACTGTCTAATTTAATCTTCCCAATCTTATGAGCTATTTATGATGATAAGAAATAGAGTCTCAGGCCATCATCAAAAACATCTATAAATAATAAATGCTGGAAAGGGCGTGGAGAAAAGGGAGCCCTCCTACACTGTGGGTGGGACTGTAAATTGATGCAGCCACTATGGAGAACAGTATGGAGGGTCCTTAAAAAACTAAAAATAGAGTTGCTGTAAGATCTTGCAATCCCACTCCTGGGCATATATTTAAAGAAATCTCTAATTCAAAAAGATACATGCACCCTAATGTTCATAGGCAGCACTATTTACAATAGCCAAGACATGGAAGCAACCTAAATGTCCATCAACAGACGAATGGATAAAGAAGATGTGGTTTATATATCCAAAATGGTATATTACTCAGCTGTGAAAAAGAATGAAATATTGCCATTTGTAGCAACATGGATGGACTTAGAAATTGTCATACTGAGTGAAGTAAGTCAGATAGAGAAGGACAAATATATGATGTTGCTTATATGTACAATCTAACAAATGATACGAATGAACTTATTTTCAAAACAGAAACAGACTCACAGACATAGAAAACAAGCTTATGGTTACCAAAGGGGAAAGGGAGAGGGAGGGATAAATTAAGAGTTTGGGATTAGCAGATACAAACTGCTATATATAAAATAGATAACAGCAAGGACCTACTGTATGGCACAGGGAACTATATTCAATATCTTGTAATAAACTATCATGGAAAAGAATCTGAAAAAGAATACACACACACACACACACACATATATCAAAAACTGATTCACTTTGCTGTTCATAAGAAACTAACACAACATTGTGAATTAACTACACTTCAATTTAAAAAAAAAGAAAAAAGAAATAGAGCTTCAGGGAGTTTGAAATACTGACACTCAGGTCACCCAGCTAATAATGGCAGGCTTCAAACCCAGCTGTTTGCTCCCATGGACTGTTGACTCTTCCCACTATACCACACTGCCTAGGATGTCTTATTGTAGCCACCACTACCTTATGTGCTACTTTGCCTGTTGACAAGTCCTATGGTAAAAGCAGGAGAAGGTAAAAATTACCCTAAAGCTCCCTGACAAAAGAAAAACAAAAGATCAGGAAGGCAAACTGCTAATATAAAATGTGCACTCTTTTTTTATGGTAACTTAGACTTTAAGCTTTCTCATATGTGTCATTGACAGGGAGCTGTCTGGTTACGTGAATATGTTGTTTTTCTTTTTTTTCCGCTAATGCCCCTTTTAGGTAAATCAGAGCTGCAGGTACTGTATCTGATTTTCAGAGATAATGTGAATTTGTGACATTCCCTGTGGAGCTTGAGGTCTAGGAACCAAGAGCATTACGTTTTTAAGTGCTAGAGTGATATGTCTGAAAGTCTTAGCATTGTTTAAGAGGCAGCTCTTCTTATTTGGATCAGGAAGCGATGTGAGTTTTCCAAAGGTGAGAAGGTCTTCCTCGCCTGAATAAAGGCTGAGTACAGAGTGGAGCTGCAGGCTGCTTGTTTTACTGTGGAGGCCAGCAGCCAAAGCCAAAGTAGCCAGCCTCAGGGGAGCAACTGCAACCGATTCTGACGAACAAATGGAGAACCCAGTGGGGAAGTATAGAAAACAAAGGGAGACTTTTACTTTTTTTTACACCCTCCCTGCCTTTTTAATTTAGGCCAAAAAAGTACAAGTTACTGCAATTAATTCCCAAACCTGGTGAAGGTTCAAGAGGACAGGGAGCCTGAGGACCTTCACCTGAATGGCTTTTTTTTTTTTTTTTTTTTTGCGGTACGCGGGCCTCTCACTGTTGTGGCCTCTCCCGTTGCAGAGCACAGGCTCCGGACGCGCGGGCCCAGCCGCTCCGCGGCACGTGGGATCCTCCTGGACCGGGGCACGAACCCGTGTCCCCTGCATCGGCAGGCGGACTCTCAACCACTGCGCCACCAGGGAAGCCCCTGAGTGGCTTCTTGAAAGATGCTGTATCTGAGGCCTTTGGTGCTGGGAGAACACTGACTTGTCTCCCTCTTTACTTTGCGGGGAATCCTGTTTTTGACTGAGGAAACTTCATCCTTCTCAGAGCTGTGCCGCTGGCATTGCAGGTGGGACAAGCTGATGTACACACTCCTGCTGCTGAGCCATTCTCTCTGTTTCTGAGGGCTCCAAACAAAGGGCAGGCATCTGACCATCATCTGATTCATTTCGCCAGATGAGTCTCCCACAGAGTCTTAGCTCTGAGGTGGAGGCCCTCACTGTTGGCCTTATTCTGCCTCAACATTCCTGTTAACTGGATAGTGTCCTGCTTACCTCTCCAGCCTCGTCTCCCATAGCTTCTTCACATCAAGATAGAGTGCTTTCTATTCTAGAACCTTCCATGCTCCCTTATACCACATGCCTTTGCCCGCTGCCCCTCACCGACTCCTATACTCTTTGCCTATTTGGTGCATGTCTAATTCCATTAAGCCTGCAATCAAATAGAACCTCCTTAGTGAAGCCTTCCCTGACTTCTCTAAACTCTATTAATTACTTCATTCTCTGCACATTTCAGTTGAGCTGAAATTAACTTCACTTCTGTCTGAAGATACAGATTCAAATTCAACAACTTTTCTCTGAGTGAATACTAAGTGCCTGGCACTGGAATGATCACTGTCATATACAGCGTTTCTTGAATTTTTATTTGGCAAAAAGACTAGAGAAGATGATTCCTTTGGATTGAGATGGACTAGTATGGCATTCTGAAATCACCAAACTCCACTCTTAAGAAGAGGGGATTGAGCATAGACATGAAAGGTATTTTTAGTCACTGCCCAGTATAAGAACAAAACAACATCAACAAAATGCTTGCTTTTTTAAAGGTCTCTGATTTTTCCAGAACTTTTTGGAAATTGTTCTGGAAAATTATGAACTCCGCTTCCAGTGACCCTGTACCCTCTGTGCTCTAGGGTACTTGTGAATAATCTGTTTCATAGTTCTCTTTGGAAGTGGCATTATTGTGTCTGAGCCACGAGCTCTTCAATCTCAGTCATTCCTTTTTGCAAGGTTATAGGTACAGCCAGCATATCTACACAAGGCAAGAAGCACCACTATTTCATTCTTGAACAAATTTTGATCCACTTCCACTTTGCTCCAAGCCATGAGGAGTAGGTGGTCACCGCCATGAAACAATCAACAATCTAAAAAACGGCTTCTATTTTTCACTAATATGACTGTCAAAAATATCTTTGAAATTGACAACTCTGCTTTTAATCAACAATGTAGACCACAGGTTGGTCAACTACCGCTTATAAGCCAAGCCCATCCTGCTGCTTGTTTTTGTAAATAAAGTTTTATTGGAACACAGCCCTCACATTTGTTTACATATTGTCCTTGACTGCTTTCTCATTATAACAGCAGAGTTGAGTAGTTGCAAGAGAAACCATGTGGCTCACAAAGACTAAAATATTTACTACCTGGTCCTTTATAGAAAAAGTTTGCCGACCCCTGACATAGCAATCTGAGGTATTGCCAGAAACCCTAAATGCAAACTCTCCAATATCCAGTTCTTATAAAAAGCCTGATTGTGAGAATATATTTCTCTTGGATCTTAGTATCAGGAAAGCTATGCTTGTTCCTGAACTACTAGTGAGTTTGTATTCTTACGGACACTTTGAATCTTATAATGGATTGTGCTTCTCTCTGAGCTTTGAGTACCTGGACGTCCTGAGCCAAAATCCAGTCCTTCTCTGTAGGTGACACCCACTTTTAGTTTCAATTACTCCTAACTCTCTGATTTCCTAACTATTTATTTCAGTCTGATGGCCTTCTATGTATTTACTTTTTAGGAAAATGTTAGGTATAAATAAATACGAAAATAACATGTATCCTTTGAACTTCTGTAGTCTATTTTCTAGATTTAGCTGTTTATATGTCTGCCTCTGCCTCCTGCTTTAAAACTTCTTTGGGGGACTATGTCATAAGGTGCTTTGCACATCGAACATAATAAATGTCTGGGATTTTTTGTTTGCTTGAGTTTTGTTTGTTTGCTTATTTAGTAGCAAGTTGGTTTTAAGAAATTATTTGTTTCAAAGATCAGCACATTTTCAACTTAAATTAATTGGCTGCTATTAGTATAAATAAATTTCTGCAAGATGCATAAACTTGGTTGAAAAATTCACTTAAGTGTGTTCGCGCTGCGGCTGGTGACCACACCAGACGAGCCGTCTGGCTGGAACTTTGACCGCAGAGGCACCCTGGAGAAAGGAAGCTCAAGAGGAGGAGAAGTGGGCCCAGCACACGGAAGAGGACCATCCCTGACGACCACCACGGGCCTTGCTTATGGTGTCTTTCAGGAAAAAAGGAAGAATGAAAGTAGACGAATGTTTATTTTTCTCCTCTTTGAAACATCTCTGACTTCCGGGTAAGATGGCGGAAGAGTAAGACGCGGAGATCACCTTCCTCCCCACGGATACACCAGAAATACAGCTACACGTGGAACAACTCCTACAGAACACCTACTGAACGCTGGCAGAAGACCCCAGACCTCCCAAAAGGCAAGAAACTCCCCACATACCTGGGTAGGGCAAAGCGGAGAGATTCCTGCACAGAGGATCGGTGCCGAGCGGCACTCACCAGCCCGAGAGGCTTGTCTGCTCGCCCGCCGGGGCACGCAGTGCTGGAAGCTGAGGCTCGGGCTTCGGTCAGAGCGCAGGGAGAGGACTGGGGCTGGTGGCGAGAACTCAGCCTGAAGGGGGCTAATGTGCCACAGCTAGCCGGGAGGGAGTCCGGGAAAACTCTGGAGCTGCCGAAGAGGCAAGAGACTTTTTCTTCCCTCTTGGTTTCCTGGTGCGCGAGGAGAGGGGATTAAGAGCGCTGCTTAAAGGGGCTCCACGGACGGGCGCGAGTCGCGACTGAAAGCGCGGAGCCCAGTGACAGGCGCGGGACGCCGGGGCTGCTGCTGCCGCCGCCAAGAAGCCTGTGTGCGAGCGCAGGTCACTGCCCACACCGCCCTTCCGGGAGCCTGTGCAGCCCGCCACTGCCGGGGTCCTGGGATCCAGGGGCGGCTTCCCTGGGAGAACGCACGGCGCACCTCGGGCTGGTGCAACGTCACGCCGACCTCTGCCGCTGCAGGCTCGCCCCGCACTCCGTGCCCCTCCCTCCCTCCTGGCCTGAGTGAGCCAGAGTCCCCGAAGAGGCTGCTCCTTTAACCCTGTCCTATCTGAGCGAAGAACAGACGCCCTCCGGCGACCTACACGCAGAGGCGGGGCCAAATCCAAAGCTGAGACCTAGGAGCTGTGAGAACAAAGAAGAGAAAGGGAAACCTCTCCCAGCAGCCTCAGAAGCAGCGGATTAAAGCTCCACAATCAACTTGATGTACCCTGCATCTGTGGAATACATGAATAGACAACACATCATCCCAAATTGAGGAGCCCGGAGTCAGTGCTGTGCCTCTGAGGTGGGAGAGCCAACTTCAGGACACTGGTCCACAAGAGACCTCCCAGCTCCACATAATATCAAATGGCGAAAATCTTCCAGAGATCTCCATCTCAACACCAGCACCCAGCTTCACTCAACGACCAGCAGGCTACAGTGCTGGACACCCTAAGCCAAACAACTAGCAAGACAGGAACACAACCCCACCCATTAGCAGAGAGGTGGCCTAAAATCATAAAAAGTCCACAGACACCCCAAAACACACCACCAGACGTGGACCTGCCCACCAGAAAGACAAGATCCAGCCTCATCCACCAGAACACAGGCACTAGTCCCCTCCACCAGGAAGCCTACACAACCCACTAAACCAACCTTAGCCACTGGGGACAGACACCAAAAACAACAGGAACTACGAACCTGCAGCCTGCAAAAAGGAGACCCCAAACACAGTAACATAAGCAAAATGAGAAGACAGAAAAACACACAGCAGGAGAAGGAGCAAGATAAAAACCCACCAGACCTAACAAATGAAGAGGTAATAGGCACTCTACCTGAAAAAGAATTCAGAATAATGATGGTAAAGATGATCCAAGATTCTATTTCCCAGATACAAAATCTTGGAAATAGAATAGACAAAATGCAAGAAACAGTTAACAAGGACCTAGAAGAACTAAAGATGAATCAAGCATCGATTAAAAACACAATACATGAAATAAAAAATACTCTAGATGGGATCAATAGCAGAATAACTGAGGCAGAAGAACGGATAAGTGAGGTGGAAGATAAAATAGTGGAAATAACTGCTGCAGAGCAAAATAAAGAAAAAAGAATGAAAAGAACAGAGGACAGTCTCAGAGACCTCTGGGACAACATTAAACGCACCAACATTTGAATTATAGGGGTTCCAGAAGAAGAAGAGAAAAAGAAAGGGACTGAGAAAATATTTGAAGAAATTATAGTTGAAAACTTCCCTAATATGGGAAAGGAAATAGTTAATCAAGTCCAGGAGGCACAGAGAGTCCCATACAGAATAAATCCAAGGAGAAATACGCCAAGACACATATTAATCAAACTGTCAAAAATTAAACACAAAGAAATCATATTAAAAGCAGCAAGGCAAAAACAACAAATAACACACAAGGGAATCCCCATCAGGATAACAGCTGATCTCTCAGCAGAAACTCTACAAGCCAGAAGGGAGTGGCAGGACATACTTAAAGTGATGAAGGAGAAAAACCTGCAACCAAGATTACTCTACCCAGCAAGGATCTCATTCAGATTTGATGGAGAAATTAAAACGTTTACAGACAAGCAAAAGCTGAGAGAGTTCAGCACCACCAAACCAGCTTTACAACAAATGCTAAAGGAACTTCTCTAGGCAAGAAACACAACAGAAGTAAAAGACCTACAATAATGAACCCAAAACAATTAAGAAAATGGGAATAGGAACATACATATCGATAATTACCTTAAATGTAAATGGACTAAATGCTCCCACCAAAAGACACAGATTGGCTGAATGGATACAAAAACAAGACCCATCTATATGCTGTCTACAAGAGACCCACTTCAGACCAAGAGACACATACAGACTGAAAGTAAGGGGATGGAAAAAGATATTCCATGCAAATGGAAACCAAAAGAAAGCTGGAGTAGCAATTCTCATATCAGACAAAATAGACTTTAAAATAAGGACTACTAGAAGAGACAAAGAAGGACACTACATAATGATCAAGGGATCGATCCAAGAAGAAGATATAACAATTGTAAATATTTATGCACCCAACATAGGAGCACCTCAATACATAAGGCAAATACTAACAGCCATAAAAGGAGAAATCGACAGTAACACACTCATAGTAGGGGACTTTAACACCCCACTTTCACCAATGGACAGATCATCCAAAATGAAAATAAATAAGGAAACACAAGCTTTAAATGATACATTAAACAAGATGGACTTAATTGATATTTATAGGACATTCCATCCAAAAACAACAGAATACACATTTTTCTCAAGTGCTCATGGAACATTCTCCAGGATAGATCATATCTTGGGTCACAAATCAAGCCTTGGTAAATTTAAGAAAATTGAAATTGTATCAAGTATCTTTTCCGACCACAATGCTATGAGACTAGATATCAATTACAGGAAAAGAGCTGTAAAAAATACAAACACATGGAGGCTAAACAATACACTACTTAATAACGAAGTGATCACTGAAGAAATCAAAGAGGAAATTAAAAAATACCTAGAAACAAATGACAATGGAGACACGACGACCCAAAACCTATGGGATGCAGCAAAAGCAGTTCTAAGAGGGAAGTTTATAGCAATACAATCCCACCTTAAGAAACAGGAAACATCTCGATTAAACAACCTAACCTTGCGCCTAAAGCAATTAGAGAAAGAAGAACAAAAACATCCCAAAGTTAGCAGAAGGAAAGAAATCATAAAAATCAGATCAGAAATAAATGAAAAAGAAATGAAGGAAACGATAGCAAAGATCAATAAAACTAAAAGCTGGTTCTTTGAGAAGATAAACAAAATTGATAAACCATTAGCCAGACTCATCAAGAAAAAAAGGGAGAAGACTCAAATCAATAGAATTAGAAATGAAAAAGGAGAAGTAACAACTGACACTACAGAAATACAAAAGATCATGAGAGATTACTATAAGCAACTCTATGCCAATAAAATGGACAACCTGGAAGAAATGGACAAATTCTTAGAAATGCACAACCTGCCAAGACTGAATCAGGAAGAAATAGAAAATATGAACAGACCAATCACAAGCACTGAAATTGAAACTGTGATAAAAAATCTTCCAACAAACAAAAGCCCAGGACCAGATGGCTTCACAGGCGAATTCTATCAAGCATTTAGAGAAGAGCTAACACCTGTCCTTCTGAAACTCTTCCAAAATATAGCAGAGGGAGGAACACTCCCAAACTCATTCTACGAGGCCACCATCACCTTGATACCAAAACCAGGCAAGGATGTCACAAAGAAAGAAAACTACAGGCCAATATCACTGATGAACATAGATGCAAAAATCCTCAACAAAATCCTAGCAAACAGAATCCAACAGCACATTAAAAGGATCATACACCATGATCAAGTGGGGTTTATTCCAGGAATGCAAGGATTCTTCAATATACGCAAATCAATCAACGTGATACACCATATTAACAAACTGAAGGAGAAAAACCATATGATCATCTCAATAGATGCAGAGAAAGCTTTCGACAAAATTCAACACCCATTTATGATAAAAACCCTGCAGAAAGTAGGCATAGAGGGAACTTTCCTCAACATAATAAAGGCCATATATGACAAACCCACAGCCAGCATCGTCCTCAATGGTGAAAAACTGAAACCATTTCCACTAAGATCAGGAACTAGACAAGGTTGCCCACTTTCACCACTCTTATTCAACCTAGTTTTGGAAGTTTTAGCCACAGCAATCAGAGAAGAAAAGGAAATAAAAGGAATCCAAATTGGAAAAGAAGAAGTAAAGCTGTCACTGTTTGCAGATGACATGATACTATACATAGAGAATCCTAAAGATGCTACCAGAAAACTACTAGAGTTAATCAATGAATTTGGTAAAGTTGCAGGATACAAAATTAATGCACAGAAATCTCTGGCATTCCTATATACTGATGATGAAAAATCTGAAAGAGAAATCAAGGAAACACTCCCATTTACCATTGCAACAAAAAGAATAAAATATCTAGGAATAAACCTACCTAAGGAGACAAAAGACCTGTATGCAGAAAATTATAAGACACTGATGAAAGAAATTAAAGATGATACAAATAGATGGAGAGATGTACCATGTTCTTGGATTGGAAGAATCAACATTGTGAAAATGACTCTACTACCCAAAGCAATCTACAGGTTCAATGCAATCCCTATCAAACTACCACTGGCATTTTTCACAGAACTAGAACAAAAAATTTCACAATTTGTATGGAAACACAAAAGACCCCGAATAGCCAAAGCAATCTTGAGAACGAAAAATGGAGCTGGAGGAATCAGGCTCCCTGACTTCAGACTATACTACAAAGCTACAGTAATCAAGACAGTATGGTACTGGCACAAAAACAGAAAGATAGATCAATGGAACAGGATAGAAAGCCCAGAGTTAAACCCACGGACATATGGTCACCTTATCTTTGATAAAGGAGGCAGGAATGTACAGTGGAGAAAGGACAGTCTCTTCAATAAGTGGTGCTGGGAAAACTGGATAGGGACATGTAAAAGTATGAGATTAGATCATTCCCTAACACCATACACAAAAATAAGCTCAAAATGGATTAAAGACCTAAATGTAAGGCCAGACACTATCAAACTCTTAGAGGAAAACATAGGCAGAACACTCTATGACATAAATCACAGCAAGATCCTTTTTGACCCACCTCCTAGAGAAATGGAAATAAAGACAAAAATAAACACATGGGACCTAATGAAACTTAAAAGCTTTTGCACAGCAAAGGAAACCATAAACAAGACCAAAAGACAACCCTCAGAATGGGAGAAAATATTTGCAAATGAAGCAACTGACAAAGGATTAATCTCCAAAAGTTATAAGCAGCTCATGCAGCTCAATAACAAAAAAACAAACAACCCAATCCAAAAATGGGCAGAAGACCTAAATAGACATTTCTCCACAGAAGATATACAGACTGCCAACAAACACATGAAAGGATGCTCAACATCTTTACTCATTAGAGAAATGCAAATCAAAACTACAATGAGATATCATCTCACACCAGTCAGAATGGCCATCATCAAAAAATCTAGAAACAATAAATGCTGGAGAGGGTGTGGAAAAAAGGGAACACTCTTGCACTGCTGGTGGGAATGTGAATTGGTACAGCCGCTATGGAGAACGGTATGGAGGTTCCTTAAAAAACTACAAATAGAACTACCATATGACCCAGCAATCCCACTACTGGGCATATACCCTGAGAAAACCATAATTCAAAAAGAGACATGTACCAAAATGTTCATAGCAGCCCTATTTACAATAGCCCGGAGATGGAAACAACCTAAGTGTCCATCATCGGATGAATGGATAAAGAAGATGTGGCACATATATACAATGGAATATTACTCAGCCATAAAAAGAAATGAAATTGAGCTATTTGTAATGAGGTGGATAGACCTAGAGTCTGTCATACAGAGTGAAGTAAGTCAGAAAGAGAAAGACAAATACTGTATGCTAACACATATATATGGAATTTAAGAAAAAAAAATATCATGAAGAACATAGGGGTAAGACAGGAATAAAGACACAGACCTACTAGAGAATGGACTTGAGGATATGGGGAGGGGGAAGGGTAAGCTGTGACAAAGTGAAAGAGCGGCATGGACATATATACACTACCAAACGTGAGGTAAATAGCTAGTGGGAAGCCGCCGCATAGCACAGGGAGATCAGCTTGGTACTTTGTGACCGCCTGGAGGGGTGGGATAGGGAGGGTGGGAGGGAGACGCAAAAGGGAGGGGATATGGAAACATATGTATATGTATAACTGATTAAATTTGTTATAAAGCAAAAAAATAAAATAAAATAAAATTTAAAAAAAAAAAAAAGGAAAAAAAAAAAAAAGAAAAATTCACTTAGTTTTCATGCTTTTATTAATAAAAGGAATGATGATAATTGTTACTGTTTATTAAATGCCTAGTATTTTCCAGATGCTTTATGTACATTGTTGGACTTATTCCTCATAGCAGTGTGTGGTAGCCTTGATATTCCCATCTCACTAGATCGTGATGATAGACTCAGAGATGACACACCTTGCTCAGAAGGAGTGTACAGAGTCTCAGCCACCAATGCCTGTGGGTGCCTGGCAGGTGATGTCAGTGAATGAAGCAGGTGGGCGTCATGCAGTGTGGAGTCCTGGGATCAGGGAGCACATGCTTTGTTTAAAGGGGCAGGCATCATAGTAATCAAGACAGTATGGTACTGGCACAAAAACAGAAATATAGATCAATGGAATAGGATAGAAAGACCAGGGATAAACCTACACACCTATGGTCACCTAATCTATGACAAAGGAGGCAAGGATATACAATGGAGAAAAGACAGTCTCTTCAATAAGTGGTGCTGGGAAAACTGGACACCTACATGTAAAAGGATGAAATTAGAACACTCCCTAACACCATACACAAAAATAAACTCAAAATGGATTAAAGACCTAAATGTAAGGATGGTCATTATAAAACTCTTAGAGGAAAACATAGGCAGAATGCTCCTTGACATAAATCACAGCAAGATTTTTTCTGATGCACCTCCTAAAATAATGAAAAGAAAAAGAAAAAATAAACAAATGGGACCCAATTAAACTTAAAAGCTTTTTCACAGCAAAAGAAACCATAAACAAAATGAAAAGACAACCTCAGAATGGGATAAAATATTTGCAAATGAAGCAACTGACAAGGGATTAATCTCCAAAATATACAAACAGCTCATGCAGCTCAATATCAAAAAAACAAACAACCCAATGAAAAAGTGGGCAGAACTTAATAGACATTTCTCCAAAGAAGACATACAGATGGCCAACAAACACATGAAAAGATGCTCAACATCACTAATTGTTAGAGAAATACAAATCAAAACTACAATGAGGTATCACCTCACACAGGTCAGAATGGCCGTCATCAAAAAATCTACAAACAGTAAATGCTGGAGAGGATGTGGAAAAAAGGGAACTCTCTTACACTCTTGGTGGGAATGTAAATTGGTATAGCCACTATAGAGAACAGTATGGAGGTTCCTTAAAAACCAAAAATATGACCCAGCAATCCCACTACTGGGCATATACCCTGAGAAAACCATAATTCAAAAAGATACATACACCCCAATGTTCATTGCAGCACTATTTACAATATCCAGGACGTGGAAGCAACTTAAATGTCCATCAACAGAGGAATGGATAAAGAAGATGTGGTACATATATACAATGGAATATTAGCCATAAAAAGGAACGGAATAGTGCCATTTGTAGAGAAGTGGATGGACCTAGAGACTGTCATACAGAGTGAAGTAAGTCAGAAAGAGAAAAACAAATACCGTATAATATTGCTTATAAGTGGAATCTAGAAAAATGGTACAGATGAACTTATTTGCAAAGCAGAAATAGAGACACAGATATAGAGAACAAACTTATGGATACCAAGGGGGGAAAGGGGGGTTGGGATGAATTGGGAGATTGGGATTGACATATATATTACTATGTATAAGATAGATAACTAATAAGAGCCTGCTATATAAAAAATAAATAATTTTTTAAAAGATAGATAACTAATGAGAACCTACTGTATAGCACAGGGGACTCTACTCGGTGCTCTGTGGTGCCCTAAATGGGAAGAAAATCTAAAAAAGAGGGGATATATGAATATGTATGGCTGATTCACTTTGCTGTACAGCAGAAACTAACACAACATCGTAAAGCAACTATACTCCAATAAAAATTAATTAAAAAAAAAAAGAGGGTAGCTGCTACTCTGCCTCAGGCACCCACTGCCACGTTCAAATGTCAGCTCGCTGTTGCTTGGCTTTCCAATTTTTAACAAACCAGAAATCCAGACTTTCAGTGAAATGTTTTAATTTTAAAAACACTGTTCAGGCATAATGAAATACACTGTGTGTCAGGTTTGGCACCTGGGCCACCAGTCTTTAAACTCTAAGATCACAGCAGGTGGGGTGAACTGGTTGGGTCTGAATCCTAACTCTAACACATTCTATGTTACTTCTAGGAACGTAAGCTCTGCAAACCTCAGTTTTCATCAAGTGAGACTAATAGTACTATGCTGTACACGTAAGAAGTCCAGGACACGCGAATGCTAGAACACAGCACCAACATCAGACATACTGCAACAATCAGAAATGTCAATTTCAATTCTATTTTGACTTCTTGATAGGTTTGGGTGAAGTGTTTAGCCTGTGCCTGTCACATAGAATGTACTCATTAAGTGACTACATGTTTATTATGATTATGGCTGAAGGACACAGAGTTAGTAATTTCATTTCTAGGATTTGTCACCTGGTCTTTATAGCTGCAAAGCCCCATCCTTTTCTCACAGTGCAATCCTGTTTCTCATAATTCAGTATTTTGTTTTCCTCCTAACTCCAGTTTTTCAGTTGTTTATCACAATAGAAGCAGACCAACAACATTATGAGCCATATAAGCTTTTTATTTTGCTGATAAAATATAACTAATTGAACAAATTATTGCTTTTGATTTTGCTCCAAAAGTCCTTTTAAAAATTCTCTATATTCCCTCTAAATTAAAAGAGCTAAATTTATCTTATAAATGCACATATAGCTCTCATTGATTTCAGTGGGAGTCGAGAATTCGGGGATGAAATCTAGCCTGAAGAGTTTTAATTTTCTGTTTATTTACAGCAAGAGATAATGAAAAATGGTGTGTTTGCTTAGAGTGTACCAGCATTAAGTATCCCTGCTAGCAGGGTCAAGTACAGCATTATGACTGAAGTTCAGAGAAAAGAGTTCTGCATTTGACTAGTAGACCTGAAGACACTTTCTTGTAAATGAGCAAGCATAGCTTTTGGCATCAAAGATAACAGGTAATATTGAATAGGAGGAAGGGTTTCACTGGGTGAAAAGGATAATCAAATATGCAGTACAACTGATAAATAGCTCTTAACCTGTATCTTTTCATCTGACTGATATTTTTATTAAGGGAAATATTTAGTATAGTAATGTAAAATTTTCTCTAATAACATTTTTAATATGACAATTTAAATACACTACTTGCAGGATTATTGTGTTCTGAAAGAATTGGATAAAACAGTAGTATCTTGGCATACAGTGGCAGTATAGATCAGACTGAATTTGGAAATGGAGGATATAGGTTCTGGTCTCAGCTCTGCATATAAATAACTGTGTGATTTTAGGCAAATCATTCCCTGTATGATGATTGGAGATAATAAACCTGAACTAACAAAGTGAGCTTATTTGTGGAAGTTCTTTGTTTCTAGATAAAATTACTGTATTATTTCCACAGTTATTTTTACATATAATGATGGTGATGTACAGAGCATACATGAAATTATAAACACTTTTCTACTAAGGGATTAAAGAGTTTCAGTTACTTTAATAGCAGAGACACACTTTCAATTGCATTCATTTTGATTTTACCTCATAGAAATAGATAAGTTTGAGGTGGTTTATGGGGTTTTTTCCCCCCTTGAGAATTGAAAGCAATTTTACTGACAATAAAGAGTAAAAATGGGGACTTCCCTGGCAGCACAGTGGTTAAGAATCCACCTGCGAATGCAAGGGACATGAGTTCTATCCCTGGTCCAGGAAGATCTCACATGTCGAGGAGAAACTAAGCCTTTGCACCACAACTACTGAGCCTGTGCTCTAGAGCCGTGAGCCACAACTACTGAGCCTGCATGCCACAACTACTGAGCCCGCACACCACAACTACTGAAGCCCGTGCACCTAAAGCCTGTGCTCAGCAACAAGAGAAGACACTGCAATGAAAAGTCCGCACACCTCAACAAAGAGTAGCCCCAGCTCGCTGCAACTAGAGAAAGCCCATGAGCAACAACGAAGACCCAATGCAGCCAAAAAATTAAAATAAAAAAGAAATTTAAAAAAAGAGTAAAAATGAAGGGCTTGAGGAGAGAACAAGAAAGTTGGAATAACTAACATGAGGAATGTAAAGTGGAGATGATTGAATGTAAGTAAACAAAATGATATTGGACTGGAGATCCTGGTTGAATGTAACTTAGGTGACTCAGCTGATTTCTTTTCCTTTTCTTTTGTTTCCTCTCTTCTATTATTATTTTTTCAACAGTACCCAATAGTTTAGGCACAGGAAAAGAGAGACAAATAATAGATATTCATACTAGACCAGTAATTATTTAGAGGGATTCAGGAGAAGGAAAAGAAGGTAAATATATGGAGGGTTTGGGGGAGAGAATTCTTTACTTAAGAGACAACATGTTTCAAAAATAATAGGGAAGGATGGGGAGTGAAGGTCTAAGGGTGACTGATTGTTTTGGAGGAAATGTATATACTTCAATAGTTATCTTTTTGTGAGAGTCTGTGACTGGTAAACTCTCTTAGTCTTTGATGTCTGAAGATGTTTTATTGTGTTGGTTATGATAATTTAGCTGGGTATGAAAGTGCAAGTTGACTATTTTCTCCTGGCAATTTGAGAAATGCCACTGTATTCTGGCATATATTGTTGCTAAAGAGAAATCAACTGTGTAATTGTTGTTCTTTTGTCGGTAGGTTGTCTTTTCTCTCTGGTAGTTTTTAAGATTTTATCCTTATCTTGATATTCTGTGGTTTTCCTATCATGTGCTTAGGTATGGGGTGATTTTTATTTATCCTAGGAGTCAGATATTTCTTCAATTTTGGAAAATTCTTGACTATATTTCTTTAAGTAATGTTGTTCTATCATTTTGTTCTTCTAAAATGCCTATTAGACATATGTTGAAGTCTCTCTATTCTCTATAAGTTTTTGAGGGTTTCTTTGGTCTATGATGTATAATATTGTCCATAATATTGCTTTCAGTGAATTATGTTCTGTCCAGATGTTATCTTTTGTGTTTTAAAACAAATTTCATTGAGAATTTTAAAAAATTTGAAGATGTCTAACAAGTTATTGCTATAGTAATTTGTTCTATTTTTTCATTTCTGCCTGATTTTATTTTATATTTTCTTTTTTATTTCTAAATTGTTTTAAAAGTTTATAACACACAAAAGTATGACTGTTGTCCTAAGGCAAGCACCTTTATAACTTTCATGAATATCAAGAAATAAAACATTGCCAGCATCCCAGAACCTCCTTTCAGGCCTCTTCCTAATCACTATCCTCTTCCTTTTCCACAAATATAAACAGTATCCTAAATTCTGTCACCATCATGTAGATTTATCTGGTTTTGAAGCTTATGTAATTGAAATCATAGGGTGTTTCTTTCACTCAACATTATGTTTGTGAGATTAGTATATCTTGTTGCTGAGAGCTGTAGTTCATTAATTTTTATGACTATGAATTATTCAATTGTATTGATAGACTTCAATTATCCATTTTAATGTTAATAAACATTTTTTCAACTAGAATTTATTATGAATAATACTACTATAATCATTCTTTTATATGTCTCTTGGTGCACATGGCGTACATTTCTGTTAGAAAAATATGTAGAAAAGAAATCAATAATTTAAATAATATGCATATCTTCAGCTTTAGTAGATAATGCCAAATTATTCACTAAAGTTAATTTATGAATTTACATTCCCACTAACAGTATATGAGAATTCTTATTGCTTCACATCTTTGCTAACACTTGGTATTATTACTTATTTTTATTTTATCTTTTTTTTTTTTTTTGCGGTATGTGAGCCTCTCACTGTTGTGGCCTCTCCCGTTGTGGAGCACAGGCTCTAGACACACAGGCTCAGCGGCCATGGCTCACGGGCCTAGCCGCTCCGCGGCATGTGAGATCTTCCCAGACCGGGGCATGAACCCATGTCCCCTGCATCGGCAGGCAGACTCTCAACCACTGCACCACCAGGGAAGCCCCCTTATTTTTATTTTTTAAAAATTTATTCAATTTATTCAAACTAAAAACAAGCAAACAAACAAAAAAGTTCACCCATCTCTCCTACACCCCCACCCCCTGCCTATTGCAACCATCAATCTGTTCTCTGTATCTATGACCTCGGTGTGTTTTTTTGTTTTGTTTTGTTTTGATTTGATTTTGATTTTTAGATTCCACGTGTAAAAGAGATCATATGGGTTTTGTTTTCTTTGTATGATTTATTTCATTTAACATAATGTCCTCGAGGTCCATCCATATTATCACAGACAGCAGGATTTCCTTGTTATTTTATGGATGAACAATATTTCCTATATCACAATTTCTTTATTCATTAATCTACTTAGATTGGAAATACATGAATGCACACACAGGGTGCAATTCACCTGATAGTATTTCAGAGGTTTCTTTTGCCTGCAACTGTGGAGCATGCGTTTTTGCTTCTCTCTTTGAGTGCATTATGAAAGGGGATAATTCTACTATTTCTCTTACAGTGTCTGGGAGAGTGAGCTGTGTACACAGTCTGAATACTCAATAAATATTGCTGAGAGGGGATGAATGTGGAAAATCCAGAAAATGTGTGTTTCTATTTTGATGTATGAACTTCTTAGAAAAGAGAGGGGAAGGACCTAAATAGTACACTTAAGGGATCTTATATCTTTCCTACCCCTTAAACAGATTAAAAGAGGGAGAAGAAATAGAACAATCTTGAAGGTTGATTGAGGGATAAAACACCCACAGAACAAATTTTATTTAAGTTTCATGAATCTCCAAACAGCAGGTTTAAGTAGATTTGCTGGAGCTTAGATATGTGTCTGCCAAGCAAGATAACTTTTAAAGAAAATAGTTCTCTGCATTTTCTCAGGTCAAAAACCAAGTTTGTTGCTTCACTTTTGCTCTTAGAAAATATCAGGTGAGAAAGAAAAAAATACCTCTTATGTAGTGATTGTAGAGCAACTTCAATGACAGATCTAATCTCAGGTAAAGCTGAAGCTTCAGGTAAGGATAAAGAAAAGTAAGACTGGATTCTTTTCATGTGGCTCAGACTGGGAGGTATTTGAAGCCAGCCAAGACTCAACTCACTGAGTACTTTCAAATCCGTACAACAAAACTGTATTATAAACATTAAACTTGCTACAAGACTAGACTTTGTGTTCCCAACACTAGATGAAATGATAATTGTGCTACTATGGCAATCTTATTGATATATAAATGAATCAAATCAATACATTGTACACCGTAAACTTATACAATGTTGTTTGTCAAACTGAACTTAATAAAAAACCCAAACCAAACCAAACCAAAAACAAACAAAACAAAACCCTTCTATGGTTCCCCTTCCTCTTGGTGACCTGTATACCCAAGTCTCTCTTCTTCCAGCTAGGGCTTCTGGTGACCCCATAATGGCTCTGTGGTCTGGGACCTACCTCTCACTATAAGTGCCCACCTCAGGCTGTGCCCATGTCCTTCAAGAATGCTTGGTCACCCCTTGTCTATCTTTAGTCCCTCCTCCTTGGGATCCTGAGACCTCTGTTATCCAAATGTTACTTGATCCCAGAACCAAATTGTTCAGATGTGCTTATTGGTGCAGCCTCACTAATGGGAGATGTTATTACACCACGCTGCCCTTTTTTACTTTCATTAATCAAATGTACATTAAAATGCCTTGTTATAGAAAATGGAGAAAATGCATGAGAATAAAAGTATTCATAATATCTCCACCCGATAATCACCACACATATACACTTGTACATATATTTCTTGCTTTTTTCACTTAAATAATATTTAATTAAAGAGTTTTCATGTCAATATATATACTTCCATAACATTATTCTTTGTGGCTGGAAAGTATTCCATTTTATGAATAGACTCTCCTTTATTTAGACACTTTTTGACCTAGCTTATTTTTATTATTAGGAAGATAGAATGAATGCCCATTGTAAAATCTCAAATAATACATAATGAAAAATAAGTTCCCCTTCCACTGACACTCCTAGTTCTCCCTGTAGGCAATAAACATTTCTTCTGTCATCCTCTGGAAATAGTCTATACAAGCATATATATGCAATATATTCTTGTCTTTTTACACATGGTTGTATACACACTATCCTGTACCTTTATTTTGTAAAAAAAAAAAAAATGTGTCTTGGAATTTCTTCAAGTTTAGAATACATAGATCCAACTCTTGTTTTTTCATGGCCACATAGTAATCATGGTGTGGATTTGATACAGTCAGTGTTCTATTAATGGAGTTCAGCTGTTTTCTGTCCTTTGCTGAGACAAACACAGCAACAACAAACATTCTTATACGTCTGGATTTTTGCATATATAGAGTGCTGTTGAACTCTTAGAAGTAGACTTTTAAGACTTTTGATGCATATATCCAAACAGTCCTTTATTATTGAATGATGTTACATTGTTATGGTAGAAAAAAAAACTTCTGACCCCTTTGTTAAGCAAGAAGGCTTTAGAGGCAATATTAAGTCCTAAGGAGTGACTATAAAGTTGGCGTTTTCCAGCCCTTAAAGAAGAAAGCTAGGTAGAGGTGGAACCTCTTTAATATCCTTCCATTCCTCTGCAGAGGAAGTTAATTCCTAGGCCTATATACACATTAAATGCTATATTGTTTGTGAACACGCTCCTCAGAGATACTTAAACCTTATCTCCTTCACCATGAAACGTGCCATGAATTCGACAAATCAAATTACTTAGTCTATTTCTTTGCCAACCGTGGCACCTGTGCTTACCATATTTTTTATTATTCTTTAATAAATTCTTTAAGCATCTCTATCACAGGTTTAATAAATTCTTTAAGCATCTCTATCACAGGTTTCTTCTCCCTAATCCTTTTCATTTAAATGTAAACTCCATAGAGCAGATGTTTATTTTGTTCACTGCTGTATACCCTGTCATCTCGACCATAGTAATCACTCAGTAACTTTTTGTTCAAAGCATGAGTCAATTCAGCCAAACAGAAGTTTCTAGAAATCTCGATGTCTCTGACATAGTTCACCTGTCACACATTTTGCACCACTGAATTAAAGCAGGAATTTATTTATTTATTTATTTTTATTTTTATAATTTTTATTGGAGTATAGTTGATTTACAATGTTGTGTTAGTTTCAGTGGTACAGCAAAGTGAATCAGTTATTCATAGCATATACATATATCCACTTTTTAAAAGATTCTGTTCCCATATAGGCCACTACAGAGTATTGAGTAGAGTTCCCTGTGCTATATATACAGTAGGTCCTTATTAGTTTTTGTTTTATGTATAGTAGTGTGTATATGTCAATCCCAATCTCCTAATTTATCCCTCCCCCCCTTTTTCCCCCCTGGTGACAAGTTTGTTTTCTGTATCAAAGCAGGAATATTAAAATCTATGGTTCAAAGATGAGCTTCAGAGTGTATGTGATGAACTTGCAGGCCAAGTACATGAGGTACATGTGTGTATATGTATTTGGGGGTGGGGAAAAGAAGGAGATTCCTAGGGCTTGTGGACACTTTTTACATCTTCTTTTTCTTGCTCTCAACAATAATTTAGCATAATTTATACTAACTCAGATGTGTTGGGAATGATTCTTTTTATGTGACTAACAAACTAGGTGGGATGTTTTTGACTCTAAATAAATATTAAGCTGATTAAGCAGAGTGTTGAGTAGCTGTAAGGCGAGTATTGTCATGGACAGCAAAGTAACCCTTACTAATCAGAAACATGATTTTTCTTCTGGCATTGTAATGATTATTGGAAAATGCCTGTGGGGAGAAAAAGTGTGACATTTCACATTCACTTTGAGAGCAAGACAATCAAACTTATATGATAAATATTAAAAAATAATGTAATTAAAAATTAACTATTTTGATTGGTGCCAGTTATAATTGAATAAAGAAGATTAAAATGTAATATATGAAAATTTTTATGTGACTTTTCTAATGTTAGAAAAAAAGGATCAAAGAATGCTAAGTGGATTAATAAAATGGTTTAATCAAGTTTTTTATATTTCCCTCCTTCAAGAGCATCTGTATTAACTGATATTTTGAACATGACATTGTTACACACATGAAAGTATGGGGATAGATGGAAACATAGGATTTTGAACAAGGATTTCTTCAACATGTGAGAAGAAACAGGACAGTGATTGGTCTTCTAGCTAAGAGTGATGCTGAAAGGAGTGACAGGTGAATGAAGGGGCCTGGAAAGAGGGCTGTTGGAAAAAATTATAATAATAAGAAGAAATTCCTTTAGAAAGCTGTCCAGAAAAATAATAAAGAAGTCATAATATGTTATTTTCAGAGTCAATATTAACACATGACTCCAGTACCAAAAATGTCACTCAAGAGAAAGAAGAAGATAAGGGGATTTGATTAAATGAATTTGGACTAGATTTCAGGAAGAAATGATTTGACCTTGAAACAGGACATTTCCATTCATTTGTTCATTCAATATTAAGTTAGCATCTACTATATCTTAGTGCTATATTAAGGAAGATTGTCTATTGTCAACTCTGGTCTATTCAAGGGAAGTAGCTTGATTAAAGTATAGAAAATTAAGTGTTTTGTGGGTTTTTTAATTTATTTATTTATTCATTTATTTTTGGCTGTGTTGGGTCTTCGTTTCTGTGCGAGGGCTTTCTCTAGTTGCGGCAAGCGGGGGCAACTCTTCATCGCGGTGCGCGGGCCTCTCACTGTCGCCGGCCTCTCTTGTGCGGAGCACAGGCTCCACACACGCGGGCTCAGTACTTGTGGCTCACGCACCCAGTTGCTCCGCGGCATGTGGGATCTTCCCAGACCAGGGTTCGAACCCGTGTCCCCTGCATTGGCAGGCAGATTCTCAACCACTGCGCCACCAGGGAAGCCCCGTTTTGTGGGTTTTTAGAGAGCAAACTAAAGATGGAACAGGTCCTTATCATAATCAATTTTATGATGAATTAAAATTAGATTCTCTGCAACCCCACTACACAGGTAGGAAAAATAAACTAAAAAAGGGACATATGGTCCTGGACCTTCAGATTCCACAGCCTAGCTGACATTAGCTTCACAGCTAGTGTTCATCTAGATTCTCATTAACCGCTGACTCATGCTGAACATGCTTCAGGTGAAAAGAAATAAAGATTATATTGCACAAATTACCCTGTTACATTTTAAAATGTTTACTAGTAGAACATAAGCTGAGGTCACACAGTAATTAGACATTAAGCCACTATTACTGTAGCCTATTAACTACAAAATGAGTTTGATAAGAGATGATTGATTTTTAACAGTTTTTTTTTTTTTTAACTAGCAAAGAATTAAGCATTAGCAGTGGTAGAAGGCTGGGGTGTGTGGGGGACAGCAGTGCCCAGAGAGAGTGGCGGTGTCCAGCAGGCATGGTGCTTGGTGGATGGAGATGTATGCACTGTCAGGGCATTTTTGCATGCTGCGAAGATGAAGCCAGCGGGTACCACGTGATGGTACCCACACATTGTGAGCCAGTTGGAGATGCCCTGAAATAGGTGGAGGTGAGGGGCTTTGCAGAGGCCTGAGCTATTGGAGGGAAAGAGCAGTCAGTGATCTTTGGGTTATTAGTACAAGTTGAGTGTCCTTGCTTCATGTGTGACTCCTGAACAACTGGGGCTCACAAAACAGCATATGCATCAATATTTTAGCCTCCAAACCCATTTCCATTCAGTGTACTCTTTAAGAAGATAGCATATTGAACGCTACAATGAGAAAATAGGCCCCCATTTTGGTAAGCAAGAGAGCGGGTGTACAAGGGAAAAAAAGCAGGCAGAATTAACAAAGGTAATTAAGATGGTAAAAGCAAGAGAAGCTGTTTTCACATGACCAAATATATTTCATTTGAGCCAGAAAAAGTTATTCACATACATGTATTCACAAGAGGCAGAAACAGAGAACAAAAATAACCATGAAAACTGACACTGGAAATTAAAGAGGAGGAAATAGAGTAGTTAAATCTTGTATTCAGCCTAGTTTTTTCTTTTCCACGCTGAAAAATGATAGTGGATTATAGAAGCAAAACGAGAATAAACTTACTGTGAAAGGATGCTACCTTCTAGCAGTCTCCTCTAAGTGCATCCTCATTATTTGTCGAGTCACTCGCCATCCATACAAGAATGCTGATTTTTTTCTTTGTGAACTGCCCACAGATTGGGCCATCTTCATGCACTGAAAGTATGTGTTTCTTTACGCATTGGTGCATGACGAATAGGGTCGTCCTTTTTCTAAATTATCATCTGCTTGCCTGTGCAATTTCCATGAGCAAATATGGGTATTTGCACACACAGATGGAAGTGCATGAAAATAATATGTGCTCGATATTAGTGGGCCAGCCAGGGTTTGGCTTTTTGGTGTTAAAAGCCCTGTAAATGCTGCATGGATTTCTGAGAATGCTTCAGTCAGCCAAGGAGGGATATTTAGCTAATGGCTATAACTCCTTGCCTAGGTTCATGAATTGTACATAGTTATAAAATATATAAAATATAATTATATATATATATTCAGGATTTGGAGTTGTAGAATGCTTTAAAGGACAACATTGTAGTAGGATGTGGTATAAGCTAACTTCTGGCTCTGAAGTATTTATTAATATGTTATGGTTTGAAGTGTAGAATAAGTCTTTCAATTTCCTCTTAAATCATCCCATTAAATGTTATATAATTATAAAAAACAACAGTGGGGTGGGAAGCAGCTGCATAGCACAGGGAGATCAGGTCGGTGCTTTGTGACCACCTAGAGGGGTGGGGTAGGGAGGGTGGGAGGGAGGGAGATGCAAGAGGGAAGAGATATGGGAACATATGTATATGTATAACTGATTCACTTTGTTGTAAAGCAGAAACTAACACCATTGTAAAGCAATTATACTCCAATAAAGATGTAAAAAAAACAACAACAGTGGGAGCTAAACATTTAAGTTATAATGCCAAATAATAGATGTAAAAAAAAAAAAAAAGAACAGTGGGAGCTAAACATTTAAGTTACAATGCCAAATAATATCCAAAGAAAGACCAGAAGATTACAAAAATTAGCAATATTTAGTAGTTACACATAGCTAAGCTTCCTTCAGGGGACACATGATATTTTAATATTTTAGGGAACCTATTTACTATATTATTTGTGCAGTATTCTAATGTTTATGTCTTATAGTTATACTGACACACATTTCTGTACCTTGAGAAATCTAGTGATTTCTTTTAGTCTGAAACCTTCCAGCCATGGCTTAGGAAGTGACTTTGGATGCCCCTCACTGTCCTAGAACCTCTTACAGCTGCCCCGCTTACAGACTCTTAAGCCTGAATCTCACTTTCATGACACAGACACAAAATCCTAATACATATTTTTCAGTTTGTATTTCCATAACATAATTTTCTTAGTCGAGCTATTCTGAAGCATCATTTAGGAATTTCTGCTTCCTCATTACATTGTTTCTCATCAGCATTCAATTACAACTTTTTTCAAATAAAAACGAATATTTTACAAAAGGTAAAAGGGATGTTTTACTGGATCTTCAAGGTACCAAACAACCAGTTTAAAAGTGAAAATCTAAATGAATCAACTGGAATTGTTATATAGCATGATGCGTAATGGTTCAAATGTTTTCCTGCGTTATTTATTGTCGGTTGTTTTTATTTTTATTTTTTTGAATCCATGGGGAAAACTGCCTTTTCCAAAGATCCAGGCCCACCAGCAGCTGCAGGGGGTGGAGTGGAGGGCATAGTTACTGGTGTGCACTTGTGTGACTGAAGTTCTCCCCATGAGGGTGCTCTCTGTGGTGGAGGTTGGTATCAGGGGTCAGCCTGGGGGTGGGCAAGTGCACAGCAGCAATGATTTCCTGTCCTGCACACATTTCGAGAAACTAGCTCCTACTCCCTCTATAAATGGAATAAAATTCTCCTTTTCATGGACCTGGACAGGCTTATGATTTGCTTATAACTGGTAGCATGTGGTTCAAGTGACACTGATTTCTGAGGCTCAGTCCTAAAAGACAGTGCAGCTCTGCCTTGCTAGCTGGGACACTCACTTTTGGAGCCCTGACCCACCACGTAACAGTTAACACCCTGGGCCCTCCATCCTATGAGGAAGCCCCAGGCTACAGGGAGAAGCCACGTGTAGGTGCTCCTATTAAGGTTAGCCCTGTGGCCCAAAGTCACACCAGTTTCTCCTTTCCCACTTCCCTTTTCACAGCCAACGTTTTCCTCCTTTACAAAAGGAAGGCATATCTCTCTGTCCTCTGAGGTCTTACGTAGTACATTGCCCTAAGGTATAAAGATCTTGGGTGTGCCAAACAAAGGGACAATTAAAAAGATTGGTGTCTACAAAGTACTTTTCAATCCAGGAAACTTAAAGAAAAAACTCAGAAAAGCATTTACATAAATTGTGGAGACAGCTCACCGGTTTCTCAGATTTGTAGTTTATCTCCTGCTACACTCAATTCCTTGAGTAATGGGACTGCGTCTGCTTTGTTCCAGCATCTAGCACAGCAATGAACATATAGAAGCTATGCAATCAATATTTGTGGAATGAAGTTGGGACATTGTAAATTTATTGAACATGGGAATGTTCACAGACTCACTGTTTCTTCCCCGTTCAACCCTCATCCCACTCCTCTGCTCGCCTCCCCTCTTTGCTCTCCTCCTTCTTCCACCCCCTTCCACAGAGACCCACTCTTTTGGCCGGAGTGGATCCTGGAGTCTGGAACCCAGAGAAGAGCATGGGCAGATCTAAGAGGTTGGAGGTAGAGGGGAAGGATCTAGAAGAAGAGAAAAGTCGGTGGACCAGAACTGGTGAAGAGAGTCAGAGGCTGGGTGGATAGAGTTTGGTGTGGGGTGTAGCTGGGATATTATAGGATATGTAGGGCAAAAAACTGGCTAGGAAAAATAAAAGGTATGAGAAGATTACCGAGGTGATTATGAATGGAATTCTCTTTAATACCTTTTGAAAGGCACAATTAAAAATGGGATTTGTGTGTGTGTGTTTATTTATATTTTCTTTGTGTGTTTGGACTGAACTTATTTAGAGGAGCAGTCATGACTTGACCGGGTTATAGTGTGTTAGAAAGGGTTATATATATATATATATTTTTAAATTAATTGATTAATTTATTTATTTTTGACTGAGTTGGGTCTTCGTTGCTGCGTGCAGGCTTTCTCCAGTTGTGGCGAGCAGGGGCTACTCTCCATTGCGGTGTGCAGGCTTCTCATTGTGGTGGCTTCTCACTTCATGGAGTACAGGCTCTAGGCGCGCGGGCTCAGTAGTTATGGCACACGGACTTAGTTGCTCTGTGGCACGTGGGATTTTCCCAGTCCAGGGATTGAACCCGTGACCCCTGGGTTGGCAGGTGGATTCTTAATCACTGGGCCACCAGGGAAGCCCCTATAAAGGGTTATAAATGAATGAATATCCTTCATAGGCAGGTCCCACTGTCTCCTCCCCCTCTAAATAGCAACACGCACTGAGGTTTGCTCCATTCTGTGGAACAGGGCTCAATACTTGACTTGCATGATCTTATTTAATTTTCACGGTAATACTTTGAGGCAGAGATTATTATTTCCACTATTCCAAAGAGAAAAGCATAAATAAAAAGTTAAGTTGGTTATCCAAGTCACACAGTGGCAGACACAAGATTTGAACCCAGTTGTATTCAGTGCCAAATTTCATATTCTTAACTACTATGTAATATTCCTTATGAAGGTATTAATTGGTTTTTTAAATAATAAAGTTCTGGAATCATGAAAGCACTGAGTTTGACTCTCTCTGCTCTGTGATACGGCTCATCATTTGTATCACATGCTTTTGTTTATCCTTCTGGGCTCCTCAAAATACACCTGAGACACTCAAAGACATATTATAGAAGTTGTCAGCACATCAGTATGTTTTCTGGATTCTGCCTAATGGATGTCCCCAAATCTTTGTGAAGTCCTCAAACAATATGTCTGCAGAAGCAAACATGAAAATCTAGCTCCCTTATATTAAGACAGAGTTAAAGAGATGTGAAAAAATTTTGGAATGCTATTCTCAGTTTTTGGTTTGCTTAAAAAACCTATGAGAATGCTATTCTCATAGGTTTTTAAAGTAAAAATATGTTACTTAAGTTACCATATAATGGGTTTTTTATTATTATTATTTTAAATGACTTAATAAATTAATATTTTAGAAAATTTTCAGTTTTAATTTCTAGCACTGTACATATCAATATAAAATGAAAACCCATTGGGTTCTGAGATGAAAAGTTTGAGAACCACTGACATAGTTATTTACAGATCCACGCACAATGTATTTTTTTAAACCTATTATGCTGTTGCACTGTGTTAACTATTGAAAATAAAAAGGTAAATCTAACATAAGCCCAGCCTTGGAATAGCTCCAAAGTTTACATTGTAAAGATAATTAGAAGATATTTAGTACTGCTAAGGGTCGCAAACAAATGCAAATCGTTCCTAATTGAATTCAATTCAGAATCCCAATTGCAAGTTCACAACACCTGAAGTATTTCCAACACCCCCATTTTATTGATATGAAGACTGAGGCTCAGAGAGAAAGTTATGTGGCCAAGGTTCCACAGCCAGTGAGTGGTGGACTAAGGTAGCCAATTTGATCCACACGATGTGTTTGTGTTATTATGAGGGGTTCCTTACCTTTTTAAAAAATCTCCAATGGTCTAAGATTGTGTGATAAGTATGAATCTTATAGAACTCAAATTGTTAAAGAAAATTAACAAACCTCCTCTTTGGGGACAATTTGTACAGTAAATTAGTGATCCTTATTAAAAGTAAGCTAAATCATTGTATAAATCATTGTATAAATTATGTTTTAGAGAATTAATGATTATTTGTTACTTACTTAACATGTCAGTATATGAGTTTCCCCATTTGTGGGGTAAAGAAAGACCCCACTTCATCACTAAATTGAACATATGCAATGTACTTCTACTGCCTTAACTAGAAGGAAATTCTATGTTTCTACTATTATTCAATTTTATTAAAATGTAAGAAAAATATGGCTCAAAAAGAACCAACCTCTAAATAAACATACAAAGTTTAAAAATGCAATAAATCCACTGGGAAAATCACTCCATGCCAGCTGATATGATTCCACTCTGTGCAAAACCATGTCCATTTCAGAAGGTGCTCAGTGCAATAAATGTGGCTCAGTGGAACTTTTATCCCATAAAGAAAGCTTCATAAATACAGACCTTGTGCATTTTACTTGATCTGCCATAGAAGTGCATTTTGTCAAAGCATAACTTTTAAAGGCTTATGAAGACATCCTCATATATTCAGAAATACCATTCTTGCAGGAAAAAAAGCAACAGTAGCCTGTGTATCCTTTAATCAAGGACATTAAAGATCTGTTCAGAGATTGCAAGGCTGCTGACTCAAGCTAACATTTTCTTGGCTTGCTTCTGGGCTGCTAGCTATCTTTGCATGTGCATGATGTTGATGTAAAATGACATTTGCACCTGTTGTTGCCAACCTAAATTAATTAGCATGGTGCCCTAAGTAGTAAACAGGCCATCCCATCCAAACAGAAGCTATTAACATATTGCAGCTGTCATGACTAAGATGTGCACATCCCTGCATACCTTGGCTCAGTTAGCAAAGCTCTCCCAATTGGGGTCGCTTGGGAGAAGAAAAGAAGCGTGGGATGCAGCCAGTCAGGAGTGAAAGAATACATTTTACTGCAGGTTTACTTTCATGTATTATGCATAGCCTTCAAGGTCACTGCACGATCATTTATAAGATTTTAATGAGATATCAAAGTGGAAGAAACGGAATGTAATTAATGGAATCATATTGAAAAGATAGGCAGGTATAATAAAAGCCCCCAATATCATGCAGTCTTCCAAATTCTAGAGCTAACTAGGAGACGGACTACCAAAATCACACCACGGTGAAGGGGCGAATGTTACCACGTTGTGATAACACTTCATTATCAAAGGCCTTGAACTCTATTCAGAGATACAATTCCCAAAATTAAAGAACATGTAGAAGTTTCTGTAAGAAAGTAAAGATAGGTACTTGAGTTAGAATATACAGATCTTTTCTAAACCCAGAGGAGGCAGATGGCCTATTCCAAGACTTCAAGAAGACGAGTTTCTATTAAGTATGGATATCTTCTGTGAACCATTGGAACAGGGCACACAGGTCAGCTATCTTATGCCAGTGAGCACTCCATTCCCCAGAAGGTGTTTTGTTCAACATACAGTCAGGTTTCTTTGAAGTTGGTTTGGTTCTATATCTTTTATTCAACTTATAAAAATTGCTCAGCTCATACAAATGTTGGCTAAAATGTTGACACATAGCACAGGAAAAGTCTAGATTGATAAGTACCTAGTTAACCAGAAACTTCACTCAACTGACTTTGCACTCAATTTGGGAGAAAGAGGCGAATGAAAATAAATTAAGTGGACAACAAGAGTTTAATTTTTTTTGAATTCTGGAATATGTCCTGTGGATTGATATCCATGCTACTAAATTTCCCAGAACTTTATACCCGCATTTTTGTTCAGGGAGAACTGATGTTAAAAATAATGATCCCTAGGCTCAAAGGACGTTGAAGTCTTTCATGATTCATCAAAGAAAAAAAGATTCCATTCAGCACACTATTCTAACTAAGGCAAGGATGTGTGGAGTGGTTTAGAAAGACTCCATAGCTAAAAATTTGGGGGGAAGAATAACTCTGCTTAATCACAGAACCCCCAAATCTAGATATTTAATTCCTGAAACATTCTGGGTAATTTCATTCAGCCCCCAAGTCTGTCTTTTAAAAGGCAAGTTGCTTAGTGTGAGTAAACATTTCTTTTCAGAATTATACTAAAGAATGGGATCTATACTTACCCAACACCCAAACAATTTAGTCAATTTCATAAGTATGTGAGCATATGGCAGAGGGGATGGAAAACAGCTAAACCAGTTCAATGGAACCTATACCACATATTGATTGGCAGGATGACTGATTTTTTTACTCTGGTAGTAGTAGTTTCAAGGTTGAAGAGAAAAGACCTTCATGTATTTGTAAGGTATACATCAAGAAGAATATTAGTATTCAAAAAAATTTTGTTTACTGGCCATGAAAAAAATGCAATAAAATCATAGACTTTTATTGATAATCCAGGAATTTTTATGTAAATGTCTCACAATGCTTTCAAAATCATATTCATCTTGTGGTAAAATTATTTAAAAAATTAGCCACGTTTGAAGGATACTCAAACAATAAGTGAAAAAAATGAAAAACAAAACCTTGCTTCTGCAGATATTTTATGTATACAGCCTTTGGATATGAATAAATAACTAGAAATAATGGCCAGATATTTTAAATTTTCACGAAGATATTTTACCTCACTTAATCAACTCAAGATATGTAACTAGCTTGGTTAATATCAGTGACAAATTTGAGAATAGAAATTTGACACTACTTCCTGTTCAAAACTGGGGTAATGAGAATGTGCTATTTTTCTTAAATGCATTATTACACAAGTCATTACTAATATGCCTCTTTCAGTCTGTAGCCACAAATGCCAGTACTCTGATTCACATTTCCCCCAGCTATGACTCAACAAAATTTGGTATTGGGGGAAGAAAACAAATAATCATTTAAATCTAATCAACAATACTAGACATAAGAGATAAAAATAATTTAAAATTCACGAAGAAACCATCTTCCCATTTTTAAAAGGTTAAGTTCCTCTAAGCTATGTAAGAAAAACACCCTCTGAAGACCTAGAGAAGCAGAAAACACTGGTGGCAAGTGACAGGAATTGATCCTCCTTGGCTGTGCCTGTCATGTTTCTAAATTTTATTTCCACCATCTCTGGAATGCTATGAAAAGAGAGAGTGGGCGCCGGACTATGGCCTGAGGGCTTGGTACTCAGGTCTCTGACTTTTCTTCAATTAGGAGGCCTCCCTGCCTGATAGAGAGACGTACGTCTGACTGGGGACTTGGACAGTTGCAAGGTATTGATTAGCCATAATGTGAAGTCAAATCTGAATAAAAAAGCCTCATGATCAAAAGACCTTCATCGGAGACAGCATGCCCTCTAAGTCAAGGGTCCAGAGATTCTGATGAGCGCTGTTTCCTTTCTGAGAGAGAGAGAGTTCCAGTTTCCTGATAAAGGCTCTCTTGATAAGAAAGTCCACTGGACCTTCTGTCAGAAAACCAAGGCTTCAGATTTGACAGGCGCTTGTTAGTTTTTCATCCCAGAACACTCAACATTCAGAGAAGGGAAGAAAAAGAGATTGCTAACATCGCTGGGCATCGCGAAAGCCAGCCTTGCACTTGCACAATGAAGCTACTGCTGCCTTCTCCCACATTAAAGAAAACACAACCCCTACCTGGCATGAAAAGTGTCCCTTCCCACAGTGCTGGTCCTGCCACAGTATACAGAACGATCACCAATTAAAGTATTACTTAGATCATGAACAACGAACACATGGCTTTTAATGGAATGTTTAAAAGTTATTTCTTGTTAAAGGAATACTTTTGCAGTTCTCTCAGAGGATCTCTTATTATGGCCCTTTTACTTAAAAAATGTCTTGGTGCCTTTTATGTCTACTGTGTTTTTAAGACAATTTTATGAATCAGCTACCTTGAGCCTTTACTACAGTCCTGTGAAGTAGAAAGTCCGAGTGTCATTATCCTCAAGTGGAGATGCAGAAGCAAAGATGTATACAGAGGCCACGAGCTTGTCCAAGGTCACACAGTGAATTAAGAGCAGAGGCAGGATTAGAACCCAGGCATCCTGACTCCTAGTCTGGTTTTCTTATCACAGAACTAGAATGAAGCCATTCTGACTCCCAAATGATACGTTTGCAGAGTCATGGCTGAAAGCTGCATCAGTAGCCTCATTGTAGAATTGCTGTACTTTAATGACGCATTTCAGCAATTATTGTATTGCATTGGCTCTGAAGTTATCGAGGAGAGAAATGGTGTTTCTGCATTCTCTCTTCACGTAATACATTACTATTAATTGCTGACTAACCAAACTCATACTCCTACTGCTAACTTTCCCCTTTTCTTCCAGTAGTCTCTTACTCTGCCTGTATGCATCCATTCAATCACACATTCCCCCGGATCTTAATCTCCCTATGTTTCAAGGCTACATTTGCCCTAGTCCCCATTGTATGCCCTTACCCAGCACCATGACTGACCCAAGGAGATGTTCAATAAATATCAGTTGCAGGAATAAAGGAGCCGATGAGTGAATAGAAGCACTAAAAGCCCAAAGGACAACAATAAACAGACTAGATATTTCTGACGGTGCTCTCTATAAATTAATAGAATAGATGTGTGAAAACTGTCTCTTCAAATTTTAGGGAATTTTGTTAGAACTTTGGGAAAGCTTACCAGAATCTGGTCTCCCTTGGGATAACCATGTCTTGTTCACTTTTGTATCCCCAGTGGCCTGGAGCCAAGGAATCACTAAATAAGGACTTATTGAAATGACTGTGGAAGGCAAATTCTTTCTGCTCTTTCTTACTTTCTGACTTAATATACATGTAAACATTAACAAGTAACATTTATTGAGTACTGTGACAGGCAGATGCCATGTTTGTAATGTGTGCTATTACTTTCGTTTCTCAAATAACCCTAAGAAGTACGTATAGTTATTATCCCCATTGTATAGATGAGGAAACTGAGGCTCAGAAAGGTTATATGACTTGTCCAGAGTCTCACAGCTAGTAGGTGGTGAAGCCAGTGTTCTGACCCAGACCAGATTCCAAGGTGAGCATTCTTTACTAAATGGCCTCTCAGGCGCACTGTACGGTTTTCTTTTTAATGAGTAATAATAGCAAACACTCAGTACTTACTATGTGCCAGCCATTGTTAAAGGCACACTGCATGGATCAATTCATTCAATCTTCATATCTCCTCACATCGACCTTCATTAGACTTGTGCTGATAAGAAAATGGAGGCCCAGAGAATGTAAGCAATATGCCTCAAATCACACAGTTAGTAAGGGTGGGACTAGATTATGAACCCAGGATCTCTGGTCCTAGACTCAATGCTTTTAACCACCATGGAATACTGTTTCTTAATGAAGTTTGGATAGTAGTCAAACTTTCCTTTAACCCATAATGCTTAATCCATACTAAAGAATACTTAATCTATAACATTTTAATCCATAATACTTAGCCTATTCTAAGGAATACTTAGAATTTCCTTAGCACACATAGTCAATATCTTTCACTTGGTACTTACCCCAAAGTGTGGTAATATTTTTCTTGTATCCAATCTCTCTAACTAGCTTTGAAGCTTGTGGAGGAAAGATGGCTGCCAATTTTAAATCCTAAATCCTTAGTTTAAGAGTTGAAATCTGCTGTAATTTCTACTTACTAGTTTTAAATCCCAAATATTTAGTTTAAGAATTGAAATCTGCTATAATTCCTACTTACTAGTTTGGGCATGATTAGAAAACCCTGAGTTTAGGGTACATTATATTCACTAGTCAAGTGCTGTTACGGTACACTTATAACATAAACTAACTTATAAAAATGACTTGTATGTGTTCATTTAGGGCTGTTGAATATTTCTATTATAATACTTAGAGAATATAATACTTAGAGAATATGTTAAGCATAATTAAGAAGCTAAAACTATTTTAGACATATTTAGATTGTTTCTTCTTAGAGATATCTGATGTAAGGAAATTTTGGTATTCACTAGCATGAAATTCTAGTGCCACAAGTGAAATTGCTATTTCTTCTGACGTGTCTCATTCTACTAAACATTGGGAATGTGTATCAGGGTCTTAAAAATATAAAAAGAGAATGAAAGGAAGTAAAAATTTCTTAGTATATGTATTAGAACATTTTGAAAAACAGCCAATATATTATTGAATGTTCAAAGGCATGGGAAATTCTTCCCAAACACATGTTGAAATATACTTGATACTAGGCTTACCTTTGTAAGATCAGAATGTCAGACCATTTATTGTTCATGGGAGATACTGACAAGTCCTCATGTTTTGTCTGAAACCCTCTATTTTTCTTTATTTACACAAAGCACCTTTTACCACAGTGTTTTGCCAATCTTGTCTTCCCAGACACTAACCCAATGATAATGCATGGAATGTCAGAACAAATGTCAATTTACATTTGTTTCTATTTGAATTGATACCAAGAAACCCTTTCAACAGGAAACAATTGAATTTTTAAAGCTTCCTTGGCTATTGCTAGTTTGATAGCCAATTAGACTTGTTGGTCTATATAGCTGGGGTTCAGTAGTTGCCTAGTGAAGAGACTGCAGGGCTATCTAAATATAAGAAATTTCATATCATGAAGATCTATTTATTTAGTTCAGTGGTTCTCAACTGGGGGTGATTTTGTCCCCTGGGGGATATCTGGCCATGTCTGGAGGCATTTTTGACTGTTGCTACTGGGAAGAGCACTGGTGTCAATAGATAGAGGGCCAAGGATGCTGCTACCCATCCCACAATGTATGGGAGAGCCCCCTCCCACAACAAAGACTTATCTGGCTCAAAATGTTACAGTGCCATAGTTGAGAAACTCTGCTTAGCTTAAGGCCTTTGGCTCTCTATTTGAAAAGGCCAGTACCCTTGAAACAGAGAATATGAATGCTTTAAATCATATCAGTCATTTACATTTTAGTGTGAGTTTACCCACACCTTTGACCACAGAAGTTTGTGATGGGTGGCAGCTGGGCTTCGGGTGTGGCAGGGGAAGGAGATTCCTAGAGTCACCGCATGAAGGAGTGCCATCATTGCAGGAAGAGATAGATGCAGAAATAAGAGGCTGAAGGCTAAAAAAAAGTACGTTTTTTTCTTTACACACAGCTTAAATGTTAGTATAGAAAATAAAGAATAGAAATGAGTATGCACATAGAACATTATACAAATGTGCAGTTGGATAATAGAATCTCTAGAAATCAGTAGTCAGTACAAAAATGTTGGAGTCAATGTTACAGCCCTTAAGGATCTGACCTGTGTCTACCATTTTAAACTTTTCTCCTACTTTTCTATGTTATTTCTACTTTCCAACCTGAAAATATGCTGTGAACTTTGTCTCCACTCGGGCTTACATTTCTTACTCCTGTCTGAAATGCATTCTACTTGCCTTTCTGTTTGTTTATATCAGGGATGGGAAAGAATTTTACATTGCAGTCCAACTCTGACCAGTTGGAATGGGTTAGTGCTTTGTTGAGAAGGATTCTAAGGCTCAGTTTGGGTTCCATGAGAAAGCTTGCCATGCCTAACTATGTCTAATATGGAAAGGAGTTGTGATTTAGTCATGGCCAAGCATCTGCCATCCCAGACTTAATGTTTCAGGGCTCAGTTATGACCTTCTCGTTAAACCTGCCTTAACTAATAAGCTCTCCTCTGAAATTCCTTAGCATCCCATTGTTCTTTTCCAAGTCAAGCTCAGAAGCCACCTTTGTTCTGAGTTTTCCATGGTTCATCCAGGGTGAAGCCATTTTGGTTTACTTCTTCTGACATTTACTAGCCCTTAAAGAGTATTTATAACGTGATCCCTGTGTAGTGATGATTTGTGTACACATCCTACTATTTGAGCTGTAATCTATCTGTATTTATTCAGAGATCACACCTTAGACATATAAAGTGATCAATAAGCTTTGTTTAGTGTTGTTACAGACTTTTTAAAACTGTTTACCAACTAGAAAAGAGAATAGCAAAAGGTGGTCCTTGATGGAATTTTTTTTTTTTTTTTTTTTTTTTTGCAGTACATGGGCCTCTCACTGTTGTGGCCTCTCCCATTGCGGAGCACAGGCTCCGGACACACAGGCTCAGCAGCCATGGCTCACGGGCCCAGCCTCTCCGTGGCATGCGGGATCTTCCCGGACCGGGGCACGAACCCGTGTCCCCTGCATCGGCAGGCGGACTCTCAACCACTGCGCCACCAGGGAAGCCCTCCTTATTTTAAGTCATATATTTGTTAGAGGCACTTAAAAAAAATCTCCTTTATGATGCCTCATTTCTCATTTTGATGACCTTTGCCCAATTATAACCTTGTGTAATAATTTCCTTATTTTGTGACTTCTGTGATACTTTATATCAGGTAGTGTTCTAGGCACAGGAGATACAAGCTAAAATAGAATTTTAAAAGGAACTCATAGACTAATAGAGAAGACAGCAATGTGATTAAGTACTAGAGATATTCTGCCCCCTGCGGTACAAGGGGGACATAGGGATGGAGAGAATTTGGCCCTCGGATCTCTTCTCATCTAGATTTTTAAAGCCCCAAATCTATGTTTTCAGCCCTATTCTTTCTCCTGAATTCCAGCATCATGTATCCAAATTATTACCTGACATCTTCACAAGTATGTCTGAGGCAACTTTAACTCAATGTGGCCCTAAAGAGCATATGATTCACACCCTAAACTCTTCTTCCCCTCATCTCAGTGAACTATTTACTAAGTTTTTAAAGACATATCATAATTGATTTCTTGTTTTTTTCCCCATATCCACTTCTAAAATGCTAGCAAGTTCTTTCAGTTCTACAGCTAAAGTGTAACCTAAACCCTTACATCTCTTTTCACTTTCATCACTTCTACCCTAGTGCAAGCCGCAAAGAGTATAGTAGTGCCTGGATTATCACAATGACCTCCTAGCTGTCTCCTTATGCCCACTCTTAATCCACCCCCCTCCACATAAGCAGTCCTCCACAAGGTGGCTAAAATACTCTTTTTAGAAAATAATCATTAACAAATCTCAATCCTGCTTGAAAAGCTTTAAGGCTTTTGGTTACACTTAGTTGCCACAGAATCCAAACCATTTTTTGGTTCCTACACTCCTGGCTGACCTCATCTGGCACCAACTCACCTAGTATTCTTCCCACTTTACTAATCACTCTTTCTCAGCCTCCATGTCTATCTCTCCTCTCCAGCCTCTTCTTTCCATTCCTCGAGGACAGTAAACTCATGAAGTCCTGGAGCCTTCTCTCCAACTTTCTCCTGCATGGAATGTTCACCCCTGGCTCTTTCATGACATCTTACTTTTTAGAATAAATGTCAGCATGTCAGCGATAGGACTTTACTAACCACCCAATATAAAGTGGCTACCCACCAATAGAATATTTCTATTCTCTTCATAGCAATTGTCTGATATTTTCTTGTCTGATTATTTATATTTTTTCTGCTTTTCTTCACTAAAAGAAAACACCCTGAGAGTAGGAATATTCATCTACCTTATGTAACACAGCATTTAGAACAGGGTCTGGCACATATTAGGTGCTTAATAAACATTGTCAATTAAATATTGTTGAATAGCCATTGCCTGAAGAGATGGTGTTGGCAGTAAACACATAAATTACCCTCTTTAGGGAATATTATGAAGTGATCTGTTGGCCCTTTCTTAATTAAGGTTCCAGACTTTTAGATTCATAGACAGTGGGAGAAAACCATTAGAGTAGTCTCAGTAATGATCTCTTTGCCCTGAGGTCATGGTGCTATAGAGAATGGGCTTAACCTAAAGATTTCCCACCTAGTCTCCTGCTAATGGAAGATGCAGTGTTGATGTAAAAATTAAGCTGTGGATAAACAGCCATAAAGCTTTTCGAAATTATTAGAGGATTGGGATATGGATGAAGAGAAAAGTGGGAAGTATTTATTACATTACTTACAAAGCACTTGGACTATTCCAAACTCCATACACTCTATGCTATGCTCAGGAAATACAGTGTCTGTCCTCCCTACCCTTTGGATGAAAGATGGGCCACGGTCGGCAGCAAACACATGCAGCATCTTGAATTGTGCTCCTTTTTAAGTTAATCAAAGAGTGTGATGGTGATCAAAGAGATAATAGAAATAGAAGGTTTTATGATGTTTGTGATTAGAGGGTGTACCAAAGAGGTGATTAGAGGGTGTACCAAAGAGAACTTGCCAATAGCTAACAAAGGAACAGTAGCTAAATGACGTTCTAGTTTTCTTTCAATAAGGAAACTCACACATACGTGAGGCTTCACTGAATATTGTGTTCCCCTTATCTTTGCAGCAGTCATAAAATTTTAGGGCAGACCTTGTGTGCAGTTAGTGCTGTTCCTGAGAACCCCAAGTCATCCTCTTTCTAACTTCTTCACATGTAGTAAGATTAGTGGAGTAAATATTCCCTACAATCAGAGCATATTCTAAGCTAAATAGATATAATAATAATATAATAATATAATAATAGATATAACAAACCCTCTTAGCATCAGGAACGCTCCTAGAAAAAGAAAACAAGGATGTTTCATGCCAGTACAGGGTGGGATATTTGGTTTTCAGGCAGGGCTGGATAAGGAATCTTTATCCAAGGGGCATACACTATACAATTTTCAGCATAAGGAAAATGAATGGTTGCAATATAGGAGAGTTTGGAGTTTCCATGGCTTCAGATACTAGAAAACCTGCTGCCTCCACAGTTTCCACACTTTTTCCTCAGCAAAATGTTACACAATTGTGCTGAGGACACTTGTGGCCTCTAATGGCCAGATAATGGACCACAATAAAAGTTATGGGTCCCCAGCTGGGTTGAAGCTCATAATGGTTGGCAAGATCCATTATTTCACCATTAACATCTACAGAAAAGGGAGACAATTGTCAACCAAAAAGAAAACAAAAGTACGTCATTACATGTATTCATCTTATTCGACAAAAAAATTCTAATTCCCTAAAGAGTGGATGTTGATTTTCCTATGTGTATGAGTTTCTCTGTACCTATCCTGTGTGTATTTTTAGAAAGCTTTTAATGCATAAATGCATTGTCTGTCATTCCAAGTTGATGGATCGTGATTATGGCTCCATGCTGGATTTCAAAGTAATTAATTGCATTTTTCAGCATTTTAAAATAAATAAATAAGAGAACAAAAATTAGAGAAAAGATGAAAAATAGATTTGGTTCATGTTAAATATCTGAATAATTTTCTCCTCCTTCCCCAATTCAGGGAATATCATTGTATTTTCTGGATATCTGTCTCTGCTTTAGAAAGAGCCAAGACCCTTTCAATTACAAGGGTGCTGAGTTATTATTCCAGTGTCTTAGTAATATTTCTTTAGAAATCAATAAACACATCTTTAGCCATTTCATTTAGTCTTGAGGGACTCGATATTTTCGTTGTGTCTTCTAGTGAACAGAACGGTGGCATGATATCAATATTTTCTTTAAAAAAAAATAATGCACCTACTTTTTTTCCTCTTGTCCCTCTCACCTTTGGATGAAACTGAGTCAATGTAGAGTAATCCATTATCTATCGTGTGTGTTTGAGATGGCGATAGGGCAGCAGGGGAGATTGACATAGTGCACCACATTTTGTGGAATTTAGGATCTATTAAAATCCAAAATTGTCCCCCTTGAGAAATTGAGAAGATTATTTATTAGAGATCCTTCCATCTTGAAGGAAGGTAAAGTCCTGATCCTAAGATATCTCTGCATTTTGAAGCAGTTGCATATTTAGCTTTAGTTATTAGCTGATTAGAAATGTAAATTTTAAAACTGTTTGTTTGGAAATTTAAATATCCTATTAAAATTATATTTTTCTAGCATAAATAAATACTGTGGCAAAAATATTTTTAGTACTTCTTTTAGTTAAGCCCATATGAATCTCCCCCTTTGTGTTATGTAAAAATATGAATTTCAGCCCTTAAAGAACCTCAATATTGGTGCAAAGATATCCAAGGCACTTATGATCATTTTGTTGAGTTCTTCATTCTTTGTGGCTTTGGTGGTATTTAAACACATTTGTTCTAATATATTTATTGACAGATGATTAAAAATACAGAACTAGAACAAATAATTCTAAAATTTGTATGGGAACACAAAAGACCTTGAAGAACCAAAACAATTTTGAGAAGAAGAACAAAACTGGAGGGATCACACTCCCTGATTTCAACCTATATTACAAAGCTATGGTAATCAAAACAATATGATACTGGTACAAAAGCAGAAATATAGATGAATGGAACAGAATAGAGATCCCAGAAATTAACCCACCCTTATATGGGCAATTAATGTATGACAAAGGAGACAAGGATATACAATGAGGAAAAGACAAACTCTTTAATAAATGGTGTTAAGAAAACTGGAGAGCTACCTGTAAAAGAATTAAACTGGACCACTCTACCACACCAGGCACAAAAATAAATTCAAAATGGACTAAAGATCTAAATGGAAGTCCTGAAACAATAAAACTTCTAGAAGAAAACATATGCAGTAAGCTCTCTGACATCAGTCTTAGTAATATTTTTTTGGATATGTCTCCTCAGGCAAGAAAAACAGAAGCAAAAATAAACAAATAGAACTACATCAAACTAAAAAGTTTTTGCACAGAAAAAGAAACTATCAACAAAAAGAAAAGGCCACTACTAAATGAGAGAAGATATTTGTAAACAATATATCTAATAAGGGGTTAATATCCAAAACTTACAAAGAACTCATACAACTCAACATCAAAAAAAAAACAAACCTGATTAAAAAATGGGCAGACATTCTGAATAGACATTTTTACAAAGAAGACATACAGGTGGCCAACAGACACATGAAAAGATGCTCAACATCACTAATCATGAAGGAAATGCAAATCAAAGCCACAATGAGATACCACCTCACACCTGTCAGAATTGCTATCATCAAAAAGACCACAAAAAACAAATGTTGGTGAGGAGGTGGAGAAAAGCGAAACCTTGTGCGCTGTTGGTGGGGATGTAAATTGGAAAACAGTATGGAGAGTCCTCAAAAAATTAAAGCTAGAACTACCACATGATCCAGCAATTCTACTCCTGGGCATTTAAGGAAACAAAACCACTAGTATGAAAAAATGAAAATATCTCAATAATTTTTGTATTGACTATATATTGAAATGATAATATTTTAGATACATTGGGTTAAATAAAAGATTTTATTAAAATTAATTTATCTGTTTTTTTCTTTTTAAAAGTGGCTACTAGAACATTTAAAATCATATGTGTGACTCACATTTGTGACTGACATTCTATTTCTCTTGGACAAAACCATTCTTTAACTTCACAGTAAGCTAGAGTTGCTTTAGCTTTTCAGAACAAATTTTCCTGTGACCTCATAATCTCTCTGTGTATTAGCTATAGGCAAAGCATATCTGTGACAGAACTGAAGTTGACAGAATCCTTAACCTCCCAATTTTTAGACTTCATTTTAATAATTACAACTATTAATATAATCACAAAAATATTCCCCCAAATTTTCCATTAAGAGTCAGGCATTGTATGGTCACATGATATTTATGCTTTAGAAAGAACTGCTTCTTTCTTAATGCACATATATACCTCCAGTTTCAGGTACTTGAAAAAAATAACTTGGTGAATTGTCTATCTCTACCACAAATTAAGAGGAAAATACTTAAAACTATCCTCTTTCTCTAGAGGATAAACAAGTGAAGGATACTGTCTTCCATGTTGTTTTTCTTAGCTCCAAAAGCTAGATAGGATGCTACTGTAGAAATTTCCAGATGGATCAATTTGTGAAACTTAACAAATATTCTGTATGAGATGTTTTCTGAATTAGAATCTGCAGCGGTTTGATTTGATTGCAAATTGAATATATTGTCATCAACTCTGAGGCCATAATGGTCAGTACATTGTTCTGCAGTACTTAAATGCCTGTGGATAAGCGTGTTGAGCTCAATAATATGGCTTTCTTCCCTGGCTTTGATTATCTAATTTGTTTGGTTATTTAAATATGAGTGAAGAATTTTGAGTGACTATTTAAACATGATCACTGAGAATGTCTCAAAATAAGTTATTTCCATGTTTCACCTTGCAACACCACCCTTTCCTTTCCTGGTCCCTGTAAATGAGAGTGAAATTAATTCCCTCTGGGAGAAGGTGAAACTCTGAGGTCCCTCTGCCTTCCCCCACAAAGCCTGTTGCCACTTAATAAAATTCCTTGGGGTTAAGGCCTTGTCTGCAGAGGGCCCAGGTAAGTTGTTCCTGTTAGAGACTCTAGCTGCTGTCATTGGTCTTGGGGAATAGAAGCTAAGACAGTCAGCTAAAGAACAGTACTTCAGCATAAAGCAAAAGAAAACTCTCCATTTAGAGTAAATTTCAAGGTACCACAAAATGTTTTGCTAGTAATATCATATTTAAGGTTTTCATGAATAAAATATTGGTATCTAATACATTTTTAAAAAAGTGAATATGATGACCAGTTTAAAATTCATGCATCTCCTTTTCCTCCAGAGTGATCAGGGGCTTCTGATTAGGATGGCAAAGATAGGTTATAAGGCATATACCGTTGTGCGGAACTGCTGTCTATTAGAGGCCATGATACCAGTAAAATTAGATTAAGGTTAAAGCAGGAATGTAAATTTTATTAATAAGGTTTCTATATTTTAATTCAAAACCAAACACCCTGCGGGCCTATTGATTCTAATACTACATTTAATCTTGCAAAAATCTTTCCTGGTATCAAGGGATCTGGATGAGTATTTGCCCTTTATTACCTGGAAAGTGAAGAATTTTCTTAAATCTTCACCTCTAGATAGTATAGACATAACTATAGAATTCTGATGACTTTAAGAAAACAAATATATTCATATGATTATGTGTAAACTCAAATGAGTATATGTTATGTGCAATGTATGTTATATCTACATGTCTAATGCAAGAATCATATATTCATCTATTCAGTGACCCTGTGCTTAAAATTACTTGCATTGAAAACATTTGTGCTAAATTTACTAACCTGCTCCTTTCTGATTTGTTCAGAGCTCAAGATGTTTTGAAAGGACATTTAAAAATAATTAAGTTGAAGACACATCACCATGGTTCTTGGGCTTCTCACTTTGGTAAATGACTTCTCTACTTTAGGGAGGTTTTGCCATCTACTTCTTACCTTTTATTTATTTCAGTGCTTTCCCTGCCCTCTTCTGACTCTGCCTTTCCATCCTATAGTCTCCGTCAGGGCCCTCATTGTGGTATGTCTCAAATTTTAGTATATGTTCGTTCTCTTTCTTCATATGTGCTGCCTGCATCCCCCTTGAGTAAGACATTAAACAATTCTGTACTTTACATATATATGCGTGTGTGAGTGAGTGTGTGTGTGTTTGTGTGTGTGTATGAGTAAAGTGCCAGAGAGGATAAAGATATATTTATCAAATGCTGAAATCTTTTTTAAAATGTTGATATGGTAGAGTGGAAAGGGCATAAGTTTTAGAGCCAGATAAAGGTATATGTGCTCTAATTCCTTCTTTTCTCACCTAATCAAGACATCTGCACCTAAAATTACTCCCTTTATCTCTATTATTTCTTCCAGCAATTCCATCAACATAAAACATGTAGTACTACCTAATATATTAAAAAAGCCCCGATAGGTAACAGCTTCATTGTTAAAAAAAATAATAATAATGCTTGTTTCAAACTCCATTGGAAAAAAAAAAATCCCCAACAAGACAGACAAATACCTTCACCTTTCTTACTAGGTGAAGGTCCCATGATGCCGAGAAATATTTTTGTCTTATTCAGTACTACATACACCGCACTTAGAATATTTCTAACAGTGGTCTAGCATCTATAAACTTCTCAGCAAACAACTGTTGAATGAATGAATGAATAAGTGAATGAATGAATGGGTGAATGAACAATGCTTGGATCATAGTATACACTTAGTCAAGGTTGGCTCTTATTACAATGAAGCTTTTTGTAAGCCTAATATTTGTTATAAATGCCAAGAAGATTCAGAACAACCACACAATGAAGCTTGTCTAAAAGCATTATATCACTGAAGTCTGGAAGACTTGCATGTACACATTTGAGTGGTTATCTGGTTTGATGTGTTTGACATTTCTTTGAAATTTTATAGGGAAAAGTCTTCCATGAAATCTTCAGACTTTCTATTTCACTTACCTCTCTATTATTGCTTGAACATTTTGTACAGTTTCTAGTTATTTCCCTAAAACTGTAGCACCTAAGAATAATAAACATAAACTTTTGCAAAGTTCTTTATCTAAATAGAGTGTGTTAAAGTTTTAAATACTAGAATTACATTATTTCAATCATCTTTTTGGCTTAGGGAGTAAATAGTATGCTGCCATTGACTGATAGTAAATACAGGACCCATCAATGTAGGTTCATTAATTCTAACAAATGTACTATTCTGGTAGGGGATGTTGATGATGGGGAAGTCTGTGCATATATGGGGGCAGAGGTAAATGGGAAATCTCTGTACTTTCTTCTCAATTTTTTATTGTGATATGGTTGATATATAACATTATATTAGTTTCAGGTATACAACACAGTGATTCCAATATGTATATACTGGAAATGATCACAATAAGTTTAGTTAATATCCATCACCTCACATAGTTACAATTTTTTTTTTCTTGTGATGAGAACTTTTAAGATCTACTCTCTTGGTTACTTTCAAACATACACTACACTATTATTAACTATAGTCACCATGCTGCACATTGCATACCCAGGACTTATTTATTTTACAACTGGAAGTTTGTACTTTTTGACAACTTCCTCTCAAGGTTAAAATGATTGTAAAACTACTCCAAAAAGTCTTTTTTTTTTTTAAGAGAAAATACAGGGCACATGATCAACTCTATTTTAATATCTTTCAATAGTGACTTAACTTTAAAGCTTTCATGCGTTTGGAACTTTCTCTAAAAGAGGAGTAAAAATGAACAATATCGAAATTCTTTGATTTTGTTCTTCTGATGTAATTGCATGTGTTTGGTAATATAGGGTAGATAACCTCAGTGTTAATTAAATTTTAATAAAGAAACACACTATAACTATTAGCACTCTTGGTCTTAGTGCATATACCCTAGTAAAACAAATCCGCTAAAGCTGAAACAAAATCATCCTGAATCGTCCACTCAACTTCAGTGTCTCTTCATTGCCTAGAGGATTAATGGCAAATTCCTTAGCCTGAAAAATGTATCCTTCTATACTCTGACCCCAACCAATCTTCACAGACTCATTTCCAGATACTCCTGTAAACAAAACTGATGTGACAGTAGAGCTATCAGCAACCAGGCAGAGCTGAGAAGCCACTAATACTACCTAGTTGTCTGACTTTGGGAGGTTTTGGTCCAGCTTTTTGAGGCTCAGTTCTCCCATCTGGTTAACAGTACCTTCTCACTGCACTGCTGGGAGGATTGTGGTTAAGTCTGGGCACCACGTGGTCCCTGGCATGAGAAGCTCTCAGTAATTAGGGGAGTATTATTATCCATAATCATGTCCTTTTATTCCAGTCTTGGTGTCTTTGTGCCCTTCCTTGAAGCGTAGCTGAAAAGTCAAGGTTTTCCTGTCTACCCATCCTTCAAAGTCCCTGCTTATGTGTGAAGCCCTGACAACCTGCTTTAACCCAAGGTGATTGCTTTCACTCTGAACGCACAGTTCTCATTTTCTGTATCATTCCTTTAAAAAATGCTTTGTCTTGTAATCTCCCTGATCGTCTTCTCTCATAGTTTATCTTTCCATGTAGTTATCTTATGAACAGGGTTGCTATTGAAGGAAGTCATGGTTGGGAGCTAGAAGGAAATAAATAGATGAAAAGGCTAGTAGACCCTAAACTGTGTTCTCTGGAGCTCTCTTGGGGGACATTGTGGTGGAGTGGGGTGCAGTGGTATTTGGAGAATATCAAGTAGGTAGGGCTCTTGGTTCCATCCCCAGTTTCTACTCAGAGCATCAACCTTTCAGCTATTTCATTGTTATTGTTATTTATTAAAACTCATCTTACAAAATTAAGTGCTGGGATTCCAAGTAAGAATTCACCAACAAAAGAATTCTATTGTTCTATAAAACCTTGAAAGTCATTTATCCAGTGCAAACTTCTAACTTTTAATAAGGATCGAGACTTAGAGTATAACAATCAAGGTCATGCAATGAGGGCTGACATTAGAACAATAGTCTCAAACCCCAGCTCCTTTAGTTTAAAGTTTGCCTGTTTATTTAATTAGATGATCATAGCCTTGAGGTCAGAGACCACTTTTTTTTATTTATTTGTTTTTCTCCTGACCCTAGCTCAGGGGTTTAAACATGATCCTGAAGCCTTTATATAAGAGGGCAATAGGCACATAACAAAATCTCAAAGTGAAAGCAATGGACCGTTCCCACCGTAGCCCCTGTAGACTGAAGGAACATTAGATAGAGTAACAGAAGAAGCATGGTATGGATTTGCATGAACCAGGGTCCATTTCACTTTGGACCCTTTAGATGTACCCTGAATATCTATTCCGGTCAGCCTGGAAACCTCACTCCAGATTCCTGCCATCTGCCTGCAGACTTCCTCAATCCTCCACTTCTAGGTATCACTGGGTTTTCCTCAGGTTTCTTCTGCCTATTTTGACACTAAATCTTAGCTCTCAAATGGAATGTGAATTCTGTATGGACTATCTACCTTGTCTATGACCTTTGTATTCCATCAAGACACTAGATTCATTATTTTCTTCCACCTCTAAACAACCACAGGTGTTGGCAAGAAAAGTCTGATTCTTGTATCTTGATGCATCCCCAGGAAGGATGTAGCTATGCCTCCTCTCCCCTGGGCTCTACCTGATGAGGGAGGGGAATGACCCAATTGGTCTGGGACATAGACTAGGATAGGGTCTGAAAACAGAGCGGATGATAACAGAGTCTGGGCAAGATGTTAAAAAAGCTGGGTACTGATCAAAAAGAGGACCCAAAGCAACACGGTATAGGGAAAGAAATCAGGCTTGAGTTCAATCTTGGATCTGTTGCTGATGAACTGGTCCTGAGATACCAAACAAATCAATTAACCATTCTGAGCCTTGGTTCTCTCACCTTTAAGAGTTGTTTTGAGGAATAAATGAAATATCATGGAGAAATGCCTAGAATGTGCATGACATACAGCTGTCTCTCACTTCTCCATCCACCCTGCTCCATTCTAAACACCTGTGAGGAGTAGTTTGCAGAAGACCCTGGTATACCACTCTAGTTACACCTTTGTGCTATTTATAGCTGTTTTAAATGTGTTTAATAAATTGTATATATTCATTCCACGCAGAATATGCAGTTGTTCTCAACACAGCTTACACATTTCTAAAAGATCACCTTAACAGAATATTAAAGAGAGATGCCTGAACAAGGCTGACACAAAGCATGGATTAGGGTGTGAGGCAGTCCTGGTTCTACCAATTACTAGTTGCATGACTAGAACATGCTCCATAACCCCTAAGTTTCCCCATCTATAAAAGGAGGAACGGTAATGGCCAAGCCATTTGGTTGTAGTGTGGCTTTAACAAAATAACGAATCTTTTCAAATAGAAAAAAATAGTATACTGTTTCGTGGATTTGTCCAGGGTAACAAGTCCAGCAGAAATAGGATGCATGCTACAAATGTGAGCCACACATGTAATTTTAAAATTTCTGGTAGCCACATTAAAAAAATTGTAAAAGGAAACATATGAAATTAATTTTAATAAAATGTTTTATTTAACCTAACATATCCAAAATGGTATTTCATGTAAACAATATAAAAATTATTAATAAGATGTTATGCATCTTTTTATACTAAGTCTTTGAAATTTGTGTATTTTATCATTTTGGAGTAGCCACATTTCAAGTGGTCAATAGCCACATGTGGCTAGTGGCTATCATAATGGACTGTGAAGGTCTTGGAGATACCTAGGCTTTTTATTGCCTATTTTCTAATCAACCTACTTAAAACTCTACTGTTACCAAACGTAGGGTAGATAGATAGTGGGAAGCAGCTGCATAGCACAGGGAGATCAGCTCGGTGCTTTGTGACCGCCTGGAGGGGTGGGATAGGGAGGGTGGGAGGGAGCGAGATGCAAGAGGGAAGGGATCGGGGAACAGATGTATATGTATGACTGATTCACTTTGTTATAAAGCAGAAACTAATAAAATAAATAAATAAATAAATAAATAACTCTACTGTTGCTTTTTTCTTAAACTAGAATAATGGTTAAAGTATATGCTTATGTTACATATAACATTCTGTAGGCAACATTGTGCTGTGTCTTTCCACAATGTAACCAGTCTGGACCATCCTTGGCAGTTGTTATTGGTGGTTCCCTTACAGTTACCTCAGAGTAGTTCATCTGTCAAAACTACTGTTCATGTCTCTCCCCTGAGAGCCAGACCTTGGATGAGACTCTTCTGTCAGTCAGTGGACCACATGGTCTTTGAAGAAGAAGTGGAAATAATCAATTCCATGACATGCACCTTGTTTCTTTCTGAAGCACAAAACTCTTCAGTTTGTTCCTAATTCCTGTGAATAAACAATTTTCTTATGGCTGTGGTCAATGACTGATCAGGTCAGACAAAGAAAGAAAATATTCCCCAGCTTCATCAGATCTTATACTGAGTCACCATGTTTTCCACTGCCCACATAAGAGAGGCCTTTCTCTTAGAAAGTGAAGGCAGTCCCATGAAAACTGCTTACCTTGTGGAATGACATCAACCAAAGTTCCGGACGCATAGCGGGCAACTCACAAATGGATGCATAAATGCATAAATGGAGCTGGATGAATTACTTTGGGGAAACTTTGATTACTTGGTTAAGTAATATGTTAAGGCCTTATTACTTCAATATTGGTTTATTTGAAACAAGATGTAATTCAAGGCAATTTCTATGCTGTTCTTTAATTTAAAAAGAAAAAGATTATCTGAAACTAGGTTAATTCAAAACCTATTGTTTTCGTTTCCTGGGTTTCAAATTAGGGAGATATTACTGTAAATAAATTACATTCTCCCTACTCACTGACTATCTTTCATAGTTCTAGAAAAGCCATTTCTCTGTCTGGTTCTTATTTCCCTTTGATCTGCTGATTCTATTTGTGCCATCCTCATACAGCTTGCAAAGAGTCTCTCCCATCCTTTCTTTATTTTGTGAAAATTTAATATTTATGGGCTGTAATTTCAGGCTCTATTTTCTTAACAGCCAGAAGCAGCATCTTAGCTCAATCATCCCTGTCTCAAAAGTATGCTTAATGTAAATTTCATGTATTTTTTTGGATACTTAAGCAATTCTTATATCCCCTGCCTGTCCTTGATTCAGAAATCTGTATTCATTCCCTAAGGCTATAAACATTTTAAATTCCTATAGAAATGTGACTACTGTGAGTGGCCTCATAGATACAGAAAGCTTGATTTCCACTCCTTCAAAGACAAGGCTCTCTTTACCTGGGCTCCACGGGAGACCCCAAATTATTGCCAACATAATTTTCCTTCCGCCTCCTGACCTCTTGTGGCTGAGTAGCCCTCCTTACTGTTTCTATTAATAAATCTATCTCGAGTCACTTACTTACATGCATACTGTCACAGCAACCCCGGTGTTAGTCCTATTAGCTGACCACCCAAGGCAATTCCTTGTGCAGGAATGATCTGCAATGCTCGAAGGAAAGCATCTTGTGGCAAAAGTAGCAGCAGCCCCAGCCCTCCAGTCATGGTACTCCAAGCTGCTGTCTCCTTACCCTCAGCAATGGATCCACCCATCACTCCAAAGCACTTGATGATAAATATGAGTCAAACTATAGAAATTCAGTTTTGTCTACAAGTTTTTTTTGTTTTTGTTTTGTTTTGTTTTGTTTTTGCAGTACGCGGGCCTCTCGCTGCTGTGGCCTCTCCCGTTGCAGAGCACAGGCTGCGGACGCGCAGGCTCAGCGGCCATGGCTCACGGGCCCAGCCGCTCCGCGGCATGTGGGATCTTCCCGGACCGGGGCACGAACCCGTGTCCCCTGCATCGGCAGGCGGACTCAACCACTGCGCCACCAGGGAAGCCCTACAAGCTTTTTCAATCTGTGTGTTGCGAAGGAGCATTTAGCTTAGCAGTGACTCCTTGTGACATCCAAGCGTGGACTGTCATATGCTAGTTTTGCTAGTATTCATTCTCGGACCGCTATTAATTATTACAAGATTTTGTGGTCATTTTTTTTCTTTTTTTCTTGACGCCAATGGAATGATGCCAATTTATTGACTTGGAGTTGCTCCCTAAGAATCTAGTTGAAGTTAGAATTCCATTATAATTTGTGATTAGTCACCAAGAAAGAAACATCATCCAGAAAAAGAAGGTATACGTGCTTCTACGCTAATCTTTTTGGTTCCCTGTTTTAGCATACTCTAGCCTCCCTGCTGACAGTTCAGTCAGTTGCTATGGCCAGCAAGGCCACGGGCACAGTCTATTCTGTGTAGACCAATCAACTTTCTAGGCTACAGACAAGCTCCTTAAGGGGAGCCAGCTTACAAATGTGTGCTCTCAGTCACAGGCAGGGCCCAGGGAGAAAGTGCGGCCAGGTGTGGATCAGGGCAAAATCATTAGCTATTCGAAAGAATGACACAGACTGTGTACTTGTGCAAATGGTGGGTAAAGAGCCTCCTAGTTATGAATTAAGATTGTAAGTTATATTCAAAATTAACTGTCTTTGTTCCAGTTGTTTGCTCTTAGGCAGAGTACTCAGTCTTTCTGGGCCTCAATTCACCAAAGACATGACTTAGGTATCCACTGTTTACCATCTATTTTATAGACTAGTTGTAAAGAAAAAAAATAGGATAATACTTGTGCACAATTATAAAAAGCACATTACGAGATATATAGGCCAGTGGTTAAGATAGCAAATTCTGGAGAAAGCCTGTCTTATTCAAATCCCAACTGTGTTTCTAGAGAGCTGATCAAGGGAAACATTGTGTAATCTCTCTTCACCAAGGTCCTTCATCTTCAAGGAGGGTAATGATGGTACCTAACTCTTAGGGTTGTTTTAAAGATTAAATAAAATGATACATGTTAAGGGTTTATAGCACCACTATAAACTCAGTGACTATTAGCTACTTTAGCTATTATCAAAACATTTTTTTAAAGAGCTAAAAGACTGATTTGGTGATCTTGAAGAATTATTTGTGTAGACCATAGGAAAACATTCTTCAAACTAATGATATCAACATTATTTTTATTAGCAATAAATAATTGCATTGATAATCAAGCCACACTTTTGGCAATGATAACAAGAAACAATTTGCCATGGTTGCATTTCAGGTTTGTTTGAGATTCACGTACAGTAAGTACTGTGGATTCCTTTTTGAAGCCATGTGTCTCTTGGAAGGAAAAAAAAACAAAACAGGTATCTCTAATGGTCTAGTGTTGGCTATATGTTTTCTTAATATGAAATGAATGTTTGAGCTGATTATACTAGTATGTGTCTGCCAAGTCCTAACATTTATTACTCCAGTCAGTGGTGTTTGTGTCACACTGTTGCCAGTGTGGTTGCCAGTTGATACTGAGATGCATTCATTAGCTCTGTAGTACAGAAACTGTGCAACGCCACAGTTGCTGCTGCTGCTTCTTCTTTATTTCTATTTTTAGTTTTTTGTCAGCCTGACTGTTCTGCCTTTGGAATAGAATAATGAGATAATAGTTAAGTGAGGAGTCAATGAAGATTTTACAGAACTGGGATAGACTTCCTGCAACCACACCCAGGGTTTTGCTCATTTTATCAATTTGGTTATATCTGCAATGTTTTAAAGACACCATATCCTTTCCTATTATGATTAAAATATGTTCAGACAGTTTATAGCAATAAAATGACCTCATTATAATGTTTGAATTTATCAAATTTATTTAAGACCTATCATCATGGACTGCCTGTTCTTTTACTTTTTATACTTTCTGGATATACTTTGTTCCTTTTTGTTCAAATGCTAAGTTTCAGCTGTAGAAATGCTGTATTATAAAAATGAACAGGGGCTTCCCTGGTGGCGCAGTAGTTGAGAGTCCTCCTGCCGATGCAGGGGACGCGGGTTCATGCCCCGGTCCGGGAAGATCCCACGTGCCACAGAGCGGCTGGGCCCATGAGCCATGGCCACTGAGCCTGCGCGTCCGCAGCCTGTGCTCCACAATGGGAGAGGCCACAACAGTGAGAGGCCCGCATACCGTAAAAAAAAAAAAAAAAAAAGAGGCTGTGGTAGTAAGTGGTCATTGGCATTTGCATTATTATTCAGAGTCTGTTCTTTATTTCCGGAAAAATACGTCTCATTAATCTGTATTTATGCTTGATTTCTTTTCTGTTAAAGAAGTGATACAAGTCTGTAGCCTTCTTCACCCCATAAGAAAAATAAGGTTATTATTTGTAAGAAAAAGTAAAGACAGTTATTTGGATAACTGAAGCCCATCTCTCTCAAATTTTCTTGTTTAAAATAGTAGTTCTCAGTTAGGGGCAATTTTGTTCCCAGAGGACCTTTGGCAAAGTCTGGGGACATTGTAGATTGTCAAGACTGGGGTGGGTGGAGCTATTGGCCTCTAGTGGGTGGAGCCCAAAGAAGGGGCTAAGTATTCTACAATACACAGGACGGCCCCACAGCAAAGTATTATCACAACATGATTCAAATTGTCAACAGTACTGAGGTTGAGAAAACCTGGTCTAAGATATCCCAATGTCTCAGCTATTGCATTAAAGCTAGAGTTTAGATTTTTAAATATTGAAAATATTCAGATGAGATTCCTAAATATCCACCTTCTTCTACCCACAGAAAAACTGGACATAACTTTTAAGGCATTTTAGTCCAAATACTATTGACATATGGAGAATTTTTTTTTGAAAGAGGATGATCCAAATGAAATAAAAATATATGTCTGCTCTTCCTTCAAAGTGATTTTTTAATTATGAGAATGAAGCTGAAAATTTGAAACCTTATTTTTATGAAGCATCTTTTCATTAAAAAATAATCTAGGGAATTCTTTGTTTTAGGGCTTCTTTTAAAGTCAAAAAGATCAGGCAAATACAGAAAAGAAACAGAATTTATTTCCTTTTTCTTTCAAAGTGCAGTGCTTCTACCTCTTTAAACAAATGCATGCTGTGTAAAGACTGACAATTGAATCCTTTTATCTGATCTCTGAGTATTAGATCACTTGAAATTTAAGAAAATGTAAGTTACATTGACTCTTAGAGAAACAGCCTATATCATAGAAAAACACACACATGTACACACACATATGAATCAACAAAGGAACAAAACACCCTCAACTCAGGCCTTTTAGGAAAAGTAGATATAGATATAGATGATAAAGATATATTTGCAAACCAAACATAAAATACTCTCCTAGACATTATTCCACCGAGCATCCAAGTTGTGTCGAATGTTCCATTTCTAACTCTTAAGTCAATTTATGGGAGGGGAGTGTAAAAGCACTTTAGTGAAGAAAACCAGTGATCGCAATGCATCAAAGTTAAGCAGTAGCAAGGTTATCACTCCGTGAAAAATCACATAAACATTTCACATATAAAATATTATTCATCAGGGCAAAACCCTCTAAGGGGTTGAGAGATAACGAAGGTGTCACAAAACCTTTTTTTCTTTAAAAAGAAAAAAATATATTCCACAACTGAGATGGAATTTGTGGTCATGTAGTAGGTAGGAGATGAATATAATTGAGAAGAAAATTAGCAAACCTTAAATATCTGGTTCTGCAATATCATTACCCATAAACTTGCCCTTTTTCCACCCTCTTTTCCCCAAAGACTAATGTCCCATATCTGAACTGCAGGAGATGTGTGCTTTTTAACAGCTAAATCAACAAGGTTTCACATGAGTAGTGCTCTGTGGTGTGGTTGACTGATTTCATGAAAAACTAATCATGTATTCATCATTGAGATCAAACACTTCCCAAGTAATTATCATCCAAACCCAATCTGATAGGACCTGAAAAAGTGGCACTGCTGATATAATCAGAGGCTGATCAGAATAGTTCTCTTAGCTTTTGTAAACCGTGGGTTGGAAAGCACGAAACTGAAATTGTGTTTTATAACTAAGAAAGGTAAAGTTGGCAGCTGCAATCAGTTATTTCAATCAAGCATAACAAGTTTAGCTTGCCTGGTTATTTACTGGAACATACATTTAAAAATTGACTTTTCATATATGGAACATTTAAAAATATATAATAAAAGAAAAATGCGAAGAAGTTTCTGAATTAAAGTATGAGCCCTTTGTACACCCAATATAAAATAGTGTTGTGTCATTTCCATAGTTTTCTTATTTTGAGCTGTAGTATTATTCTTTTTGATAAGGAGCTATTATTATTTGAATTATATGTCATTACAAAATGATTGCTTTCAGAAAATCTTACTTTCACTTTATGTCTGTGATTATAAATTTAGATGAAAATAAACAATGTAGGACATTTAAATGCTTTACAAAGTACTTCCACACATATTACCATTAATACTTCTTATGTGTTAAGTAATATAAGTGCTGTTCATGTGTTATGTCATTTAATTTTCAGACAGTTTGATGAGAGAGGTCAGGTTATAACCCCCACTTACAAATGAGGAAACCAAGTCATAGAGAGGCTGTGTCTTGTTCAAGGTCACTGATAATAAGTGGCAGAGATGGGACATGATCCCAGCCCAGTGAGTTGCAGACTAAAGCAGGCCCCCTTGACCATGATTCTGTAGTGCCTCTCTGGTAGCCATTTGATCATAGGGTAACAGCATTTTACTATTTATTTATTTATTTGTTTGTTTGTTTGTTTTAAAATGGGCAAGGGATTTTTTTTATTCTATTCTATTTTATTTTATTTTAAACATCTTTATTGGAGTATAATTGCTTTACAATGGTGTGTTAGTTTCTGCTTTATAACAAAGTGAATCAGTTATACATACACATATGTCCCCATATCTCTTCCCTCTTGCATCTCCCTCCCTCCCACCCTCCCTATCCCACCCCTCTAGGTGGTCACAAAGCACCGAGCTAATCTCCCTGTGCTATGCTGCTGCTTCCCACTAGCTATCTATTTTACTTTTGGTAGTGTATATATGTCCATGCCACTCTCTCACTTTGTCCCAGCTTACCCTTCCCCCTCCCCATATCCTCAAGTCCATCCTCTAGTAGGTCTGTGTCTATATTCCCATCTTGCCCCTAGGTTCTTCAGGACCATTTTTTTCTTTTTTTTTTTTTCTTTTTGATTCCATATATATGTATTAGCATATGGTATTTGCTTTTCTCTTTCTCACTTACTTCACTCTGTATGACAGTCTCTATGTCCAACCACCTCACTACAAATAACTCAATTTCATTTCTTTTTATGGCTGAGTAATATTCCATTGTATATATGTGCCACATCATCTTTATCCATTCATCTGTTGATGGACACTTAGGTTGCTTCCATGTCCTGGCTATTGTAAATAGAGCTGCAATGAACATTGTGGTACATGACTCTTTTTGAATTATGGTTTTCTCAGGGTATATGCCCAGGAGTGGGATTGCTGGGTTGTTTGTTAGTTCTATTTTTAGTTTTTTAAGAAACCTCCATACTGTTCTCCATAGTGGCTGTATCAATTTACATTCCCACCAACAGTGCAAGAGGGTTCCCTTTTCTCCACACCCTCTCCAGCATTTATTGTTTGTAGAGATTTTGATGATGGCCATTCTGACCGGTGTGAGATGATATCTCATTGTAGTTTTGATTTGCATTTCTCTAATGATTAGTGATGTTGAGCATTCTTTCATGTGTTTGTTGGCAATCTATATATCTTCTTTGGAGAAATGTCTATTTAGGTCTTCTGCACGTTTTTGGATTGGGTTGTTTGCTTTTTTGATATTGAGCTGCGTGAGCTGCTTGTAAATTTTGGAGATTAATCTTTTCTCAGTTGCTTCATTTGCAAATATTTTCTCCCATTCTGAGGGTTGTCTTTTCATCTTATTTATGGTTTCCTTTGCTGTGCAAAAGCTTTTAAGTTTCATTAGGTCCCATTTGTTTATTTTTGCTTTTATTTCCATTTCTCTAGGAGATGGGTCAAAAGGGATCTTGCTGTGATTTATGTCATAGAGTGTTCTGCCTATGTTTTCCTCTAAGAGTTTGATAGTGTCTGGCCTTACATTTAGGTCTTTAATCCATTTGAGTTTATTTTTGTGTATGGTGTTAGGGAGTGTTCTAATTTCATTCTTTTATATGTAGCTGTCCAGTTTTCCCAGCACCACTTATTGAAGAGGCTGTCTTTTCTCCACTGTGTATTCTTGCCTCCTTTATCAAAGATAAGGTGACCATATGTGCGTGGATTTATCTCTGTGCTTTCTATCCTGTTCCATTGATCTATATTTCTGTTTTGGTGCCAGTACCATACTGTCTTGATTACTGTAGCTTTGTAGTATAGTCTGAAGTCAGGGAGCCTGATTCCTCCAGCTCCGTTTTTCTTTCTCAAGATGGCTTTGGCTATTCGAGGTCTTTTGTGCTTCCATACAAATTTTGAAATTTTTTGTTCTGTGAAAAATGCCAGTGGTAGTTTGATAGGGATTGCATTGAATCTGTAGATTGCTTTGGGTAGTATAGTCATTTTCACAATGTTGATTCTTCCAATCCAAGAGCATGGTATATCTCTCCATCTATTTGTATCATCTTTAATTTCTTTCATCAGTGTCTTATAACTTTCTGCATACAGAAAGTTAGGTAGGTCTGTCTCCTTAGGTAGGTTTATCCTAGATATTTTATTCTTTTTGTTGCAATGTTAAATGGGAGTGTTTTCTTAATTTCACTTTTAGGTTTTTCATCATTAGTGTATAGGAATGCAAGAGATTCCTGTGCATTAATTTTGTATCCTGCTACTTTACCAAATTCATTGATTAGCTCTAGTAGTTTTCTGGTAGCATCTTTAGGATTCTCTATGTATAGTATCATGTCATCTGCAAACAGTGACAGCTTTACTTCTTCTTTTCTGATTTGGATTCCTTTTATTTCTTTTTCTTCTCTGATTGCTGGGGCTAAAACTTCCATAACTATGTTGAATAATAGTGGTGAGAGTGCACAACCTTGTCTTGTTCCTGATCTTAGTGGAAATGGTTTCAATTTTTCACCACTGAGGACGATGTTGGCTGTGGGTTTGTCATATATGGCCTTTATTTTGTTGAGGAAAGTTCCCTCTATGCCTAATTTCTGGAGAGTTTTTATCATAAATGGGTGTTGAATTTTGTTGAAAGCTTTCTCGGTAACAGCATGTTAAAAAGAACTTTATATATGCCAGGGGTTGAGCTGTTTGTGTTATATGTATGGCTGTTGGACCTTGCTGAAGCTCATACTTTTAGTTTGTGAAATGGTGATAATAATCTCTATTTTTAGAGTTGAACAAATAAAGTTAAAGTAGGTCAAAGCTGTACCACTGCACCTACAAAGAGCATGGAGCTTTGTTAATTCATTTGTCCTGAGTCCAACAGCCAGCAAACAAAGTGTTTATTTTATAAGTTGGACTCCAGATATAAGCCTGAGATGTTGGCAGAGCTGCTGTCACAGTTACTCCATTTTTTGTGTGTGCAAAGAAATATCACCAAACCTCAGGGAGTGGGAGACTGCCCTTTCCAATAGATCATGCCACCTTCTGGAAAAACATGCATAACCTGAAGTTCAACAAATCAAGTCACATGATTTTTTTCATAATATAAGTAATTGGTTTTGTAAATCTAAATATTCACAATTTGTAATTTCTAATATGTGCACCCACTGCTCATATTTTATCCATATTTTATGAGTTTCTATTCATGGTTCAAGATTAAATGAATTTCCTTAACCTAGGAAGTTTACTTCATTATCCATTTTCATTTTCTTTCATTTATCATTACAGAACATGAATCAAACTACTCCGTATTGCCATATTGGTTATTTAATTCATTTATCAAATTTGGGAGTGTTAATTAAACATCTACTATGTGCCAGACACATGGAAAGTATCATATATTTTTTACAAAATTGGAGTGTGTAGAATTGGGAGTTCTTTTTAATAGTCAAACTCATAGAAGCAGAGAGTAAAATAGTGGTTGTCAGGGGTGGGGGAGGAAGAAATGGGGAGCTGTTGATCAAGGGACACAAAGTTTCAGTTATACAAGATGAATAAGTTCTGGAGGTTTGACATAGAGCATGGTGACAGTAGTGAACAATATTATGTTATAACAAATGAATTTATTTACAAAACAGAAATAGACTGACAGACATAGAAAAGAAACTTATGGTTACCAAAGAGGAAGTGGAGAGAGGGATAAATTGGAGTATGGGATGAACAGATGCACACCACTATATGCAAAATAGATAAACAACAAGGACCTAACTGTATAGCACAGGGAACTATATTCAATATCTTGTAATAACCTATAATAGAAAAGGATCTGAAAAAAATATGTGTATAACTAAATCACTTTGCTGTACACCTGAAAATAACACAATATTGTAAGTCAACTATCTTCAATTAAAAAAAATTATGTTGTGTACTTGAAATTTGCTAGGGTGTTCTCACAGTGTGTACACACACATACACGTACACACATGGTAACTATGTAAACCAATGGATATATTAATTACCTTGATTGTGGAAATTGTCTCACAATGTATACGTATACCTTAAATGTATATAATTTTTATTTGTAAGTTATACCTCAGTAAAGAGGGGTGAAAAAAGAATAAACCTCTCGAGCAAAGTGAAGTTGTACTCACTTAGGTGAGATTAAAAAAAAAAAAAAAACTAGTTGGAAAGTCATCCCATTAGCAAAGACATTTTCTCTATGTTTCACTTGTTTCAAATTTATTGATAGAAAATCACTTATTCACAAATCTTTGAAGAGTCACGACTGACAAATGGAAACATATGCATTCACTCCCAAAGTCCTTTATACTCAAGCTGGGCTCCGTGAGATGGGATTGATTCCACACATTTCACATTTAGGTCTCCTTTTAACCAACAGATATTTTTGCCTCCTCACAAAATAAACCAGCTACTAACTGAGAAAGTCCTTTTTTGGTAGCATTATTTGTTAATGGCTGTCATCCATGTAGCTCAAAGAGCCCACTGATTCATCCACCAGTTAGACTGGCAAACACTCTTCCTTTTGCAGGCAGGACTTATACATTTGCTCCATGGTTTAAGGCCCTAATTGGCTTTCAGTTGAATAGAAAAGTTCTTCCTGAGACTATATTTTATAAGTGTGCCTAGAAGTATATTAATATCCCTCAGAGGCAACATTGATATTGATTTTTCGATTTTGATAAACATGTTTAATGCATAGCAATGATGTTAATATATTATTAGCAAAAAGTACCACTTAGAATACTACCCCTCAAATATTTCTGAGCATAAAGTGATTGATATTAATTAGTTAAAATAATTTAAATTGCCATTACAGAGTGTATATTTTAAAAGTGCCCTTTTTCATTTTAGTTTTAGATGTGTAAGTATGCCTTTTAAATTCCAAATTTCCCCAGATTTCCTTTTAGATGGTTATTTGTATGTTTCAAAATATCTGAAAATTGGGCTTCCCTGGTGGCGCAGTGGTTAAGAATCTGCCTGCCAAGGCAGGGGACACGGGTTCGAGCCCTGGTCCAGGAAGATCCCACATGCCACAGAGCAACTAAGCCCGTGCACCACAACTACTGAGCCCGTGCTCTAAAGCCCTTGAGCCACAACTACTGAGCCTGCAAGCCACAACTACTGAAGCCCGTGCACCTACAACCCATGCTCCTCAACAAGAAAAGCCCCTGCAATGAGAAGCCCATTCACTGCAACGAAGAGTAGCCCCCGCTAGCCGCAGCTAGAGAAAGCCCATTCACAACAACGAAGACCCAACACAGCCAAAAATAGAATAAATAAAATAAATAAATTTATATAAAAAATATCTGAAAACAGTTCAGACCTTATTAAAGGTCCAAGTATTATCATTACTTTCAATAGATGTGATGTAGTGATTGTTACTTAACAGACCAGTACATCTAATGGGTAGCAGTAGTTGGTTTTATCCACACACATTCACTCCTCCTAACCACTATTTGATTGTCCAGTAACGTACACTGTTATCATGATGATGAACATAGGGAACCCAAAGAGAAACATCGAATATATTTGTAACTAAGAAAATACAAAAAAACTTACTCTTGTGATCATAGACCATCTTAAAGAATAGTTTCAGAGGTATACATGTGGAAGAGTAACTTTACCTAAATTGTCCAAGTGTTTGACCTCTGAAATAATGGAACTGTATTTTAATATTCGAAAATGATATCTATTAAAAAAGGGAATATTATGTTAGATGAGAAATTTTTATATACATGATATGGTGGCCAGTTTATACTGGAGACATTGCAAAGTGAAAGCACCAGATTGTAGTTTTGAAAATGACTCAGTGGATCACTGCCATTTTTGTTTAACCTACAAAAGAAGAAAAGTCGATGAATTTCTAAAGCATTTGTGATGATAATTACATGAATCAATCCCTTTCCTTTCCATTGGGCTTTGGAATACTGCAGATATTTTGTGTAACTTCACCGTCGTATTATTCTCATCCATTCACCTAAAAAGTGACATTCTCCTTGCTTAATACAACACTCACCAACGTGTGAAGATAAAATGGTTGTTAGAACTCTCATCCCCTTTGTATCAAGAGATTATACACCGAAGTATATTCACAAAGAGGAGCAATGTATAAACCTCTACAGACTGGTATGGGGATGCAGTTATTTGTGCTGTGTACATATGGCTTTGTAAATGTCTCATCTGTTTAATTCTTTTGAATTACAACACACGGCTTTGACTTCTTTCAATTTGCTCTCTAGCGTTTACTTTTTGCTAGAAATCATTTAACATTGTAGCTCTAGTTATGGTAGAATAGCTGTGTTTTCTCTGTGGTGTTCCCAAGTGTTCTCTTTCATTACAGACATCTGCATAACTGAACACACAAGAGATTGGTCCAGTCTGTGGGGACCAACTACAAGTAAAAGTAAGACAAACAACAAGGAAAGATTTAAAATCCTCATATGTCAGAAGGTATACAAGTGGTAGATTATTCTCTGGGGTATGAAGAAAAGCTCTCCAAGAAATATACATGACTACAAGAAGGCAGTGTGGGGTGGCAAGGGGAGAATCCCATGGATTCTTGCCTTGCAAACTGGAAGAACCCTAATGCAAAACACAAACAGCAAAACAGGTTTGTATTACAAAGACAAAATACATAGAAAAAGGGAAAAGGGGCAGGATGGCTGAGACCAAATGGTAAAAACACATGAGGCAGCCATGAAAGAAGCTTTAGAAATATTGAAGTAATAGAAGGTGCAAAGAAGCAATCGGCAAAGAAAAACAGAAGCATCACAGTGCCCGCATCTTCTTTGAATCTCTAAACTAGAGCATCACCCAAATGGCATAAGAAGGTAACTAGAGGTTTCCACTTTGATTTTGCAGAAGTAGTTTTTGCCCTATTAATTAATTCATTAATTTTAAAATTATTTTTATACTTTTTTAAAAATGATTTCTCAGCGTTTCACTATAAAATATATGGAAAAAATTTAAGCAAAACTAAATTTCTTCTAGCAAATAGTGAGAAAATTTCGAGCCAATGAATATTCAACTCTAATTATCTGATGGCATTTTAGTTGAAACTATGGAGATTTTTACTTTTCATGCATGCCAGTTGGGGATATTCAGATCATTCCATTTATGGGATAAATTAGGTTTTAGCCCATGTGAAATAGGATGTGAGGATACTTTAAAGCTTAACCATAGTGGTTTTGCAGAACTTCTCAGGGAGGGCTTTTCAGGCTGGGATCTTCTGTCCACTGGGGCTTCCTTACCCATTTATTTACCACCATTGAAAACTGTATCTTAATTTAAAAGCTGTCATTACAAACTGGAAAACAAGATGAATAAATTAACCCATCAATACATACTGCCAGACACAGCAGAAGATTTGAAGGCCTATGTAAAATAAATAGAAACAGGGAAGTCCACATAACACTGGGAAGAGTTCACTATTCTTCAGAGCTATTGAAAAGAAATCCATATAAATCACACCTATTCATAGTAAAAACCACATGTGCTGTAGTTGGTACTCACTAGAGTAAAGCTGAACAGTCAACTGAATTGCTTTCACATCTGATTTTAGCCCTGGCTAGCCAAAACACAAATCAAAAACACCCCACCCTGAAATATATACATGTGTGTGTATATATGTGTGTGTATATATATATGTATATATATATATATATATATTAATTATATAGCTTTTAGCTGCCTCTTCTTTTAAGCAGTAGGTACCACAGTAACTTAAATATGACCTACTGATAAAAATAGGAAGTTGTCTTTTCAGAAGTTATGACCTCTGGCTTTAGTTTTACATTAATTTCAGTAGGCACAGACCTAGGATAACATCCTTTGCCAAGGAAACCTTAATTCAAAACCTTCAATGTTTTTATATCATCTACACTCAAAATCATGGTCTTTCACTGGTGTGCATTATTTAATATCTTAATTTATATCATCTGTGACTAAGAGACTTAGAAATGGCTTAACTTAGTTTGCTCAATATCGGACACTACTGAGAGCTAGTGTTTTGACTTCACATTTTAGGGAAGACAAAGAAATTCAGACTTGGGCAAGACAAAGTAGAACATTCCCTTTCAGCGTCTGCTTTTTCTACTTATTTCATTTCTGTAAGAGTGGAGATAGTGCCAGTTTTCAGGAATGCATTTTGTGGGGCACTGGAATTTCATTTTATTAAGATTTTACATAGCTCTTGGTATCTGCAATGTGCTTTACAGTCATCTATTGGTAATTAGTTACTTAATTAGATTCTGATGATACAAAAGCTTTTCCACTGGAGCCACTCTGCTTCCCAAATGATCATTCCTGAAAAGATGGCATATGAAATAGAAATTATATCAAGTTCTTTAATACGTATCGGAACCAGAAAAAGCTTCTTCTTGAAAATAATAGTTTATGACCTATAACCATTTCAAATGATCTGAAAAATATGACAAAATGGTGCCTATTGACAGTTTGATCATAATCCCATCATTTTCCAGGTCACAAATTGAACCTCAAACCCACTTTGTATTATTCTTCATTTTATTTAAATCAAAGACTGTTGTAGGACACCAAGCTCTATCTAACTGTTATCCTATGTTTTTTAAGTAACTATCTACCTTTTTTAAACATGTCTATATTAGGTTATTTTTCCAAAATCACTTTTCTACATTTCACAGGTAGAAAAACTGAGGCCTAATTGGCTGAAATCCTGTACCACCTAGTCATTCATGTGTTAAAAAGGAGAGGCTAAAATTTTAGATTCCCTCATCACAATTCATAAGTGAATAAACATGGTTTTGGCCCTAAACAAAGGAAGTGTTCTGGGTGTCCTAACAAAGATATGGTAGCAAGCTTGCTTTTTTTTTTTTTTTTTTTTTCCAAACTGTTAACATCTCTGTTTGATTAACTTAATTTGCAGACCTAAGGATGGGAAGGATTTACACAGGGAGCAATTATAGCTGGGCAGGTTAGAATTCAGACATTTTCTATGAATATACAAAACAGAAGGGACCACAATTCCCTGACACTTTTCAGGGCCCCAATAAGAGCACTCAGTCTTTGAATAGCCAAGTTGGCCTTGTGTGTATGCAAGAGGTAGGACCCAGACATCAGGATTCTTATTCTTTTTCAACTTTTTAATTCTGAACTTCAACCACTTCTGTTGCTGTGGAGGCCGGCAGTATTTGATGCACTCAGTAGTCTGGGCTCTGCCCTGCCTGGCACAGAAATGAAAGGGTAGTGCTAGTTTTCCACACACCTTCACCACACCTGCCCCACCATGCTCCACCTCAACCCACCATATTGGCTTTTGGTACCAAGAACTGTTTATTGTTTACCTCCTATGTGCCAGCTGGTCAATGCTAGATCGACGTTCCTTAACTCCTTTGTGGTCAGCTGGCTTCGCCTACTCTTCTCACTTTCAGTGGGATAAGAAGCTGGCAGGGCTATTGATCATTCACTTGGGTTTATTCATCAAAGGGCTCTTGCTTGAATTTTCTCTTAGGTAATGCTGGAGGGAAGGCTTGGTCCACTCAGGGTCCTTGGAGTCATGGGAGGTGAGGTGAGCAGTGCAATTATAAGAAGAGACCGGGCTTCCCTGGTGGCGCAGTGGTTGAGAGTCCGCCTGCCGATGCGGGGACACAGGTTCGTGCACCAGTCCGGGAAGATCCCACATGCCGCGGAGCGGCTGGGCCCGTGAGCCATGGCCGCTGAACCTGAGCATCCAGAGCCTGTGCTCCACAACGGGAGAGGCCACAATAGTGAAAGGCCCACGTACCACAAAAAAAAAAAAAAAAAGAAGAGACCATCCTAAGCACCAGGCTACATTGCCATAGAAATAAATACACATTCATCTCCATCACCAAGCTGCTGGTACACCAGAGCAGGTCTGTGAGCCTGGAGCTGGACAGACCAGGGAATGAACTGAGGTGCTGCTACTTTCTAGCTGAGTGACCCCGGGCGGGAGTCATATAAACTTTCGAGCCTCAACTTTATTATCTCTAAATGAGGCTAGAACTATCTGTGTTGAAGGTGTTTGTGAGCATTAAATTAGATAATCTATGTTAGGTTCAATATCTCTTACACTGTGAGAGCTCAGTAAACTAGGGAGCTATTATTTTTTCCATGTTGTCTGTCTCATTTTTAGATTCTGAGGTCTTTAAATGCAGGGACCATGTATGTGCTTTCTTTTATTCTCCTGAGTCTAGCAAGTTGAGAGCAGAATGGCTTCCCAATGAATGTTTACTCAATGAGCGGAGTTATTTACCCAGAAGAGTAGCGGCCAAGAGGTCATATCCTTGTTTGGCTTAAGAGCACACAAGATGCCAAGCTTCTGATGCTTATTCTATAATGGCTGTTCTTTTTGTTTATTTTTGGGTTTGTAGGAAGAGCAGTTAGACACTCATAACATGTTTTTTGGACCGTTGCTGCTTTCTGTTGAGTCGCAGAACGAAAATGTTCGTTTTCACAGATACTGCAAGCTCTTAAAATGATGTGATATATTATGTGTCACAGAATCGGGCTTTAAGGTTTGCCTTGTTTTGTTTTTAAAGAATAGGTACTTATCAAGGGAAAAAAATGGGCTTTTTGAAGACTTTCCAAAGTCTCTGAAATAGATATAGTGGAGGCACTCCCACCTTTTCATATAATCTTCTGGTAATCTTAGAGGGTTGAGCTGGGCTGGGGGCTACAGGAGTCTACCCCAGCATGTCACTATAGATACTGAGGCTGTATGTATGTGGATGTATTGGAAAAGCAACACACACACACACACACACACACACACACACACACATCACAGGCATTCACAGCATCAGTTCTTCCTCGGTTTCTTTAGTAAGAAATCCATTATGTTTCCCTACAGTGGACAAACGATCTCAGGGATAGTCGATATGTTACTGTTGTGTCAAGGGAAAAGTCAATCATAATTAGCTTTACTTTGTGTGGAGCAATTGTTTGTCATATGTGTGAAAGCAAGAGAAAAGGGGGCCTTAGTAACAACTGACTAAATCTGGGAAGTTAGTCAACAAGACAGTGGAGAATTTAAGAATCACAGCAAGTTGCTTCCTCTGGGCGGGTGAAAATGGCCATTTTTCTGGAGTCCATCTTCCATACATCGTGCGGCTAACTGATATACTCCTATTTCATGGTTGGGCGTGTGAGACCGAGCCAGCCGGTACAGGGGTGGACATCTCTCTCACTATGAGTAAGGCTCCCCTCTCTCTGAAGTGAGGCAATGTTCAATGCTGGACCCCAGCTGCAGCTACACAGCCCTGGGAGATGTGCTGGTGGTGTTCGTCTATAGGACTCAGCTCTGGGAAAGCTCCAGGCCGCCGTCATGGCCCAGAGGGTGAGCCCAGACTGTTCCAATCTGTGCAGCAGCCTCCTAAAACCTGACTATGCAGCTCCACTGTCTGGTGAAAAGCCACCAGGTGACTTGCCCCCCATGGAGCAGACAGTGCCAAGAATGCCCTGGGCTCCACAAGCCCTGCTGAGGAAGGGGCTGAGCAGCTTGGCAAGGGGCTCTCTGGTGAGTGGGGTTTGGAGGGGTGACAGCATAATCAAGCAGGCATGGAAACTGCAGCATGACGTTCAACGTAGTCTTTAAGCTGGTGCTTATCATAGTCAGGGTGGAAGCTCTGTTTTTGGAGACGATGAAAGATGCAAAGTTTCATTGAATGCCTTTAAGTGCCAGGCACGGTGCTAGGTACTGTGTTAGGTACACCAGAGCAGAGGGGCCTCGAAGGGCCTGCTTGGGAGGGAGAGCATAACAGCTTGTGTGGTTTCAGTCACAAACCATAGACAAGGCGACCCACGGTTTTCACATAGAGCAGGAGGCACGCGAGCAGTGCCACGGGTTTATATGGCAAAGTGCACTCGTGTGTTGATTGTGAAAGATGATCCGCAGCTGAGATCCCACCATCAATTCTCGGTGAGGGGCTTGTCTCTTGTTTAAGAGTATTTAGATGTGGATTGCCAGTGGCAATCCTAGAAAATAAAGTGACCTGGAGGAATAGTGATTCAACAGAAATTTATAGGTTGGGTTCTTTTTCCCCCCCACACACACACACTGTATTTTATTTTTACAAGAGTTAAATAAACTGACACCAAGCCTTGTAAATGGATGACCGCAACAAAAGCAACAATGATTGCAATTACCAAGCACGAAACACACTCATACTGTGTCATAATATTGACATTCAGTCCAGGAATCCTCCACTGTAACAGCTCCTTTACTTTGCAGTGAAAATTGATTTGTATGTTTTTTGCCTCTGAGTTCTTGTGGAATTTTTTTTTTATTCAAACAGAAAGTCTCAAAAATTATAATCATCCTCATCAGTTCACTCAGTCTATAGGCTGGGTTCTAATTCTGCCCTGTAATGCGCTTTCTGCTCTTGTCTCCAGCTCAGAAGAGGGAGATGTCTACAAACTCTTCAGGGGAGGCAGAATTTGTGGGATTTAAAAGCAGCCAAGGGGTCATTCCTTCTTCTCTGAAATAAGGACCATGAAAATCTCCACCTCACAGTGGGCTGTGAGTATCAGAGAGGGAATGTATGCCAAGTGCTAAGCACAATGCTTGATACATTTTAAGTGGTCAATAAATGGTAACTATTTAAATTTTTAAAATTGTAGGCATAAGTTTTGGACATGCAAAAACCTGGCTCCAATCCCAGCTTTGGTCTTCACTGGTTGTATGATCCTGACTAGTTCCCTCTCTAAGTGTTGGCTTCATAATCTATAACATGGGAATAATATTAGTACACATTTCATAGAGGTATGACAAGGATTAAATAGATATAAAATCATGAATAAATGGGAAAAATAACAGCATATATCACATAATAAGATTGTAAGGACTAAAAAGATATAAAATGTGAGAGGGCGTGGCATATTGTGAGCATCCAATAAAGAGTAACGACTCTTAACTAGTTACCCTTTAGAAATTAGCTTCAGAAACCACCCGCTTAGTCCATGAGCTGCTGTTGCGGGAAGTGATGTCTTGTAGGGCCATAATGATGCTTTTTATGGACATTAGCATTCGTGGGTATGGAGAGATGTAACATAAGACTCAGTACTCTGAGACTCTTCGTTGCTAGTTTGATCACAGAGACACACCTCTGTGTGACCATAAGGGCACTGGTTGACCTTCTTGTGCCTTAAGGCATGTAGACATACAGCTTCTGCCTGGCTTCAAAAGCTCATCGCTTACATGGCCCTTTTGAAGTTGGTTGTATATTCTACAGAGTGCACAGTGTGGCCAGAGGCAAATCTGGCTCTTGTTTAAAAAGAGAAAAAAGTCAAGCTAGCATATTGGTTGCTGATCACGTGAACTCAACAAAGCACTCTCATGTTTGTCAGTAAACCCATGTGTGTGTGCAGGTGTATATATGTCCATATATAAGTTATGTACAAAGATGTGTATACATGTGCACACACACATAAATGTGTATAAAACATATGCACACAAGCATATGTCTGTGGAAACTGTTCCAGTAAATGCAATTAACAAAGACTGTAATTCTTCACTTGTCAAGAAGCGTATGTATAGTAGTTTGAGAATGCAAAATATATCCATACCTGGTAAAAAATAATTTGCAGTGGTACTTCTTTAAACAAATTTAAAGTTATGTATATGAAAAGAAAGATCATTCTAAACTATTTTAAGTCTTCAGAGCACAATCCTTCATGATCTTGAAGAGCACTAGGATTTATTTTATGCACATCCACACGAAGTAAAGTGCAGAACTGAATTATCATCTGTATTATAGGACCTAAACTCATTTTCCCCACAAAACATAGAAAATATTGTTGCAAAAATCAATCTTAGGGCACCAAGTCCTAGATTACTATATTTTTTTAAAATTATGGCTACATGGTAAAATATACACTTGAAAAGAGAAATAGTAATATTTGTATATTTTGCTCTATGAGTGTCAAATATTCAGATCATTTTGTAGACCAAATATGGAGTAATTTGATGAATGTTTTTTTCCATCCAGATATTTCAGTGTTTAATTTTCATCCAAGTGTATAGAGATACATCACCTAAGGGATGTGATGAGAAATAGATTTATTTTTTCAAGTCATGAACATTTTGTAACTATTAGGAAATGTTCCAAATTTTTCTTTTCTTTTTATATGTTTTTAAATAGATAAAGGGAACAATGAAAAAAAACACTGTTCTTTGAGTATGCAGAAACATATTAGAATTCTTCTTTTCAATAAGAGCACAGAGAAGCATTCTTTGTTGTACTAGTTTCAGCCTGATTTTCACCTTAAATTTACAAAATGTGTATATGCAGCAAGCAGCTATTTGCATGGGCAAGGGAGAGTATCTATTGCTAAAATACACTTTTTGAGCCTATTTTTTCTAGTTATTCACGTGCAAATAACTTTTAGTAACCATGTTAATTTCAGATTTTCATTATTGAAAGCAACACAATGACTTCAGAATGTCCGTGATATTTTTTTAACCCCCGTGGAAGAACCATTGGCAGTGGGAAGGGCCCGAAGATGTTACTCCCCAAAGATTTTAGCAGAGAAACGTTCCCTCATAATGGGGTTATGATGGAACTACTAAGACACCACCTCAGTAATTTACTGAAGTTTAGCTTTAGAACAAGCTGTTTCTTTCATGTACAAAGTTAGCAATTCACAGGTCCCAGATGACATGTATTTTTGTTGTTGTTGGAAGCTTTCAAAGATATGGCATTTGGAAATTCCTTAATTAAATTTAAGATTTTAGTCAGACAGTGGCTTCTCTTTGTAACCAGAATGTATTTATTTGGCAGTTGCTTTATTTAGTGACGCTCATTTCATACTGTGAATAACCAACAAAACTCAAATATGTTAGCGCTCCAATAGCTTGTTTTTCTTTTGAAAGGAGAAAGCAAAGAAATCAGGTTTATGGAGAATGGCCAAATTGAAACCTATTTGGAAGCACCATTCCTATTTGCGCAGCTAAACACTTTTGTGTTTTATTTTGAATGAAGGAGTACATAGATAGATAGCTCCAAGTTCGAAACACACATTAGGATATGTGTCTATAAAAACACATTACACAATCAGCATTCACAGAGGGCTGCCAGCTCCCGAAGACTTGCATGCCCATGGGTCATCCCTGGGGGACAGACTGTATATAAATACCAACTGCCCGTTCACAGTTTGTGTAAATATAAAGTCTGTTAGGCCAAGATAACAAGTATATAGTGTGACACGGCAGTACCTTCCTACGTACGTGTAGACCTCAGGATAGCTAGTGCTTGACATTATTTTACTGCTCACTAAAGCAGCATGCTATGTGCAGACAGATTGGTGAATGAACAATAGCTGTAAAGAATGTGGGGTAAGAAGAACTGAACAGCAGCAATAAAGACTTTCCAGGAGGCCATGCAGGAAAGAAAGGACTGTATGAAGTCTGTGTAACTTGGACATCCAGCATTAATGAGAAAAGGAAGAGAGCTTTGGCCCCAGCATCTAATAGGATTTGGTTCATAGTAGGTGCTCTGTAAATATTTGTTGAAAAAGGGACAAAGCCTATTGCTTCTACTTCCTCTGACTCAATCTTCGCACTCTTCTTTTCTTCCTGGTTGCTGTCAGTAATCCAATTCACACATTATCTCTTTTGAGGGTAATTAAAATAGCCTCCCACTTGCTTTTCTTTAGATCATTGTAGTCTGTCGACTGAAAAAAAACTGCACAGCGTGAGAGTTGTGACTAAAGTTTTATTTGGGGCAAAATGAGGACTATAGCCCAGGAGACAGCATTTCAGAAAGCTCTGAGAAACTGCTCCAAAGAGGTGGGGGGAAGGTCAGTGTTATACATGACTTTAGTGAAGGGGGGACGTGCAGTCAAGCACACTTGTTGGCAGAGGCTTGCTGCCAGTCACGAGGAGCCGATGTCACTGTTAATGACTTTAGTGCTTTTCTAGAGATGAGGAGATGCAAGATTTCGGCTCATAAAATCTTCTCCTGAAAATAACTAACTATCTCAAGGCCTGTTCTGCTAGTTTTTCACAGAGTGCCTCATTCCTGATCTCCACCCTGAACTCCTTTCAGGGGGTGTGGAAGGTCAGTGGCTGCAGTGGCTAGCGACTTCATCCTTGTAGAGGCAGATGGCAAGAGACAATTTTTAGTTGGCAAGTCCAGCGCAGGCCTCCAGCATCTATTCCCAAACGATCCTTCAAACTGTTGCCTACCTCCCTCCCCCTCCTTAAGTTTAAGAGAAATTATTTCCTAAACATTTTTCATGCCATCCCACTTCCCACTTCCCTTTACCCCTTTCTCCGCCGCCCCCGCCCCCCCGAAGGTCAGCCCTACCACATTTCCACACTGTGTCTTTGGAGGCACATTGTAAAGACCAGTGTTTCCATTTGTACATCTTTCTTCCCGCTAAGAGTCATCTCTCCCTCCTAGACACTCAAAAACACTTTATGTGACTCTCTCTTGGAGGCACTGTTTGCTTTCTGATTTGTAACGTTACCAAACGCAAGTTCGTGCGCCCAACGAATGGTGAAGCCAAACAAACCGAAACATCGGAGTTTGGAGCAGCGAAAGGTTTACTGCAGGGCCATGCAGGAGGAAGAAGTGGCTCATTCTCAAAAATCCCTTAACTCCTTCACACCTGAAACTAACACAACATTGTTAATCAACTATACTCCAACATAATGTAAAAAGTTAAAAAAAAAATCCCCAAACTCCTCAACGGGTTTCAGCAAAGCATTTTTAAAGGCCAGATGAGGGAGGGGCGTGCTAGGGTATGTGACCAGCTCCTGCGCAATTCTCTGATTGGTTGATGGTGAGATAACAGGGTGGTGTCACAGGGGTTAATGTTATCAATCCTTGGGCTCCAGAAGGCCTGGGGGCTACCTGCTCATGGTCATCCAGTAGTTGATTTCTTCCATTTGGTAGTGGTTTTTAGCATCTGAAAAACTCAGGAAATATTCGTGAGATACTGTTACCTGGGTACTTCAGAGAGGAGCTACAGCAGAGGATATGGGGGAGGGATCTGTCCCAGGAAGGCCCCTTAGGGTCCTACTCGGTGATAGTAATACAGGTCTACCTGTTTATATGAGAGTCTTATGCTTTCCCTTCATCAGCTATTTCTTTAAGGGTTGGAGTTCATAACTTATTCATTTTTGCGGCCCACATGAAACTCTTTCATAAGTTTCCTTTGTCCGTATAGGCCAGTCAGTATTTCTTTATAGTCTCATCCCATCCTGTGCTTCTGATTTGTTCCTTTTATCATAATTAAAATTGTAGAAATAATAGAATAATTTGCTTTTAATGCCATCTGTCTTGCAAGAATGTAAGCTCCACAAGGGCTTATGTTCACAGCCATATCCCAAGTCCCTGGTCCAGTGTCTTGTCCTTACCAGACATTCAATGAATAAGTGTAGAAATAGGCAGATAGATAGATAGATAGATAGATGATAGGTCGATCTATCGATCAGGGACAAACACACTCATACATCTATGCCTTTATGTGGTCATACTGCTCTGCCCTCCAAAAGACCATAATCCAGAGAGCAAGGATGGAAAATTGTCAGATAATATTTGTATCTGATTTTTCACATCCAGTCACTGTGTGGTAGACACTTTTGTAGTAGTGCTTCTTTTCTATGGTACACACTGTCCCTTGACCACACTGTTTATTCCCACTGCATAGTTAGGATCCCTGAATCTGTATCTCCCATCAGGACTTCTCTTGAATTCCAGAGATCCACCTGCTTTCTGGACATCTTCACTTAGATATCCCATGGCAGAGACTGGTTAGTATTGCACTAACTCATTTCATTTCCTTCTTTCTCCTGGTTATATCTGCAGACCACATTTCCCAGCCATTTCTGTAATTATGTGTAGCCATGTTTGGTTAATAGAATTTTGATGAAAGTTATGTGCACATTTGTAGCTCTAGCTTATAAACCTACATTTACCTTCCATTCTCTACACCCCCATCTGCCTGCCAGATGTTGAAGATCCAACAGAGAACTGTTTGGCCCTAGGGCGTGGCTCGACCACATGGAGCAGAGACATAGTATCCCCACTAATTGGGCTTAACCAAGTAAGACATAGTTCTATTTATTAAGCTATTGAAATTTTGAGGTTGTTTATTATAGCAGTAGACCAAACCTGTCTAATATGTATTTTCCCATAAATATGTCTTCTGACATCCCATATCTATGTTAGTGTCCTTTCACCTTTGCTCAGATAGAATGCTATGGGTTCACCAAAGTATGTTTTTTCTCATCTCTTATTCCTCATCAGTCAACATCCCTTGTTTTATATTTAAAGTTTTATTGGAGTAACCTCCCTTGTTCTTTATTCCTATTCTTACTGTTTTAGTTCAGATTGTCATCCTTTCTTGATAATCTATTAAAGTAGCATCCTGAGAGATCTTTCTGCTTTCTGTCTTGCCTACCTCCCATCTGCTCTCCATTTTGTCTACCATCTTTCTCTTGAAAACATTGACCTGATCCTATAACTCTCTTATATGAACTTTTAAAATTTTAATTAAATTAAAATATCTTTAGCATGTCATCCATTGAGGCCACATCATAATCCATCCATTCCCTAACCATCTTTTACCTACATTTCTAATGTCATAACTCAGGCTCTAAAACAAAAACAAAAACAACAGCAATAAAAAAAACAGAGGTGTACTTTTCTCCTAACATAGTACATTTTCCCACACTTCTGATTCTTTGCAGCAGATATTTACTTAGCTAAAATGCCCTTTCCTTCCATCTCCTGTTTGACACAATTTCATTCTCTTAGTAAGTCTCAATTAAGTAATCACCTGTTCTCTTTTTTCTAACCTTTCATACTGAGTTAACTGCTCTCTCCTCTTCACTCTCATGGCACTTTGATGATAACTTTCTTGTGGTGTTTATTCCTTTGGATTTCAATTATATCTGTCTCCCAACTGACTGTGAGACTCTAGAGGGCAAGAAATTGATCTATTTATCTTTGGGCACTCTGTGACTACTCCGGTGGGTGGCAACAAAGAAAACAGTCAAAAAAGCTTAGTTGAATAATTTTTTTTTTTTTTTTTTTTTTTTTGCAGTACATGGGCCTCTCACTGTTGTGGCCTCTCCCGTTGCGGAGCACAGGCTCCGGATGCGCAGGCTCAGTGCCCATGGCTCACGGGCCCAGCCGCTCTGCGGCATGTGGGATCCTCCTGGACCAGGGCACGAACCCGTGTCCCCTGCATCGGCAGGTGGACTCTCAACCACTGCTCCACCAGGGAAGCCCTTGAATAAATTTTTAACTATCAAATAATTCACCATCAAAGAAAAATGTGGCCTTATTTTTCACTGTGGGACTAGCTGAACAAGAATGGGTAACTCCTTCCCATCCTGCAAATAGCTAAGATAATAAAGACTGATCTCTTTCAGTAATAATGATTATTGACATTTAATAAATGGTTATTATGTGCTAGGCACTGTGCTAAATCTTTCCGTGCTCCATCTGGCTTAATCCTTGCACTGGCTCTATGAAGTTGATATCATTATTTCCTTTTAGAGTATGTATTAGTTTCAGTTGGTGTACGGTTACGAACAAAGAACAGATGTGAGAAAAGTAGCCTTTTACAGGAAGGTACAATTGAAGAAGGTACAATTGATTTTGCCCCCACAGTGACAAACCACTTGAAAATTTCCTAAGGTCTTTCTCAACTATACCAAAGCTTTATGTAAACATTATGAATATATATAGGGTAATATAGAACCTGGAAAATTCCATTCAAAATTATTTTAAGATAAATTTTTGTCTTCTCTAGATATTTATGAGGTCCCTCTGATATCTGCAGAGACTACTAGGTGCCTAGGAAATCTTTGAACAACGATCAAGCATCTTAAGAGCATTCAAAAAAGACAAGTGCATTGCTCTGGGATGTTTGAGTACACTAGAAACCCTCTGGATCCCACATTTTGGGGTAGAGTTTCAAAGGTAAGAAACAGTAGGCTATCAGGCAAGAGTTGAAGACCACTGAAACTCATTCACATGCTTCAGATTTTGACAACATTCATTGACAATTCATTCTTCTGTATCCAAATATTGCCCGATCTAAACTACATCAATTGTGTATAATGTGTATATGGTTAATGAATATTTTGTAACAATCAAAGACAGACAAGTGGGATTGACATATATACACTAATATGTATAAAATGGATAACTAATAAGAACCTGCTGTATAAAAAAATAAATTCAAAAAATTCAAAAAAAAAAAGATAAGTGGAAGTCTTTCTGCCATTCAATGGAACATTAAAAAAAAAAACAACTATTGCTGTCAGCTTAATCAGGTATCACTTGTGCTAGCTCTGTGGACCAGGGCATAGTTGCTTTGATTTAGGAACTTACAGGTGACTTGGAAGGAAACAAATATGTATGAAGCCTGCATTGTTGCATTATTTCCTAAATCACTCCTTTGATATGTCATTCTCTCATTCAAAAAATTCCAGTGTCTCCTGTTGCCTGTATCCCTGAACCCCTTGATCTGGTTCGCTTGCCCCCATCTCATTGTCTTCAGTTCTATCTTTCATGACTGCTTCTGCCACCCCACCTAGTTACCAACTGCCAAACTCACTCTGGGCTTCCCTGCCCTCTCACCTACTCTCTACTTGTCCCAACCTTACTCATACATAACCATCCAAATTCTATCTCCTCCTTGGAAAATCTCCCCAGTCATATCTGTTAAAAATCCTCTCTTCTTCTTAGCTCTGTGGACCCTATTGCATACTTAGTTGCCACTTATGCATGTTTCATCTATAGAAGCATTGTTTCATCTTCCTAATTAGATTATAAATTTGTGGACTTTAGGCCCTGTATCCTAGATGTCCCAGAATCCTCCACGGTAAAGGGGAAGGGAAACTAGTATTTACTGTGTTTCTGCTGTAGGACAGGCACCATGCTAGGTCCTTCATATATATTATCTGGTTTAATTTTCCCAACCCTGTGAATTATGTATAATTAAATTCATTTTAGAGATGAAGAAACTAAAGTTCAGAGAGTTTAGATAAATTAGAATGCTTGACCGATAGCAGTCTTTAAAACTGAATTGTAACAAAGATTCTCTTTGGTCTTCAGCACTCCTGTTAGCCTCAATTATGCTCATCCAGGCTACGTGTGTTTTGCCATTCCTTGTTTAAAATAAAAAAGATCTAAAATATGATGTTAACTGACCATTGAAATTAATCTCCCAGTATACCGAGATCCCAAGAAAATCCAGCCAATATGAAGTAAAACTATAACAAAGGGGAAAAATGTATTGAATTTCTATTATTTAGTACTTTTGAAAGTATTTTATGATGTTTAAATATTGGCCAGTGAAAATCTTTGTGAGATTTATGTTAAGGTATTCCAAATGAACTCATGAAATCAATTCAAATTTTCTTGTCCTCCTGGTCTACAGATTCCCTCTAGTTTAGCTCTTTATGCAAATTCTCCCCCACCTCAACTCCTCTTGTTATTTTTCGCTCCTCTAGACTGGAGCTGGGTAATGATGTTCTGAGATCTGCTAGTGTTGGTGACTGTGCTTTGGGGTTTTTGGGCAGGCTGGGTTGTCTGGAGAGCGGTGGGTGAGGCAAAGTGGGGAGCAGCAGTGGGGAGTACACTGTGGCAGGTCAACAGCACTTCTGTAAAATTTACATAATCGCCCCACCATTGGAATAGATAAAGGAGAGTTGAATAGAGCGGCCGCCATACCCACTGACAGAAGTTCAGTATTTGCAATTCTACAGTAATTTTTTTTTGAGGACCTAGAAGGCAGCACACATGCACAGTGATTTATTGTTTTATATCATCCAAATCTTAAGGACACCAATAAATTTTTAAGAGCTTGTCTATTTCCAAGGCTTGTAGAAATGATGATTCTATATTTATCTCAATATATAATTAACAATAATTTATAAGTAATGGGTTTCATGTTCTGAAGACAAATGACTGGCCTTTCTTTTTTTCTTATAAATGTAGTGACTGAGGGTTGGGTTCTGCACAGTGATTTCCATGACACCCAATTTGGCATCTTATACTGTCACAACGAGCTCACAATTTCAGGTGAGGAATAAGCAGGAGCACATGAACCCTCAAGCAAAAGGATGAAATTTTCATCCAAATGTCCTAAAGAATAAAAATGATGGAGATAAAAACAGAAAATATATGACATGGACAAAGTTGTTTCTAACTAGAACATTTTTCAAAGTTTTCTAGGGGCATCAATTGCTCTCTGAGCAGATCGTTTAGTACAGAGCTCTAGTGAGAGCATTAGCAAACGATCCTCTCTGACTGCAATTAGATTAGTCATGCACTTGCAGGCTGGAATTTATGGTGATTTTTATTCCAGAAGAATCCTTGTGCCGTGCTTTTCAGAAAGGAAATAAAGAAAACTACTAAAACATGCACCAATGTTTGCAGATTTCTTTTTTTTTAAATTGCTCCTCTTTCATTATAAAGGTTAATTACATAAAAACAGAGAAAGATATAGACATTGTAATATAGATGTTCTCAAATCTCAAAGAGATTGTTATTATTGCTATCATGAATGTCATAAGCGTTTGTTCCATGTATAGTTATGTATTTTATGTGTTCATGTTTCATGTATATTATGTTCCTTGTATATTATATATTCTTGAACATCTAGTTTATAAACTACTGGAGGGAAAACTTATATACCCTTCTATATCCAGGTATATAGCACGTATTGTTATCGTCATCATCTGTGTCATCATTTGCATGTAGTAGGTCCTCTATAAGTAATTATCAATGTTATAAAAATTGACTTAGGGACTTCAGGAAAGATGCTGTGTATGTTTGGAAAGTAAAACTTGAGAAGAGTAACTAGTTATTCAGCCTAGTGAATTGTGTGTGATCTCGGCCTGTGTCTGTACAGGATGGTTCTGTTCCATCTGTCACACTGGACTGAACTGATTAGCAAAATCTGTGTGCAGGTGCCATGATGGCCATGGCTGCTATTTCTGGATTGCAGCAAACGGCACTGCCCTGTAACAACACTCACCCTGCTGACTGATCTGACCAAGCACTATTGTCCTAAAGATTTGGGGAATCATTCGGCTGCTCAAGCTGTGGGCAGAGTTTCAGCTTTTACACATCTCTATTTTTCTAATTTGCTTTCTCTTTCTTAAAACATAAAATACTGAGTATGCTCGGCATTTTAAAGCAAGTGTTTGAATCTCAGCTTAAAGTGTGCAAATGAAGCCAGCCAATCGTCCAAGTTTATCTGGGATGCCACCCGGATAGGAAAGTGAAATCTCTTACCAATTAGGTGGTTCCTTCTATGGGCCAGGTACCCAAAAGGCTGAGAATTTAGTGGGAAAGTGTATATTAATATAATATTATACAACTGCAACAATGGGCATATGTACAAAGTTAAAAAACAGCACAGATAGCCTTAATGTTTGAAATATATTTAAGTGTTACATGAGAATTGTTGCAATGAGAAATGTTGTATGAGACTGAAAGTTTTTGGCCTAGTTAAAACTGATGTGAATTAGAGCCTGACAAAGTAATAAGTTTTGCTATTGTTGACACTTTTGTTCTCAAATTGTTTGAAAACTCTAATAAACCAGAGCTTCATATGATTATTATGGCTATTAATTAAAGAGCTAACCATTTGTTTAATGGTTAGAGATTGTGTTGATTACTATATGAAAAATACCTGCACTCTTATTAAAGATTTATTGCCTTTACCTTTGTCAGTTAGTAAGAATTATGATTTGCTCATGTTTAGGAAGTATATTCTGATATGAGAAAGCTATAGGAATTCCAGGTGAACAGGTCCTACACCTTTACATCTCAGATGTTGCCTTATGCCATGCAGTGATTTGGGAATAATTGTACAAACAGGATCATTTATGGAGCAGGCACTGTTATGTTCTAGGCACTGTACAAAGGGATTTACAGCCTGCTTCTCAAGTGTGGTCCACGGATCAACTGCACCAGCCTCAGCCGGGAGCTTGTTAGAAAGGGAGAATCTCCGGCCCCACCCCAGACCTGCAGCGTCAGGATGTGCCCTGGAACAGGCTCTCCACCTCCGTTTGCCCATTACAATCTGAGAAGCATTGCTTTCACATTTCGTTTTAATTCCTCACCACAGCTCTGTGAGTTCGGGGGGTGGGGGGGTCACAAAGCTAGTAAGAGTTGGAGCTCTTTACTCATATTTGGCCATGTTTCCATGTACAGTTACATCCTTCACTTGTTGAAACCTGACACCTTCTTAATTGTCTGGCTTAGATTCCAACACCTCAATCCAATCTTTCTAGATGCCTCCTGTTGCAAAGGAACCTTTTCCCGTTTAAATATCTCACAGCACTTTGATTTTGTCTGTTTTTGCCATACAACATGGTCTTGTCTCAGATCATTACTGCTGGCATCCATGAGGATAGAAACTGTCTTTCCTTGCTTGCATAGTCCATTGCACCTAGCGTAGCAACCGCCATATAATATGTGCTTAATGGATGCTTGAATAAATTAACGATTGCCTTTGCCCTTTAAACAAAGTCATTGTATAGTTCATTAGGACAAGTAAATCCAGTTTAGTATATTAACAGCTGCTAATTGCTTCAGGGTTATTACTGCCTGGCTGACATTAATATTAATACTGATAATTCCTACCACGTGTATAGGATTTTATAACTTAAAAAGTACTTTAACTCCTATGACATTTAGCCCTCCCTACAATCTTGTGGCCTAAGGATTCTATTATCCCCATTTTACAGATATAGAAATTCATGCTTACAGAAATTAAATGACCTGCAAAAACATCATAGAGAACACCATGGAACAAACTTAAAGTCATCCGATTTCAAGTCTGTGCTCTTTCTGGTGTCTTTTAAAAGCAGAAACATGTGTCTTATACTAAATCAAGAACTATTTTCTCAAATTGTGTTTATAGTAGAAGCCCTCCTGTATAATATACATTTATCGTAAGACATTCTTCATCAGATGAAGACATTGAAATCAGAGATGTAAGAAAAGGAAAATCTACAGGATTTGGTAACTGGTTAGTAATGTGCTAACTTACTAACCAGGATATGGGAGGGATAGAGTGAAAAGGGAGCCCCAGATTTGGAGCTCTAATGGCTGGAGGTGCCATGGTACTGTTGATTCAACAGAGATAGTCTGGGGGTTTGGGAGAGAGAATGCAGGGGAGAAGAGAGGTCGGGGCTCACTGGGTCCTCTTTTTTCCTGCTTCTGGGGTATGGGTCCCCTGTGTTAAGATGGAACTTGGTCTCTGAGTGATTGCATTGTGCCCTGTCACATGAGTGAAAATTAGACTTGGTTGTTTCAAGCAACTGAGACTTTGGGCTTGTTAATAACTAGAGTATAATCTCTATTCTATGTTACCCTGACTCAGAGGTATGTAAGGAGAGCTCTCTATAGGCAGTTGGTTGAGTGAGAAAGCAATTCAGGTTCTTGATTTTACACTCTGTTCTAATTTCTTTCTCTCTCCTCCTCATTGTTGTGAATGAGCCTTCTGTGAGTCAGATTTATAAGAACAGCCTCTGGAAACTTTGCTGGTTTTTCACTTATCCAGACTGAGAAGTTTAAAAGACTTTTCATCTAATTGTTAATGGCACAGAGTAGAAAGATCTGAGATCTGAAGTTAGAAGTCCTGAGTTACAATTTTGGTCCTGCTTTTCTATAGCTGTAAACTAGGGCAAGTCACTTAACTTGTCTGAAAGCAATTTATTAATATACCAGCTGGTGAATAAAGCTATGCAACTTACATGGTTGTGAAGAGCCAATGAGTTGCTCTGGGTGAAAACAGCTTGTAAATTTCAGTATGCTATGCGGACGTAGTTATTATTAGTGTGAGAGCAGAACAAAAGAAAAAATTAAGAGTAGCTATCATTGTAAATATCTTCTTTAAAGTAAATTTTATGTTTTTAAAATTAAGACATATTTAAAAAAATATTAACATCAGGATGATGCAGTATTGGGCACAAATCAGAGCTAGTGACCGTTATTTTTTGGAAAATAATGACTCCCATTTATTGAGCACCTACTATGGGCCAGGTCTGTGCTACATACTTTGCATACTTTGATTTCAGTATAATAATAACCTCTGTCACTTACCTTTATATAAGAACAAAATAGACCTTTAGTTTAGGGAAGTAAAGAAGAGTTGATTCTAACTGTGCACTCTTTGCTTCATTATATTTTTCTCTTTCCCCACAAATCTACATATCCACAGTTACTATACCTTTAAAATGATATTAAAAAAGAATGTGCTAGCACTTATTCTTGGTGTATGCAGCCCATCATGTCTTGAGAGTAGTTCCAAGAGATAACTTGTGGATGAGCAAGACTGTTCAGGGGGCAGGATTAGGGTGAGGTGAGGTGGGTGCCCTACCTAGGGAGCAACATTTAAGGAAGCACCACTCTCACTTTCACATCCCGAGAGTGAGTGCCTCTTTAAATGTTGTCCCCTAGGCACCCATCTTACATTACTCTAGTTCCAGCTAAGTTGCCCCCATTACAGCCTTGCCAAAATATTAACAGAAAAAAATCCCCTAAAACATCCTAATATGTACAGAACAATTTCTTTCTTAAAAAAAGATTAAAGCCTCTATAGGTTTTACACAATACTTAGTAACACTGTAAGAAGATTTGGAACTTAAGAAAATTAAGAACAGTACACATTCTATGATAGACCAGCAGGGCAGGACCCACTAAGAAATATTGAGAATGACAGAAACTAGCACAAATCACAAGCCCACAGGTAAGTTTCGATCAAAGACTCAATGCAAATGAACTTTCTCTGAATGCGTTCTGAGTATAGGTACCTATGGGCCAGATAGCTTCCATGTTTCAATGTCTTATCATGGGATTTCCTTAGAGAAATAAGCCACTACTTCTGTTTCCTGTTCCCTTCACTGTTAGATGACCATATTATTCTGTAGACAATTGTTTTCTTTCACTTTTCCATATTTCCATTTTTTTCTTTAATATGTGTATATTACCTCATAATAAACACATTTACAATTAAACAGTGAATTGGACCTAGTATGTTATTGGTTGCTTTTGGCCTCAAATGACTATTTCACACAAGCTCCTCTGCTTGCATCTTTCCCCACACTTGGGTTCTCCTTCAGCTTATTTTATTTTATGTTTCTATGTTATTTTATTTATATTATTTTATTTTATTTTATTTTTGTCATTAGAACACTTGCCAGGAGATCTACCCTCTTAACTAATTTTTAAGTGTGTAGAAAATAGTATAAAAGTTCCACAAAAAATTAAAAAATAGAGCTACCAAATGATCCAGCAGTCCTACTTTTGATTATTTATCCAAAAGAATTGAAATCAGGATCTCAAAGAGGAATTGGCATTCCCATGTTCATTGTAGCATTGTTTACTATCGCCAAGATGTTGAAACAACTTTAAATGTCCATCAACGGATGAATGGATAAAGGAAATGTGATATATACTTACAATGGAATATTATTCAGCCTTAAATAAGAAGGAAATCCTGCCATATGCAACAACATGGATAAACCTTGCAGACATTATGCTAAGTGACATAAGCCAGTCACAGATTCTCCTTCTGTTGTCAAGCTCAAAGAGCTTTCGCTCCCAGCAAAGGCCAAGCCTTCCTTGTGTGCACTGGGTCTCATGTCCGTTTTACTCCTCTTCTGTGATTCATGTTTTTCTCTTTTCTGAATCATTGCTGTCAACACGCACACATGCTCTCTCCCATATTTAAAACTATCTTTCTGAATCTCCTATTCCCTCTTGGTCCACAATTCCATTTCCTTTTTTACCTTCACAGACAAACCTCATAATTTTCTATAGGATTGTCTGCACTTCCTCAGCACCCCTTCTCTCTTCCACACCCCAGCCAGCCCCAGACATCATTGAAATGGCTCCAGTCAAGGTCACGGTTGACCTCCATGATGTTAAAGCCGAAGGACATTTGTCTCTTTTCATCTTGTTCATATTCTCATTAGAATTCGACACAGACGACTGCTCCAATTTTCTTTTGTTTCCAGTGTCACCTTCACCTTCATGTTTGTTTGTTTGTTTCCTACCTTAGGGGCCTTTCAGCTTCCATCTCCTTTGCAGGCATCTCCCTCTTCTACTCTAAGCATATTTTCTAGCAGGGCTAATCACCCAGCCCATGGGTTTGCATACCACTAGCAGGCTTATGCTTCCCTATCACATATCTTTGGCTCTGTTGTTTCTCTTAATTTCCAGACTCTCATCTAACTTCCAACTTGACATTGCCACTTAAATGTCTAATAGTTTATTCATAATTTCAATGACCTATACAGCAAGACTTATGGAATCTACCTCTAAATCATATTTTGAATCTAGAAGCTTAGACTGGATAGTAGCTTCTGGAGGACATAAATAGTCTTCTAAATGACCTCATTGCTTCCATTCTTATAGAGTCACACACTTCCACTTCTATTTTCCAGGCAGCAGCCAAAGCGATCTTTTGAAAATGCAAATTAGGTCACCTCCTAATTAAAACTTTTGGGTATCATTTTGGTCTCAGCTTAAACGTCACCTCCTTGCAAAGGCTTTCCCTAACACACAGTTTAAAGTAGCACTTGAGTCTCTTTGTCACATTATCCTGTTTTACTGTCATCACTGCATTTACCAGTAACTGATGGCTACCTGTTTACTTATGTGTAACCTCCGTGAGTATAGGGACGTTGCCTATATTCATTGCCTTTGCTGCAATGCAGTGTTTAGCACATAATATGTGCTCAAAGAATAACTGAACGAATGAGCGAATGAACTTATTCAGCAATTTCGGTTGTAATAGGTGGTGACTTTCTTTGGCTATGTCTACATAACAACTCCTTTAGGAGATTTGGCAGTTCATTTGGAAAATCAGATTAATCTTCCCTCAAGTAGCTGGGGTAATTTATTTGGCTGCTTCATTCACATCTATGAAATGATGGTGTTTCACCAAGATACTTCAGACATGTTACATGGAGGCCAAAATAAGCACCATCTTTGCAATGTTTCTCATAATCATCATAACTTGGTATTCTTAAAAGCAACAACAACAAAACAAAAACAAAAAAACCCCAAACAAACAAACAAAAAAGCCCCTTGTAGCCCCATGGTGAGAACCTTTATTTTTGCATGGGTTTTGATGCCTTTATTTTCCATTTGCTCACCTGAACATTTTGTGAGTGTGATGTTGGTCATTCCAACCCAGATAATTTTTGGGCATATCACATATGATCTTCATCCCCCAAACAGCTATTTCCAAATTTTCTCTTTCTCATTGTATAACTACAGAATATCTAAAACCGCAAAGTACCATGACCTCACCTGGCTTTCGGTATGTATAAACTTACTGGAAGAAGGCTTCTCCACAAGTATACTGCAACAACTCAATTTCAAACCGCCTTGGTTTTATGTTTACTAGTAGGCAGGAGAGAGAATACTTGTGTCCTTACCCTCAATGTAGGCACTCTCTTACTACGTCACTGTTGGGTTATTTCCCCTGAGCCCTCTGCCCTGGTGTACAAGTGGCTTAATTAAGAGTGTTTCTGAGGAGCTGTCTGTCTCCCCTTCAGAGAAGCTTCGTCTTCTGAAGTTCCAGCCTAAGATTTCTCTCTAGTACAGTTAGAATCTCAGCTAAGCACAGTGAGTGCCTCATCTTTATCACTGTTTAGAGTGACTGTTGTTCAGCAGAAGACACAGGCGTAATCCATCTTTGTCTTCCCCCAGCTAATAACCCAGGGTGTAGTAGGTCAGGTGTGCCTCTCACATTTGCTGCTGCTACATTTGTCTGTGCTGGATAAACCCCTTGCAACGGCCTGGCCCTTATTGTTTTCAGAACCTTGACTCTCCTTCCCTTCTCATCATCCAAATTTATTTAAGGATGAAACTATTAGAAACACAATTGGTGAATTAATGTCATAGGGACTGCTGCTGGCAGCTCATCAATTTTTGATATGCCACTCAGACAAATGAAACATAAGCCACCCAGAACAAGGGGACCTTTTGACACTTCAAAGGAAACCCCTATGGGTGGTTTCCTCTTGAAGCCACACTAAACTGGCTCGATCTCCTCAGCTGGAAGCTGCCAATGTCTCATTAACCCCTAAAAAGGCCCGGCATGAGCTTTTCTTTTCAGCTATAATTATGCCAAGCACTCCTGTTATGCTGCAGTGAATCGCAACACTGTCACCGGCACATTATAAACATCCACCCTAATTGAAAAGCAGATTAGATTCTTGTGTTAATTAGCCCAAAAGCCCGCCCACTTGCATGAATTATGATTGCCTCTTAAATACTGAGGATGTTGAAATCCCTCAGAAAGACAAGGCAGACTTAATTGCAATAACCTGCAAATTAAGTTTAATTTACTTTAAATTTACCGGTTTAGCAGGCTCATTTGATGGTGTTAATGTTCTAGCAAATTAATTATCTGAATTAGTCATGCCTGGTGGAGTTTTGCAGCAGAATACATTGTATAGTGGCCTATTAATAACAGACAAACAGGACAGGATTAATGAGAAGATTATGCTGAAGTTCTTAAAAAAAAAAGGATCTTGCATGAATTCAAATATAATCACCAAAGTGCAAATACAGACACAGAATATAAACAAACTGAGATTTATTACACTCTATGGCATGCCATCCAGGAGAAACAGTAAAACATGACCGGTGAAATATCAGACAGCAAAAGCCCTATTCTCTACACTCCTGTGGAGTTGTCCTCACCGCAAACTGTTTCCTGTTGGTGAGCATTTATTAGTCCCATAGACAGGCAGGGAATGGCAGGGATGGAACTAATAGGTTAGTTAGAAATAGCTTCTCTCAGATGAATTCTGTTGCCTTCTTAGTGGTTTATAAAGCATTAAGATGCTTTTTGGAGCCCACTTGTAACCATCCTCTTTGGCCAGATCAAAATGCTATTAACAATAAATAATCTAAAACAGTAATGATTTTGCTACCCCTCTTATCTTCGCCCCAGTACTTATCTGTCAAGGCTGGATGTGGGAAATTTAGGTGGGGGGAGATTTAGAAGGATGGGTGTGCAAAGGTTGGAGGGACTTTTAGAGTGTTAACATCTTTGGAGAATCTTCCAGATTCACTCCTCTGTGAGGCTAAGAAGTGAATCTTACTCCTTTTGTATCCCAGGTCCTAAGACAGGGCCTGGAACATAGTAGGGATGTAACATTTATATATATATTTATTTCGAATGGATGAAACACAGAATTAGCTTAGTGAGAGTTTTGGAAGAAGCATTGCTCAGCTTGGAGAATATTGTTGGGTATCACTCCTAACAAATATGGAATTTCTCTCAAAGTCCTGTGCCAGTGCTTCCGTTGTTATAAACAGGCTTTCTCCATTTGGTTCTGCAGAGACACACACTCAGGCTGTCTCTCTGCCATCCCCAGCAGAAAGAAATCGCCTCTGGGTGTCAAGCTAATAATCTTTGACTGGCTCGAACTGTATATGGCCATGCAGTGATTGACCTCAACATGCCAGATTATTGATTGGGCTGGAGGTGCCTGAGCCATCATTTTCTTGGAACAGTCACCGCTTTTGTCTTGATCCCCTCCGCAGCTGTCACACTGTGGTGAGCCATTGAAAGAGGCCACATTTGCATCCTTTCTGCATTTGTGCTTCTCTGCTTAAAATAAAAATGCCACCACTTGAAAGGGAGGCTGAACCATTGATTCTGGTTTTTAAAAAATTATCTCATTAAAAGCCAAGGGTTTGGGTTTAGTTGGGAGTGGTGTGCGGAGGCATGCAGAATACATAAACTTGCTTTATGGGGCGTATTTAATTTGGGGGAGAAATAATGAGAATAAAAATTGTTTCAATATGTTTTCTGCATTGTGTCAATCTATCACACAGCTCCTTTCTGGAGTCACATTTGCTGTTAGGGTGGTTGTGTTTTTTGCTGCTTTTGTTGTTGTTCTCTGTTGAATTATAATTTGCAGCAGTAAATGAAACTGGCACAAAAGCAGGTGTTATTAAAACTGGGCAGGAAAAAGACAATAACAACATAATTCCACTTTAAAGGCCGATATGTGTATGGTTGAAACGACTTTGATTGGACCCCATAGGGAATGGAAAATACACCATAAAGAAAATGGATTTCAGTGACACATAAACAAAAGGCAAATGAGTAATATATTTACATATAACATGTGGTGTATTCATCGCACACCATGGTGACAGAATTGTTTATTTCATTTATAATTTATACAGCAAAATCTTATTAAATGTGTAACTAGTTTGCCAGATGATAATATACGTAGGAGTTTAGGCTTCTATTATAGAATGTCATTAACAACAAAAGATTTTCATTTGTGAGTTAAGTTTTTTCCTAGTCCATTCTTTTCGGCAGTGTATGCTCTGAATAGAAGCCTGACTCTCTTCAATTATGGTGGCACTACGAAAAGAAGAGGGTGGTCGGAAAATTCTGGAGAAGAGTACCCACTGGCCAAAATAAGACTTCTCTTCCGTTATTTCCTAGAATATCAGTCTTCAGAATATATAAAGGATGATTGATAGGTGTGTATGAACTTCAAGACGATTTCGGAGATCCTAGAAAAATTCTTCTCTGGCAAACAAAATTCTATCAAAGGCCAGAAACACCAGAATTTGAGACTTGACAGGGATTGCTTCAAAGACTAAAGGGTCCCGTGAGTAAGTGTTGTAAAGAGAATGATTTCACTGCGCTCCCTTTTTGTCTGCTGGGCCACTGGGCTAGGGGCTTTAAGGAAATTCCAGACACTAAGGGTGCATGCAGTTTTATGGATAATCTTTCTCAGGATATTAACTGGGCAGGAATTTTCTCTCTTTTTTTTTTTTTTTTTGCTTCCAGCACTACAGTGTGTACATGGTCTCCCGTGTGACAAAAAAGTAGTCTGTCCTTGTTCTCATAATTTATTTTCAGAATAAGAAAAGTACCCCCCCCCTTTAGAATTTTCCTCCATGCTGTGTTATTTAATGAGGATTAAACCATTTCAGGATGTTTGTAGTGAATCTCTTTCCAAGCCAGGAGAGGGGTGCTATGAGGGGCAATGCGATGGGTGGGGTTTGGGGGGGGGTAAAAGTGAGGTGGTGAAGAAATGCTTTTAAACAATAAAATGTATTTTACTTTCAAGTCTTGAACTGTCAGGCTTCATTCCAACTAATGTATCCTGACACTTCATAGCTCCTCTTAAAAACTGGATGAAGCTTTTGCAGTTGCAAACTAATGTGGTAAAACATGAAAATACTTTATTCAGGTAAAGTGGAAATAGCTGTTCAGCCTGGTTAAGTTACACAGAAACCTTTTTCTCTCTAAATTAATGTACTGTGCAAATATCTTGCCTGTGACACCCTAGCTGTCCACTTAATAAAAGCCCTTCCAGTGAGAACCGTGTTTCAGTGCATCAAAGCATTAGTGAGTGCTCCAAACCTAAAGCCAGATAAACTTGTACATTCAAAACAAACATGTGAAGAAGTAGATCTTAGTGTTGCCAGTAATAAGTGGAAAATACAAAGGACACATATTTATTCAGTTTCTACTCTTGGCCTGGGAGAAGACAAAGAACCACTGGTTTATTTTTTGCACACTTTTCCATTCATTGGTTCCCTAATTGCTCAAGAGGGGAGAAGGCAACTCAAGAGCACCTTCCTTGGGGTACCAGAAAGTGTCAAAATAACAGCAACAGTAACAACAACAAAGAAAGATTTTAAAAATAGAAAGAATGAGGCTATTTTCTTTGATTGAGGCTCAATGTGGCCAGTAGTATGATGAAACTACTGCTAAAAAAACTGAAGGGTGTCTAGATTCAATTACCCGATGTAGGGAGTCTAGAATCTAGGAGGGGATATTGCTGCTCAGATCACATCTGGACTAATGTGCTTAATCCTGGGCCTGAGAGACACAAACTAGCTACTATTTAGAGAAGAGTGAAAGAGGTGGTAGTAAAATATGAAATTGTTACATGAGAAAGAGTTGAGGGAACAGGAGAAATTCCTCACTCAGAGAGATTAAGTGCTAGCAGAAGATGCATGTCATTTGGCGGTTTTGTAGAGCCTTTACAGTAGCATATTTTTCTTTCCTCACTGAATAATAGTAATCGCAGTAGTAATAGTAATAATAATAATAATAATAATAATAAATACTGTTCTCAAATGTACAAACTTCTTCTTACAAGTATAATTTTATTTAGTAACCTACACCTTGAGGAGAAATTATTATAATCTCTGCTTCACAAATGAGCAAATGGACTCAAAGTAGCTAAATTCCTTGCTCAGAGGGGTACAGATAATAAAGAAAAGTCTTGGAACTCCAAGTCTACTGACTTCAAATCACAGTGGGTAGCTGGACCAGATTATCTACAGGATTCTTTTTAATCTTCAGTTTTTATGATTTTAATAAACTTAGAGGTTTAGGAAAATGCTCTTCTTATTCATCCATTTATTTAGGCAAACTCTTATTAAATTACTTACTAAGTGTCAAAAACTGGGAAGGTACTGAGACTTGTAATATGAATAAGGTATGGTCAATTCCATTGAGGATCTTGCTTTGTGAAGGGGAACCAGGAAGTAGGTCATTAGAATGTCATGTGACCAGAAGGGAGTGCACTATAGGAAAAGCTAAGAGAGAAAATTGTAGTCATAGTCAAGCTGTGTCATGAAAGCTGAAAAGAGAAAATGGGAAGAAGAGGGTGTGGGAACTGAAGGACAATTTGGACAGAATTCCTTAAAAGTCCTTGGGATTTGTATTCAGTGTATGTATTTGTGCCTTTGTAGGTTGATCAACTCTTCCCAGTTTGCATAGGACTTTCTTGGTTTTAGCAATGAAAGTTCCCCATCCCATGGAACCTCTCCATCCCAGGAAAGCCAGGATAGTGGTCACCCTACCTTATGAGGTTTATACTAGACACATGCAGTAGAGGTACAAAGCATATGGAGGGTTCCAAACAGAAGTGAGCTTTGAAGGATAAAACATGGCCAAAATATATATGTTATTGCTAAGATATCAAAGGATATTTGATATTGCTAAGAGAATCATTTTGGTTCAGTTTTTTCCTCTATTGTCATAGAGCTAAATGCTAGGTGATTTCTGAATGCTCAGTTGATCCCAACAAGAACTAAAGAAAAACAAAAACCTGGTTGATCTTAAGATGGTTAATTCAATAGCACTAGCCACATTTGACCTTTATCCCTAGTTTCTAACACCATTTAATACATGAATTATCTTTTTTGTCAAATAAATATTATACATAATATGTGGGTGGCTACAATAGAGCACATCTATAATTTGGTATTATAGAAAATGGCCACCTTCTAAAAATTAAAATTGTAAAAAGCCAACAAAAAAGTATTGAATGGATATCTGTGAAAGAATCCTGCCCTAAAAGATGCATACTAACCTGTGAGATTTGGGAAACATCCAAGCTCTATCAAGGTGATTAGAAAGCATATTCAGGTATGAAATGTAGGCTTGCTGCAGAATAATAGGTTAACTAATAGTCAGGTATGGGAATAAAATCCAGAAAGATGATATTAATATGTCATGTCTCTGGGATTCTCAATGGAGGTGGTGTAGAGTCCAACTAATTTATGTTCTTAGTGGCAATAATGTAACAGCCCTTCCACATTTGCCATCTACCAACTTAACTCTGCTCTGATTTCACATAGCTATTTGACTTTCCATGAACATCTTCCTTGGGTAATTGACAGCCATCATACTGGACTGTAAGCTTTGTGAGGGCAGGAAATGTATCTGTCTTGTCTACCTTTGTCTCTATGTGTCTAGGATAGGGGAGAGCTTAATATTGGTTGAATGAAATGGATATAGCTTTCTTTTTATTTTCTGATCCCTCTCTTATACATCTGATTAGCGTTGATCGGCTTTGAGTTATTGAAGACCTTGAATTTGGAGTTCTGTAGACCAGAGTGTTGTGGGCTGAATTGTATTGTGCCTGCCACGCCCCTGCCACAAATGCATATGTTGAAGTCCTAACCCCCCATACTTCAGAATGTGACTGTATTTAAAGATAAGGTCTTTAAAAGGGTAACTGAGTTAAAATGAAGTCACTGGTATGGACCCTAATCCAATATGACTGGTGTCTTTATAAGCAGAAGAGGGACACACACAGGCACAGAGGGAAGGCCACGTGAGGACACAGGGAGAAAGTGGCCATCTACAAGCCAAGGAGAGTGGCCTCAGAAGAAACTAACCTGCCAACATCTTAATCTTGGCATTCTAGGCACCAGAAATGTGAGAAAATAAATTTCTGTTGTTTAAGTCATACAGTCTGCAGTACTTTGTTATGACAGTCCTAGTAAACTAATACACAAGGCGAGGCTGCCCATCTGGGAGGGAGTGCCACCTGGCCTCTTTCTTTGACATATCTGTTCAGTCACAGAGTAAATGATGGTTAAAGGAAGCTACTACTGGATCTGTTTTTCAGACAATCACGTTAAGGCTCAAAGAGGCTAGAAGTTAAGCTAATTTCAAACATGAATAAGCAACTCATTCATTATTGCCTTTTAAAATTTTGTTATTTGGAACATTATTCCGAGAAGATAAGTAGAAAAAAGAATTCTAAGATCAAATATGTTTGGAAACACTGCATACAATTTCTTCCTCTTAGCTATTCACACAGCTTATTAAAATATTAAGGACTCTAAGTGACATTGCATTTAAGAAGGCTGTTTAATTTTGTTAAATCTAGTATTTACCAAATGTTTTTGACCAGAGAATTTATTTTCCTATAACAAACATCTCAGAAAATCTAGTACAATGAGTATTCTGCTGACAACATTTCAATAAAAACTCATCTATCAGCATCCATAAGCTAATCTGCTTCGCTGAATGGAAATCAAATTCCAAGGTGGTCAAAAGGTACAAACTACCAGTTATAAGAAAAATAAGTCCTGAGGATGTAATGAACAGCATGATGACTATAATTAATACTGTATGGCATACTTGAAAGTTGCCAAGAGGCTGTATCTTAAAAGTTCACATCACAAGAAAAAGAACTGTAACTATATTTAATTAACATCCATGTTAACTAAACTTATTGTGGTAATCATTTCAGAATATATATATATATATATCAAATCTTTACGTTATACACCTAAAACTAATACAATGTTATATGTCAATTTTAAAAAAGAAAAAATAATATAAAAAAGAATATACACATAACGGAATCACTTTGCCATACACCTGAAACTAACACAATAATGTATATCAATTATAGTTCAATAAAAAGATAAAAAATAATGAATGATAGATTTAAAAAATTGTGATTTCTTAATAAAGTACCAACACTATTGTTAGTCCATGGGAACATTGGCCTCAGTGTCTCTCAAATAAATTGATGGCATATGCTGTTTCCCTCTGGCCAGACTGCCCCACCATATTCGTCCTCTTGGTCATGTTTCAAAATCCTTCTCAAGTTTCATCTTCTTTGTGCAGCCTTTCCTGATCCTTTCTTCTCCCACTCTCCACCGGGTCATAAGACATAATCCACCATACTCTTTTCTGGATTGCATTCTGGTACATGCAGTTAGTGTCCTTTTGTGTTGTACTTATTTGGTTACATTTCTATTTCTCTTCTTGATTGGGAGACTCTTGAGGGCAAGACGTGTGTCACACTCATGTTCTATCTTTGACACAAGCAGAGTGTCTGACACGTGATGAGTGCCCAGGGAACGGTGGCACACTGAATCAGTTCCTAGTTTTGTGAGTAGCTCTTTGGTGCTGTATTCTCTGGCCACCTTACCTGGCCTACATTTTTAAGCATATTAAACTCATCCGATAAAAGTGTCTTCTCAGTAGAATGCTCTAGAGAAAAGGACCAACACCTTTAAAATACTAAAATCAGAAAGCAGTATTAAGCAACAATTGGAGCTGGTGTTGCTCATTGTTTTGAAAAACAATAGCTCCCACGCATTCCACACCAACCATAAGCCGGTCTGTGCTAAATGCTTTGTGCACACTAATTTATTTATTTATTTATTTATTTATTATCTTCGGCTGTGTTGGGTCTTTGTTTCTGCGCATGGGGTTTCTCTAGTTGCGGCGAGTGGGGGCTACTCTTCGTTGCGGTGCACGGGCTTCTCATTGTGGTGGCTTCTCTTGTTGTGGAGCATGGGCTCTAGGTGCGTGGGCTTCATTAGTTGCGTCACGTGGGCTCAGTAGTTGTGGCTCACGGGCTCTAGAGCACAGGCTCAGTAGTTGTGGCGCACGGGGTTAATTGCTCTGCGGCATGTGGGATCTTCCTGGACCAGGGCTCGAACCCGTGTCCCCTGCATTGGCAGGTGGATTCTTAACCACTGCGCCACCAGGGAAGCCCCACACACTATTTCTACATGGTAATGATGGCTATTGGTTCTCTGTTGCCTCCATTTCCAAACAAAAGCACAGACGCTCTTGGAAACTCAAGCTGAGTTGACTGTTCCTGTTTGGTGAATTGTGAGGAAATAGGTGGTGAGAAAGAACAGTCTTCTCTTGCCCAACTTTTTCCTCTATCTATATTTGAACAATCTATATTTGAGACCTCCCAGGTGAGCAAGATGTATACAGCACCCTGTATCCCACGGGATGGAAATATTTGGCTTATGTGTCATTTGCCTGTGTAAATGTCTGAAGAAAAGAAAAATATACTTATCTGGGAAAAGGGGTAAATCTTCCTCATTTATTCATTTACTCATTGATTCATTAACTCAACTATTACATCAAGATGAGTAAGACATGGTCCTTATTCCCTGGGAACTCTCAGCCAAGTGAGAGGTATTAACCACCACACCACGAGATAAGTGCCATCTTGGAAAAATGAACTATGTGCTGTACAGGCCCGGAGGAAAGATGCCTCATCCCAGGAATGTGCGTTGCCTAGGGTATTTTTCAGCTCCATAGAACTTTGTGTCATATCCTTACTGGGCTATGGTCATCCTCAGTTTCTTCCTTTCTCTCATGAAGTATAGCAAAGATAAGCATTCAATAAAAAGTATGTATTAAAGTTTAGAGATAAAATAAAAATTATTTCTTCTAAAATTCACATGGACAAAATGGAGATTTCCTTTGCAATAACTTTCAAATAAAGAGCATATATTTGAATGTGCTCAAAGTTAATATCTTTTTACTTTGCAACATAAAATAATCTTATGATTAAAACAACCATAATGATTATAATAAATAACTTTTCATTATCCAATCTTTTCCCAATAACCTTAAAAGCTGCAGTATCTCCAGTGTTTAGAACAAATGCGCACATAGTAGGTGCTATGTAAATATTTTGTTGAAGGCATAAAGGGCTGAAGAACTTCCTCTTTATTCTTAGCAGAATCTGGCTGGTGAAGAGAAAGTTGGAGTGATTGCTTCTTGGAAGGAAGAGCAAAAGTGCCTAAAATCCATTTCCTGCTCTATTGGTGAATTATTAGCATTATTATTATGGCTATTATTGTTATTTCTTTAAATATACTGCATTTGCTAAGCATATTCTACTTTTGGAATTGTAACTGAGCAGGGACTCTGTGGTGCCTTCCTGGGACAGACCCCACCCACCGATATCCTCCTCCTGCTTCTGTTTTGTAGAAAATCTTTAGCCTCTTAGGCCTTCCCTGAGTTCCAAAGAATACATTTAATCAAAGAAGTGAGACAATACAGAAACAAAGGAAAACAGTCAAGCAAGACAATATAATAATAGCGTAGCCATTAAACAAACTCAAGGGCCTTTAGGTCCTCCGCAAGGGCTATAGATAATATTCTGAGCCATGTCCTTTGAGCTGTTTTTCAAATACTGAAACACCCACCAGGTAGAAGACGGTAACTGCATGCTGCCCACAAGTGTGTAGACCCCAGACATGTCGGAAACAGAAAGTTGATGAATCCTGATTATCTTACCACCAACTAATCAGAAGAATGTCCATGAACTGATCACCTACCCTGTAACCCTCTGCCCCACTCTGTCTTTAAAAACCTTTTCCTGAAAACCATCGTGGAGTTTGGGCCTTTTGAATACTAGCTGCCTGGACTCCTTGCTTGGCACCCTGCAATAAATGTTACACTTTTCTTCACCACAACCTGGTGTCAGTAGATTGGCTTTATTGTGCACGGGCATGCAGACTCAAGTTTGGTTCGGTAACAGAAATACTGTATGTAATCTCACAGTCACCTTGTGAGGCAGGAGTTTTTCTCTTTCTTATTTTATTGCTGGAAGAATTACAACGCAACCAGTTTAAATAACTTGCCTTCTCCCTCCACCGATTTGTGGCTGACTCAAGATTAAAATCGTTGTTTCCTGACTCTAATCAAGCAGGCCACTTAACGGTAACATACGCATTTCAAAGAAGGATAAATAGGCTGCAAAAGTCAAGATTTGGGGAGGAAAATAAAGACAGTGCTAAGATATTTAAATAGTGCTGATGAAGAAGAGCAATAACTTCTGGAATTATTATCTCTGGAGAAGTGAAGAGTGATGCGAATCCTTAATGATGGTATTAAATGATGATGTGTGATTATTCTAACATTATGATAGATCATAAAGAAAAATGAAGATGTTCCCATCTTTTCTATGTACAGAATTACAGTGAAACAGCTAGAGTTGAAGGCTACAGATATTTAATCAGCAATTCTGTCCAGAGCTCTGTTAGAGGGGAGGAGAATGTACCCTAAGAAAGCTCAGAAGGCCCGTTTGGGAGCTGATGTAGTGTTGGATTGCTCTGAGATTCCCTGAAAGCTCCTCAATCCATCCTTCTCATGGCCCAGACCCAGCAGAATCACTTACTGGTTAGAGTCCCTCTAGCTCACCAGTCACAGCTTAGCCATCATGAAGTCCAGACTTACCAGAGATTTGATGGTATACAAACCCAGAAATTGCTTCATCTCCCCAGAGGCTGACCATTGGACACTGAGGTCACAAAATATGATGACGTGATATGGAAAGGGACAAATCAATTGCCTGTGTGCCTGATAAGATGAAGACTTAGGCTGAAATATCCTGGCATTCAATAAAGATTCATTTGTCCACACTAGCTGCTGGCCATCTGGATTATGTTAATTTAGTAGAGCTAGGCTCTCTCCTACTCCCTAAACTATCTCACTCACTGAAGTTTTCCAAGAACTCTTTCACTTTGTATTTTTGCCAGAGTTACTGTCTCAAAACACATGTCTGGTAACGTCCTCCTCACATCAGGGAATGGGACATAGTTACAGAAAACACAGAACAAAACTCAGGTGTCTTACTTAGCATTCATGGCCCTTTGGAATAGGGCTCTAATCCACCTCTACACACCCTAATTTTAGAGATGTTGGCAAGACGAGGCACAGGCACCAAGCTGGATTTATTTTATTTCTCCTGTGACTGGAGCAGGCTCTGACACAAAGCAGGTGTCCACTTCATGTTCCTTGAATGAATGGCTGAATGAGACACAGGGCACTTACCCAACCGTGTCTTTCCCCGACCCCAGCATTGCATTGTGTGCACTGCACTCTCTACCTGGAAAGTCTTTCCCTCTCATTTCCAATTTTATTTTCATTTATTATAGACCTATCTGTTCATGGTCCAGGTCAAATACTGCTCCCAGTGAAACTTTCCTGGGTGTTGGAATTCATCTCTCACCTCTGTTTTCCGAATCCTCTTTGTGGGTATTGCTTTTATGATACTTCTACACTCTGGCCTAGATTACAGCTTCTAGTGTGCACATCTCTTTCTAGCTCATAGAATGTGAATCCTGGGAGACAGGAGAAATATATTACTAAACTTTGCATCATGCATAATACTTTGAGCATGAAAGGGTCTAAGTAATATTATTTAGCCAGAATCCCCTCTTCCTGCACTCACTTTCTGTATTCCCCCAACTTCTCACTTCAATTTTTCATTTTCCTCAGTTCACACCTCACTATCCTGTTTCAAGTGGTAACCCCCTACTCAAGCCCCACATGTCTCTCCTGTCTCCTCCTCAGATCTTTTAATCACTCCTGGAACCCTTGGCTCAGGCCCTCCTCTGTCTTTTTGGGCTGTGACGCCTCTGCACTTTCCCCTGTAATGAGTGTACTTGAGCAGTAACAGTGACTGTTTTGGTGACATAGGAAAGACAGAGAGGTAGATACAGAGATGGTGGCCCTTTGACCCTTGGAGTGAGAATAAATGACATACACATTATAGAGGAAGATTGTGTCTCTCCAAGGAGTACTGCTCTCTACTTGGCTTCTGCCCACATTGCTAAGGTTGACTTTTCCTTTGAGGAGGACCTCACAAGCCTTCTCTATCACCAGCTTTGCCCCAAAGTCTCCAAGTATCTCCAGGTAATAAAATGGGAAGAAGTAGCAGGTTAGTTAGTTGATGCCAAAGAAATGGCTACAACAGGAGTGATGTGAGGAATGGTGTGGAGAGTGGGGCAGAGTCAAGGTGTAGTCTAGGAGGAAGGGGACCAAGTGCAGGGGAAGGGGGGCTGGGATGCTCCCTACTCTTTGTGGTGAGGCTGTAAAGAAGAAACAGTGAAGATGATCAAAGTTCATTTAGATCCGTATCTTCCCATCCTAGCCAGTTCAACTTCCCTTTTTTCTCACTGCCCCAATAGTTCTTCCTTTCCTTAAACTCATGTATGCATATCCTTCCTCTTTTTCATCTTAACTTGGTTACCCCTTCTGGATGTTTTTCTGTCAGGACCTGGGTTTCTCAACTTTTTGGCTTTTTGATCTAAGTCTATCTGAGTCATAACTCTTTCTGAGGTGGATGTATATCCTCAGCTGCTTCTATTCCTGGTGGGAGATAGGAGAGGCTTGTGGCTGGAGGGATCCCTGGAATCTTCCACCTTCTAGCACTATCTTAAGGAAGACCACCACCAGGAATAGAATTTCCCAGTGTTTGGAGCCCCCGTCCTGAACAAAACAGGTTAAATTACCTGAGGATGCGTCTCAGAAACTATCTGCAAGGGTGAGTGGCAACCAGAGAGAGGAAAAAAGAGAAACAGCTACAGCAGAGGAGTGGAGAGAAGTGCCTGCCCATGGTTTTAAAGCTGAGGCACGGGATGGAGACGAAACCTTATGATCAGCCAGGAGCCCAAAATGTCAAAATTTTTTTGATGCCACATTGAAGGGCCATGATACTGGACCTTCTCTCTCAATAACCCTCCCGCAAACAAAAGAATGTTTCTTCAGCAGGCCAACAGATGAGCAGTCCCAGTTAACTACTTCAAAAAACTATCAAAAAGAGTCCCTTAATTTTTCATCCTTTTAACTCACTAATCAGCTAGTTAATTTCTCTGTCTTCATGAAATTAGCATGTGCCCGGAAAACAGAACTGTGCTAAAGTATGGAAGTGGGGGCTGTTTAAGAGTGGAATGAGTCATGTCAATTTATACAGATATCGGGACTTCCCTGGCGGTCCAGCGGTTAGGACTCTGCACTTCCACTGCAGGGGGCACAGGTTCGATCCCTGGTCAAGGAATTAAAATCCTGCATGCTGCACGGTGCAGCCAGAAAAAAAGAAAAAATGTATACAGATATGTTTGCAGATACCAAAAGTGTATGAGAGTCTGGACCTTAAATTATTCCATCCTTCCAAATAAAAGCTTATTCTGCAAGAATAGGAGAATGGTATTATGCTGTCTTTACTTCTCTAAATGTCTGTAAATCGAGGGTCATTTGATAGGAGAAAAGCATGTTCTCCAAATTCTATGCAGTCAGAAAGGTGTCATGGTCAAGCTGAGCTCTCAGGAGGGGGTTCTTCTCTGGACTATTGGCAGAGGCTTGAGCAACCAAATGAATTATCTGGGTCACAGGATAACTATGGATTGAGGAGAACTGGATGCAGTAGATCCTCTGTGCATGACTTTCTCCCATTCCTCCAAGCAAATCCACTTTGAATCTGTACGTGAAGAGGGCAAGAATTAATAGGCACGAATGGACAGCCACATGCGTCCTGGCACACTCTGCTTCGAATAAGCTAACTACATCGACTGGAGAGCTGTAGGAGTGAGACGTTCGCTTGTTCTCTTGGAACGACTTCCCACAGCTTCGCTCTTTATCTGCATCTTGCCCATCCTTTAAAGTGGGGCTCCCTCTCACTTGCTCCAAGGGGCGTTCTCTGATGGTGCAGCTCACGGCTGCCCCTCCCTTTTCTGATCCTGCACTGCCCACACTGTCCTCATCAATAATGTACACCTCATTATTCAGCCACACTGTGTTGCTTTCTAGATGTTTCATGAGGGGAAATTCCTTGTCCTTAACTGGACCGATTGTTCCTTGAGGGCGACATCTGTGACTCATTATTTTATCTTCTCTATGTTCAGGATCTTATCATTGGAAATCAGTTAACATGTAACCAGTTGAATCAGATCCTATAGTGTTGTGGATATTTTGCAGAGGTATCATTCTTTTTAAGCCAACATTTTAAAAAGTAGAGCCTTTTGATTAAAGATACTTTTAAAGAGCTCAGTAAAATACTCAAAAAAATCTCAAGATTTAGTCTTAGTTTTAAACATAAAGAAATGGGATAAATTATAGTGTTGACTTTGAGCTCATTGACCCTCTTCCGCACTTTCTTTTTGACATGGGGGTGAATAGTGGCTCTGCCCTTGGGTTGATAATAACAGCACTAGACCACCTTCACCCACATCAGGTACTGCTATGCTCAGCGCTTTACATGTGTTTTCTTCCCATTGGTCCTTTGGCATGGGTACTATTATCATGCTCATTAGACAGATGAGGAAACTGGGATTTAAGGAGGTGACTCACCAAAGGTCTCCATCCCCTTATTTAAAGGAAGAACCAAATTTTGAACCAAAGTCTATCAGAGGCCATATCCCAACTCTTAATCATTGATCTTTACAGCCTTCCTTCTGTGACTAGGTGAATTCTTACATATATTCCTCTTGAAAAAATAAGTTGAACTCTTTCATGCACTACAATTGGAGGCTAAGTCCAGGACAGTGGCATTTACCATGGATTTGTACTCTTCCAATGTACTGTGATGGTCAAGTTTTTGTTCAGTTCTGCTGTCATGGCCAAATCTGGTCCTTCTAGGATTTATGATTTTTGGAATAGGTCAGGTTATAGTTCACTATGATAGGATGTGCTAAAATGGAAACCTAGCTTGTTCAGTGTATAATGATTTTTTAAAACAATTTTGATACTTGCAGCTGTAAGCAATACATTATATGGAGAGACAATAGAGAGAGAGAGAAACAGTTGATTTCTCTTTAGCCTTGACCCTTGGGGACTCAGGGACTTCTTTCTCATAGAGGATCTGTAATATGATACAGAGCCTTGCATCTCTGAGTCATTAGTACTAAATCCAATCCAGTGTAATAATGGCCACAAGCAGCTATTCTGTGATTATCTAATGCTTTATAGGAAATGAATTTACATTCCAGTAGATTCCAGGAATATATATACAGAACATTCTAACATCTATGACTTCTTAGAAGGATTTTTTCCTTAAAAACTATGTTAATAAGAGTTGACAGTTATATCAGAAATGACTTCCCCAAGTCTGTGTTGGAAATATGGAAGAAAGCTTGAATTTCCTCTACAGACGTGAAAAATGGACCCTCTTATTGTATTATCAAAAGGCAGTGTTGAATTCATTTGGCAAACATCATATGCATAAGGAGGGCCACATATACACCCACATGAACAGCTTGGGAAATAGGCTCGCTCTCTATGGATTTTCTAGAATTGCTCAAGAAAGAATAACTGATCGGATGATGTGAGAAACATCTGTACAAGTTAACAAGAGGACAGTTTAGCTACTGAAGAGGTGATGTCGTGTAAGAGTTAAAAGCAGAAACCCTGGAGCCAAAGAGCTAAGCTCCACCACTTACAACTCTGTGACCTTGGGCAAAGCATTCAGCCTCTCTGCATCTCAATTTCTTGGCTCTAAAATGTGGGTCATAATAGTATCTACCTCATAGGGTTGTCATGAGGATTAAATGAGTGAACATATGTGGAGTACTTAAGACAGCGCCTGGCACATGTAGGCACTGGCTATTATTATTATTAGAGTTGAATATAGAGATTTATATTGATACTGTTCATAATAAATGTAAAGTAGCTCTTGAATCTCCACAGTTTTTCAATTCTCTTAAGGGAAGTAGAAAATTTTGTACATCTATATATTTGACATTGTCTGGGGTGCCAGATACCCAGGGAGTTGCCAGGGACACAAACATGAAAAAGGCATAGTCTTTACCCTTGAGGGATTTATCATCTAGAAAAAGGCAGCTATGCACACCAGTGATTCTCAATCATTATGTTAAGTGCATGAGTAGAGATGTCAAGCTGTTATGAGCGTATAAAGAGAGGATTGAGTAATTTTCCCTGGGAGAGCTGCTTAATCAGGTGATGCTCAACTAGGGCTCGAAGGATGAGTACAAGTACGTTCACTAACAATCAGTACGGGGATCAGTCTCTTTTGTGGAAGATGCTGCAGCACTAGGGTGCCTAGAACATTTTGTAGACTTTATCACCAAATAGTAGTAACATTTGCTAACCAGTTACGACCTGATAGGTCTCTTTACTAGATTTTTTACAAAAGGGTAGAGAGAAAAGGGAATTAGGAGGAAGAGAAAGAGTGAAAATTAAAAAGAAGAGAAAAAGGAAAGTGCATAAAGTTAAACATATGAAGGTAAAAAGGCTTTCCTGTCCAATATCCTATTCAAAGGCAGTAATGTCTCTGTGGCTTATTTTAGTAAATTAATCAGACACATTGAAGCCAAGGAGAGAGCTGTGTATTTCAATGTTATGAATGAAAGAACTTTATTTAGAGATGATCCCTCCAAGGAAACAATGCTATTTTAACTGATTTCTGTGTGACTTCCGGTTTGTCCCTCAGTAGGCAATATACAGACATTTAAACTGCAGTTTGCCCAGTTCTGCTTCACTGGTCATTGGGGAAATTCATCTAAAGCTGCAAAAAGGACTGGAAATGTTTGCATCATATTAATAAATGGGAAACTGAGGAAGCTGCCAACTGGCAGTCGAGTGTGTTTTGGTGGTTTGATAAGGCTACTAAAGAGTTTATGATGTGACAGATGTTTCACTACACTATTGTGAAATGAATAGATTATGAGAAGTAATTAGATGTACATTGGAATCAATGCTGTTATCATCGAGGCCTTCAGGCGATGCAGTAGATGAGAGTCTTGGCAGCAGGTGGTCCAATGGCTCCAAGACAGGAAGACACACCGCGGGAGACTGAGTGACAGGTTTCACAGATCCAGGGGGTGAGAGATCTGAGCTGGGGCTTGCATTTGTAATCTTTACTCATGTATAAATAATAACAACTCCGCCATTGACTTCCTATGCTATGTCATAGCCTCTGTTACCCTTACACACATGTAGAATAGGGCTGGTTTCATCCACTCAAAGTTATTCTTGCTCTCCCTGTTTTCAAATATGCCTATGTATGTTCGATCATAACTGACGGCTCTATCATTTTTGAGGGAAGACTTTTAGAGCTAATCATCTGATGATTACATTCATTTTTAATGCTTGGCATTGAGCTGCCATTGTACAAAACTTCCTATAGGTTGCAGATCAGAGGCTGGAAAGTACTTTAACTGCCTTTCATCAGGAAGGCGGTTTCTTCTCTCTGGCTCAATGACTAACATTTAAAGGGACACGTTTGTCTCTCTGCTCTGTGAAATCCCTTTGCAGGGGACTTGGCAGGGTCACCCTCCATGCTTGAAGCAACCATATGGAGCCTGCTGCTTTCAAGGGAAGGTTTTGGTTTTTGCCAGTTTCCAGGGTCAGCAATTAGCACACTGGGGAATGTTGAAGTTTCCAAGCACAGAATGAAGAGGGAGGGAAGAAATGGGTGATTAGGGGAATTAAGTAACTGATTCCATGTGTACATCTGCTATCCCTGTAGGAAGAAGAAATATCTGGTAGAATCATTTATTAGCCCCTATCTGCTTAAAACAGCAATGGTATTTATGTAAAAAAGGGGGGGCTTTGTTGAATGATTTCAAAATAATATGTAACTCTGATAATTAAAGAGACCTTAGTAGAAAATATGTAGCATATGGCTGTATACTCACATCTGTGCAAGCTTTTAATACTCTTTCTTATATATCCACCTAATTAATTCTTCTATTCATTTGTTTAATAAATCTTCATTGAACCTTCACTATATCCCTATTAGTTGTTGCTGTGCATATAAACCTAAATGATTATCATGTAGAACTCAACTGTCTCTTTTGGGGGTGTGTGTATGTGTGTGTGTGTGTAACTGCCTCTCTTCCTTTTATAAGAAGCTAGATGTTTTGTTGGGAAGGTATTTTTTAGGTACTTATTTGAAGCCATTATGCATCACATAAAAGACTTATTAGAACAGAGAGTAGAAACGAGAATAATTTAGTGGCATAATATAAAGCTATAATATGCAAGCGTTTTTAAAAATAAGGACTACTAGTTCGTGTTCTTAACTAACTTACGGATACTTTGGATTAGCTAGTGACTGAAAATTCTGAAAAGATAAGATTTTCTTCCTGATTAATAATCTGATTAATAAAAGTCTAGAGGAAAGTCACCTACTCCACATGCCATATGTTAAACTAAGAATGATAAAGATCTAAATGCACTAAACTCAAAGCTTTTGCCTTTGAAAGGTCTGCTGTATCAGATATCTGTGTCTGGGGAACTCTAGTGTAAACTACCATCTCTTGTGATTTTGACAGAGCCCAAGGCTGGTCAATCAGGACTTCCTGGGAGGGCAATAAAGCTTAATCCTTCATAGATAATAGGACCTTGTCAAACAGGCACAGGGAGCAACCCAAAGAGGAAAGCTCTGTTCAATTGGTCTATCCCCAAATGAGCATGAACTTTCAGCAATAATAGCGACCACTTATGCAAGACTCTGCTAAGTGCTTTCCAGACATTATCTCATTTAATCCTCACAATAGCCTTAGAAGGCAGATCCCATGATTATCCTCACTTAGTAGATGAGAACACTGGAGTTTGGGTAGATTAAGAAAAATTTTCAAATTTGCCCAGGAAGTGGCAAAACCTGGATTTAAAACCAGTTCTTTGATTCCAACGCTCATGTGCTTTATCACCATCTTTCAGGTCAGATGGTATTCTTCAAGTCCTTTGCTTTCTCAATGGGATTTAAGGTCTGATAGGTTTCAAATAGGGAGAAATTATTCACAAGAAAACTCATGTAGCCCTATTATCTCATTGGATAAAAAACCAACTGCACAAAACAAGGCTTAAAATATGCATATTTATATTTATTAATATTCTTGTGATATTGACTTTGTCCCACTATTAATTGTGGGGCTTTGGATGGACTGTGCCCATGAGTTCTAGTAATTGGTGAATTCTCCCATTTCTGCCATGGTGATTGAATTAAACAAGATCCTAAGGTGATTCTTATGCACATTAAAGTTTGAGAAGCAGTAGTCCAATTCTATCAATGCTTGGACATCTCCAACAATAGAAATGCCAAACATTCTGCCTTTGGACTGATCTAACTGGTAGAATTTGCACCAAACTTTGTCTCCCAATGGCTTTCATAGTTAGATTAAAATTCTATGATGGAGCTTTTTAAACTGAAGTCAGATATGTTGATACTAAAGTTTATATGGAATAACAAATATGGAAGAATGCTCATAACAATACTAAAAGAAAAACTGTCAGACATTTAAACATACCATAAAGACTCTGTAATTAAAACATTATTGTGCTGGTGCATGAGAAGACAAATAGACCAGGGGATAGAAAAGAAAGCCTAGACGTTGACCCAAGTATGTAGGTAAATTTAGTATAAAATAAAGACAGTAGCTCAAATGACTTGGGAAAAGATAAATTTTTAAATAATGACACAGAATAGCCATTTAGAAATAAATGAAACTGGATCCATTTTTTATGCCATAGGCAAGAATAAACTCCAAATATATCAAAAGGTGAAAAATGAAGCCATGTAAATACCAGACGAATTCATAGCTGAATTCCTCTTTAACCTAGATGCAGGAAAGTGCTTTTGAACTGTGACTCAAAATCTAGAAGCCAAAAAAGAATATATTGATAAGTTTGCTTACTGTTTTTTTTTTTTATGGCAAAAACACAATAGACAAAATTAACTAACACACTGGAGGAGAATATTTGCAACATATATTGTGAAAGGTTGATATTCCTAATATATTAAGAGCTCTTAAAAATTGAGAGGCAAAGAACCAAATCCCCAACAGAAAAATGGAAAGACTTAAATAGACAATTCACAGAAATATTATAAACTGGCTTTTAAAATATGGAAAGATGTTCAAACTCATGCATAATTAGGTAAGGGCAAATTAACATTGAGATACTTCTCACCCACCAGATTAAAAAAATTTCAAATATGACAATACATTCTGTTGGTAAGGCTATAGGGAAACAGGCACTCTCCTGCATTGCTGGTGGGAATGCAAACTGATACAACCCATCTAAACGGGAACTTGGTGATATTTAACAAGCCTACATATGCCCTTACTTTTGAACCTAGCAATAGCACTTAAAGGGATTTGCCTTGCTACTCCCCCCAAAATACAAAGATTCTTTGTATAACGTTATTTACTGCTTCATTGTTTGTACAGTTGACCCTCGACCAACATGAGGGTTAGGGGACCCACTCTCTGTGCAGTCAAACATTCACATATAACTTTACAGTTGGCCCTCTGTAGCCTTGGTTCTGCATCTACAGATTCAACCAAATTTGGATCTTGTAGTACCATAGTACATATTTAGTAAAAGAAATCTCAGTATCGGTGCAGCCACTATGGAAAACAGAATAGAGGTTCTTCAGAAAAGTAAAAACAGGGGCTTCCCTGGTGGTGCAGTGGTTGAGAGTCCGCCTGCCGATTCAGGGGACGCGGGTTCATGCCCCAGTCCAGGAGGATCCCACATGACATGGAGTGGCTGGGCCCCTGAGCCATGGCCGCTGAGCCTGCGCGTCCGGGCCCTGTGCTCTGCGGCGGGAGAAGCCACAGCAGTGAGAGACCCGCATACCGCAAAAAACCAAAACAAAACAAAACTAAAGATAGAACTACCATATGATTCAGCAATTTCACTCCTGGGTATATATCTGAAGAAAAAGAAAAGTCATTCAAAAAGATACATACACCCTAATGTTCATAGTAGCATTATTTACGATAGCCAAGAAGATATGGAAGCAACTTAAGTGTCCATCAACAGATGGATGGATAAAGCAGTTGTATTATATATAAAATACATACTAAAAAAGAATGAAATTGTGCCATTTGCAACAAGATGGATGAACCTAGAGGGTATTAGGCTTAATGAAATATGTCAGACAGAGAGAGACAAATACTGTTTGTTATCATTTACATGTGGAATCTAAAAAATAAAACAAATGAATAAATGTAACAAAACAGAAACAGGCTCACAGATATAGAGATCAAACTAGTGGTTACCAGTGGAGAGAGGGGAGGAGGGAGGGGCAAGATAGGGATAGGGGATTAAGAAGTACAAATTACTATGTAATAAAATAAATAAGCTACAATGATATATTGACAGAACAGGGAATATAGCCAATATTTAATAATAATGTTAAATGGTGTATAATCTATAGAAATTTTTGAATCACTATCTTTACACCTGAAACTAATATAATATTGTAAATTAACTGTACGTTAATAAAAAGTTTCTCTTTTTTCAGCCTTATTGAGGTATAATTGACAAGTAAAATGACAAGATATTTAAACTGAAAAATGTGATGATTTGATATATATATATATATATATATGTTGTGAAAATATTCCCCTCATTGAATTATTAACACATCCATTATCTCACATATTTACCTTTTATTTTTTGTAAGAATATTTAATTTCTACTTTCTAATATACAATATGAAAAGAATAGTTTTCAATAAATGGTGCTGGGAAAACTGGGCAACCACATGCAAAAGAATGAAATTAGACACCTATCTTACACCATACACAGAAATTAGCTGAAAATGTGTTAAAGACTTAAATGTAAGACCTGACACCATAAAACTCCTAGAAGAAAACATAGGGGTAAGCTCCTTGATGTGAGTCTTGGCAGTGATATTTTTGATTTCACACCAAAAGCAAAGGCAATAAAAGCAAAAAGGCACAGCAAAGAAAACCATCCACAGAACAAAAAGGCAACCTATGGAATGTGAGAAAATATTAGCAAGCTTCATATCAGATAATATCCAAAATATATAAGGAACTCATACAACTCAGTAGCCAAAAAACACACAAGCTAATTAAAAAATGGACAAAGGACCTATATAGACATTTTTCCAAAGAAGACATACAAATGGTCAGCATATGAGAAGTTTCAAGGTCCTGAAAATCAAAGAACAATTGAGGAATTGCCCCAGATCACACAAGACAAGAGTATAAACATCCTCTGTCATTTCTTTTTTGGCTCCACCTTAAGCCCACTCATTTCTTGTTTACTCTCTTCCTAAGGAGCTCCAGTTCGTCAAATCGCTAGTAAAGGAGCTCGCTAGGATTGAAAGCATTAGTCTAAGCATGATCTTAAAAGTCTAAAGTGAAATTGCCATCTCTTTTGTTTTAATGTTTGATTCAGATAAGTGGAGACCAAATGTTATAAGATTCCAAGGGAGTCAGATGAAGTTATCTCAAATCGAAGTATTGTCCTTAAATAAGGCAAGGGGGTGATTGCCAAGACCCTGTTGCATCTTCAGCTGCCACATTGTTTCCTGTATCCCATATCAGTAGTTGAGGTGTTATGGATCCTCAGTGCAGAATCTTATATTCATTCCCACTAAATGTTATCTTGCTAGATTTTAGACCATTGCTGCAGCCTGTTGAGATCTTTTTATATTCTGAAACTGTCATGAAATATATGAGCCCTTGTGCTATCTATACATTTTTTGAGTAAGCCTTCTATACCTTTTCCCAAGTCACAGATTAAAATGTTGAACAAAATTGAGCTCTCTTTAGATTGATATCAATTATTTAAGCAGAATACCTTTTCTTTGTCCAAATTATTACTACCCAACTCACACAAAGTATTCCATGTACTCAGTTGACTGTGCTCCATTTTACTTATGGAGCAGGGTACAAAAGGAAAATTGTCAAATGAAGTTTGAAGTTTAGATCCTTCTTAGCACAGTTCTATGAATTAGGGTCCTACATTTGTTGTTTGGCTGAGAAAAGCCTCTCAAGGCGTGTGGGATCACAGAGGTCAACTGAAGTCTGTTTGAAAGTCTGGCTTCATTTCTGCTCTGGCTTACTTAGGACTGATCACTGAAAAACTGCCAACCTGTCACTCCAAAGGGCATACAGAGAAAGCAGAGACACTGACAAGCTAACAAGGTATTTTCTGTCATAACTTCTCTCCACAAACCAAAGGGGTGAGTTGAAGTGGGTGGGTCATTTGTAATACAGGCAACTCATGTTGTCCCTAGTCAGGAAAAACAAGCTTTTATTAAGTGGAGTCCTTCAATACTATTTAAATGAACACATTCCACGTTATTAGTACAAAGAAAAGAAGAGACCATTAAACCCACAGTATGTACTGCTCAATGATTTTAATTCATAACGTTACCCTAGTTAATCTAAAAGTGGCATCAATTATAGGGAGTTTATGAAGACTCTGACCTTATTTGGGGGGGATCAAAAAAAAAAAAAAAAAACCTCCAGGGCTTCCCTGGTGGCGCAGTGGTTGAGAGTCCGCCTGCCGGTGCAGGGGACACGGGTTCGTGCCCCGATCCCAGAGGATCCCACGTGTCGCGGAGCGGCTGGGCCCGCGAGCCATGGCCGCGGAGCCTGTGTGTCCGGAGCCTGTGCTCCGCAACGGGAGAGGCCGCAGCAGTGAGAGGCCCGCGTACAGCAAAAAAAAAAAAAAAAAAAAAAAAAAAAAACCTCCAGAATATTTCCTGTCCCTTCCAAAAGAAATGGGGGAAGCCAGGTATGTTAATTCCTTTAAAAATATTTAAAATAACTGTTTCCCCCTTGAAGACACATGTGCGCCAATCCACAGCATATAATTTCAACTGCTGACCACTGTTTTCTCATGTTTAGAAGCAATATGTTGCTACAGCAGCTCCCATTGTACCCCATATTATTGATACTGGGAACATTTAGAGCTATTTAGATCTAGTGCTTATAGATGTTTTTTTACTTTCTAGCTTCAATTTAAAAAAATGTAGTCAAAGAAAATAACCTGAGAAACATACTGATAGCAAATACTATCAAGGGTTAATATTCCTAATAGGTAATGACATACACATTGATTAAAAATGCTTAGACTCCAATGAATCAATGGAAAAAAGACATAAAGACAAAATTCACAAAATAAGAATATAAATAAGTAATAACATTTTAAAGTGTGTAAAGGAAAAGAAAATATCTCACAGATTCAGTTTTTACCTAACCTATTAGCAGTTATTTAATGAGTACATCCTTTATGGTGGGAGCATGAACTGGTAAAATCTTTCTGAAGGACAAATTTGATATCATATATCAAATGTTTAAAAATCGGTTATACTGTTGACATAACAATTCTGTTTCCTGTTATCTATTTTATTGAAACAATATTCTAGGTAAATAAGACAAAATAATGAGAAAAAGATCTTAGAAATAACATCATTTATAAATAGGAAAATCCATAAACAAAAGAAATGTTCAGCAATATGGCAATAGTTAAATTATGGCAAATCAGAGTAAATATTATGAAAACTTCTAATTTACAATGTCAATATAAAAAATAGGATACAAATTATATGTATAGAATAGTCTTATTTGTGAAATAATACACATAGAAAGAAAGTAAAAGTTACCTATGGTTAGACTGTATGCTTTTAATTTCCTTTAAACTTAAAAAACAATATTTATTTATTTTGTCTGCGTGGGTCTTAGTTGCCCCACGTGGGATCTTCGTTGCAGCACGTGGACTCTTAGTTGTGGCATGCATGTGGGATCTAGTTCCTCGACCAGGGATCGAAGCCAGGCCCCCTGCATTGGGAGCGTGGAGTCTTACCCACTGGACCACCAGGGAAGTCCCTAATTTCTTTTTAAAACTTTTTCTGTAAATCAAACTTTGTTCAGTGCATCCTGTTATATTATCAGAAAAAATATTTAAAATATTGATTAAAAAATTTAAACATGTTTATGTCACAGTGTGAGACTATACTTTAATATTTAAGCAATAACTTTTTCTTAGCGTAAGAGTATCTTTTTTCATATATTTCAAGATGGTGCCAGGAGATATGGAATACTACTAACTGGACTTGTTCTGAGGTACCCTGTGTCCCCTTTTGGGGTCATCAGGAGCATGCTGAGCATTGTAATCCTACTGGCAGGCTCCAACCTACCCCAAGTACATCATCATTCTGTGCTACCACAGAATGGTACCTTCCTCTGTGCTACCATAGCATTTTCATCTCTCTGTTACCAACGAAGACAATACATTATAGTTGTATCATTTCATGCTGAGTGCATCTGCTAAACTATGAATTTCTTAAAGACAACTAGTCACATTTTTTGGTTTTATATGATTCTCATCACTTAGCAGAGGACGTATCATAGGCCCTCAAAAGTAATCCTGAATGAAAAAAATGAATGAATGAATCAAGAGCACCAACTCTATTATTTATTGTACCAGTTGTAACTCTGGGTAGGGCAGCTAACCTCTCCAAGCCACCATCTGCTTCTCCCTAAAAATGCAGTGTACAGAGCCTACCAGAAAGGCCTCATAAGACAGAAGCAAAATCACATGGATGAAGGCTCTTTGTAAACTGTAAATTACTACAAAATATGTCAATATAATATTTACTGATTATGTTCTTCTCCCAAGTACCTCTACTTTCAGTAGAGACATAAGAGCTTAAGTCATTGACTAGTTATCAATGGAAAAATATATGTGAAAACACTTTAAATATGAAAAGTAACCTCCTACTACTATTAATAATGTTATAACAATAACAACAATAATACTTAATATTAACAGTAGTATGTTCTACCTTATAAAATAATCTTCCAGTTTCAGGAGTAGTATGAGGCTGAGTCCCCAGAGAGTAATATACTACTTATTTAAAGAAGAAAAAAAACTTTCAAAAAATGCTGAAAAACATTTCATTTATTACTCTGTTTCTCTAGCATTAATGGTAACCTAGTGCTCTTAAAGATTTTTGTGCCTCCCCAAGTATTCAACTCACTACTAGAAGACTCTCTCTTTCTTTCTTTCTTTCTTTTTCTTTCTTTCTTTCTCTTTCTTCCTTCTTTCCTTCCTTCCTTCCTTCCTCCCTCCCTCCCTCCTTTCCTTCCTCCCTCCCTCCTTCTCCCTCTCTTTCTTTCTCTCGCTCTCCCTCTTTCTTTCTTTCTTTCTTTCTTTTTCTCCCTCTGTGTTCTCTCCATTGTTTCTGATCACTAGCCAATTGCTATGGAAATATGCTATAAAAAATTAAATTGAATGGATATGTTAGGCACACGTCGTATGGTGTCTAGCATTAAGTGACTTTCTCTCAGTGAACCTGATAGTAATGCATTTGACTAAGATGAGGCTGCTTTTTAGTTGGGGATGAGGAAGAACTGGTGCTTCATTGTTAAGTGTAAGACACTGATATATGCAACCAGTCATTTTGTTGTTAAATAACAATTGTATAACAACTTAACAATTGTATAACCTTTTCCTTTATTTACCACTTATGGTTAAACTTGACTATTCTTAAAGCTGCAATGACCGAGTTTGGGCTGAATTTTATTTGGCAATTCTTTAGATTAAGAAAAAAAGTTTTGCTAAGCAAAATGAAAAGTTTAAACAAAATGACCAGGCACAGTTTTAGCCACTTTCAAAGCAAATAACTAAATACAAACAAGAGTATGACTTTTGTATTCTCTAAGATCATCTTGACAAGAGCCCTACTGACAACACTTCTATAACATTTAGGTCAAGGTTTGTTAAGCACCAGGAGCTATACAACTGCATTTGTTTTAAAATATTTTATATTTCCAGCTTATTCACTAATCTGCTTAAGTCATTCAAAATGAATCGTACTGATCAATACAAAAGAAACTGTGCATTCTAATAGAAAAATGGGCAACACACATAGAATAGGTAATTCTCAAAAGAAGAAATACAAGATTCATTAAACATGACTAGATATTCAGCCCCATTATAATTAAGGGAATGCAAGTAAAAATGAGACACATTTTTGCTTTTCACATTTGCAAAGATATGGTAAAAATAATAACTTCAAAAAGCTGGAAAAAGTTGCACATAGAATTATTTATATTATCAAAAAAAAAAACCTGGAAAGTAAATGCTTATCAACAATGGATTGGTAAAGTAAATTACTGTATGTCTATACAATGGGACACCTCATGGCCATTCAAAATGGTGAGATTGATCACTTTTTTGTTGTATTGGGAGTCCTTAAGACTGCTGTTAGGTCCAATGGCTTACTGGGACTCAAATGAATCGAGAAAAGCTCCTCTACTCATTTATTGTTTATTACAGCAAATAATACAGATTAAAATCAGCAAAGGAAAAAGGTGCATAGAAATCTGGGAGAAACCAGCTACAAGTTTCCAGTTGTCCTCTCTTCGTGGAGTCACCTGGACAGTTCTTAATCTCCCAGCAATTATATGTGATGACACATTTGAAGTGTTTGCTGACCTAGGGAAGCTCTCCCAAGCCTTGGTGTCCAGGGTTTTTACTGGGGGTCTGTCACATGGAGCACCCACACGACTAACCTTAGTTGCTCAGTCTCCAGCCCCACAGTGGTCAAACTGCTACAGCATGGCCCAAAGTTCCAGGCATACAAAAACAGGCATTCACCATAAGCCATTATAAATGAAATAGTTGTTAGCATAAACTGTCTGGCACAGCCCAAGATCTCAGGTATATAAAGATGCTCTTATCAGGCAGGAAATTCCATGGTCTCAGAGGCTATATGCTAGGAGCCAATCAAAGGCCAATCCTAAAGACTTTCCAAATGGGGCAACCCCAAAGCCTGCTGAGTTAACCCTTTATTGCTCATTCTTCATTTCTTTTTCAGTCTGCCAAAATACACCACAATGACACAACACTTTCATCAATAACAGTGATTGACTATGGCAGAAATTGGCTATAATTATTATGGAGGAAGCTGTGTATGTGGTTGGGAGAGAGGGAGGGTGATAGAGGTGGGTCCATACTCCCACAGACATCATCTCAGCCTCATTGGATGTGTAAGTATTTGATTTGTAAAAGTTTTCTGGCCCACCCCTATCTGGATGTGGTCACCAAACTTCACTTTTACTTCAATCTAATATATGAAATGTTTTACTTTGTAACTTAGTGCATGTTTGTACTAAAAAATGCAGAACTGAAGCAAAGTTCATGAAAAAATTCCTATAATTATTACATGCAACACCCTCTGATATTTCCCACCCCATCCCAGTCCAGTCTATCCTATATCATTTTTAAAATGCTAGATGAATTTCAACAACTTAATTTCATGAGTTACTAATAGATTATAGCTTTCAGTATAAGAAATATTGCTTACCTACTTCTAAATTATAGACATTCATTTTTTGACATAGTAAGAATTCATGAAATATTACAGATAAAAAAGCAAGTTAGAGAGTAACATATATACCTTACTGTTGTTCTACGTAAAATATTATAAATATATTTATATATATATATATGTGTGTGTGTATGTATATATATATATATATATACATATATATATGTGTGTATATATATATATATATATATATATATAGAGAGAGAGAGAGAGAGAGAGAGAGAGAGAGAGAGAGAGAGATGTGCTTAGGAACTTGTTGATCGAAATATTAATCAGTGTCATGGAAGTAATTTTAGTTACTTTGGAAGTAACTCAAGGAAGTGGGATTTTGACTATTACAGTCTTTATTCAACTTTTCTGTTTTTTTTTTATTTACTTTTTGGCACCAACATTTTTTTCTCTACAAAAACTAGAAAGATATTTCTGAAAATAAAAAAATCTCAAGATATCTAGATTAAAAGGTTAACTAATAATCCTCATGCATGCAAAACCTGTTTTTACTTGACTGATCAGACAGAATTACCAAGATTTAGAATCAGTATCATTTTCCAAATATCTCACACCATTACTTCAGAGAATTTATTGAGGATAGATGAGAAACAAATTGTCCCTTTTTGTTACCATCAAAACTTTAAAAAAATCTACTCTCTTAGATGATAGTAAATCATTGTTCTTACCATAGTGGTAACTATAATTAAAACCTAAATAAAATAATTTGGAATATGATTAAATAAATATATGACACTAGTAATCTTAAAATAAATACAACTAAAACGACATTCTCTTTGTGTTATCTGACAAAGGGAACTTCTTACTAGTCAGTAACATAAACTTTGACAATAAATTGATAATTTATTACTGTTATGATAACTTCAGAACACTGTAAGATTCTTAATTCATTCAGGTTGTCAGTCATTGGTGTTAAAAAGAAATCAGTCCACTCTTATAGAACCCAAAGAATAAAATTTCAAATTATAACATTGTCTTATTTTGGATAATTTAGTGCTGACTACATTATATTACTTGCAAAAAATTGAAACTCATACATGGTTTAAATTGCAATTCTCTATTAGTTTAACTGAAACAAGTCATTTTTCATCAAGAATAGAGCTGTGCACAAGCAAAGGAGCCCATCTACTCTCAAGGCAAACCTGTATCTCAGCAACTTCCATTACTTCCCGTATCTTATCAAACCAGACACTGGCCTAGGTGACAAAAATAAAATTGACTGATTAGAGGATTCTCAAGTCTCCCTAAAGAAATAATTCCTGATCCTCTTATAACTGAATTCACATTCCTAGAAAACTACCACTTTCTCTTATTCCCATTGTAAGAGATCTCTGGATGGATAAGGACTTGCCAATGGTACCTTAACTTATATTTGCATAGTTACGTTCCACCAAGATTACTTCCCTCTGTGAACCCAGTGCAATGGATGAAAAGCCATATTCCTATGTAAAAGTTTCCTCTTCCTTAATTTTCCCACATACTGTCCTCTTATGGCTAAAAAAGTGTACCTCATTGTTATATCCGGGTCTACCCTCATTTGTGTGGTTTCAAAGGCCAATATTCACTCAGAAAATATTTGAATTTCTCTTCATCTTGTGAAGATCTTCTTTTGTTGTGTAATTAAGGTGGCCTGTAGCCAAACAAACATCTAACTGAATCTCATGGGAATTAATAAGCATGATTTTCCAATGATTTGGGATTAGTGGTAATTTTTGAAGAATTGGTCTTAAGCTTAATAATGAAAATGTTGGAGTGTAACTGGATTACAATATTAAATGACCCCAGAGAATAAAGACCACATAATCCTAAGCTATATGCCACTTAAGGGTTATGATAGCTACAGTATAAACTTTAAAAATTGCATTATAATTGTCATAATAAAATGTGTTCTAGTGAATTAATAACATTAATGTAAAGTTTCTTATTTTATCTTTTCACTTAAGATAATATGCCAATATCTAATGGAGCAAATTTCACAGGCTTGTTGGATTACGATGCAATGATTCTAATAACATTATACTATTGTGAAGATAGGTTGTGTAATTTTACCTCAAGCTCACTTTGATGCATTACTCCTCCATTGCTTTTTTAGATATAATATATTGTACAAAAATACAACAAACCTACCGCTATATGTATATGTATTCTATAATTCATTCTGAGTATTTAGTGACCTGCTCACAAATCTGCTCAGTTTATGGAGGGAAATTTAATAAACACATGTTTATAAAACTATAGATTAGCCCTGCCAAAGAAGACTGTCTTCTAAAGTTAATAAAGATCAAAGTTCTGAAAATGATAATAAAGTTATGAGCCATATGCTTGGAACAAATGGATTTTTTCTCACCTTTGACTCAAGACAAAAATACAAAGAGAGAGAGAGGAGGTTTCAGTCACACCGTATTTAATCCAATTTGCTTTGGGTTTAATCTCCAAAACAAGGCCGGTCTACTAATTCCCAATTATAATGGCACATGTAATCAGAATCCTCATTAACAAAGACTGACTATATTGTCTATTAGGAATGAAAATTTGAAATGCAAATTCAGCAAATCAAAACGTTAAATGAGCTCCTATCTAAGATGCTTAGAGCTCCCGCCAGGGCAGACCACGCTGGCCGACACCTGCCCTGGATTTTCCCTCCAGCTGAATGTCTCCTTCGGTTCCAGTCTTTGCCTCCTAATTGACCTGCTTATGATCTCTGCTATAATTAACATATGCTTATTAGTAATGGCTGGTTAAATGTTTCAACTGCTGCAGTTTACAAAGTTTAATAGAGATGGCATGTCACAGGAAAGAAGAAGCCACTACTATTTCCCTCACCAGCAAAGTCACAATGGTGAGAGTGTGTGTGGTAGAAATTACATGATTTTTCACACTGTCAGATGTATGGAAATTGTTACTGATTGATACTTGAAGTCAAGACATACATGACTCCAGGCTTCATATACATTGAGAAAGATACAAGTACTTGGTGAGTCCTTTTCTCCTTTAAGCAAGTAATTTCTAATTTGGATTTAGGAAGAAGAGAAAGTGAGAAAACTTCTCTAACTGGATGAATGGCTAATGGCCTTGGGTTTATTTTGAATTAGCAATCAGAACATTTTTCTTCAGAGTAATCTCATACAATGGAATGGGAAATTTTGCACCTGACAAAAATCTTACCTAAGTCTTAATAGGGTGATGATGCTTTTAAAAGATTATGTTCAGAGTTTATATTTGGTCACCAAACAAACATCCTTTCTTAGTTTCTAGCTAACACCACCAGACTTAAGAGGCTGGAATGTAGCTTCCTTTTTTACTTCTAGTCCTGTAATTTGCTGAAAGAGAGATTCCATTTACTCTGAAGTTGTTTTCTTTTATTCAGAATATTTGACCAACTGTAAATCTCAATTTTCACATTCTCTCATTGATTAAGAAGTAGTAAGTTGACTATTTCTAACCTAAGGGGCAATAATACCTTGATTATATACCTTGGTGCTGGTTGATCAAATTCATTCTTAAATCACTGTCTCTAGTGATCATCTCTACCTTTAACAGGAGGTAAAAGTCTTTGTCCTGAGTCTTAGGAGGCCTTGGGCTGTCACTCATTGACAAAAGGATCTTAGACAAATGTATTAGTTTTCTATAGCTGGGCAACAAAATATTACAAACCCAGCAGTTTAAAACAACATCCATGTATTAGCATCCAGTGTTGTAGGGCAAAAGTCTGGGCATGGTATAACTGGATTCTCTGCTCAAGATCTCACTGGGCTGACACCAAGGTGTCAGCCAGGGTGGCAGTTCTCCTCTGGGGCCTGGGGTTCTCTTATAAGTTCCCTGGTTGTAGGCAGAATACATTTCCTTTTAGCTGGGGGATTGAGGCTCCTGTTTCCTTGCCGGCTGTCAGTCAGGGCTGCTCTCAGCTGCTAGAGGCTGCCCACATCCCTTGCCACATGGCCTCCTCAATCTTTACACTAGCAACATCTCATTGAATCCTTCTTCTGCTTCAAATCTTGACTTCTTTTTTTGCAATCAGTGAAAGAAAACTCTCCATTTAAAGAGCTTACGTGACTGGGTTACGTTCACCCAGATAATCTCTCTATTCTAAGGTCAACTGAGCTACATCATGTAGCCTAATCATGAAGTAAGACCCATCCTAGGGGTTTATGGGGATTATGCAAGATGGTACATCAAGGAGGTGAGAAGTCTTGCAATTCTGTCCACCACAGCAGGCCACTTAGTTTCTTTTGGCCTCACTTTCCTAATGCAAGTGAGGAGACTAGATTAGACAATCTCTAGCTCCTTTTCCCCATATCTCCAAATTTTCAGGGCCAAATGATTACAAACTCGTGATTCACAGACACAAACCACCAATTAATTGCTATACACTCAGTTGGATTGTTTTATTTGATTGGTCAGTTGGTTTTTGCTTAAATGATGATAGAATAACTCCCATTACTAGGATTTCTAGGTAAAATAAAAGAGAATGATACACACGGTCTCCAATTTTAATAAACAACAAAATAGCCTTGGAGACAAAATAAAAAGTTATATTCAGAGGGCAATTATGAGATGAATAATGTGCTTGTTCAGAGATGAAAGCTCAATATTGGCTAGTGGTAAAGAAAATGTTGCCTTGGACAGCTACATGTAAAAAAATAAAATTAGAACTTTCTTTAACACCATACACAAAAATAAACTCAAAACAGATTAAAGACCTAAATGTAAGCCCAGATACAATAAAACTCAGAGGAAAACATAGTCAGAAACTCTTTGACATAAATCACAGCAATATCTTTTTCAATCCACCTCCCAGAGTAATGGAAATAAAAACAAAAATAAACAAAAGGGACCTAATTAAACTCAGAAGCTTTTGCACAGCAAAGGAAACCATAAGCAAAATGAAAAGACAGCCCAAAGAATGGGAGAAAATATTTGCAAACGATGCGACTGACAAATTAGTCTCCAAAATTTACAAACAGCTCACACAACTCAATATCACAGAAACGAACAACCCAATCAAAAAATGGGCAGAAGACCTAAACAGACATTTCTCCAAAGAAGATATACAGATTACCAACAAACACATGAAAGGATGCTCAACATCACTAATCATTAGAGAAATGCAAATTAAAACTACAGTGAGGTATCACCTCACACCAGTCAGAATGGCCATCAGCAAAAACTCTACAAACAATAAATGCTGGAGAGGGTGTGGAGAAAAGGGAACCCTCTTGCACTGTTGGTGAGAATATAAATTGATACAGCCACTATGGAGAACAGTATGGAGGTTCCTTAAAAAACTAAAAATAGAACTACCATAAGACCCAGCAATCCCACTACTGGGCACATACCCTGAGAAAATCATAATTCAAAAAGAGTCATGTACCACAATGTTCATTGCAGCTCTATTTACAAGAGCCAGGACATGGAAACAACCTAAGTGTCCATCCACAGGTGAATGGATAAAGAAGATGTGGCACATATATACAATGGAATATTACTCAGCCATAAAAAGAAACAAAATTGAGTTATTTGTAGTGAGGTGGATGGACCTAGAGTCTGTCATACAGAGTGAAGTAAGTCAGAAACAGAAAAACAAATACTATATGCTAACACATATATATGGAATCTAAAAAAAAAAAAAAAAAAAAAGGTCATGACGAACCTAGGGGCAAGATGGGAATAAAGACACAGACCTACTAGAGAATGGACTTGAGGATATGGGGAGGGGGAAGGGTAAGCTGGGACAAAGTGAGAAAGTGGCATGGACATATATACACTACCAAATGTAAAATAGATAGCTAGTGGAAAGCAGCTGCATAGCACAGGGAGATCAGCTCCTTGCTTTGTGTCCACCTAGAGGGGTTGGATAGGGAAAGTGGGAGGGAGGGAGATGCAAGAGGGAAGAGATATGGGGATATATATATGTATAACTGATTCAGTTTGTTATAAAGCAGAAACTAACACACCATTGTAAAGCAATTATATGCCAATAAAGATGTTAAAACAAACAAAGAAAAGGTTCTGAAGAACTTAGGGACAGGACAGGAATAAAGATGACTTAGGGAATGGACTTGAGGACACGGGGAGGGGGAAGAGTAAGCTGGGACGAAGTGAGAGAGTGGCATGGACATATATACACTACCAAATGTAAAATAGATAGCTAGTGGGAAGCAGCTGCATAGCACAGGGAGATCAGCTCCTTGCTTTGTGTCCACCTAGAGGGGTTGGATAGGGAGGGTGGGAGGGAGATGCAAGAGGGAGGAGATATGGGGATATATGTATATATATAGCTGATTCCCTTTGTTATAAAGCAGAAACTAACACACCATTGTAAAGCAATTATACTCCAATAAAGATGTTAAAAATAAATAAATTAATATATGGATAATGAAACCAGAGGTGGCCAAACCCAAAGAGATTTTCTATGGTTTTCCTCCTGCTATCCTGACCCACACCACTGACCGCCTGAACTTCAGCCACTCTGGACTTCCCTCGGTTCTTCTCATTTTCCTCGCTTTTCTCATTTCAACCCCTTTGCACAGGCTGGTCCTTGTACCTGAGCCAGCAGACCCTTTTCTGCCCACATCAATGCCTAGTTCATGTCCATTCAGCCTTTAGGTCTCATTCCAATTGTAATTTCCTTGAGAAAATCTTGCTTGATCTCCCGCACACCACGTGTGCCCTATCATAGCCATGTCATATACAGTAAGTTCATCTTATTTATTACATGCTTCCCACTGGAGAGACAGGAGAACCAAGAAACTTAGCACCTGCACCTTGACCACAGACTGTTTGGGTCCAAGTCCTGGCACATCACATCCTGGCTGCTGGATTTGGACAAGTTATTTAACTTCCCTGGGCCTCAGTTCCCACATCTATAAAATGGAGATAACAGTTGTATTCACTTCATAAAGTTGGTAAGAGAATGACATGAGGTAATATACAGAGAATATGTAGAATAGTAGCTCCCACACAATAAGTACTATGGAGTATTCCTGTTTAATGTTAGAGTTAAATGTCTGTTTCTCTCACTAGAATGTGGGCTCCATGAAGGCAAGCCCACCCATGTCTAGTTTTTTCTTTTCTCTACTTTGCTTCTAATGCTATGTACATATTAGAAATACAAAAAAATGAGTATTGAATAAATGAAAATGAAAATAAGTTGATTAGAGATATGTTGTACAGAGAATTCCTCATGACACTGTCTTGTAAACATTCTCTCATCTTTCAGTGTTGTCTAAGTGTATGATTTTTAAAGCCTGGATAATTGCAAATGAATAATTTTCCATTAAGTGGGTTGTTTCTAAGTTTTAATACAGCTTCCACCATACAATAAAGTGATTTTTTGTTTACTATGTTTTCGCTTGAAGGGTCAACATTTAGAATGAAATAAATGGTCGGAGGTTTAATTGTAGAATTGGGTGGCTTATATAATTCAAAAACTGGATAATTGGGTCTTGGTTAAACAGGAATTAATGGTACATTGTTAGTGTGTAAGAAACATTAAATAATAATAACACCAGTATAAAGTTTGGTATTTCTTTTATATTTAGTAAAACTAATAAACCATTGAACATCTACCTGAGGGCTACTGCCCCTTAACTTTTAATTTAAATTGATTTTATGTTTAATTTATGACTGTTCAAAAATATTAGGAAATGTAAAAGAGAAATGCAACCTCATAAATCAATGTGTTCTGGATTGCCAGTTTAATTTTTGTATTGATTTAGTGCTCAGCCTGGTGGTATCTACAGGAAGGCATAAAACATAGAGTCATCACTGGATAAAGGGTCAGGCAGATAATACAAGAGTCATAGCCAAAAAACTTCCTCTGATTAATCCCTATGGTAGGAGAAATAAGCACATCGGTAAACTAGCGTTTAGATTTTGACTTACACCTCATTTTTATAGCTCCTTGTATTAACAGAATCTTTTGCCTTCATTATGGCTGATAGCATATGAGAGTGAGTAGTATATTTGGTCTCCTGATTTAAAATAAATGTAACACCTATTAATTTCAAACATTTTTATGTAATGCAAAATATTATGCTTTCTAATTATAAAGCAGAAATTCAATTTAATGGCCACTACATTTGGGAATTGTCATTAAGCTTCATATATATATTAAACAAATATAAATATATATTAAATATACTTATTTAAAGGTATTAAAAAGAGTCATTTTTATTGGTGGCATAAGTGACCTTACTGCATTCGATGTATCCCTGTAAGTCAGATTTAAAATTGTTTTTAGATAAAAAGTCCTTTTTGGAAAGGGTAGCATAAACAAACACTCTAATAAATAGCATAAATTTTGGAATCAAAATGATTGGATTTCTCTCTTGGCACCACTATTTAATAGTTGGATGATCTTGGTTAAGTTATGAAGTAAAATAATGCACATAAAGCACTTCTCATCATACCAGGCATATAGTAAGTGTTCAATAAATGTTAGCTCTACTCACATAATAGTGAGAGCAGCAACAGCAGTAACAACGATAATGATAATAATAATAATACATTGTGACATAAGATTATTTCAAACTTTTATAAATAATAGCATTTATTTTTTATTTCATTTTATTTTTTTTATTCCTTTTAAGTTTCAAATACTTATTATGTGTCTATACATGTTTTAAAGCATTTTCCATGTATAGTTTATTTAATTGTCACAAAAACCAAAGCGGGGAAAAACGAATATGTGAGGGGATGGATGTGTTAATTAACTTGATGGGGAGAGTCCTTTCCCAACATATACGTATATCAAATCATCACGTCGTACACTTTAAATATCTTACAATTGTGTTTGTCAGTTATACCTCAGTAAAGCTGAAAAAAAGAAGCCTTGCACCTTTATAAGTAAAGCATTAATATTCCTTAGGATCAGATAGAAGACCCTCGAAGTTCTTGGCCCTATTAATTTTTCTAACTTCATCTCCCATCACTTTCTGCCCCTCTCCATGCCACACCCCCATTTCGTTCACAGAACGGATCATTTGCTAGCTTTCAAGGCATAAAGTATCACACTCTTCTCTGTGTCTATCATACTTTTTCACTTCACCATTAAATCAACAAAGATTGGGAACTCCCCGGCGGTCCAGTGGTTAGGAGTCCAGCTTTCACAGTTGAGGGCGCGAGTTCAATCCCTGGTCTGGGAACTAAGATCCCACAAGCCATGTGGCATGGCCAAAAAATTAATAATAATAATAATAATACATCAACGAAGATTTATCAAGTGCCAACTGTATATTCGATACTGGGTGAGGTTCCCAGAACATGGTTTTGAGCCTGGATGATTCATTCACTCACTTGACATCCATCTATCCATCCACCAACCATTGCTCCATTTTTTCAGTTACTCCATATCCATTGATTAGTGTCAACTATGAGTTGGTATGTTAGTTTTCTATGGCTACATAACAAATTTCCGCAAACTTCTCAGCTTAAAACAACCATTTATTGGCTCATAGCTCCGTAGAACAGAAGTCTGGGCATGGCCTGACTGGGTTCTTTGCTCAGACTCACCAAGCCAAAATCAAGGTGTTGGCAGAACTAAGTCCCTTTCTGGAACCTCGGGGGGAAAATCCACTCCCAAGCTCATTCTTGTTGTTGGCAGAATTCGTTTTCAGTGTAGGACTAAGGTCTCGGCATATTTCCTGGCTGTCAATTTGCAGCTGCTCTTAGATCCTAGGGATTGCCTATGTTCCGTGGCATGGCCCCCTCTAACTTTAAGCAAGCAAAGACACATGAAATCATTCTTGTGCTTTGAATCTCTGACTTCCTCTTCTGCAGCCAGCCAGAGAAAACTCTGCTTTTTAAGGGCTCCTGTGATTAGGTCAGATCTGGATAACCTCTCTTTCTTAAATGCAGTTGTGCCATATAACATAGCCAAATCACAGAAGTAAAATCCATCAGATTCACAGTCCCAGGGGTTATGAAAGGCATGAACACAGCGGGATGGGGAGGGAGGCAGGATATCGTGACTCTTGGGGCACATTTGGGCATTGTATGGGCTAATTCTGTCTGAATCTATATGGCTCATTTTTCATGTTGCTGTTTTGTTTTACCACGTGTTCCTCACTTCATTGTAGTATCATATTATGTATATTTCAAACAAATAGAAGTGTACCATGGACATTTTAGAAAGGTTTTTCTGATATTATGAAGTAGAATGAATTGTAGAAGGAGTTGTTTCCATGGAAATGGGAAAACCAGTTGAAAGTTTAGGAGATGGGAAAGATGATGTGGGTCTGAGCCAGGGTAATACCAGTATGAACAGAGAAGAACAGAAGGCAAGAGATGTTAAGGAGAAATAGTCAATAGTACTTGATTACCTGTTGGACTGGGGGCTGGTAATCTGACACCCAGATTTCTGGTCTCAGTAACTGGATAAGTGATGAGGCCTCTCTGCGATGATAAAGAATACAGGAGAGAAATAATTCTGGGGAGGAAGGAGCGGAATTCTTTCTTTTTTAAGAAGTATTTTCCATTATAGTTTATTATAAGATATTGAATACAGTTCCCTGTGCTACACAGTAGGTCCTTGTTGTTTACCTATTTTATATATAGTACTTTGTATGTATCTGCTAATCCCAAACTCCTAATTTATCCTTTTCCCCCATTTCCCCTTTGGTAACCATAAATTTGTTTTCTATGTCTGTGAGTCTGTTTCTGATTTGTAAATAAGTTCATTTGTATCATATTTTAGATTCCACATAGAAGTCATATCATATGATATTTGTCTTACTCTGTCTGACTTACTTCACTTAGTATGATAATCTCTAGTTGCATCCATGTTGCTGCAAATGGCATTATTTAATTCTTTTTTTATGTTTGAGCAATATTCCATTGCATGTATATATACGTGTATATATATACATACATATATATATTTATATACCACACCTTCTTTATCCATTCATCTGTCAATGGACATTTAGCTTGCATCCATGTCCTGGCTCCTGTACATAGTGTTGCTGTGAACATTGGGGTGCATTATCTTTTTGAATTATAGTTTTCTCCAGATATATGCCCAGGAGTGGGATTGCTGGATCATACGGTAACTCTACTTTAGGAGAGGAATGATTTCTAATTCAATTTGGGGCCATCTGAGTTTGAGTTGCCCATAGCACAAGACAATGGTCTTGGAGATGCCAGCAGATATTTAGATAGGTGGGTCCCAGCAGAAAAGTCTGAGATTCCCAGATCGGAGGTAATGGAAACCATAGGAAGGATGGACATGTCTCATGGTAAATATTTAGAATAAGAAGAGAAGTGGGCCTAGAACAGAACACTGGGATACTTTAGAACTTCAAGTATTAGCAGTAGAAGGAGGGGGACAACAAAGGGGAAAACGTGTAGAAAGAAATCTCCTGGATAAACCCTAGGGAGGAAAGAATTTAAAGAGGAAAGAGATTATCACCTTTATCAAATCAGCAGAGGAGGATGATGACAAATAATAATCATATTTATTGAGTGCCTGAAAAGTATAAGATATTTTGCTGTCATATTAAAAACAAATTATTAACTTACAATGTCACCTAACGGTAGATAATAACATTCCTGCTTTACATATGAATAAACTAAAACCTAAGGAACTGGTATAGGTTAGAGATAACCACAGACCTAAGCTCTGCTAGGATTTACACTCAGAAGTCCGACATTGAAACACAATCTTTTTAACATACTTTACTGCCTGCTTACTCTTAAGTCAAATAAGAGCTAAAAAGAGTGTATTTCACTGACAACTGCAAGATCACTTTTCAACTAAGAAAGGTGATTTTTGTATTGGCCTAGTGCCAACGTAGTTGTGTGTCTGCTTTGGGGGTGCTTCAAACATCAGGAAACTAGTATGGCTGAAACTCAAATGAGAGGTAAATAATTGGACAATATGAGCTATCTTTTGCAGGAGTTTAGCTATAAAGGGGGAGTGAGAGGTAGTCAAGAAAGGAGGGGACAACATTAAGAGAAAGTCATTATGCTTTAATTATTATTATTGGTGAAGTTGTATTTTTATTACAAGTTAACACATTATGCTAAGATCCTATGTTTTGAAGAAAGCCTGAAAGCTCTGGACTTATACACACCTAATGCTAGGTCAGCAATATCCCTGCGTGGCCTTTCCCAGGTCCTTTAAGCCTCTAATGTCTCCTCTGTGGTAAGGGTGGTAACACCTAACACAAAGAGCTCCCAAGGGTGTAAGCTAATTTAGGTGAAGTGCCAAACGCAGTACTCATAATTACTTTGGTGTCCACCTGACTATAAACATGTAGAGAGTGGTATTATCTATTTATTTATTTATTTAAAAAAATGTTTTGGAGCATAGTTGTTTTATAATGTTGTGTTAGTTTCTACTGTACAGCACAGTGAATCAGCCATATGTACACCTATATCCCCTCTTTTTTGGATTTCCTTCCCATTTAGGTCACCACAGAGCATCGAGTAGAGTTCCCTGTGCAGTAGGTTCTCATTAGTTACCTATTTTATACATAGTAGTGTTTATATGTCAATCCCAATCTCCCAATTCCTCCCACACCCCCCTTTCTCCTTGGTATCCATGTTTGTTCTCTGTGTCTGTGTGAGGGTGGTATTTATTTTTGTGTTCCTAAAGTCGAAAACAGAACAGGTACTCAGTGAATGAATGAAGGAATTAATTATACGTGGCAAATATCTGTTTATGTATCATTAGATGATGATGTCTTCTCCTCCTCAAAACTGTTTACTCAAGTCTTATACTGCTGAGCACAGCATCTGAACTCATAAAGTTTCCTTGATTGACTTAATGGAAAGCTAGGAGTCAGATTAATGTCAAACTGAGTATTAATCATATGTAATGGGTTTATCATTGTGCCAGGAATTAGTTATTTAGGCTAAAAATTGATGAAATAGATACCCAGAATATAATAATAGGTCCTCGTTAGGATGTAATAGTTTTCAGTTGATGATATAAACATGTAAACAGAGAGGGAGAGAGCTACCATTATTGATTGTTTTCCTATTGTTGGCTTTATACATAGAAATTTAGCTGAAAGTATATCTTTATGGTCATGATCAAATCAGGAGCAGGCTGTGTACTTGGAAGTTCTAATTTAATCCATCCACATAAGCAGCAGCTATGGGATGCCCAGTGCAACCTGCCCATACCACATATGGGGCCCAATTATTGAGCCACAGGGAATTAGAATCATCAAATCTTAGGGTCAAGTTCAATTAAACTGCACATAGGAAGATATGGCTGACTTTGCAAAGGCCAGACAAGATGAAAAATGGTAGAATAATTCTCAGACCTAATACCACACATTTACACACAGATCTACAGTCTTGTTCATAGCAGCATCTTTGAAAATTGAGGACAACATGCAAATATAACTAAAGCTGATGCTTCTGAATATCTCCTTTGGATTTTCATTTTTCAATTTTATTTTTTGCTTACCTATAAAGGAATGTAATTCTTTCTTGATTTGCTAGTACCTACTGTTTAAACTGCTCAATAGTTACTTGTCAAAGTACCACATCCTGGGATTCCTGGGATCTTCCCTTTCTTTCACTCCTACATCCAATTAAGAATCAGGTCTTTTTACTTGAATCTCTTGAAGATTTTTTACATCTGTCTCTGAGTGGTCTTTTGGTACAGTTTCAAGGTCAGTTCTCTGTCACAGTATTCCCAGCACTTGGCATACCCCTCAGCACCTAGTAGGCGCCCAGTACATGTCTGCTGAAGATATGGACCACCTCTTCCTCTCTATTATTTTTGCTACTGCCTTCAAGCTTCTCATAGCTTGTTTAGATCAGTGCAATAATCTGACTACTTTTTCTGTCTCTAGTCTTGCCTCAGCTAGTTTATCTTTCTAATTGAAGCCAGAGTAGTCCCCTTAAAATGCTAATTTGATCCTGTCATCTTTAACAGGACCTCTTAAGAATCCTGTTCAGGATTAAAATCCTTCAACAGCTTCCCATAACCTATAGGAGAAAATCCCAACTTTATAGACAACATTTAAGTCCCTCCATGACTGAGTCCTTGGCCATTTCTGTTCATTGCTTATCACTTCTTTGTTTTCCTTTCTTCCTTGCTGCCCTCCTCCATCTCATCCAGAGTCCTGAGTTTCAGCCACACTGAAGGAATTGAAATCCTAGGGTTTACCATGGTTTCCATGTCCCACATCCTTTTATTTTTGCTGCTGCATCTTCCTGGACCTCATGGCCCTTACTGGTCAGCCTAAAGACCATTTGTCCACTTCTCAAAAGCTTAAATCTCTTTTCTCCTTTGAAGGAAATCCTGATCCTCAATCCCCAGGAAAATATACACATCCTGTATATCTTGTTTAGTACATCTTGTTTTATCAGGGTACTTATTAATTTCTTCTCTGTTTTTATTAATTTTTTACTTGCTTATATTAAATTTTTTACTTGTTTACATTCTGCTTCCCCTTACTACACTCTAAATCTTGTGGCCAGAGTTCCAGTCGAACTCATTTTTGCATTTGTAGCGCCTAATATAGAACCTAGGTATATAAGAGACATTCAATAAATATGTATTAAATGAATGAAAAGTTTATTGTTACTTTTGCTAGGCTATGGCTATTTTGTTGAGCTTTAAGCTTGCAAGCAGAAATCATGCCTTATGCCATTTGAACATCCTCAGACAGAGCATTATTTTTGCACACAGTGGGTGCTTAATAATATTCATCACTGATGATGCTGTTAATATTGATTTTCTATTAACTCTAGAAAATGTGACATGCTCATTTTCCCAAAAGGCAAGTTCAATTCCGGATGAGGATCAACAGTCTTATGATCCACAATCTTAGCACAGTGCCAGTATATATTACTGATAGACTAGCTGCCTAATTAATTGATGTTGAGTAATTAAACCACATGGAATGACCCTACATAAGAATGAATAGGGTATTGTCTGCGAGTTGGAATTTCTTTGGCTCTTGTTACTGGCTTTCTCCAGCTCCACTGATGAAAGTTCACTGACAAAAGTTTCTGTCAACACTCTAACATAGAAACACTTGGCTTAAAAAACAAACAAACAAAAAAACACCTAGACATTCTGGTAGATTAAATATGGCCATAAATTCCTTGCAGCTTCTCCCATAGGATTTATTTTACCAACTCTTACATCTGGGCCCACCTTATTTGGGACACACTTTGACCAATAAGATGAAGTGGAAATGACATTGTGTGAGTTCAGGAGCCAAAGCTTCTGTAGCTAACATTTTGCCCTCTTGGAGCCTTGTCCAGGGACCAACTTGTGGAGAATCCAAGGATGAAAGGCCCCATGGAGAGAGAGGCCCAGCCAGCTAGCAGTCCCAGCTGAGCTCAGCCCCTGTTGACTCATCGGCTGATGGTAACAGTGTGCATACACCCAGGTGACACCTGCAGAGGGATCACCCAGTCAAGCCATAGAATAGTGAAAAATAATAAAGCAGAGTTCTTTTAAGCCACTAAGTGTTAGGGTGATTTGTTACACTGGTAACTGATAACTGGTAGAGGCATGGAAACAAATGGCAGCTTCTAGATTCCTTTTCCTAACAACCAAAGTGGAGGTACAAACAAGCAGGATGGTTTTTTTTAAGTGACCCTAGAGGTCCTGAATAGAGTAAGGTTATGCAGTGAGGTTATGAAAGCATTTCCAGCTCATTATGACAAGTGACAAAAAAGGCTTGAGCAAACACATGCTCACACACACTGATTTTGTAAATCTTCAATTCTTGGCAAACAGGGATAAAATGTAAGACAAATCAAACCAATGTGAAAATCCTCTTAAGTGTTAAAATGCTTCAAGATTAAAACAGTGAAAATATGGCCAAAAAATGTTTAAAACCCAGCAAAAAGAGCCCAGAACTTTGAAAAAAATGCTGTGAAACAAAAAATCCATTAATATTCAATGGACTCCCCTCAGCTTTTCCAAACATGAAGGAATCAGTAATGGGGTCAGTTCTTTCCTTGAACCAGAATTTTGGTTCATTCAAAAGCCAAAAAAAAAAAAAACCCCACAAAACTAAGAAAACTTAAAGCAAAAGAAAGTCTTAACTAGGATTAGCTGCAAAATCTCTCAGAAGACTTTGTCACATTCTCCTTGTACCGTATATAACCATGTATGTGCAAATAAGGTTTAAAAATTCTTCTAGGTTCTGTATTAAGCATTTTGCTTTTCTAGTTACTTTTAATTGATCATAAAATGCTTTTAAAATACACAACAGGGCCTCCCTGGTGGCGCAGTGGTTGAGAGTCCGCCTGCCGATGCAGGGGATACGGGTTCGTGCCCCGGTCTGGGAGGATCCCATATGCCGCGGAGCGGCTGGGCCCGTGAGCCATGGCCGCTGAGCCTGCGCATCCGGAGCCTGTGCTCCGCAACGGGAGAGGCCACAACAGTGAGAGGCCCGCGTACGGAAAAAAAAAAAAAAAAAAAAAAAAAATACACAACAAATTTTGTAGATGGATTTGAATCAATACATTTGAACTTGACATATGTCCGAGGGCCAGCAACTTGCAAAGCACTGGAATATTCCTAATTTCACACACCATTATGGACTCGATTATCTCCTCCTATATGTTAAAAAAAAAAAGAGCTCAGAGAGTTAATGGTTTGTCTAAATTTAAAGGTGATTCAGCAGGTTAAAATTAGTTTAGCACTCATACTTTCTTCCTGATTCCCAAGAAATGGATTACATACTAATGACACATTAATAGCTAATACTTATAGCCCTTATAGTCTAGCACTGTTACAGTGCTTTATACAAATGTTAACAAATTTAGTCCTCATACAACGGTCCTATGAGTTGAATACAGTGGACATCCCCATTTCACAGATAAGAAAGCTGATACAGAGATAGGTAAATTAATTTGTCCATGGTTGCACAGCTTGTAATATGCACAGCATAGCTAGTAAGAGCTGGGATTTGAACCCTTACCATCTATCTTAGAGTATGTGCTCTTAACCACAGTGCTATATAATTTTTCTCCATGAAAATGAGTGATTTTTAAAAAAATATATAATGACACTATTTTAAAAATTTTCCTGGGTCACAAATCTACTTTAAGTGGTTTAGTGTCTCCAACATTTGCATATTAATTGGATAGGGACTGACCCTGCACAGCTATATCCAAAGGGGGAAAAAGGGAACTGGAGTAGATCCTTTTTCCAGTGCATTAAAAGGGGGTTGTTGATATCATGATACCATTATGTTCTTGGGAATCTCACCTCAAATTTCAGGGGTCCCAAAAGGCCAAATAAAATGGCTAAAGATGTATCTATTGATTGCTAAGGAACAATTACCAAGACACTAAAACCACAGCTTTCCACCTTTGTAACTGAACTGGTTTTGTCTCTTTCAAATGTTCTCTCAAGAACAAGAAGGAAAACAGACAACTGTATTGTGGCACATATGTGCCTATTTTGGCACTCAGCAGACAGAATATATATCTGATATTGCTTTTTATTATTTGATTTTCTATAATTTTTAAAAAGATAATTCAAAAGAGAAGATATAATTTTAAAATATATTTGCTGGGACTTCCCTGCACAGTGGCACAGTGGTTAAGAATCCGCCTACCAATGCAGGGGACATGGGTTCCATCCCTGGTCTGGGAAGATCCCACATGCCGTGGAGCAACTAAGTCTGTGTGCCCAACTACTGAGCCTGTGCTCTAGAGCCTGCAAGCCACAACTACTGAGCCCTCGTGCCACGACTACTGAAGACTGTGCACCTAGAGGCTGTGCTCTGCAACAAGAGAAGCCACCGCAATGAGAAGCACGCCCACCACAATGAAGAGTAGCCCCCGCTCGCTGCAACTAGAGAAAGCCCACGTGCAGCAAAGAGGACCCAACACAGCCAAAAATAAATAAAATAGATAAATTTATAAAAAATAGATAAATAAATAAAATGTTTGCTTTATAATCACCCTACATCAACTGATAGGTGAAATGATACATGAAATTTAGTTTAGCATGGATTCTTAAAATTTTGAGAGTCCAGGGCTCTTTTGAGAACCTGTTGAAACCATGAATCCTCACACCCACCAAAATGCACATAAACAAAATATTTTTCAGTTTCTTTCAAGGGGCCAAAGAACCCTTTAATATCCATTTACAAATTTTCAGATTAAATATCTCACTTTATCCTCTATATTTCTTTATTTATCAAATAGAGCTAATAAGAGATCTAAATAATATAAATACTATATACTCACATCAACAATGACATCACATCAGCAACATTAATAATACCTAGCATTTATTGGTTCTGTAATATATGCCATACTTGGTGATCATATGACACATGTTCTAATATTATCATCATTTTACATAACACAAAACTGAGACATGGAAGGGTTAACTTCTTCCAAGTAATTCTGAGTGCAAAGGTTTGAACCTGGGGAATCTGACTCCACAGATCATGCTCTTTACCAAGGCAATTAGCATGTTGTAAGTGCTCAATAAACATTAGCTGCAGTTACTATTGGCATTATTATTTGGAGATAAAAATGGTATTTGTAGAAAAATGCACAACACATAAGAAAAAAATCTTTTTTCTTGAATAAGTGAAAATGGATTTTTTTGCTTTGATTTAACAATTGTCTCTTTTTGCTCTAGGTTCTAATAGTTAGATAATGGATCTTCTCAACCATTATATGTCTTCACCTTCAGCTGGGGACACATAACTTTTATTGTGGTCCATTATCTGGCCATTAGAGGCCACAAGTGTGTCCCCTGACCCTCTACTTCACATTATGCCAAAGAAAAGGAGTAGAAAATGTGGAGGCAGCAGCTTTTCTAGCATCAGACGTAAAAAGAGCTACAGAGCCTCCTATATTGAGACCATTCATTTTCCTCCTGCTGTAAAGTTCATCATGCAAGTCCCATGGATAAAGTTAGTGCATTTCCTCACCTAACTTCCAGGCTTTCTTTCCTTCTCTCACCTCATGAAGTCAAATCCAGTAATAACCAAACTTTACTCAGAATCCTCAGATATTCTTTTTTAATAGGGGAGGGCATTGACTTGCTCAGAAGTTTTGATGAATGTGTTCAGCTTAGAGGTTTTATATTCTTATCACACAAAACACTGGCCCCTAAACTTAAAGAATTCATGTTGTTTTGTGACAGTCTCCTAATGGACTTGAGTGGCATATTTTTGTTTCCAAGATGAAAGTGAACTTTAGTTAATTCCAAGTAGAGATCTATCATTTAGAACTTCATAAACTTGGATGACTGTAAGCAGCACGGGATGCTCTGCCCAAAAGGTGGAAACTATTAGGGAGAACCAGCACCTGACAGTAGTTTAAAGCAGTAAGAACAGATTTTATTCAGGAACTGTTACAATAGGGAAAAGAAACCCCAGTATAGAACTGTACTCAGTTTCTAACACAGCAAGAACAAGTGGATTGTTCTTGTGCGATTTATAGCCAAGGAGCAGAGGGAAGGGATTCAGTGGATGGAAAATTACTCCATCCACTGAACGATGGAGTTATCAAGGGCGATATCAAGGGTAGATGCTTGCTAAACCCATTTAACAGGATTCTTACTGGAGGTAGACCAGGGTGGTTCGATATGGAGGTTGGGGATGAGGAATTTGATTGGAACTCAAGGAAAATCATATATCAAGGGTCAGGTATTCTCACTAAACTGACATGGAAGGATTCTTGTTAAAACTGGGCTGTGGAGGCCTAGCGAGGATGGGGGCCAAGGTTGACGCGTCTAGAGAAGAGGGCTCAGGGGGCCTGACTAAAGTTTGGTTAAGAAGAGAGTCTTTGTCAGAACCATCAACAGGTATCTGTTGGCAGGATCTATGTAAATTTGTCAAGATTATTCATATTCTCAGCTGGAGAGGCATGAAACTTAGACGGGCCAGGTAACTCAAAACATATGAATCAGGTGACTTTTCCTTTCTCTGTTTCAGAGTGTTGGGAACCACTGCAAGAGAATTGTTGGCTTTGTCAATTGCCTCTGAGTCCACCTTTTTATGTTGGTTATAAAAGTGAATAAAATCTAAGGATACCACTCCTACTGTCCTAACGTGCCTCACCGTGTTTTCTGTAAAGACCCCCTCTAGCTCCTTTGCTGTTGGTACCTACTAATTCCACTGCTTGCCTCTCAGTTTATCCACTCGTGGCAAAGTTATAAGGGAATTTAAATCTCTGTTCGAATTTATATTTTTGTTTGCCTTTTATTATTAAGATAGATGTCTCTTGGAGGTTAAGACCTTGTGTTCCAATATGCAAAATAGAAATTTTTCCCAATGTTGAGTATTTCAGAAATCCTAAAATAATTAACTTTATCTTTCCTTCCACACTTTTTTACCAACCTATTCTCCTTCTCATCCAACCCCTCCTTTCCACATACATATTCTATAACTATTCCTGAAAATCACAACTGTGGGTAGAAACTAATGTGATTTTTTTTTTCGGCCGTGCCACATGGCTTGTGGGATCTTAGTTCCCTGGCCAGGGGTTGAACCCGGGTCCCCAGCAATGAAGTGTGGAGTCCTAACCACTAGACGTCCAGGGAATTCCCGAGTAATGTGATTTTTTTATGCCAAAACAGCATACTTTGATAACAGAAACATTAGTGGTAAGTTGTATTAAGGTTATTACCATTAGGACTTTGACAGCTTAAAGAAACAGTGGTGAAATAGCAGAACTGATGGCTCTAAATCTCAGTTATAGACATTAACCATTAAAGAACATCAGAGGCCATATCTGATAAATTGTTATGTGGAGTGACTGAGAAATCATTGCATATGTCCACTTTTCAGACCCCATAAGAGCTTGTCTTTCAAAGCAAGTTTAAAAGATGATGGTTGAAAGTACATGTAAAAACAGGACTGCTTTCTGTGCCCTTGACCCAGATAAAAGTGGACACTCAGAGGGTAATCTTTTGATGAAAAGGAAATTGTGTCTTCCAATTAGCATGCCAGGTCCTAGGGACATTAATGCTGCCTCACGAAACTCCAAAACAGATGAGAGAACTAGAACTTGGCATCGGACTGAGGCTGGAAGTTCATAGGAGGATGAAGATAAATGTTCCACGTGACCTAAAAGAAACGAGTTTCCTTTACCAGGCAGAGAGTTAAGCATGGGAATGAGCTCAATAAGTAATCTGCTGTTTTGAGAATACAAATTCTTGATCTGCTTTTAGATACCAACAAGCAACTTCTTTCCCAGTAAGTATACAGACCCACATTATGAAGATGTTGGATACCAGCAGGTAGAATTGAACTTGTCAGCAATGAATTGTCAATAACGGGTTTTAAGCCAGGCATTGTCCCAGCCAGATCTTTGTTTCAGGAAGATTGATCTGATAAGATTGTGTAAATTGAGTTGGGAGAAGGACAGACAAGGAGGCTAATCTGAAATACTTTGCAGTTTTGCCAGAGACATAATAGAGATCAGAACTAGAGTAGTGGCAGAACGGATGGAAAAGAGTTGGCAGTTGTAGCCCATATGATAAAGGTAGAACAGATAATGTTGGCCCCAGATGTGAAGCAGGAACGAATCAACTCTAAACCTGAGATTTCTGAATTTGTTGACTGGAAGAAAGAGAAGTATTATTAATCATGAATAGGAAGCATGGAGAGAGAACAGGTTTGAGGAATGATAATGACATCAGTTTTGAAAATATTTGAGTTTGAGGTGTCAATGGAATGTCCAGAGAGAGATATAGAGGCAGCTAGAAAGGTGTACCAGAGATTTGAGAAAGAGGTCAGATATGAAAGTACAGTCCTTGAATATCTGATTATCAAGGAAGAGGGTACAAAGAAAAGACAAAGACCAAGAACAGATGCTTGGGCAACATTTAGGATTTAGGATCCAGAGGATACAAAGAAGAGAGGGCCAGAGGGCTAGGAGGAGAACAAAGGTGCTTTGCATAAGCCAAGGAAGAATGATCTCTTCAAGGATCTCTGTGGCATACTTTGGCTTACAAAATGAAAGTGAACTAGAATTAATTATTTTCAAAATTTATTTTTCAGATGTTCAGACACTCAAGATCACTGAACATCCAATTCTCCAGGGTGAAACAAAATTAAGAACTATGAAAAAGGCTATTGGACTTGTCATGTCATGGTGACCCTTAGAGAGTAATTTTAGTGGTATGATAATGTCAGGAGTCAGACTGTGAGGGAACCATAATTGAGTAGGAAGTTGGGGCATGGACTATAGATTTCTTTCTTCCTTAAAAAATTCTATCGGGTGGTTTGGCAGTGACTAAAGAGAGAAAACAGAATGATTGCTTAGAAGGGTAACAGGGAGAAAGAGATTTTTTATTTCCTTGTTTGTTTACACTAGGATGGGGAAAACTGGAACAGAGTCAGGGTCACAGAATCACTGGACAGGAGAGATTCTTGGGAGAGCAAGGTTCTGGGCAAGACTGGCAGGGTCAGAACAGAGGACTAGCCTTGGAGAGAAGGATATTGTCTGGGACGTGAGTAGGAAAGGAGAGAAAGTCCCTCACCCACAAATATTCATTGTACCCTTATGTGCTAGACACTGTTCTTTCCATTAGGGATGTAATCAAAAAGACAAAAAGTTCCTGCTCTGGTAAAACACTCGAGTGAGGAAGAGAGAAGAGATATTGATATGGATTGATATGGACATAGATCTGTACATAATGTTAGATAAGTACTATGGGGTAGAGTGAAGCAGAGAATGGGGGGTGGGCAAGTGTCATTGAGGGTGGGATGAAAATTAGCTTAAAAATGATCCAAAGAAAGGCCTTACGAAGGAATTGAACTTCGAGACAAGCTTGAAGGAGGTGGGAGAACAAGTCAAGCTGATATCTGGGTGGAAAGGATTCAAGGCTGTGGAAAAAAATTGAAAAGGTTCTAAGGCAGGAACGTGTCTAGTGGTTGGAGGTGAGCAGGTGTCTGTAGGGGAGTAAGTCAGAGAGGAAATGGGTGAAGGAGATGTGAGATTATGGGGGAAATTATAGGTCGTGTAAAGGATCTAGTCCTCTGAGCGAGATATGGAAGCTTGGACATTTTGAACAGAGGAGTGGGTGACATTTTGACAGCATCCTTTGGCTGCTATGTTGGGATGGATGTTAGAGGACAAGGCCAGTTAGGAGGCCACTGCAGTCGCCAAGGTGAGACATGATGGTGCTTGGACTCAGGTGGTAGCAGTGCAAGTGGTGAGAAGTGATCAGATTCTGTGTAAATAGTGATGGTAGGTCTGACAGTATTGACTAATAGACTCAGTGTGAGAGAAAGGATAATTCCAATATTTTTGGCAGGAGCCTCTGGAAGGATGGAATTCTCATTTACTGAGGTGGATAAGATTGAAAAGGAGCACAGATTGAGGGAGGAGGAACATATAAATATCTCAGTTTGGAGCATATTAAGATTTTGAGAGGACTACTAGGTATTCAAGTGGTGATGCCAATTATGTCTCTTTCCTGAACTCCAGATTTGTATTCCAGTACACAGCTGGAATACAAATCTGGAGTTCAGGAAAGAGACATAATTTATGAGATATTAATATTTGGATAATATTTAAAGTTTCAAGAATGAATGAGATCACTAAGAAAGCGAGTGTAGATGAAAAAGAAAAGAGGTCTGAGAATGGAACCTCAGAGCACTCCACTGTTGAGAAGTTAAAGACGGAGAAACTCAGAATGTTCTTAGAGACTGCTTAGAGATGAGAAGTGGAGAAGCTTAAACATCCTTGATTTCTCCCTCTGTAGACACTAGGGCTGAATCGGTCAGTTTCTCTGGGAAGCCTTTCATGTCCCTCCAAGCATGGATTCTTTATCACTGGGTACCACATAGTAACCTGTATCTAATTTTTCACGGCACTAAACACGTGATCATTTTTCTGCCCCTTCTACAAACCTGTAAGTTCCTCGAGCGATTGAGTCTATTTGGTTTAGCACTGTAACCACGGTGTCTAACAAAATGCCTGATACAAACTAAGTAGTCAGTAAAAATTTGCTGACTGAATGAATGAAAGAAAAGGGTCAGAGCGTGATTGGATGTGGAGGAATGTGATGAGGAGTCCGTCAGCTGGAGCAAGGCCAACACGGTCAGCCTGGAGATTGCCCTTCAGACCAGAGCCCTTGTCACCGTGGCTAGCCCACTGCCTTTGTCTGTTTTAAATATGGCTTTCAGGACTTTTGTGACTGCAATATTTACTTGTCTTACATACATATTGTCCAGCTACTTCTAATGCCAGGCTCCCCAGTCATTACAACTGACTTCTGCCACCGTTAAGTCTACTTTCCTACCCCGTGCTAATTTAGTCCAATTTTGTTTCTATTCTTCAGCCTCTATTCCTCCCTCATCTTATTTTTGACAAAGCCAATTAAAATGAGTAAATGCAGTTTCCTGAAATATATAAAATAATTTCACTGAAGGCTTTAAATAAGATTAAATTAATTAAAATACATTTATTGGGTTAAAAAGCAGTTTCATATTAATTCTCTTCTTTTTTTAATTTCAATGGAAACATTTAAAATTATTAACAATCAAATATTACTTTTGTTAACCAGAGAAAGATGCTCTTTAAATTAACTTAATTACTTTGAAATCAAACTTGGTTTTAAAGAAAAGCTATAAAATTAATTTTGAACTCAACTTTTTGCCTGTCAATTTTAAGGTAGGATGGCGTACTTGAACATATTTCTGACATGTTCCTGAAAACAAAAAATAAAATATGCTTTAGTGGTTTAAAAATGTGTTGACAAACTCTTTACACTTCTTTGAGAAGGTGGGTCTTGAGTGTGGACTGGGCTTAGTGACATTTTTTTTATTGTGGAAAAAAAATAACATATAAATTAGGAGTTAGGGATTAACACATACACACTACTATATATAAAATAGGTAAACAACAAGGACCTACTGTATAGCACAGGGAACTATACTCAATATCTTATAATAACCTATAATGGAAAAGAATCTGAAAAAGAATATATAGCACAGGGAACTATACTCAATATCTTATAATAACCTATAATGGAAAAGAATCTGAAAAAATATATATACATTATAAATATATGTATATAATGAATCACTTTGTATACTTGAAACTAACACAATATTGTAAATTAACTATACTTCAATTTAAAAAAACATAGAAGTTACCATTTTAACCTCTGTTAAGTCTACATAGTTCAGTGGTGTTATATATATTCACAACGTTGTGAAATAGATCTCCAAAACCTTTTCAACTTGCCAGAAACTCTGTACCCATTAAGCAACAGCTCTCCTTTTCTCTCTGTCCCCTAGCCTCTGATAAACACCATTTCACTTTCTGTTTCTATGAATTTGACTTTAGATAGCTCATATAAGTGGAATTATGCAGTATGTGTCATTTTTTGACTGGCTTACTTCATTTTACATAATGTCCTTAAGGTTCATCCACGCTGTAGCCTGTGACAGGGTTTCCTCCTCTCCTTCCCTCTCCCCCTCTTAAGTCTTCTTTTTTATTCTCACTATGTACTCTTAATTCTGGCCTTAGATAATTAGACAGGTAATATAGAAAATGAATGAGTATCACAACCCTAAATTTTGAAACTTGCTGCTATAATTATCCTGCTTCTTCTAATTTCTGGAAAAAAGATGACTCCCTAGAAAAATACTCTGGAATTTATTATGAAGCAAATTTTTTAGCTTATTCAGAACCATACTTATGGTATGTGCTAGGTTTCAAATAGAAAGATACCTCTTTTCTTCCCTTCTTTTCTCCAAGTAAATGTAACTCTTAATGGACTTGGCATACTTTTTATACATAACCATTTACAAAAAAATGGGTTTGCAATGATAATGGGTTTTTATATTAATACTGTGCAAATAAGTGTACATATATCCAGTATCCAGAATGACAGTGAGACAGTAAAATCGGAAAATTTAGTAAAGATTTGTAAAAAATTTCCTACAGCTTTGGAGGAATTATATGTTACTACATCTGAATATATCCACATATTCTCTGTTCATCCATCCATCCACCTATCCATCCACTCATGAATTGATGCTTTTGCAAAATGAACACAGATATAATCTATAAAAGCTAAATTCTTTAAAATAAAATATATAAAAAACCAAATTTATAATTTTCCTTTCTTTAAATCTAAACCATCACTTAGGAGTTACCTGGTGGTCTAGTGGTTAGGATTCCGGGCTTTCACTGCCATGGCATGGGTTTAATCCATGGCGGGGAAACTGAGATCCTGCAAGCTGCACAACATGGCCACAAAAAAAAAAAAATAACTGTCACTATAATCAAGTTGCTTTCTAGGTATAAAATCCTTTAGCACCTGATTAAGAAATAAAAATTATTTTTTATTTTTGCACCTTTTTTGCAACTTTGGTTGCAAAAGGTGCACATTTTGCACCTTTGGTTTTAACTGAAGTATATCATGTCTATGTGAAATCAACAAAGGCAGGGAGCCCAAAGTAGGTCAACGAGGGAGGTCCTAGAACATCTCTGATCTTATGAAGTTTGTATTTGCAATGATCTGTTTTAAAAATTTCTGGACAGCTCTGTTCTGCCCCCTGGACAGATCAGAAACAGAAAGCCTATATTGACTCACACTAGGAATATTGGATTACTCAGTGGATTGCTCATGGCCCTCTAGGTCGAAGAGTATGGAGATTCTGGAGCATCCTGTGATCTTATTAGTAAAGTTTTCTGACTGGAACTGATGGTGTGGAGAAATAGCTTATTTATTGTGTTGGCCAAAAGGTTCGTTCCGGTTTTTCCATAAGATGTTGTGGGAAAATCCCAAATGAACTTTTTGGCCAACCCAAATACAACTGCATTCTGATTTAGAAAAAGCCCAAGAGCCAATGCTACAGCCAACCTTCATATTCCAGAATACAGGATCTATCTTGGGATCAACTTCAGAGCATATACAATTCTCCAATCTCTAGTTCTATAGTCAATCCACAAACTTCCCCTTCTCTTCCTGTTTGTTTCCATACTGTTTCTAGGATTATCTTGGTTTACCAGCATTTTTCTGCTTCAGCCCACAGAACTTATTGTCTTTTTTGCTAGCGTGGTGTCTGTTCTTGCTCTTGGGATTCTGTCCCATGGGTAGCCCCTGGGTATAACATTCGAAGGACTCTTTTTTTTCCCATTAGTTTTAGCCTAGGAGAAACAGGTATATTAATTCAATCAGTAGCTATTTGTTGTATATAATTTAGATATAGTCACATACAATTTCTCCAAAGCTGTAAGAAAATCTTTACAAGTCTTCCCTAAATTCCTGAGTTTACTGTCTCACTGACATTATGATGCTGTGTAGTGTGTGGGCTATCCAGTTCATGGCCCTTTGAGGGGGGTCCTCCTGGTCAAGTTGACTACAAGCTGGTGTCTGAAGAGAGGTGGGACAGACCAGGTTGGTAAGGGAGAAACATTGGTAAGTTTGCGTTCCCTGCCTGAGTGTAATGCAAGGAGAGATTTCTGTGTGGGTTTTGTCTTCTTTCAGTTCAGGTCCAGGGCCTGGGGCCCAGCCAGAGCATCACCACACAAATGAAAATGCAGCATAAATTCTCACACCCAGAAGTCAGAGTTTATCAGTTTGTCATCAGGCTTAGTATAACTAACAAACATATTCTCTTTGTGTTTTCATTTGTTCCCGCCTTCTGGACAGTTTTCAGTTCTTCCAGAGAAATAATGCTCCCTATTCTTTGGTTTAAAAAATGGTGCTTAGGAAATATTCTGGAAGGTACTGCTAAAGAAAAAGGGAGAATATTATTTCTTTCTTTGGGAAAATGTGTCCCCCGGGACCTCTGTGTGAGTACCATCACCTGGATCCTCCTGGGGTATCTTATGCTATGAAGCCTTGTGTTTTGCCAAGTGCCTTAAATCTCAAAACTAAGATGACATTGATTAAGAAAGGTCCATCACTTCCCAGAAGTCCTTACATACCACCTGGGCAATGGCTAGCTGATTTTCATGGCTAGGTAGTAGGACACACACTTCAGCCTGCAGAAAAGCAGATTGTTTTAAAGCCCCTCTGAATGAATGAGGTTCAAGGTTCAAAGCTCTTTGGGCCAGAACACAAGGAGAAGCCTGAGGATATTCACACCAGGCGGGTGGAAGGCAAGAATATATTCCAACACTAAGCAGGCCCAGGGAGAGTCCAAGAGTTTAGCACAAAATGGGGCAGCTATGTGCCAGGCTCCAAGTGGTAGAGTCCAGGAGATGGATATTTTTTTAGAAATAAAATTAAGGGTGTGATGAAGTCTAGTCTAGGAGAGCCCGTATGAAAGACAGTAGAAGAACAACTCAACCAGGATGCAGAAAACAAAGGAAACATATGAGTCTGTGATCTTGAACAAGCCTCAAAAAAAAAAAAAAAAAAAAAAAAGGAGGATAATCACCTCCCTTCATTGCTCAGGCAATTACTATGAGGATCTGAAGACACAATTCAAGAGCAATGATAAATTCTGCTGCACATTCCAGCTACCCCAGGGTCTGGTCTCTACTGCCCTTGCATTCAAAGACCACTGAGAACCTTCCTATGTCTAATACTTAACTACACCTTAGGTACTGTAGAGAAAACCGCCTTTTCTGTATACAGCCTACAGAGCAGTCAGAAAGCTTTAGAATTGGATAGTGATCAGTAGTGATCAGAGGCTTATAGGTGCACTGCGTCAAGAACAGAGGTACTAGAATTTTCTCCCACTTCCTCGGAGCCTATAGAGAACTTTCTTCAGCTCTTTTCATTCACATGAATGGACCTCAGGCTCTTTCTTTTCAGTGTGTTTTTCTTTATTTAATGGCGGTGGTTCTGAATCTTAATGAGACATTAAGCTATCTCCACATCTTCCCAACCACAAACTTTGTGACAATGAATTCACTTTTCGAAAGGTTGACATAAATTTTCAGTGGTTATTTTATGTAATGAGCAATACGTCAGGAACAAGGCAAGAAGCAAGAACTTCAGTTCTGGCATCAGGATGTCACTCCACTAATACTAACCTCGTTCATTAAATCAGTACTATTCCAAAATGGACAGCTCAGCAGGTTTAGCTCAGGCTGGGCAGAAGGATCCAGATAGCAGGAGACATTGACGAGTAAGAGTTTGCCTGAGTCAGTGAGAGGAAGAAGTGAGGAGTCCTCTGAATGTGGAGGTGAGAGAGTGTAGCATCCGGGGAGACCCGAGTGAGATTAGCACACTGGGGGAGACCCGATGACAGCTGAGGCCAGAGAAGCAGAGTATTAAGTGCCCTGCATATTACTTTAAAGAGTTTGATGTTGATCTTAAAGCAACGAGGAACTACTCTAGGATTTTAAGCAGATGACTGTCATTATGAGATTGGACTTGTGTTTAGAAAGATTGCTCTGATGACCTCATAAGGTTGTTTTGACAGAAGAGGACCTGCAGGCTTGGAGACCAGGTAAAAATCTGTTCAGGTAACACCCTAACCAGAGTTCCTCAACCTTAGTACTATTGACATTTGGGCCAGATGGTTCTTTGCTGCCTTACTCTAGACAGGTAGGTGAAGTGGGGGGAAACAGGACATATTTGAGAGATGCGAAGGAAACAGAATATATAGAGACATTATGACTCAGAACATGGGCGTAAATGAGGGAGAAAGAGGAGTAAAGGAACACCGAGGTGAAGGGAAGAACAGAACAAAGCCAGATGGTTCTTATCTACTGCGTCCTCATTTATAACAGTGACGTCTATGTGCCAAATTATCCAGTAGCCCAGAGGCAGACGGCATTTGATAGTGTTAGGTGAATACAAAGCAGTGTGGCTGACTATTTTATTTTCATCCAATGGTGGGTGAATAAGACTGCTGCCAGGACCAGCATGTACAGTTGAGCAGGTTGAGGGCCTGGCAGGTAGAGGCAAATGGGTTCTGAAATCCAGTTGCCACTTGACTCATTAAACCAGTGCCCTGGTCTCTATGTCTACCAGAAGAAGGAAGCCTTTTGTTAATTTGCTCAAAGGTGACTTGTCAGTGTCACTTGGTTATTTTTTACTTAATAAAGACAAACTTCTTAGGTAGAAGGACCATAGTTAGACTTTTCTGGTCAAAAAGAAATGAAGAAATTTTGGCTACCTAACTCATATCTGCTCTGATTTCTGTGACATTAGAACATAGTGATTGCTGTACTTTTAAACAACAGGAGCTCACCAATGAAAGAGAACAGTAACAGCGTCATCCACTGGGGTACAGACTTCTGGTTACTTACTCTCATATCCATTCCTCTTCTCCTCCCTTAGTAAAGGGGAGAAAAAAAATTCAGGGCAGTAAATTGCTCTGCCAAAGAAATACATCTCCTAGTCTCAGTTGCTGCAGGGTGTGGTCATGTGACTAAGATTTAGCCAGTGAGAAACAAAGTGAGACTATGGAACTTTAAAGAGGGAATGAACACACCCTCTTTGATCCCTTTTATCTTCTTACTACCTGGAATGCAGATGAAATGGCAAGAGCTAGTGCAGACGTTTTATTCTTTAGATTTGTGGCCCTATGCTAAAAGGGTCAAAGAGTAAGATGGAAGAAGCCTATATCCCTGACACCATGGAGCCACCATACCAGCTCTGTACTGTAACTCTGGGCTTTATTACATAAGAAAGAAAAATAACCCTCTATTTTGTATACTAAGCCACTATTATTTTGAGTTTTATGTCACATGCAAGTAAACCTAATTCTGATTTTTAAACTCTTTGATAGCCACAGCTGTCAATAAATTGGGCTTTCATCAGGAATTAGAATAAAGTCACTGGGAATATTTGTTTTAGTCATCTGATTGATTCTTTTCCCATAAAATTTTGAGATTCTTAAGGGAGAAAAGACATCAAAATCTCTGTTGAGTAGAGTACTCTGTCATATTTTATATGTTAATATATAGAGGGTATTAATAAAATGACACTCAGATTCAGAGCAGTTGAATAATGATAATTCTTGGCTTGCTTTAGACAATCTGGCAATTTCCAAGGATTTTTCTGGTCTTTGATAAAAATGCAGTCTCTCAAGATGAGCCATCTCCAGGAATCTCTATCCAAGGAATAGCAATTTATAAATAGATATTCTACTTATATTGCAGACAAATGCTCAACAGTTTAATAAGAGAATGTGGAGAGCAGATGAGTCCCTCAATCAAATCTAGAAAACCATTCTTGGAATTTAAAGCTTGAAAAATCAACTACCAAGAAAAAATATAAGCACAAGTTCTGATGCTTTCTTACAGAATTTATTTCAGTTTTATTGTAATAGGGTTATTTAGTGATTGGTATGTAATACCCTTTTTCCTTTACATTTTCATTAGGGTCCTGAGTGTTTGTGTCTCACTTCTAGAGACATGGAATTAGTTGAGGCATTGCCCGCACAGGGATGTGAGAAGGTTGGGTGTTTCAGGGGTCAGGTAGGACAGGGAAGGAACAGAGTAGCCAGAGTGAGAATCTGAATTCAAATAAAGAAGTAATGATAATGGCTTGAGAGATGGTGTGAAGTATTGGATCCAAAGGAGTGGACAAAGGGAAGCTGAACCACAAGCCTGGACACCAAGGGACTCAGTGGTGATACAAAGTTCTTAGCGATTTGGGACAAGAAGTTTACTGAACCATGAAGGTATGGGCCAACTTCAGTGTGATTTTGGTTTGTGACCTTGAAGCAGGTCTATACAGTCTATAGAAAGGGAACACCATTACTCCCAGGGACATTTTCCACTGTAAGCCTGGTTGTCCCCAGTAGATTTTCCATGCTATAGTATTTCCTAATGTCTATCTAAGAAACTCACTGAATCCTGGGTCATAGAATATCACAACCACTCAACCACTCCTGTGCATGTCTTCCTATCAGCTTATGAGAGATGAGTTCTTACACACCTTGACTTTAATTTTAATTATCTTAAACTCTCCCTATTGCTGAGAAGTACTGTGCAAATAACAGATGTCCAAAAATGTCTGGGGCAAAAGCATAAATATATGAATGCAAAACTATATGAGTGAACAAATGAACGAACGAATGAAGAAAAGCTATGTCTCTATAGTCTCTCTCTTCTAGGGAACTAATTATAATGCTTATATTAAATTGGAAATTATAGAGTAGCCAACAAACATGCCTCACCTTAACAAGCAAAAATGAATATAGAACCCCCAGATGTATCAACATTTGTGTAATGGTGGTAGGACTACTATTTATACCACAATTACTAGTTCATACTATATCTTAACCTATTGAAAATTGATTCTAGAAATAAATTGTCCTATCTCTGAATATCTCATCATAATATTAGGCTTATTTGTTAGCATTTTACCAAAAACATCATGATATTATTACTAAAAATATCTCTATTGTTCCATTTTTTCCAGACAATCTTTGTGTATCATACTTTACAAGTTAATTATCCATCATTCTAAGTGTGGCAAAATTACAGTGGGAAGGCTTCACATTAGTTCCTAGAATACAGTGCCTGAGAGCAGGATTGTTAAAAATAATGTAGCTTAGGACCAGTCTTACAAGAAGAGTTGAGGTGAATTGGACTTAATCTCTCTCTCTTTTCTCTGTCTCTTATTTTTAGCTTTTTTTTTTTTTTTTTTTTTTTTCGGTACGCGGGCCTCTCACTGTTGTGGCCTCTCCCATTGCGGAGCACAGGCTCCGGACGCGCAGGCTCAGCGGCCATGGCTCACGGGCCCAGCCTCTTCGCAGCATGTAGGATCTTCCCGGACCGGGGCATGAACCTGTATCCCCTGCATCAGCAGGCGGACTCTCAACCACTGCGCCACCAGGGAAGCCCTAGCTAAATTTATATGGTATTAATAGTAGCCTAATTTTAAAAAAAATAGCTCTTCAACACACCCTAATAAAAAATACCCTCTTCGGGCTTCCCTGGTGGCGCAGTGGTTGAGAGTCCGCCTGCCGATGCAGGGGACACGGGTTCGTGCCCTGGTCCGGGAAGATCCCACATGCCACAGAGCGGCTGGGCCCGGGAGCCATGGCCGCTGGGCCTGTGCGTCCGGAGCCTGTGCTCCACAACGGGAGAGGCCACAACAGTGAGAGGCCCGTGTAAGGCAAAAAAAAAAAAAAAAAAAAAAACCCTCTTCATTCACCAGTTTTATTACTACTTTCAGATGGATAGTTTCTCCTTTTACAGATTTCTTAAATGCTTCCCAAATGGTGTTATTCTGTCTTGATCTGTAGGAGAAAGCCTCTTTATAATTAATCAGTAAATAATCCAGAGAAGGAAGACTAAAAAACAATATAATAAAATCAGAGTCTCAAAAATACTGAAGTTTCCAATCTTGTGTACATGGATTTAACACATTCTTCACACAAAGTACTCTCTGACCCCACAGTCTTCAGATTCCTCATGACCTGTGTTCATCAGTTTGTGCTAATTGTTGGCTCTTGGAACCATCTTCCTATCTTTGCCTAGAACATTCCTATGATTGCCATAGTCACACGTCATGATGTTTTCTTTTAACCTTGGTGTGTCAGTGTATTAGGCAGTGAATTTCACTATGATAATGGAAAGGCCAGTTCAATCGACCACCTCAAAATAGAGAGTGAACAATATGACTAAACTAAATCCTGAGTGTGAGTGATTACATGTGTGCATGCTCGCATGCCCGTACATTCTGCTCCTGTCTTACTGTAAAATGTATTTCTCCCCTCTTCCATTGCTAGATCCCAACATTCAATGAAGACATTTCACTCATTGTATTGTAAAGGACATCAAAAGAGCAGTGCCACAAAAACATTTGCAAAGCAGATAAGGATTTTAAGTGTTCTGTCCATCTTAGTTATGTATTGATTTCATATATGTATGTAATGTTAGAAATTCTGATAGTTTATTAAAAGAGAGTGTTTTGAATAGCTTTTGAATTTACCAATGCTTATCAGATAATCCCTACCCCCACTTTTCTTACCCTTTTTATTCCTTAAAACTCCTTTGATCTGAATGTGATTTTTGCCTAGGGCTTCTTAAAATTTATTTTCCACCTTGTGTGCATTCTTTATTAAACTACTGAAGATTTCACTCTAGATTAAAAGTAATCAGTATATTGGTATATCAATTAGTGTCTTGATTCTTACATCTGCAGCATAAATATAAAATGAATAAAATTTGTGCCTTGTATTGCTTAATATTTCTTTTGTAAAATTGAGGGTGGGGTTTTTTTGTTTTTTGTTTTTGGTTGTTGTTTAAAGGAGTTTCCTAATTTTATTCATCAAGTAGTTGTTTAATTCTTATGACTAGTAAAACACTCTGTTAATATTATGAGACAAGTTACAAGGGCATTTTTCCTTGTCCTCCTGGGCAAGAGGTGTGAATCAATGAGTAGATTCATGTGGAAATAATTCAAAAGTGCAAGGGGTAAAGACAAGGACAAATGGAGGAGAGAAGGGGGGACAAAGGAAAAAAGACAAAGATGGACAAGTGTGGACTGTGCTATGGAGGAGTGCCTGGAATCATTGCCATACTGCCTGTGAAACCCCCAATGTGATTTCCAAATGGAACCACTGGTATTAGCCCATGGGAATATGTGTAATACCCATCACTCAATCAATAATACTACCTCCCGAGAAACAAGAAGAACTAGAATCCTGCAGGCTGTGGAACAAAAACCACATTCACAGAGAGATACACAAGATGAAAAGGCAGAGGGCTATGTACCAGATGAAGGAACAAGATAAAATCCCAGAAAAACAACTAAATGAAATGGAGATAAGCAACCTTCCAGAAAAAGAATTCAGAATAATAATAGTGAAGATGATCCAGGACCTCAGAAAAAGAATGGAGGCAAAGACTGAGAAGATGCAAGAAATGTTTAACAAAGACCTAGAAGAATTAAAGAACAAAGAAACAGAGATGAACAATACAATAACTGAAATGTAAAATACACTAGAAGGAATCAATAGCAGAATAACTGAGGCAGAAGAATGGATAAGTGACCTGGAAGACAGAATGGTGGAATTCAGTGCTGCAGAACAGAATAAAGCTAAAAGAATGAAAAGAAATGCAGACAGCCTAAGAGACTTCTGGGACAACATTAAACACCACAACATTTGCATTATAGGGGTCCCAGAAGGAGAAGAGAGAGAGAAAGGACCTGAGAAAATATTTGAAGAGATTATAGTCCAAAACTTCCCTAACATGGGAAAGGAAATAGCCACCCAAGTCCAGGAAGCACAGAGAGTCCCATACAGGTTGAACCTAAGGAGAAACACACTGAGACACATAGTAATCAAAATGGCAAAAATTAAAGACAAAGAAAAATTATTGAAAGCAACAAGGGAAAAAAGACAAATAACATACAATGGAACTTCCATAAGGATAACAGCTGATTTCTCGGCAGAAACTGTACAAGCTGGAAGGGAGTGGCATGATATACTTAAAGCGATGAAAGGGAAGAACATACAACCAAGATTATCTACCCAGCCAGGGTCTCATTCAGATTTGATGGAGAAATCAAAAGCTTACAGACAAGCAAAAGCTAAGAGAATTCACCACCACCAAACCAGCTCTACAACAAATGCTAAAGGAACTTCTCTAAGTAGGAAACCAAGAGAAGAAAAGGACCCACAAAAACAAACCCAAAACAATTAAGAAAATGGTAATAGGAACATACATATTGATAATTACCTTAAACATGAATGCATTAAATGCTCCAACCAAAAGACACAGGCTCACTGAATGGATACAAAAAACAAGACCCATATATATGCTGTCTACAAGAGACCCACTTCAGACCTAGGGACACATACAGACTGAAAGTGAGGGGATGGAAAAAGATATTCCATGCAAATGGAAATCAAAAGAAAGCTGGAGTAGCAATACTCACATCAGATAAAATAGACTTTAAAATAAAGAATGTTACAAGAGACAAAGAAGGACACTACATAATGATCAAGGGATCAATCCAAGAAGAACAAATAACAATTGTAAATATATATACACCCAACATAGGAGCACCTCAATACATAAGGCAACTGTTAACAGCTATAAAAGGGGAAATCGACAGTAACATAATAATACTGGGGGACTTTAACACCTCACTTACACCAATGGACAGATCATCCAAACACAAAATAAATAAGAAAACAGAAGCTTTAAATGACACAATAGACCAGACAGATTTAATTGATATTTACAGGACATTCCATCAAAAAACAGCAGATTACACTTTCTTCTAAAGTGCTCATGGAACATTCTCCAGGATAGATCACATCTTGGGTCACAAATGAAGCCTCAGTAAATTTAAGAATATTGAAATCATATCAAGCATCTTTTCTGACCACAACGCTATGAGATTAGAAATCAATTACAGGGGGAAAATATGTAAAAAACACAAACACATGGTGGCTAAATGATATGTTACTAAATAACCAAGAGATCACTCAAGAAATCAAAGAGTAAATCAAAAAATACCTAGAGACAAATGACAATGAAAACACAATGATCCAAAACCTATGAGATGCAGCAAAAGCAGTTCTAAGAGGGAAGTTTATAGCTACACAAGCCTACCTCAAGAAACAAGAAAAATCTCAAATAAACAATCTAACCTTACACCTAAAGGAACTAGAGAAAGAACAACAAACAAAACCCAAAGTTAGCAGAAGGAAAGAAATCATAAAGATCAGAGCAGAAATAAATGAAATAGAAACAAAGAAAACAATAGCACAGATCAATAAAACTAAAAGCTGGTTCTTTGAGAGGATAAACAAAGTTGATAAACCATTAGCCAGACTCATCAAGAAAAAGAGGGAGAGGACTCAAATCAATAAAATTAGAAAGGAAAAGGGAGAAGTTACAACAGACAGCACAGAAATACAAAACATCCTAAGAGACTACTACAAGCAACTCTATGCCAATAAAATGGACAACCTGGAAGAAATGGACAAATTCTTAGAAAGGTATAACCTTCCAAGACTGAACCAAGAAGAAATAGAAAATATGAACAGACCAATCACAAGGAATGAAATTGAAACTGTGATTAGAAATCTTCCAACAAACAAAAGTCCAAGACCAGACGGCTTCCCAGGTGAATTCTATCAAACATTTGGAGAATAGCTAACACCCATCCTTCTCAAACTCTTCCAAAAAATTGCAAAGGAAGCAACACTCCCAAACTCATTCTGTGAGGCCACCATCACCCTGATACCAAAACCAGAGAACGATACTACAGAAAAAAGAAAATTACAGACCAATGTCACTGATTAATATAGATACAAAAGTCCTCAACAAAATACTAGGAAACAGAACCAAACAACACATTAAAAGGATCATACACCATGATCAAGTGAGATTTATCCCAGGGATTCAAGGATTCTTCTATATATGCAAATCAATCAATGTTTTACACCATAGTAACAAATTGAAGGATAAAAACCACATGGTCATCTCAATAGATGCAGAAAAAGCTTTTGACAAAATTCCACACCCATTTATGATAAAAACTCTCCAGAAAGTGGGCATAGAGGGAACCTACTTCAACATAATAAAGGCCATATACAACAAACCCACAGCAAACATCATTCTCAATGATGAAAAACTGAAAGCATTTCCTCTAAGATCAGGAACAAGACAAGGATGTCCACTCTCACCACTATTATTCAACATAGCTTTGGAAGTCTTAGCCACGGCAATCAGAGAAGAAAAAGAAATAAAAGGAATACAAATTGGAAAAGAAGAAGTAAAACTGTCACTGTTTGCAGATGACATGATACTATACATAGAGAATCCTAAAGATGCTACCAGAAAACTAATAGAGCTAATCAGTGAATTAGGTAAAGTTGCAGGATACAAAATTAATGCACAGAAATCTCTTGTATTCCTATACACTAATGATGAAAAATCTGAAAGAGAAATTAAGGAAACACTCCCATTTACCACTGCAAGAAAAACAATAAAACACCTAGGTGTAAATCTACCTAGGGAGACAAAAGACCTATATGCAGAAAACTATAAGACACTGATGAAAGAAATTAAAGATGATACCAACAAATGGAGAGATATACCATGTTCTTGGATTGGAAGAATCAATATTATTGAAAATGACTATACTATCCAAAGCAATCTACCGATTCAATGCCATCCCTATCAAATTACTAATGGCATTTTTTACAGAACTAGCACAAAAAACTTAAAATTTGTATGGAGACACAAAAGACCCCGAATAGCCCAAGCAGTCTTGAGGGGAAAAAATGGAGCTGGAGAAATCAGACTCCCTGACTTCAGGCTATACTACAAAGCTACAGTAATCTAGACAATATGGTACTGGCACAAAAACAGAAAACATAGATCAATGGAACAAGATAGAAAGCCCAGAGATAAACCCACGTACCTATGGTCAACTAATCTATGACAAAGGAGGCAAGGATATACAATGGAGAAAAGACAACCTCTTCAATAAGTGGTGCTGGGAAAACTGGACAGCTACATGTAAATGAATGAAATTAGAACATTCCCTAACACCATACACAAAAATAAACTCAAAACGGATTCGAGACCTAAATATAAGACCAGACAGTATAAAACTCTTAGAGGAAAACATAGGAAGAACACTCTATGACATAAATCACAGCAAGATCCTTTTTGACCCACCTCCTAGAGAAATGGAAATAAAAACGAAAATAAACAAATGGGACCTAATGAAACTTCAAAGCTTTTGCACAGCAAAGGAAACCATAAACAAGATGAAAAGACAACCCTAAGAATGGGAGAAAATATTTGTAAACAAATCAACGGACAAAGGATTAATATCCAAAATATATAAACAGCTCATGCAGCTCACTATTGAAAAAACAAACAACCCAATCCAAAAATGGGCAGAAGACCTAAATAGACATTTCTCCAAAGAAGACATACAGATGGCCAGGAAGCACATGAAAAGCTGCTCAACATCACTAATTATTAGAGAAATGCAAATCAAAACTACAATGAGGTATCACCTCACACCGGTTAGAGTGGGCATCATCAGACAATCTACAAACAATAAATGCTGGAGAGGGTGTGGAGAAAAGGGAACCCTCTTGCACTGCTGGTGGGAATGTAAATTGATACACCCACTATGGAGAACAGTATGGAGGTTCCATAAAAAACTAAAAATAGAACAACCATATGATCCAGCAATCCCGCTACTGGGCATATACTCAGAGAAAACCACAATTCAAAAAGACACACGAGGGCTTCCCTGGTGGTGCAGTGGTTGAGAGTCCGCCTGCCGATGCAGGGGACACGGGTTCGTGTCCCGGTCTGGGAAGATCCCATATGCCGCGGAGCGGCTGGGCCCGTGAACCATGGCCACTGAGCCTGCGCGTCCGGAGCCTGTGCTCCGCAACGGGAGAGGCCACAACAGTGAGAGGCCCGTGTACCGCAAAAAACAAAAACAAAAACAAAAACAAACAAACAAAAAAAGACACACGCACCCCAAGTTTCATTGTAGCACTATTTACAATAGCCAGGTCGTGGAAGCAACCTAAGTGCCCATCGATGGACGAGTGGATAAAGAAGTTGTCGTACATATATACAATGGAACTATAAAAAGCAACGAAATTGGGTCATTTGTTGAGACGTGGATGGGTCTAGAGACTGTCATACAGAGTGAAGTAATTCAGAAAGAGAGAAACAAATCTCATATATTAACGCATATATGTGGAACCTAGAAAAATGGTACAGATGAACCAGTTTGCAGGGCAGAAATTGAGACACAGATGTAGAGAACAAACATATGGACACCAAGGGGGGAAAGTGGCAGGGTGGTGGTGGTGGTGGTGTGATGAATTGGGAGATTGGGATTGACATGTATACACTGATGTGTATAAAATTGATGACTAATAAGTACCTGCTGTATAAAAAAATAATTTTGTTTTGCCAAAACAAAAAAATAATAATAACTCCCATTTTTAAGCACTCATTTGCGTCCCAGGCAGTATCTCATTTTACTCTTTCTAGCCAGTCTAAGACATAGGTGCTATTAACCCCGTTTTATTGAGGAAAATGAGCTGAAAGAGATAGATCAATCTGTCTGTGAGTGATCATACAGCCAACAAGTGGAGAAACATGGATAAAACCACTGCCAGTTTGATGCGGGAACCTGTATTTTGCGCTGTTTCGCTCCCATCCTAGCAGTGGCAAGCAGGTAGAAAGACTTTTTGCATTTGAGATGGGAAACAGGCTGAATAGGGATGAATGCTCTTAAATCCCATCCTAACAGTGTGATACAAGTGAGCGGGTTATTGTGTCCAGAGCAAGAGGATATCATAGCATAACATACAATACAGTTTCATCATATACTTCCTCTCATAAACCTGCATAGCTTATGCTGGTTAAGAAAATGTTTTGTAACATTCTTAGCTATATGATACATTGTTATTTTCTTTGTTCTCATCTAAGTATAGAATTTGGAAGCAGGGTGGCTGGTATTAACAAACCAGATGGACAAATTACCTGAACCCTTTAAATTTCTTCTCTTTGGGAGTGAAATGGGGGAAAATAACCAACAGAAAGGTCATTCTGAGAACTAAATCAGATTATATAGGCAGTTTATGAGGTCATATTTAAAGCATCTGTGCCAATAAAATACCAAAGGTAGCCAATAGTAGGTACCTGATCTACTCAAGCTATGAAAACTGTTATTAATAATCGGTCTTATTCCTACTCATATCTGTGGTTCCTGAATTCATGTCTTAGCTCTTAGTTTTAGTGATATTGAATGAAGTTAGGAGACTTTAAATTTAGAAATCTTCAACACTGCACAGAAAGACAACTTATTTTCTGGCTCATTTATTGAATGAAGCTCCCTAAATTCAGGCCAAAACAGCTCTGGCTGTGCTTACAGTCATATCACATTAAACACGGATCGCATTTGCAAATTATCATTACTCTTAGACTCCACATTTCTTTTATTCCCCTGCCTGGAAAGAATTCAAACCATTTCGTCCATATTCAATCATTTACATTTTCGAAGGCCAAGTTTCTTTTAATGTAGACAGTTCTCATTTCTTTGGGTTATATTTCTGGTGTCCCTGGTGTTTGGTCCTCCTCCCAAGCTAGGATCATCTTAAAACTTTATGATTATGTTTTGAGATCTGCATCTTCCCCCAACACATTAATAAAAATATTGAATTAGAAAGAAGCTTGCACACATCCCTATGGTAACCACACTTACTAAAGCTCACCAATTCAACAAGACTTCCACAAGGATTTACTCAATTCACTAACAAAATCTCCAAGAGCCTTCTTTATACCAGGAGCTGGAGGTGAAGAGTTGGATAAGACCACGTTCTGCATTTCCAAAAATTTCACCTGTGAATTACCATGGGAAACAATTTAGCATCTGAGAGCCATCTTATAAACTTCTGTTCAATGCAAAGAGGGGAAAAAGTATCTCACTTGCTTAGAGCCAGCACAGCTAAAAAAATTAAAGAATTACTATTAGTTCATCAAACAAGGGGATTATTGGGTAATTTTATGTGTTTGCACTGTTGTTTATTATTTGCAGATTAATTCATAGTTGAAGAAAGGAATGGTTTTGAAACAGGGTTGAGAGACACTGGCAAGATTACTTGCTATGGTACCTCAAAAGCCTAGAGAGAGTACAATTGTCTGAACATGGTCACAAGGTGAGTTAGCCAAACAGCCAGTAGCACTGCATCACCTTCTTCCACTGGGCTGCACTACCTTGGGAAAAATTGCATCTGTGTTAAGTATGTCATTCTCCCTTCAAGGACCGGGTTGATTTGAGGGTAGATCTTGCACAGATCCTATCATATTTTGAGTGTTAAACATAAATTGGCAATATATTCACTATTTGATATATAATGTTAAATAGCAGACAACAGTTGTGTAAGTTTGTGTTTGGGAAGCTGTGGCAAAGCTGCCTAACAATATACCAAAAATTCAGGCTTCCTCTTCTGCAGGATTGAGTTGTTGCTGGGAAGTGGCTGCCCAGCTAGAGACTACATTTCCCAGCCTTCTTTGCATGTAGACGGGGCCAGGTGGCTAATTCTCAACTGTTCAGTGGAAAATAATGTGTGTTACTTCTGGGCAAGACTGTTAAACAGTGAGCCTGACTCTTAATCTCTCTTTCTCCTTTTCCCTCCAGAGGTAAAAGACCCAAAGATCTTAGGGGAAAGATGGAGCCCAAAAAAGTGAGAAACCCAGGGTCTGAAAATTGTACATGGAGGAAAGCCACCTCCTGATCAATAACACCTGCACTAATGGATGAATTTTTTTTTAAAGTTTCGGGTCTTCCCTGGTGGTCCAGTGGTTAAGAATCTGCCTTCCAATGCAAGGGACGCAGGTTTGATCCATGGTCGGGGAACTAAGATCCCACATGCCATTGGGGCAATTAAGCCTGTGCCCCACAGCTACTGAGCCCACGTGCTCTGGATATTGCACACCACAACTAGAGAGAAGCCCATGCGCCACAACTAGAGAAGCCCGTGTGCCACAACAAAAAATATCCCGCATGCCACAACAAAGATCCTGCGTGTCACAACGAAGACCGGATGCAGCCAAATTAAATAAATAAATAAATATATATTTTTTAATTTCACTGTGTTACACTTGGGAAGGTATTATTGGTAATTATAGATAAAATTACCTAAGGAATATGGAGGTTATTGAGAAAGCCCCTCGGGGTAAAGGATTAGGCAATTTGAAGGCGTTGGACTGCATACACTGAAGGGAGTTCAACTGCTTGCTTTTTCAAATGACTTTTTATTCAGGTCTCCTATTTCTCTCTAACTGACTCTGTCATGGACAGATTCTCCTTATTTAAGAACATCTCAGACTTCCCTGGTGGCGCAGTGGTTAAGAATCTGCCTGCCAATGCAGGGGACATGGGTTTGATCCCTGGTCTGGGAAGATCCCACGTGCTGCGGAGCAACTAAGCCTGAGCGTCACAACTACTGAGCCTGCGCTCTAGAGCCCATGCGCCACAACTACTGAACCCACGCACTGCAACTACTGAAGCCTGTGCACCTAGAGCCTGTGCTGCACAACAAGAAAAGCCCGAAGCCCCTGCTCGCAGCAACTAGAGAAAGCCCGCGCACAGCAATGAAGACTCAACACAGCCAAAAATAAATAAAATTAAAAAAAAATCTCAAAGACACATCAGCTCCTCAATGGTATTTTCTGATGTAATCAGAAGAATAAAAATACTTTGGAAAAGAACTCAGGAAAGGGGGTGTAGTAAGGCCATTAGTGCTATCCTATATCTTGTACCCTCCTTAAACCCATGGTAAGACTCTACTGGTTGTCTTCTTGCAATTAGCAAGGATAGAGTGACTGGTTCCAACCAAAAATTGAGGGAAGAAATGAAATATGACACTTCTGAGATATAATTTTTTTTTTTTTTTGGCCAATGCGGGATCTTCCCCGACCAGCTATTGAACCCATGCCCCCTGCATTGGGGGCATGAAGTCTTAACCACTGGACCACCAGGGAAGTCCGAAATATGTCATTTCTGAGCCAAAGAATTTAAGAGCTAATGTGCCACCTCTTTACTCTTTCTCTTCCTTAGAGTGGTTACCTTGGAAATAGTTGTTATCTTAAATATTAATGTCATCAGTTGGAAGAAACCTGGATCCCTGAGACATCTAATGGAGCAAAGCCCCTTCCAACTCAGCCAACTTTGTGAGAGTAAAATAATTGTTGTGTGTCAAGCCACTGAGATTTTGGAGGAGGATACATATTGCTTCTTCTACTTCCCTTGTTGATTGAAAAATGTAAATTACTCTCAAGGTTTATACATAGCCACCTCCAAAAAAATACCCCTCATTCATGAAACTTCACACAGTTGGTCATTATATTAGTCAAGATAACAAATACTAACCACTGCAATAGAAAACACCTTGGAGAACTGCTTGAATTATTAAACAATATGTATATTACTTTGATAAAAATAATTTAGCATATAAAAGAATAAATGGACCTAACTATATCTATACTATTAATAGAAAGATGTACACTCAAGTAGTTACAAAAGTACATTTGGTGGAAGAGATAGCTGGAATTCTGTCAGGTAATTTTCAGAATCAAGGCCACAAATCAGGGAAATTTGAGCCCATCTGGGCGTTATCCATTAGAAGACTGGCAATGTGGGTCTGTTTTCCATAATTAGTGATGAATAAGCAAAGAGAATTTTAAATAGGGCAATGACAATTAGTACTGAGAAATTCTCATCGATATTTCACTTTTGTGGCTAAAATAATACATTTGTTTTTCCCAATCTTTCCATACAACCCAGAGTGTACATGATTAAAAGGAGAACAATATATTCAAAAATCACATGGTTACATAAGTTTCCCAGTTACATAAATATCCTGATCTATTGATTAGTTATATTTTTATATTTAAAAAGTAACTTTTGTATGTAGTTTTGATAAGAGATATTTTTAAAGTATTTCAGGACTTTTCTATCTGTTTATGTTACAATCTCTGAGACAAGTTACTTTATTTCATTGAACCATAATTCCTAATATTAGGAAAATAAATGAGATGTATGTGAAATGCCCAGTTCAGTCCTTGGGAAACAGTGAGAACCTAATAAATAATTGTGTTTATTATTCTTCATTATTATTTTTATTTTCTATATTTCCTGATGGGACAACATGTATTCCAATGAAGAGAGTGGTTGGCTGCCTAGGATACTGGACCTTAGATACCTTGGGATTCACTTTCCAAATGTCCATGCAGCTCTTATGCAAAAGCATTTCAACAATCAACAATTCTAGTCCACACTTTCTTTAAAAATTAGACAATTAGTAGATTCTTAAGCAAACCTTCTATGTTGTGAGGTCATAGAGAGAGGTGTTTCTAAAAGACTATTTTTTTTTTTTTTGGTCTCTGTACAAGGGCCTAGGTATTGTCCAAGTGAAGAGCCAAACCATAGTCATCAGAGCTGATAAGTGATGCAGCCAAACTGTAGACACAATTGCTGCAGGAGTATCTCAATGCCATCTGGAGTTATGGCTCTGGTGAATCACACCCTATATGTAGCCATAAAATCGCCTACTCATGAGTGCCGGAGAAAATTTGCAGAAGAAAGTAAAAGTTAGAAAGAGAATTAGAGATATATGTTTTCCAAATAGCCACCAAGACCGTAGAGTTCTTGAAATTCTGCTCACAACCGTAACAGCTTCTGATTTATGTGTGATGTTCATAAAGATAAATCCATTCAATTTGACATAAAGTAGGATTCATTCAGAAATTATGTGCTTCTGTACTTTTTTATAAAAGTGATTTGCACTGATTTTCTAAAGATTATTCACGATTTATAAAATGCTTCATAATTGAACATGTCTAGTGTTGTAATTATTGCCAGGTTGAAAAATACTGTAGTGCATATATGTATGTATCAAAAGTTAGATTGCTTCATGAAAAACAGCCAAACAAACTAGCCTTTCCATATTAAGTAAAATCTTTCTCAAAGAAAGCTTACTATTACTTTTTGAATGTTTTTCAAATGAAGCAGTTAATGTCTTTTTCTCTTTGCTGGCAACTAGCTTTCAACCTTTATTTCTGGGCTCAGCTGCATTCTGCTGCGTTCTACAATATTTCAGAAAGCTCCATTCATACCCTTAGTCATCTAAGAAGCTACAAACACATCTGCATTTATTTTATTGTTATTATATATTACAACTTTCTGCATTAGAGCTGACTGTTATAAGCTTCAGTTTTTCCCTCACTTTTTATTTCTCTAAGCATGTCGTCTGTAATATATTCTGGGATTGCCTCTCTTAGGTACCATTCTTTTCTGGCGTTTAGAGATTCCATCTCTTTTACAGTGCAGGTTACTCCTATTATTAACAAGTTGGGTTTGGTGTTATACACTAGTATTTAATGTCTATTTTTTTCCTTGTAAGTGGTTTCAAAGATAGTATATTTGTCTTCTGAAAAAGAACAAACTCAATTCTCTAATGCAGTTACCACGCCAGCTCAACATATCCTGAGGCCGCTCTGGCAAAAGGCTGTAAAAGATTGGTATTGATATTCTATGGCATTCAAATTGTCAAGCTCCCAACAAAAGGAAGAGCATTTAGAAAATCTGGCCATGTGGCAGTCAATTACACCATTATAAACTAAATTTACAACAGGTGACTTGTAGGCTATGAATTGACGACAAACACCCAAGCTTTTCTTCGATTATTTTCCCATAAATTAAGAGGCAAGAGTAGCATTCTTTATGGGGTACATCAATGCAGATATCTTAAACATATTGCACAAATCCTACACAATTTCCATCATCTTGCATACAATTTCTTGGCGTTTGTTTTATTTTCATTATTTTCTTGCAACTCATATTTAGCGTATTCCCTGTGTTCTTCTATGATTTTTAAACTGGAGTCTCTAGCTCAAGTCATTAGAATACAACTCAGGGAGATGACATACACTAACACAACACTTTAAGACATTCGGAGCTTCCTTCAATGGGACTTTCTATATTCTACGTGTGGAGCACGGAACCGGTCTTCAAATCTGAAGTCAGCTTTGCAAATTCTTGTCCTTTAAAACTTATCAAGCACCTAGGGAAACACGTACTTTATATTCAGGCTTGATCCATGTGTCATTGACGGCAAAGATCCAACATGCTACGGAAATTTCCTGGTGCATATTATAAGCTGTTGTTTGCCATCTTGGCTAGATAATCCTGCCTCATTTATTAGAGAGCCATTTCAGCTGCACTGTCAACAGCAGAGCAGGAGCAGGTCACCTTTGCCTAGAATATTATATAAAAGCTGTCAAATGTTCAGGATTATAGGCACATTCAATGTTCTGTAAGATTTCAGGCATATCAGTATTAAGGAAGAAGATTTAATGTCAAGTTTGTCATCATTCTGCCTTAGATTCTTCACTCTCTTGCTAAGATCTCATAATAGTATGACCAAAATTTTATTAGAGCCAGTTCTTTGTGTAAGAGGAACAGATGTTGGCAGATTTATCTGGCTACACTTATAAATGTTGGAATGAGCACATTTTAAAATAAAAAATGGCCTAATTTGTCTTATTAGCTTTCAGAATTAAATATTCACCCCCTTTATTTCCCAGCCATATGATTCCAGTATATCAACACAGACTTTTCACAATTGGGAAGACCAGCTTATGAAAATCCACGATAAATTTAATAAGAAATTTTTCATTATGGTTTCCATTATAAAAAACACAGTTCCCGAGCATAACTACAACAGTTCATTTTGAAATGTATTTACTTTTAAGTTGTGAACATTTTATTATAGCATTAAGAGACAAATTGATTCTTCTTATTGTACATTATGAATGCGGTGGGCATTAGCAGACGAACGGATATTGGCAGGCTCCGAACATTTCAAACTAGCAAACTGTACTGTTGAAAGGTATTTCAAGGTTAGCATGTCTCATTGGTGACTAATGTTGAGTTATTGCTGTAGCAAGCTTTCTATATACTTCTTGGATCAGATCTAGGACTTTTATCACCTTTTCAAAAAGAAATCAACTAGACGGTAGATTCACATAATTAGGAGGTCTTCAGGATGAATTCCGCCCCTCCTGTTGCAAGATGCCATTGCATACTTTCTACCTGGGGGTCCAGCTCTGCAATCCTTTCCTTGATCCTCTCACTTCCCTATCTCTACCTTTATCTACATCCAAATAATTCTTTGCATTTAGGGCACTGAACACTTAATGATGTTATAGGAAGTATCTAAGGTTTAATCCTGATAGTTATAGAAGTCAGATCCTTCACAGACATCCTACACATTTGCATTGTTCATTCCAAGTTTTAATTTATAGAACAACATAGAGGGAAATATATATGTGGAATCAAGTTCTATTTCCTTGCTTACTTCTTAGGTTTTTAACTTCAAGATTTATTAGTTATCTCAATTAGCAGCTCTATGTTACAAGCTCAGGCAGGAACCTTCATCAAGCGCAAATGAAACTCAGTGCACTCGGAGGACCTGGGACACATTTTAAATGCCCAGAGACGTATGTGAAATGTTCAAAAAGATCAGCTGATAAAAACAGAAATATCAACAAGCAATTTATGCAAATATAGAAATATTTTAAAATACAATTAATTTAGCTTTTTTTTCTTTTAACATTGAGTCTTCACTCTAGAGGAAAATTTTCAAGGCATCTGGGATGCATTTCTCCAGAAGGGAGCAGAGCCCTGAGGGTCTGGCAGCTTGGCTAATGGGGAAGAGGAGAAGGAGAGATGATTCTGGAATATGTATCATGTCTCAGGCATCACAGGTCAGAATGGGGGCCAAGACTGGAGCAATTAGAGGGATGGGTCCAGGAAGAAGTGGAGGGGTAATGGCATGGCAGTAAAATGTATCATTCAATCATATTTTCTCCCTTTTCTGCTTAGTCCTTGTTCTTGGATGTACATTCTTTAACAAGTTAATTGACTGATTTTAATACACTAAGAGAGGAAATGTATTTGGTTTTACACCCATTATTTTCAACTTACAAGATCATCCTTTATTATTTGACCAGCAACTTGATATATAAAAAGTCTGCAAGTTAGGAGATGTTTGTCTTGTTCCTGTTCTCCTGGGTCTGAGTTGGCTGAGACCTGAGCTCTCTCACCCTCTGTTCTCTCCCATGGAGAATGGAGGCAACACTATATAGTTATGAAAACAGTATAGTTGGCACTAAATTTAGATACTTTTTAACATTATTTTAAAATTCAAATCTGCTATCTTTTTAAAGATATAACTATCTCAAATCATTTTGCTGACTTTTTACCTTAATACTTAAAAAAAAATTCAGTAAAAATATATTGATGCCTAGTCAATTAAAGAGACATTCCTCCACCCCATCCAACATAAGTCTATACCTGACACAGAACTCTCGAGTCCAGAGCTCCCCCATTACGTAGACTAGGAAATTTTATAGCCCCTTTTTTTATGGAAAATGGATAATTATTTAGGGAGTAAGAGAAACTTCAATTCTGCTTGCCCTAGATCCACAGGATATAAGTGAAGAAAATAATGATAATCTTGGTTGTAAAAATTAATAAACTCAGCATGATGGCAAGTGGCTTATGAACAGTAGAGAGAAGATAGTCCATCTAGTGCAGTCACTCTTCATCAAAAGTACTCATGGCTGTAAATTGTTTTTGATTTCCACACAGTGTCTTCTGTTTCTCCTGCATTGATGACAGGTATGATAACGCAAATAAGCCTGGACTCCCAGAGGCAAGAGGCTTTGGGATTCTTGCTGGCTTGAGAGATGTGTGGGGTTTTTGAGAGTGTCTTTGTAGTCATTTTTCCACTGCCAGCCCAGGCTCTCCCGGGAGCTCTAAGGGCCACCCACCCCCTGGACAGACGGTGGTAACCTTGCAAGATCAGCCTTGTGAAATTTGAAGGGAATGGTTTCCCTGGCAGTGCTGACGGTTCCGTGTAGCCATAAAAGGGTCAAGATCAGAAGAAATTCCCCACATCCAAGCCCACTTAACTGCCCAGCAAGAGAGAAATCAGAGCATTCATAGCAGCAAAGAAATGCCTGCTTGATTTTTAACACAGGGAGAGAAGTTTCATAAGTAGATTTTTTTCATGTGTCTAAGCGAGCCCTTGTATCTCATTTTCTCCTCTGGGCTTCCACTTCTCTTCTCTCAAGTTCACAGTTTCTCTTTCTCTGTTCAACCTATTTTCTGGAATTTCCCCAAATGCAATGCCAGGAATCAATTGGGCATCTTCTACCTCCTTCCCTGACAAGAGTTAAAAGAGAAGGAGGGAATATGCCCTGAGAAGGAGAAAGCAAGTCTCTCTCCAGCTTGCAAACTCCCTCTCATTCTTTATTTTTTTGCCTTGAATATTACGAGGCATTCAGAAGTTAATTTTTGATATTCTATATGTCATTTTCAGAAGTAGAAGTCACAGGAGAGTTGGCATTTTGCTCATCAGCTGCTCCCGTGGAAATCTTTGTACCAGAGCCATGGAAGGGCCCCTTCTCTATGCTCAGCTGAAGTCAGGTAAAACTACTACTACTGATTAATAATAATAACAATAATAATAATAATAATAATAATAATAATAGGACTTGCTAACATTTATACAGTGCTATATGCAAGGAACCGTTCTAAGTGCTTTAACTTTTGTAACTCTCACAACACTATGAGGTAGGTATTATACTTATTCCCATTCTACAGGTAAGAAAACTGAGGCACAGAGAGTTAAGTGACTTGTCCAAACTCAGAAACTAGCATAGTCAGGATATGACAAAAACAGTGTCTTCACTCTTGAACTCTGTGCTTTCACCTGTACATTCTCATTTTTAAAAATCTCAAATCCTTCAACCTAGTAGCCTTTGAACGGAGCATCTGAAAACAGAAAACGATCTCAAAGAGTGATTCCCTGAATTTTTATCATTAAAATGAAGGCTGATAACATTATTCATAGACTGCTAAATATAAGGTAACTAGACATCACCATTTGTTTGAAACAATCCTGCTTTATATCTGCTATTTAACATCCCTTTCAGGCTCAAAAGTGTACTGATTCCCACAATAAGTCATATGGCTACCCTAAATTGAAACAAAGATTGCATTTGGAAGAACAAAAAGTGAATTGCTACTTTGATCATTGGACTTCTTTCTCTAGAAATGAAATCTTTTTGTACTTTGCCAAATTTCTAACTCCGAATTCTGGTTTGGAGCCAGACACTTCTCTCATGTGGGATGCGTGGATTCTTAAAAGAATGTTGGAGTGGGGGTGATTGCCATGTTCTCTTTGGGGAGATAGTTGTTTTATTCATGCTGGTTTGATGTAGGGAGGCTCACTAAAGGAGTTGAAGTATTTTTTTGTTTGTTGTGTCTTCTTTCTTAAGGAAGGGTGGGTTGTTGACTGAGGTGAAGGAAGTGCCTTGATGGCAAAGAATAGAGAGCCTGCTTCAGTGTGAAAAAGGGAACCAAAGCAATAAAAGCAGGCATAATACTTGAAATGCATGAGAGAGGGAGAAAAAGAAACTTGAAGCCTCATGTATGATTTGGATTTAACATGAAGAACTGGAAGTTCAGGAGGAAGTTTGAAGGCAGAGAAAGGTTGAAGTTGAAGGGCCAGATGCTCAGAAGTGTGGACATCTTCATGAATGTTTGTATTGCTTTTCCACAATTAACTAAATCATGTTATAATCTTTAATGCATTACTAAAACAGAACCTGGATTAAAAATTAAGCTTCAGAATTTGAAGAAAAATGGACATTGATAGTATCCTCAAAAAATGGTAAATAATGTGGGCAACGGGGTTGGAGGTCATTGACTATGCTTCTGGGTGAGAATTTTAGATGTTATTAAGCTCAGCATGGAGTGATGGTATCTCTGGAGTGATAAACTAAGGGATTTGTATTATTTTCTCACTTCTAGATTTTCTGTCTCTCTTGATTAAAGTAGTAATGTATAATGTGTAAAAGACTTCCAAGAACTTAGATAAGTATTTAAAAGAAAAAGCTCTGCATATTTTAAGTAAACCTCACCTCCTTCTTCAACCTTTGTTGATCAATTCCTTCTATTCCTTTTACCCTACCCTCAACCCCACTCAGGCAAATCAGATTGAAGACCACTATTTTAACCTAGTTTCCCTAAATAACAGAGACTGAGGCTAGGTTAAGTTACCAGTGCTTTATAAGATAGTGAAATCTCCCAAGGCTGCAAGAATGAGAGAAAAGGGAATGAGTCACAGAAAGATGGGAAGCAAATACCAGGTGCTATGTTACTGTGCTGATGGAAACTGCTTCAGAATGTTTCCAGACAGGACGTACGAAAAGCCATGACTCAGACCAGTCCATTAGAAGGAATTTATCTGCTGTTTTATCCTGGTCCCCTCTCCCCTTGGTCTGTTTGCCTCCTGAAGTGTCAACTTCCCCGTGTTTTTGGATTATATTACTTGGCCTATTTGGAAGTCACAGGCTGTGGTGCTTCATCTAGTCCAGAATTGCTGGGAGGTGCCAAAGGCTCTGGGCATAGAGCTAAACTGCCTCAGGCACCAGTCTCTGTGAGCCCACAGGGAGTCTGGGCTCTTGATGTAAGCTAACTGAGGCGGGCAACTGTCCAACGTCATGTGACAGAGGAGCTGAGAGAATCTGAAGAAGCATTCGGATGCCACTCATATCCCTGCCTCCCCCGTAGACTCTACCTAAACTGATTCTTCTCAGAGTTCTGAGGTTGTGGGAGCATCTTGACTCTTTGTATTTGTAGACATTAGTACAACATCTTGCACTTAAACATAGTGAATGAGTGTTTGTAGAATAAAAGAATGAAAGAAGGAGGTTACATATCATCCTCAAAACTCAGAATTCCAACCCTGCAAATAAGGTCTCTAAATTCTTATGACATTTTATTCACTATATACCCAGACATCAGAAATGCACAGCTAAAACAATAGTCACTGGGTTTTTATAAATCCTCTAATAATTTAAACTCATTAAACAAGCAAACAAACAAAACCACCTCACATTGGCTTCTAAAAAGTCAAGCTAGCTCTAGGTACAGATTTTGAAATTATGGAAAGGGACTAAAATGAGCATCTTTGACATTCCATGCTCAAAAAAATTATGTGTTTTCTCCATTTCATTACATTAAAGTTTGGGAATAATAACTAACAGTTATTTTTTAAACAAATTCATCATTTGTAAATAATTTTCACACTGTTGCTTACAGATGAAACTTTCAAAGAAATAAATAAACCAAGGTAAAATAGCTTTCCCCGTGGTACAAAGGTAGAGGTGGAAGAAGTTTCACGAAATGCTTATTTTTTCGTATCTTTTCTACAAAAGCACATGCCGACCAGCAGACGAAGATGTACCTAACGTGTTTTCATACCTGTTACCTAACACCCCAGTATAAAGCCGTAATGCACTGTATTAAAAACAGTCATGGGAACTAATAAACTTAGAAAATGGTAGTGACAAGGCTGGAGTGAACTATATAAAGGGACTAGTTTAAAGGAAATCTACCATAGATGGATAAAGGAAGAAATAATGTAAGCCAGTACAGATAGAAACACTGCTTCAAGCAATACACACCACACAGTGTATCTCAAAATAGAAGCCCACAGTTTTATCTTTGCAGTTTTTCTACATAAGTACAGAAATTAAAATTAGTTTTTATGCTTTTGAGGGTTAACAAATACTCATACATGGTAAAATAACAGGTGTGTTCAAGAAGATGGAATTTTAGACTTGGAAAGAAAATACTTGCTTGTGGGTCTGAAATGATACTATGACTAACAGATATTCATTTCAAATGTGTAAGTACACGAAAACAAGGGGAAAATTGATAATATTAAGATAGAAAAAGTTAAACAGAGGCAAGTCTTTCTGTTAACTACTGGAAAATACATTCAGAAGCAGCTGTTGCTGATGAGCAGATGTTCTATGTAGGTCAGGGTTTTAAGGGGAAAGAGGATAAATTTTCAAGGACTCAGTTATAATTTATATAGGTATTTGCCTTTTGTGTGTGTATAGGAATATGCATCCTTTTTCTGTTCTGAGCAGAACATCTTTATTCAGCACAGTGAGAAAGCATACGGTGTATTGAGGACCAGAAGTGTGTACGCTGAGGTCATTATCAACTTCCACAGACCAATTTCTTTCTTCATTGCACATGAATTCCCGTGTCATAAGACATGAAAACCAAACTGTTCAGGATCTCTGTTCATTTGTTTTCTTTCGTGTGTAGTCAAAAGAAAAAAAAAGGTACTACCTTAGTATATGAAAGACCAAGAGTAAAAATAATTCAAATTCCAATCTGATCCAAATTAACTTAAAGTTAATTAATCATAGACGATTCAGATAGAACACCTACTTGCAAGTCAATGAATTTCAAATTTGGGCAGTCTTTTCGAGTTTTAGACGATTAGCATGTAGTCACAGTGACACTTTGTGTTCACTGTTAGGGAATGCAGCCTAGGAAAGTGCTGGATGAACAGATACCAAAGGCATCGCATGGGGAATATTGCTACAAAGTCCATCTTTGGGAGATCCAAGGAGAAAATGAGAAACAGAATGAGTCAAAATGAAACCTGTGAGCTCAGCCTGCCTAGACCAAAATAAACATGATGCATGGTTAACACACGGAGTGTGTCTCCAAATTCACTAATATTCTTCGTATGGTCTTCTAGAGCATTCCCTCTCCCCTTTTTAAGTTGACCGACCTAAAAACCTCTGTATCTAAAGTACCTGTTCTACATCATTTATTTAGAGATGTTATTGCAGGTTATTTCAATTGTTTGTTAAAATCTCAATGGATAGTTGGACTTATGCTCTGAAATAAAGTCACACAGAAACTTAATTGTATTCAGATTGGTTTTTTTTTGAGATGACACAATTCTACTTATATCTGATGAAGTGAACAGTAATAATTTTCAATGACTACTAGCAAAAGAGACAACATTTTGAATCCAAATATCCAAATGTATAATTATACAACATCTGGTTAAGGATATGTAAATTTTTTTAGTGTAAAAAGAATATTTTCTTCTAAAACCCTTGTATCTTTACAAGGGTTGTGTAACATAGATTTAGAGAAAAAAAATCATTTTTAAGCCAAAAAAATAAAACTTGAATTTACTAGAATATTTATATTATAATAAAGTAGCTTGAAAAGAAATTTCAAAACCGTTCATCAATTAAATAAGTCATGGACTAGGTGTTAACGCAAAGCATTCATTAGTATACCTAGGCCTCAAACACTTAACTAATCTGTGCTGAGAAATGAATCCATAAGTTACCTGAGCTGAAAGGCCTAAAGCCAAAGGACAGCCAAAGTATCTGGAGCATCACTCCCAGTGGTGGTACAATCTTGTCTAAATACAATTTGGAAATAGCTGGAAAATAAGAACTATCTAAATAGCTAGCTAGGGATATTTGGTAACTCGATAGAAACTTTTCACAATTCAGATGAGATAGATATATATATGTACACATGTACATATGCATATATACACATACATGTATATAAACACAATATTTGTATAAAAATAGATTTAAATGCATTTGCATCTATGTAGATTAAGTCAATTGTGGAGTTGAGTAAAAATGGTGTATTAGAGACAAAATAGAGTTTTCACAGTATTTTTGTGAAAAATAGGCAGATTGACCATTTCATATTCATTAAAATTATTAGTTGACTTCATTACTTTCTCTCTTAGCTTACCTCTAGACAAATTTTAAAAAAATTCTAAATGAAGCTCAGATAACTTAGAAAACTTGCCCCAAAACTGGCAACTAATAAGGAGCAGAGCAAGGGTTCAAACCCAGAGCCAGCTGGCATACTCTTTTCCAGGACATTACTGGTGCACTTCCTAATTTACTTAGATTTGCATCTAAGAAGTTGTGTACAGTTGATGTTTTGTAAGTTAAATCTCTCCTCAACAGTGAATTTGCTTGAATTTGGAAGAATTCTTAAATTGTGTAGTTTCCAACCTTAAATATTCACAGATTCACAGCAATTTCCCAAAGAGAGAGGTATTTCTCCTAATATGAATGTGTTCCTTTGCAGCAAGTAATCAATAAGTATCAGATTACAGAACAAATGTAAGATATTGAAACTATGGGTTAAAAAACATTGTCCCTAAAACTACAGTTATGCCTTCTTAAACTCAGCAACCTCAACTTCATACTAGGAAGTGAGTTTAACGGAGGGTCTATCATTTGTTCAAACGGTCATATTTTGAGGGTAAAAGGGGTTCTATTAACAATTATATCAGAACAACTGGAACACATGGGGACAGTCCCCAAACTGATCACGCTATTCATGAGAGCAACTCTGCTGATGTAAATTTCGTCCTGCATTTACATCATCGCATGGAGTCAACTTACATTTTCTTATACTTTAAGAACAAGTTGGAATCATGGAAGTATCAAAATTGTTTTTAATTCTGTAAGCAAAGCAAAACAGAAATGGTCAAGCATATGACAAAAAATACAAGGCACTCCAATCTTGTAAGATAAGAGAAAAGGGTGAAAATGAAAATGACAGGTTTGTTTTAAAGTATTATTGTTAGTAGGTAAAGGAAGAAAGCACTGAATAAATACAAGCCTAGTAAAAATAAAACTATTATTATTGTTCTATTGAATATCAACTTGGAAAAGGCACAACTGATTTAAAACTAGGTCGTTTTTCCTACAAGCCCATACTTTTTACTAAAATGGCCAAAGAAAAAAATCTTGGTGTCATAAGTGACAGTTGAGTCATGTACTCAAATGAATTACCCTTAATGTTATTAAGTGTGATATTTGTTCTATGATTAAAAGTCCACTGGGGAAATCATGCATTTAAAAAACAGACATAATAAATATAGCAGTAAAATTAACAGTTTGTGAAGGAAAATTACAGGGTACTATGAGAATGAATAACAGGGAAAATACTTAGATTGGGTTGTCAAGGAATGAACCACAAGGTAGAGCTTAAACTCTGAGATAATCTAAATTTCAGTGCTGGCCTCATTTCACCTTTTTGACAGTGCCAATTAATTTAAGCAAAACCCTGCACAGTATGGTCAATTCAATAACATTAGACCAATGGTTAAGGTCTAGGAAATGCAGTTGTGTTTATATTAGCACATACCCGCCTATCTGCACAATGACAGGCGACTTAATTGGTATGTGAAAGTGCTTTGGATAATATGGGTGTGTGTGTTGGTGGGGGGAGGTAGGGAGGAAAAAAAGAGAGCGTAATTCAAGGTAGTCAATTCACTGGTTGACATTCCCTGCTCTCTTCACCTTTAGAGCCAGAAATTGCTACCTTCACCTTGCGTGATGAATTGTTATTTTCCAGACATGGGATTTGGTTTTCTCCTTCTTCTTCCATCATCTTTGCAAATCTGCTTGCCTCATAACAGGGTTCTGAGGGTTAATCATTTATTTAGTGTGTAGAAAAGTACTTTGGGCATCTCAGAAGAAATATCTTATACAGTAGAGAATAAATAATACAACAATAACAAGCTGGTGAATTGTAGTTGGTGTGCATCTCTCATCGCAAGTCCTGCCTGGACCCTACCAGTTATTCCTCCATGGGCGGGCAGGGTGAATTACTGAAGTAAAACACACATATTATTCCTGGCCCGGAGAGAATATCCAATGGATAACAGGAAAAGGGCTCCTAAGAGTTGAACTGCAAAGGGGAAGATAAATAGAAAAGCAAGATAATCCAAAAAGTGGATTCTTAACTTTTTTTATTCAAGAAGATCTTTCTAGAACTTTCATAGGGGTTGTGAAGGGCATTGTGGGCTCTATTTCTTTTTTATGGGTTCTGAACCTCCACCCTCAGTTTACTTTTGAATATACACTAGTGACCTCCTGAATGCCTTTTAAAAGATGAAGTGTAAGCACTTTTCTCCCCCAATGGATTTGCACTGATAATCCCCCAAGACAGATCCATAGACCAAAAAGACATTCTCAGTCTGTGCAGACCAGCAGGAAGCAAACTCTTCTTTTCCCCATCACATAAGCATGAATACTGCTACCTCCAATTTTCCTTCATCTGGGAGCCGAAAATCTTGCGACATGAGCACATAACCGTACAAAAGGGATGAATCAACCATGGAGACCAATCAGATGTGAACTAAATTCCGTTAGGAGTTTCGGGAGCCTCTCCTCCACTCACAGCCCTGTTTCCTGATTCCATCCAGATTCCTCAGACGTAAAGCCTGAGGTTAGGTCCATTCATGGCGGTAAAACGGGTGCAAACCCAGAGTCACTTAGGATCATCCCTCTGGCGGAGATGCCTCGGTTAAGCTGCCAATAGTCAGAGAAGATCGTTCACATTCTTGGAGGGGCTGAAGTCAGTTTGCTTGCTTCCTTCGTAACTCTGTTTGGACTCATCTCCACGGGGAAAGTAGGGATTTTGATGGGAGGAGAGGAAGAAGAGGTAATTTTTGGACCGGAGGCGATTTGAGAAGGCGAATAGAAGGTCTAGCTCTCTCGATATAATTAGATCCTCACCCACTTCTGAGAAAGAATTAAGAGTCTGATCCAAAGGCAGCATAACTATGGGCGCTCTCCCGGCAGGGGAGAATTGTATTGTAAGTGCTGGAGAGGGCAGCCGAAGCCTCCAGCGGCAGTGTTGGTAGGGTTTGAAATTGTGCCTGGGATGAGCGCTGACCCTTTCTAGTAGCCTAGAGAGCCCACATGGGAGCTCAAAACTCCTCCCTTCTCCGCCTCCAAATAAATAAAAGCTGCTCCACTTCTTCTGTAGGGGATTTTCCCTACATTTTTATTCAACTCTTGCCACACGTCTTGGCATGTCCATCTAGCATCCTGCTCTGTAGAACAAGAGGGGGAGCTAGTGGCCAATGGTCGGAGTGGGGGAGGGGAAGGAGGAGTGACCCATCTGCTGAACTCCTGGGACCTGAGCCTTCTGTGCTCAGAAGCAAGCCAGCTGTCACCATAGTCTAGCAGTCCAGTTACCAGGCTTCCCAGGGGCAGGCTCTAGGTGAACGGGGTGGCAGCGGCCAAGAGCTGTTCTGAGGAGGATTTCTAATGCCGCTGGGCATTGGGTAGGGGTGCTCCTTAGAGGAAAGCCAGATGGGGCAAACCCCTGCCGAGGCAGCAAGTACAGGTCTGCTGGAGGGCAGAGCTGAGGATGTGTTTCATGGCCAGGCGGCTGGAAAGATGTGGGAGCAGAGATGGGAATGGGAGGAAGTGAACCTTGCTTCCCCGTGTGCCTGAGAAGATGAAATCTCATGTCCCCTAGGCACGGGGTGGGGGGGAAACATCTCACCAGGACGATTCCTACAGAAGGTTGACCGTCACTGGCGAGCTCTATTTGGCAGTGAGGAGACTTCTCACCCTCTTGAGCCCCGTAAGGAGAGGTAGCATGCAGACCTGTGACAATATGCCTTTGGGATCCATCATGAGTCTACCATAACAGCAGCATCCTCCTGGCTCATCCTTTGGGGCCAGGGTGGGCTCTGCAAGAAGCTTGGCCCAGGCCTAGAGGTCTAGCTGCTCCTCCACCACTCATCGCCTCCCACTTCTCTCCATGTATTCTAGCCATCCATAAAATCACCGGAGTGGATGCTCTTCCATGATACAAAATTATTAATGTTGCCCTTCCCCTTTCAAATAGGAAAGAGAGCTTGCTATTCAATAAATTAAGTATCTGTGAAGGGGGGCTGTCACATGTGTCAGTTGGAGAAATCAATAACCCAAATATCAGCAGGGCTCACATCTTCTTAATAGCCTCATGTTCAATATTTCTTACTCCAGAAAAACTTTCATTTCCTTCTCTGAGAAATCTCCATGTATAAGGACTATAGATCCCATGCCTAAGGCAAGGGCTACATGATTCTAAAAACTAAATAGTTTGTAGTCATATGAAACAGCCTGTTTAATTCCCAATATTGAAAAATATTGGCTTTTAATAGTGCCGTTAACCTCTTACTATCAACTCTAGTTGCTTATTTATTCATTTAATCACTTAAAGCCGTGGATTGCTGGGGAAGCAATTATAATGTTTCAGTACAATGTAATATTCGACTTTTTCACTCATGCATTTTCCAGCAACATATTGGAAATGGAGTGTCTAGGAAAATCAGGTCAAAACTTCATGATGGTATAAAAGAAAAGGACTTATTTCTTTGTCCTCTGGACTTTTCCTTTGAGTCCTCAAAGCAAACTTAATGACTGAGTTAGGTAAATCGGGTTGCACAAACCTTCAGTGTAATTCTGGTGGTATTGATCACCAGTTAACTGTCATTTTCTATTCTTGGTTTGAGCAACTTGTAGAGAATGAATAGACCTGGAATGAGTCCCTGGTATTTGCGTGTCATTTTAGAACTGTCAAAGTGCTTTCATAGATCTAATCCTTTGGGTCCTCAGAAGAACTCCCTGAGGCAGATAGAGCATCTAAGTAAAGCAGTTATATTCATTCCCATTTTACAGCTGATGAAATTGAGATCCAGAGAGGAAAGGATAAGCAGACCAAACAAAAGACAAGTGTTACCTTTCCCAAATTCTTGTGAGCATAATTCAAGTGTCTTTTCTTTTTCTTCTTTTTGTCAATGGTTAATAAGCACCGTTTGAAACAAAGTTTATGTTTGCCATTATTAAAAACAGTAATTTTGTAATGACTCTGACCTCTTCAGGTCCTGGCTTTGACTCCTTCCCAGCTCTGGCCCTGCCCTCCCCGCCTGATCCCCCGTCCCTCTAAGTCACACGATTCTAATCAGTTTGTACCTCTGTTGCTGTCACACGTTCCCCAGTGAGGCGTCAACATTCTGACCACTGATTTCAAAATAACTTTAGAAAACAGTGATGAAAAGTAGATTTTTCTACCGGAACTAATAGGTATTCCTGGGCAATTCCTTCCATATTTTTGCACAGTGTATGCTGTTCATAAATAATGTCAGAAATGGGCCTTCACTCCTTTGGTAAGATGGTCATTTAATGTAAGTAAATCCACATTAAATATTGAAGATCAGAAAAAAGCAGCCTCTTCAAAGAGGTCACATTTTAAGTGAAGAAAAAAAAACAAAAAAAACACAATGTGTGGGGAGAAGACCAGCCTGACGCTGGGTGGCACAGAGTTAATGGCTCATAGAGAGCATATACATGTTTTTTAAAGATGTTTTATTGCTTACAAAAGGAAGTAGTCTTGAGAGACTCCAGCCAGCTGCGGCTGTCGGACTAGGAAGGATCCTGTTCAATTAGTGTTGTAAAATAAAATACTTTGTAAAGGAAATAAACACGATGCTAGCTAAGATTCATGCTTTCAAATATACACAAGGTTTGAATTTTTAATTAGGACTGCTAATTACAGTCATCAGAAAGCAGAACAGAATAGATTTTACCTTACATTTAGCAGACAAGCCTTCAACCCCAGTGTATTTTTCAATTTCATTAATATTTTATGAAAATGGCCCTTGCAGCTTCAGCCTATTCTAGTCTCCTACAAAACTGCCCCACATTATGGATGCCAATGCCTTTAAGCCATGTGCATTAGTGTGATGACAAAATGCAAAACAGCGTCTTGTCAACCATTGCATCAATTGATTCTATTAGATAGTGTAAAAACAGTTGGGTGTGAGTTATCATCTCAGTGACACTAATGATGAAGCAAGACACTGGCTGAGAACAGCCATTAGCTATAAGCCAGAAATTAATGATTCTAATATTTTTGAACAAATTAACCTTAATGAACTGGTCTTGCAAATACTGTATTATCTCCAGATAAGTCAGCAAGTGGAACAACCCCGTTACATGAACACGTAGTAAACTTATATAAATAAGGATATTAAATAAACACAAACCCTATATGTCCATGTTTTATAGGTTTACCCCCCTCTCATGTTGCTTGTACCTCAGATACAATATAGACCCAACTAGTCACTCCCCTGATTATAGTGAAGTTGGTAGTGATTGAATATTTTATAAAATTGCCTATAACATCATGGAAGCATAAATAAAATATTCCCCCAAAGTTAGAGGATAACTGATTGTCAGAAAATTAAATTTTATATTTAATATACAAAGGACTTTCCTAAATGTAAAGTGAATCCTTTTGTAAAATGATGACTTTTTCTGTTATTGTGAAGAATATCACCCCTTCTCATTATTTGTTCATCTGCTTTGTTAGGTTTGGAGTTTTGCAAATTGGGTTTTCATAAAGCAAGTCACACCTGCGGTATTCCTAAGAATGAAGCATGCATTTCCCCTCTGTAAATACTTTGGGAAAGTTCATTACAGTGCAGTGATCCCAAACTAATCATTGGTGGGATGACTTTGAAACGTAAAATAAAATAAAGACAGGGGCACTTTTGTTAGCAATTCCTGCACAAGAGCAAAGTACTGTACAGTAAAATTTTGACCCATTCTTGTATTCCCTGTAATTGTTAGTGTGCCAAAGTTAATGGCATTCAGTTAGTAGGAATACAATTGACAGACAACTCAAGTGAAATCCACCTCCCTAAGATAGTTCACTGCCAGATTCAACTGCAGCTTGAAAAAAAAATGTAATGATTTTTAGCAGTGGTTTTGCTTAGATAGTTTCTTGTGTGTTTCTTCCACACAAGGCGACTTCAGTTTTCTCTCTTCACCCAGAAATCTGCACTCACGTAACCACACTTTTCATCACAAAGGATCTTTACTTTTGTTTAAAAGTGTTTAGTACCCGCTCAAATCTGTGGTCCAAAATCCTGGAAACCCATTCACAAGTCCTGTACAAAACTCAAATGGCTAGCATAGCACAGGGAGATCAGCTCGGTGCTTTGTGACCACCTAGGGAGTGGGATAGGGAGGGTGGGAGGGAGGGAGATGCAAGAGGGAAGAGATATGGGGACATATGTATATGTGTAACTGATTCACTTTGTTATAAAGCAGAAACTGACACACCATTGTAAAGCAATTATACTCTAATAAAGATGTTGAAAAAAAAAAACTCAAATGGCTAATTTAAAGAAGAGGAAACAAAGGAAAGGCACTTGCCAACTACAGTTTGTTGGCTTAACTTTGACTTGCTTTCCCGGGAAGGAAGAAAACAGAATTTTCAATGTGAACTGTCAGCCCTGGTTATGACAGAAGCTCACTAGTGAGAGATCCGGAGTCTCCCCTGCATTGGCAGAGGAGCAAAGAAAACCTCCAAACAGAATTCTTTCAAGCTTCCTCTACAACTCCACTTAAATAATTTACTTTTTATTTTTTCTCAGACTATTCTTTTTAAAGTTGGCTGGCATGTGTGTTGACAAGCATGCTTTACTGCATAAGATGACTTGTGTATTTGGAAAGGGGAAAAAAAAATCACAAAAACCCCTCCAACTCAGAGAGTAAGAGAACTACTATATTTACTCTGGGGAAATACAGTTAGTCTGAACTCTGGCTTCAGCTAAGGGGCACTAGATATAAACTAATAAAAGTAAAATAGCTGTTTTTGGAAGGTGGTTTACTAATTTAAGAACCAAACCAGTGGCTGTGTACCTAGTTCAGCAAACTAACTGGCCAGAGAACTTTTAGCTCTAGGCAGAAAGACCTTAAATCCATTCATTAGAACATAATACATTGTTATTTAATCCATGAAAGCTTAATTCTAAAATTCATCCTTTCAAAGTTCTGACAGTTACTGGAGTGCATAGTAGATGAATAAAATGATGTGGAAATAATGGCTTAAGTGTAGCTGCTGATATTCTAAATCCTTGTTTTCACACTTCAATATTTATGATGATGTGCAGTGACTAAAATAGAAGGTTGGAAAGAAAACCAAATAGAAGATGGAGAGACAACAGGCTATTTAGGTCATTCATATATATTTGGATTATAAATGGAATGACTGACCTGGGCTTGCTGAGAATCTTTACGTTGATAAAATACAAAAGACTCTTTTCTATGTATCTCACAGTAAACGGATTCAGAAAACTGTTCAGAAAACACAATCTTTTTTTTTTTTTTACTAATACAGGAAATATTCTTCTCTGAAAAGAAGATAATTTTGTGTTTTCTGAATAGTAATAAAACATTCTTTCAGTAAAACATTCTTTCAGTAAACCCCCTCTACCCCTGAAAAGTTTTTATGTAATACCTTTTGAAATGGTTCACAGAATTCTACCCGGTGTATTACATAAGTCATACTTTATAAGATAACATATTATTAGAGATGTCTTTACATTGCTTTTTCATAAAATCTTCCTCTGTTATAAATCTTTCAATTGTTACTGGCAGGGCAGAAGGAAACTGGCAGAGAAGACAGTGCTTGGCTGTAGGTGTTTGACATTAACCACTTCTATCTACAAGGTCTTCACCATTGGATGGGAAAATAGAACACGGTAGTTTATTTACCATCAGACCTGAAATTATATTCAGACCAAAGCAACAAACAGCATAGATGCTCTAGAATAGATTGCTCTGAAATGTACTTTCAACTTGCAATGGAAAATGTTCCTAGAATTATTTTGAGATTATAATAAATAATGAGCCTATGCAAGTCCATTTCTTCCTAAAGACCTATAAAGCATTCTATTTATAGTGACATAGTCTCAATTTTATAGCTAATAAATACTTTTAAATCTAGATGCAAATAGTTAGTAGAAAAAATTTTTTTGATTAGCTGATACTCCAAATAATAAAGAGTATTATAAAATTCAGGTGACTCAAAATTTGACAAATACTTGTCCTCATCATTCCATCCAACAACCAATGTACACTTAAAAAAATCTTGATGGTTTATAGTCTCCATCTGTGCAATAAACTCAAAGTGATTCCTTTTTATATCTACTTTGATATTCATCATTCATTCATTCATTTGTTCCTTCTTTCATGTATTCTCATCACAGGCATGAATTGAGCATCTGTAGCTGTGCTGTCCTATAGCCACATGTGTCTCTTGAGCACTTGAGCTGTGATTAGTCTGAACTGAGATGTGCTTTGACTGAAAAACAAGCATTTTACCTTGATTATATGTTGAAATGATCATACTTTGGATCTACTGCGTTAAATAAAATATATTATTAATTTCTTTTTTATATGTGACTACTAGAAAATTTAAAGTTACATATGTGTCTTTCATGCTAACCTACAGGGCAGTAAGCACTGTGGTAGGCTCTGGAGATTCTAAGATGAAAACCACAGTGGTCTGGTCTTCAAGGAGCTTAGTTTAGTGCTGACATGAAAAGTCTAGAGCAAAAATTCCAACTGTATTATTTTCCTGTGGCTTGACATCCAAAGCAAATGCCTTTTTTATTTCTCTTTGTTGAATCACTATTCCTAATATGTAAAAGTCACTTAATACTTGCAATGTTCTACAAGACTCCCTGTTTTTGTCAGCACAGAGCTTGGATAACTTGGATGCTAAGTCAGTTTGGCCTGTTACGCTAACCTCTTCAGGAGACTTCGTCACTACTGAGGAGCTCAGACTCCTGGAGAGGCACCTGGAGCTGGTTGCCCAGCAATGGTTGCCCTTGCAATCGGCATTCAACACCCTCATTCTGCTCACAGTCGATGACAAGGCTGCTTAGGGACAGAGGTGCACTCAGTTGTCTGGGAATAGAGTTTTCCTCCACGTGAACCTAATTGGCCTGTACAGGGATTGTAGCTGTAACTTCAGCCTCATTAACACCACACTTCCTCCGTTATTGATCTGGCTCAAATCGCTAATAGTAAGTACGCCCTCCTTGGAAAAGACACATCCTATGGAGAGCTCTCACTCTGTGAAAACAGAAATACCTCACTCATATTATATCATGACATTGCTGGACCACGCTATTTATTTTCTGGAACCTTGAACTAGGTAATTTAGCTTACCAAGAAACAACTTTATTTCAGCCATAGTCTCATGGTCTTTTTGTGCCTACAATAAAATATTTCAATTATTATAAGCAGCTTCTTTTTTTCATGTTTTCCTCAGAATAGCTTAAAGTCAATTAATTTATACTTGTACATATATAAAATTTAATTTCAAAGAGGGATAAAGGAATTTTTGACATCCTTACAATGGCATTATCTTTATGACAATTCCAAAATATTTTGCCTGTGGGAAAAATGTGGAGTTGGTACTTGGTAGTCATTAAGTCCAGTGCAGTCTTGTTAAGATAGTCAAATCCTTTTGCTCAGTGTATTACCCTCTGGTCTCCACTCCCCAGCCAACTACCTGATTGGATAATGGTTGGGATTGACTGACAAGTGTGACAAAGGCCACAGGGCCATCTCTTTATGATGGGGATTGATGTCTCTGTAAATACAGTCCTTCACCTTCAATACCTTTAAACACCCAATGATTAACCTAAAGTAGCTCAGATTTGCTTCTATTTTCATTTATTCCCCTTTTACAACTGACATAAGGCCCCCAAAGACAAGAGTACTCACTGAACCATTTTTCCTGTTCAGATGGTCAATTAAATATTTACTTTTTGTAAATTTTGGTTAAGAATGCTAATATTATATTTTACTAAAATGTATACTTGGGTCTATGGCTCCATAGTATATAGTCAATTGTCTCATACTTCTGACATATAGCCAAACTAATATGGTTTACTTTCCACAAATATAATTATTAAGAATCATTGTTATAATATTAACTAGAAGAAGAAAAGAATATTAAGCCAACAATTTATTCTTCTTCCCTTAGTTTATACAATAATATAGTATTCTGGATCACCTTCATTATTTGAGTGAACTCAAATCTTCTTTGAAGGAATTTTATCACAATGGTAGATAAGATAAGGTTTAATTTCTCAGGATGAAATTTTTTATCAAAAAGTCTGATGTGAAATGTATAAAAATTAAACATCATCTTCATTTTTGTATGTTGTTCCATTGTAATAAAAGTTGGTCGAGCTAGCCATTTTTCAGAGACAGATAAAGCAAAGTACTCACTGAAAGCTTTAGTTAAAACATGCAAAACCTCTTTCAAGTATCTTTTATATTCCAGTGGGAATAACATTTATATGACAATTATTTTAGAAATACTGATCATTTAGAAATTCTACAGTTGACTTCAATCAAGTCAAAGCCAATTTTAGATTAATGATCTTTTTAGTCACTTGAAAATGAATTTTTATGAATTTGTATGTATACATAAAAATGAATAGGTTATATGAAAGCTGTATTGGATTGCATCTTGAGAATATTGTACCATTTAAATAAACTTATATTTGTATATAATAACATTTTCATGATAAACAAAACATGAAGAGTGCAAGGTTAAGTTGAAAATCATGTAAACTTCCATGCCATTTAAGTGGTTAATAGAAACAAAATTCTAATAACTTAACTACAACCATATTAAAACTTAATTAGAAAATAAGCTAAATAGTTAATTACATGAATCCACAAGCACTTATATGGTAGTTATCACCAGGTGAATTAAGAATGAATTACTAATATTTTCTACTGTTAATACATGGTTAATTAATGATTAAACAGTGTTTTACTGCTTACTCATTAATGATTTATTACAGGTACTTAAACATTTTCCCAGATTTGAGTGCCTTAAATAGACATCTTAAGATTACTTTCCAGGTTTACCTTCTTTCTAATGTACTGATTACTCCATTTTCTATTGTACTACTCTGGTCTTTCAACTGTGAATATCAAATATCTTGATTGCCTGATGAGTAAGAGCTAATCCATTGGCGCATATGAATTCAAACAGTAGAACTGAATGTGAAAAGGGGCACAGATCTTCCTGTGTCAGTTCAACTCTGCTCTTCTTCCCATGGACACATTCTTTTAAACTGTGAGTGGGAGAAGGGACTGCGGGACGTTAAACCCAAGTAACCCAAATGGCCCCCCATCTTAGACTCTGCTCCCTGTTCCAGCATCTAAGTTGCCCTCATGTTGATGATGGTTCTGCTGAGAAGAACATGCTCTCTAGGTCTGTTTAGGTAAAGAGACCTTCTTTTGTGGTGGTCAGTTATGGGACCACAGAGGCCTTCTCTTAGTCATGGGGCCCAGGTCAAAGTGGTCTGCGTATTGTCAGGCATCCTGGTAGTGAGAGAGCTCTCTCACTGTGCAGTTCATTTAGAGATGGCCCTTACCTTGAGATATAAATGTGATGGAGCTTATACATGCTGGGGACCTGTTCTTTATCACAAATGAGCTTGTCATTGCTTCTGGATTTGCCTAGAGTCTCCCAGAATGCAATTATATCTTCTGATATGTACCTGACAACCAGATTGGTGTTTTTCTCTCATTTTGGAAAGCTACATGGAAATAGCTTCTGGGGTGTGACATTGCAATCTTTTTTTTTTTTTTTTTTTTTTTTTTTTTTGCGGTACACGGGCCTCTCACTGTTGTGGCCTCTCCCGTTGCGGAGCACAGGTTCCAGACGTGCAGGCTCAGCGGCCATGGCTCACGGGCCCAGCCGCTCTGGGGCATGTGGGATCTTCCCGGACCAGGGCACGAACCCATGTCCCCTGCATCGGCAGGCGGACTCTCAACCACTGCACCACCAGGGAAGCCCGACATTGCAATCTTAATGCTTGTTTTTATGTAACTATTTATCCTTATCAGGGGGATTCTGTGGCTGCTAGGAGACTGTGTTTAGTTGGTTTAGAAATGACAGTAATGCTCTGGAAATGGCTTTTCTTTTCTAAAAATGGACAGGTATATGATAGGGGTGAAACTACTAAAATTAAGTTTCTTTCCTCCCCACCTTTCAAAAAGATAGAACTTTAAAAATACAGACTGTCAGAGGGAATGCACTTGTTTTACATTTTTTAAGGAAAGACAGAGAAATCTAATTTTTACCACAATAGCCTTAGAAATAATGATCAGCCTTATCCAATGGAAACTTGACTATATTCCTGGACTATGAACTATTTTGCAATTCGCTGTTAAATATCTATTTTTTTAAAATCAGCTTATTTTAAAAACTTGATTTATTTTCTCTGTCCTTAAAAAATTTAATATAAGTTCAAGGTAATGTGACACTTCTAGGTTTCTAGGAACAGAAAAAAAAAACGTATACTATGCCAAATTTGAATGGAGAAATCCGTATATTGTAGGATGGTTTCTGTCTTCCATGCAGAGAAAAATGGTAGAGATAGAATTGAAAATAGTTCAGAATAGAGAAGAAAAATCAGATTAAATATTGCTGATTAATGTTGTTTATTAATCACAGCCCTAATCTATAAAAGCTGATCCTGGTTACATATCTGAATCAAGGGACAACAATTTTAGAATTATGAAATGTTGTAATATAGATTCAATATATACGTATATTGACTAATGAGAATTTAGTTGTATATAATAAAACAAAAAAGTTAATATTGTGGTACATATCTAGAAACGATTTGGAAAGAGTCATATTTACCTTTTGTTGTTTGGGGTTAGGATTTCAAAAGCATCTGGCTAACACCCATTGCCAGCACAGTTTTGCCAGAGGTAACATTTTAAAAATTTATTTGCATCTCTTTAACTGTTAACCTCTGATGAGGTAGGGATTGAACATTTGGAAATGTAAAGAAATATATAGAAGGAGGGAAGGAGAAGAGAAGTAAAAGCAAGGGCTGTTTAAATGTTTTGCAAATTTTATACCAGCCTGAAGCAAATGGGTATCAGTCTGTGATAACTTTTGAAGGTTAATTTGGAAATCTTTGTTTCATGACATCAGTGGATGTTTCCATTATCCACTGAGATGGTGTCTTGAGTTGTAGAATCACACTTCATTCACTCACTCATTCATTCACAGATTTTTTTGGATATCTGCTATGTGATGGGCTCTGGACTGAGCAAGGACAAAAAAGTGTCTCTGGACTGAGCAAGGACAGGAAAGTCAATTTGAAAATGCAACTAAGAGTTTCAAGAAAAGTGGCAATATTGTGGAATTCTAGACAAAGTTAATACGACTCAGTAGCAAGCCAAGATATGAGTTTTGTAGCAAAACATCAGTAGTCAAATGTCTTTTCATATTTTTCTTCTTTTATTATGATTGTGACCTACAATGAATCTGATAAAAGTGATTTCAGATATTTGCAGGCCCACCATCCAAACAACATTGTGTAGTGGCTCCTTCTACTATAGGGGTGCTGGCCAAGGATTGAATCCTCCAACAGTAACCTCAGGGAGATGAAGTTCTTCATGGTTCAAGGACAAAAGTGGACTAGAGTTCTAGGAGATGCAGGTCTCCATTTCAGAAACAAAGACGTTAGATCTCTTGTTTCAAATATCCAGTCCTTTTTTGTGTTGCCCCTCATAGAACTAAGCTACTGTGTGCTTTGTGTGAGGATCCTCTTCTTTGAGAAGAAACAACACCCTTGACTGCCATCTTTAGAAGGATAAAGCATGACCAAGGGACCAGGTATGATCAGAGAAAGGGATAAAGCAACATGTTGCTTAGATTCGTATTTGCCTTTAGTCAAAGAAAAAAAACTGCTACACAAGTTTGAGACCAAATTATGTTTTTGATACTAACTAGGTGAGTGCAGATGGAGGATTTTTAACCTGTAGTGCCTGGACCCATGTAGATAGGTTTTAAGTAATCTGTGGACCCCATTATATTGTATGCAAAATTTTGAATGCATATGAGTTTTTCAAGAAAGGGCCTATAGCTTTCATCAGGTTTTAGAGGGTCTGTGTCTCTACATTTAAGAACAATTGCCTTTTTTTTTTCCCCCTTTTGGCCATGCCATGCAGCATGTGGGATCTTAATTCCCCGACCAGGGATTGAACCCATGCTCCCTCCTCTGGAAGCGTGGAGTCTTAACCACTGGACCGCCAGAGAAGTCCAAGAACACTTGCCTTTAAAAATCATTTGAGTGACAGTGCTATTACACCAAGATGTATTCCTCTTAATTCTGGAATTTCAAGCTTTTTATATGAAATTGTTCCTTCAAGTTAAGACTATGCAAAATCCAGTCAATACCTGCTATGATCTGATGAAGCTGAGGAGAATAAAAAGCTAACTTTCATTCCTCTGGATTAAACAAGTTCATTTCTGCAATCTGCTCTAGCTCGGGTATGTAGACATGACCAGAAACTATTTCCTATTGAGGGGCAAGAAAAGATAGTTTAAAAATCCTGTTTTGGTATGCTGATAGGCTCTATAACCTAAAATAATTTCTTTGGTTTTATTTATGTACCTGTCATAGACCTTTACACTTTCTAAATTTAGCACAGTTTTAATGTTTCTTGGGCAACTGACCATGAAAAAGTTTCCATCTTCAAGTAGGGGTAAAATAACTTAACTATTTCCATATCTCTCAATTATGGATAACTGTAGTTTGTTCTTCTATCAGCATATTTCTGTGAACTCACCCTTGCGGTCTGAAAACTTCACACAGTAATATTTTATTCTATCCCAAAGGCACCATATGTCACATTCCACCTTCCTAAGATAGACACCAGGTGTCAGAAAATGGCAGGCTCTCAGTAGCTAAAGTTGAAGGTAATGGTCTTTGGCATGTCTAAATGCACTTTAAGAAAAAAAGTTTTTCTATGAATAAAAGATGTGGAAAAGTCAGTCATGCTAAGTTATCATTTTTAAGCACATAATTGTTAGCATAAATGAAAGTTTTCCTATAAGAGTAAGGTACTTGGATTTTATTTAACAAGAGATCTTATACACAAATTAATAGATCCAATCAGATTAAAATTGTATATATATGAAAAACAACAAACAAAATAAAAACACCCCACAACCAACATATTATCATTTCTTGGACTAGATGTGATGGAATGTATTCATTCTGGCATTGAGCTTTGACAAATGTGGTTATGTGTAAGCATTCTAGAAAAGAAAGGAGAAAGTATATTTATTCCAATCTAAATTATGTCCCTAGATAGCATGACGGTGACTGAATTTATCATATCCTCCCATGGAATTCCCATTAAAGATATCAGATATAAGCAAAAGGCTCAAATTACTTGTAGGTACAATATTTTAACACGGGACATCCAGATGGAAATTTTATAGATTCACAAATAGCACAGCTCACTGTACTGGAATGCTGGATCCAAATGGCACATCCCTTTTGAGGTTACAGTTTAGAGTAAAACAGATTTATTAATAATCAATGCACTCATATGACCAAGAATGTTATCAGCTCATCCAAGACGGAAAACAACAGGAAACTTAAGCCAAGACTCATTTAATTTTTGCCCTTCTTGCTATATGCATTGGAAAAGAACCCCATTGGCCCTTTTTTAGCTAGTAATGTCTAATGCAGGAAGACAGGAATAAGCAGAGTAGAAAGCACCTGTCAGCTCTATTTCCCACTCTCCTTGATTAGCATGAAACATTAATAGGGCTTTCAGAAATTCTGGCCTGAAATGGGCTTTGCCTGAGAACGTGTCTGTCTTTACTGCATAAAAGCCACTGTCATTAAAAAAGGGCAGATAACTAAAGAAGATTTTCTTGAAACTTATACCTTTTTTTCATACAATGGCAAATTATTTTAATAATGGGAATCACATACACTGCCATTTGTATAATATTTCCCATAAAATTCCCCCATTAAATTTGCTCCTTTACTTGACTCATCTCTTTTTTTAAAAGAATGACGCGCACAAAATGATACATCATACTTTCTTATAAAGAATTGAAAATGAACATACAGTAATGGGTTAACATACATTTTAATAAAATTTTCATTGCTGTGCATTTCACTTTTCAATACTGAAAACCAGGGATGTTCCAATAACCTCAGGCAATGCCTAAGGATAAAACAAATCATATGGTTGTGAACTATTTTCACCTATATATTCTTCTACAGGAAAAAATATTCATAAATACCAAAGAAAATCAGATGTACACCAAAAAATTATAACCATTCTTAATACCCTTTGCCACATACTGTATGTCACTGTATACTAAGAATAAAACAAAAAAAAATGCTTTAGGGATTTCTAGAATCTTTCAAGGGTTTAGTGTATTGTTAATTTTCATTAAAGGTAAGTTTCAGATTGATTTCCATTTTCCAAAGTGGCCACAAAAATCAAAAGATATAATGGGATTCAAATAAGAAGGTCATAGATCATAAAATATAGCTTCCAGTGTCTTAATAAAAACTATGCCCAGATTCGTAATTTGAGGGTTGAGTTTTTTGGTCTAGAAACTTTTGATTTGAGTTGAGCACTTGTTATATTTATGAAGTCAGTTCATTTACAAAGAAAAATGCATGTTAGGGAGCCTGTCCTTACATTACGTGAGTGTGTCAGCCAGCACCCTCGACGTTCTTGCATATGATTGCCTAAGAGGGCAAAGACAGCAGAGAACAGCCCTAGGTGAAATGAGGTGTCTGCCAGAATTTTATTAAAAAGCATCACTTTGTGGAAAAAGCATGCCAATTGCCCCAACTTCACCACTTGGCTATAATGGGGCAGCCCAAATTAAATGAGGTGCAAATCATAAATGTGTTTCCAATTTCTTTCTGGTGATTCTATAAGTGTACAACTCCTGCAGCATCTTATAGACAGGTTCACTAGGCACCAATGACAAGCAAAGTTAAAAGAATAAATGTACTATAGATTTAGCTAAGAATAGCTGTTATTTAAAATATTGTGAGCACTTTCCATCCCACTAAGAAACACTTTTATTTTTAATCAGGTCTCCGAAGGAGGCTGCTGATAATATTGCTCTCAAAACAAGATGAGGAACAAGTGCAGGGAAGGAAGGCCATTTAAAAAAAAAAAAAAAAGACTAAAAAAGTCAAATCTTATCAAATGAAATTGTACAAACCCCAGTGAACTGTCTGATGGTCATAAACCTATAGAGACTATGGAACACATCCTGAAGGGTACTTTAAAGTCTATAACATTTTTTCTCTTCCAATCAGTGTATTGCTTCATGGATTAAAAACAGTATGTAAAGCATACATATCTGATCTCTGTGTATTCTTGTAAAGCAAGTCTGTGCTCAAGACATAACACACAGTCTATAAAGCAAGACACACCCTTCATTGACGCTGACAACTGAAACTGACTTTCAGAGCGGGGACCCCGAGGAGGAACTGTTCTAGTCATAAGTCCTGACAAGTCCCTGGGTGACATTACCTGGCGTCCTAATTGTCAGGAAGGCAAGTTAAGAGTTTTCAACATAGCATTAAATCCTTTCCCAGTCCTAAGGAGACACATGAAAACCTCATGTATTTGAAATACTAACATGAAAACAGGCTGTGAATAATGACCGAGGGACTCCAAATTGTTATTACAGAGAGGGAGGGAACCAGGAGTGGGCACACGTACAACTCCAGCTAAATGCTAATCAATAGGTCTATAGAAACATAAAGCTTAATTCCAGAACTATTAATGTGGAGCAATAGAATAAAAGGAATAATGCATATTCACTGCCCATGCTGCATTTTCTAGTAAAAATGCGTTGCACTCTGCTAGCTTGTCAATCTTTAATAGAAACTCATCAATTATTTGTAGGCAGGAGATTGAAATGGCTAATAGCTCAAATATATTCCTCCATTTCATTGCATCAGTAGCTCTAAATTAATGCCTGCATTTTTTTCCTTAAATTAAGTTTAAAAAAAAATAAAATGGAAATGGGTGCTTTATTTTAGCATACATTTAGCATACAGGTAAATGAGTAAACATTAGTTTTTGTCCCCTGATAATTGAAAAACAGAAACAGATTTTTTTTTAACAAGCAGATGAATGTCCAGAAAGGAAAGAAAGAAAAGAAAAAACTACATTTGAACCTTTCGATATTAAAATCCTTAGAGCCATCCAGCTTAACTAAAATTTCATGAAATAATCACAGCAAAGACAATGCTCAAAACTTACTCTGCTTCCTTCATATGACTGACATCATCTGATAACCTGTACTACACAAAGTATATATCAAAATACCATGTAGTTGAAATGCAGAGCATTCCCCATAAAACAAAGCCTACTCCATTCTACCTAATTAAAAATGAAGCTTCTCTGACATTAATAGGCAGTAAAGCAAATTTATAGCAGACACAGAATATTTCACTCAAAAAAGTTAGCCTACAACTTGAGAGAAGGCAGGTTTTGCCAATCACATGCCAAGAAGCTACCCTCTCTGACCCCAGTCATCTCTCAGATAGAGGATACTGGCATTCTTTGCACATCAGAAATACGCCAGCAGAGACCATTCATGAGGGAAATAGGAAAGCAAGTCACATTTGAGCAGACAACAAATGCTCCCAAACCTTGACCCACTACATGCAACACTAAGTGAGCCGCGCACCCAGCACCCAGCACCGTGAGAAAGAACGCACACTCCAGGTACTCTAACCTACTCCCTGTCCTGCTGCAGGGTTCTCTGTGCCCTGCACACAAGCAGGTTTAAAAAAAATAAATAAAAGGAGATTTGCATTATCATTACAAGCTAGTACCCGCACAACAGCACAGAACAGATGACACACTTACTGTAATGTCCCATGAAGCAAAGTTCCCATCTAGAGAGAGGCACTGTTTGCATTATTCCACTCCCTGAAAAAGGGTTAACCATTATGAAGAAACATTATGCCAGACACTAGCAGACAGCCTACTTAGAGATTACATTTTTCCATACATGATAAATCCTGGGTAAACCTGTTTTTCTTTTTAAACACCTTGCAGAATGAAGCCTAGCACTGCATCTAGTTGCCAAAGCACAATCAATATGGAAGGAGCGGTATTTTA